>NC_087453.1:13002607-14252607 GCF_036321535.1 Camelus dromedarius | reverse complement strand
AGTTACGAGCAGGAAGAATAAAATTTTCAGATTTACATTTTTTTTAAATGTAGGGGCTGTTGTACAGAGAAGAGACTTAGTGCACAAGAGAGACTAGTTGGTGGGGAGAGTGGGATGGTGTAGTCTAGCCAAGAGATGGTGGTGGCTTGGCTGCAACCTCCTCCACTTTTGGAAAGTATATTTTGACTCTGCCTGACCCCAGAGACCTCCCACCACCTCACCATGTCCCATGCCTCTGGTGCTGATACTATTGGGTCCTCAGCCTAGACTTCTCACACCTCAATTTCCCATGACTCTCTTCTACTGCACTGACCCCTCAGCTATTGTTTGGCCTCAGTGTGGTTCATCCATTTAGCGTGTCAGTCCCTGAAAGCATCATTAAGGAAAAAAAAAAAAAAAAAGAGGAAGGTTCTCTTTTCTTAAGGTATCTATTTTGAATATTTTATTTTTCATTCTTATAGCAAGGCTATGAGATGAGTACCACAATGCTCTTTTTTTTTTTTCCATCATGAAACAGGATTAAATAAAATTTCCCAAGGTTAGGCAGACAGTAAGCCAGGCTAAAACCCCAAGTAACCTTTAAGCAAATGGCCTTCTTTTCTGAGGTATCTGTTGGTCAATGTGTCTTTGCCACTGAGGTCAGATGCCGTTTTCTCGACTTGTCCACAGGCACACAGTGACAACGGAGCACAGCCATATTTTTGAAAAACAGGCTAAGCAAAAAGAAATTGTTTTGACCTCAAACTGGGCCCTGAGCAATCAGAAAGCCAGTGATGGAAAAGGGAAGCAGATAGGCTCTGGGAACTCTGAGCAGACCAGAACCATTAGAACCAGGTCACCTGGCAGACCCACCCTCTGGAAAAACTGAGCGAAGAATGCCTTTTAAGGCATGAAAGGGCCAGAGTGCCCTTTGAGATATAACTCCCTAGAAAGCATGTGTGCTGCAATCTGCAGACCTGAGCTACCAACAAGAAGAGGCAAAGGAGAGCCTCAGGCTGCAGGAGAGCTGGCTGCTGGTGGCACACTCTTCTAACTGGATACGCGTTCGTGGCAGACCTTATCAGATCTTCCTGGAAGGCACTAGGCTCTGCTTTGCAACAGCTAGTGCCCTGAGCACGACTCTAAGGGAAGGAAGCTCCCAAGTAACATGCAAGCCCATTCAGAAAACTCACAACTAAACTCAAGCTCCAAGAATCTTTTGTCCTCTCTCTAGATGCAGACTCTATTGCCTCACCTCACCAACTCTTTTATCTGAGTGCTCTCACCAAGGGTCGACAAAGATCTTCATAGGGTCAGCTCTGCTGGTCACTGCTCCACCCCCATCTTCCTTAATTTCTCATCAATGTAGTTGCAACCAATCACTTTCTCTTTGACTCTTTTTCTCCTCTTGCCTTTTGGGTCATTCTCCTCTCCAGGTTGTTCTCCTACCTCAATATCTGTTCCTTATCCTTTTAAAATATTTTTTTAATTTAAATTTTATTTTATTTGGTTAGATATTTATCATCTTCTTGACTTCCAAACATTGGACTGGTCTCATTTTATATCCTCCTTCCTCTGTGTCCCAAGTTTATCACTAGCAGATCACATTTAGTTACAAGGCTTTCAGTACTGAATCCTTATGATGCTCCAATTTCTAACAATGGTATTCCTGAGATTCAGGCTCATATATCCATCCATCTACTTGAAATATTCACAATACATTTACAAACCTCTAGAAGAAGCTTCTGTTACTCCCTTCCCTTCTACTCCAGGCCTTATTCTCCTCATTTCCAGTTTTCTCCATTTCAGTAAATATTATCATTGTCTATTCAGGGTTGATTAAATAAAAAAACCTAGGAGTCATCATTGATTCTTCTAGTTCCATAATTTTCCAAGACCAATCCACAATCAATTCCTGTGGCTCCCAGTAGTTAAAGGAAGTGGTAAGCATCAAATATCAAATCTCCTGACATATCCTTCAAAAAACAACACAGGAAAACAAGAAAAAAAAAAAAGCTATACAAAATTCAGAACCTCAACATCATTAAAATACAGAGAACCCTCCAAACTTCATAGTCCCTGTTAGTAGAAAAACAATCGCTGCGGTTGAATGAAATATTTAAGGCTCTCAACACAAGCCTTTGCGGAGAGCCCGGGCTGTATGGAAAAACAACATGAAAGACAGAAAAGGTACGCTAGTGAGGCTGGAAGATTTTCTAAAACAGTCTTCAGGAAGACCAAGTTCCTATATGTGAAAATTCTGAAAAAAAAAAAAAAAAAAGCCTGCTAGAATAAGGCAATGAGTATGTGGAAATGACTTGAAAGCACAAAGAATTCAAGGTGGTAATCTTCTATAGGTATCACTTATGGGGGAAAATACAGTAAAGAGAAGGGAGAAGTGTCTTTGGGAGACTGGATGATTAAAGGGAAAGGGGGCAAAAGAAGGAATTTTAAGACACAATAATCAAAAGAGAACAACACACAGAGGGCACACAACCGCTTACCCTCCATGATACAAAAGACTCGGGCCATCCATTAATAAAAACACACTTCTCTGCCTTATCAGAATGCAGTGCTTTTGAATCCCAAATCTAAAAAACGAATACATGGAAGGAGCCAAATAAAGCTACTATACGAAGAGACTAGAACCTAAATATCAAAGTATCCCAACTAATAAAAATCTACCCCCTCAAAAAATTACAAACCAAAAGAAAATTATAACACAATACTCCAAACTAAATTAAATTTCCTCAAACAACACCGAAGTAGAAATGCAAAGATTAACTGAGTCGAATGGTGTTGTGGCAGCCAGACTGAAGAGGAAATGGGGAGATGCTCACCCAAGAGTTATACCGGATGAATAAGTTCTGGAGATTTGTATAATACTGTTTTTCATACTTGAAATTTGCTAAGAGAGTAGATCTTAAGTGTTCTCACCGCACACTATGAGAGGTGATGAATGTGTTAATTAGCCTGACTATGGTGATCATTTTACAAGGGAAGGAAGGGGGAAGGGACAAAGTTGGGGTATGGGATTAACAGGTACAAACCACTATGTATGGAATAGAGAAGCAGCAAGGATGTATTATACAGCACAGGGAATTACAGCCATTATCTCGTAATAACTTACAATGGAGCATAATCTTCAAAAATACCAAATCACTATGCTGTATATGTGACACTGATACAATATTGTAAATCAACTGTACTTCCAAAAAAAAAAAAAAACAAACCCAAACAAACAAAAGATTTTCCCTTATCACACTGTACACTTTAAATATATACAATTTTTATTTGTTAATTATACCTCAGTCATGCTGGAAAAAATGCTGACAGGAAGAAGTTAAATGAGAAAAGAGGATAAAAGGTATTAATAACTACTAGAACAAAAATACAGTACCTTCTAAATGTCAAAAGAAAATTTAAAATAAAAGAATAAGGAAAACACATCGACAACTATTACAAAATTAATACAGTAAATTATGATATAAGGAACGTATGACAGAGTTGAGACCAAACATATCAGTCACATCAGCAAATGTGAATGGATTTAACTCATATGATTACATGAAAAAGATTTCAAAATGACTCATAAAGCAAGACTCAACTGTCTGCTATACATAAAGGTCACAAACAAAAGTAAATTCTGAAAGGCAACAATAAAAGAATGGGAGAAACTATAAATGGAAAAAAAAAAGAAAGAAAGGAAGTAGTAGCAGTGATTCTGATATCAGACAGAGAGCAATTTAAAAAGCATTAAATATAACAAAGGACATTTTTTAATGCTAAACCCACAATTAGCAAGAAATATTCACAGGCATGAATATCTATGTAACAAAAACCACAGTGATCACCTTTATGAAGTAGAAATGACAAGAGATGCAAGAATAATAAAGGGCTACTGTCAGAAAGATCAAGTGGCAAAAAAAAGAAAAGAAAAGAAAAGGATACAGAAGAGCTAAAATAATTAGGCATATCAAACCCTACAGACTGGTAATAGAGAAAAACCTTCTTTTTATGAGCTTATGAAACATTCAGAAAAATTTACCATATACTAATTAAGAAAGCATTGCTATGTTGAATAAAATATAAATATATAAGAAAATTCTATGGTTACAACATAATGAGAAATTATTGACAATACAGAAAAACAAAATAGGTCCTTCTGTCTAAAAATTTACAAAATAATTTCTTCTGGCCAAATTCTATGTGAAAGAGGAAGTTGTAAACACAAATTTAAATATTTTTAAACAAAATAATGAAAACTCTACATTTGGAACCTATGAAAAACTTTAAAGCAGTGACTAAAGTATATTGGCAAAATGAAGGAACGAAAAAAAAATGAACTAAAATTATAGCACAAACATCTAGAAAGGAAACAAAAAATGGGCAAAAAGGACAACAGAAGGGAATAATAAAGGCAAAGCAGAAATTACTGAAGCAGAGAAGAGAAAAACAGTAGAAAAAGGGGAAAAAGAGCAGAGGCACCAATATACAAAAGAAGAAATAACAAAAGGGAAGTAACCATTGAAAAGGAAGAAATTTTTAAAAAACAAGACTACTTTTCAGATCTCCGAAAATAATTTTGAAAAGCTACATGGAATTGATAATTGCCTAGGGAAGCATAGCTTATAAAATAGATTTCATTAGAAATAAAAACAATGGATCTAACTCCATAGCATAAATAGAGGAAGACGTTAAGGAGCTACCCCATACAGAAAACACCATGTCAAAATATTTACACAGAGAATTTCTCCCAGACTTTTAAAGACAGGATAGTACTGACATAAATTCTTCTACAGCATGGAAACCAAAGAAAAACGTCTCCATTTTTAAATGAAACCAGCGTAATATTGACACCTAAATTTCGTGAAGAAAATGCCAAGAAAAAGTGAGGGGGGTGGTGAGAGGGGAAATAATGGATCAACTTTACTTTTGAATATGTACTACTATTACGTATGTTGGTAAACAGAATCCAACACTGCAGTGAGAAAAATAAAATGCCATGACCAAGTGGAACATATTCTACAATGGAAGGGGGGTTCAGTGTTAAGAAGTCCATTTGCATAGTATATACCATGTTAATGGGTCAACTGATAAAATCATATTATCTCTATTAATGCAGAAAAAGCATTTGACACAATTTAACACCCATTCCTGATTAAAAGGAAAAACTTGAGGAAATAGGAATTGATTAATATTTCAGGATATAATAAAATATATGTATAGCTGAGCTCTAAAACCATCATCTTACTTAACAGAAACCTCGTAAGGCATTTGTGCCAAGATAAAGAGTAGGATGTCTTCTGCTTCCATTACTCCTTTACATCAAACTAGAAGTATTAGCCAGTACATCTGGATAAAAGAAATCAATTAGAGGCATACAAATTGGAAATTAAACTTTAAAATATCTGTTTGTGGACGACATAACAGTATATCTGAAAATCCTTAGAGAACCAATGATGAAAGGTAGCAGGATATAAAATTGCTCCAACCAGCCTCAGTCAGAAGACATCATGGCAGCAAATCCCATTTACTTTGGCAACAAAGATTAAATACTTGGTATAAACTTAGCAAGAACTGCAAAACCTATGTGAAGAAAACTTTACAACACCCTGGAGAGACACAAAAGTGACTTGAACAAATAGAAAGATACCCTCTGTTCTCAGCAAGGATAATTCAACATCTTGAAGATGTCAGTTTATCCTAATTAATGTATAAATTTAACGCAATCCCAGTAAATTACTAATGGGCTTTTTATGGAGCTGGACAAGTTGACACTAAAGCTTATATGAAAAAATGAACATGCAAGAAGAGCTAGGAAATCGCTGGAAGGGAAAAGCCAGGTGGGGGGATTTGCCCTATCAGATACTGAGGCTCAGAGTCTTTATAATTAAAACTATGAGGTAATAGCCCGTAAGTAGAAAAATGGGCTGGTGGAATAGAATGCAAAATCCAGAAACAGACACAAGAACATATGAAGATTTAAAATATGTGAAAAGTGGCATCTCAAATTATTGGGGCAAAGACGGACTTTTTAACAAATGTTGCTAGGATAACTAAGCAGACATTTGGGAAAAAAGATAAAATTAGATACATACTTTATACCATGCACAAAAATAAACACCAAGTGTCAGGAATTCAAATGTAAAAAAAAAAATTAACTATACAAGTTCTAGAAACAAACATGGATTAATTCCTTTATAACCTTGGTGTAAGGAAAGGATTTTTCATAATGATTCAAAGTCTGGATGTAAGTTTTTAAAAAAATGATGCATTGGACTACATTTTTTTTGGTGTGACAAAAACACTCTAAAGAGAAGTCTAAAAAATTGCAACACATATCACAGATAGAGGGTTAATCTCTCTGATATATAAACAGCTCTTAAAAATTGAGAAAAAAGGTAAAAAATCCTAATAGAAAATTGGGCAGAAGATATAAACATATTGTTTAAAAACCGTATAAAAATGTCTCCTAAATATATGAAATGATGAAAAAAATGATTTCTTTGTATATTTACTAATTGTCACTTTCCATGCTCCCCACACGGTGTAATGATCATGAAAGCAAGAGACTTGCCCATCCTTTACATTGATGGCGTAGCGCCTGGCTGTAAAAAAATGAATGAAATTAAGCAGTCAAATGCTAGTTTCCCTTCTCATTGGTTGCGTGACCTTGGGTAAATTCCTTAATCTTTCTGAGTCACAGTGTCCTCATGTAAGGAGTGTAGCGGTATACTCTGCACATCTCACTGGGTTGTACAAAATTTTGAGTACACAAGTACCTGAAAGATGCAAAAAAGGATACATGTGTGGCTTTATTATTGTAACAAATGATATTGGGACTGTTGACAAGACTATTTTCCCTGTCTTCAATGGAATAAATTCCAGGCTTTTTAGCCTGGCATGCAAGGCCCCCCATTATCTGCTCTCTGTCTCTCTCTGGTCTTCTCTCTATATCCCAGAGCAAGTCCCACCAAATCTCCCCAAATGTATCACAGAATTCCCAATCTTTGGGCCTCTGTCCAGGTGCCCCCTTTGCAGGACACACTCTGTTCTCTGTCCTATTGTCTGTGTGGGAAATAACCACTTATCTTTCACTATTCAGCTCAAATGTTACTTTTTATACGAGACTTTTCCTGAGCATCTCCTCATCCTTTCCACCTCCAGGCTTCCAGCTGTACACTGGGTATTCTGCCAGTGTGATGACTGATACAGTTTATTGTACACATTTGTTTTCATAACTGTCTTTCACATTGGATTGTGGGTTCCCTGAGGGCAGAGACTGTATCTTATTGATTTCTGTATCCTCTCACTGACTCAGAGCAAGTCCTTAATAAATGGCTGTTGGATTTTTAGCATCATCATCATCACCATCAATCAATATCCCCTTACAGAGGAGAACACGGCCAACGACGGTATAATTTTGCAGAGTAAATAAATGTGGACAAAGTATGGGAGACTAGGTTCAAGACATGGCTCTGACCTTGGGCAAATCACTTCCCTGTGCTGGATTCCAGTTTCTTATTCTGCCAAGAGAAAAGAATGGCTACAATCTATACGCTTCCTTCTAAAACTACATTTCATGCTTCTCATTCCGCAGTTCTAGGACTTTGAGGCGATGGAGCAGCTGTACAAATTATCTCCTAATTGGGATGTCAGAATTGTGGTTCCTCTGAGCCTCATGGAGACAGGCTTAGACCTTCCACCGGGGGCTTTCAGATCTAAATCAACCTAGGCCAAAGCTGTCCTTCATGCCTCCCTGCACAGCTCTTAGCTGACCTTAATGATATGATCCCTGCTCTTGGTGAAAGATCCTTTGAGCTGTAATTACTAATTGATGTTTGTAAAGTCTTTGAAATTCTTAGGTGACAGATGTAATCAAAGGCCAATTTATTACGATAATTGTTATTAGTACAGCTCCTCCTTATTTGTGAACAGCAGGGCCAGCAGGTGTTTCCAGATTGAGCAGGGAATTGAGTCTGGCCATGTTTGGTGGGAGAAAGAGAAAAATGTGGATGTGTGGGGGATCTGGGGTCCTTTAGGGACTCCTGCTGGTCCCACTCTAGCCAGATTCCACTTGATGGGGTTATGACTCAGCAGGAAGCATGGCACTAATTGAGCAGGACAACCTAACAGCATTTTCACATGCACAGGTTCGAACCCAGGTCAGTCTCTTGCTTCCGGAATGTGCTTCAGCAAGCCTCTCTGAGTCTCAACGAGCTTATCTCTGAAATGAAGATACATATAGCATCACACTCACTTAACTGTGGTTGGAGAATGGGTCTGAGGCAAGTAAGAGTAGATGTGGGAAGACCAGTTGAGAGGCTGTTAAGGTTTCCTAGGCAAGAGATGATGGTGTTCAGAACAAGGATGGTGGCACTAGAGATGAGAAAGTATATGGACTGGAGAGGATTTTAGAGTGTGGAGTCAGTAGGACTTGAAGACAATTGGACATAGAAGGCAAAGTATCTTGGACAACTCAGACTTCTGAGCTAGGAAAGACCTAGGAGTGTTTTTGGAGGGAAGGAATTATTTTTTAAAAAATTGCCTACTATTTCCATCAGTCTCTAGGTTTTTTGTTTTTTTTTTTTTGAATCTCCTCTAAACTCTGTATCCTAATAGTTTATAAAGTTGGGGGCCATGATACAAAAGATGGAACTTGACCACAATTGAGCCTCCAGGATGCGTCTGCAGAAGAACTCTCACTGCTGCACTTGTCTTTCTATAAATACAGCATTCTCAACCTTCCTTTGAAGTCTCACTCCCTCTCTCTCCTTGATGCACCCAGCATGCCAGCTGGTCTCTTTGCACACCCTGGACTTCACTGATTTTGCTTCTTCTGTCTGAATTCCCTCTTCCCACACCCCAACCACAGTCTATTCATATTTGATTGGTGAGTTAAAAGTGTCTGTGCACCCATATTTTTTTTTGTTGTTCTTTCCTTAGTGCACCCCACATTCTGTCTCATATTTACCACTTGTGATATTGTAATAATGACAGCTGGCATTAAGTGAGTGTTTATTGCATACCAACCACCATGATAAGCATTTTTTCATGCATCTTCTCATTAAAAATTTACAAACATTTTTATAAAGTTGATACTACAGGCATCAAAATTTTCCAAATGAGAATGAGACTCAGAGTCTAAATCACTTGCCTAAGGTCACATATGGTCAGTGCCAATCTCTGCAATAGGAAAGACCCCCTACTAGGCATATTCATAAAAAATTGCTAAGGGGAAAGAAACTTTGAGACCCATTAATCTTATTTAATGGAGTTAATTAATAACATTAATGCTGTTATATAGCACAAGAAATAGAATCCTTGAGTGTAAATGGCTCCATTAAATTCCAGTTTAATGCTGTATCACAACACTGACAGAGAAGGGACCAATGAAGTGTTTGAACAAAAATGATGTTATAATATTGACTGGTATCTCCTCAAGGCTCCTTATGTAAGGATATATATGATAAATCCTCCTTCTAGTGTTTCTCATGAAAAATAGGTATACGTCTTTCTATCCAGTAAGAGAAGCTATGTAAACTGGCCATATGCCCCTTTTGGCCTTGGCTTCCAGGAAGCTCGAGAGATATAGGTAATGTTCTATTTCATTAACCACCTATATTATACTTCTGGCATAATGATAACCTTTCCACCACTAAGATTCGTGAACTAATTAAAAATTTTATTTTAACTCAGTATGTATACATACATATTCATATGTGTGTCTACATACATATACATGCTAAAATGTTTATGTATATGAATGTGTATACGTATGTACACACATATGCTGAGTTTGAGCGTGCACACACACACATTTATGTTTTTAGCAACACCTTCATTCCAAAGGTGCTTAGGAATGTGCAGAGTTCTCACATCTACTGTTTCCTCCTCACAAAGATCCCAGTGAGTTCTGGAGGGCACGTCTCATCCCCACTTGACAAGCAGAGAAAGTAAAGCTCAGTAGGCCAATACTCAGTTCACATAGCTATGACACAGCAGAGCCAGTTCTTAAACCCATGGAGCCAGTTTCCAAGTTCAGAGGTTTTCCCACTTTTTCTTTTCACCACTAGGGGGCCAATTGGGCTGAACTTCATGAAGACCCTCAGTTGGGAAGGGGCCTGATGGAGGCAGAAACGCTGCTAAATGGAAAGTTAGGCTGCCATTTCCACGAGCCTTTTGGGGGTGGGGGTCTAGAACAACGATGCCTCAAGGCCCAAGCTGACAAGATTATCAGCTGTCAACATGTGGATAACCTTCATCTCCTTCTCCAAAAGAGTTTAAAGTATATTTGCATTGAAAAGAAAATGTTCTTGGTCCCTCAGGTCTCATACCATGATAATAAAATCTGTAGGAACTGTAAGTGAGTGAAAAATAGATTAGCAACCTGGGAGAGCTCATCCTGGTATTTGTACAAGATGATACTCAGGGAATTTCTCTCTCAGATGGAAAGAGAAGTTTGAGACCTAACTGGGCTCCAGCAGAAACCCAGGGCTTTCACGAGCAAGTGGTAAGGCTCAGTGGGTAGAATGGAGGCCTGGAAGTAGACATGCCCAAGGGGTGGGTGATCCCCAGGGGGCAGAATCCACTGAGGATGGGGAGGAGGTCCAGGCAGGTAGATGAGGCGTGGAACCTAGGCTCTGGGAACAGACGAGAACCGAGAGGGGACATTTAATAGGACAAAGCTTTCCCAAGTGGTTACAGGAAAGTGTGTGGATAACCCTGGATTGTTCGTGTCCACTTCTCAGTTCTCCTTTCTACTTTCACAGGGCTAATAAAACCCAGAAATATGTTCCCAACATAGGACTGTGGCAACAGGTCAAAAAAGGGAGTGTGGTGGCCTTTGACTCACAGTTTCCTGTTACCTTGGCTCAGCCACTGATGGGTGGGAAGGATCTGAGGTTTTCTGAGGCCTCTCAGCCACACTGCATGGTGGATGTTGAGGCACTACAGCCATTTAAAGTGGAACAGTGTCACCAGGAGTACTGCACACTTCTTTGCCATATCTCCATGGAGGTAAAGGGAAAAAGCTGTTACTAAAATTCCTCCTTTAGTATGAAGTAACTGAGATGCTGGGCGATTGCACGGTGCTTCTGGCAGTCCTCCATGCACTGATTTAAGCGAAGTCACTTTGTGAGACCGATCAAGATGCAGAATAGGTGAAAGCACCTTGCCTGGTGTGCTGGGGTAGAGCAGGCGCTCAGAACCTGTGGCAGAACTTGCACAAGTGTTCTAAGAGTGAGTCCGGGCATCCTAAGAACTTGAAGGAAGAGCTTAGGGCGTAATAGGGGAAGTGCGGTGGTCATTAGGGATGCTCTCAAATATCCCAGTTCTCCCTCTAGGCACACAGTTGGAATGCACTGCCTCATTCCTTCTGAAGTTAAGCAGGGCTGCATGACTAGTCTTGGCCAATGGCATGTGAAAGTGCTGTGTCCCACTCTGTCTGGAAACTTTCTAGAACCAGTGCCTTATTTGTCACAGTTCTTTCTCTACCTTGGTGACTATGGAAGCACATGTCAAGATGGACCTTCTATCAGTGTGAGTCCCTGAGTAACTAGAATAAGCAGAGCCCTTATGCAAATCCATTTTGGACATGTAGAAGGAGGGAAAATATATTTTTCTGGTAATATACTGAGATTTCATGGTTGTTTGTTACTACAGCATAAACTGGCTTATCCTGACCAATATAGCAGTTTTCTTATAAACTCCCTGATGGAATACCTAGGACCCAAGCCATGTGATCTTCTGTGGTCTTAACTCTAGCCCATTTGAGCTTGGGATTCCCAAATCTTCTCATTCCATGGTCCATCTGAGCTTTTCTCATGTGACATGTCAACAGTCACTAAACTTAAAAAAGAATCAGGAAATCGGGTTGGGAGGGGAAAGATCATTCCCCAAAGGCAAAATCAATTATATCAAAAGATTCAACAGGAACAGATGTCAGGCTTAGAACCATGTAGGAAAAGTTAAATTGAGGAAAATAAAGCTTGGGGCAGGGTTACAAAGCAATTGAGTCATGGGTGAATTAAGACAGTCAAGAGCTGCCACATAGACATGGTTCCCGAGATCTTCCAGAGTTAAAAAGTTATGTGCTTCTATGGGAGAAATTGGGGATGTACCAGGTAAGGATGCTTCAACCCTCCCTTCCCTCAAGAGAGGAGCTTTGGGAAAGAAGCAAAAAGGAAAAGAGAACAAATACTACAACTGTGATGGATGCCCTGTATGCACTGTCTCATTTACTCTCCCCACATTCAGGGGAGGTACATCATTAATCATATTATACATCTTGAGATGTTAAGAAGCCAGCTCAAGTTCATATAGCTGGGAACAGCCATAATTCAAAGCCAGATCATCCTGACACCTGACTCTCAGTTCCTTCCACCCTACTACACTACAAAACAAACAAACAAACAAACAAAAAAACCCAAAAAACAACATCAATGAGCAAACATTCTTTTAACAGGGCTTGGACAAAATTAAATATAGTTTCTTCCAATTCATTCAGAGACACAGAATTTTCCCTAATCCAGCTCTACCTTGATGATCCCAACTATTATAATGTGGTGACACTGCAAACACGAGGACTCATTCAAAACAGCGTCTGCCTTCCAACTGCCCTCGAGAGGCAACTAAGTTCAGAATCTGGAAGAGGAAGTGAGACACAGAGAACAATCACCCTTCTACTTCCCGCTTCTCTTATTTAGCTCACCATTTGGCAGAGGCACCATGCAGGTCAAATGTGCCCCCACACGATGAAAAGGATATGGTGAGGAAAAGAGTTTTTCTCTCTGCATAAATGGAACAGGCACAACAGCATTGCCCAACAAAAGGTGGCTTCTGATGGATATTTGCATGAATTCGCCACACTTGTTTTGCATCCAACCGTTAATTATAGTCCTTTCAACTTCACAATCATGGCTAATGGTGGTGAGGATGCAGAGAACAGTAGATTCAGCAGACCTCATTCTGGGAAGAATGGGAAAGAAACAATGCAAAACTGTACCCACCCGCTGTTTACAACTGAGACAGTTACTCTGGGTGCCATTTGGAGGATTTGGAGGAAATCAAGGCTGCCCAGTAGCCTGGAGCTTGGGAAATGAGACAGCTGGGGAAAGTATTACTGCTATGATAGGAGGAAGGTCCTTTATGGCTCATCTGTCTATAGGGAAAACAGCTCAGAGCCACATCTCTCATGCTACATTGACTGTACTCACACTTATTTGGTGCCTTTCAGTACTCAAAATTGTTTCTCATCTAATCCTCAGAATGATTGTGTGAAGTGTGTATTACCATTCCAATTTTATAAGTGGATAAACTGAGACTTACAAACAACAAGAGACAGTTTGTACTCTCATCCATTCATTCATTCATCAAATGATGACTGAGTATCTACTAGGTGTTGCGCTCAGTATGGAGGATACAGAAGCAAACAACAGAATTCCTACCCCCTGGAGCTCTCAGTCTAATGAGAGAGACATGCACTGAAAACAAGTGTAATTAAAAATACGCACAATGTTGTAAAGAAAAAGAACTGATAATCTGTAGTGAGTACAATGGAGACAGGTCTCAGATAGTATGACTGGAAAGTTGCCAGAGGATATGACATTGAAGATGAGGCTTGAAAACTGAGAAAGTACTAGTTCTTCCACGAATGAAGAAGAGAGACTCAGGTAAAATGACAGCTTATATGAGGGCCCTAAAGTGAGAAAAATGTCTTGGAATGTAGAAGAAATAATATCTTAAAAAATGGTCAAGAGAGAATGTAGCTGAAATGTAGGAGGCATGGTTTAACTATATCTGGAGCACAACGCTAGGTTCTGGGCACCCCTTTTTAAGGAGGGCATTGGGGAAAAAAGGAGTCTGTCAATAAGAGGACAGAATAAACAGGATGAAAGAGATACAGAAATCATGGCATGTGAGACAAAGAAGTAATTTCAGATTAAATATCAAGGAGAGATTGCCTGTGTAGCGAGGGATGGTGGCTGATACTGTCATATCTTCTCCAAAAGGCTGACGTGGTAAAGAACGATTTGATTTGTCCAAATTAATACAAGTGTCCAAAAGTAGAGAGTTAAGGAGACAGAATTTATCTTTATAGAAGGAATATAATAATTTTACCTGTTCAGCAAAGGAATTAACGCTTTCCCTCCAGAGAATTTCAGTAGTCAAGCAGAGGCTATGTAATTCCCTGCCAAGAACACTTTATTAGAGATCTCTTTGTTGACTTCTGGTGCACATTAGATGGCACTTCAAGCTCATCCAATTCTAAAGCGCTGTAGATCTATAATGTAGTCGTAACCAAAACAAACGGTTACAACAGGGCCTGATTCACGTGCAGAGTTCAGCACCAAGGACAACACTCCAATAACTAGGACTGCTCTTGTTACGTGTAAGAAAGCATAAACGAGTAAATGCGGTATTACTAATCTGACCAAAATTCCCAGTGCAAGTGCCTAGGAAACACTCACACTTCGTGAAAGTGTCTGCAAGGACTCTGAGAACCATGCCTCATAACGCACACGACACTTGAACTCTCCATTGTGTGTACAAGGCTGGATTAAAATATTCTACATTTATATAGTTCACTGTAGAGTTTACAGAATGTATTTACCCTTATCCTAAAAATAGTCAAGAATTTAACAAGTGATCTCCACATTTCTAACTCTAATGATTAATTATATGACATATTATTTCACTTATTTATTTATTTTTGGTCTCTCCCCTGTTAGAATGTTACTGCTTTGAGGACAGGCTTTTTCTTTTTCTTTTCTTTTTTTTTTTTGTCTATTGGGCCTACCACTTATTCTCAACACTCAGAAGATATGTCATTTTTTGTCATATAGTATGTGCTTCTTGGATGTTTACCTAATTAATTAATCAACCACAATTAACTCCTTTAATAGTTTACATAAAAGTCAGTTACTAGGGGTTTGTGTGTAGGAAGTCTGATTGTAAAGGCTAAACATTTAGCTACTCTGCTAGGCTGAAAAATCCTCTCTAATATCCATAGCATATCTGGATCCTAAAATTCTCTTACCCTATTCTGACTGAAACTTGCAGATGGGATTGGAAGCAATGAAATTGACAGATAGTAAATAATTCAGACTTGCCCACAACCATCCTGCAACAAATGGCCATTTCTGCTTTCCTTGAATTTGTTTTAATTTACTATAACTTTGCCTTAACCTTTGTTTTCAATCTTCCAGTGATATAGATTTGCTGAATTCCGGTTTTTACTTGACCCAAGACATTTTACACCTTTTATAAAGAGAGCAAAGCATCACATTTAAAAAAAAAATCAGATCTGGTGCTTCTGTCTTTTGTCTTGCTTCACAGTTGCTGAGTTTCATGTTTACAGTTTCCTTTGCTTCTCCTCCTTTGCAGATTGTTTGCTGGCACTTCTATGATACATTGGAAGGCTGCCTTTTATTTAAAAAATACTTTTCAAAAATTCTCAGTATCAAAAATAAAGTACTCATTATGTATTCCATCCTGTCTGAAGTGGGCAGTTTTATTTATATTCATCAGTTCTCCAGCTCCTCCTCAGTTTTTTTTTTGACAGAATAGTGAATTACAGACTCAGATCACAATTGTTAACTTTTTACATTATACATCTTCTCTTTAAGTAATTATTTTTAATATTAACCTCCCTTGAAACATATTTAAAGCAATTATTTAGCATTAATGTGATATTTAATTAGTTTTCATGTTCACTGTGGGTCTTTTTATTCCATATTTCTCTATTCTTGATTTCTTTATTTTGATTCATGGCTTGCTCAATTGCTTTTTGAATGATTTATTAGAATCAGGTCATGTGGGAGCCTCTGGATAGTAAGAATGTCTTTCTGATGCATTTGCACAAGAACAACAATTTGGCTGATAAGGAATTTGTGGGTTATAACATTTTCTCCTCAAAAATCCTCCAGGCTTAACTGCATTGTCTGCTGCCCTTCATGATACAGAGAAATCTGAGGGGGCCAAGCAGAGATTTGTCAGACTGAGGATGACTTTTCTGCTCCTGTCCCTGTCACCCAACTCTTTTTAGTAGAACTTAATATTATACACAGTAATTTGAAATGGTGTGTAGTTTTTCTCTTGTCAGAAAAACACAACACTCTGAGTGCCCAGCTCCCACAGCTCTTTCTTCTCTGTTCTTCTGAGGCTGACTACACCCTCAAGACACCTGGCAAAAACATTCATCCAATTCTATTCCTGCTTGTGTTTCATTACTGCAAATCTTAGTTCCCAAGTGAGTGTACACATGGTGCAAGGTCGAAGGCATGAGGAATTAAATGGCCTCGTTTATCTCGGAAGCAGTAGTAGAAACTGCTTCCGAGATGAAGTAGCTTCAGGGTGGGGTGACTTTTTCCCAATGGCAAAACCCCTTGTCTTGAAAAGGGGATCTACTGTATGATGTTTGGAGAGAAAAACCTCCAATAGTCCTTCTGCCTCATCTGCTGTTCTGCTCAGGACCTACCATGCTCAGGCAGGGGAAATCTCTCCTGGAGTCCATTTTCCAATTTCTTGAGTTCTCCAGACTTGGTCTATTGCTGTGTTTTTATGAGACTCTTGGCAGGAATGTGGTAGAGGATGAACTGAGCACAGCAGCCACTCCTCTTCACAGCATGGAAACCCAAGAGCACCTCTTGATATGTTGCCATGAACAGGGTAAACCACACCTTCTCAAGGTTGTGCTGAACTAACAAACTAGCCAATAGGGGATGCAGAGAACCAAGAACAAGATGGGGCCCCAGATGCTTCTGGCCATCTTCATGTCTTCCTCCTCAATACATCAGTGTTTCACGCAGAGACAAGACCAGATGCACAGGTGGAAGGCAGTCTGGCAGCCTCTTTCTGTAGTTTGTACTCCCTGTGAGGAATGTTGCTGGAGCCAGTAATAAATGCAGAACTGAAATACCAATGTGGAATCTAAATGGGTATGTGGACATTTTAAATGTTAATGAGTTTCTCAGTCCGGGTTTCTCATAAGTTAATGACTGCCACTGACAGACTAAACTCTTTATCTTGGCCACCCAGTGCCTACATAGGCTATTCTGTAAGAATGTCACCAAATCTTGCTTTTGTCTGAGACTTCTCTTCTCCAGGGAGCTTCTCACTTCTCCAGATACACTGTGGGACATGGCACATACCAGATTCGCTTACATTTATAGAAGCTCTTCAAGGGCACACACTACATAATCTTAATATGAACTACAGGGCCCAGCATATGTCACTGTTCATTATATATTGGTTGAATGAAATATGGCAACCTGGAATTTTCCCACAAAAGCTTCCTACATGGAAAATACTTGAGTCATAAGAGGAATGAAAGATTTTCAGCTTGCAGAAGATAAGACCAGATGGGTGTGTTTGTATAGAGGGAAGTGAATGGTGGAAAAGTTCTTACTGTAACTGAAAAAAAAAATACCACCTGAGAAGGTGACTATTGGTTCTATTGGAATCTAAATGCATGCATCAAGAGCAGTGGGTAGAAGCTACAATAAAAGATATATTTAAGTCAATACAATAAAAAGCTTTCTTAGTGCCACAGACCCCACAAAGATCAGTAAAGTTATCCCATAAAGAAGTGAGTTTTCTGTCATTGGAGGTATTCAAGACTAAGTACTAACATCAGTTCACTGTGATATTATGATGTTGAATGAACCACTGTTTCTTGTGCAAGGGGAGGGAAGGAGGTTTGGATGAACTTTGAGACCCTTCCTAGCCCTATGATTTTGTGATGTTATGATTGACACCCTTCGTTAACCAAAAAAAAAAAAATTTGACACAAAAAAGGCTACCTTGACTTTGGGAGACAAAAATATTTTATAGTGTGACTAATGGTAATGATAAAAGGGTTATTAGCCACTGATTAATTAAAACCTGTTTAATGCCTTCATGGATATCAAATTTCTAGGTGTTTTTTTTTTGGATAGGTGTTATTTTATAGATGAAGAAATTAAGACTCAGATCTGCATATGATTTGCCCAAGTGAAACACCTTTCTAGCCTCTAATACACAGGTGTGAGATCTTTCTCTGTAAAAGGCCATATAGTAAATATTTTAGGTTTTATGTGGCATAGTGTCTCTGTCGCAACTACTCAAGTATACTGCTGTAGCATCAAAGCAGCTTCAGACTATGAAAATTAGTAGGCTTCACTGGGAAATATATACAAGATCTTGTGGTCGCTCACAGCAAAAAAGAATGTGACAATGAATATATGTATGCTCAGGTATAACTGAAAAATTGTGCTCTATACTGGAAATTGACACAACATTGTAAACTGACTATTACTCAGTTAAAAAAAAAAACCCACACAATATTCCTTTACCTGAAAAAAAAAAAAAAAAAAAAGCATGGGGCTGAATGTTTTGGTCCATGGGTCTCAGTTTGTCAACCTCTGCTCTCCAGACATGTTGCCTCCTCATTTAAGAATGAGAAAACAAGGCAAGAAATGACCTCTGTGTGGTCATACTTACTCCGTTTGCTTTGCTGAGTGCCTGGAAATAGATGCTGTAGCTTTTCAGAGGGGAAAGAGGAGGGTTCCAGTAGCCATTATATGTCTTGTTGTCACCCACTGTAAATGGCTGGGTGACAGGCAGGTTGGCAGGTTTCAATTCAGCAGCAAAGTAGTGTAGAGAATCAAGGCTGGAGGCATTCCTATAGCTCACTGGCACCGAAAAGCACTCAATGATGTCAGCTGCCCTCCGTGACTTCTGAGGTCGCTCCTCCTTGACAACCAGCTGATAAACACTGGACAGGAAAGAGGAGAAGCAAATGAGCCACTACCTGGAGGGAGGAATGCGTTATTTATCATCATCACCTCTGTCTGCATAATAAACCTCCCTCTTGAGCTTCAGACTTATAAACCCACTGCTTTGTAGAAACAGATCTCCATTTACACGTTACAAAGCCAGCTCACACTATATACATCCAAAATGCAACTCAGTTTCAACCCCTACACACCTGTGTCCTCCTCTTTCTACATATCTTTCCTTAATGAAGGGTAGCATTGCTTGTCAAGTGGCCAGATCCTGAACCTGGGGCTCTTCCTCAATTCCTACCTCCTCAGCTCCCACTCTGCACCTCTAATCAACAAATTCCGCTGACTTGACCTCAGCAATCTGTACCCGCCCCTCCCCCTTTCTCCTCCCATCATAATGTTGAGTTTGGGCACTTCTCCACCTCTTAGCTGGACTCAGCTGGGCTCTGTGCCTCTAACTTATCTGATCAACCGACTAGTTAATCCACTGATCTTCCTAAACATAACACTGTCCTTCTTCAAGCACTGTCATAGGCTCTCAATTATCTGAATGATACAATCTAGACTCCTCATCCTGGCATTTGGGGCACTTTGTGTCAGGCTTCTAGTCTACCTTTCAGAAAGTCTTACAATAAACCCCTCACTCTAGCTGCTCCAGACCCCAAGCTACTGCACAAACATCCTTTGGATTCAACCCCATGCCATCACCAGTTCATGCTTCCTCCACCTGCAATGCCCTCTCATTCTACCCACTTCTGCCCATGGGAGCCTTTCCCCAAAGGCCAAGCCCATCTTTCATCTCCTGGTCTAGATCTTCTAAATCTGAATGATTTCCCCCCTCTACTTGACTCCCCCACAGCTCACTGACATCTCTCTGCCTGAGACTGCAGTAACATGAGCATGGGACTACTGTTCCTCTGGCTGGACTGTGACCTTCTGGACAGTGGAAGTTGTGGCTTAGTTATCTCTGTATCACTCTCCCCTGTTGACACATTGCTCAGCAGGTTGCCTGATACCCATATAATGATTAGTGAAAGATTGTTCAAATGAACCAAACTGAATTGAATTAAAATTGACAATAAGCATGAAGCCAAAACTGACTGGATGCAGAAACCCTAATCAAGATAAACAGTGATTTTTCTGATCTCCTGTCCAGTGATCTCGCCCATTCCCCTCAACTTATAAGGATGGGAGAAGGTGCTAGTGTGTGAAGACACATGACCAAGCCTGTACTGAACACCAGCTGTATGCCAAATGTGTAGGCTCCACTTAGAAAAGTTATCCTAAATTTTGATAACATTTTACTATCTCTTTGAACACTTACAATTTTACTTCTCTTGAATAAATGCTCTTCTTTTAGAAGATCTTTATTGCACAAATCCCTGGGATTTGTAATTTAAGACAAAATACCAATTACCCAAAGAATACCTCCAGGAACTTTAATGAATTAATAAAGTAATTGCAACAGTGCTCCCAAACTGATTATTTAAAAATGGCATAGTGAACGAACACGTGGTTTATGAAAATGGAATGTGGTGAAGGCTACCATGCTTCAATCAGACTGTCCATCTGAAGACACTTGGTTAAGAAGCACAACTTTGTGAAGACAGAGGTACAGGACTACTTAATTAGGGGAGAAAGGCTACAGAGGGACTGACGCAAGGAAACATGACACACTCAATATGGCAAGTCTTCCCCCGAACCTCCTTGAGCATGGGGGCCAGCAACGCAGATGGAAATAGACAGGCCGGTGAGTGAACGCCACACTTGGATGAGTGATACCTGTGTGGAGGTTAGTCATGGCTCAACAAGACGCCTGCTAAACGGCGTGCACGTCTGAACAATGGCACAGAGTGTGCATGAGTCTACACGTGAGTGAATGTGGCCAACTGAGAGCGCAAACTACATCTGAGTGTGAACCATGTCCAAGTGAGGAGCTGCAGGACCTGGGTGTCTGAAAGCTAAGTGAACAGATATACATTCTGAATGAGTGGGTGTAATACCCAGATGAATGTGACTTATCTGAGTGTTACTTTTAGTTACTATAGCTTTGTAATATAATTTGACAAGGGTGAGGCCCCTAGAGTACTTTAAAAAAAATACTTAAAAAAAAAAAAAAGCTATCCAATGGTCCTAATGAGTAGCTCTGAAACCACAAACCTAGGTGATTCTGACATTTATACCTTTGCCCCAGCAGGGGCAATCCCCTACAACATTCTCACTCTGTTGAAAATCACTGATTTGGGTCATCTCAAATCCACCAAGGCATTCACTTATAATTACCAGTGTTCTGGTTGAGTCAGTGTTTATCACATCTGTTGATTTATTTCTTTCACAGCTTTTATCACAATTGAAACATGTCTTGTCTGATTATTTGTTTACTGGCTTACTGCTTGCTCCCTACTAGTCTGTGGACTTCATGAGGTCTGAGATCTTGCCACCTAGTTCATGGCTGCATCTCTAAGTTATAGTATTTCTGCTAAACGCACAATAGTCTATTTATTATAGAAATGAATTTACCAAAATTTACAAAAAGGAATTTTAAATGCATATTCATCTCAGTTCTCCCTACATGCTTTACTGCCATTTTATATGCTGTTTCATATTCCTAAAATGACTTTTCCCTTTTTCTTCATTTTGAGAACTCCTCATCCAATACAGTCCCAGATTAACTGTTACTCTTTCTGAGGAGTCTCTCTTGCCTTGCAAACCAGAGCTTTTTTCTCCTTCCTCTATTCCCACAGCATTCTGTTTAAACTTTTATCACAGTTTCTGCTGCTATATACTGCAACTATTATCTCACTTACCTCAAAATGTTTAGTAAGCACTTATTATCTACAAGGTACCATGTTAAGCTCATTCCATGCATTACTTCATTTGACCTTCACAATAACTCCAAGAAGCAGATACTATTATTTTATTCTGATAGGATTAAAAGAAGTGACTCACAGAGAGACTCAGAAACTTACCGAGGGTCATCCTGCTATTCGAGCGGTGGGGCTAGACTTTGAACATATGCTGCCTGACTCTTGAGCCCTCAGTCTTAACCACAAGGCTATACTGCTTTTTAGTACATAAAGTTGGACCATCATCTTTATCTTACTCCACCAGATAATTCACTTAAAATTATTTTTATGTCAAGGAAAATACAGTAACATTTTATAAAGTTTGAAAAGCAGAGAAAAGAGAAAAAGGGTTTCCATTATTCAGTCCCTCTATGCAATCATCAATGAAATGTTGGTAAATTTTCTACCATTCTTTTCTTCTGCAGAAACAAACCTCTGATTTAATATTGGAAATCGATAGGGAAAAGCCTTTCTTTTATAGATACTTATCTTATAGCCAACTTGATGAGTTTGGAGACACAATTTTAATATTATATACATACATATCCCAAAGCATATATCTTTAACTACACTAGGAGGTCTGATGACTTACAAATCTGAAAATAAAATTAAGTAAACAATTCTATTCACAATAGTATCAAAAAGAATACTCAGAAATAAATCTAAACCAAAAAAGTAAAATACTTATACATTGAAAAGTACAAAACATTGCTGAAAAAACTGAAGGAGATCTAAATAAATGGAAAGAGAGTCCATGTTTATGGATTGGAGTAGTCAATATTGTTATTATGGCCAGTCTCATCAAATTCATCTATAGATTTAATGAAATCTCTATCAGAATTCCAGAAGAGTTTCTGCAAAACCTAACAACCAGATACTAAAATGTATATGGAAATGTAAGAATCCATAACAGATAAGACAATTAAGAAAATAAAAAAAGTTGAGGACTTAACAGTTCTTGATTTCAGAACTTACAGAAATCAATAGTGTGGTGCTGGCACAGGACAGACTTACAGATTAACCAATATGAATTGAGAGTTGAGAAATAAACTGCAGCACTTACGGTCAATTGATTTTTGACAAAAATTCCAAGACAATTTGATGGTAAAAGGATAACCTTTTAAGCAAATGATGCTGGGTGGGTCAACTGATAATCTACATGCAGAACTCTAAATTTAAATCCACATTATATGCAAGAACTTATAGAAAACAGATAATAGTCCTAACTGTGAGAGCTAACGTTATAACTCTTCTGGGAGAAACATCTTCACGACCTTGGATTAGGAAAAGGGTTTGTGAATGCAACACCAAAAGCATGATACACTAATGAGAGGAAAAAAGATAAACTGGATGTCATCAGATTTTTTTTTAAATTGAGCTTCAAAAGACACTATTAAACAAATAAAAAGACAAGCTACACACTGAGAAAAAATATTTGCAGATTGTATGTATGACGACTTAAACATCCAACATACATAATGATGCATAACAATTCAATAATAAAAAGAAAAACAACCCAATTTGAAAATTGGCAAAAGACTTGACTAGACATTACACTAAAGATAAAACACAAGGAGTTCATAAGCTCATGAAAAGATGGTCATCCTTGAGAGGTGTGGCCAAGATGGTAGAGTGGAAGACCCTGAGCTCACCCCTTCCACAGGCACACCAAAATTACAACTATTTACAGAGTAACTATGAGAATGACCTAAAGACTAGTAGAAAAGATTTTATACAACTAAGGATACAAAAAAGGAATCACACTTGTGGGTGGAATATAAAAAAACAATACAAATTAATGTATATGCAATATAGAAACTGACAGATTCAGAAAATAAAATACTGGTTATCAAAAGGTGATAGGGACAGGGAAGGGCAAATTATGGGTATGGGATTAAGAGTTACAAACTACTATATATAAAATAGATAAGCAACAAGAATATATTATAAAGCACAGGAATTATAGCCATTATAGTCATTAACTTTTAATGAGGTATAATCTATAAAAAAAAATGAATCACTATGCTATATACCTAAAACTAATATAATACTATAAATCAACTATACTTTAATGAAAAACTAAAGCAATAAAACAAACAAACAAAAACCCCAAAAGAACAAAACAAAATGACAACAAAAAATACAATGAGAAACCACCACACACCTTCACTAGAATGGCTGTCAGTAAAAAGACAGACAATTGCAAGTGTTGACAAGGGTATTGGAAAACTGGAACTGCCATACATTTCTGTGGGAAAGTCAAATGGTGCAGTCACTTTGGAAAATAGTCTGGAAGTTCCTTAAAAAGGTAAACATAAAGCTATCATTCACCCAGCCATTCCATTTCTAGATTCCTATTGAAGTATGTCTATATGAAAGCTTGTATACAAATGTTAATATCAGCATTACTCATAATAGTCAATCTAAATGTCCAACAAGTGGTGAACAAACAATATATGGTATATCCATGTAATGAAATATTATTCAGCAATAAAAGAAACAATCTATTGATACATTCTACAACATGGATGAAGGTCAAAAACATTATGCTAAATGAGTGGAGCCAGATGTGAAAGACAGAATACTGTATGAATCCATTCCTATGAAACATCAAGAATATGCAAATTTATAGCGACATTAATCAGATCAGTGTTTGCCCAGCACTGGAGGTGGAAATAGGAAGCAACTGCACTCGGACACAGGGTGTTTTATGGTGTGATGATAATGTTCTAAAATAGGACTGTGGTGATGGTTGCACAACTCTACAGATTTACTGAAAATCATTGAATTGTACACTTAAAAATGGATGAATTTTGTGGTATGCAAATTATACTTAAACAAAGCTGTTAAAGAAATGAGGGAAGGTGGACTGAATAATCTTGGATATTCGTTCTCCCTTCAAAAGAGTCTGTGCTTTAGCATTCAACTATGCACACATTTGAATACCAAAATGCTATGATAATCCTTTGGCGTTACGGTACAAGATGGGCTAAGAAACAAGTGTGAGCTTTGTAATACCCAACAGAATCTAGCTTTGCAATTATATTCCCCACATTAAAGGTCACTCAGAACCACGAAACTGAAACTGACAATGATCTGTCTTTGTTGGCCAACCTTTACGCCAAGGCTCTGGGAATTCCTGTTTTTGTTCACGATTTGCTTAGTCACAATAGCTCTCAGAGGAGGCAAGGACATGGGGAGAGGAACACACTTGCAGTTTAGTGTCAGAGTATGTACATGTGCATCTTTCCTTGGCTTTTGACTAGCTGTGTGATCTACCATCCCCTCTGTCTTTCATGTACTTATTCATTTATTCATCAGATATTTATTGAGTGACCGGAGCGTAGCAGGTTAAAGTCTGAATATAACATGGCCCTTGGGCACTGGGAGCTCAGAAATGAGATGGGGAAGACAGATATTAACTATTCAGCACAATCCAAGGAGGGGGGGCAGAAGGAGGAACTTGGCCAGGGAAGGATTCTGAGAAGAAGGGTGTTTACGGGACAGTGTGAGGGTTAAATAAGATAATGTGTCTACAGAGTTCTTTCTATAGAGTAAAGTGCTTTTCATAAAAGTTGGTTGGAGCCAATACAACCGCTGCATGCATTATTATTACAGTGACATCCAATTAGACCACAAGGATTTGCCTTGTTTTCCATTTGGATCCTTCTCCTGTGATTGAACTGCACTTAATAAATTTAACAAAAGTGGGTTTTCAGTAGGAATTTAGAGGAAGAAACATATGTTGTGTAAAGGGGCCATAATAATTCAATCAAAGAGTTCAAATTAAGTTTTAATTATTATCACATGAAAGCAAAAGAAACCTTAAAAGGAGAAACCAGACAACCATCTGATGATGCCTACAGTGCCATACCTTCTTCTCTCATATTTAAAAGAAATATAACTAGCTTTAAGTGAGCATGTACTTACTTGGGTGGAGATATATTTTAAATCAAAATGTAGAGGACCTGGCCCTCACATATTTTTTCTTAATCATTGATCCTCTTCTGTTCACAATACCATACATAAGTAACTCTCATGGTTCTAATTTCAGTATCTATCCAGAATCTGACCACTTCCATCATCTCCACAGCTGCTACCCTACCAAGCCCCATCATCTCTTGACTGGATTATAGCCACAGCCCCCCAACTGGTCTCCCTGCTTCCAATCTTGCCCCAACAATCTCAAAACAGTGGCTGGCGGGACCCTTTAAAAACATGACTCCAGTCACAATACCCTTGTGCTCAAAGGCCCCCTACAGCTCCTATGTTAGTTACGGTGAAAGGCAGCATCTTTACAATGTCTCCAAGGCCCTCTCTTATGAGGCCCTTTCTGACCTCGTCTCTTCTAATTCTTCTGTAGTCACACAGGCCTCTTTGCTGGTCCTTGAACATGCTAGGCATGCTCCATGTCAAGGCCCTGGCCTTTGCTCCATGGTGCCTGGGACGCTCTTCCCTCAGATCTACACAACCCTTAGAAGGCTTGCTCCTTCCCCGTTGCCAGCGAAGTCTTACATGATCACTGTATTTAAAATAGCGCCCCAACCCCAGAGCACCCTATTACACTTACCTGCTTAGATTTTCTCCATATCATTTATCATCATCATGCCCACTGCGCGTGCATCTCTGTGTGTGTGCTGGGGGTGGGGTGATGTGTGCACATGTATCTAAGAGGTTAAGTCACTTAAAGAGAGGACTGTAAGCAGAGCAAACGCCAACCTTCCTTCAGGAAAAAGCAACTGGATAGATACGAAGCCAGTTAGCTGATATTTGGATAGATGGCCTTGATTTAGTGACCTTTGCTAAGACAGCACAGTGCTAAAAAGCAAAGTCAAGGTTTTAGTTCTGGCTTTGCCACTGGCTAGCTCTGTCCGACGTGTTGAGCAAGTCACTTTATCTCTAGAACTTGTAACTAAAATGAGATAATTCTGGCCAAATGCAGTAAGACCCAAAACAGAAGCGATACACATTTTAGACAGGAAAGCCATTTATCATCATTTGTAGATAATATGACTGTGACTTAATATATTGAAGAGAATGAAGTGAAAGACTTTTAAAATTAATAAAAGAATTCAGTAAAGTGCTTTGATAGAAGATAGAGATAAATAAACTGTACACCATGAAAAACAAGCTAGAAGATATAAAGGGAAAATCCTTTTAGAACAGAGTCCTTTAGAACTAGCCAAGGATAACACAAGTAAGAAATGTACAGGACTGACATGGAAGGAAAAAAACCCTCTACTGAGTGATACAAAAAAAATCTCCAGCCCCTAGCAGAGAGCACGGCAGAGTGGGTGTTGAATAGTTGTGCTGAACTGAAGATGAATAAATGGACAGAAATGAATGCTGAAGTCTTGTGTGAAAGCATCCCATGTTGTAAAGACACCAATTCTTGCCAAATTCATATTTCTTCTTTGAGAAAAGGCAAATAATATAAAATATGAGGTCAGTTAGGTGACAATTCAGAGCCCTGAAGATGTGGATGACCTCAATTTGGAAATTCTAATAATTTCAATGCGACTTTATTTTTGGTTTGTTTGTTTAAAATAAGAAATATGGTCAAGAACTTATTTTTAAACAAAGGAATGTGAGTGAAAAATCACTACTAGATATTTTAGGGTA
The DNA here is from genome assembly GCF_036321535.1 of Camelus dromedarius. Lineage (NCBI taxonomy): Eukaryota > Metazoa > Chordata > Mammalia > Artiodactyla > Camelidae > Camelus > Camelus dromedarius. The sequence continues at coordinate 14,225,390 of NC_087453.1, read as the reverse complement.
TTATGAAGTTAAAATAATTGAACCATGAATACTGGAATATGATTAAAAGAAAATGGGATAGACGTGTGTGTATGTGTGAATTTTACAGACAGAAATAAAAACAATACAAGTCAATGGAAAAGAGAAAAATCTTATCAATAAATAGTGTTGAAAAATTCCATGATTATGAGGGGAAAAACCCACCAAATCTAAGACCTCGCTATATATGACAAACCACGTTATGTTCCAATGTTTCAAAATTTAATTTACTTACTGAAAATTTTCAGGATGCCCATAGTCAAATGCAATGTGTGATTCTTGATTGGATATTGGATTCTAAATTTCCTGAGTGTGATGTTACATTGTGGCTATGTAGAAGACTGACTTTTTACTGAGGAAATACAAGCTAGGGGTTCTTGAAGAGTCATGATTACTATAGCTAACCTAGCAAGTCTTTGAGAGGTTGGAAAAAGAAACATAAAGTAAACTGACAAAATGTTTACAACTGGTGAATCTGGGGGAAGTGTATAGGGATGTGTATTGTACCATTCTTGCAACAGACTGTACATCTGAAATTTGAAAAAAAAACCATCTTGAGTGGAAAAAAATCTTCTTAGATTTCACAATGGAACAACTCACAAAAGATAAAGGAAAAAAGCTGTGCGTGTGTGAATTTGAAATGTCTGAAAATATGAATAAAAAATAAAGCAAAAAATTAGGAAAACCACTCCAAGAAAATATGACAGAGAAGAAAACAACATTTGAATATGTAAGAGATCATATTTGACATGAAGGATTAAATGACAAGGGGAATTCACAAAAGTCAATAAAGTCTTTGTGTAACTAAAGGTATACACTATATTATCTCTGCATAATGAGATAGAACTAGATATTATTAAACCAAAATTCTAAACAAATTAAAAACTCCCAATAGGGGAAAATAAGAATTTTCCTAAGTAACTCTCATATCAAATAGGAAGTCAAAACCACAATTTCATACTCTTTAGAAACTATTACAGTGAGAACAATGACATTTAACGCTTATGGGATAGGACAAAACCTGTTTTCAGAATTTAAAAAGTCTTTGTTATTAGACAAAAAAGAATGACAATAAATTAATTAAGCATTCCATCAAAAGAAAATGAGAGTAAACAACACTGGAGCCAGATGGCTTTTCCAATGGTTTCTTTCAGTCCGTCAACAACCGGCGTTTCCCATGTTATACAAGCAATTACATAAGATGGAAAAAGAGGGAGGGTATCTCAAATTGTTCCAAACTATACCTCTGATATGCTGTTACATTGATTCCCCATAAGGAGGTCATTTACCTCAGGTACACAAGATAGACTTAGTAATAGAAAGTCCAGGAAAATAACACATAAATGAGTCCAAATAGAAAACCAATATGATCATATGAATAGATGCCAAAAAGGCATTTGATAAAATTTGACATCCATTTCTGATTTTAAAAGTCACAAAGATAAATGGTCAAACAGATTTTTTTTTCTTACTATGTTTAAAAAACACCTATTTCAAATTTACCACTAACATCACACGTAGGAGAAAGTTACTGGAGGATAAGCCTTGGAGGTGGAAGTAACTCAAAAAGGTCAACTATCAACATTATTTGGCAACATTGCTCAGAGAGCTCTCCCCAACATGATATAAAGCCAAAATAAGAGCGATTACAACTAGAAAGGAGGACACAAAAGTAGTATTGACAGATGATGTGATTACTAGACTGGTGAGCCAGATACCAAATTTTAATTAAAGAAACTCACAAGAGGTTTCAGCAAACGGGATGGATATAACACACACACACACACACACACACACACACACACACACACACAAGGTTTCCCTAAATACCAGCAAAACTCAGTTAGCAAGCATAATGATAATGAAAGATAGCAGAAAATACCACCAGCTTAACGTTAGCAAGAAACAATTTTAACAAGGCAGCCATGGAAATCAGCCACATGGAGGAATCCATGTAGTTTTCCCAGGAAATAGTGAAGACTTGGACGGATAGGCTTGCCCTCTTTCAGCGTGGTAAAGCTCACAGTCACATAGCCATTTCACATTAAGTAAGATTTTAAATCGGTTTAAACCAGTTCCACTGGGGATTATTTAGGGAACATAATAAAGTGATTTTAAAATTCACAGGTAAACAGAAGTGGGTGAAAATAGCTAAGAACAGTTGGAACAAAAAGAATCATTAGGAGGACCAGATATTAAAAATATTTTGTAAAGCTATAGTTAAAATCGGTGGTGCAGACACAGTGATCAACAGAGAGGCAGATCTAATGGAAGAGTGAAGGCAAACCAAGAATATAGTGGGATACACACACACACACACACACACACACACACACACACACACACAGGCAGCATCACGAGTCAGCGGTGCTGCAAGAAGTATTCAGTAAATGTGAGGAGAATCTGCTAACAATTTGGAGAAATAAAATAATATGTATCCAATTAACATCATTAAAATGGTAATAGTTACGGGAATACGTGACAAAAGCAGGAAGCAACATCATTAAGGGAGGATCAAGACTTAATTTTTCAATTTGGCAAAGAAAAACAGAAGAAACACCCACCCTGAATGTTAATATTTTATGACGGATAATTGATGATTTTACCTTTTAAATTTTTTCTATAACTTCTATCAGCTTATATTATTTTTGTGATGAACCTAAATTAAACTTTATTTAAAATGAAGTGATAAAATACAGTCATGCTTATATTCACGACCTCAGTATTATAATTAGGAACATGAAAGTACTTTGCAAATGATTGTTTAATATATTACAATGAACTGTAGTATATTTTTAATTGGCAAGGGAATTTTTGCAGATGGTATAATCTGTACCTAATATACTTTTATCTTGCTGAGTAATGTTGATTTCTGATTTTTTAATAAATATACTCCTCCCCTACCTAACTTCAGAAGTGTTACTTTCCAGGTCCACACTGAAAAGTATCATTTCAATAAAAAGTACAGTAAAGTGTAAAGAAGAATTTACAATCATCGCTGACCAATAGCTCTGTTAGCTTCTGTTAACAGCTCATTTAAATAAGAACTTTAATACAGCTCACGTAGACTTAAATAATAAAGAATGTTTGGAGCAAACAGTGCCAATCAAGAACAGCTGGGGGGAGCTGAATGCTCTTGGGCCTTGTTACTCAGTGTTCCATGGACCAGCAGCATCGTCATCACCTAGGAGCGTGTTCCAAGTGCAGAATCTCAGGCCCCATGCCAGATCTACTGAATCAGAACCCTCATTTTAAAAGATCTCAGGTTAATGCATTCACACATTAAATTCTGAAAAGCTAAAAAGTGAAATGGAACACTCTGAGGAGCTCAAAATCTTCCTTTTTTAATTTTGTTTTGTTTTATAACAAACATTCTGAAGCGTTTTATGTCTCCCACTGGCGAACTAGGCTGTTTCCCTCACCCCAGGCCTCCCAATACTGCGTTCTTCCTCAGATGTCCTGGGAAGCAACCCCTTTACCCTCCTGCCAAGTTTTCAGTTGAAATGTGATTGTTGTTTTCTGAAGTCACCTTATGTTGTGAAAGGAGCAAAGGAAAAAAAAATAAAGTTGAACAAGGCTAGCTTTGATAGGGATTCAATCTCCAAACTTCACGATTAAAGCCCATAGTGATGCCTTTATAGAGGAAGACGGTACAATGGCTGTTTTTAAAAGAGTAACCTGTAGGGTGCCTTGGATTCTCTACTTGCAACAAAGACATTTTCTTAAGGAAAGGAAAGCATCTGGTGAAAACCCTCTGAGTGCTTTCTTATAAGACTATCTGAAATCAATTATCCTCAAAAAGCCCTTCTAAACTTTAAAAAGGTAAATGGAATGATTATTAATTAACCATTAAATTAATCATCATAACTGGCTTATTAGTGTAAGATAGGGCAAATAAATGCTATAGAAGAATTATAACACCAACTAAGATTTCTTCTTGTGGGAAAATGTAACCCACTGATGAGGTTATTTGTAGGAGTACAATGGACTGAGATCACCTGTGTGTGGAGGACTATAGATGCCAGGTCTCCATCTAACAACAGAATCGTCTATAAATTCCAGGGCCCCACTACAAGCTTCTGAATGTGGGGATTGGAAATCAGAACTTTGCACAGACTCACTAGACATTCTTATATATGGCACATTTCAGAGACCCACCTGTGGAAAGCCTTGCCCTGAATTTGTGAGGTGAGTCAAAGAGACTCATGGATACAACATAATCATCTAGTTTAGCAGTTCTCAGAGTGTGGTTTGTGAACCCCAGGAGCCCCTAGGAAACTTTCTGTGATTCTACAATATCAGAATAATTTTAATTGTATACTCTGACTTGATTTGCTTTTTCCACCGTGTTGATATTTGCACTGAACGCAAATCCAATTGTGGGTAAAACTGCTGGTGCCTTAACACGAATCCAGGCAGTGGAACCCTACTGTGCTTACTGTATTCTTCACAAAAATGCCAGTTTTACTTAAGAATGTCCTTCATAAAGCAGTAAAAAGTGTTAATTTCAACCCCTGAGTACATGTCTTTTTAATATTCATGTGACACAATGGGAAGTGAGCCTAGATTGTATCTCTTGCTTACTGAAGTACCATGGTTTCTTAAGGAAAAATGTTTCTATGATTGTTTGAGTTGCATGCTAAACTAGCCACATTTTTAATGAAGCATCTTTTTTTTTTTTGAAAGAATGACTGACAAACTGTGGTTATTCACACTTGAATATTTAACAAACATTTTTTTCCCAAAATAAATGAAGTTTATCCATCACTTTAAGGGAAAGTAATGGGATTTGTTCATAATTGAGCTTTCAGTGCAAATTATAATCTGGAATACTTACCTGTCACTGTGAACTAGACAGGTTCCTAATACTTAAAAACTTTAACAATGAGATTTGGTGGCGACATTAGCAAATATAATATTTTGATGTTGTATAATGAAATGTGTCAATATTTGAAAGATTTTTCGAAATCTGTGATTTTTTTTAAATGACCAAAGCATAATGTTACAAAACAAATGACAAAATATCAAGGATAAAATCAAAGATAAAATATCCATTCAAAGAGCAACATAAATTGATACATAACAGATACAAGAATGCAATTATCTTCTATAAGCCAGACATTAAAAATATTAAATATACGTGAAAAAATGTAAAACAATGCACCTCTTCCTCCTAATTTGATTATTTTAGAAAGTATAAATGTATTATTTATACTAATATGTAATGGGTTTACTACTATTTTTTTGAAAATGATAATATGTTTAAAATATAGCTTTAATTTGTAACAGATCACATTGCTCTTAATAGACAAGACTTCCATGAACAAAAGCTCTTTGGGATCTTCATTATTTCTTAATAATGTAAAAGGGTTTTGTGGCCAAAAAGATTGAGAATCTCTGATATAATCATACATTTTCAAAAATAATAAAAAATAAAAGGGTTATCAGTATCTTCATAGGTCAAAGTTTCTCAGCCTTGGCACTACTGGCATTTTGGCTGGGTCATCTTTGTTGTAGGGGGCTGTCCTGTACATTGCAGGATGTTTAGCGGGACCTCTGGCCTCTGCTCACTAACTAGATGCCAGTAGCAGCCTTCACTCTCCAGTTGTAATGACCAAAATTATCTCCAGACATTGACTCTGGGGGACGCATTAACTCTGGTTGAGAATCAAGAAGTCACTGCCACTGTCATAGGTAAATGGGAGAAGAATGTTAAAAAGGCAACTCAAAAGATCTGTCAATAGTGTAAAAATAGACGGAAAAAAACTGCCTTGCCAGTACGCCAAGAAATGCAAATCAAAATGATAATATGCTCCCATTTAAAACCCATTAAATTATCAAAGTAAATGTAAATTACAGTATGCCATCTTAGCGCACTGTGGTGGAACTGGTTGGATTGTATAATCCCAGCAGCGTTGTAAACGGATTCATCGAATTGGGGAAATAGTTTGGCAATGGCTTTCGGGACTCATAAACACTTTTATGACCTGTGAGTAGAAAAAGCATGGATTCTAAAATCTGTACCAAATTTGAATTTTGGTTCTGAATCTTATTAGTTTTGTGACTTTCCTTTAAATGCTATTTGGAAAACTCAAGATAATAATAATGTCTCCATAAATGATTATTGCGAGCACTGGATTAGATAATAATGTAAGTGAACTTCTAGTTAAAAGTGGAAGATTTAAAATTTTGCATTAGTCCAGATGTGATATCTAGTCCTCAGGGCCTGGCACTTGATAAATGCTTAATAATGGTTGTGCTGATTTTTAAAGGGACAGTAAATGATGAAAAAACATATAGACCCACAAGGGAAAAAAGAACAGGAGAGGGGTTGTTAGTGGGTGAGAGGTTTCACTAAATTCTGGAAGACTGAAAATGATCAGAAGAGAGGTATCTGTTATGGCAGGATAAAGAAAGCCACATGATAAAGAGATGTGAGTAGGAATGGAGCTGATTTGCCCAGTGGATCTCAAGTGAGACACTGGTTTTGAAGCAGTGAAATAAGGAGGGTGTAAAAATGAAAGGGGGGACTGAAACCAGGGGTGTTGATCCAAAGTCTACACGTGAAACCATCAAACCCTTGAACATGCGCCTGTAGGTGTCTATCCCCTACCCCTCAGGCAGGAGACAGGAGGTTTCATCTCTGGAGACTTTGAATGCCTTCACCCCACAACACAGCACTTCCATTCAACTTTTACAACACCTTACTTTTAAACATTGACTACCAAAGCTCACCAGTTAGGTGAGAAATGCTCCCACGTAAAAGAGAGCAGTCAACTCAAATGGGGAAAAGATGACCCCAGAGGAAACAGAGATAATACAGGAGTCAGCGATTGCTTTCTCTCTCTCCCAATCAAAACATTACCCTCAGAAAAGAAAACGGTTGCTTCTATAAACAAGAAGTGATAACTATGGGAAAAATAAAATCAGGGAACAGTAAATAAATAGCTCTTAACAGGAAAAATGATTGCTGAAATTTCAAACAAATGCTATGAAAGGTTGGTATTTTTCTAGAAAATAGGACAAAATGACCAAAAAAATAAGAAAATGAAAGGAAAAAAAGAGTATTTAATAGTAAATCTGAAATGGAAGAGCTCTGTTGGAATAAAAATGCATTCATAGTAAATAAAGATATTGCCTGAATAAAGTGGAATAATTGTACATTCTATGATAAATTAAAAAAAAAAACTGTACAAAATAGGAAGAGTAGTGAGAAGCAGTACAGAATAGCAGTTAAGAGTCATACTTTGGAGCCAGACTGTCATGTTCAAATCCCAGATTAGCAACTTACTAGCAACATGATCTTGGGCAACATGCTTCACCTTTCAGTGCTTCAGTTTCTCATCCTAAAATAGGGCCAATATTTGGTGTTACCTTATAGGGTTCTGATGAGAATTAACTGAGTTAATATAGGTAAAAGACTTAAAATAGTGTCTGGTACATAGTAAGCTTTAAGCTAATTATACAATACTACAATAAAAAATAGTGTACCACCTGGCATCGAAGGGGCCTGCTTTTGTAGAACTGTAAGATTAGCTATTGTGTATTTATTTAACTGAAACTAGTGGTATAACTACATCGGGAAGCTGGATGATTTAAGACAACCAAATTCTCATCCATAATAGTGGGAAGCAAATAGATAATGTCTGTAATCAATAACTTTAAAATAGCACATTATGTAGTGACATTGCCAATTCCCAGAAGAAATGGCAAAGAATGAAAATGCAGTTGCCTCTGGGGCACAGGACTTGGGGCTTGAAAAATGTGAGGCTGGGAATGGTTTGACTATCTGATTTCCCAAATATGTGCACTTGTTATTTTGAGATTTTTTAATTAAAGAATGAGAAAAGGTTAATATGTATGAATTGGCTGTCAGTGCCTGGCATGTAAGAGTAGAGACTCAACATATTTTAGTTCCATTTTATTCATTTCAGTAATTCTACTCCTGGGGATTTTTTTTCCTGTTTAAAGATACAATACCAGAAGAAAAACATGAATAAATATATTTATTCCTGGGTTAGTTATAACAACAAATAACTGAAAATAACCCAAATTTTCAACCATATAGGAATGGCTAAGAATTGTACAAAAACCTGATGGAGTACTATAAACCAAGAGCATAATAAGTTTATTGTTTCAGATGGCTATGCATACGCTAAAACCTACCACATGCAAATACATACATATACACACACACACACACACACAGAGTAAGTCCCTGATATGTTTAGACTAGGAAAGAGAAACCTGAGAAAATCAGAATGTCTGGACAGAGGAGATGGAGATATAATATGTCTTACTTCATCTGGCCCCCGAAGTCCCTAATGGGGTGTTCATGGCAGTTGGGTGACTATGCAAGGGGAGTTCCTTCCAAAAACCAAGGAGTATCTTTTTGAGCTGTGGGCTTTTATACTTCGAATTCACATCACTATTCAGGAAGAATGCATACTAACAACCTCTGCTGTTACCAGCAATTATCTTAAGTACTTAGGAGCCCCCTCCCTCATTCCACAATCAGACCTCAACATCAGCAAAGTCGTGGCTCACCTGGAAGTCATTCTCAGCAGTGGCTCAGCCACCAGCGCTACAATGCTTAGAAAATCCATTGATCAGCAAAGATATTTATGAAAATGATGTCACAACAGTGAAAAAAGTGGACAACGTGATGCATCTGAGTCTCCCTCAGAGCCTACAGACAAGGCCCACAGCTCTCAAAGATAGTATGAGCTGGGCAAGCCAGCATCTTTGGATCTCTATTTTCTCACCTGAGAAACGGGGATCATTTTTTTCTACTTCAGTGTGATGTTATGAGTGTAAGGTGAAAAGGTAAGTCACCAAGTACAGGTTCTGATCCAGACTAGGAGCTCAACAAAGCTCAGCTGGACGTGGCTTTGGCTATCTGTGACCCACTCCTCAGAAGTGTACTTCTCAAACTCTACCACGTATCAGAATCTACTAGAAGCCTTGTTAAAACAGATGGCTGGGCTCCATCCCCAGAGCTCCTGATTCAGGAGGTCAGGGGGTGGGACCTGAGCATTTGCATTTCTAACAATTTCCAGACAATACCATCGGTCTAGAACCAAAATTTGAGAACCACAATCTTACAGCACAAAAATTACTAAGAACTACTGGGATAAATGCTGAGACTTTGGGGAGGGAAGAGAAAGGTGGAAAAATCTTTCTAAGGGCTCCTCATCTGTCCTTGGTCCCGATGCCCCCTGGGTGGACCCTGGCTTGTCCAGTTCACCAGTTCTACCTCCTTCCCAAGCTCCCTTCCAACGCTCTCCCACTGAACCAAGCCTCCCTTGTCAACTTTCTGAACTGAAAGATTTCAACCCTATCCCATCTGTCTGCAGCCTACATGCTGATGCAAGAGGCTACCTTTTTAGGTTCCAAGAAATTATGCATTCGTGATGCAGGAAATTAACACCTCAAAGCAAACTATAATTAGGAATTCTTCAGTTCAGTTTATGCTTTTTCAATTAGGCAGTCTATAATTTTAATCATGGGAGCATTAACATGTTTCTGTAATTTATATACCTGTGGTATAATTAAGCCTGGGAAACACATAGCTCTAAACCTGAATGGAAGTGATTGTTTCCCTTCACACTTGCAGTATTATAGGTCCCTGATGGAGACACGGTGACAGTTTCAAAGAAGCCATTTGTGAGTTGCAGAGGCCAACGAGAGAACTCCTGGCTTTGGAAATGTGAAGGCTGTTGTAGATCACGTGACGCCTTCTGAACATCTGGCTCGTGTGTAGACATCTGCTTCCCAAAGCTTCAACTCCTATTGTGACTTTCAAAACATTCCCACCAGTGGAAACTGCTTTGGACAACTATTCTTGGAAACTAATTTCAATTAAGCAGGAACAGGGTGTCTTGGCAGGGGAGACGTTATCTGAGAGCCGTGGGAAGCAGATGGCTTTGAATTGAAGAAACTGAACAATAGGCTGAAACTTAGCCTGGACTGGGACCAAACTCCTTTTTTTCCCATTGGTTCCTCTTCCCACTCTCCCTAATTCTGCTCCTCTCTCATAATTTCAGCTTTGCCTTTCAGCTACAAAGCAGGGCCCGAATCCTGTGTGCAAGGTAGTTCTCCTGGGATTCTTAGCAGTTCTGCAAATTCAAGGAATTCAGAGGCTGAAAAGGTTTTGTGCTTATTCAGACTGAACCTCTGAACTTTCTGAAGGTTAAAAACCTTCATTTTTTTCCTCTTCTTCCTGCTCTCCCCACAGTAGCAAATTCAGATTTGCTGACTGCAATAAAAGGAAAAATAACATAATCAAAACTGGCCTGGGGGGACAACGCATACAGATTCCAACCCAGCTGAGTGACGCGCCCATATTGTTGCAGCATTTTGGCACTCAATATATTTTGTCTGATCTAAGAAAATATGGAACTTTTTATAGAGTGAAAGTTAGAAATGGATTTGTTTCTCCCAGGCTGCTCTAGCCTTTTGCAAAAAGAATACAGATTTGTTCAGATACTGATGCTCCGTCTCACCAAACATCCGTCTCCTACCTAAGCCCCAATATCTGCACAGAAGTGATATGTTTAGATGTCCTATCAGCATGCAACAACACAACATGTATTTCAGACGCCAGTCATTGTCATCATCACAAGAAAACAGGGGTGTGTTTTTAGCCCCCATGTGGACAGGGATAGAGATATAAGCTAGCAGAAAATCCTAGTTCAGATCTGATAAGCAAAAACTGATTATCTTCACACTGAAACAGACACCAGAAGAGACATAAGAGTTCCAAAAGCTGTAAAACCAACAGGGGCACCTCTACAGTAAAATGCAAAAACAACTGCTTCCCCGTATCGCAAAAATGAACAGATGCCAGCATCACAGAAGAAAGTACGTGGTACAGGCTCTTTTCTCCAAACCCGAGGCGACCTACAGGCTAAACCAGCGGTACAAGTCGTGGTTCAAGACCAGCAGGATACCATGGTCTGGGAGCTTGTCCAAAATGCAGATTCTCGGGCCCAATTTCATTACCCCTAGGGATGGACAGGGAGCTACATATTTACTAGCTCCCCAGGTGGTTCCCATATTTAATAAAGTTTGAAAATTCTGGGGTTAAACCATTTCCCAAGCTTTATCCCCAGCAAGGGTGATGCAATGGAACCTGGGAAGTCTAGTTCAGGAGGTCAGGGTCCCAGCAGCAAGTCAGCCCAGTCAAAGGTCCTACTCTGGCTTTTGGTGACACACATATTTTATGCTTCTAAGCCTCCATTATATTTCTTATTTCTCATGACAGGATTCCTGGCCTTTACCTATAACCTCAAACGCCTACCTTAATATCCTGTTTGAAACCATCCATGGGCCCTGACCTTGTTTTACCAGCCCTCCTAGAGTCTGGAGCAACGCAGTAAAATAGAATTTTCTGTGACGATGGGACTGCTGTTCCGTGTGGTAACCACTAGCCACATCTGGCTGTGGAGGACTTGACATGTGGATGGTGCAGCTAATGAACTGAAGTTTTAATTTTGTTTAATTCTAATTAATTTAAGTTTAAATAGCCTGTGACTACAATATCAGACAGCGTTGGTCTGAAGTCTTGCTGTTGATTCCTTGTGCCACTGGGGCTGCTATTCTCCACTCCTGGCCATGAACACTTACTTTGTACATTTATAACCTTTATAAATTGCTTAGTGAGCCTACACCAAAGTGGAAATGCACTAAACAGCAAACCCCAAGCAGCAAGATAAAGATGGGTTGCACTGTGAAAGGGGGTAAGAACAAATTTCTTCTACCTAGTGGTGGAGACTCTCACCTTTAAGTTGTTCTATTCCTACTAAAGAGCCGGGGCTTTCAGGATCTCCTCTCTCACTGCTGCCTAGAGGAGGCAACTCTGAGCAGCTGCAGGCAGCTGGAGCGAGCATTGTGCAGAAGGCTTTGGGGATGAGAGGAAACCTCCTTGGATTCTAACATGGCACAGATCCACACACTAGCTCAGAAGAACAACAATTGATTGGGCAATAGAAGCGCACTTGATGGAGGCTGACTTGAAAGTCTGACCTCTGGGTGGTTCCAGACAGAGAAACGGAGAGCCATCAGTTATCAGCTGTGCAAGATCTGAGACAAAGCAGAGATGCAAACTGCCACAGGGGCCAGAACAGTGTGAGAAGTGAAGGGCAGCAGAAAACAAGTTGGGGAACAAGTGAGACCCAGGAGAAGACATCATGCAGAGTCACCCACTGTTGCTCTTGTGAAGGGCTTCACCAGCTCCCCAGGGCGGGATGTTCTGCATTATAAGAACTACGTCTACTTGGCCAGCCAGCCCTTCTATCCATAGCCTGAGCTCTTTGCTCTTTAAACTATTTGGCTCCGCCTTGGACCCACTACCATCCATCTACCATCACCACCAACAGTCACACCCACCAAGAGCCCTGTTATCCCATAGCAGGGCTCCATTACTGAACCTTTGATCATCTTATTCCCTAAGTATCACTTCTTGTCTTTCCAGCCTCTCCCAGCTTTGTATTCTCTGCACGGATTCTGCAACAGCATTGAGGTTGCTTGGCTCTCAGTATCCCTATTATTTGCACATCTACCTTGATGGGTATTTTTAATCAAGCCTGGACCATATGGTCCATTTCTCAGCACTTTTGTTAATATCATCATCTTCCTTTTCCCCAGGTCCCGGGTCAAGCTGTGTGTCTTTCTTCTTTTCTACTTAAGAGCTGCTTGGAGCTCTTAGAGAAAATTAAATCACAAAATGTCAACCATCTCCTCTTCTTTAGATTATTCTTCCTTTGGCTTTCGTGTTTTAACTCTGCCCTGGTTTTTCTGCGTCTTTGGCCAGTTACCTCCTCCTTCTCCTGTTGTGGTTCCTTGATAGCGTTCCATAGAGCTCTGTCTTGTTCCTCATCTCACAGTATACACTCTCCCAGGAGAAGGTCATCCACTCCTCCCCTGCGTCCCAGACCACCTGGATGTTAATGATATCCAAATCTGAAACCCCTGCTCTGATGCCTCTCCAGGTTTTGGGAATTTAAATAGCCCCTGTGGTAGGAGGTGAACATAACGACCATACTCTCCTGTTCCTCTTGCCAGTAACAGTCTCTGTCTCCATCTCTCCAGATGGCAGACGGTCCAAAATAGAACACTCTTTCGTTCTTCATGTTCCAGCAACTGCTTCTGCTCCATTTAAAATATTCCTCCTGAAACACCTGTTTTTCCTCCTTGGTTTGATCCTAAGGAATATGATCCAGAATCCTTTAACACCAGAACCAATTCTTGGTAAGCTAGGTTGTCCAGGGGGCTGATAAAAGAAGACCAGCAATGTCATTAGGATGAGCTGAAGCGAATGCAAACCCACCTAAATGATCTGGGTTTCACCTTTCTTCCTTTTATTTTTTTAACCTGGATGATCTTTCTGATTGCAGCTCTGTGCCGCACCCAGAGTCCCCTTGGTGGTTTCACTGGTAGTAGTTAACAAGTGTCTTTAATCATAGTCACGTGCCCCATTAGTCACCATACTTAGAGGGTGGGACAGCCCTCTCCGGAATAGCCCTGCAGTTGTGTTTATCCTGCTCTTCCTTATTTCTGGTTGCTTCTTCTTGTCTGTGGCTCCTCCTCTTTCCCAGTCTGGTGTGATGAAACCCCAGCAGGCTGTGAGACTTGGAAAACAAGTGTCATTACTTGCAGGGCTAAATCTCGCAGTTTACGTGGACAGCCTCTTTCCCTTCCCCGACACCAGAGAGGGGGACACAGTCCTCCTCATCTTCAGGCCCTGGCAAAGGCGGCCCAGAGAGCTCGGGCACTAAGTGAAATGAATGACGTTTTACAGAAAGAGCATCTAAATGTAATTACAGTTTCCCAGCCCTACCAACGTGGACAGGGACTCATAAGCTCCTTAGACTGCCCATGTTAATAAATCCTCTGAATTTTCATTTCCCCTCCCTAATTGGACACCATCCTATGCTGATATCTGAGAGTCAGAAGGTAACGATGCCAATTTTGCTCACTGCAGCTCCACGGACCAGCAAAACCCTACTGTGTTTGTTTCATGTGCTCCCACTCTGGGCTTCACAGTTATTACAGGAATCCTAGAGGAAATTTGGCAATTGTTTCCTTCACTTTACTATAAAATTTCTTCTTTCTTTAAAAGTACATTGGATCTCCAGGGTATTTCAGAATCTATGGTCTTAACTAGCTATACCTGTCAAATGCAGAGGGATCACAGATCCTCACCTAGGAGTGAAGAGAACTTGCAACGAACTTAGGAGCCGTTGGCCATGTGACATTGCCCTCTGCGCAGCATCCTCTGTGCATTCTGCCTCAAGCAGCCCCTCAAAGAAAGCCACAAGTCCTAACTGACCTTGGAGGAGGTCCCCCAGAGGTCCCCAAGGCTTGCCTGGACCATTTATCAGGTCCCAACCTGTGTTTGCCCACTTGGCTCCTAACTCCCCCATTCAGTTCCCAGACCACATTCACCCACATCAGCCTCTCCTGGATAAATCATCCTTGTGGACTTTTCCCTCCTCAGTGTTCCTTGGCTCAGAGAATGGCACCATCGTCCATGCCACTAACAATCCAGAAACCTGGGGGTCACCCTGGACAATGTCTTTTCCTTCACACCTACCACCTGCCCCATAGAGAAGTCATCACCAACGCTCACACATTTTACCTTCTCAACCCCTCTGTCTCCATCACCTTCATCTCTCATCTGGACAACTATAACTGGTCCCCACGGGTCACTCTGAACCATTCTTGTCCCCCCTGATCTGTTCCCCACATCGATGCCAGAAAGACCTTTTTAAAAAGTAAGATGGATCATACCGTTCATTTGCTTAAAATCCTTTTTTTTTTTTTGATGCCTCATTGCTCTTAGTATAAAAGTCCTTGCCTCAGTGATAACAAAGCCCCAGGTTACCTGGTCTTTTCACATCCAATCTCATCACGTGCCGTCCTTTTTTGCATTTTCTCCCCACTGCTGTCCTGCTAGCCTCCTTTCAGTTTCTCTAACACCACGTCTTGACTCCCCCAGTCTGGGCCTGATCCCCCTCTTACAGGGAAAAGACACAGAGGAAGAGAAACCAATAAAGTGTGCACTGTCGTGCTGGCTCCCATTGTGGGAAACCAGGGCTCAGTCCTAGGGGGGATGTGTGAGGGACTGCGTAGCGTGTGCCTTAGAACGGTCCTTTCAAAGGACGAGAGTCAGCATGCTGACTGGACTCCCACCTTGCACTGGTTGAGGGTTGCCCTTGCAGCACAAAATCCTTGCATCCCTGGGTTGCACCTGCCTGTTCAGACTAAATAAGATCCACGGGTCTTTGGAGAAAGAATTAGGGCAAAAAAGCAGAAGAAAGGGCTGAGTGCTGATGCTGGAGGTGAGACCCTGTAACTATGCATGGAACTGCCCAGCTCAGCTACAGCTGAAATCAGAGGTGGGATGGCAGGTGACACGGACCGGCTACAGCTGCTAATGGTCTATCGTTAGTGTCTGTGGCGCTGTTAGCATAGACCTACATCTGCCCCTGGGCTGTCAGCAGTCTGTAGGCCTGTTTCGCTCATGTCTGGCTCTCCAGAGCTCAGCACAGTGTCTTGCACGTGGCTGTTTGCTGAAATTCAAATCAAGTATTTACTGACTCAATTACCTCATGAATTGATAAACAAATGAATGAATGAACAGCTAAACCTGATTCATCTTCTAGGATCTGGTCTCTTCTGTCCTGCTTGGCTTTGACTCCGTGTACCCACTCTGGTATTTATAAGGTCTCAGTGAAGGGAGCTCATGGGAGTCCCCACGCCCCTTTCCGAGTGGGCTTTGCTTTCACAACACCAAGCGGCTTCTCCTCCAAGTTGAGGGCACTGCTTTTAGCCCTTGTTTTGCTGGCCCTTCAGCAGCTGGCACCCCCCTAGCCCTTGATTTGGTGTTTCTGAAAGGTGCTCAAATCTGAGGATCTATTTTTAAGGTAAAATCATCTTGAGGATTTTTGGACATCCCTGGGGCATTTGCACATTCCCTGACATGTCACGTACGCCAGCACTTTGCACGCAGTGAGTCTTACATGGTGTTAGAGAACACTCAGCGAACAGGCAGCCACCTCCATCTCAACAGCTTGGCCACCCCAAGGGACAAAATGAACAACTAACAATGGCACTTTACACATTTTAGCTTATTTGACCTCAAAAACAACCTGTGATGTGGTATCCCATTTTACTAACAAGCAGCTGGAGGTTCAGAAAAATTAGGTAATTGACCCTAAGCCACCAAATAAGCCAATTGCATAGGTTGGATCTGATTCCAGGAGCCCCTGCTTTTCCAGTTTATCCAACTCGGAAGTCAGCTGTGGCAGGAAGAGCATGAGAGACCGCAGCTCTGAGCCTGTGGGACCCAGTCCCTGCCCCCCAGGGGGTCCTAGGCTGGCAGAGACTGAAAACACAAGTCCGTGACAGAGGAGGGAACAGGGCAGAGTGAGAGCCCGAGGAGCTGCTGATGTATCTGCTGCAGGATGGGAGACGGTCCCAGATACGGCAGATTCGACCTGGATGCTGGGGAAGTGGAGAATGCCATGCTTGGCAGAGGGAACAGCACAGGCAAGGGCTTGACTGCTTAGAGAAGAACAAGAAGTTGGGCATCTTCCTGCCAGATATCCCCCACACCCTTCAGGACAAAGTCCAGACCCAGAGCGAGGAGCATCTTTACCCGGTTCCTGCCTACCTTCTTGCCTCCCTCCTCATCTTGGAACCTGCTGTGGTTCCCTGAACACACCTGGGCAACCGCAGCTCCTGCAGATGCTGCTTCCTCCAGGGCCACACTCTTCCCCTCTTCACTCAGCAAAAGCCCCCTCACCTAGCAGGTCTCAGGCAAGACTGTCTCCAGGAAGCCCTGCTTGTACCTGGGCCCCCCAGGCTAATGATGGATGCCCCTGCGCTGAACTCACATAGAAACCTCTGACTGAGGACACAGGGTCTTCCACGTTTGTTCTCTTCCTGTGTGTCTTACCTATAGACCTGCACCATCCAAAATGGTAGCCACTAGCATATGTGGCTCTTTATATTTAAATTAATTATAATAAGGTTTAAAAAAATCATTCTTCAGTCTAACTAGTCCTATTTCAAGTGCTTAATGGCCACACATGGTTAGTGGTGACTCTCTCAGACACTTCCATCACTGCAGGCAGTTCTGCTGGACTGCGCTCTAACAGACAAGGAGGCAGGTAAGGGCAGGGCCTGTGAAGTGCATCTCTGCTGTCCCAGGAGCCTGCATCTCCAGCAGATTTGCTGAATTCCTTACTTACCTAAGCTAATTTTTTTCAAGGGTCTACTACAGCCCGGTCTCGTCCCAGGGAAAGGGGACCCGTAAGTGGCAAGCGCCCAGATTTCCTGGAGCTCACAGTCAAATGGGGGAGGCATGCAAGAAACATGCCCAAAGAAAACATACAAACAAATGTACAACGTAATTAAAAGCTCGGGAAAGAATGATGAAGGAAGCACATGGGGCATGGTTGAGTAAAACCTGCTAAGAGGGCAGAGTAGAAGGAAATGAAACCAGAAAGTTAGGGTCAAATGCAGACGGGCTCTGAAGTCCACGCAAAGAAGCTTGAACTTACTGCGGCAGAAAGTCAGTGACCCATTTAAGAATTTTAAGCAGGAAAGTTAACTTGATCCGGTGTGTGCTTCCAAAAGACCACTCCAGCAGCTTGGTGGGGGACGGACTGAAGAAGGAGGAACTTCTGATGGGCAGACCAGAAAGCCGCCCTGGCAGGTCAGAGAGCAGGGTGGAGAGTGGCACAGGGGGAGGAAAGAGCTCATGCCGAAGCTGAGCGGACGATCCCAGGGACGGATGGGCTGGGAAGGAGAGGGGAGGGGAGGACATCTCCAAGGAAGCCACCTGGGGACCCAGAGGAGGGCCTGCTACAGGATCTGGGGCTCTGCCCCCAGCCTCCCTTCAGGGACTGCATCCTGGGTGATTAATTCACGGCCAAGGTACTTTCTTATGAAGGTTACTACAGATACATCAGCCTGACAGGTGGGGCGTGGGGGGAAGAAGGCTTGGCGTGTTCGAGTTGGAGCTGAATATTAGATTCTAGTCACCATTTGATTGATCTTTTAAGCAATTCTGGGATTCTGTCACTTAAAAACCAATAAATCTTTGAAGGCCTAGGGAAAGCAACGCAAAAGCAGTAAATCTCTATTGTGGAGCATTAGAAAAGTAGGCCGAGCTGCCAAGGTGGTTTGGCTGGAGGGATGGAGGGATGAGGGCGCGGGAGTCCTGCGCCCTAATCCTCCTTCCTATCCTCCTCCCTCCCTGCACTCTCCGGTCCACCAGGCAGAGCCAGAGCCATGGGGCTTCAAAGGGGCAGCAAGTAGCCAAGCAGGGGCTGGAGGGGGCTCAACCAGGGCCAAAGCATAATGGGCAGAAGGAGGAAGAACGGCCAATCTGGGCGTGGTCTTGGGGCTGAGGCTTAGGTGTGAGTCTGTTTAAGAACCAGAAGACTCTCCACTCAGAGACAGAGAGACATGCTGGGGTTGATAAATTATAGGCCGGGTCCACACAACCCAGAAGTGTCTGGTCTACCCCTCACTCCCTAGCTGATGGAGGTTCACACCATGGCACCCCCACCAAAAGGTCACCCAGACATCACTTGACATCCCAGGCACGGAGAAGTCGGAACTTCCTGGGGAAGCCACGAACTCAGAGGCAGAAAGCTAGGTCCATGCACTGGCTCTGTGTGTAATGAGCTCTGTGACCTCGGGCCAATCACGTAACATCTTAGACTTCAGCTTCTCCTCTTGGAAATGGAGATGGTATTTCCCGCCTAGCTTACTCACTGGGTATGATGCTACAATGAAATGCAAGAAACTATCAACTATAAAACACGATTCCTGGCACCCTTGACCCAGTGCACCCGGTGAGTTCTCTGAGTCCTGCAGTCATAGGGTGACTCCGTTGTTTTCTCAAGGCTCCCGCTCCCCCGACCTGCAGGATTCCATGTCGGTCCTTTTGCCTGGGCTGTGCTCATCTCTCCAGCCTGTCTACTCCTTCTCTCCGTCAGTACAGTCACTGATCCTACTGGCTTCATATTATCTTGTTTTGCCAGTTTCATTATTCTGTTTCTTAATTGCTTAATGCCTTACCTCCCTGCCTTATTCACATGCACACTTACTGGCTGATAAGCCTCAAGAAAACAGGCGTGCATGCCTATCTTGTTTCCTGCTATATCCTCACTGCTTCACTCGGCCCCTGGGACATAGCAAGTGCTCATTAAAAATGACTTAATGGTCAACTGCCTCCCATAGGGGCCGTCTAGTGCCCAGAGTTCAAGGTGGAAAAGGGTTAAGGTAACTGAAATCTACTGTGATCCTACCCTGTTGTCATCACACTTGTCCTGAAAGTCTTGCTGGGCGGCACTGATTAGTCTCTTCCCTTCTTGGCAAATGTCCAAGCAACAGTCTGAAAATAATTCCAGAAACTGACTATATACACACTCTCTGTGATCCAGAGCTTTGAGAAGAAAAGCAGCCAGGCTTTTCCAGACACCAGGCACTGCCCCTTCAAGCGGTGACACTTTCAATTTTTTTTTTCTGATGGAAATGTCAGCAAAATACATCACGTATGACTTTCTCCCAGGGAGGTGGTGTGGCTAGAGTGAAGCGAGTGTTGGCTTAGGGTCAGCTGAACTGGGTTTAAATTCTGCCTGCACCACCTGCTCGTGTCATGGCTTGGGTCAATTCATTTAGCTTCTGTGCATCTCAGTTTCCATATCTGCACAATGGGGAGAGTCTTATTTGCAACATTGTGAGGATGCAGATAGTTTTGTAGAGCGACAGGCACACAGCAGGTGCAGGCTCATTAAATGCAAGCTAGCAGGCTCTTATCACTTGAAGACATGCAACCTAATGATACATTTTTTGGGTGAACCAAGAAAAACAAATGAATGCCCGTGGCTGTGAGGAGCTGAAGCATGTGGACCACCTCATTTCTTGAGTACTGGTGTCAGTTTTGTAGAGCTGTACTGTTTTTCATGCCCTGCCAGCTGTCATTTCTTACTGCTACTGGGACATTTCCATTCCTGTCTCCTAATTTACTGTGGTCTTAGGATGCATGAGCTTCTTAAACAAGTGTGCAAACATTGGTTTGGGCTGCTCAGAAGACTGCTTGGTCTCTGGTCTCTGGAGTCAGACAGTCCTGGGTATGAGTCCTGGCTTCATCACTTACTTATTTTGTGCCCTTGAACTTAATTTTTTTTTATTGAAGTACAGTCAGTTACAATGTATCTATCTGTGGTGTACAGCACAATATTCCAGTCATGCATATACATACATTTATTCATTTTCGTATTTGTGACCTTGAACTTTAGTTTCCCCATTTCAAACAGGGATCTTGGATGATAGTAGCTGCCCAATTAAACATGGTGATGATGCCTCGCATTTGGGTTCAGCTGACTTTGATGAGTTTTCAGGGGATCACAGACCTGATTCATCCTGAGGAGGGGTCCCTGATCCTCTGTGTGAAAATTAACTTTATTCCTGGCACTGGATAGGACCCAGATTACTTATTTCTCAGTACAATTCAGGAAAAAAAAAAAAAGGTTTTCTGAAGCTTTGTGCTGAAAAGAAGTTAGGGGCTCTTAAAGAAAAAGCAAAGCCCTTCTTTCCCCACCGTGAAATCAGAGTCTTGAATGGCTTTGGAAATCTGAACAGGAAGGATTGGGCAACCCTGTGACCCTGGCATGGAGCAGATTTTCAAAATCTGTTTTTAACAGAGCTGCCCAGGTTCCACAGAGAAGAAGCAGAGCTGATGAAGGCACTAACTCCCTGATGGCCAGCCTTGCTCTGCCTCATGTCTACACCTTCCTCCCCTTTGGGAAATAGCTCCTGTATATGCATTCCAGAAGGGAACCTGAGGTTCAGAGAGATTTAGTATCTTGCCCAAGGTCACACGGCAGCTTCAGAGTAGGATCTGAACCACGTTCACTGCCACTGAACTCACATCCTTTCCACTGTGTCACACAGTGGCCAGGAGACTGGGAGGAACCAGACTGAAGCCACATTCACCAGGAAGCCACACAGCAGGATGCCACTGATCGGGTCCCTTTTCTGACAGCCCTTCAGGCCTGAGAGGTGACACCTGGATCTACGACCTAAAGGTCGTGGGTTTTAGGGCAGATCTGGCCTAGGATCCTGGGTCAGCTGCTAATTTGGGCAGTGTTCACTAGGCTTCTCTTTTGTGGGCCAGATTTTGCCACCTGGGAAGCTTCCTAAAACACTGACACACGCCGGGTGCTGCTGTTTGAAGGAGGTAAAAGCTGTGAAGGGGAGGAAGACATCGGTGGCCAAGACAGAACATGTGTTCAGGCACCTGGAAGACCTGCATTCAGACTCAGCTTTCCTCCTGTCTGTGTGCCCTCGAGCCCATCTAAGCCTCAGTCTGTTCATCTGAAAGTGAGGATAATAATGTCTCAGTGCGCAGAGAGAAGTAAATGACAATGTTGCGTAAGAGTAACAGGAAGAAACACAGTAACTCAATGACTCTATTTGACGTAAGAGCCACTATCACCACAGGTAGGACAGTCCTGGAACAACCTACGTGTAGAATATACGGCAAAAGTTCTTGGTTCAGGTGCCCACACACACTACACACACCTGTCTGAAGGCCTGAAGACCCACCTGACTTAGGATAGAACATCGTTCAAAATCTACAGAATAAATGGGAAAAGCCAAATTGCTGGCAGGTGATTCCATCTGCTCCACTGCCTGTAATTTCTGGGTAGAGTCAAACCCCACATTGGAAAATAGGTGATGAGACCATCTTGATAGCCTTCTTCCTGGTTGGTCTCCCAGTTTCTAGGATCATAAAAGAGACACTGCATGTGGCTATTCAGGGGCTCCCCGAGGCCCCTCAGGCAAGGCTGAGCCTCTCAAACGTGGCTCCTGCCTTGACCTTTATGCAAAAGCAAATGTAAGCACTCCTGGTTGCTCCTCAAGACAGCCAGCTGCCTCTTTCCTCCATGCCTTTGCCCGTGCCAGGCCCTCTTACCACTCTGGTGAAATCTCGTATATGTTATAACATACAAGAGATACAGCTCAATGTCACCTCCTCTGTGAATTCTCTCCTTGGAGCTCTCATACTGGCCTACGCACATCTCCATAAGCATGCACCGTATTGGGATTATGTTTTCAATTCTCTGTCCTCCTAACTAGAACTGGACTTCTTTAGAGTGTGAGTTATTCCCAGCTAGTTCACTAGTGTGTTCCAGACGCTTAAATGGAGCCTGACTCCGTGCTCAATAAATGTTTGTTGAGTGAATGAATAAATTAATCATTTTCATCCCCTGTGCCCTGCTCCATTCCTGACAGGGAAGATACTCCATGCGTGTTTGTTGAACTGAACTGAGCCAGTTTGAAAACTGTTCCACCCACCACTCTGCTTGGTTTCCAGGGCCTATAGTTGCTTGAGCTCTGAGCAAAAGCCAGCTGTCAACATAGGAGCTACTGCCCTCGTGCAAAGTGTAGCCTGTTTAAAAGAGATGCCTGCCTTCCTGATCACCAAGAGCCTGTGGACTTGCACGGGGTTAGGTGAGCCACTGAGAAGCTTTCCCTGCCTGGGCCATAAATACACTCCTGGACTCCCGCAGTCTCTTATTAAAATCAGCAGTATGACTAACTTCAAGTCTCCTGTGGGACACCAAGGCCATAAACTGGACCATAAACTGAGGTCGTAACCCCTTCATAATCTCTAGCAGGTTGTTTTCAGAACTCAGTGAATCTGTCCACCTGTCTGTTAATGGCAGTCAGTCATGGAGAGGTGATCTTGCCAGGATACTGGGTTTCTGTCCCCCAACCCCACTAAGTAAGTTTATTATAGGTGTGTTTCAGAAAGGTCTCTCTCAGCCCTCTTCAGGTCCCCATCAACATGTTCCCTCTCAACCAGTCCCGGGGTCCCATGGTAGGGAGGGAGGGCTCTTGGCTCAGTGGCCCCTCTGAACTGGTCTTGGGGCTGCTGATCCTTTTCCTCCAGGAAGTCTTGCC
Organism: Camelus dromedarius; assembly: GCF_036321535.1. Taxonomy (NCBI): domain Eukaryota; kingdom Metazoa; phylum Chordata; class Mammalia; order Artiodactyla; family Camelidae; genus Camelus; species Camelus dromedarius. The sequence continues at coordinate 14,202,380 of NC_087453.1, read as the reverse complement.
CACAGGCCTTGCCAGTGACGTGACTCAGTGGGAGACACGCATGTGCAGAGAAGGAAAACAGCAAAGTCCGGGTTGAGACCCTCCTCACCTGACGGGGGCTCCCCGAGACTGGGCGGGTTTCAGCATCACCGTGATGGTCGTGTCTGTCTCATTCAGCGGGGTGTCTGTGTCATATTCAGGCATTGAAGGCGCTGGACAGAGAACAGAGAGAGGAGGGAGCTTAGCACAGGTCCCAGACCCTGCTCATCCCCTCCCCTAGATGCTACCCGTAAAGACACCTAGATGATTGAGAAAGGGGTGGATGAGAGTCACATGCCATCCCAGACTTTCTGCAGAAGAGGACCTGAGACTTCCAACCTGCCCGTAGGTTCCAGCCTGCCTTCAAGGTACAGAAGAGTCTGGGCAAGGGTGGCAATGATGTAGCCAGTAACGCTCATGAGTCGAAAAGTTCCATACCAAATACACAGATACGTGCAGGAAATACAAGTCCTTAAAGAGGCGAATGCAGAGTCAACCTTAAACACATTTAAAATGCAAATTACAACAGTGATGAACTAGTTCCTCGTATCTTTTTTTTTTTTTCCAAGAAACCCTCCCTTCTGATAGGAGTGCGACTAAATCCGATCCCTTAGTAAGGTAATTTAGCCGTTTGTATTAAGAACTGTTAAACCCACATTCTTTTTATTCAGTATTTCAATTTCTGGAATTTAATCCTAAAGTCATAATCCAAGTCAACAAATTAAACTTTATTCTGTAACATGTTTATTGAAGCGTTATTTTATAAAAACACAGAAGCACCAAATATATCCAACCACTGGGGAATGTTTAATTAAATTATGTCCATCCACTTGACAGAGCATTATAATGAAAGCAACGTGGCAAAACATGGAAGATGCTTATGGTTTAAGGATACAGGGAAACAGTAAGCTGCAAAAAACACCATGGGTCTGTATCTATGCAAAACATGTATGGATGCAGACCAGAATGGCAAGGGTATTTCGAAAAAACGTACATTGTGAAATTCTGCTTTGATGCTGTCGGTGGGGGGGGGAGGGGGCCCTACTGCTGATGGCAGGTGACATCTTGGACCACAATGGCCCTGTAACAGCCATTCACTAATTTGTTCCTTCATTCGTCAGACATTTCATGAGAACCTGCGCTGTGTCCTGCACTGCCAAAAGGAATACTCCTGAAAATAAATCACATTTTTACAAACTGATTTGTATGGGGAAATGTACTATTTAATGCCACTGTGTGGTAGGTAAATTATTTGGTGAATCACTCGGCATTCCCTCTGGCCTAGTCTAATTGACATATTTTTTTATACATTAGGAAGTTCATGGATGAGGTTTTCTTCATGAGACAACAGGGACCCACTAGGGACCTCAGCATCTTCCTTGCTCCAAAACCACATGGTGACAGTTGACTCTGCCCTCTTTCACTCCCACAAACATCAGGAATGAAAAAACCCACCAACACCACCAACTTTCTCCCTTTCCCCTTTCTGAGACAGATACCTGAAATTTTGGTGGCGATTCTGGTGGTGACAGGCGGCCCAAAGCCCTTGGCTGTGCTAGCCTTGATGGTGAAGGAGTAGGTGGTCCCGGGGTACAGACCCACGAAGAGGTGGTGGGTTTCATTCCGCAGCTTGAACACTTTCCCCCTCTGGCTGGAGAGGTCGGCACTCGGGTCCAGTGAGCCAACGGCCTTGTAGTTGATCTACAAGAAGTCAGCAAACAAACACATCAGTGCCTCACCCAGGAAGCAGGTGGGGAGCTCATCTGGAGGAAGATCAGGGAAGGAAAGGAGAAGGCACGTGAGCTCGGTCAGCAAACTCGGCTGTTACCGCCCCCCTTACAGATGGTCCCAGCCTCCGAACTCTCCACAGCTGATGCTCAGGAGCACTGCAGCCCAACAAAAATATAATTTAAGCCACACACACAATTTTCAATTTCCTAGTAGTCACATTAAAAGGACAAAAAAGTAAGAACATAAAGTAAAATTAATTTTAATAATCTTTTGTTGAGCCCATATATGCAAAATATTATCATTTCAACCTGCAATCAACATGAAAAATGTAATGAGATATTTTATACTCTATTATTCATATTAGGTCTTAGAAATCGAGTATGTATTTTACCCTAATGGTGCATCACCATTCGGACTAGCCGCATTTCAATAGCACATTGACCCTGTGTGGCTAGTGGCCACTGCACTGGACCGTGAGGCTGCAGGGCAGTGTCCAAGTATAGCATCCTGATAAGAACTATCTCGAAGGCTGGTTACAAATGCAGCCCACGTGTCCCCCACTCCACACGGTGCTGGTCCGGTGCTTTCTCGTACGTTATCTTGCCTTCCCCCAGACCTTGGGGACATCAGAATATTTATTCTACTACCCACCTCAAAAAACACCAAAAAGAATATTTATTCTCATTTTAATAATGGAGAAACTGGGGCTCAACAATTTGCATTAAATCAGTGCTTTTCAAAATATGTATGGTGAGAACCAGTTTTCCATTTCTCAATTCCCTGCAGACTCACAATGTTCGAAAGACCACATTGCCCTTGACCCCTCATGGGAGTCTGGCAATAACCAAACTGTCCTGCATGACGTGCAAGGAGGTACATCCACTGATCACGCATGTGGGTGTCACAGCAATGCCAAGGCACTAAAAGGTTTCCTGGGTGCTCACTCTCAACGCCTGCACTCGCCCTGCTGTGAAAGTAACAAGAGAGCTGGCATCCTGGCACTGGTCCCCATGGACCACACTCTGAGTACCTATTTCTAAGCTATACAGTTGTTAAAGAGGCAAACTCAGGATTTTTTGTTTACTTGTTTTATCTAGTTTGTTCTTTTAAAAGTGTTTTATTAGAGTATAATGTACATACCGAAAACTATACTGCTGGATGAATTTTTACTAAGGACATGGCCATATAACCAGCACCCGATCAAGAGACACAACATTACCAGACCCAAGATTTTCCCCTCATGCCCCCGTTCAATCCTTTCCCGCCTCCCCCTGCAAGGATACCCTCTATCCTGACTTCTAACAGACAGACAGGCTTTGCCTGGTTTGAACTTTGCATAAGTGGAGTCATCCAGGGGGCACGCTTTACTGCTGGCTTTTCTCACTCAACGTTATGTTTGTGAGATTCACGCATCTACCACGTGCAGCTGCAGACCACGCGTTCTCACGGTTATTCGCTGTTCTATCACTGATGTGAGACTAAACCCAGATGTGCTGGGCTCTGAAACCTGAGTTCTTTACTCCAAACCACCCTGCATGGCCTGAAGACACAGCTCATTAACTGAGCAAAACATTCATGCATTCACTCCTTTCTTTGCTCCTTCGCCAACATGTCCCACATACTCCTGTGTTCTCAGACCTGCACGGAGCGTAACCAGGTCCGAGCAAAAGAACACAAGTGAGGCCCTGTCCTCAACGGTCTTTTGCTCTAGAACGAGGTAAGTCAATTACCCCGGCACCTTGCATCACTTTATCTTCTGTCAAACATGCCCCATGATTGACAGGAAGGCCAAACCCAGGCAGAAAAGGGAACACACCAACTTTACTTCAAAAATTAGCAGTTTGCTGTTTCCAGCTAGGGCACCAAACATTCTGGAGGAAGAAGTAACTTGTCTCTCCTGTAGGAAGCAGGAGCAATACAGCAATTGATGCCACACGTCAAGGAAAGAGGCCCAACTTTGCCTGGAACAGAGCGAGCCCAGGAGGAGAATGTGCAGAAGTGAAGAATCTGGGCACTTTGCAAGCAGAGCTGGCGGGGGCCCCCATCCCGCAGGTCCCTGGTGGGCCTGGGCACAGCGGTCCCTCTGGTCACCCTGCCTACTCCAGCCCTGCTCAGAGGTGAGCACTGCAAACAGCTGCCTCTCTTTGAGGGCTTTTTCCAAGGGTGCTCACAGGAAGCGCTGGTAATTCTCACCCCCAGAGACTGGACTGATGGCAGTTGAAATATCCATTCCCCAGGCTCCTCTCTCAGGATAGCCCTGCAGCATCCCAGGGGATTTCTCTGAGGGACGCCACTCCACTCACCTCTAGAGTCAGCTGGCTGGAAAACACACCCATCGCTGGCTACCTTCCTTTCTCGTCTCCACTCCCTAGTGTTTCCCACACTTCTTAGTGAGCTGCTTGTATTCGAATCCTTGTCTCAGACTTTGCATCTGAGAAAGGCCAAAATAAGACCATGTGCTCAGGGAGGTATCTCAGGGGAGAAATGAACTAATACCTGAGAATGATACGGGGTCCGAGCAGAGGAAGGAGCAGTCCAGGTTCTAGGCAGAGGGAACTAACCGGGAGAAGACCTGGGATGGGAAAAGGCTCGGGAGAACTGAGCCTATTGACTGGAGAGTGGTGAGCAAACAGGACAGCTGTGCAGCTGGATTCCAGGTTTTCCCAGCGGCAGAAGAAGGGAGATGTTCGGAGAGCTCTGTCTATGGCTGCTAAGCCCAGGCCACCAGTGAAATGCATCCTTTTGAAATTCCGCCCCTGTCCTCTGCCTTGGCTGGTGGCAACTGCATTGATATACAGACACTGGGTGGTAAAACTCATGCCTTATTTACTAGCCAATTCCTTTTCTGCGCTCCAAATTCAATCCAAAAGCAACTCAATTTCCACCAAGCTGTCAGTATAATATACCGCGTTCCCCTGCTCTCCTAACCTTTCCTGGTATTACAGGGTCCTCACTTACTTGTAATGAAACACTATGAATAAATCAATGTATGTTAATATAGCGCGTCTTCAATTTTTTATGAAGGGCTTCGCCAAATCTAATTCCCACTGCTTTGTCAGAAACAGTCTTTGAAAAATTTAACTTGCAAGTTTTATGAAGTTAGTGGGGGATCAGGCTGGGGAAAGAAAGAAGGAAGGTGAGAAAAACTGAATGGGATGGAGCTGGGACTATAACATACATACCGCAACGTGATTCGCCATCTGGAAGTGGAGACAGAGGAAGCCGTGTTAGAAGAGCAAGCGTAAAATAGGAAGGTAGTGGGGGAAAGAGCACTGAGCTGACAGCAGCCCTGGGCTCCAGGGATGGGGCTCTGGCTGCAACAAAGCCCCCGTGGCCACCCTAGTCTCTTCTGGTCGCTCTCAGTGGGATCCCCAGCCAGAAGCCAGAGTGAGCACCTCCTGACGAGAATGCAGTCACATCGCCCCTTAGAATCAAAAGAGCAATGGTTTTCTGTAGTTTTCAGGATTAAGACCACATTCTTACCCAGTGGTCTCCCGCAGCTCACAGCATGAGCTGGCCTCTCCTGCTTTTCCGCCTTGCATTCCAGGCTTTCCTTCGGTGCCCAGAACAAGCCCTGGTCCCTTTTGCCACAGGGCTGTTGCGCCAGCTATTCTGTCAGTTTAGACACTTTTTTCCTTCCCCATTCTCCCCTTCACCTGGTTAGTGACTCCTCCCCCTTAGATCTCATGTAAAATCACACACTTCACGAGCACCTCCCCTGACTCCCAGGTCCTCCTGTTTCATGTTCCGAGAGTCACACGGCTCTCCTTTGAATCGTTAATTTTACATTTCATCATGCACTTACTCCATTGATGAGTCCCTTTTCCATCAGCTCAGAAGCGGATAAAGTCAAGTCTGAAAGCCAAATCTGGCCCAGCATCTGTTTTTGTAAATAAAACTTTATTGCAACACAGCCAAACCATCCTTTCTGTATTGTCTGCAGCTGTGACTCACTCCAATGGCAGAACTCAGCAGTGTGACAGCGACCCTGTGGCCCACACAGTCGAAGATACTTACTCTCTGGCCCTGTATAGAAGAGTCCACTGAGCCCTGGACTAGACTTTAAGCTCCAACAGGCAAGATCTTATCTGTTTTTCATTCCACATTTCTTCCCCTTGCATGAATAAATGAACGATCCAACCAGATGTGTGGGGCCTGAGCAATCTGCTTAAACTCCTGGAGCCTTAGTTTCTTCAAGGGTGAAATAATCCTCTAATTCCAGTTGCTATTTTGACTTATGTTGCAGAATGACTCACAGCTTCTTTACTCCTGGAAGGCAGCCCCTTTGCTCAGGAGTAAGGATCCAGGGAGTCCATGAGTGACTTTAGCCTTTGCATCAAGGCTCCAGCTGCCATGGACCAGAGGACAACTTGGGAAGGACAGGCAGCCCTTCTACTGTGGGCTGACGAAAAGCAGGCAAGCGAGGCAGGGAGAAGAGAGGAAAATGATTTCCCTCAAAGAGCTCATTAAGAAGGACCTACTTGTTTCTTGAGGGTACTTAGCTTGACCCAGGTTGAGCTCCAGGCACAGGCCAGGTATGGGGTTGGACCACAGAGGTCCCGTTTTCTGATAGAGCAGCTAACAAGCTTCTGGTCCCAAGTATGAGATAGTGGATGGTGGTTAAGGGAAGATACGAGATACAGTAGAGCTGAGGGATGTGGCCAGGACTCAGCAGCGGGTGGTCAGAAGATGCAGTTGTGACAGAAACACCACTTGGATTACTCACCATGTGCCAGGCACCATGGAAGGGGCCTCCCATAAAAATCATCTCATTTCATCCTCAAAAAATTGGTGTGGGTTCTTTATGGTTATTCCTTTTCTTCAGGAGAGGTGACACAGTCAAAGTGTGAGCCAGGGCAAGGACAGCTCTGCATGCAATCAGGCAGTTTGCTGGAAGGACAGATGGGAACCCACCACTTGTGAGGTGTTCTCTGCTGCCTTGGCTTCACCATGGTGGGTCCCAAGATGCAGCAAGACCTTGGATAAGTCTGTGAAAACACAGGGGTGCCCTGGAAGGACCAGAGGGCTGTTCAAAGAGCTCATGCCCAAACCGATGACCCCATATTAAAGAAACCCAAATAGCACCCGTTGTCAGTGTTGATAGTGTAAACTGGGTCAAGCTGCCCACCTACAGCTTGAAGCTCCAGAAGCATCCTCTATAGCTGAGTGCCCTCCCCTCTTGCTACTATACATGTGGTGTCTTGATCCTAAGCTGTTTGTGGAAGGGGGAGTTTAGCACCCTAAGTTATCCATCCTATCTGCTCCTGACTTTCTCCAAATGATTTCCAGTCCACACTCTGGAGGTCTCAAGATAGTAGTTTTAATAAGGCTACAGGTAAAACAAGACTAACACGGTCAGTTCAATGAACAAAGTGTTAAATGCTTTTTTTTTTTTAAACTCAAAACAGTTGGTTAAAATATTTTGTCCCTTTGTTTGACCTACTAAGAAAGTGTTTATAGCATGGTCTTTGCCATCTTTGTGACTTGCAAGGCAAACATACAAAAGGAGGCCAGTTCAAGGTGATCTCCTCTTGTTAGACGTGTACCGTTGACTCTTTGGTTTGCTGACAACTTAGAGATAAAATATGAACACATTCCTTCTGAAGAACCGTGTGAGTGTGCAGATGGCTGCAATGTACACGCCAGTAACTTCTTGGCCTTGGGGCCCTTGTTTTTCCTAGAGAGCTGAGGACTAGAATAACAGCAGGAAAATGATTAAGACCAACATGTGTGCTGCTGTTCCCAGGTCTCTAACACTGTTGAGCCAGGAGGCAGTGCAGGGACTTGCCACTTTTGTGCACAGACAGCTACTGCTTTTGCTTCCATTGAAATTGAATCAATCTCTCCATCAACAGATGCTCACCCAGAACCCATTCTGTGCTGGACTCTGTTCTGAGCTCTTGAGAAACACCGGTGAAGAAGACCCTGGGGACCAACAGAGGCATTGATGGATATGCAGGAAACCAAGGCCTCTGGGAACACAGATCTCCCAGAGAGAGTGAAGAAGGCCTCCCGGAGAAGCTGCAAGAGCCCTGGACTAGGCTAGTGGTCCTCAGCCCAGACTCCAGAGCATGTGCCCTGGGGGCCTTTTAGAAAGTACCAGTGCCTGCACCCACCCCAGACTCACTGAATCGAATGCTTTGGCTGCAAAGGCCTGGGCATCAGTACGTTTTTAAAGTTCACCGGGAGATTCATTTGGGCGGCCAGGGCTGAGAATGCTGGAGCTGAGCCCTACAGCATGAAGGGGAGTAAGCAGAAGAACTGTGAAATGTGGCACATGCCAAGGGAAGGTGTCCGAGAATGGCATGCTGGAAGGAACTGGAAACTTACCATTGCAATATCACAGTGATAACTGCTGAAGGCAGGACTCACTGATGGAGCTAAAGTTGGTTAGTGAAACTAAGGACACGGGATGCTTGCATAGCCTTATCTCTCACCAAATTTAATAAGACCACAAGTTCTTTAATACCCCTCCTCCCAGAAGGTGGAGCCAAATTTCCCTCTCCTTGAGTCTGGGCTGGAACCAGTGACTCACTATGAAAAGGGGGAAGAGTAGCTTTAAAGGGGAGAGATCTGGCAGATGCCAGCTTAACCAAGTGATCAAGTTAAACATGGCCAATGATAAGTCATACTGAGATCAAGGGCCCCCGGTATGTGATGAGAAGGGTACATACCCTCCTTGGTCTTCTTCCCCAGAACCTCAGTCCATTAATGAAGAATATCAGACCAACCCAGCTGAGCACTGGTCAGCACTCAAAAAACTGTCCAGGTCAGAAAGACAAAGAAAGACCAAGAAACTGTCACAGATCAGAGGAGAATATGGAGACCCGACCTTTAAATGCTATGTGGGAACCTAGAAGAGAGAAGCGGACACCTGGGGAAACACGTGGGGAATCTGGAAAAAAAAAAAGTCTAGAGTTCAGTCATTATTAATGCACAGATGTGAATTCTCAGTTTTGATAAATATGCCATTGGCTGGTGAGATGTTAACATTCGGGGAAGCTATGTGAAGGGTACAGAACTCTCTGTATTATTTTTGCAACTATTTCTGTAAATTTAGAATTATCTCAAAATAAAAAGCTTAAGAAACCACCACAAAATGTGGCATGCTGGGTGCTGGCACCTGTGAGGTCTCTGTGATGGCAGAACAGCGTCTACAACAAAAATTTAGTGAGCTCTTGACTTGGCCTCATGCTAGAACTGGAGAGCCTTCATCAATGTGCAGTCCATGGAGGGAGACAGGCCCAGCCACAGGGATGAGTTGTAAAGGCGCATCTAGACTGCTGCTTTGAAGGAAGGGAAAGGGGGTCCGGAAGTCTACTCCAAGAGCATGAAGGTATTAACCAGGTGAAGGAGGCGGGAGAGAAGTGGGAGGGAATGACGGGAGACAGGAGAGCGAAGGAAGAGGGGATGCCCAGACAGATGCTCTTGGCCAGGATGGCTACTGGCTTATGAGCGCTTTTGTGCAAACTGGAGAAAGGCATTTCTCTAGGCAGAGGCTGACCCCCTCAAACCCAGTCCCCTACACTTCAGTGAGCTGAAAGTGCCTTTATGAGAAAAAAGGAAAAAGCCTTTCGTTATGTCTGGTCTTGGTCCTCCTGACAGATACAGGAGGTATCTCAGCGCACAGCATCCACTACGCTTAGTGGATTTCATCCCCTTGGTGGTATAATGCACAATCCGCACAGCAGTATGTGGCAGCCCTGTGTTGGGGTCAGGTCATGGGAGCCTTTATGTGAATATTCAGGTGCTTGGATTTTATCTTGCGGGCAGTATGGAGTCACTAAAGGGGAGGGGTTCCGCAATGTACCTATACTAAAGAGAAGTGTTACTGAAATTGTGGTCTGTCGACAGAACAGCACCAGCACCAGCTGGGAGCTTGTGTAAGAGGCGGATTCAGAGACCTCCTGCTGGAAGTATCTGGGGCTGGGACCAGGAATCTGCATCTTCACAAGTTCTCCAGGTAATTCTCATGCAAGTTGACTATGGAGAGGCATATGCTCTGGCGAGGGGATGGAGGATGGAACTGGCTGGAGGAACAGGGCCTCTTTAGAGGGCTGGCTCTTCTCCAGGTGACAGGTGACCCAGAAGGCCTGGTTCAGACTGGAAGCTGAGGAGATGGAGAGAAGGGGGCAAATCTGAGAGCTGTTGAGATCTGGCTGGAGATGCAGGAATAAGGCAGAGCCCACACATGGCACCAGGCCTGACGGGGAAGAGCCTTTTAAGGAAACTACTGGGGGAAGCTCTCTGAATGTCCCCCAGCCTGATCCTGCTGATGTGGCTGACATTCAGGAAGAAGAAGAGGCGGAGAGGGAAGACCACTGGATTTTAGCCTCGCAGAACCTTGCTGAGATCCAGATCTACCACTGACCAAGAGTTGAGTGACTAGGGTACATTTTGTAACCTCACCGGCCAAAGTGCTCTCCTAACAATCGGATGGGGCAGCACACCCCAGGGAAGGCCCTGCCAGGCTCTTCTGGTTCCCAGAGCTGAGCTCCCAGGTCAGAGGCCCAGGCTGTGGGCAGCTTGCAGTGCCAGTGTCTGCCTGGGCTGTGTGACCTCCCAGGTGCTGCCAGCACAGGGAACGCTGCCCGCGATCTGCCAGGCATGACAGTCCTGTTGCTGCACTGCAGGGAGCTTGTTCCTGTCTTGTGTGGACTCCCTCAGTTGCCAGGGATCAAAGAGGCATTGCAGAAGAGAAGCAGCTTGTTTGCCCAACACGGCTTCTGCTGACTTCCAATCAATACCCTGCTCTCCAACTCCAGCTGGTTTCCTTGTGGCTCTGGGACCTCACACTAGGAGAAAGCAAGCTCAGACTCCAGCTGATCCAGGTCATTAGTATTCACCACCCAGCAACCAAAACCGCAAGGTTGGCCAGTAGGTGATAATGACAAGAATTAATGCGTATTGAGCGCATACCAAGTATGCCCCGCTCTCTTCCCCAAATCAACACCCTGCTCCTCAGCAACCAGACAGACTTCAGGTAAGCGTCTTTCTGTCAATACACGATCTCTCTGTTAGCATCTCAGTCCGTCCAAGTCCAGTCCTCCCCACCGGGCTACTTCTCAGTCTCCTCTTCTCCCACCCTCTGCCCCACATGTTGAATCTGGAGATTCTCTGCTGAGGGGATGGACAATGGACAGGGATATTCTGGCAGCTTCACTCTTTCAAATTGCTCTGAATTTCAAAGATGCCATCAGATTCCCATAACAGGGCCACTATCAACTCTGACGGCTCTAAGCTTTTTCTTCCTAAACTGTCATAATGTAGCTTAATAATATGAGGCTTAAACCTCCTTTCAGCTTTTAATCTCATGCTGGGGTGTCCTGGGTGCTATGATTTTATTACTTTCACAGAAATCTTTTTGCTTAATGAGTCTGTCTAGTGATATTCCCAATTGCTTTTAGTCTGCCTTGCAATATTTCTTGGGTTTCTAAATGTAGGCGGCTTGCCTTCCAACTTCACACTCTGCTGATTTCTGTTCTGCTGAGTTTAACCTGGTTAGGTTGCTAAGTTGCGTGACCAATTCTCCAGTTGGCTTTGGCCATGGAGACGTGAGGGATGTTGAATAATCCCTTGACCCTGCTCCCTGGAACCTTGCAACCCCTCCAATAGTCCTTCTGGCAGAGACAGCCTGGGGGAAATCCTTCAATGAGGGCAAGGACTGGACTCTATTTATTCATTGCTATAACAGCCAACCCTCAGCTTGGCATAGAGTAGAAGTCAATGAGGTTTGCCAAATAAATGAGGATTAAGAATGAAAATGTAACAAACTCAGCATGTGGTACAGCTGGGTTTGAAATGAAGTCATTCTAATGCCAAAGTACAGCATTTTCCACCCTGAGCTGCCACCTTACTCTCAACCCTCGGTGCATGTCCACATGTGATCAGTTGCCAGGGAGATGACCGGCTGTGGGTGCCTGCAACCTTCAGGCCCCGGGGCTCTGCAGCGGGTCTGTCTGGGCCTGCCTCCCTACAGAGAGACTAGGCAAGCATCCCTGCCACTGAGTTCATGCCTGTCTGGCACACAGTTGGTACTCAATTAATCATTAATGAGGCCCAAGTTGGTGAAGCTCTTGTCCCCTTAGGTCTGAGTTTCCAAACCTGTATAAGTAGAAAGCCCCTTCAGCGCTTTCCCATTTTTTATGCATTTAAAAAATGCCAACACAATCTTGGGCACTCCTTGATAAGAGGTGGAACTTATGTCTCCCTCTTGAGTCTAGGAGGACTCATGATCACTTTGACCAATAGAGTATGGAGGAAATGGTGCTGTGTGGCTTCTGAGACTGGGTCATAAAAGGCAATGCGGCTTCTGACCTGTCCACAGGGTCACTCAAGTCCACAGCATCTAAGCTGCTGTGTAAGAACTGCAACCCGCTGGGATGCCATCTGTGAGGAAGCACAGGGGACATGAAGAGGACATGTGTACCTGCTCTGGTCAAAAGTCCCAGCTGAACCCAGTCTCTGAGTCACACGGTCCAGGCACCAGAGTGCTAAGTGAGCGAGTCTCCAGGAGATTCCAGTTCTCAGCTGTCTAGTCACTCCTGCCATTCGAGTCTTCTCGGCTGAGCTCCGAGATGTTGTGGGGCTGAAACGAGCAATGCTTTCCCAAATTCCTGACCCATGGAAGCTGTGAGCATAAGATAAGATTGTGGTTTTATGGCACTAAATTTGGGGGTGGTCTGTTGAGCGGCAGAAGTAACTAGAACACCGTTGTCCATTAGACTTCAGGGTTTCTTGAGAGCATGGATACCACTGTATTTACTTTCGTATCCCCGAATGGAAACAAAGCAGGTGCTCAATAAATGCCTGCTACCTTCTTAACCAAGTCATCAATGTTAACAACTCCAGGAAAGAGAAATATGGACGTCAGGTGCCTCCTGATAAGAGGCTCTGGGACAGCATTTCACTTGCTCTGTGGTTTTGAGAAAAAGGCATAACCTGAATTAAAGGATAATCTACACAGTGACTAACCAGTACTCTTCAAAGATGCCAAGGTCACAAAAGACAAATGAAGACTGAGAAGCCATTCCAGATTAGGGAAAACAAAGGCATGATAACAGTAACTGCAATCAATGTAGGATCCTGGATTGAATCTTAGATTAGGAAAAAGGCCGTCAGTGGGAAAACAAAGTAAAACTTAAATAAGGTCTGTGGATTGCAGTATTTATCATACTGTAGTTTATTCATCAATGTTAGTTTCCTGGTTTCAATCATTTCACTATTGTTATATATGATGGTAACATTAGGGGAAACTGGGTGATGGATATATGGGAAATGCACTTATTTTGCAACTTTTCTGTAACCCTAAAATTATTTTTAAATGAAATATTTTCCAAAAGAAAGAAAAATAAATGCATGCTACATTGCCTTGACTGGCTAGTCTGGAACCGTGAAACCACAGGTCAGAAGTCAAAATCTCAACCCTCTGCTTCCCACTTCCATTCAACTCTGCCAGGATCCATGGCAAGCACTGTCCCTGAATTACTCATTCAGTCACCACAATTTTATGAGGCTAGTACCACTATTATCCCTGTGTTACAGATGAGGAGAGTGAGCCTTAGGGAGAAAAAGCAACTCTGCAGGATTCTCACAGCTAGTAAGTGGCAGAGCCAGGCTTGGAACTCAGGCAATGGGGATATAGAACCAACCCGCTTAACCTCGGTGCTCTGCTGGCATCATGAAGAGTGGCCAGGCTGGCTTCCAGGGGCTGGGAGACCAGGAACTCTCTGGTGGGAAAACTGTTGGTTGGAAGATCAGCTGGAGTGAGAGGACACCCCCGGAGTCTGAAAGCACAGGAAGAGCTCCTGGTTAGAGAGTTGGGGACATGGAAGCCAAAGTTAAGGAGAGCTGGGGTGGAAGTAAATTTAGAGATCGGGGGAGATTAGGGGTGACTGAACTTTCCAAGTACCCCAGAGAGTTTCTCCTCCCAGCTTGGAACTTCCAGTCTCCTTGTCAGAAGGTGATGGTGGGAGCAGATTTGAGCAGCCTTTCTGAGGAGAAATCCATTGATCGTATAATCGCACGTTGCGAGTCAGCAGGGGGCTGAAGGCTGAAGTTTCACTCTATCATACTTTCCTTTCATTCAGCATTTTTCTCGTTAAATTAAAATAGAATTGATTTTCTTCCCCACCATCTCTAAATTAGGCATTAGGAAAGGAGAAAGAGGGTGGGCATATTGGAGATCTGAGTGTCAGTTCAATCCAGCGGGACAGCGTTTGTAAGATGTTTTATTAGCCCCAATTACTAAGAGAAGGTTTCGTGAAGGTCTTTTTTTGTTGTTGTTGTTCTATTTCCACCTTCCCAAAAGAGATGAAAGCTTTTGTTTTTCTCCCTTTTTGGTTCAAATGATCACATATTCTTACACTCTCTTCTGCTGGTCTCAGGTGAGAAGCTCTTTTTCTCATCTCACCCCATGTGGCATTTCCCCAGAAGCAGACACACAGCGGGTGACATTGCTATTTATGAAACTAACATTTCTGGTGAGATAGGCCATTAGGGAGCCCACACCCTACTATTCCATGGTGACCCTGGGTCCTCAGCTGGGTCCAGAATGGAACTTCACAGCTGGAGGGAGCTTTTCCATTTACAAACACTCAGGGGCAACAAAGACTCGGAGAGGTTAAGAGGCTTGTCTAGGGTCACACAGCAAGCAAATCTTCTCTCAGGAGGCAGCTGTGGGATAATGAACCAGCTTGGGAGGGAGTCGGAAAACCTGGGTGCAAACCCTGATGCTGCCTCTTAACAGATGGTTGCCTGGAGCAGCACTGCCCTCTAGAAATAGAATGTAAGCCACATTTGCAATTTTATGTTTCCTAAGAGCCACACTGAAAAGCAGTTTAAAAGAAGCAGGTGATACTACCTTTAAAAATAAATATTCTTTAACCTAAGATATCCACAATGTTATTATTTCAACATATGGTCAATGCACAATTACTAATGAGATATTTCACACTTTGTTTTCCCACTGTTTGAGATCTGGTGTGTGTCTTACCACTTCTCGCACATCTTGATTTGGACTCGTCACAGATCAAGTGCTCAGCAGTCAAGTGTAACTCGTACAACTTCCCCCATGAAATTTTATTCTACAAGGATGTCATATAGCTGTGTATGGACTCTACACATATCTGCATAGCTCCTTATGTACTTTATGGATATCCATATGAAGAAGATTTGGCTCACTACCCCCATCCCAAGAACAAATTTTCACCTCTTGGGGGGTGACAGCAACCTTGTGAAGAATTCATGGCCTAGAGAAAAGGAATATATGTATGTATATGTATAACTGAAATATTATACTGCATACCAGAAATTAATTGATGCAACATTATAAATGGACATGTGAGGAGGACGAGGAAGAAGAGGAGGAAGGGGGGAAGAGGGGGAGGGGGAAGGAGAAGGAAGAAGGAGGAAGAAGGAGAAGGAGGAGGAGGAGGTAGAGGAGGCGGCAGAGGAGGAGGCGGAGGCAGAGGCGGTGGCGGAGGTGGCAGAGGAGGAGAAGACGAAGAAGGAGAAGAGGAAGGAGGAGAAGACGAAGAAGGAGAAGAGGAAGGAGGAGAAGAGGAAGGAGGAGAAGAGGAAGAAGGAGAAGAGGAAGGAGGAGAAGAGGAAGGAGGAGAAGACGAAGAAGGAGAAGAGGAAGAAGGAGAAGAGGAAGGAGGAGAAGAGGAAGGAGGAGAAGAGGAAGGAGGAGAAGAGGAAGGAGGAGGAGGAGAAGGAGGCATGGTCTAGAACCAGTAGTAATAGCCCCGAGCTTTGGGTTCCCACCTGTAAAATACAGATTCGTGAGTGGACAAGATGAGGCAGGTTTTGTGGGAACACACCTAGTAGTGCCAAATGTGGCGCTGATGTTAAGAATCAAGCTGACCTGGTGTCCAACACATTGCTCCCTCCCGTGTGGGGGGTGGTGTCCAGAAGTTAGGCCCCTCCCTTTGCAGGTACAAAGTATGTGACTAAAAGGCACTGGGTGTGTCATGTGGGAGGTGGAAAGAATCATTCCACTGATTTGGATGAAAGCGTCTTCATTGAACGAGATCAAAATTTGAATGAAAGACATTTGTTAAAGTAACAGCAACTGAAATACTTTCCGAAGTGTTCTGAATAGAAACACAGAAACACGCCCATGTTTGGCCTGGTTTCTCATCTTATCACTGTATTGCTGGGTTCATCGTTAGCCTCAGGTGGGGTGATGAGGTGAGTCGCTCAGTCACGCCTCGGGCTGCCTAACCTGTGTGAGGGCCGGGGAGTCCTCCATCAGTTACTGCCTCTCTGGGTCAGGCTCTTTCCTTCAGAAACGAAAAATCCAGAGGCTTGGATTTTGCCTCCAGAGAAAGAATCAGGAACCGTTAAGAGTGCTCCAACCACACATGGGAGCCTTAGAAGTGGGGGTCCACTACCTGTCTCTAATTCTGGGTGCCCCTGAGGAACGTTAATGGTGTCCCACACCCTCTCTGTCCTGAACTGTGTGTGAAAAGCTACTCTCCATCCCCTGAATCATTGTTGCTCTTTCTGAGTCAAGGGAGTCCATGGTGCCGTGGACACGTCTGCCCTCGATAGCTCGGGGGATAGAGGCTGTGTGAGGCCAAAGGGTGGGTTGGAGCTCAAAGGCCCAGAGGTGGTGGGGGCCAGAGTTTGTCCCACTGCAGGCTGTAGAACTATACTCTCCGAAGCAGGTGGCAGGGAAATCCACAATCCAGCCCAGAGAAAAGTCAGTGTGCAGAGAAAGGAGGAGGGGGCACACAGACCAAAGGAGGCAGGAGGCAAAGAGAATGGAGAAGAGAGAGAAAGAGAAAGCTGGATGCCTGACTTTCCAATTACACGTCCATGATGCCAGATCTGTTCTCATCCACTGCCCAGGACTGTCTGTAAAGTCAACCTGAACTATTTTGATGGACTTTGGTTTCTTAAAAGTACACTTCCCTGATGAAAAGATGTCTTCTAAATAATCACCTCATTTGGATCTTCAGTCCTTTCCTTGCTCTTTCCTCAGCAAACAGCCCAAAGATACTGGCTCCCTAGCTCAGCAGCTCCTCTGTGTCTGCTCCTCAGTCTGTGCCCAGGGACCACTCTTCCCCATCCCAGGTCCTGCACCCTGCCCGCCACGAGGCACGGATTCCCCCCAAGTGCAGACTCCAAATCCTATTAATTCAAGCGGGCACCTGGTGTTCCCCAAGGCAGCGCAGCTTGTCCAGGAAGCAGAGCCGGATGCCAGCGCCTTCACTTCACTGCCAGGTAATTCCCGGGGGGACACTGGCCAAGAAGCCGCTGTGTGCCGATAAGGACTTCTCTGCTTTGTCAGAATTTTCAGGCACCAGTTCCAGATAAAGGCCAGTGACAGGATGGCACCTGTGCCAGGTGTGAAGTCTTCCTCTTGAGCCACACATGCTCACAGGCGTGCCACACCTCCCACCTGACCATGTCCGTGGCAGAGGATGGGACACGCCCTCAGGAGGCTGGGTTTCTGCTGCTCTTCCCCCAAGCAATACTAGCCCTGCTCACCCCTTCCCAAAGCAGGAGACGGCTTTCCGCAGGGGTTAAGATGGGGGCTCTGCCACCTACTAGCTGTGAGACTTTGGACAAGCTGCTTAGCGTCTCGGTGCCTCAATTTCCTCATCTGTTAAATGGGGATAATGAAGTCCCTACCTCAGAGGTCTGAATGAGGAAAAGGCTGAGCTAATACCTTAAAGCCCTTAGAACAGTGCCTGGGACACAGTACGCACTCAATAAATGCATCTCCTGTAATTAGTGGGAAAGGGTTTAAGCCCTTCAGTGATTCTCCATCACTCTTAGGGTAAAACAGCTATCTACACAGTGGCCCATAGATCTGGCCCTGCTGTCATTCCTTCACCATCTCAGTGAATGCATGTCCCCTTGATCTTGCACTTGGGCGACCCTAGGCTTCTCCCTTCACCTGGTGCTGGCTCTGCATCTTCCATCATTGGGCGAGTGGCCATGCCATTCCCTCTGCACAGCATTTCACTACTGGATAGGAAAGGAATGAGGACATAAAAAAGACACCACCATGGGCCAACATTTTCTTTGTGACTCAGGTTCTAAGAACTGTTAACTCAGTCTTAATGTCTCACACAGTTTCTTCTCCCACTTTTCCACTACAATCTACACATCTACAGAGAGTACACTAAGAAAACGCAATTGACACTCTACGTCAAATCCTCCCCTAAAGATACCTGGGAAGCAAATATTCCCAACCCATCTTACATATGCAGTTTCACATTTATTTGTTTGCCTCTCTGACGAGTACGCGCCACTTGAACCAGCCTCTAAGCAGCATGCAAGCAGGGACCATATCTGCTGTATGCATGGCAGTAGCCCTAGCTTCTAGGGCACAGAGAAGATGCTCAATAAATACATGTTGAATTAATGAATAAGCCTCAGCTTTAGTGCCCAGGGTTGTCTTCCAGCCCCAAACTGCCAAGTCCAGTGCTTGAAATTCTAGCCTACTCCCCAGTTCAAGGAAAAGAGAGTTAGCAACCTCAGCCACACTGGCTAGTAAGTTCCGGAATCAGTCTTTTCATCAAGGAATGCATTGACAGTTGTGTTCAGGTAAGTTGCTGGATCTGAGTTTTCCTACCCCTGCCTAGGTGATCCGGAAAGGAAGACTGGGATCACCTTGGAAGGATCAGGTGGGGGTGGTCGAGGCTGAGGTTCCAAGTAAGTTTGTCTAGAATGTGGCCAGGGCATCAGCATTTTTGGCAGGCTTCCCTACTCCTGAGATTTTGATGCAGTTTGCTGTCGGGCTTTTGGGGGAGAAGATGTGGATACCTGAGAGACCTGGCACTGGGAGCTTCAAAGGTCCTTTACTTCCCTACGAATCTAAGATATAAGGAAGGAATAGTGGGTCCAAACTTCGAAGATGAGAAGCCACCCCAGACCTTGGCTATGTTCCCAACCAAAGAAGGGTAATTACAGACAGACCAGCAAGAGCACTGGTCAGGAAATAGGAATTCTCGATTGGAGAGAAAGAGGAATTCTGGAAATTGGTAAAAAGAAGACAGAGTTTGCTCAATTTTGATCATGGGTCCTAAGTTCCATTTAGAGGACATCTCAATAGTGTATTAAAATAACATTGAGATTCATGTGGAAGCAACTCAAGTGTCCACTGATGAGTGAATGGATAAACAAACTGTGGTATGTACCTGTAACAGGTCATTATTCAGCCCTAAAAAGGAAGGAAATTCTGACACAAGTTACCACATGGATGAACTTCGAGGACATTATGCTAAGTTTTCTTAGCCAGTCACAAAAAGACAAATATTGACAAATAATGACAGCACTTAAATGAGGGACATTGAGCAATCAGATTGATGGAGATAGGAAAGAGAATGGCAGTTGCCTGGGGGTGAGGGGATCCAGGAAAACACAGGTATCATTTAATGGGCACAAAGCTTCAATTTTACAAGATGAAAAGTGCTCTGGAGATGGGTGGTAGTGGTGGTTGCACAACGTTGTCAATGTATTTAACCAATGAAGTGTGCACTTAAAAATGAGTAAGATGGTAAATTTTGTCATGTGTATTATACCACATTAAAAAAAATTGGAAAAACAAAATAAAACACTATGTCTTCAAATGCTGATAAGAAAAAATGACAGCGATCCCAGGCAAGGTAGAGCACATGGAGGACACTTACAACTTTCTGCACACTTACAGTGTGCCTGACTCTATGCGAGGCTCCCCAGGATACACTGTATTATTTAGTTTGCAGAGTAGCACTGTGAGATAAGTACTACTCTTTCAATTTACTGCTGAGGAGACAGGCTCAGAGAGGGTGAGTGACTTCATTTAGGTCACAGAGTGAGTGACACACTCCCTGGCTGGGCTCTGGCTCCTGTCCATAGAGCAGGCTTATATGTGTCACCAAAGGAAACATCTGAGGACAGAATTACGGGACTATCAGCTCATAAATATTCATGTTTAATCCTATTTCAGGCAGAGGCTTAGGGTTTCTCAATATTTAGATTTTCATTTGTAAACTTACAGGATTCTGCTATTGACAGGAACTCTCCAAGGAAGCAGAATTCACTCCTTTTTGATTGTCATGTCCCCAAATGACCTTTCTGCTGTGTCAATGCTTCTAACAGCTTTGAAGCTAACACGCCAGCAGCCGCAGCCTCTGATGTTAAATGAATCTGTTGATGCCAATATTAATTTGCAGGAGCAATAATAGAAATCATGGACATATGTATAGAGCTTTGCCATTTACAAACTACAGACCCAACTTGACCCCGACCACGGCTCTGGGTCGGGGGCAGAATGGCGGCGACACCCCATGATAGAGTGTGGGGAGGAGAAGAAAGCCATGCCTGTACCAACACCAGGAAGTGAGAGATCAGATCTCACATGTACACCATCTGATTATCCAAGGTCAGTGGTCAGGGCACCACCCCACCTCTCCTGAAACTCATGCAGGCCAAGGAAGACAGCGAGGCCACCTCACAGCATGAGTCATGCAGCACCCAGGGAGAATTCCAAGCTGAGGGGTGGTGGGGAGGGGCCCGTGACCCTCTTTGGGGAGCTACTCTTGCCCCGGGCATGGGGGGAGGGTATAGGGGGACAAGTAACAGCCCAAGGAGCAGAAATGAAAGCTATTGCAAGTCTGCTCCCAAGAATATGCACCTCCTTAAATTCTGTGCCCTGGGTACCTCACTGGCCTCACCCCAGTCCATCACATCTGAACAAGAATGTGGTGATCTCAGAGAGTGTTCAACTTCTGTCCAGCCCCAGGGAAACCCTGCAGCATCCCTCAGGAGACAGCATCCCTGTACTGGCCCTGCCCCATCTTCTCACTCTCAGCACTCCTTTATTTTCTCTTATAAACCTTACAGAAGCAGGGTCTGGTGTGCTTTGAGGTTCAAGGAGAAACCTGGATGTGGTCTGTGGACAAGGAGAAACCTCCCTCAATTAAAAAGTCAAATGTAAAATAAATGAAATCATATAGTAAATAGCAGTAAATAAAGGTGACTAGTTGTTTGGTCTGGACTTTTTAAACATGCAAGGAAGTGCAAGAAATGTACCTTAAAAATAGAGAAATAGAGTTTAAAATCAGGTTTTAAAAATTGTTAAAATCTACCATCAACACCATTAAAAGGAAAACAACAGAATGGGAAACACATAAATAGATACAGCAGAGAAAGTCAATGTCCTTAATACAAAAAAGTTCCTACAAATCAAGAAAAGGATGAACATGCAAATAGGAAACAAGTGATAAATCACATGGACAGGAAATTCTCGAGGGTATATATCAATGTGGAGACAAGAAATTCAATCTCACTAGAAATCAAAGTTAACATGCAAAGTTAAGTTAGATACCTAGGTTTACTCTTCTAAGTAATAAGAATTTTAAATGATAAAAGAGTTTTGCCAGAGTGAGAGTTACAGGCAGTTTCGTGTATTGCTTGTGGGGTTGTAAGTCTCTTTTGGGAGCTGATCTCATGGCTGGAAGCCTCCTTCAGGAAGTGAGTAACACCAGAGGCTGACAGAGAGCAGAACTATAACAAAACTGAATCAATAACCAAGAAAAAACAAAACAAAACTACAGACCAGAATATATATATAATATCTATTTAAGAATAATATACGCCTACCAAGAAGAGCCTGTTCCAGAAATTCAAGAATTAATACAGTTAAGAGTCTCCTGATGTCATTAGTCTTATCCATAGGTCAAAGTTCATTGCCAAAAATGTCAAAACGTATTTGACAAAATTCAACATCCATTTACACAGAAAAAGCAATGTATCTGCAAGCTAGGAAAGAAAGAAGGCTTTCCTAACGGGAAGGAAAAGTCAGGTCCTGTATCCACAGTCATCTGTTGTTTCCCCACCATGTGCCAGGGGATACAATGGGAGCGAGACAAAGAATTTGCCCACTGGAGGTTACATTCTAGTAGGGAAGAAAGGTGGTGACCAAGGAAACAAATTAAAGTATATTTTAAAAGGAAATGAGCGATAGGTGCCATAAGGGAAATCAGGATGGGGGCCTTGGAGAGATTAATAATCAACCTCACGTTTAGTGGTGAAGGAGTCAGGACAGTCTCATAAAGGTCAGACCTATCGAAGGGGTTGCCTGCTCAGACCACTATCCAACACTGCTCTCAGAATGCAAGCACTCGGAATTAAACAAACAAGCAAACAACAGCAGCGATAAAGCAGGATGGGGAGGTGTAGCGATGACAAACTATTTTGAAGGAAAAGAGGGAAAGCTATACAAATTAAAATCGTTTCAGAATCCAGAGACTGCGTTTTGCCAACAGCAAACTATCACAGTGGATGGGGGAAACTGCATCCTCTATTCTACCAGAAAACTGATGAACAGGGCTGAAAAGCTATGCGCTTGCTGGATGGGACCCAAAACACGCCCACCCTGCAGGGGAGAAATAACAATTCCAAGTTCCAAGAGCAGGAGGAGAGACATTTTAAAGTTGATTCAGTGCAAAACTATCTCCAAAATGTCATCAGGAAAGAATCTTCCTCACACTGACTAACCCTCACCACACTCTAAGGAGCCTCCTATCAACGAATACTCTTTCCCTAGGAGACGTCTCTGAAAAATGTACCCTCTCCAGGCTACAGCTGGTTGCATGCGGTGACAGTGATCAATGGCTCCGTTACATGGATTTGTTTTTTGTTCCATTCTGTCCACCAGACAGTCCAGCTGCCTGTTTGGAACAGACACGCCAGGATGCTCCTGGCCACGAACACGGCGGCCTCTCTGGGAGTAGTCCACACCAGACCCCAACCCTCACCCCAGTCAGGGAACCCTCACTTTTTCGCTAGCCCCTTCGGAAAAGCAGGACCCAGGAGGCACAATGGTTAGGAGCCCAGACTTTGGTGCTGGACAGACGCTGGCACTGCTGATGACACGAAACAGGAGGAAGAAGCTACTGAGCAGACTGGGGCAAAGAATTCCAGCAGGAGGAACAGCCTGAGGAAAGACACCGAGTCACGAAAGCCCAGGGAGCTGGAAGAATGCTGAGAAATTCCACGCAGTGGAGGATGTGTAGGGGCGAGGAGGCAGAGTGGTGAGCTGGGGTCAGATAGTGAAGGGCCTTAAAAGGCACGGTAAAGGGTTCACGCTCTAGGACAGAAGCAGCGGGACGGCGACTCAGGAATTAAACCAGACGGTGACATTATCGTCGTGTCCTTTTTAAAGAAAGAACACAGTGGTTATAGGTCAAATCCCTGCAAAGAGAAGATACAGAACAAGAGAGGAAGTGAGGCTGTCAGCTGCTTGTCTCTGAGTTCGTTTTGCAATTACCACCTTGCTTTGATACCCTGGATGCACTGGATGCATGCCATTTTTACCACTGTGTTTCCTTTCCAGCGACGCCCCGCGCTCACGGTGCACAAGGCCACGGAGAGAGAGCTCCCAAGGGTACTAACATCCCTCACCTGTGCTTAACAGCCATTGCCAGAAACACTGACAGGCGACAGCAGTCAGGCATAGGGTGGAGTTGCACACGGATAAGCAGAAAGTCAAGGAGATCCATCCATGAGCTCAGATGGGCTCGTGGCACACCTGGGCTCAGGGTAAGTGCTAAGGCCAGAAATCTTCGGGCAGGAGGCGCCCATGGAATTCAGGTTGAACGTTCCCAGGGGGAAGATGCCCAAACCATGGTCCCCCTGGACAGGTGCTTGTCTGTTGTCCCCCAAGATACTCCCCACTTCACATACATGCACACGCATACACACACATGCATGCACATCACATAATATCAACAAATATTCTTTTATAAGTTTGTGGACAAAGGCTACAAATCCAGATTCAACCTCTGGTATCTGTCTGGCCAGCTCCACATGCCTCCCTGAAGACCCCTGCCTCTCACAGCATCTTTGTCTTGGCCCCCACAGAAAGGAAGCTGCCCTCCTAGCTTGCTGTTCACACTCATGTATCTGAGTTCACACTCACAGAGCTGAATCCCCTGCCTGACCCAAGGGGGAAGAGCACTGTCTGCTGTATTTCCGACGGGGCTGTAAGGACTAAATGTCACCACAGATTCATGGGCATTTTCAGTGCTTTCCAGCCTCCACCATGTAACCAGACCAGACTCTGCTTCCATGGGCCTGGGGTGGGGCCTGAGATTCTGCATTTCTAACACATTCCCAGATGCTCCACGGACCATCTCTGGCACACAGGTTCTAAATAGTAACAGGCTCTCAGCTGCAAGTTCTTGGGACCAACTTGAAAGGACACTGGACTTGAAATAAATGACCCAGACCTAAAATCCTGTGCTGCCACTTGTTAGCCTTGTGACAATACAGGAGACCTTTCCTAGCTCTGAGCCTCAATTCCCTGCCTGCAGATAATGCCTGCAGAAGGCATGGAGAAGATGGAGGACCAGGGCAGTAAATACTGGGGGCTGTGGAGGACAGGGAGGAAGTGGAAGAGGGGAAAGTGGCGGCTGTAGCACTATTATTTGCAACAGTAACAGCACAGGCAGAACGAGCAGTGATGGAATTACCAGTCCTGTAGCGGCATCGGGGGGGGGGGGGGCAGAGGGAAAAGTAGTCTCATAACTTAGAGCACAGAGCAGTACTCTAGGGGGCGCAGTACTGGGGGGGTCCTACATCACGGAGAGCGTCAGCAGCAGAGGTGAGGGCAAAACAGGAGGAACAGATACGGTAGATCTCACCACTGAAGAATCCAGACTCTGGAGCCAAAGGGCCTGAATTTAAATAGCCAGACTTCTGATTAGCTGTGTGACCTTGAGGAAGTTGTTTGATGTTTCTGGGCCTCAGTTTCTTTGTTTGCATACTGGCACCTATCTTGCGGGGTGGTTGTGAAGGTTAAATGAGTTAGCATCCACAAAGGAGAAGGCAGGCTGTAGGGGACAGGGGCCAGGGGCCAGGCTGCTAGAGACAGGATATGAATTATTCTACATCCAAAGAAGGCTGCTGAAATGGACTCCCCTTCCCCGGGTCTGCAGCGACATGCTGCACCACGACAGTAGGAATTTTATCTACAGGAATCCCTTATTTCCTGCATTGGCAGCCTGCCTGTGGAGTCTTAGGGCTGGTGGACCTCAGCAGGGCATCCAGGAGGCTGCAGGCTCAGCCAGAGCCCAGTGCCTTTTGCCTTGCCTGAGCAGCAGAGAGGGGAAGAAAAGTCATGATACACATGAGGGGAAAGCTTTGAAGTATTAGCCAAAGTCTTTTTGCTCTTCTGGGTCTTTCCCTTCCCCTGGTCCCCTCTTCAAACAAAATGATCAAGTCTCTACTTTGCTGATGGCCTCAAAGGAACGGTGTGGCAGGTAGAGCACCTTACTTTGTATAATCATGAAGATTTTTCCCTCTTTGGGAAGTTGGAGGAAGGCGTCATTGCCTTGACCCTTAGGTACCCCAATGTTCTGTTCGTGGCAGGAGATTCCCGGTTATACAAAGAAGGAAATGCTCCTGTTCAGGTTTTCCCGCCATGAGTGGAGCAGAGGAACAATGAAGTGATGAAATGAGGTGTGTATTACAAAGCTTCAGGTACCCGGCAGCAGAGCATGGGGGAAAGAATATAAGCTCTGTGAGGGCAGGGACCCGGCTGTCTTATTCTGGTGCCTAGAGGCATAGAGTGAGCTACTGAATACATTAGGGGTCTTGGATTCTTTCCTCAACCCTGATGCCAATATACTGTATGACTCTGAGCAGATCACTCTCCTTTTCTTGGCTTCAATTCCTTCACGTGTCATTGAAGTTCCTTTCAAGCTCTGTTAATTTCTCTCCTGATGCCCTATTTTTTTTCTTTGCAACCTGATATTCTCTTGATCATTAATTGTTTGCCCATGTTCTGTCTCTCCACTAGACTGAATCTCTATGTGATGATGCAACTTGCCATCTTGCTCAACCCCACCCTCCCAACACTTTTCACAAAGCTGATGGATTTCTTCACTCAGTGAATATCTGTTGAATGAAGGAAGGGATGGGTGAGCTCTGTTTTCTTAAGATCACAAGAGGCATCATCATGCAGAGATTAAGATACAGGCTCGAGGTTCAGACTGCCTATGTCTGAACCTCAATCCCACCACTTACTGGCTTCGAGACCTTCTGCAAATTGATAACTCCTTGAGGCTTAGTTTCATCATCTGTATAGTGGAGATACAAATGGTATTCACCTCATAGGACTGTGAAAAGATTACATAAGGTAACTCACGCAAAACTCATAGACTAGTCCTGACGTATAGTAAGTACCTACTACTTACCAGCCATGATAATGGGACTGTCATTGCTTATTAATTACCTAGGTAATTCGGAGGAAAAAGAAATTCCTTGAGAATTCCAGACATGAGTTGACAGATGTAGTATTAAGTCATCCTGCTTCAGCTCCAAGATGACCATTACACACTTTGGGCTCCTACTGTCCACCCACACCTTCACTTTTCCACTTGGAATCCCATGCTTCATGTTTAACTTGCAATGCCTTCGCCTCTGCCCTTAGGCTCTAATCTCTTTGGTGTGTCAGACCTCCCCAGTCTCACGTCTATCATTCTTATCCCGCCTCTCCTTGTTCTAGTGAAGTGCCTCTGGGCTTTGGCATATGGTGTCCCCCCCATCTGCAATGGACTTGTCATTATTCTCCAACTGACTAACTCCTGGTCACTGTTCAAGACCCAAGTCAGGCCCCTGTATTGCAGGAAGATTTCTCTGAACCCCTAGGTTGGTGAAACACACATGACAAAGTTCTATTCATTTTCCTACAGCAAATAAAAATCCCAATTATTTCATCAAGACAGAAAACAAAAACAAAGAAAAACTAGAAGGAGTGCTTTGGTAAAATTCAATTGACTATGACACCCCAATCACACCATCTTGTGGGGAGACCTAGAACTTGGACTCAAATCTGGGTGCCCACAGACCCTCTCACTCTGCCATTCCTAGGGCTGCCTGAGCCTGCATGGGGCACCCGGAGCGCACGCTCTCACTCCACCTCTTCCCGTTGCAAAAGAGGAGTTAATATGCCAGGTACTTCCCTTCTCGGCCTTGGCCCTGGCTGGGTGATTGGGAAAATGAAACAGAATGGCCAAGGCTTGATGCCCTTCAATTGTAATTTCAAGGTAATTTGAACTCCCTTCCTCTTGGGGATGGATGGAAAAGCTAAAGTCTCCTCAAATCAGTGTATGGAACTCAGCGAAGAATTAAGGTGCGCCTTTGCCTTGATCTAAAGTCGTGTGAGACCAGCAGGATAATCAACTTCACAATTCTGCAAAGCTGACTGGAACGTGATTACAAAGCCAGCCAGAACATGCAGTCCGGGCTTTCAAAGGCCTGTTGCAGAGGGACATAAAGTGGACGAGGCCTGGCTTACCCATGGCACACCCACCAGAGCCATGGACCCTCTTCACTTCCTAAGGTATAATCCCATGCTCCTCTGAGTTCCACTGCCAATCCTGCCCCAGGCCTGTAGGGGCAGGATGTGCGGTCAGTGGTCCTCAAAGAACTTAAGTCCAGCTTCAGCAGAGGTTTGGGGCCGAACTGCTAACTGCAGGCTGATTGAGGAAAAACTCAGACATCAGTGTTGCTCTCTGCTGGGCTCCTGCCTCAGTTTCCCCAGCCTACTCTCCACCTCCCTGTGGAGTCTGATCTAAATCACTCTGCCACCTCCTCCAGGTGACAGAGCCCCGTCCTCTAACATGATTGACTCCCGGGCACTGAGAAGCCACAAGGCACTGACCAACTTGGCAGGTTCGAACTTGGGCCTCCCCTCTTTGGCCTCCTCACTTTCCTTAGTCTCAGTCCTGCCTGGGCTGTTGGTCTCAGAGGGTTTTCCCTTCTCCTGAGCCCCTGCAACAAGGGTCTGTGAAACTGAGGACAGGTACTGGGGAATGGGGTCCAAGCATGGGTTTCCCTCCTGGATACTGAACTCCGAAAGGAAAGAGGAAGGTGTTGCACAACAAGCCGAGGCAAAGCCCCGGGAGAAGGTCATCAATGCGGGTAGGAATGAGCCCCCTGGTCCTCGGACTCCTGGGTCAGCCTCACACACCACTCATCCTGTTCTGTCTCGAGCGTGTGTGTTTTCTGGTTCTCCCCCTGGGCTCTGAGCTCTGTGAGAGCAGGGCTACCTCTCGTTCATTTTGATATCACAGGTTATTATATGAGTTGGCTCCTGGGACGAGCCTTTGGATTCACTGTATGATAAAACTTCCTGGATCCCTCTGAAGTTAGGCATGGCCAGATGACTGAGTTTGGGTAATGTGACGTGGACAGAAGTGACCAGTTATATCCAGAGAGAGGCTTTAAGAGCCAGAATGTGGTTGGCCCTCTCTCTGTCCACTCTGGCATCAGGACAGGCAACATGCAGTATGGGGGCTGCCCCACCATGCTGGGTCCCTGTTGCCCAAAGTGGACATGGAGTGCAGGTGAGAGACGGAACACTGATGTCCTACCACACAGTATGGGTGCAAGACAGACTTCTGGTATTTGATGTGTATGCTTTTGAATGTGGGGTTTGTTTGTTATTGTAGTGTAACCTAGCCTAACCTGACTGACAGAGCGCTCAATAAATATATCAGGGAGAGCAAGAGGAAGCAAGGGAGTGGGCGCAGCAAGGGAGGGAGGGAAAGAGGAAAGAAGGAAGGACAAAAGGGGAAGGGAGGGGGAAGGAAGTAAATGGCTATGTTAGTCTTCAAGTCTCTTTGGGCCTCAGTTTCTAACTGAGAACGCTGGAAACGAGATCTTTACTGAACTGCCTTCCATCTCCAACACCCTGAGAACCTGAGAGCGATCAGACACAAAATCCGTGCAGAATTCTATTTCCCCATATCTCATGTGTAGCATAGCAATATTTATAGAGAAAGGTGGCAGAGAAATGAGGCAGGGAACAAAGCAATTGTAACTTTTTTTGGTAATACGTCCAAGCCATAAAGATTTCATTAGATTCCCTAATAGATTGCTAATGAAAAATAAGACCCTTTCCTATTTTACCTACATTCTGAACATTAGAATCAACTTGGCTTTTCCAAGCTTTGCACCCCATTTACATTAATTAGAAAGTTCCATATTAAGGGAAAGCTTTTAATGGGCTGTTATTGCAGATGATTTTACTGGCGAGCTGCATTGTTCTGTTTAATAGCACATAAAATGGCATCTTATAGAGGAGACTTTGATAAAATTGAAGTTTTGATGGACTCTGGGCCTGAGTTGGCCTTTGCTGGGGCGGGGGTGCTTCAGAGATACTGTCTGACTAGGAGAAACGACTTTTCTGTCTCTTTAGACTGGCGTGTGTTCTAAAGCATCCAATCCATTCTGATTCCAGAAGCCCAGCTCACCTCCTGCGCGGGCGCACCACTGGCAGACTCTTTCAGGTTCCTCACACAACACTTGACAATAGCTCTCATGGTCCTTGTGGACAAGGGGGGGCATTCTTGGAACCGGGATATAAGAAATGGATTTCAGAAGGACAGACCGCCTGGGCCAGGGGGAGGGTATCACGGAGCAGATCACAGGTCTGTCCCAGGAAAAGAAGGGAGGCAGGATTTAAATAAAATATGTCCAGGGACAAAAGGTTAAAGGACCAAATGCTTAGGCGAACTGATGTTTCGAGGGCTTAGGAAGAGGTTGCAAATGAGGGATAAGGCAGAATAAAAGAATACCCACACATGATGGCAATCAATTACAGAGAGAGCAGGGTGGGGTGAAGGGACAACTGGGGTATCACAGCGGGTCTAAGAGGAGCCAGAGGGTACCAGCACGGCACCCAGGTGAAGTCCTATAAAACAACAGCCGCTATTCCAGTTGTCTTCTCCCCAGTCCTGCCAAACATAAACGGTCTCACCCACTGCTGTTCTTGCAATTTTTCCCTGGCCCAGGCTTCGCGCTGCACATTGCTCATGAGATCCCCGCCTATCTCTTTAATAAGAGAATAAATGGATTGAAGAGGCTGAAGTTTAGGTATGAAGTTTAGGAGTCTGAGAGTGAGGAAGAGCTGAGAATGGGCTAGCTCCCAGACTCCTGGGGGACCATCTCTTGGAGATGCTTGAGAGGGGCTGAACTGGATAATCTAAAGGAAAAGAGGGACATTTCATTTATTGAACATCTATTGTATACCAGACATTGCTATAATCATCCATGTCTGTATAACAACACTGTGAGGTAAGAATTATTATCTTCATTACATATGAGGAAACTGAAGCTATTTTATGTGTCCAAGATCATAAAGCTGAAGCCAAATCTGACCCAGAAGTGTCTGCATTCCAAAAACCATGCTTTTCCCATAAGATCCCCTAAGTTCCCTTTTCACTCATGATTTCAGGATTCTAAGCACACAAACAAATTCTTTTCTGTTCAAAATTGAAATAACGCAAGTCTTGGTGGAAATAATCTGACTTTATACCCAGCCTGGTTATATACTCTTTCCACATTAAATATATTCATACAGAGTATAAGCAGTACCTATAAATATCTTTCCAATAAAAGTGAGGCCATGTATTTCTGAGTGATAATACCCTGCTTCGGGCAGGGATATAAACTAGCAAGCCGAAGGCCAAACAACTTTAGCTAGCCCAGAGATTCAATAACTTAAAATACGTTTTGGAAGAAAGCTTCAGGCCAGATCTGTTTTTTCCTTGGTAATTATATGGGGACACCTTATTCAGCACAAGCAGACTGGCTACAGAATGTGAATTTCTTTTTAAAGGGGCACCAACAAGTCATACAGGAGAAAGTCTGATCTGAATTTAAACTTGAGAATTAGAATTAGGTAACCAGGGTGTTTCATTTGTCTGTTTTGTTTTTATTTTTGTTTTATTTCATGATTTGGAAATACCTGTTAACGAAAAGTCTCACAAATATACTCTTTTCTTCCTTTTTTCATTTGTAAACTTCCTATAGACCAGTGGTTCTTAACTGGAGGAGTTTGTTCCCAGGGAACATTTGGAACTATGTGGAGACATTTTTGGTTGTCACACCTCGGGGAGTAGCTACAGGTTAGGGATGCTAACATCCAACAGCACACAGGACAGCCCATACAACAAAGAATTATCCAGTCTCGAGTGTCAACTGTTCTGAGGTCAAGAAACCCTGCTTCAGGGCCTTTCCTGACTTTCAAACTAAATCAGATCCCACGATACTTGTTTTCATTGCAGCTTACACTCTTGTTTCATAGCACTCATCCCATTCTGCAGTGATTCTCCATTTGTGTGACTATGCATCTAACAGCTTTCTCCCCTACCTGACTGAGAGCTCAGAGAGGGTGGGGAGCACATTTGTTTGCCTCCTCATTGTATCCAGGCAGCCAGCACAGTGGCACATAGTAGGGGGTGAATTAAGAGTTGATGAATGAACCAATGCACAATGAAAGATGGAATGCAATTAATTGGTGGGTTGTGCCTCTGAAATTATCCTCATCTTCACCACTACAGTTGGAGAAAATGTTAATGGAAAATATAAATTGATTGATTAATATCTTAGTTAATTAAAAAATCTAAACCAGGAATCATTTTTCACTCTGGTGCTCAGATAGGGTATGGTACTACAATTAACCAAAGTAAACACCGTGTGGGAGCCAGCTTCCAAGCTGGCCCCCAATGATTTCTATCTCCTGGTAATCACATCCTTGTGTGTGTTCCCCTCCCACCTCTAGGGCTAGGGCATAAAATACATTGTGATTTCTCCCTTCCTTGCATCACTAACTCTGGTGGAATCTACTTGCCATGTTGTGAGAAGAGGCCCATGTTATGAGGAACTGGGGCCTCCTGCTAACAGCCATGTGAGTGTACCATCTTGGAAACAGATCCTCCAGCCCCAGTCAAGCCTTCAGATGATACAGCTGCTAACAGCCAAACTATAACCTCATTACCACTGAGTCAGAACCACTCTGCTCAGCCACTTTCAGATTTCTGACCTTCATAAACTGTGTAAGATAACCGATGTTTGTTGTTTTACATGGGAAAAGAATTTAACCAAAGGGGTTACCTCAAGAACTGATCAAGAGGTTGCTGTGCAGGAGTGAGAAACTGGGTTGTGGAGTCATACTTGAGTTTGATAACTTTTTAAATTAAAAATTACTCCTGCATTATAACTGACTCTGAGAAAATTATTTAGTTCTTTCCATTACTTTTAAAATAAGAATAATACTCACTTTTAAAATAAATTGAATAATATGTAGTGGGGTGCTTTATGCATAAGTTCAGAGATACTTGGGTTTTGGAGGGAAAAGAGAAAGGGGTTACTGCAAACTAAAATAAGAATTAAAAGCAGTTGTCCTTGTGAGCACTAGTTCTGAGCTCCCTCAACTCAGGGATGAATGAAACTTTTCTATTTAATACCCTTAACTATACCTCACAGAGAGGGAAGAGGAGCCTTTTGTGCTGCAGCAAGAAGTGGAGAGGGGTGTAGCTTGACCCTGAACACAAGTGTAGAAGCCTGGAAGGCTGGAACAGGACTATCTGAATTGCAAAGACACAGACATGATCCCCTAATGCTAGGATGGAGATATTCTGAGCACCCAGCTAAGCAGTCTCAGGAATTTCCTCAGCCTTGGTCAGTGTCCTGGTGGCCGAGCTTGATGAAGTAGGAAGACATTGCCAGACAACTGGACCCAGACACCTGAGACCTCACAGGCAACCCAGAGGGCCCAAACAAAGACCAGAGGCACTTCTTGGACCATCCTGCAGTTCTTTTAAGATCCTAAAGGATGAGGGGAGGGGAATGCAACAATAAATGGACTTGGATTAGCTGCCAGCCACATTGGTGGAAGTTGAGATGTTTTGTTTGATTTTAGTAAACTACAATAAACATGATATGTCTTGCCCCTGGGCATCACTGAGCAAGTCATACATGTTGAAAACCAATTTAAATGTCCTGTCACACAATTTAAGGTTGTTGGATTTCTTTTAGATGTTTGGCATAAGCATACTAATCATTGATGACACAGTCTAGGCTCTCCTCAACAGGAGAGAAGTCTGTTGTCCTACATGCATCAACAGCAGATTGCCAAGGGCTCCACTGGGCTACTGTCTTCCTGTCATGCTGGGAGATGGCCAGGGTGGGTCACCTGCCCTTGCCACCACACTGTGTCCAGCTCCTCCCACCTGCCCCATGCCCTCTCTTGCGTCCCAGTGGTTCTCATGTGGTTCTCTCCCAACCTTGCATCTGGTGCCATCTCTCCACCCTCATGGTTAATTGGTTCCCAACAGGCTCTACACTTTCCCTGGCATCTTGCTTCCATTTCAGCTAATTCCAATGAGATAATCTTACTTACACTCATTCAGTTCTAACACAGACAAACTTTTCTTCCTCTACCTTTTCTCAGACTTTGCATGAAATGTCTTTGTTCCTGCCCTCTGTTTAATCTGTGAGTCAACTAAGGGCCCAAAAGGTAAGAGGGCTGTTAGCATATATCAAGAAAAGGGATAAAAAGCAAAATAATATGTTTTTGGTAAGAAAACAGAGGTTGACATTTTCTTCTGGTGGAGGACATTTACTTTACTAATCTTTCTTCTGATGCTTCTTCATAAAAAAAAACCCACTTCATTAAAAATAATCTTAACCTACATATTTACCTTTGAAAAATTAACTGCCATTTTGTGGTGACCTACAATCACTTGGCTTGGCATAGAAGGAAGAGAGTTGTGATAGAGCCAGACAAAAGTAGGTTTGGTTTCTTAAAAAATTGCGACACAACCACGGCTGCTTAGCTCTTTTCACATCCTCAGAGAGTCATGGCTTCACAATGTAATGACAGCAGAAAAGCCTGTCCAGGCCTTGGAAACCTGGAAAGGGTAGCGTCCATATGTAAGAAACGCTGATGGACTTTCATACGTGAGATGCAGATGGAACTGGACCAAAAGGGACATGGATGGCAAACAGTCCAGTCTGCTCTGCTCTAACAGTTGTTTTGAAAATACAAACTGGAATATTAGGGAATAATTTGAACATAACACAAGTGTTTGATGATGTGTCCTTTAGCATAAGAAAAAAACCAGGTGATGCAGAAAACTGCATCCAAAATGAACCAAATCACATAGGAACACGCAAAATACACACACACACACCTCAAACATCTGCCTGTTTCCTTAGTTCATGGTGGGCTATCAGCTACATCTGGTGTTCCAGCTTTGCCTCTGATTTCAGATGACCTTCCTTCCACTGTGTCACAATGACTCACAAGCGTCAAGTCTTTGTCAAGGTGAACGACCATAGGTATGGTAATAGTTGTGTATTTTTAACTGTTTAACATGGATAAAGCTATGCTACCATTTTCACTAGGTCCCTTTCTTTTCTGTTTTGTTGTTGTTACTGAGTTTTTGAGTGTTATATCCATAACCCCAATTTTCTATTAACGCTTGTGGTTTTTATGGTGCAATTTTGCACATCCCAGTGATATTTAGGAATACACAAATTACATTACATCAGAACTGACTGTATTCCCAAGTGCCAGGTAAGTAAAGGTACATAGATATCAATAGAGTTGCACTGGAAGAGTCAAGGAAGGCTACGGCTTGACTTCGACCTGCAGGGTACCCAGCAGGATAGGGTTGCTCCCAAAAGATGAGCAGGAGGTTAAAAATGCAAATTCTATATAAATGTTACAGGTCATTAAAAAAAATAACCTACTCAATTCAGTTGGAATAAGGAAAAAAAGTGAGTATAAAGCTGATAGGAAATTTGATAATATGACTTCAAAACCCATAAAGCTATGTACTTCTTAGCAGAAGACACACTTATCTATGTAATGTTCATCTTCCTCTCTGCCCTCTCTTCTTCCATTCTGGCAAAGGCTGATTTGGTTGGGTATCTGCCCTTCTCTATAAGGCCATGAACTCAGCAAAGGGGCCCCTATGCCCATTTCAGTGATAAACAATGAATAATCTGTATGTTAATCTTGAAAAGTCTATTTCCTTCACTAGTGATTGGTTTACGTATGGACTTGTGACCAAGTTCTGGCCAATGAGATGTAAGGAGACACTCACTTTTGAGTCTCTGGGAACATTTTCTCACTTATAAAAGGAATATTTGCTCACAGATATTGTCATGCCCACATGTGCTGTGTGAGATCATGGCAACTATTTTTTGACTATGAGGACAGTCTGCCTGAGGGGCAAAGCCAGCACAATTAAGTTGACAGAGCAGAAAACTCTGGGTCAGTGGTGATGTCTTTAAAATGATGAATTAAGCAATTCCAAAGCTTAGGCTATCACAGGATGCCTTGCTACATGATGTAACACATTTCCATACTGTTTAAGTCATTTTTTAGTTGACCTTTCTGTTACTCGTAGCTGGAAGCATCCTGATTTATTATGTTTTTTGTTAAGCAACACTATTTTTAAAAGAAATAACTGAAAATATGAGCAAACGTTGATATAAAAGGGAATCTACTGAACCATTATTTGTGACAGTGAACAACTAGAAAAAACTAAATGTCCAAGATTAGGAGATTGTCTACATAGGTTGAGTCCATTTTACAGAATCTTCTGAACCATTAGAATTATGATGCTATAAATGTATTGATAGTGGAAACGTTCAAAATGTTCTTGTCCCCTTTTCTCTCATTGCACTCAATTGTCAAAACATTAACCCTGATGAGGTCCTAATTCCCACGTACTCTGAGTCTGCTGAACAAAAGAGAGAAAAACACTGAGCTGTGCTAACTGGTCTCCTTCTAAGTTCTGTCCACCAACTTCAAGTGATCCCTTGGTACTTCTTGGAGATCCTTACTCACTTATTCCAACCATATGGTCTTATAATTCTTAGACTGTACCATGCTCTGCCATAAGACCCTTTGCACTTAATGTTACTTCCGCCTGGAATAGTCTATCTTCTAGATGGACATTTGCCTTCCATCACATCTCTGCTCAGATACCACCTCTGAAGCCAGACCTTCCCTCACCACCACATTTAAAATAAGTTCTTCCCACACAGATACCTGGTACCCCAAGTCCTCTTTACCTGCTTTATTTTTTCCTATAGTTTCATCACCATCTAGGATGCTGTGAGTTTAATTGCTTATTGATTACTTGCCTCTCTCCACTAGAATGTAAGCTCCATGAAAACAGGAATTCTATTTTTCCACTGCTATTTTAGTGCCGAGGACAATGCTGGATCCACAGTGAATATTTAAGTATTTGTTGAATGAATGAAATATATTGTTCATTTAAACACAAAACAGATAGAAAAAAATTAAATATATATGGTCCTGACTTTGTAAAACAAGTAAGCATGAAAGCCAATATTTATTTAACACTTTCTACCCATCCTTTCATTGAGTACTTTCATACCTCATCAAAATCATAACACTCCTAGAAAAAAAGGTACTAGTATTCCCATTTTATATATAAGGAAACTAAGGCTTGGAAAATGCAGTTAATTTCTCTGTGTTAAACAACCAAAAAATAGCCAAGTAGTAGGAAGTGAGTCAGTTTTATGTGGTTTGAAGGCCCATGTGCTGTGGCACACTGCTTCAAGTTGTGTATATGTATGTGTGTTGCGTCTCACTACAAATTGTAAAAAAAGAAACAACAAAAAAACCCAAAAACTTTTTTCATACATAAAAGGGCTACTCCTTAAGAAAACAATAGATAAGTAGAAACAGCCACCAGACATGTATAAATCTAATTAACTTGTGGTTAGCAAACTAGAAGAAAATTAAAATAGTGAGATAGTCTTCCTTTTTTATTATATTGGCAAAAAGAATTAAGCAATAATGCCCATAATGTGCTAACAAAATGATCATTTATGTGTGGGAAGATTAATGTGCAAGGATATTCATCACAGCATATAATTATAAAGTGAAAAAATATCCAGTAACAGGAGCTGGTTACATAAATTATGCACATCTTAACAATGGAGTATTATGTAGTCATTAAAATGATGCAAAAGAGTATTTATGGGAAACGAAAATGATGAGTGTATTATCACATGAAAAATGCAGGTTACAAAATAGGAATTCCAATTGCCCATCAACAAGAACAAAAACACTTTGTGTATGTCTCTATTTGAATGTTAGAATTCTAGAAGGATGTATGTTTTAATAATAATTACCTCTGCACAGAGAGATTATGTGTGATAATTTTCAATTAGAGATTAACGCACTTTTAATATAAAAACATAGTACAGAATCGATCCCTATTGTCACCCCAGCGTTCAGTGGCTTAAATTATTATGTCGTAATTCTGTGAATTAGCAATCTAGAGTATTTTTCTGCTGGACTTGCTTGGGATCACCATGTGGCTGCTGCTAGTCATCTGAAGGCTTATCCTTGCACATTGGGCTAGAGGTTCCAAGACAACCTCATCACATGTCTGGCACTTAGTGCTGGCTACTGGTTAGGACACTTTCATTCTCCAGAACACCTTCCCTTAGGGCCCAAGAGGGAAAGAACGGACAGTTCAAGTTAAGACCTTTGAAGACTTAGCTTCCAAGCTTCCAGGCCATCACTTCTCCCACATTCTGTTGGTCAAAGCAATCCACAAATTTAATGGGGTGTAGAAACTGGATCCCACCTCTTGCTGGGAAAAGTGACAACGTCACATCACAAAGGGACATGGAAACAGGGAGCTGTGATTCACTGAAAACCATTACTGTAACACTTTAAGAAATCTAACAGATTAACAATAACAAATGAGTCAACTTTCTCCCAACTCAATAGGTCTTCTCAGGATCCTCTCTGGAACCCAATTTAGGTTCATTTTTAGATTTAGTTGTCTGGGATTTTCTGGGCAACGGTAAGGTGGGTCCACTAGGACTTTGTTATATATAAAGTACACAATGGGCTCATCGTTGCAACTTATTATGAGATCAAAGATAGTCACAGAAATGTTACAATATACAATGATCATGGGTGAGTGTCTGGGGAGGAATTATTGTGAGTATGATATACTGCCTTAAATTCAGATTGCCCCAGAGACTCATGCCTGACTCCCAGGATAAGAAGGACAGGGGAGAAAAACAGCTGTTTTAATTATTTTTAAATGGATTCCCAGGATGTTGATAATGCTACCAGTACTTGTAGCATTATTGGTCTCAGTGTCTGGGTTACTAGTCATCCCTATTTAGTGAGGATGGAAGAGCCTGCCCCTGTAAGCATTAGAAGTGCTGGTCCAGACATCATGATTAGTTCAGTGTCAGTGCCTTCCAAGAATATCCAGTACCATCCTTTGGCAACAGGAACTATGGTTATCACTCAGGGATCATCACCCACATAACTACAGCTTTGACCTTGGGCTGTGATATGAGGAGCTACCCTCAGGGCCAAAGCAGGGAAGAAAAAAATGGCAGTGCTATCTAAGAAGTCTGGTTAGCAGTTCACAAATAGCACCCGGATCACCTGGGAGGCTTTAAAAATATGTGTATATTCCTGGAGCCCTCCAAGGATTCTAGTTTTAATGGAACAGGTATGAAGTTGAACCAATGAATCTTCTAATTAAATCCTTTCCAGGTAATTCAGATGCTAAACCAGGTTTTAGAATCTCTGGATTAAACACAGGCTATCGTGAGGTCTCAGACTAGGTTTGGAGAAAACTGGAGAGAGGTTGCTTTTCCTCTAGCTCTTGGGTGTGCAGCCAGATTGCTTTGAGACTGCTCCTGTGACCTGGAAGACATGGGAAATATTTTCTGCCCCATCTTACACAAGTACTGCGACAATATGGGTTAAACAATATTCTGTAGGTTCCAGCCACCATTTACATCACTTTTCACCCTGGAAAATGTAGTGTATTTTTCAAACATCTGACTTATAAAATGACTTTGGCAATATCACCTTTTGTAAATTGAAGATGGCCTGTAACTTGGTTGCCTTAGCAACAAATTGGATTGAACATTAACATTTGAATCCAGATGGTCATTCCAGGAAGACAAGAAATAGCCTGAGTCCACTTTGGAATGCTCCCATCAGTACCGTCCACATCAACATTTGACATGGTCCTAAGATATATCATACTGTATTTAACCCAAGTCAGAGCCCTGCACATTTCCAAGGCTGAATTACATTTTTCTCTTCATTAAAGAGACAGCAATGTGGAGTAAAACTGGCCGTTGACTTTGAAGGCGAGACTCTTCTAGTGACTGATTCATCCTTGTTGGAATCAAATGGGGCTTTAATATGGCTTCTATTTCCTCTCAAGAAGCTTGCTTTTAGATGGGCACAGCTGATTAATTCTTTTTTTTTTTTTTAATTGAGAACTTATCTTTTTGCCAGGCCCTGTATTACTAGGTCCTAGGAATACAACTATGGCTATTGTAATTTCTGCCTTCAAGCCTGGAGAGGAGATGATATTTAAATCACTGCTGTGTGTTGTAAGAAGGGACAATGTAAAGGTATTTGCAAAAATGAGGCTGCCCAGAGGAGTCTAGATGAGGGCAGAACTATCCCTCTCAGAGTGGGTCAGGAAAGATACTCTCAAGGAGCCACAGCCTGCTGGATAAGGAAGACTACACAGTGCAGAGAGAGGAAGGAGGAACTGTCTTTGCAAAGGCTAGAACTAGATGCTCATGCTACACTCAGGGCATGCCAAGCGCTCTGATGCTTGAGAAGAGCAAGTAAGGGCCCTGTGAGTCACACTGAGTACTTGGGCTTTAGAGAATGGGAAGGGGTCTGAGCACGTGCAGCAACACAATCAGTGCACATCTTAGAAAGCTGGTCCAATCCTGGGGATGAATTAAAGCAAGGCGATAAAACAGTGCAGGACTGTTTATATAGTTAGGGCAAGGGATGATCTGGATTTTAACTGATGAATCTATTCTGAGCGAATGGGTATTTGGTAGCCAGGTGGATATAGGGTTTGAGGAAGAGGGTGGAGTCCAAGATGCTCCCAGGATTCTGGCTTGTGGATGGTGGGTCTGCTTTTTATCAGGACAGAAATACAAGAGGGAAGCAGTTTTGATAATTCAGGTTTCAATTTGGAATAACTAAAAATGCCAAGATGGTTTAAAAAAAAAAAACCCAACCTTCATTAAAAAGAACAACCACCATCTCTATCAGGGTTGACATCTGAATGCACTGCTGGCCTGATTTCTCAGAAGTCTATTGACTCAGTCCATTTTCACCCCACTCCACCCATCATGTGTTCTGAATATCTCCTAACAAAACAGCATGCAAAGGAAATTTTGCCAAATAAAGCCATCACTTAATGTATAACTTGGCAGGGTGGTAGGAAGCCAGGTAAGTAGATAAAGTGATAGTAATAAAATGTATATCATATCCCATAATTTTCAAAATACTTCTACCAGATCCACCTCACTGTAATGACAAGCCTACAAGGATGATCTGAGGATTATTCTTTAACCACCATTTTATAGCTGTGGACACAAACACACACACACACGCACAATAACACACAAAGGCAGCTGAGGAGTCCTGCAAGAAGGCTGGACTGAGTTAGTACCACGTTCAAGCATCATCCCTGCAGGTGAACTGTCTCAGTGTTACTTGTTAAGATCATACTTGAAATATTTCATAACTACTGCACTTGATTGACTGGGCAGCAGGGGTGTCTTTGCCATCCGTAGTCTCCTCCTGCCCCACAGGTCAGAGTTGGTGGACACGACTGGTGACCTACCAATCAGACCCTTTTTTCTGAGAATTTGGAATTGGGTCCTTATGACTCTAATCAGGTGAAACAGTTATAAAGGGCTAGAACGGCACATTCAGGCACGTGAAGGAGTAGGGGGAGCACAGAGAAAGGTGATCAGTGGAGGGAATGAAGCAGGTTTGCAGAGAACGCAGAGGGGCTGTGGAGGGAGAGGAGGAGAGAGATGGAGAAAGACAGAGCCAGCTGCTGCCTCAGTTTCTGTTGTGGGTTTTAGTTCCCCAAAGCTTCACTGACTTGAGATTTGTGAGTTATCCTTGTACCTTTCCAGCAAATCTTCCTCTCTTGATTAAGCCAGGTGGAGTAAGTTTCTATTATTTGCAACTAACCAAGCCTGGGATAAAACAGATGAGGGTCTATTTTCAGATAATTGGGCCCAAGAGGCTGGAGGCAAGCACACAACCAACATATTTGTGAAAAATGCAAAGAAATGTACATACTCATTCTCAGAAAGACAGCTTATTTTCTCATGGAGGATAGAGAAGTTAAAAAAAAAAGGGGAAAAGTTGGAAACAACGGTACTGAGCCAGTTCTGAATGGAACTGAGTTCATCCCAATGACCTATATCCAGTAATATGGAGGCTTTAGGAAAAAGAGAGAGAGACAGACAGAGAAACAGAGAGAGAATGAGAGAACAAGAGAGAAGGGGACTCAACAATCTGGTTTCCAACAAAGCAGAAGAGATGATAATGCACGGTGTGGATTAGAAGGCATTCAATCTTAGGGAACCTCCAGGAACATCTGCTGCTACTCATGCTGCCTTGGGTCCTGGCTGTCTCAGGAGGGCTGTAGTTTCTCCATGTGTGTGAGTATGTGTGTGTCTCTGTGTGCACACGTGCTTGTGTGTTCGTGCATGAATACATGGGTATTGGAAGAAACGCAGTAACACCTGACTCCATCAATGGCTAAAATGAGCAGCTCCAACAACAACACAATTTTTTAAAAAGGT
The DNA here is from genome assembly GCF_036321535.1 of Camelus dromedarius. Lineage (NCBI taxonomy): Eukaryota > Metazoa > Chordata > Mammalia > Artiodactyla > Camelidae > Camelus > Camelus dromedarius. The sequence continues at coordinate 14,161,163 of NC_087453.1, read as the reverse complement.
ATTTGTTTCATTATGCTAAATGCAATATTTATGGTATGGAAAATACGTAAAAGAAAGAAAAAGAAAGCCTTGGTCCTAGTATCCAAGCAGCTACTTTAAATATTTTCATGCATCTCCTTCTACTGTTTTTCCTTTTTCCTATCCATTTTTACATAGTTTCAGTCATTTTGAACATATAATTTTTTATTCTGCTTTTGTGACTTACTTTATTATATAAACCTGCATCCTCGATTCTTGAACCCAATAAACATTTTTGAAGACTCAAGAATATTCTATTATGGTAAGTATCAGCATTCACCAAAAAATTCTCTATTTATTGATTTTTCAGTTGTTTCATTTTTCACAATTATAAACGACACCACAGTGATTATGTTTGTTTGCACAAATGTTTTTTAAGCCTATGCTGGACTTGTATTGATGAGTGTATCACAAAAAAAGACCTTTCTCAAATGCTTCATAGATAGTTACTTGGACTAGCAACATGTGTGTGACATGGTGTGTGGATGACCTTTTTAGGATTTGTGGGATTAAGAACATCTTGGCCTAGGATTAAATTTAATATTAGAGAGATTAATTCCTTCTTGCCCTGAAGACTTTCAATCTTCAATTTCTCCCTTTAACATCTTAAGTGATATCTTGGGACAGATTACCCTATTCAGTGACTGGATCCATAGAAATAAAGTCCTAGAGAAAAGGGACCTCTGTGTCTCAGCCCCCTCACCAGCGCTCTCCTCCTCACACCAGTTCCCATATCACTGGCTCACAGTACTGAAGTCTTTGACCTTCTGGCCTAGCCATATCCAAAGCAGCCTGGTTGGGACAGGTGACCCAGCCTCAACTGATGGTGTCGGGAGTTACCTGATGCCTTTGTACTTAGGGAAACACTGGGCTCTTTTGTCTCCATTATATGGGAGTCCACCTTCTCACCCTTCTGGGCTCTCTGGGCTTTCCTCCCAAGTTTCCAACAAAAGTTTAATTTTCCAAACTCAGTGTAGAAACTCATCCTGATCCACAGATCAACAGAGGCCCTGGGCTCAGCTGAGCTTCTTCCCCATCAACCACATTCAGTGCTCTTCTCCACCTGAGGACAAGAGGTGGTGATGCTAGCTAGACATCTGCCAGGCTCCGTTCTTCTCCCAGCCACAGAGGTTGCTCGACAAAGCTGTGCACTTAGCTACGGCATGTGCCGGCATTCTGGCAATGGAAAGTAGGTGGAAGGATGGATGCCACTTCCAGGTCTAGCTCAGAAAACCTCATGTAGATTCTACCCTTCTCCCTCTTCCCTGTCTGCCAGCCAGATCCTGCGGATGGCTCAATGCCCTAGGGGACAATAGACACACCTAAGAGAAAGAACCTGGGTCCCCGAATGACTGAGTGGGGAAGATCTCACACCCACACACTCACCAACGTTCATCCACTTATTTGTCTTCAACCAAAACCTAAATTTTGTGCTGTTATTTCCATTTTTCACCTGTCTCAGACCACCTATACCTGAAATGGTAGAAAGAGCCTGGATTCAACAAATCCACTTTGTGACTTTGGACAAGGCCCTTCGCATTTCTTGGCCTCAATGTCTCCGTAGTAAAGCCAGGAGGCCATTCTACATCACACATAAGACTCTCTAGTCCCAATCTTCTGTTCATCTGAGAAATTACAAGTGACACAAAAACTTTAAATGTGAGGGATTGAAAAATATTTGAATTTGACACCTTGAAAAATATAAGGTACAGTACAACATAGAAGCCAAACATAAAATTACTGAAAACTTAAAGAGAATGTGAAAAACAACTGAAGCATGAGAATTTAATATATTTTTCAGAACTTGACAAATAAAATATAAAAATATGAAACACATAGGATTACATAATAAAATAATATGCATATATACACATGCAAATATGTAACATATCATGTAGAACACTTATGCACTTCAAGAACCTGAGGGCCTATGAATGCATATTCTTTCCTTGTCTCATGCATATATGATTACTTGGCTAAAAAGAAAATCATAATAAATTCTATCAGGAGCAATTTTTATAGGTCATACTGCTAATCATGATCTAATCAGATTAAAGTGAAAACCTTAATTGCTTATAAGTTAAGAAACTTTATCCTAAATACTCAGACCTTAGATCAAATGGGAGATCCAAATGGAAATTGCAGGATGTCTAGAAAGTAATACATTTTTTAAAAAGAGACTATTTTATGCCAAAACATGTGGCAGCAAGTAAAGCTATACTCAGAATACAGTGATCCAAGAATTTCAACTTTATGAACTAGGAAAAAAGTAACGAAATAAATGAAATGAAATTAGGAGACTATGAAGGCTGAAAATAATATCATAAAAAGGGGAAAAAAACGTTTATAAATAAAACCCAAAGGTGGCCCTCTGAAAAACAAAGGCACATTTGGTGGAGCAAATAAAGATAAAGAAATTATAATATAAAAAACTAGAAAAGAGAAAGGCAATGTAACCATAAATAGGAAAGAGATTAAATGCATTTATAATTTTAAAGAGATTATTATGTATAAATCTATAGTAAGAAAATTTAAAATCTAGAGAGTGATGGTATTACTAGGAAAAAGGAGTTCAATTCAACCAAGGAGAGGAAAACTATGGAAGAGTTTTAAAAAGTTACTTAAACATCTGTTATAAAAACCATATCAGGGCCTAGATCTTTTTTCCGTCTGACTTTTAAAATCTATCCTTAAAAAAAGATATTCTAATAATATTTAAATTACTTCAGTCCGCAGAAAAATAAAGAAATCCTTCTCATCCATATTTTGTTATCAAATATTATCTTAATGCCACAACATGGCACACATACTAAAAAAAAAAAAAAAAAAAGCCATCAATTTTACCTACAAACACAGGTAGAAAATTTTAAGCAAATGGAATCAATCAGTGCATCAAAAGGATGAGCCGTGACTAAGCAGGGATGATTCCAAGGATGGTTCATCATCAACAAATACATCAAGACAATGTATTACAACCAGAAATTAATGGGAAGAGCCATATGGTTGAACTGACAGACGCTGGAATGGCATCTGTTATGTGCTGCCCAGTATTTGTTTTCTCTTTTCTGGTAACTGAAACCAACGCTTTCCTCTGGGGATGCACCTGTTCCTCTGCCCACAGTGAATGAGTACTGGACGGGACTCCACACAATGCAGATCGCTTGTGACTGCATTTTGTTTTGTTTTCTGATTTAGTTTCAGAAGTGAATGTTAAAGGAAATAGGAGAATTAATAATGCAAGTTAGTGCTTTATTGGTCCCTTCAGAACAGGGTTTGGCACAGCCCATGGGCCAAACACTGCCTTCTCGTGTCTTTGGAAGTACTTTTGACTGGAAAATGGCCACACGTATTTGTTACCTACTGTTTATGACTGCTTTCACACCACCTATTTGAGTTAAAAGAAAACTTGTTTAATTTTTAAAAACACAGGAGACTGCAGTCTCTGACAACTCAATAAACTTAGAAAGAAATTACAAAAGTAGGAATGAAGAAACAAAACCCCAAATCATTTGGGAATTTTTTAATCTAATCAAAAGCTAATTCAAAGAAAAAAATCAAAACCACAGTTTGTACCAGGAATTTCAGAAAAGAGCAATACCTATTATGCTTCATACAAAAACTTAAGGAATGCTGCTAAACTGCATGTTTCATTGTTTCATTATGAACCGAAAGAATGAAAATAAATTACTGAAGGCACTTAATTCAAACAGAAAAAAAAAAAAACTACAACGTGAAATTCTGAGGTAAGGAGAGGAGAAGGAAGAATGAACAAAATTAAAAGCAAGAAAAAAAAAAGTAGATTCAAATGATGTGTTTAAGATTGAATTTCTTGGAAAGCAAGCAGGTAGTAGAAAGGATGAGCCAATAGCTAATAAAATTAATAAAAATAGAAATATAAAAATATTTTTAAATGCACCTAATAAAAGAGCTATATAAAACTAAATAAAAATATATCCAACAAGAAAAATACATAAGACAGAAGCTGACAGAACTATAAAGAGAGATACACAAATTCAGTTACAGTTGGACACTTCAGTATTTTTCTCCCTGTAATTGATAGGACATGAGAAGAAAATAATTAAACTAGAGAATACTTGAGCAAAACTATAAACCAACCTGACCTAATTAGCATTTACAGCACCCTATACCTAACAATAGCAAAATACACATTCTATTCATGTGCACCTGGCACATTCACCACAACAGACCACTTACGAGTCTATAAAACAAATCTCAGCAAGCGGAAGAGAACTACAATCACAGAAAATGTGTTTTCTGATCACAGTGGCTTTAAACTAAAAATCAATAACAGAAAGATATCTGAAAGTCCCCTAATATTTGTAAATCACACACAAAAAACACTTCTAAATAACCCCTGGGTTAAAGAATAAGTCACCAGGGAAGCTGAAGTATCCCAAATTGATTGAAAATGAAACCACAGTATGTTCAACTGTGTGGAATGGTGGGAGACAGTGAAAGCTGTACTCAGACAGAAATTTATAGCATTAAATTGCCTGTATTAGAATAAGAAAGTTCTCAAGTCAATAATTTAAGCTGAACATTAAGAAACTACAGAAAGAAGGCAGATTAAATATAAAGAAAGCAGAAGAAAGGAAATAATAAAGACAAGTCAATGAAATTGAAAACAGAAAACCAATAGAGAAAAGTGATGAAATCAAAAATGATTCTTTGAAAAAAAAAATCAATAAAAATGACAAATTTCTACCCATACAGACCACAAAAAAGAGGAAAGATACAAATCATTAATATCAAGAATGAGACACATAACTATGTATCTTTGAGATATTAAAAAAGGAATTTTATGAACAACTTTATGCCAATAAATTTGATAGTGTAAATTAAATTGTTTGAAAGACACAAACTACCAAAACTTACTCCAGGAGAATGAGATAACCCAATTTTCCCCTTATCTATTAAATAAGTTGGATGTGTCACTTAAAGACCTTTGTACAAAGGAAAATCCAGACCGGAATGGTTTTATTAGAGAATTCTACCAAAAAATTTAGGAAAATAATAATACAAGAGAAATGGTACTATTTTCAGTAAGTGCAACTGGTATAGACATCCATATGTGAAAAATAAACACTGACCCAAACCTCACATCGTGTACAATAGTCAACTCAAAAAACCAAAAAACAAAAAATAAAACAAAACAAAAAAACCCACAGGAAAAACATCTTGTGACCTTGGGTTAGGTCAACTTTTTTTTTTTTAGATATGATGCAAACAGCACAAAACAAACATTTGTTTTGACTATTAGGAGTTCATCAAAATTAAAAACTCCTACTCTTCCAAGGATGTTGTCAAGGAAATAAAAAGAGATGTCACATACAGGGACAGAATATTTGCAAAACATGTATCTGAGAAAGGACTTGCACCTAGAATATATAAAGACCTCTTGAAACTCAATAATATGAAGATAATCCAATTTTTCAAATGGGCAAACGATTTGAACAAACATTTCACCAAAGAAATATGTAGAAAGCATTAACCCATGAAAGATGCTCTACACCATTAGTCAGCGAAGCCCTCTATTAAAATCATAACGAGATCTTAGCTCCGGCCCACTCATCTATTCGTATGGCCAAAGGAGGGGGAAAGAAAATGTAAGGTCCTGACAAGGATGCAAAATGACTGGGACTCTTTCGTGCTGCTGTTAGAAATGCAAAATAGTCAAGCCACTTTGGAAAACATAATGGTGGTTTCTTATAAAGTTAAACATATACTTTACATATGGCCCAACACACCCAGTCCTGGATATTTAAGTGAGAGAAATAAAGAGATATGTCTTCTACACAAATATCCACAGCAGTTGTACTCACAGTGGACAACGTAAGAAATTCACCTACATTGCCACCCATGAATAGACAAACTGTGGGATATTCAGACAATGAAATATTACTAGCAAACGGGAAACAGACGAGGTGCATGTTAACTAAACTTATTGTGGTAATCATTTTGCAATATATACGTATATCAAATCACTACGTTGGACACCTTAAACTAACACAACATTCTGTTAATTAGATCTCTATAAAACCGGAAACAAAAAGACACAAGCTCCTAAGACACAATAATGTGGATAAACCCTGAAAACATTATGCCTCATGAAAGAAATTAGACTCCAAAAGTCACATCCTATGACATTCTGGAAATAGTAAAACTGTAGGAACAAAAATCAGATGAGTGGTTTCCAGGGCCTAGGAAGAGGGAGGAAGTGATTACAAACGGGCATGCAGAAACTTCTGGGGGTCTTAGAAATATGCTACATCTCAACAGTGGTAGTGGTTAAGCGACTGTGAACATTTGTCAAAACTCACTAAACTGTCCTGCTAAAAGGGGCAACTTTTATTACATGTAAATAATCCATTTAAAAAATCTTAATTAGATTAATACACAAAATGATTTATGAGGAAAGGCAAATAATAGGAACAAAGATGAAACTGAAATGATATGGGCACACAATTTTCCCCAACTCTACCACTATTCTATTTGAAAACCTGGATGAAGCTAACAAATTTAACTTTCAAAAAGGAAGCCCTAAATAAATCAATAACCAGAAACTAAACTAAATCACATACGAATATCCAAATGCCTTGTGTGCCCCTCCTATTCCCTCTCCAAAGCACCAGCACATCTAGTTTTATGGGAGAGTACTTTCAGTTCTTTGAGAAACGTAATCTCATGTCACTGAAATGGTACTAGGCCAGAGAAAAAGGAAAGACAATTTAAGAGTCCCTGTTTTTAAGCCCGTCTAACATACAAAGCAAAACTTTTACAAAAAATAGACTTAAACCCCCCAGGCCAAACTTATAAATATGTATGCAAACAATTCTGAATTAAATACTGTCAACCTAATAACCCATTAAAATAACTCTACATTATGAGGAGATGAGCTTTACTACGGCTGTACAAGATGATTCAACATTAGAAAACTTGCCTTTATCTACTATGACGTTAAGAGGTCGGAGAAATCACATGATTGTGTCTGATTCCAAGCTCTGACATCTCTGCCCAGATCTCACACAGCTCATCCCGCACTCAGCCTTCTCAAACTATATTCTTTGAAATCTCACCACCCTTCCAACTTCACACCCGCATCACCAGGAGGATAGACTGTTTACTGCTTACGGTAGTGCTTGGCCCTACTCAATATTTGTTGCTTGAATGTCAATAGCTACTTACAAAGGTTTTTTTGTTTTGTTTTTTTCTTAAATTCAACGTCCATTCCTGATAGAAAGCTTGGTAAAATGGAAATAAATGGCCACTTTTAACATGGTAAAAAAAAAAAAAAAAAAAAAAGAAAGGTATCTTAAATCCAAATCTTGCTTCATGTCTAATTTTGAAATAATCCAAGATTTTCCATTAGATTCAGAACAAGATGAGGATGTCCTCTACTCTGGACATAACTGCCAAAGAAATTAAGCAAGCGGCTGAAATAAAAGGTCTATTTGTGGTTAAAATGGAGGTCAAATGATTATTATCTGCAAGTCAGCCTTGATGAATCAGCTGAAAAACATATTTTAAAAAAACCCAAAAATTTACTATGGTGGCTGATCACAAAACTAATATAAAAAAAAAAGCCAATAGCTTCACAATGTACAACAAATAGAAAACGTAATGGAAGTAATGATCGGTTTGAAAATGTAATACAAGAAAAATCCTATACTTAATAGTCATCAGAAAAAGAAATATCTAGGAACAAGCTTAACTAGAAATGTGAAGTACCTACATGAACAAAGCTATGAAATCCTATTCAGAAATAAAAAAGATTTTATGGAGTCATAACTAGATGCTGGATAAGAAATTCAGTATTGTAAAGGTATCAATTCTTCCTAAATTAATATATAAATTCAACGCAGGTACAATATAAATCCAATAAGGTTTATACTGCAACCTAACAAAATTCTCTACCAGTTATCTGGAAAAATAGGTAAGAATATTCAAGAAGTTTTTGGAAAAGGGGGGGGTAGGTTTATCAGATGGTAGTAAAAGTACAACATTTAAGTACATACTATGCAGTACTCAATAAAAAATAAAGTCAATAAAAATGAACACAGGAGATCTCTACACTTTGATACGGAAAGCTATTCCTAACTTGTTGAGTAAAGACAAGCAGATGATAGGGTGACGCGTACGCACCATGAACCTACAATACACAGTCATGTTCATGAACTTAAATGCCTCCTTTTCCTACTATAGTGTGTTGAATGGTGACCCCTAAAAGATATGTCCAGAGGGACACTGGAACTGCAACCTTATTTGGAAACTGTCTTTGCAGATGTTATTAGGTTAAGGATTTCACAATGAGATGGATCTGGAGCAGAGGGGGCCCTAAATACAACAACGAGCATCCTTAGAAGAGAAGGGGGTAAGGCACACGGAGGAGAAGACCACGTGCAGATGGAGGCAGAGATGGGAGCTATGCAAGTGCAAACTGGAGGAATGCAAGGCTTGTGGGCAGCCCCCAGAAGCTGGGAGGGCGGCGCGGAGCAGACTGTCCCCAGAGTCTCCAGCAGGAACCAACCCTGCTAATACCTTCACGTTGGACTTGGGCTCCAGAACTGTGAGAGAATAAATGCCTGTTGTTTTCAAGCCACCAAATTCGTGGTAATTTGTTACAAAAGCCACAGGAAACGAACACACTTTTCCAACCTTGTCAAATCCCAGTGTTTAACTTCGAGAATCCCCTCTCGCTCACCTCATCCTTCAGCTCCTCACCACCCCTCCCGGGACCCACTGGCCGCCTATTTGCCGGCCCTAAGTTAAATAGAAGAAATTGCCTACAACCTGACCCCTATGCATAATTCATGGCTGACTCTGCCTGCATCTGCTTTGCCAGCTTCTGATCCACCGGTTATGGAGATAACAGTGTTATCTGTATCAGAGCAACAGTGTCCAATAATAGGGGAATGGGTAACTACATTAGGGTCCATCAACTTGATGAAATATTACATAGTCACGGAATAAGACAGCGGTGAAGACTCGCAACGTGGGGGGAGAAAGCGTTTTGACATAACACTAAGTGGGAGAAAGTATGTTGGCAGATTGTTATCTACAGTATAATAACCATGAAAAAAAATCTTCCTACATGTGGGCAAGGACTTAAAACAGCTTGCTTCTGGGGGCCCTGGGATGGTGAGTGTTTTTTCTTTCATTTAGAAATTCTTAGGAATGTAATGGTGTTTGTGCTAAAGTGAAAAAGGAAAACAAAAAGGCCACCAGAGCCTACAGTTTACCCCAGGGGGCCACAGAAGCTACAGTGAGGGAAGGAGCAAAAAACACCACCAAGCAAAGCAGCCTGTTCCAACTCTGCCACATTCTGTCTTGCAGGAGGACTGGGCACTTTGTATTATAGTATGGAGTCTTGTATTATTTTTGAATGTGACTCAAGTTCCTATTGGCAAATTCCTAGTCAATCTCACCAATCGCTGGGTATGACCCCCACCCTCAAACACCTGTGCTCTTCCTCATGAAGATTCCCCCTTAGTTCCCAGACAGCCTGTTTTTTCCTTTCCTAAAAATAACACAAAAAAAGGGCTGTCCCTTTACCTCTTCTCCTGCCTTGGAACAAACAAGCTACCTGGTCATTCTTCAAGGCTCAGTTTGAGTGCATACTCATCCTTAAGTCTTTGGCAATTTCCCTGGTCAGGTGTACTTCCAGAAGAAATCCTGGGCTTGTGCAGACAGACACTGAGTTCTAAGGATGCACCCTGTCCCAGGAGGCCACACGGAGCTAAGAATCTTGGAGATTAACCAGCTTCCCTGGTCCTGCATCTCTAATTTCTAGGCTGGGGGCAGAGCCCCTCAGGGCAGTCAGGTCTATGCTGATGTAAAGGGCAGGGTGGCCTCCAGCAGCACAGTATTCATAGGTGATGGAGGCAAAGGTCCAAGTGCAGTGGATTGAGGAATGAATGGGAAGGAGAGGAAGTGGAAACAGTTAATCGGGAGTATGTGTTCTCCTGGGCTGCTGTGACAAATGACCATAAACTGGGTGGTTTCTGCAACAGATATTTGTTTTCTGACAATTCTGGACTCTAGAACTCTGAAATCAAGACATGGACAGGGCCATGCTCTCTCTGAAGGTTCTAGAGAAGGATCCTTTGGTAGTTTGCCAAGAATCCTTGGCATTCCTTGCCTGGTAGACCCATCACTCTGATCTCTGTCTTGTTGTCACATGGTCTTCTCCCTGCGTCCCCATTGAAGACCGCGAGTTAGAAAACAGTGTTTCAGAAATAACGTACAAACGGTTAAGAAATACATGGGGAGAAATTAATCTAGCCAGCAATCAATGAGCAGTTTGCAGCTGATACAATGAAAGAGAAGAGGAATGTGACCATCAGCTTGCCCTCAGAATCAAAATCAGGTCAGAACAGATGCAAACTCCCTGGATGGGGAAGCAGGGCTCCTAGACTATCAGGAGTGTGCCACGTGGGAAAACAGAACCCGCTGCTCGGATACGCTGAGGGGTCTGCCAGCCAGAAGCAGCAGCCTAAGTCAGGGAGGTCCCTGCCACAGCACATGCTCCAGCCCCAGCCATAGGAGAGGCTGTCCTGGCTGGAGGACACCACCATGTAGTCCTGGGGTAGGTGGAGGCAGAGGCCATTAAAAACTCTAATCTGCTTCTTCATATCTTTGACAAAGGCTCCCCAAGCTGTCATAAGGGCTGTCTCCTGTTGTAACTAAAACATCAGCTCCAGGAGGAGCCAGACGTGTATCTGCTTGTTCCACTGATACACGCCAATGGCCCATGCAGTTCCCAGCACATAGGAACTGCTCCATAACCACTGAAAAAGTGAGTGAGCAAATGAATGAATGAATAAGACTTCTCAACAGGGACTTGCCTATAGGGAGAGACAGTGATGGCTACAGTGAAGCTGTATTTTGCTGTGGCCACATGTGTGCATGACTTCACATGTGCACACATTGTGTGGGGGCCCCAGGTCTCCCTACATTTCAACGTTACAGCTGCCCTCACAGGTCCACACTATGGGATGTGTGTCCAGCCTGGCTCACCAGGGCTGGAATCGAGTCTGAGCCCAGTGGCACGTGCACATGATTTGCCTGAGCACGAGATGAATTCAGCGTTGAGTGGAGGAGGAGAGGGCTCCCAGGTGCCTGCAAGTACAGCAGGAAAGGGTCAGATTTGGGGGCAACATACACCTTTGGGTTCTATTTTAGCACAGCTCTGCTTTAGACCCTCTCCTTCCACAGAACTTGGCCTCATCCCCCAAGATACCCGCCTCTTCATCTCAGCCCCTGGCACATAGTTTGGAGGTTCACACTGCAGACCTTTGAACTGGAGGCTTCACACCCTCTCTCTCTGGCCCTTATCTTCCATCTGCCTCCCCTCAAGGTCTCCCCCACCCCCAGATTCACCCTCTGGTGCCTCTTCTGGAGGTGGAGGGTCAGCTGAGGACCAACAGAGCTGAGATGTGAGAGGCAGCTGGGATGTAAGGTGGGGGCAGGTGCACATATTGGCAAAGAACTATCCCTTTCTCTGCCCTCCTAAGCGGAACGGGCTGCCCTGCTCTGGATGCAGCTGGATGCAGGATGCTCTCTTGCTGCCTAAACACAGGTAGTGTGTGTGGTTCTGAAGGGTAATGGGCCACATAAACCCAAGTGTGGCTGTGTAAAATGTAATCATGACCCTGTCGCTGGTGGGTGGGGCTCGCCTCGGTCTGTCAGTGAAAGGGAAGAGCAACCACGGGTGTGCTGACTGCAGGGTGTATGTGGGAGCAAGGGAGGTCTGAGTGAAAGGCGGTTTCCTGAGTAATTACACATGCTGCCTGGTGGCGCGGGCCTTGGAGTGAGCCTGGAAGACAGACTGGGTCTGTGGTTTGTTGTAGGCTGAACTGTGTCTTTCCACAAAGATCTGTCAAAGTCCTAACTCCCTCTAGCTGTGCATGTGACCTTATTTGCAAATAAGATTTTGCAGATGTGATTAAGCTGAGATGAGATCATGAAGCTGGGATCCAATCCAACATGACTAATGTCCCTATAGTAAAAGACACAGGCACACAGGGAGACCACGTGCAGAGGCTGAGTGATGCGGCTACAAGCCAATGAATGCCAAGGGTTACTGGCCGCCACCAGGAGCTGGGAGAGGAGCATGCAAGAGGTCTCCTTCAGAGCCTCCAGAAGGAACCAACCCTGCTGCCATCTTGATTTTGGACTCCTGGACTCCGGAACTGTGAGGGAGTAAATCTCTTTTGTTTTAAGCCACCCAGTAGGTAGCAATTTGCTATGGCAGCCCTCAGAAACGAATACACCCTCCCTGAGCCAGTTTTCAGGTCCCTTCGTCCTTTAGAACCCACATTTAATGTCCAGAAGATGTCCTGGGAGCAAGAACTTGATTCAATTGTGTGGGACCCTGGGTCTCTTCCCCACTGTGTTCACAGAGGAGGGACAGAAGCTCCCGGGCGCTGTCCAGGTTCACCTGGGTTTGGTTACGCTATTGCTGGTGTTTTCCAATAAGGCTACAAATAAATTATGTGTGTGGGGAGGCGCTGGAGGGCTTTGGGGGCGTGCTGGCTCGCTGCGGGCATCACTGCTTTCCTTTGATGGGTCTCAGGCAGGGGAGTAGCATGAACCAAGCAGCATTTTCAAAACACCACCCCAGTCACTCTGCGGAGAACGGACTATGTTGGGTGTGGGCCAAGCACAGAGCCAAGGAGAACAGCTAAGAAATTACTGTAGTTGAGGCACCAGATGTGGTGGTTGCCGCCAGCGTGGTGTTGAAGGCAGAGGAGGGCCAGCTTTCCTGAACACATTTGAGAGTGCTGGTGGACTGCGTGTGCATGTTTGGGGGAAGAGGAACAGAGTGGAAAGGAACAGACAGAGATGGGCCCATTTCATGGCAGGTACTTTCACATCAGGTTCTTCCTCTCCCCATCATAACAGGCCAGGTCCAGGCCCTAGAGAATGACTTACCTAGCACCACCCAGGGGCTGTGGCTAAGTCAGACTGGGCCTCTCCTCTTCACATGGTCCGTAGTCCACTGTCCCTTCTACCGCACCCTCGGTCTGTCCTAACCTGCAGAGCTCACCCTGTTCCAGGCACTGTGCTGGCCTCGGCCTCCTTCCACTGAGGCCTCTGTGCCAACAGCCCTTTTGACCAGAGCGTGGGCTGGTGTGATGTGCACTAAAGGGGGCGGTGTAAACCCAGAAACACATCAAGCAGCTCTGCTCTTTGCCATCATCATCATAATTCTGGAAATGTAGCTAAAGGAAATAATGTAAAAGAGAAAAGCAAATACATGAAGATGTTTACCGAAGCCTCATTTATACTGGAGAAATACGGGCCAGTGTGTGAACGTCCTAGACGGTGTGGTTAAGTAAATCGTGGTAGTGCCACTTGATGGGACATTATGCGGCCATTAAAATGCTAATACTGTTGTAACTATGATATACTTTTCAGTGAGGAAAAAAGCATTAAAAACTATAGGGATGCAATAATTACAATTACATAAAAATTTCATGTGCTTGTAGACAGGGACCAGAAGGAGACAGAAAAAGAAAAATGTGAGATTCTGAGTAACTGAAATTGTTTTCCTTTTCTCTTACTATTATTACATTTTATAAGTAGAAACAACTAACTTTTTTTTTTTTTTTTACAAATTTAAGATTTGTGCTAAACTCTAATTTAACAGGTTAACTATGGAAGTTGGGTCACTGGGCATCTGCTGAGCTAACCAAATGTTATTGAGACACGGGAGGAATCGACCTCAGAGTGTTGTTTTGTTTTGTTTTGTTTTGTTTTGTTTTGTTTTTGCTCCAGAAAACCTTTTCGTTGTTGGCGTATCAGTGACTTTGGACACTGGGTTTTCCAAACCTTGACAAAGAAAACCTTGCTTTCCTCAGCTGGAAACCAATGTCACAGGTGCATTTTCCCTGTGCAAACACTCTCGATTTACCGACAGAGACTTAACAAAGCCAGGATTGCAGCTTTCAAGGTTATACCAAGGGCATTGCCTACCCTAAGACTCCTATAGGTCAGGATATGTTTCCCACCAACGGATTCCTGAGCCCCCGGCAGAAAACACCAGGTTGATAATTAACAGCTGACTCCTCCATCTCACCCTCCAGCTGAGTGATGCTGGTCCGATGGAATTTTCAGGTTGGTAGAGGGGGAATTCTGTGTCTCAAAAACCTCAAATAGCCATCAAGATGACCTACTCAGGGCCTGATTTGGGGGTGATTTTCTCATTTACGCGTGTGACTAAAGTTCCAGCATGATTAACTGGTGTCACTGGATTCAGCGTCTGTGGGGATGATGTGACAGCCACGAGACCACACCAAGCGCAGTGCAATCACAGCAAATCGCAGTGCTCCTGGGCATGGTGAAACAGACTCTGCCATTGCCGCCATGGGCTTTTTTTTTTTTTTCAGGTGAACACACAAATATAAAACAGTCCGTAGCAACATCTTTCTTCCCAAGACAAGAATGCAGAAGGGAATCCAGGATGGCTCAAGATACTACACAAGGGAGATGGTTCTAGTCAGAGTCCTGTATTAAAGAGAGTTGCATGTCTGCGATATGTGCCTACAAGTAGACGGATTTAGGCAAACAGACAAGGACTAGAAGAGAACACGGCAAAAGAAAATGTGAGGTACTCTTCCTTTCCCATATTTCTTTGACATTAAATAATTTACTGCTCCAATTAAAACTGAATAGGTTGTTTTGTGTGTGTGTTGGGGGGTGGAATGCAGGCCAAATGAAGTCATGCATTTGTCAAACATCCCTTGAGCATCCATTATGTGTTAGGCGCTGTTACGGATGTTGGGGAAGCATCAGTGAGTAAGACGAAGTCCTTGCCCTGAACTCTAGTGACACACACGTCACTATAATGCAATGCAAATATACTCCAGAATGTTGTCACTGGAGGAGTGTCTAAACCTGTCGGAGGAGGGAAGAGGAAGTCTCCTTGAAGAGGCAGCGATTGAGATGACTGGGAAGCAGGCATCACCCCAGCACACAGGAAGTGGGTAAGGGGGAGGGGCCCTCAAGGCAGAGCATCAAGGTAAGAGCAGCTCCTGTAGGGGGCTGCCAATGAACAGTCTGGACTTGCTGGAATATCGAGTTGGAAGCAGAAGATGTCCAGGAAGGAGACAAACGAGGTCATGGAGGTCAGGGCGCTACGCAAAGAGCTCACAGTATGTTCTTCTGGGGAAAGGCTGCCCACGTCTGCTGGGCCTGCGTGTCTGACAGGTTGCCCTGGAGCTTGGAGAAACACCACCAAGCACAGAAGACTAGCCGGCGATGGAGGCAAGAGTCTTGGAGGAGCTGAGACCCCCCACCACCACCAAGGCAGGGGGGTAAGTTCAGAGAGACTGCAGTGGCTCTCAAATCTGGCTGCACAAGGGACTCCGGTCTCCAACTGTAAGTATTGCCTGACTCGCCCCTAAAATTTCTGACTCAGTGGCTTTAAGGAAACCCTGGGCCTCCCTGTCTCTGCAAAACTCTGCGGTTTAAAAGTTCAGCCGGGTCTGAAAGCAGCTGATTTGGACTGTCAAGTCCACTCCCTCTCTTTTCCTACCTTCTCCCCTCCCTCTCTTTCTAGAACTGTCCACTAAGCCCTTACTACAGAGCAAGAATTTATTAAGGTTAAAAAGTACCGTAGAAGTTGAGGACTAAAGAAAAAGGAAAAGGCCTTTCATCCTTTTAGTGTTTCTCAAACTGAAAAACTTGTAAGCCCTCCAGCGTAACTGTGCAGCTACCCCACACCGCAGGACTCCAGGCGCTCTGGCCGGAGACACGCAACTTGAGCACCGTCAGCTCACCTGGGGGCTGGACTTCATTTACTGTGAGTGAAACTTCAAGCTGAACGTGGTCACTGGGCTCTCCTGTTACCATTTTGATCACGGAAGTCATCATTTTGTGGCCCAAGACAGGTGTCCTTTTTTTTAAAGATAATAATTGATCTGAGAATGTGAAACTTGATTAAGCTGCCATGGCCGTCTACAGAGAGCCCTGCCTACTTTGACATTGCTAGGCAGATGTTTGAAAAGGGTTTTTGTTTTTTTTTTGCTTTCAAAATTGATTTGGAATGGAAAACTTTTTTCCAGTATTGAGAAATATCACCAATTTGCCTTCTGCAGTTTTCCTTTGATACTGATACACCAGACAGTGCATATTTATGTCAGAAATTCACGTCAGAACCCTCCCAAAGCCATCGGGTCATGCACGCCACTCAGCTGCGTACGAGGGGAGGGGCAGGGCTTTGAATACCGCTGTTCAGCTGCAGAACAGTTCAGGATGAATGGGATTTGCAAATAGAAATCACAATGATGAAGCCACATCTGCTGAGGACCGTGAAGTCTCCTCCTCCCAATCCAAATCCACCTGCTTTCTCCCACCCACCTCCCTGTGCCAGCCTCGTCCATCAGCACCAACTGAACACCGCTCCTCACGGCTTTGACAGTTCTAGTTGGGAAGACACAACGTGGAGCAGGAGAAGGTTTCCAGGCTAAGGCTGGTTCTAGACTTCAGTTCCCCTCATTGTCTCAATGCCCCTTTATAGCCCCCATTTGCAAGCTCACAGCCACCCCAGTCAGGTGGACTGGGCATGACTGGGAAGTTCAGTATCAATTTCATTTTCATTTTGTTGAGTGCCTTTGGAGAAAGCAGCATGGCTAACTAGTTAAGTGGACAGGCTTTGTAATCAAACCGGGTAGGAAGGAATCCAGGTTTCACTTACAAGTTGGGTGATCTTAGGCAAGTTATATTCCTTCTTTAAGCCTCCGTGTTAAGTAGGGATAATGACCCTCACTTTGAAGGGTTGTAAGGCTTGAGATGGTGATAAGTACTCTGAGTGGTACATGGTAATTACCGGGGTTTCAGTGGGGTCCTAACAAAAAACAGATGGACAACCAAGGAACTATTTACACTGTAGGGGAGGTGATGGAAACAAGGCCCCAGGCAGTGGAGGGGGGATTTAGTAAGGGAGAGAGCAGTGGAGATAGGAGTCAGTTCAAGAACCTATACTTCAATTAAAAAAAAAAAAAAGAGCTGGAAGGTCACCTTGAGAGGAGCTGTGACCTTCCCTGATGAGAAAGGACAAAGCTGGCAGTTAAGCATCACGTGATCTGGGACATCACGATCACCCAGAGTGCTATGTCAGGACAGATTCTGAGGCCACATCACAGTTCAGTGGAAGAGCATACCCTGATCGATTATTGATGTCTATCACAAAGATGGCATTAGGAGTGGGGGCCACACACACGCCCCATATTCACCTCCATTTGTTAGCAAATAAGCAACTAGAGACCAATTTTAAAACAAGGAGGAAAATATGAGCACCAGATTTCTGTCTGAGTTTGTACACATTGCTCTGCTCTCCTCCCTGAGATCCACTTCTACTGAATAGAGAGCTGTTACTTTGAGCAGAGTCCTACGATCCATGGGAGGCATAGGATCAGCTCTGACTGCAACTGACAAGCCCGTCGAGAAGGAAAAGGAAAGCAACGTTCAAGCTTTGCCAACCAGCTGCTGACAAAGAACCAGGTCCCTCCCATCCTGCCCTAAAAATTCCATCTTACATTCTAGGAAGGGCGATCAACACACCCCAAAATAGAATGATTAGAAAGTAAAATATGGCCTGTGGACTCAGGGCATCAGAGAGCCATTAAATGGGATAAAGTAGATTATACTGACACGGGAAAAGGTTTGACACGGTGGAAACTCAAATTCTGCAACGTGGTCATAATTATGCAAAAGATGTAAATGTGCAAGGACTAGAAAAAAAAATAAACCCCTGTGACAATGGCTGGTGTGTGAGGGAGCGGGAATGAGGGTGACTTTTCACTCCCCATCTTTAAAACACCACGAAATGTGGTTATAACATCACTAACATTAACAAAGAATAAGTTCCTTTTAAAAGTCAAGCAGTCACAAGGAAGTAGATATCTAAATATCTATTACAGCTATCGCTTTAACCATGATTCAAGTCTGAGTTACAGTTTTAGTCATTAGACAAATGCTTACTGAGGGCCGGATTTATGCCAGGTGCCGTTTCAGGTGCCTGAGGTGTAACTGTAAAAGAGATCCCTAATCTTGACAAGTTCACCTATTATCAACTGAGTTCTACGAGTGTAATGTAAACTCATTGGTCATTGAACCTCATCTGGTCTATTATAAATTATTGTAAGGCCTAGGGTATAATCTTACGACTTTCTATGGTCACATCAGGTCATATCTGTGGGCTAACTGATGTCAAGAGTTACTCTTGGCTATCACTGTACTCCAGCCACCAGAGGGAACCTCTCCAATCTTCATTCATTACACCATCAATCAGTCAGTCTGTCTGTCTGTCTATCTATCCGTCTATCTATCTAACAATCTATCTATCTGTCTGTCTCTCACCAACTGTTTTCTAGGCACTGTGCACAGCACTCGGTTCTCCAGTGGAGGATATGTGGGTCTTGCCTTCATGGCACTTAACAGCACAGGGAGACACATCTGTCAATAAATATATATAAAAATTATGAATTGTGACGTATGTTATTCAGGAAGCGGCGGCAGTGATAGAGAACAACGGTGAGCAGGTGGGGTCCTACTTTAAAGACTGTTAGGGGGCGCCTTTCTGAGGAAGGAGCCTGCATGGAAGGAGCTGGAGTGTGAAAATGTGTTGGCCATGGACAAGGAGATGGAAGAGCTTTCTGTCGGTGAAGGGCTCCATGTGCAGTGAGCCCGCAGCAGGAGGGAAGGCGGCATGCTGGAGGATGTTAACGGAGGCCAGCGAGACTAGACTAGAGAGGAAAGGAGAGTAGAAGGTGCAAGGTCTCTGAGACCCAAGTTAGCATCTGGGATTTAATGCGACATGCAGTATCTCTCTACGTTAAGTTAATAAAACCTTGGGAGACATAAAAGATAGCTTACATTAACACAGAGAATTTTGAAACTGTAAAGACATCAATTACATCCCCCTGTTGTTCTATACATTCAGCGTAACTCTAATCAAAACTACAACAGCAGTTTTCATTAAATTTGATAACTAAATCCTAAAATGAAAGAGCCAAGGGCAAAAATATGCCAGATATCTCTAAAGCAGGAGCAGGAGGCGGGATCTGCTCTGTCGGAGGTCAGGACTGGCTGTGAAGCCGTAATGGCTCTGACTATGAGGCTGTGACAAATGGCGGCCAGTGGACGAGAGAGCTCAGAAACAGGTGAGCGCACTTAAGGAATTCTGGCGCTTGTCAGACGCGGCCTGGCAGAAGGCGCGAAAAGCATGGCTATTATTAAAAGGGCCCAAGAAATGTAGGAGAAGACTGACAGTTACTAAAAGGACCTGGGAAATGTATTTATCCACACTGGGAAAAACGAATTTTGCACCTCATCTCACACCATACACAAAAGTTAACTGTGGTTAGACAAAGGACTTAAACTTACAGAACACAACTATTCAACTTTTGGTGGAAATATAGGAAATCAGCTTTCTCACTTTAGGGAACAGTTCCTTAAGGACACAGAATATGCGATCTATATAAGCAATGACTGATAAAATTGACTGTATTATAATTAAAGGCTTTTGCTATCAAAAGATACCTTATAGGAAGTAAAAATGGCAAGTTACACACGTAACTGACAAAATAATACAAAAAGCATATTAAAAACTACTACATGTCAATAAGAAAAGGATGGATAATCCATTAGAAAAATGGGCAAAATATATGAGTAGACATCCTACAAAAAGTCAATACAAATGAGTAACAAATACATGAAAATATATTTAACCTTATTAATAACTGAGGGACTACAAAGCAAGACAACAAGAAGATGCCATTTCATAACAAAATTAAGAATATTGACCAGACCAATATTGGAGAGAATTTGAAACTGTAGAAGCTCTTATATTTTGCTGGCATGAGTGTAAATTGGGGAGACTAGTTTGGGAAATAATTTTGCATTTTTTTGTAAAATTGAATATTTATTTACCATATGACCTAGTTTCTGGATATAAATATGAGAACATCTTGCACATATGCAATAGGAGAGATGTCCAAGGATGCTCATATCATCACTGTTGATAAAGGCAACATCCTAGAAGTAATCCCAATGCCCATCAAGGGCTAATGGATAAATGCATTGCACTATCTTCACACAATGGAATATTACACAGCAGTCAAGATGAACACACTACAGATGTACTCATCAACAGCTACATAATATGGAATAAAAGTGTTCTTCTAAATGTTATAAACAACTGAAAATCCTCTATTGAAGTTAAAAGACTAACAAAACAAAATAATATGCCTTTAAGGAATGCACACAAGTAATAAAACTATATAAAATGCAAAGGAATTCTATCTAAGATTCAGGACAGTGGGAGGAGTCGGGAGGTTGGGATGGGAGGAGATCATTATCAGATATTGTCAAAGTTCTGGTTGTCCTGGTAACTGGTATGTAATTGCAAAAGTGAAATAATGAATAAATACAAAACAGGGTCATGCACAGATCAATGAGGAAAGTGTTTCATAAAACGAGGAGTAAGATTAATTCAATTTTGGGTATCTGGGTGGTAGGTCAAGGAAGGAAGGATCCTTTGAATCTGTCTGGGCCAATTCTACCAGGTCACAGAGGTAGAGACCAAGGCTCAGGCAGGGAAAGTCAATCTTAGGTTTCTTAATAGCATAGTTCACTATTTGACTTGCAATGACACACACGTGCTAAAACAGTGCATAAAATAAAAGGGAGATCAAGAAAGCAATGGTGACTTTTATGAAATATATTTTGAAGGGCTCTGAAAAAGACCTGGTAATTAAATATGCATGCATGTTTGTATTGAGTCTGTAATGATACAGGCCAAGGTCCTGTACTCAGGTGTAAATTTTAAGGAACTACTTTCCTCTTGATGAAGAATGAAGAAAAAGTAGGCAGAGAAAAGGATCAGAGTGAGGAGAAGAAATCCACCTGCCATTGTCTGAGGCCAATGAAAGGATAATGTCTGAATCACAACTTTGAATTCCAGCCTCCAGGGACTTCAGAATGAAGGCTCAAAATGCCCTGATGATAAATGAACACATGCCATGTGCCTTCATGTTTTAGTCCCAAACAAAGAGTTGTTCTGACCAAAACAGGAAGGAAAGAGCCAGCCAGTTAAAAGCAGCAAACCCGTGCCGCATCGCCCTGTCCAGGTAGAATTCCAACAGGAGTAACAAGGTAAAAGATCTAGGATGAAAAGAGAACAGCTTCTGATGTTTAAAGAGACACTCGGCAACTTAAACACTGCCTCTGGGCACAGTTTATTGAAAGGACCATGTAGCCAAGGAGAGGGTTCCATCACTAGCCACGTGGTGGTGTGTACAGGCCATTCCTCTACGAAGTCCTCCGGGTGCACAGTGCATCAAAACAGTTTCCCTCCCATGTAAGGGACATGAAGGAGAGCCCCGGCTGTGTCAAATGCAGAACTACCCTTTTATTTCCTTCCCTCCACTCTCCTAGGATAACTATAAATGCACATGATTAAATTTAACCTGCAGGGTTTTTTTTTTTTAACTCAAAATTTTCCTTTAGCAAAAGCTCTGGAGAGGAATTATGGGCAAAAGTTTATGAGAAATAGCTGGGAGCCCATGGAAATAACAAGGGGTTTCTCCCATGACATTCCTATGGCATGGATATGAAGTGACCTGGAGTTTCTCCTGAGAAAACAGACGTAGCACTGTGTCTCCGATGTCTACTATAGTTTAAGAAATAGAATAAGTCCAAGGATGCAATCGAGAACATGGGTACAGGCCAAGGGTGAAGGCTTCACACACACATGCAGGCACACATACATACATATGTGCATGCATGTGCAAATATGTATATATGTACAACTACATAAACACACAAAACTGACATGCTTAGAGACACATACACCAAGACAAATATACTTAACCACATGCACTTACTGGAGGAATATTTTCCATGCAGTAACTTCTACTGTTTTCTTACAGCTAAGCTGAATGATTAATATTTATTGTGAAAAACCTTTTTATTGCCAGGAGAACATGATTTGTTGTTCTTTAGGTAACAAGTGCTATGCATCTGTTGATTCCCACTGTCACTTTACCTGGCTCCATCACAAATACCCCTGTTGTAATAGACAAAAAGAAACACCCCGAGGCAAATACATAGTCATCCTTGGTATTCCACAAGTGGACTACAGGCAGGTCTAATGGTCCCACTTAGATAAATGCGACTTACTCACATCAGAACGCAACTTTCTCTCCTTCCAGACTTAAGAGTGCCAGAAATCATTCTTTTCAACCCAGAGCTGTTTCTATTGAAACACCTGTCAACTGGCCTGTCAGCCCAGCAGACCCATGTATGGCATCTACCCAGGGATGCCTGCATTTTTCAAGTCTCTGGAAGAGAAACATCCCACGGAGGCTGAGTGATGGGCTGAGGGTTAGGAAAAATGGCTCTTTGACATTCCAGGGCTCTGACTTTAAAGACTTAGGGAAAGCCTCTGGGCAAATCTATTAAACTTTGTGTGTGTGTATGTCTTTTTTAATCTCACAAATAAACAACAGAACTAACTTCTACTACAAAAGGAGAGGGGGAAGTATTTGTAAAGTAAAAATCTGTGGCAGACTCTGGCGTCACAGCTGCAGGATGCCATCAGTGAAATTCAAAAGTATATTGACAGAGTGATACGGTCTTGTGGGTCTTCGATTACTCCACAAACTGTTTGTTTCGCAACCTTGAGGGGGAAAGGCCAATGTTTCTTGAATTTGAGCCTTAAAATTAGTGCCTAGCACCTGTGTGTGCATGAGAGAGTTGGCTATAGTATAACATCAGATTCCAGAAGAGGGAAAATGAAGGCAGGGGAAGGCCAGAGTCAAGACTGTGTTTCCTTAGCAAGTGCTTGGCTAGGGTAACATTTCAGAGTGGATTGGCTGGATTCTTGTTATGCAGTGCTCCTTAAAAAAAACCCTACATGGATAGAACTTCACTCCCAGAGCTCCTGATTTATTTGAACTGCAGTGAGGCCTACTCATTCATCCATTTATTTATGTATCTACCTACCCACATATTTATTTATATTTTGGGGGCTCCCAAGGTATGATTCTAATCTCCAGCCAGGTTTGAGAACCACTAAACTTGTCAGACAAAAAATTCACCATTATCCCTTGTTAAGATAAAGTTTAAGTCCACATACTCACATAAACATACTATATGCAAGCCTTTCTTTTAGGTCCTGACAACATACAAGAGAGCAAAAATAAATATGACCAGTATCAGTTCAAGACAAAAGGTCATTACGCTGGAGAACCAGGGAAGAGCTAGTGTCACAGTTCAACTCTGAAGGTTGTCTGTGGGCAGAATTCTACCTTACTCAGGGGGGCTCAGTCTTTTGTTCAAATCAGAGCTTCAATTGATTAGATGAGGCCCATCCACATTATGGAGGGAAAGCTGCTTTATTCAAAGTCCACTGACATAAACGTTAATCTCATCTGAAAAAAAAAAAAACCCTCACAAAAATACCCAGAATAATGTGTGATCTCACATCTGGGTACCACGGCCCAGCCAAGTTGACACATAAAATAACCATCACGTGGCTCATGCCTTTATGGGGCTAAAAGTTCAGTAGGGGACTAGATGATACCAAAACACACAAATGAAATAAGTGCAGACTGTGAAAATTGTTTCAAAGAAATAAGCACATTGCTGGAGAGTGGACAGTACAGGGAAAAGCCTCATGGAGGTGAATAGGAAGGAGCCGACCACAAGAGATATAAAGTGAAGTGTTACAGGCAGAAAGGATGACATTCATAAAGTCACATGAGCTGCAAGGAACTGGCTGAGCTTGAGAACGTGTTAGAAGGTTAGAGGGGCTGGTACACAGAAAACAATGGGAAGAGAGGCAGGAGATGAAGTTAGAGGGGCCAGATCTTCAGGGCTCTAAAGTTAAGATGAAGTCAAAGCAGAGAAGTACCTCCTTGAATTGACCTTTTAACATGCTCTGTCTGGCTGCAATGTGGAGAAGTGGAATAGGGGAGATGTGGATGGGGGATGGGCAGGGAGGTCCCGAAGTGGTCCAGGCACCAGATGAGTGCTCAGAGCACGGTGGTGGTGGAGATGAGGCCACGTGACCTGACTTGTGTCTATTTTGGTGGAAGACATGATGGAACTTTCTAGAGCATCTCATGTATGTCAGGTGGGGAGGAATGGATGATTCCCACATTTCTGGCTTAAACGATTCAAAAGAAACAAGAGCTTTCTTCCTAGTTACCAGCCTGTCTCAAGTTATACTCACTAGCTGCCTGCATAATGCAAACTGTGTATCCTAATTAACGTAGATCCAGTTTAAATTATGCAAATTCTTGCTTTGGGCTGTATTAGTCACTTCCTGCCTCTACTACCTTCTGCCCATCAAGAACCACATCGCATTCTCCCCACTGACCCTCTGTGGACCAGAGCCATAAGCATGTCTGAGGTGAATGCGCCCTGAGAGACCAATGCATCGAAGACAAAAGGAAGGAAGAGGATGAGCCTGAACATCCAAATGGAGTCAGTGCCTCCTACGGGCCTCTCTGGGATGCTCCTCTGTGCTCATCCACCCAGCTGGCCCCTCTCTCCATCAACGTGCGTCTGCTCCAGTCCCGGGCAGAACTCCTCTCTGTCTCAGAACACACGCCCAGCCTTCTTGCAGTGAGCTCTAATGGAATGTTGATTCGTGAGGCCCATGCTTTTCGTTCAGATCAAATGCAACCATCTCTATGCCGGAAGGATACTGACAACCCTCCGACCCATGCCATCTTTTAAAGTGGCTCTGGCACAAGAACACCGCCTTGTTTTACTGAGCCGGAGTCTGTGTTTTATTTAACTCTGAACGCCAGGCGCCTAGAATAGCTTGCAAGATAAATGTCAATCAACTCTAGCATAATCAAGACACCCATTCCTGCCTCATTAGGGTCCTCTCATTCCCTTTAAGCTTCTCAGATTTATACACTGTAATTAGAAACTTGGTGATTGTGACTGCTAAACAGGAAGACTTACTGGGAAGCTTCACATGTCTGAATTTTAAATATTTTTACACGTCGTTAACCCGGTTGCCAGTATAACATCTTCTGGCCCAATTCCCTCACACTGTGTGATATTTATTTTTGGACAGAGATGAGAACAATTAATTGAATTGAAACACATATTGATTACTGTTTTTCATGAACTCTGAACAGCTTGTCTCTAAATGATTTTATTGAGGAGTTTTTAGGCAACTGTTTGGCTGGATTAGTTCCCCTGCTACTGCATTCAGGCTGTAAGTGCCTGTCTGCAGTTGCCATGGTCTGCTTTCAGTGAGTCGTGTTGTTCACAAGAGCAGAGTCAGAATGGAAGAGGCCATGCCAATCCTCTTCACAGACAGGCCCTGATGGGGTCACCCTGAAATCTCTTCAAACCCAAGGAGGGCTCCAGAAGAGTCTATATAAATGGCATGGTTTCCACATCCTTGGTGAAAATACTCAGCTCTCTGGATCCCATGTGAGCAGAGATATCCCTCAGTTCATTTAGCAGCCACATTGTCATCCAAGGACTGAAGTGTTTGTATCAAAGAGAGCGTTCCAGATCCAGATCAGGACATTTGAGGACGTGTCCTAGACCAGTGCGTCTCCCACTCTCAGGTGTGTGTGTGTCATCTTGTTAAAACGCAGACTCTGATTCAGCAGGTCTGAGCTGGAGCCTGAGAGTCTGTGCATCCGACCTGCTCCCAGGAGATGTGGATCGGCTGAGACATGCGGTCTTTGACCTTCCTTCTCTCCATGCACTACCTACCACCCTGTTAGGGAAGTGATCCCAGAAGTGCATTCTGCATCTCCACGAGAGTACAAATCCCCAAAGACCTGAGCCCATGGCCTATGCGTCCTGTTACTCCCTGCTGCAGCAGAGGCGAGGCTGGCTTCAGTGCGCTCTGATAAGCATTCTGAGCTCCTGCTTCAGTGGGCAAGGAGAGAGGTCATGGCTCTTGGAGAATTAGGTTGTTTCAGAGCCCTGGAGTGGCATCAGGGCCAGGGCTAGACTCCCAGCCCTTAGGGATGGGAGGCCGGAATCTAACTGTCCATGGCTCCAGGGAGCTCTTAAGACAAGAACTCCTAACTGATAGGGAAGTGTCAAAGTCCAGAAAGAGGCAGCAGGAAAAAGCAGGTGTGACAAAGTTTTCACATCTTCCACCAGTGTACAAGATTTTCCAATAAACAGCTGAGCCCTCACTGCATGAGTTAAATGTCCTTGCCTCCTGGCACATTTTCCAGGTGTCCCTGAGATGTTTATGCACCCTCAGCCATTAGCCGCACAACAGCCAGGTGATCTTTCAAGAATGTAAGTCTGATTCCTTCATTCATCTGCTTCAAATCCTCCTAGGGTGTTCTAATTCTCTCAGAATAAAGCACAAACTCTAGAAATTCTGCACAACCTGACCCTGCCCACCCACTTCCCATTTGCTCTCATCACAGTTCTCCATGCTCACAAGGCTTCAGCACTCTGACCTCCTTCCTATTTGTTAAATATGCCAGAGTCATTCCTACCACAGGACCTTTGCACTAGCTGTTTTTCTTCAAGAGTCATCAGTGCTTTGCCTTTGAAGTCTCTGGCCACAGGCAAGGTTTCAACAGCAGAGGAACTCCCAAGTGAGGTAGAAAACTGTGATTCTGTGGGTTTGACATAGATTTCTTTTCCTCTTGACTCTTACCCAGTTGAAGGCTGG
Source organism: Camelus dromedarius (assembly GCF_036321535.1). NCBI lineage: Eukaryota > Metazoa > Chordata > Mammalia > Artiodactyla > Camelidae > Camelus > Camelus dromedarius. Next base: position 14,134,441 of record NC_087453.1, on the reverse strand, counting down.
AACAGCTTGACACCTTCATGTTACAAAGCGAGGACTGAAGCCCAGAGACTGAATAAGACATAATCAAAGTCACTCAGATTTGGAGGGAACAGAACTGTTCGAGGATGGACCCAGAGGTTGTGACCTGGACTCAAAGGGAAGGGATTTTAATATTCATGTACATACTACCTGAACCTCCTGTGTTTTACAATATTTACACAGTCATAGCTCTCCTTCACTCTTCCCTCGTCTTGGCTTTTGACTTTGCTGAGTTCAAGGTTGTACAAAGGAAGTCAGAGACAATCCAGAATTTCTCCTCCATTTGTGTTGTCCTATTTTCTTTGCCACAAAATACACTTTTTGACATCAGAAGAGGGTGATTTGTAATTTATGGATTTCTCTCTAGAAATTACAACCAGAAACTAATTTAAAAAATCAAATTGGTTTCATCTAATTAAATTTGGAAATTGCCTCATAAACACGTATTCCGTTAAAAATGTCTTTAAAAGCAAGGTCTCCTGCTCACTGTCTGAGGCAGGACTGGGCTGAGCCCAGCGTGGAGGAGACTCCCCACCTCTCTGCTCAGGAGGACACACTCTCTTATCAGTTGCTGAAAGTTTCTAAAGAACAGCGTGGCCTAGAGCAGTGCTTCTCAAACCCGAATGCCCATGTGAGTCGCCCAGGGGTCTTGCGAAAAGGAAGACTGATTCGGGAAGTCTGGTGGGGGCTGCGCTGCCGTGCTTCTAACCGGCTCCTGCGTTAAGGCCAACGCTGCTGGCCCGTGGACCTCACTGACCGAGGGGCAAGACGTCGGCACTTGAATCCTGGACCCACGGATTTGCCATCTCGGCTGTATGATCTTGGTCTTCTCACGTCACCTCACCAAGTCTCAGCTGCCTCATTTTCATGTAATGATAAAGGCCAACACGGGTTAATGCTATTTCTAAATGCCGACACGTTTATGTTCCTTAACAAATATAAATGGGCGGTTACCTAATGTACCCAAGGTTACGACAGCAAGGAAGTGGCAGAGCTGGGATTCAGCTCTAGGCTGCCTGACCTCAAAAGTCAACGTTCTTACCTTCTGAGGCCTCACTGGCTTGTGACACACGTGGTCACAGACAAGTTTATGCTCAAAATGCAAAGCCGAAGCCCATGACCTCCTTAGCTCCCTTCACGGCATCCTGCAAGAATACTGACATATTCCCAAAAGGCAACCTCCAGCACTCACGAGCCATCCAGACAGCGGCAGCCTCCGAGTTCTGCTTCTCTGTAAGACAGCCCACAGGGCAGCCAGGAAGCCACCTGACAGTGTCTCACCACAGCTGTTTCCAGTAGAGTCTATCATGGGAACGCCAACTCCCCAGCAACTGGTCTGTGAACACCCACCAGGCACTGGGTTCACAGGGAAGTGAGAAGAAGGGTGTGTTGTCCTACTCTGTGTGCACCTTTGTGCCTAGAGCTCCAGACAGTGTACCATATAAGCATCCTCACCTCTGTAACACAGCAGGACCCTATGGGGCCTTCCCAGGACAGAACCCCCCCCCCCCAGTGCACTCTGCCTGCCTCTTGTCCAAAGAAGAAATTAGCCAAAGAATAAATTTAATCAGAGAAGTGAGAAACTAAGGAAAGCAGTCAAATGAGACAAAATAATAATAGTCTAGCCATGAAGCAAAGTCAGGGAAATTCAGTTCCTCCTCAAGGGCTATGGATAATATTATGAGCCATATCCCTTGAGCTGTTTTGCAGCTACAGAAACCCCCACCAGGTGGAAGAAGTTAACTACATGATGACCAGACTGCAGCCTTGACATAAGCTGCTCCATCTTATACGGTTCTGAGAACTGGCTTCAAGGAAATGGGAACAAACCATTTCTGGAACCGAAGATGAACTGCACTTGAAACAATCAAGATGACACTGATCAGACCATCGCATGACCAACCGCAAGATGACCGTCAGAGCCAACTGTGCTGTTCTACATGCAGCCCCTCCTTCCGCCTATACACCCCTAAAACTCCCCTTTAAAAGCTCTTGCTTCCTGATCAGCAGTGGGGAGTTGGCTTTTGGACACAAGTCCACCTTCTCCCCAGCTTGCCAGCCTTCTCAATAAAGCAACTTCTTCTTTCCAACCAACACTTGTATTGGCTTTCAAGGGGTGAGCAGCTGAATCTGAGTTTGGCAACACCTTCGGGAAGCTATTGCTCAAACAGGGTGCGTACCTGTTTATGTTTCCATTCTTGTTCTCTCTCCATCTTTTTCTTTCTTCTTACCATGGAATTGCAATCAGGGGTTTCCTAGCCCAGCCCAGTGTATAATCCTATTAGAGCAAGAAGTATATTGCTCCTGAGGAAGAATTATGTGCAGAGACATGACTCCACCTGTAACAAACATGGCCTAGACCAGTGGTTTCCAAGTGCAGGTAGGCACAAGGAGCAGGGTCTTTTCAGGACAGAACTGTCCTCAATTCAAGGCAAAATGAGAAAAAATGAGATTGTCATGAGTTACTCATAGAGCTAAATTTATTCAATTTAAAGGACTTTTATTCTGAAATTACGTCCTTCCTGTATTTTTGATTGTCTTTTATGAAACGATCTTAGTAAAAGATGGTAATGCCCTCTATTGGTTCCCGAAAACCATTTGAAATGTTACTGGCCTGTGGATTCCAGAAGTCTTCAACATCTGGCACTGAGAGCCATTTTACATAACAACACCAAGCAACTTAACTCTCTAAGTCCTGGGTCCTTTCCCTCTGCTTTATAAAGAGCAGGTGGCCACACAGGGCAGATCTCTGTTTCATTTGTGTGTATGTGAGCATGAGTGATTAAGGCCTGGGCTTTACAAAGAACAGTGTGTAGCTTTTAAATGACTGGGTTTTCTTTCAGTTGAGTTTTCAATCCCTCTATTCCCTGATAAGGCATTGAACATGTCCTGAGCAAGGTCTATCAGTATGAGTCACTCCTTTCCCTCAGTAACATCCCTAGGAAGGAAGCTTCTCCCAAGCCTGTGGGCCAAGATGGAGATGTTAGCTCTGCTTCTGAGGAACGCAGGATGGAGTGAGGTAGGGTGTTTTCTCCAGCGCTCTGGATGTGATAGACAGTTTTCTTCTCCCTCACAGAGCTCTGAGGTTCATCCAGGTCTCTCTAAAGAATGTCTGTGTCCATCAGATTCATCCTGAGTATTTCTCCCCCATCAATACCCCTTGCCTTTCCTCCCCAAAGCTCATCCTCCCTTATGGTGGGGATATTCCTCCCCAAGCTCACTCTCAACAGGTGAACCTTTCTACATGAGCACTCAGTGTCCTAAGTCCCTTCATGAGCCTGTAGTGTGTTTCAGCCTACGATGCTTGTCACCTTTTCCCCCTCAGGCTCCCTAGAGGAACCTTGAAGGAGCAATTACCATCCCATTTTATAGATGAGCAAACTGAGGCTTGAAGAGAGGAAGAACCTGCCAAAGGTCACTTGATGGTGGTAGAGCTACTAGGATACCAGACTCCATCCTTCCAGCTTCATTTTCCATGCCCCTTCCTCTGCATTGCTGTGTTTTTCTATTTTACCCTGTGTCACAATCTTGTGATGCCTCAGAATATAAGGTGTGGGAAGAGAGTAAATCTTGTCCATATCCCAACAAATTAACACTTAGCTGTATCAGCCTTATTGAAGTTTTTCAATAACTTTTGCTTTTGTTTTGCAATGAACTTCTACACAATTTGTTCCCATTTTGAATGTTTTCAGGGAAGCCACATTGTGTGGGGCTGATGGCATTCCTGTCCAAGGACATTCTGCCCCATCTCTGGTATAAGACCCTGCTAATCCTGGGAGAAGGGCTTTCAACACCATCACCTGAGTGGCATTACAATATGCCCTGGCCACAGGGCAATGTTAAAGCTCAGGAATCCTGTACTCCCAGGGTAGAGAATGACATTGAGGTCCTTTTGGAAGCCCAGGGACTGATATGAGTACACTGAGCATCATGTGAGTGCTGTGAATTTCCAGAGGAACTGCAACTGCTTCTCGCCAGTCCTGGGCCTTCTTGGCAGCGCCAGGACAATCTGACTCCTTTGCCAGAAAGATCTATCACTCTAATGCCAATCTTCCTTGCCACTGGGGCTATTAAGACAGCTTGGTTGATGCTCTTGCATTTTCCTCCTGCTGTATCATCTGAAATCTTCTGGTCAGTTGTGTCTCACTCACCTTCATGCTCTCAGTGGAGCTCTGCACCCAGTAGGTGTTTGCCAATTTCAAGCTGAAGTAAACTGAATAAATCCAAGCCAAGTGACATAACCAGAGGGGCCTTCTTACCTCATAGAGCGTGATGACTCCGTTGGTCTCATTGGGTGGTTTCCACTGGATGTAGATCTTCTCCTCAAAAGGCCCCCCTTGGATGGATTCCAGAGGAACAGCTCCTGGAACTACAGAAGGAAAAAAGTTAGGAACTTGATGTCACCTTCCATCTCATTTCCCCAGCCTCAATGATCTAGAACGGGAATCGGCAAAATTTTCCTATACAGGACCAGAAAGTAAATATTTTAGGCTTGGTGGAACATACAGTCCCTGTTGTGACTACTCAGTGTGGCACAGACAATCCATAAATGAATGGGCATGGCTGTGTTCCAAAAACACTTTATTTCTAAAAACAGACAATGGGGCTGGAGCTGACTCCTAGGTCATAGTTTGCTACCCCTTCTCCTGGAAGGCTGGTGGCTTTTCATCTGCAGAGTGAGCAAGTCTGTTCTGGAACTAAACCTGATCAGGATAAAGAGGACATCTGTAGGTCCCAGCTCTGCCAGCAGGTGGGATTCTGGAATTAGACTCTTGCCTTAGGATTGGTATTTGAGAAATGCAAAGTGAACTTTACTATCATTTTCCTAAACCTGTCAAGTTTTCTCCAACTATATGAAGTGCTTCCACAGTTTCCTAATCCCTAAATCCACCAGGAACTCTGTGCCTTGAAACATCAGTCTAATTAGAAGATGCCTGCCTCGCTCCAAGAAGGCAGCTAGTTTGTCTGGCTGCTGAGTCTCCAATGCCTGACATACGGTAGATGCATTATAACCATTTGCTGGTTGGACGAACAGGTGAATCAGTGACCTATGCCAGCATTTTGCCCTAATGAGCAAAACCTTTCCTGGGCTGTTTCTGTACCCTGATCAGTCTTCCTGCCGGCATCCTCTTGCTGGTTTCCACCATCATTATGACAGTCTGGAAGATGCAGAACCATAAAATAATGACTCCCCAAACTTACAGTTACAACCCTCTAGAGGATCATGAATTCATGTGAATCATTACTGAATCTGTTTATATTTTGGCATTATAAAAGCAGGTATTTTTACTAAGCGCTTACTCTTTGATCAGATTTTTTACATACATTATTTCATTTAAGCCACAAAACAGCTCTGCCCAGTATACATTATCTTTCGTGCTGATAAGGGAACTGAGGCTAAGAGAATTAAATACCTTGCTCAAGGTCATATGGCTCTTAAGTTGTAAAGAGGGAACTGAACACCTGTCTGTGAGCTTCAGAGCATATACTCTTAATCACCGTGCTTCGCCTCTCTAGATATAGCCACAGCCATATGTTGCAATCAGTTCCCTATTGTTAAATTAAAATATATTTAGTTTTTCTCATTATGGACATGATATACAGAATTTGTTGAATATTAAGAACCTACAAAAAAGGTTTTTTAAAAAAAAACCAGGACAAAATCACTCATAATCCCTGTATCTGGAGATGTTTTTCTAGTATTTTTATGCCTATGAATATATATATATATATATATATATATATATATATATATATATATGTTATTTTTAAAAATTAAACTGCTACTGTGCATGTTGTGTTGTGTCCTTCTTTTATCGCTAAACAAATCAGTTTGAAAAAAAACCTTAAATGTTCTTCAGAGCCATGCATTTTAATGGCTGCTTAGAGCAAGACAGGCCCCATTACAGTCCCCGATCCTTTATTGGGCCTTAAAGTTGGTTTGAATTCTTTAGGATTGTAAGTAACACGGAAATAAGCATTCTTATAAATAAGTATTTACTTGCGAATCCGCTGACGTCCGTAAGATAAATTCGTGGAAATTAATTTATTGGGCCAAAGTAGATGAACTCTTTTATCCTTAAGGCGTTTGACATATATTATCGTATCGCCTTCCAGAAAGCGTGCGCCATTCTGGGCTCTCCAGAGAGAAGGATGAGAAGGATATGCCAATTCTAAATCCGTGCCACCAATGACTATTTAAAAAAATTAAGTGTATGTATGTGTATCTTTCTTAGAATACTGGAGAGTGCACATTTATTTTTCAGTTTAATTGGCCATTTGCACTGATTCTTTTATGAACATGCTCTCTACACTCTGCTCATTTTCGTGCCTGGCTGTTCATTTCTGTTCATCGCTGTCTTATAATTATAATCTACTTTTTAAGGACTTAAGCTTTTTTGCATAGGTTACAGATACTTTTGTCAGGTTTTCATTTGCTTCTTAAATCTTTTAAGTATGTGGAATCTTATACATATTCAGATCTCTTACGGCTTTTCCTTATCCACTCATCCTTTCCACAAATATTTACTGAATATTTAATACGACCAAGGGATTGTGATGGACACAAGGGATGCACCAATGACAAAGAAAGATACAGTCAAATCCTTGATAAAGCTTGTATCCTGGAAAGGGAGACAGACATTTAAAAAATTAATTATGAGTGTAATTATTTATTTAAGTTGTTATCAGGACTTGGAGATAAAGACATGAGGTGTTGGAAGAATTATAACCAGCAGAGAAAATGTAGTCTGGCAAGTCAGGATACTAAGTGGAAAGTGAGAGTCAATGGATAAGTAGAAGCCACTAGGACGAGCATGAAGAGGGTGGGTGTTGAGTGTGAACAGCTTTGTGCGGGGAAGAGTGGAAGGAGAAAAGCCATCCTGAGGAGGAAAGATGGTAGCTTGGACCAGGGTGATGGCAGTGCAGAAGAGATGAAGATTGTGTAGATTTGAGTGTGCTAAACTCAAGTAATTTAGCAGTGATGGAGAGAAGAGATGTGTCAAGGAAGACCCTGGCTCTTCTGTTTTATACAAATGGGGTGGGTCAGAGGGTTGTTTCTAGAAAGGGAGCCTTAGACGATGACTAGTTTTGAAAAGGAAGCTGGCAAGCTGAGTTTTGTCATAATTCATTGCAGGTGTATATAGAACACCCAGGAGGCAATGTTGAGTAACAGCTGGGCATAGGAGATGGTGGAGGCCAACGTTTAGAAACTGAAATAAGGGCAAGGAATAGATCTCATAGCAAGACTGCAGAGGGGAACAAAAGCAGCGTGGCGGGGACTAAGGCAAGAGCAACTCCAATCTTAACAACAAAGACAAACTCAGAAACTGGGAAGCCGTGTTCAGAGAGCTGATGGAAAACCAGGAAGGTGAGCTGTCCTTGAAGCAGCCAAGGGAGGATCAAAAAGGTATTGGTTAATGGGACAGATGTGGCTGTTGAGTAAGATGCAACCTTATACTTGCCCACTGAATGTTGTGCCTTCAAGGTGACTTGTGAGCCAAGCAAGTGTAACTGAGGGAGAACACTGGTGTCATAAGCCAACCTTCAGTGGGTGAAAAAAGTGGGAGGTAAGGGACTGTGTGGAGACAAGTAAACATTTTGGCTGCGAAACAGAGGGGAATGCAAGAAGTAGCAGGGATGAGACATGGAGCTAAAGCAGTGACCCCTCCCAAAGACAGGAGAGGTTATAGCATGATTAAAGGCAACTAGAAAAAAAATCCAAAGTTGATGCAAGAGGCAGAAGAGTGGGAAAGAGAGATAAGAGGAAAAAAACGTGCAGATGCTTCAGAGAGGGAGGTGAGATGTCCTAATGGTCTATTTTCTTAAGCAGAGAGAATGAAACCATCTACTGAAAGTATCCTGGGGGAGGAGCTTCCTCAGGAATTTGAAGAAGCTTTAAGAGAAGAAACATGAGCTGAATCGAGAGATGCTGGTGCTGCTCACTAAGAAGGGTCTCTCTGCTGTGAGGTGATACCTCATCGTAGTTTTGATTTGCATTTCTCTGATAATTAGTGATTGTGAGCTGGCCTTGAGATAAGTTAAGGCTGTGGGACCCAAGGCCACAGTTACAGAGCATGTCTGTAGGATGCAGTAAATAGTTGCTCCACGCATGCGTCAATTATATAAGATTTAGAACAAAGAAAATAGAAGTACGCACGTGCTAGAGATATTCTGTAAGCCTAATGAACAAAGAAACTCAGACCGCGCATGTGCTGACAGAAAACAGATAAAAGCAGGACAAGTGCATCACAGGCGCGCACTTCCTGCTGTGGCAATAAAGTGCTGTTAACCCCATGGTGTCTCCGGCTGAAGTCTGTCCAGCAGTATGGCAACTCCTCGTGCATTTTTTCGTTTGGGCCGCTCACCTCCTAGAACCCCGCATCAGCCTCCCTCGGCTGACAGTGATATTGAGCATTTTTTCATGTGCCTATTGATCATTTGTATGTCTTCCTTGGAGAATTGCTTGTTTAGGTCTTCTGCCCATTTTTGGATTGGGTTGTTTGTTTTTTTCTTATTAAATCATGTGAGCTGCTTATATATTCTGGAGATCAAGCCTTTGTCCGTTTCATTTACAAAAATTTTCTCCCATTCCACAGGTTGTCGTTTTGTTTTACTTATGGTTTCCTTTGCTGTGCAGAAGCTTGTAAGTTTCATTAGGTCCCATTTGTTTATTCTTGCTTTTATTCCTATTGCTTGGGTAGACTGTTCTAGGAGAACATTTTTGAGATGTATGTCAGATAATGTTTTGCCTGTATTTTCTTCTAGGAGGTTTATTGTATTTTGTCTTATGTTTAAGTCTTTGATTCATTTTGAGTTTATTTTTGTGTATGGTATAAGGGAGTGTTCTAGCTTCATTGTTTTACATGCTGCTGTCCAGTTTTTCCAACACCATTTGGTAAAGAGACTGTCTTTATTCCATTGTATATTCTTGTCTCCTTTGTTGAAGATTAGTTGACCAAAAGTTTGTGGGTTCATTTCTGGGCTCTCTGTTCTGTTCCATTGGTCCATATGTCTGTTTATGTACCAATACCATGCTGTCTTGATTACTGTAGCTCTACAGCATTGTCTGAAGTCTGGGAGAGTTATTCCTCCAGCCTCTTTCTTTTCCTTCAGTAATGCTTTGGCAATTCTAGGTCTTTTGTGGTTCCATATAAATTTTATTATGATTTGTTCTAGTTCTGTGAAATATGTCCTAGGTAATTTGATAGGGATTGCATTTAAATCTGTAGATTGCCTTGGGCAGTATGACCATGTTAACAATATTGATTCTTCCAATCCAGGAGCATGGGATATCTTTCCATTTTTTTAAGTCTTCTTTAATTTCCTTCATCAGTGTTTTAGTTTTCCGTGTATAAGTCTTTCACCTCCTTGGTTAGATTTACTCCTAGGTATTTTATTACTTTGGGTGCTATTTTAAAGGGGATTGTTTCTTTACTTTCTTTTTCTGTTGATTCACCGTTAGCGTAAAGAAATGCAACTGATTTTTGAACGTTAATCTTGTAACCTACTACCTTGCTGAATTCGATTATTTCTCTGATGCAGGCTGTGACCAGGAATATCAAACTAGGACCACCGCCTGGACACCTCCTTCAATACCAGTTCAGAGCAAATTCTCTTTCTCACCCCAGATCAGATGAATAGTCATCTGTATTTTCTTCTTTTTATCTTATGGTTTATTCCCATCTTTTTTTTCTTTTTAAACCCAACACTTTAATCCATCTGGGATCAATTTTATGTATTGTACCAAGTGGAAATCTAACTAGAGTTTTTTACAATATTCTTAGGACAATAAATTGACCAGTCAAAACTTCCCCAGTGATTTAAACTGCCATTTTATTACCACATTAAGTTATTTTATATTCCAGCATATGTTGTTGACTTTCTGCTCTATTTCATTGAGTTGTAGCTTCTATTCCAACAGCATCTCTCTGTCGTGCTGATAAAACATGGTTTAGTACTCAATAGAACAGGTCCTTCTCAAACAGCATCATTCTTCTGTAAAGTTTTCTGGACTATCATTACCCATTTATTCTTCCAGAAGAATACTGAAATAATTTTACAAAACTTCAAAAATGTTTTCTCAGAATTTTTATTTCGGTTGCATGTTTCACTTCTTTGGGGGACAAATGACACCTTTTTATAATGAATACTCTTGCCAGTAATATTACATTAATCCTTACTTATTAATGTTTCTTTTTATGTCCCCCAGTTAAAAATGTTTTTTCACTTCTTAAAAAATGAATTCCTAAGACTTTATTACCTTTGTTCATATTATTTTTGCATCATATTAAAAAGTTTCTCTTACAAAACATGTAAGACAAAATTATATCTAATAAACGTATATTTAAATAATTACGAAATGAACACACAGGAACCCACTATCCACTCTGAGGAATAAAACATCACCTTCTCATTGAAGCATCCCACGTGACTGACACTGCTGACTCCTCTTGTCCCCATTCAAAAAAAAAAAAACATGCATACTATCCTGAATTTTATGTTAATCATTTTCTTTACTTTTATTTAAAGTTATAAATATATACATCTATCCCAAAACAAGGTACCATTTAGTTTTCCCTGATTTTCTTTATATATACATAAAGTTGACTGTTTGTATTGTATGATTTACATTTATCACCCAACACCATTTTGAGATTCATCCATGTTGAGGCACACAGTTGTATTTCATTCATCTAAATTTTTTGAATGTAGTCTTATTCACTTTGTATATTTCTTATTACTATAGGTGGACATTAAGACTCTTTCCCAATGGGGCTACCATAGAACATTGCTCCTATGAATATTCTTATGCATTTGGTTGAACATATAGAGGATTTCACTAAGGTATACCTAGGGGTCAGACAGGTAGACTAAGGGCAATATCTGTCTTCTGCTTTCCTGAGTAATGCTGAATGGTCTTCCAAAGCAGTGGCAGCAATTTGTACACCCTCCAGCAATGTTCTGAAAGCTCCAACTTCTCTGCATCCTTACAAACCCTTGGTATTGTCAGGTTTTTATATTCTAAGTGTGGTAAGTGTGAAATGATAGTTCATTGAGATTTTATTTGCTTTTGTCTATTTTCTAAAGAGGCTGAACATCTCAATGTTTGCTGGACATTACTGTCTTTTTTTATTGATTTGTAGAGGTTCTTCATATATCTTTGTTATTGATCTTTCTATTGGCTATGTTACAAAAATCTTCCCTTGGTTTTTGTCTTTCCTATCCCTGTATGTTACCTTTGGATAAAGATCCGTTCTTAATTTTAATGCACTCAAATTTTTATTAAGAGTTTTTCCTTATTTTTGTATGGGAGAAAGACAGGTTTAGTAACTTGATGGTGGTAATCATTTCACAATGCATATGCATATCAAATCATCATGTTGTACATATTAAATACATACAATTTTATTTATCAATTATACCTCAACAAAGCTGAGGAAAAAACAGACTTAGTAGCAGATGCCATAGGTGCTTACTGCTCACATACCGACGCTTTTTGAAAAACACTTACTACTCTACCTGAAGGCTGTAGAAGCAAATGTGGTCTCCATACAGGGCAAGCAACAAATGCCAGAGTTAATGTCCCCAAAACATCAATCAAGCAATGAAAGACAGGAAATTGATGTATGAATATCCTGGTCTCCTCACTGCTTGGTTCGGTTAACTCTGAGATATGTTCTATTAACATTTCTCAATCTATCTCAAATACTGAAATCCTCATTGTTGTTAATATTATTATTACTACTATTTTCAACCCACCGTGGGCTGATAGTATCATAAAATTTAAGAAAAGAACTAACAGGAAAGTAAAATCAAAGAGTAAAAGTGAAATTTAAAAACACAGAAAATGCAAGTTCCTCCTTTTAAAATACTTACTCTCTTTTTCTGTAATTATCTTGTCATGGACCAGAAAGAGTTCATGAGTCAGTGCTGGTCCCTAGATCACAGGTGGAGTGGCATGGTTCTAAAACCCAGCGATTCACACCATAATTTTCTTGATAACACATCTTTCATTTGCTTCCTTCCCTTCCCTGATTCTCTTCTCTATACCCACCAGTGTGTCGTGGACCATCTCCTAAATAAACTACTTGCATTGGAATCCATATTTCAGAATCAGATAAACCAAAACAAAAACAGGAAATCCAAACAAAAGATTCTTATATAAGAAACACTTTCTCTACCCTGAAGTCATAAGAATATTTTCTTAAGTTTTCTTCAGACAGTTTTAAAGTCATGTCTTTTATAAAATGTCTTCAACTTGCCTGCAATTCCGTTTTCATGTATAGCGTGAGGTAGGTCTCCAATGTCAATTCTTCCTCCCTATCCTAGCACCACTTAATGAAAAATAATTTTTATTTACTTAACCAATCTGCCATATGCTCCCTTTGCCTTCCATCACATTTCCACATATTATGGGTCTATTTCTAGGTTCTCTCTTTTTCTCAATTGTTGTATTAGACTATTCCTGTAGCAGTACCAGGTCTTTTTTTTTTTTTTTTTTTAATGAAAGATTCTTTAAATTCTATAGCACTTTACAATTTTCAAAAGTTTCACATACATGATTTCATATAATCCCATAATAACCCCCATTTTTCCCTTCTACTCTTATAGTGCTCCTTTCCTCTTCTCCCTCCCCACTGGTAACCACTAGTTTGTTCTCTATATCTGTGAGTCTGCTTCTTTTGTGTTTTATTCACTAGTTTGTTGTATATTTGAATTCCACATACAAGGGATATCATATAGTATTTGTCTTTCTCTGACTTGTTTTGCTTAGCATAATGCCCTTCAAGTCCATCCAGGTTGCTGTAAATGGAAAATTTTCATTCTTTTTTATGACTGAGTAGTATTCCATTGTAGATATATGCCACATCTTCTTTATCTGTTTATCTGTTGGTGGACACCTAGGTTGCTTCCGCATCTTGGCAACTGTAAATAATGCTGCTGTGAACACTGAAGTGCAAGTATCTTTTTGAATTAGTAATAATATCATATCTTCTTAATTAACAAAGATTGATTAAGTTTTGATTTCTGGTAGAGCAAGGCCTGCAACTTCGTATTTCATTTTCAGGACTATCTTACTATTTTCACCTCTTCTCCTTGCATGTACATTTTAGGACTAGCTTGTAAATTTTCCCCCAAAAATGTCTGATTTTTGTGTTGGAGTTGCAATGAATTATAGGTCAGTTGGGAGATCATTTATGTCTTTATGAGAATTTCCCTATCCATAATCATAAACATGGTATACTTCTTACTTAGATCTTCTTTAATGCCCTTCAGTGCTTTATACATTTACACATAGTGTACACCTTGAAATCCTTTTGTTAGATTTATTCCTAAAAACCAAATATTTGTATTGGTATTGTAAATAGTATCTTAAAAAATATGATGCACTTGTTAGGTGAATAAAAATGCAATTGATTGTTTAATGTTGACTGTCGAACATGCTATATTCTCTTATTTATTCTAATAATTTGTGTGTAAATTTCTTTGGATTATCTATATAAGTAACTATACAGTCTACAGTTAATCATAGTTTTGTTCTTTTCCAATCTTTTAACTCTTTGTTAATTTTCTTGTCTTCACCCAGAGCCATCAACACAATATTTAATGGAGATAATAAGCATCGGTATGCTTTCCAACTTCAAAGGAAATGAATTTATTATTTCATCCTTGAGAATGGTGTTTGTAGGTTTCTTATAGTTACCCTTTACCAGGGTAAGGTCTTTTTTATTCCTTGTATACAAGGATATTTTCTTTTTAAATCATGCTGAGCTTTACTGAAGCTTTTTCTGCGTCTACTGCAGTGATATGTTTTTGTCTCTCTCTTACTTTGCTAATGTAGTGAATTGCATTAATGGATTTGTTAATGTTGAACCAATATTAATTTCCTAAAATAAACTATTTTTTTCCTTATTGTATATAGTTTGTTAATATTTTGTTTGGAGTATTTGCATCTAATTGTCCTTTTTCTCATAATAAGCTTGTTTAGTTTTGATATCAAGGATAAACCAGTGTCCTAAAATGAAGAGAGAAGTGCTCCTCCTTCCATTCTCTGAGAGTATAGCTGCAAGACTGGGTTACCAGTGACCCCCAACTCCTGCCCACCAGCTCCATAGCCCACCCTTGCCTTCAGCCCTGGGCAGACTTTGAGGGTATTTATGTAATTGGGCTTAGAAGTCCCTTCTTCTCGTACCCCAAGGGACTGGGTGGGGGGAGCAGTTCTTTCAATGAAATCACAGATCACTCATTTTTTTTTCTCCGTTTAGGTCCTCCTTCCCCAAAACTGCTTTGTATTAATTCCTTTGGCATGGGTACAGCATCCTCTTACAATTCTCAGGGCAGGCTGAAAGGTGTATTTCTCTATTTCTTTGGGAAAGTAGATTGAAGAATGATCAGATCACCATCTCAAATCAGAACTCTCATTTTCATCACACAGACCTGTAAGGCAGTACTGCAGAATGACCAAGGTCATGGCATGAACCAGACTGCCTGGGTCTGTGTCCCATTCTCACCACTTACTTGTTGCACAACTTGGGGCAAGTTGCTTAACCTCTCTGTGACTCAGTTTCCTTACTTTAAAATGGGAACTAAAATAGTACCTCCTTCATAGCTGTTGAGGGGATTCAATACATGAATGCATGGTAAGTGCTTAGCAAAGTGTCTTGTGCAAAGTCATTCCTTTGTGTGTTTACTCCTCCCCGGTCCCATGACATTCTCTCAGGACTGCTCTAGTGTAGCCTGGAGATCACCAACTTGATTCTTCTGCAGAATCAGAATTGTTACTACTTCCCTTGGTGTCCATACCTTTAATCTACAGTTTCTGAATGGTGACCATATTGCTAATCACAGAAACCGTATCTCCTCATAGCTTACTGAGTATACTTAACAGCTTTCTAAAATGTTCTTCTGATTTCTATGGTAAATTATTTAAAAATCTATTTTATCTTGGAAGAGTCATGATTCATTCATTCAATAATATATTTATCACATGTCTACTATCTACTGTTCTAAGTGCTTGTAAGTAAGAGTGAAAAAAAAATGAAGAAAAATTATCACTGTCTCCTTGATGCATATTCTAGCAGGAGAAGACAGATAATTCAATGCAGAGTGAAACTGGCAGTACATCAAATGATAAATGCTAAGGAGACACACAGAGCAGGGAAGAGGGACAAGGAATGTGGTGTTAGAAAATTCCAGTTTTTAATAGAAAAGTCGAGGAAGATCTTTGTGAAAGGTGACACTTGAGCAAAGACTTGAAGGAGGTGAAGAAACCAGCCCTGTTTTTTTTTTGTGTGTGTGGGAAGATTATTTTATTCAGAAGGAATGGCAGGTGCAAATGTCCTGAGGCAGGGACACACCTGGCACATTTGAGAAGAGTGACTGGATGTTGGTAGTAAGGCAGGGGCAGAAGAAGATGAGGTCAGAGAGGCGACCAGAAGTGGCAGTTCTGGTTACATGGGGCCTTGTGAGCCATCCTAAGGACCTGGGCTTTTAATCTCAGTGACATGAGAAACTACTGGAAGGTTATGCGCAGAGAGGTGATGCTGTGATTTGTCTCATTTTGGAGCCTACTGTAACAATCCAGGTTGGAGATTACAGTGCCTGCACCAGAGAGCTAGCAGCAGAGGCTGTAAGAAACAATCAAGGTCTTGCTATATATTGAAGGATGAGCCAAGAGAATGTTCTGATGGATGGGATATGGGGAGTCAGCAGCGCTGCTGATTTGCACAAAGTAAGGGGGCGCCAATCTTGGAAAATACAGGGTGAAAGGTGTTCCCTGGAGTTTTCAATCTGAAGCTTTGGATGTGATGATAGGGAGGAATCAAGGTTTTTGACTTGAGCCATTAATAAAATGGAGTTGCCATTAATTGAGATGGAAAGACTGTGGGAAGAATGAGTTTGGTGGTCGATTGAAGGATGATCAGAAGGTCAGCTCTGGACGTGTTTAATTCCAGAGGCCGATTAGCAATCCAGGAAATAGGTTTAACAGGCAGTTGGATAAATGACTCTGGAGGGCAGGGGAGAGGTCTGGTCTGAAGAGATCAATTGGGGAAATCATTAGCATATGGATAGATTTTAAAGCCTAAAGTTTGGAGGAAATAATTAGAGGAATAAGTGTGGATCAAGGGTCAACAAACTACTGCCACTGTCAAATGCAACCAGCTGCTTGTTTCGTAAATAATCTGGGTCAGAGTGAGATGTTTGAAATCAAGATTACAGAGTATTATAGGTAATTTTATGATGGTCCATTGCGAACAGAATTAACAGAAATCTTGCATAGGTCCCTGGTTTGGTTTTTCTTAGTCATATACCCTTGACTAAAAAGCAGTCGCCCACGGCTGCTATTGGCCACACATCACTTAGTATAGCCCTTGGCAGAGAGTAAATTAAGTGCTTTACCTATAGACCTCCATCTAGTGCATCATACAGAAACTGCTGGGATTGTCATCCCCATTTTACAGATGGGGCACTAAGGTATACAGAATGCAACTAATTTAACCAAAGTTGCATTAAAAAGTAGTGAATGGAGCCCAGATATAGCCAGATCCTTCTAAATTCAAAGCATCTTCTAAATTACTCTTTTCTTCCATTACCTGGTAGATATGTGGGTTTAGAAAGGCTGAAAGGCAGTCATACCATCTGTTCAAGGCAAAGTCAGGACACAGCCCCAGGCCAAGGCTCTTTCTACCACATCACACCACTGCTCCACAGGTCCCTTTCAGTGAAGGAGGTTTACAGTCGACCCTTGGTATCCACAGGGACTGGATCCAGGATAACAAAGCAACAAAATCCACTGATGCTCAAGTTCCTTACATAAAACAGCACAGAACAGTTGGCCCTCCAGATCCGGGGGTTCTTTGTGGGAGGACTTAACCAAATGCACAATGATTTCAAAATTGATCTGCAGTTGACTGAATCCACAGATATGGAATCCATGGATACAAAGGACTGGCTGGACTTTGTTTTGATTCATCTGGGTCTTTTTTGTCCCCTCTCTCTCATTGTAAAAAGTCTTCTTGAGGGAAAGATTCCTGTTTTGTCTGATCTTAAGTCAATTTACCCTTCTTTTTCCTTTGTAATTCTTTATAATGAATCCACATATTCTCCTTCCATAATTCCATTTCTTTTTCTATCTAACAGCATGGAACTTTCCATCCTTTTGACAGAGTTCTACAACAAAGGTTAATTACTTTATAATTTCATTCTCTCTAAAAAAAAAAAGCATACTAAAATTGCTAATTTTAACTGTGCTTCTTGTCAGTAGGTTCATGTAAATTCACTGTAATTAAACCAGATGTTTTCTTGTGTCTAAAACTCAGATGGTAATTTAAGGGAAATTTTCATTTCAACATAAAGGAGGACAGAGTGTTATCAAGGGAAGTTTTCTTCTCTCCTATTTTATCCTTTCCTCTTCTTTCTTCCCCTCCAGTTTCATATCTGAAAAGTGGGGCTAATGATGGTGAACTTTGAGGGGAGTTGTGAGAAGTAACAAGGCAGTTTATATAAAAGCACAGAGCCCTGCACAGTCAACAGAAGTTTCCCTTCTTATCATCTTGCCCAGGTCTTCCTTTATTTTGGGGGATCTCCACTCCAGACACCATATTCTTTGGTTCGTTGGTTGTTGTTCATTATAGAAGATCAGAACTAACTTAAGAAAAATCGAAGTTGTTTGAAAACGGTTCAGAGGACACCAGAGTTTGTGAGTCTTATAGAAAGAAGACAGATTTAGACAATTTCAATCTACTTCGTATTTTCCAGTCTTGCTGGAGGAAAGGCAATTTTTTCCTGGATATATTTTTATATCTTAACATGTGAAATGTATCTTTCTAATGGAACTATATAGTGGTGTATTAGTAAACGTTTCACAACCAGCTCTCCAGGAAAACAAAACAAAATCTCAATGTATTTGCTGATTTCCATGGTATAAATATCTTCACCATGGTTGATTTTAAGCAATGAATGTGATATCAGTGGACTCAGAGGCTGCAAGAGAGGCTACCGATTAGCTCTATCAAGCCAGTATGAGCTGGTTTTGAATATAAATAAAATACATTATACATTTCTTCACTTTCTTAAGCAGTGTGCAGGACCTGGTCATATCATGAAAGAGGCACGGGCTTTGATGTTAGATATTCAACAAAGAGTTAATGAGCATCTACCGTGTGCCAGGGAGACAACAGCACACACACGCACAGACACACACAAAGTATTTCAGATAATGACAAGTACTATAGAAAAAAACAAAACGGAGAGAGTGTTAGGGAGATATTGGTCAGGAATAGTATTGAAGATACAATGGGGTTACTTGGGGTCTGACGTAGAGTTATCTCACATGGAGTTAGGGGGAAACAGCACAGATAAAATTTCGGATCTATTTACTGGCTCTGCCATTTGTTACTTGGTAGCCTTACAGGTTCCTTAAACTCCCTGAGCCTCAATTTCTCTTCCACACAACTGTATCAGGAGCATCTCCATCACAGTGTTTGGCAAATGACTGCATGAATGAAGAATATCAGCACAACGTCTAGCTCACAGCGGGCATTCAAAGACTGTAATTGCATTTCTCTTTACCTTTTATAATAGAGCAAGGTCATCTCTGTAAACATCAGAAATGTACCAAGCTCCAATTAAACGATGGCTCAGGACTTACCAGGACATGTATGGCTTTTCACCCTTCCCCTGAGTGACTCTGGATCGCATTACTTACTGCCTTGCTGTCGCTGCCCTTTCTATTTTCCTTCTCACTTTCTTCTTTTCCAGATTTTATGTGCTACATCTTGTTACCATACGAGCACCTATCCCTAGCAACATGCAGCCTCCTTCCAGCCTCCTGCGACCTGAGAAACCAGATAATTAATCTTGTCAAAAATGCACATAAAATAGAGGCACTCATTCCTGAACTATGTCCGTCCTCTCTACGGTGAAAGTGCATGTATTATATTGAATGAAATAATATTGGTATTTTCTGTGATTAAGCATATGATGTATCAATTATATTAATATACTGTATACTGTATTATGAATTATAATTCAATTAAATTTTTTATACAATTATAAGTTATATGGGAGTCCAAATTCCTCATTGTAAAATAAGGAAGATAATGCTGTTTGTTTTTCCACATTTGGCTTTAAGATTAAATGAATCTACAAACGTAAAGTGATACAAATTTTATGGAGGAGTATCTGTCATCTTCTAATGAAACTGCACATGCATGTACCTGCGGACACCAGCAGTCCCACTTTTAGAAGTTTCCCATGAAAATACATCCAAACTCATTCTGAGGCCGCCATCACTCTGATACCAAAATGAGACAAAGGTATCACAAAAAGAAAATTACAGGTCAATATCACTGAGGAACACAGGTGCAAAAATCCTTAACAAAATACCAGCAAACCAAATCCAACAATGTATTAAAGAATGATATACCATGATCACATGGGATTTATCCCAGGGATGCAAAGGTTTTTCAATATCCACAAATCAGTCAATGTGGTACACCACATTAACAAACTGAAGAATAAAAACCATACGATCATCTCAATAGGTGCAGAAAAAGCTTTTGATAAGATTCAACATCCATTAATGATAAAAACTCTCCAAAAAGTGGGCACAGAGGGAACATACCTCAACATAATAAAGACCATATATGACAAACCCACAGTTAACATACATCATACTCAATGGTGAAAAGCTGAAAGCATTTCCTCAAAGATCAGCAACAAGACAAGGATGTCCACTCTCACCAGTTTTATTCAACACAGCTTTGGGAGTCCTAGCTACAGCAATCAGAAAAGAAAAGGAAATAAAAGGAATCTAAACTGGAAAGAAAGAAGTAAAACTGCCACTGTTTGCAGATGACATGATACTGTACATAGAAAATCCTAAAAATGCCACCAGAAAACTACTAGAGCTCATCAATGAATCCAATAAAGTTGTAGGATACAAAATTAATACACAGAAATCTGTTGCATTTCTACATACTAACAATGAAATATCAGAAAGAGAAATTAAGAAAACAATCCCATTTACCATCGCATCAAAAAGAAAAAAATACCTAGGACTAACCTACCCAAGGATGCAAAAGACCTGTAATCTGAAAACTGTAAGACTCTGATGAAAGAAATTGAAGAC
Organism: Camelus dromedarius; assembly: GCF_036321535.1. Lineage (NCBI taxonomy): Eukaryota > Metazoa > Chordata > Mammalia > Artiodactyla > Camelidae > Camelus > Camelus dromedarius. The sequence continues at coordinate 14,114,289 of NC_087453.1, read as the reverse complement.
AACACAGACAGATGGAAAGATATGCCTTGTTCTTGGATTGAAAGAAACAGTATTGTTAAAATGGCCATACTACCCAAGGCAATAAACAGATTCAATGCAATCCCTATCAAATTACAATTGGCATTTTTCACAGAAATGGAAAAAAAATTGTTAAATTAGTATGAAAACACAAAAGACCCCGCAAAGCCAAAACAATCTTGAGGAAGAAGAATGGAACTGGAGGAATCACAATCCCTGGCTTCAGACTATACTTCAAAGCTTCAGTAATCAAAACAGCATGGTATTGTTAAAAAAAAAACAAAACAGACACATAGATCAATGCAACAGGATAGAAAGTCCAGAAATAAACTCATGCACTTACAGTCAATTAATCTATGACAAAGGATGTAAGATTATATAATGGAGAAAAGACAGTCTGTTCAATAAGAGGTGCTGGGAAAACTGGACAGCTACATGTAAAAGAATGAAATTAGAACATTCCCTAATACCACATACAAAAATAAACTCAAAATGGATTAAAGACCTAAATGTAAGACTAGATACTATAAAAGTCCTAGAGAAAAACATAGGCAGGTCACTCTTTGACACAAATCGAAGCAATAATTTTTTTGATCCATCTCCTAGAGTAATGGAAACAAAAGCAAAAATAAGCAAATGGGACCTAATTAAACTTAAAAGCTTTTTCACAGCACAGGAAACCATAAACAAAACAAAAATATAACCCACAGAACAGGAGAAAAATATTTTCAAATGACATGACCAACAAGGGATTAATTTCCAAAATACATAAACAGCTGATACAGCCCAGTATCAAAAAAAAAAAACAACCCAATCAAAAAATGGGGAGAAGATCTAAATAGATGTTTCTCCAAAGACATACAAGTGTCAAACAAGCACATGCAAAGGTATTCAACGTTGCTAATTACTGGAGAAATATAAATCAAAACCACAATGAGGTATCACCTCACACTGACCAGAATGGCCATCATCAAAAAGTCTACAAATAATAAACGCTGGAGACAGTGCGGAGAAAAGGGAACCTTCCTACAGTGTTGGTAGGAATGTAAATTGGTGCAGCCACTATGGAGGACAGTATGCAGATTCCTTAAAAAAATAAAAATAGAAAAAAATAGAATTAAAAAACCCCCATAAGATCCAGCAATCCCATTCCTGGGCATATATCCAGAGAAAACTCTAACTCGAAAAGGCACATGCACTTCAATGTTCATAGCAGCACTATTTACAATGGCCAAGACATGGAAGCAACTAAATACCCATGAACCATTGCTTCTTGACTGCTTTTCCAGGATACATTAAGTAAACAAAAACACAAGATGCAGAGTATACCTATTATGTTATCTTTGATATAAAAATAAGAAAAAGAAAAACCATTTTTACATTTTTACAAATGAGCTATAGGAAAAGTATATCTAAAATAAAAGTAAATGGTTGCCTTTCAGGTGTGATAGGAACAGCGTGAAAGAGAATGGTGGCAATACATCTTTGAGTGTACATTTTTATTTAGTTTTGACTTCTGAACTATGCAACTGTTTTGATGTTAAAAACAATGATATTAAATAAAAAAGGATGGGGGGAAGGCAAACCTTAAAATTGAAATAAATGAACCTAATTGGGTATCAAATTGATAATATAACCATGCAGAGAAAAAAGAATGAATCTTTGGACGTGCTATTTTGACTACCGAGGAGAGAAAAACTTAAAAAGAAAATCTTTAACCTGATTTAGTAGCTTTCTTGTTTGTTAGGGGGATTGGTTTTGTAATTCTGAAACTACTCCATGTGTATTACAGTGTGGAGCAAATGGAAAAATATGTGGATGCTGGGAACAGGATTTCTTACTGTGAGAGGAAGGAGACTGAGGGAAAGTGCAGAAGAATCCTGAGGTGTTGGCTTGAATTAGTGTGAGCTCGTGACTTAAAAGAGATAAAGCATATTCCACAGCTCTATTTTCTGGAAGAGCCTAGAGGCACTCATATCCCACTGAACACACCTAAGATGTATCTCTTAGTGCCAAAGAGCCACTCTCCACAGAAGACAACCAGAAATCCTTACAAAAGTAGTTGACTTCGGGTCTGGGGCAGAGACAGTACCAGGACAGCCTAGAATATTTTGTTGTGCCACAAGCAAGGAAGAGCCAGCTTGAAGGGACACCCACTAGCCATATATGAGACAATTTGAGCCTTAACAAGAATAATCACCGTAATAGATTTTAATATATTGAGTCAAAAAATGACCTATGAGTCAACAGGGATACTAAAAATGAGGAGGAAGGATGAGGAGAGAAAAGCTCTTTTATAAAAATGAATGTGAATTAATATGTGTAGGGGGAATGCTGGATGTAAAAAGCATCCTTTTGTAAATATCAGTGTAATAACTGACTCAGGTGAGGATTATCAAGAAGCACGAAAACCATTAGGTCAAAAGTTCTTGGGGAACAGGATACTCAAGGACCTCAAAGTATCACTGCACAGGTTAGGTAACTTACAAAGAGAAAAGGGGCTGCATTTACAGTGGAGGGACTGGGTGGTCCCCAGTTTATCTAAGGGGCCAAATGCAGCATCACCAGTAGAGGGACTCCCTGACATTATGCACCTCTTGACATGATACAGTGAGAAATACACATCACCAACCCACATACCATTTTTGCCAAACATATCTGGTATTCTGGTTGGCCACACAAAGTCAGGTTTAACATTACTGGAGATATGCATGTGGACTGTCTCTTTGATTATTTTAAAATTAATGCTAAATACCTTAGCTGTCCTTTGGTGTTGTGGTTATGGAGAAGAATGTCCTTATTCTGAGGTCACGTCATGTGCGCTAAAGAATTTAGGGGTCAGGTGTCATCATTTCTGCCTCTCACTTTCAAATGGTTAAAAATATTATGTTTATACATGATTTTTCCATATCAAATATGTCATACACATGTAGTGTGTATGTATGTATGTATATATATATATATGTATGTGTGTGTGTATATATATATATGTAAACTAGATAGCAAGGTGTTCATAAATGCTGAATCTAGGTGAAGGGTTTATAGGTCATCTTTGTACAATTCTTTCAATTTCTCTACAGTTTTGAAACAGTGCAAAGTCAAGTCTTGGGTATGAGTCCTTGTATATAACACGCCTATCAGTGCCTGGCACAGAGGGTACTCAGCAGTAGCCAAAACGAGACTTTCATCAGCTTTGTCTTCGTCTTTCAAGACCTCATGGATTCCATTTCACAATCCAGGCTGTGGTCTGGTTGAAGGCAGAGAAGTAACCACCCAGTAAGTGAGTCGTGTTGTCAAATGAGACATTTGTGAAGAAAAGGGGAAAAAAAAAATCAAGAACCTATTTAGTCTCTTATTCACAACTGCCTCCCAGATGAAGCAACGGGGCCTCAGTGGCCATGAGCTTCTCTCACCAGTGTTGCATTACTTCACAGGCCCTCAAAGGCATGGGGGCCATTAAAATACAAATTCTGCACAGTCCCCAGGAGACAATTTTGTAGCACAGACGAAAGCAGCATGAGTCCAGTCAGCTCAATCTGCAAGGCTGCTCCTTGGTTCCCCGAAGGGGGTTTCAGTTAATGGACCAGAGCTGAGCTCCATCCCCAGCTCGACCTTGAGGTGAATGAGTTCCCAGCAAACAGAGATGGTGCCTCTCCCCTCTGCAGGAGAAATGGAACCCAACCCCGCCATGCAGAGGGGGCTGTGCTCCTCCGAGACCTTCCTGCAGCCCGGTGGTTCCGGAGGCGGGGCCTCAGGAGAGCTACAAGACCGAGGCCTGGTGTCTTGTAGGTTGTTGTTTTCAATATGATAATGTCCGCACATCTCAGTAGAGCAGAAATTGATGTTTTATTAATGGTGTTTCAGTAAAATTTAATTTCAAAGCATTTCTGCTCTCAGTTTGTTTTGATAGAGGCGTTGTGATTTTTTATTTTTATTTTTGGTGACGAGAAGGAGAAAGCGAGACGTTGAGACATACCTTAAAAATGGGACTTGGGATTTGCTGCTGCAGATGTAAGTAATTCACAAAAAGAAGCCCAAGGAGGGCAGAAAATCTTGACAAAAAATGCCCTGAGCTGTCCCCGGGCCAAACCCTCTTGCTCATCTTCTGCATCCTGAATATTCATGCTGGTTCTCAACAACGGCTCCTCCTTGTCTAAGAACCAGGTTCCCTTCCCCATGAACATTCGTCACTAAACCACTCTTTCTGCCCCAACCCTACTTCTCAGAGGAGGCACTGACCATGCCACCACTCCCTGAAAGTCTATGTCATATTTTGGTGGATATGACATAGTTGGAGCGATGTCTACAGCCCTCAAGAGATGGGTGGGTGGCTTCTGGGTTAATTGTGCTAGAGGACACTTTGTTAAGAATTTTTTTTTTTCTGGATTCAGTGCACATGTAGTAGCTACATTTAATGAAATGTACCACCTGAGGGGCGTTATTCCGATGTTTCTATCTGCCACACTTTAAATGAGCGTAACAACCTATAACGTAGGTACTATTACCATCTCCACTTTACAGAGGAGGAACGGAGGCATTGAGAGGTTAAGCAACTTGCCCCAGGCGTATCTGGCCCCAGAGGCTGCCTTCTCAGATAGTGCATTATTTTAACCTGCTGGAGGATGGGGCTGCACATTTCTGAAACAAAGGAGCCAGACCTAGGGAGAGCTCTGGCACCTTCATCAGAAGCCAAATCCAGGGCTGCATCTCCTGGGCTGCAGAAGGACGCCAACGTGAGCTGCTTGACCTCCTGCGTTGGAGGCCAGATGGGAACGGGTTTATAAAAAGCAGAGCCCTCAGATCTTCTGGAGAAGGTGATCTAGGGGAGAGCTGTACCCACAGAAGACTGAGCTCCACAGCCAGACAGGAAGATGCGGGACAGGATGCCAGAGGCTGAGTCCCCACTGCGGCTGCTGCTACCTAGAAGCATGGCCTGCAGGGGCTGCAAAGAGAGTGGCCGCGAGGCTGAATTTAAAGGGGATCGGGAAGGGCTTGTCATGAAGCCAGACTCTGTCAAACTTCCAGTTCTAAGATGGGACAGGGCGGGAATGAGAATTAGGTGACAAGGTGAGAAGAGGCTGGAACTCTATCTTCTATATCCTTACGGGACTTTGCAGCTGAGGATGTTGGTCTGGACCCCATCCAAGGACTTGCTTATGTGAAACAAGAGCACTAGGCAGGACTGCCACAGTAGGGCCTCGGCTCTGAGTCAAGTGTGAGGATTTGCCTCATGTGCTGACAAGGACAGAGCTCTGCCCAGGCCCCTTCTGATCACTTTTATACCATTTTGTGCCCTTCGACTTTTTGTCCGCATGTGCAGAGAGCAAAAAGCTCCTGAGGATGTACTTCCCAACCCTCCCTTCCCATTTCAGGCCTAACCATTGGCTGGGTGCTCCCTTCCCAGATTCGGAATGAGACTGATACATAAGCTGCCCTACGGAGTCCTCCTGCAGGCCCGGATCACAGCCCCCCTTTGCAGGATTTGGCCTCAAGTTGTCCCTGGGCTTCCTCCTCTTCCCAGTCCTGCTTCCCCACTCCCTTCCCAGTTCCCCCTGGGAAAACTTCTTCATCAATCATTTGCACATCAACCCACATCTCAGAGTCTGACTCCAGGGAACTAACTAAAGACACCACAAAGCCAGAAGCAGTCTGCATGGAGGAAAAAACGAAACACGGCCATAGAGAAGTGTTTCTTAGATAAGTCCCAGATCCAGCAAGTTTTGTCCTCCCATAAATAGGGTAACTGCTGAGGGAACCTGAGAAGGAACACCCAAATTGGCTTAGGACACTCAGGGAAAGCTTCCTGGAGGAAGCAGCATTTGAGCAAAGACTTGGAAAGTTATTAATAGAGTCTGTCCCACAGATGTAGAGGGAGAGGTCATCCAAGGAGAAACACAAGGGCCTGGGCAAGGACATAAGGGTGGAAAACGTGAAATGTTCTAGGAAGTGCACATGGTTCTCCATTCCCGGAGTCTTGATTTAAGAGGCATGTTGGAAGCAAACTCATCAGAATCTTGTGGGAGTGGAGGTGGGGGCTGGGGGTGGGAGAAATGAAGGCACCCAGACTGACTTCAGGTCTTTATCTTGACTTAGCAGGTGCAGTTCACTGAGATGAGGAACACAGGGAGAGATGGCAGAATAGAAGAGGAGATGAGTTCATTTGGGGGTATTTTTTTGAGATGCTGGTAGGATATCACGGTGAATATTCAGGTCTGGGTGAATTCAGTGCGTGTGCTAAGCTCTTTGTGTGTGTTTTCTGATTCTAATTCTTACAGAATCCAGAGCTGTCTGACTCCCAAACTCAACACACTTAAACAATATGATCAATACACATCTTCTCTTTTGGGAGGCATCGATATGGTTAAACGTTGGGCACAGCATGTGTATAAAGTGAGGAGAGGGATGTGGGTATACAAGAGCCTGTGTCTGTGGCAGAGTTGCCACTGTCTAGGGGGACAGCGCCCCCTGGAGTTGTGCACTGCACAGTCTGCGTGGTGCTTTATGGAAGATCTTAGAAAAGATGCAGGTGTATCGAGGAGGATATGGAAGATGCAGGAAAAATAAAACCTCATAACCAACAGGCGTGGCCCCCAAGCAGGTCCAACATTCCCCATTCCCAAGGGAGCAGCTTCCCCTCCTCACTCACCGTCCTCCTCTGTCTGCACCACCAGCTCCTCGCTCTCCATCCGGCCCTCGGGGTTGGACAGCAGCAGCCGCAGCCGGATGGTCATGAAGGGCCGCAGGCCCCGCAGGGTGTAGTGGGAGGAGGTCTGAATGACCTCCTCGGCCTCGTACTGCTGCTGGTTGAACACGTACTGGTACTGCACCGTGAGGTTGTAGCTGTGACAGCGGGTCACTGCGTAGCCGAAGGGCTCCCACTGCAGGGTCAGCTGCCGGGCTCGGATGTCCACGATTTCCACATTCTGCGGGCCGTGCACTGGGTCTGCAAGACACACACGCGAGACATGGGGCTCTGAGGAGACTGTCAGGAAGGCGGGCGGGGTGTTCTGCTCAACGGGATGAGAGCTCTTCACGTGTATCTCAGTCATGCAGCCCCTGCCCTCTCAATGTCACCATGCACAGTATAACTCGACATTGTTCTGTAAATCAGACTCCTTCTTATTTAAACACAGGCATCTAAAACCAAGCGTAACTATATAAAGGGGAACCCTGCATTACTTGCTACAAATAAATGTTAACCATTAAAAAAATGCCAAATTATCAGTTTTTCAAGGTTCTTCAGGGTGCCACCAAAAACCATCGCGGGTGCCACCAAAAACCATCGCGGGCACCACCAACAACCCACACAACACTTCGGGGAAATACTAATTTAGGAGGTGGCTGGAGTTCTGGATCTGCCTCTTTACATTAATCTGGCCACATCCTCTCCCCTGGAGAAATCAGTCCCCTCTGAGCAGTTAACTGCACTGTTAATCAGACCAAGCCGCACCCTCAACACACAGCCTCCAGCTGTGTCCAGGTCCACGTGGTCACTGGGACCCGTCATAGCGACTTGGAATTTTCCTCCCTTCATTGACAACACAACTCACCCTTTCTTCACCTCCCAAGACAGCCCTCAATCCTTCCTTCTCTCCTCTCCACTTTTTTCCCAACAGGCCCCTCCAAGACATCACTCTTAGGCAGATCTGACCAGGCCTTCTCATCCCTCTGCTGTCCCCACGCCGCCCCTTCCTGCTGATCTTGGTCCCAGACCCTCACCCATAACATCGGCTATGTTTACTTTATTATGAATATTCTATTTATATTTCACACACATTAAATAGATGCTTTTGTACAAAACAGATTATAACAAACAAAACTTTATTTTTTTAATCCCCATATGTAAAGCTCATTCTATAAAGGTTCGGCATTTGTTACGATAGAAAACACAACTTCTTTTATGACTGGCATTCCCCACAAGTTCTTCTGTCAAGATTCTCTTAGCTGGAGCTCGCACCGGCTCCTAAGCCCTGTGAAGAAACCCAGCCCTCTAATGCCTTGTGTTTAAAGTTTGGTTGTTCATTGAGGGAGAGGATGATACACGAACCATTCCTGATAGGGGCTGGACAGGGCTTATGGTGGGGGGGCAGGAATATTGGGGAGAAAAAAATCTGATCATTCCTCAGTCCTGCCCATTTCTGTCCTGTATCCTGCTTAGCTAGACAGCAGGAGAACAAAGCACACTGAGAACCATAATGAAAACAAAACAAACAAACAAACAAACAAAAGATTCTCTTAGCTGGGAGCAGTGAAGCACAGGGTAGAGATTAAAGCAGTGTATTTCCCCCCACGCCACCTATGGGACTTTACCGAGTTATATTACCTCTTTGGGTCCATTTTATATTTCATTTGTAAAATGGAGATAATGGTAGTAGCTAACTCCATAGTGGGGGTGGGGAAGCGTTTAATGAGATGTCTGTAAAGCAGTTAGAATAGTACCTGGAATTTAAGCACTCACTATTCCACAGTTTTTCTTTTGCAATAATAGGAAGAGTACTAAAAATAATAATAAGCCTTCATGTGCTGTATCTACCCTGAACGCCTTGTAAGTGGCAGTACTGGGGTAGCATCCTTATGCAAAATGATAGAGTCTATCTATCACTTTTCTGGTCCCCTCAGAACATTCTGGGGTAAGGCTGCTTCTGTGCCAAATACAGCAATAAAAAGGGAGGGCAGTCTTGATCAGCCGAGTCCCCTGATCTGTCCTTGTGGGGGAAACGTCCTGCGGCTCGTGTCAGAGCCTTACCGAGGAACTCACTTGGAAGTGGTCCTCTTTGGAGAAGGGTGCCTAGAAATAAATGCCAGGGAGCCTAGCGAGCCAGCCCAGACCTCTCACGTGATGTCAGGGAGAGCAGGCTGCTGCCCGCCCCGCTCAACTAATGAGTTCATGGTCACTCATACAGCCCAATTTACTTGTCACAGGCCCCTGGTGTAAAGGAGAGCCATTGTCCCAAACGCAAATGGGTGACACTGAAGGAGAGCTGCTGTGGGTCCACTGTGCGGAGCCCACGTGGCGTGAAGTGAGAAGTGCTGTCCTCGTAGCTGGGGAGTGAGGACCTGGCATGGCTCTGCAGCTGCTGCTGGCTTAACAGCTCACGACGGCGTGAGGACGAGGGCTCAGGCAGAGGGGCCGCGAGACGCTGCCTGCCTGCCTGCGAAGTCCCGAGCATCCCCACAAGCTTTGCCCGGCGGGAGCCTTTCTGCTTGTCCAAATGCCAGAACTCTCTTGGGAGGGAGACTGTCCACCCCGCTCAGGACCTCATCCATCCTCCTCTTCCGATGTGCCTTCAAAACTGACGCCAAGCTCCATCCCATAAGATCGCTTTTGTGCTCTCTTTCCTCATCTTATTAGAGAGTGAGAATAGAAACGGGAACATCTGAAACCCATTTAATTCCAAGACTATGACCCTATTTTGTCAAACATCTTAAGATGTACTACACAGTCCATGTTAAATATACATTTGGGAATCTCCAATCAGCCCTTAAAGCACCAACGAAACAATAAAAACAAAATGACCTGATGGCTGACAGCTACAGTATTGGGTTCTATCACCTGCACCATCTTGTGACCCTGTAAGGGAGGGACTGACTGCCAACCCCACTCTACAGATGAATAAACTGAGGCCAGAGAGGTTCAGGAACTCGTATAGAGTAGCAAGACTAGCAAGAGGCAAGTTCAGTGTGACATTAAAAAAAAAAAAAAACAAAAAACTTGGCACCGCACACTAGAATGTAAGCTCTTCGAGAGCAAGGGTGCCCTCTGCTCATCCCTCCAGCCCAACCCCAGCCCCGGGGAAGGTCACAAGTTGAACACATGTGCTTTTTGTAAAATCTCACCATAAACAGTGAGGAAAGCATCACTAGCCTCGTCCTAGAGGAAACCAAAGTTCTGTGAGATTAAATGATTGGTACAGCTAAGATCTGAAGTCTGCAGGCCCAGTGCCTCTGTGTTTTCTCTGCATGGTGATACCATGAGGGACTGAGACCAAGGAAAGGACATAACCATGAGACATGTCACAGCCATCAGGAATCGGGGGAGACCTGGGGAGAATGTTGTGAGAAAGCCGAAAACTGTAAGGCAGAAATGGCTTGATCCTCAGGACCCTGGGGTCGGCTGGAGAGGGTGACATGAGGACCTCATCACTTTAGGTGCTAAGCTGACCACTGGCCTGTCTTCCCACCCCTGGTCTCCAGCCACTACAGTATTCCCCCCATGGTGGACCTGTGAAGATGTGCACATAAACACCTTTCTGCTGCTCTTCAAGGAAGGAGCAGACAAAGGTACCTTTCAAAGAAGGCAAAGGATGTTGCAAGCCTGCCACAGAGCAAAGAGACTCCCTCCCAGAGTGGGAAGTTCGGGGCACAGGAGAAGTCACTTGCTCCCTCTGAAGCAGGTGTGACTGACTGTCATCAGACAGGCCACAGGGAACAGTGGGGCCCAGCAGAGCATGACTTGAAGCCAGACTCAGCACTCACTAGCTGTGTGACCTTGGGCAAGGACACTTCATCTCTGAGCCTCCATTTCCTAGTCTAGAAAGTGGAAATTATTGCACTAACCTCAGAGGGCTGCTAATGAGTTTTACATGAACTATGAAGAGAGAGAGAAAACTGCCTCTGCCTAACAGGGACCATTCCTCTTAGAGGGAATGGCCCTTCTTGGAGAAATGCCTTAAGAAGCTTGTTTGGAGTAGAAGCAGCATTCCCAGCTCCTTGGGATCAGCTGTGCTCAGACTTTAGAGGAAGAGAAAAATGAATTCACTGGCTGCTGGACAGAGTAGGAGAGGATGAGGAGGAAAAAGATGGTGGGATGTTTGGTGGAACCCAATGAAACTGTTCTCATGTGACTCCTAGTCTTGAACAAAGTCTTAAAAATACCACAAAACAATGGACTGTGATTAAATTTCCTGTGCATTCTGAGAGCCAAATGCCTCACTTGGGCCAAATAAGATGCCACACAGGAACAAAAGGACCAGAGGCAAAGGGGACTTGGAAAATATGTCCACGCGTGTTACTGACATCTTGAGAGATGATCTGGGGGTTTCTCAGGCTATGGAATTTAGAGATTCAAAAAAATCTCAGTTCTTGTGAAAAAGACAAGAACACCTCTGGTAGCCCTGTGGGTTAGATACGTGAGGGGGAAAGTGTTCTGTAAAGTCAAGAACTCCCATTCAAGAGAGGAAAAGACAGTGGCTACTTATTAAGCAGCAACTATGGGCTGGGCAGTTGCATGCTAAAAATGACTGTCTAGCCTAGAGAACTGAGGCCAGTGAAGGACCAGGACTTGCTCAGGGCCACACAGCCAAGCCCCCAGCTCTGGACTCCCATGGCACTTGGCACAGCTGTTCCGCCAGCCCAGTTAGCACCTGTCATGCTCTCTAAGAACTGCTGGCTCATTTATCCACCACTCCTCTCGGGCTGAAAGGGGCCATGCTCTGTCCAGCAATCTCAGCACATGGCACTGGGTCTGTCAAGGGGCCAGTTCATGTTGCTTAAACTGACGTGAACAGATGGTGACCTGTTCTTGAGAACTGAGCTTGGACCCCCTGACTCCACAGTCCCCTGTTCCGTCCCTTCCAGCACATCACCAAGCCTTTAAGATGAACTTATTTATTTTTCCACTCAAGCGAGAAAATGTCTTGAAATCCTACATGATGGAATTAGTTTTCAAATGCATGATGGAAGCACTCATGCTTCCAGTCTGACCCCTGCGTTGCCCCCACCCTCAGAGGCTAAACCCAGCTTCTGCTGCAGCAGTTACCTACAGCAGCGAGAATCTCAGGTTTACATTCTGGTTGGTACCAACGAGCTGGAAACTGCTGAGAAAGCCCTGTGGGTGCAGTGGAGATTGGTCTGTTGAATGTACATCCCCCGTGTAAATATGTTCAAGCCTCGAGCCTATGGTTTCTGCCTCCAGGTAAGGGTTCTGTCCACACTACCTTCTTGAGTAACAGCTTACAGGCCACCGAGATGGCAAACAGTGGGAAAAGAGTGTGGCTTGTCTGGGAAGTTGGCAAGTCTTCCTCCAGTGGAAAATCAAAATGGCTTGGCCTCTGGGTGCACTGTCTCCATGCCCTTAGACTTGGCAATGGGGGCCCTGTCCTGAGTCTTGTGCTCTGGGGAGCACACTCTGGCCTTCTGCAGACTGGACCCTTTCTCTCAGAGCAAGGGTCAGCAGGCCAGTGTGTTCACCTGGTCCCAGTGCTCCCCATGCTGGGCCAGGCTCCAGACAACGGACACCCCAGAAATCCCTGTCTCAGTGGCCCCAAACTCACTTCCCTTGCTTTGCCCTTCCAAGATCAGACAACATTCCATGCATGTCCCCAAGGTCCACGGGGTGACCAAAGGATGGCTGCTTGGAGGAACAGACATTTGCAGGGAGGGAAGGAGTCAGGTAGAAGGAGAAGAGGCCACGGGCCTCTGTGTGTATCTTGCCCCAGCCCCAGTTGTGTTCTTATGTGTGTTAGGGACAAGGGACAGGGGTGTGTGTGTGTGTGTGTGTGTTTGACTAACTCAGCTTCAGAAGCTTCTACATTCTGCAGCTGCCTCTGGAAGGCAGGTAGGTCCTCTTCACCTGATCACTTCTCCTCTCTCCTTGTTTGATCTTACTCAAGTGCCATGTCCTCCTGAAGCACCATTTTCAACCTAACACCTGAGTCCAACCTGCAATTTGTGCCCTCCCACCTCCAAATTCCCTTCCTCATTTTCCACTGCTCACTCTTTAAACCTAACATTCCTAAAGTGAATCATATCCCGTAGCATTTTACATCTCCATGCACCCCTCTGCTTGGGTTGCCATCTGGCAAATCCCTGTTCAGTATACCCAAGGCCCAGCTCCAATGCTACCCTTTCTTTGTAACTTTATCCTGAAGTCTTTCTTGCCCAGGCAGAATGAATGCCTCCATCATCTGTTTTTTTAAACACATCTTCCATAGTCCTCACAGAGTTGCAGATTAATTGTACGTCTGTTTCATGCTTACCTCCTCTGTTAACCTGTGAACCCCTAAATCGCTTCATTTTTTTAATAATTAGAACATATATCTGATTAATAAATAAATAATGAGTAAATATAGAAAGTAGGGGGATGCCTGGACCAGAATCAAGGCCCTAACATACTGCAGGGGAAATGCAGTAAGTGAACGGGTGAATCAGGGCTCACTCCACACTCCCATCGTTAAGGTAATCATGTGGTTAAATTAGAATTCCAGCCTCTTTTGTTTTATGTGGACCCAGCCTCAATCTCTGATGTCAAAGGCAATCGCTGTAGAATCTCCTAATGACCTTAAATGATCAAGGCAGAATATCTTATTTTTTAAAAAAAGGAGCAGCAAAGGAGACTTCCAATTCATTAATTTTCTGTGTATTCATCTTTGCACATGAAGTTGGTTGTAACGCATGTACTGTTCAAAGTTGAGCCTAAATTGAGATAATTTGGGGCATGGGGCTGAAAATGTGGAGGTCGATAGCTTGTATATAAAATTAATTTTTTATCCATTTGGAGATGCAATTTGAGATCCTTTCAAATTAAACTGCAATGGAGTCTTAGGCAGCTGGAAACATTATTGCCAACATAATTTGATACTGCACGAGCAGTAATACAGTGACAGATATTTCGATGTGACCATTAATTTGCAATTTCTGCGTGGAAATGATACATGAAGGGGAAAAAAGGTAAAAGGAACAAAATTAAAATCCATCTTCTTTCCAGCATCGTCCAAACCCACTCTCTTGCTTACTATTGCCACCTCCTCTGATTTATTGCAGATGGACAGAAATTTGTTGAATATTATCACAGACATCCTTAAGAAGGTAGGCAAGGACAGGAATCCAGAGGCTTCTCACCATCCAGGGTCCCTGAGTCTGACCACTAGAATCACCTGAAGCTACAACAAGTCCCCTTGTGAGAGGTGACTCAGTCATCACCCTTTTCTAGTGATGTCATGGAGAAGGTAATTCATTCACATGTTCCTTGGCTCACTCATTACAGAAAAAAATTCCCTTGAGCAGGGAGGCATCATAATGTGATAAAAAGAATGTTGGCTCTGTCATCATCTGGACCTAAAGTAAGTCACTTATCCCATCTGTGTCTATGCCTCATTTTTCTCATGTGTAAAACGGGGATGGTATGCCCTGCCTTTTAGGGATGTGAGGCGAATTAAGGAGACAGTGACCACCAAGCTCCTGGATGGTACTTGACACAGTTGGATTCCCTCACATACAGCTCCCACCTCCAGAAGGCAGGTGAGGTAGGGGAGCCACTGAGATAAAATAGGAGCCCTGCAGGTTGCCATGGATCCCTGGCCGGGGTCTCAGTCCAGCTGACTGCTGGGTTCATGCTTTTTAATCAACTACAGATTGGAGTTAGCAAGCTTCCATGAACACATGTCCAAAGATCGCTCTATCTATTTATTCCTTTCTACAAACATGTCTAGGACCTCTGAGATGGGACAGGCATTAGGGATGCAAAGGAATGAGACAGACACTTTCTAGCCTTCAAGAGATTTCTGTTCTGGGGTATATTTATACAATGGAATACTACTCAGCCATAAAAAAGAATAAAATAATGCCATTTGCAGCAACATGGATGGACCTGGAGATTGTCATTCTAAGTGAAGTAAGCCAGAAAGAAAAAGAAAAATACCACATGATATCACTTATTTGTGGAATCTAAAACAAATACACACACACACATACACACAAATGAACTTACTTACAAAACAGAAACAGAGTCATAGAAAACAAACTTATGGTTATTCGGGGAAAAGGGCATGGTAAGAGATAAATTGGGAGCAGATACTATTATATGTAAAATAAAAAGTTTCTACTTTATAGCACAGGGAACTATATTCAATATCTTGTAGTAACCTATCATGAAAAAGAATATGAAAAGGAATATATGTATGCATAGGTATGACTGAAATATTCCACTGTACACCAGAAACTGACACATTGTAACTGACTACACTTCAATTACCAAAAAAAAAAAAAAAAAAAAAAAAGAGAGAGAGAGAGAGAGAGATTCACGCTCTGGAGGAGGATGCAGATAAAACAATTGTGAAGGGTAGAATAATAAAGCCTGATGAATCTTCTGCAGTTGAAGTGCTGGGCTTCCAGGCAGCCCATGTCAGAAGGACACAGCCTTGTGCTGGAAACTCATCTGAGCCAATTTAATCATGACTCGTGCACAACCCCTACATTCTTTTTCATAGAAACCTGAAGCCACCGAAGAAATCTGAGGTGAGTGAAGGTTAATGATTCTCCCATAATTGTACTAATTAGGTTATAATAAAAGCGAGTCTCAGGCCAAATTCTACTACACAGATGAGCATTTAATACATAAAAGTTTATGAGCAAGCAGGCACAAAACAGGTCATACACTCTATCCCATAATGCTCAAAGAAGCCCCAGCAACCTGTGCTTGCCCTTTTAGGGGATCTCGTTACTACCTTGCACGGAGGTTCATTTAAGCCAGTTATGACAGTATTCTCAGGTAGGGGTTAACAAACTTTCTTTTTGAAGGGGAGAGGGCTAGATAGTAAATATTTTAAACTCTGCTGGTCAGACAGTCTCTGTTGCAACTATCTCTGCTGTTGTAGTGCAAAGGCACAGACGATATGTAGACAAATGGGCAAGGCTGTGTTTCAATAACAGTTTGTATACAGAAACAGCCAGCCAGTCCATGCATGGGCTGTACTTTGCCTACACCTGTTCTAGGGGCAAAATCAAGTATCATTATCACCACATCAGGCAACTAGGAATCCTCCTCGTCCAGTGGGTGACATAGGACTATTTAGGAATCAAGGCTGGGACTCCATTGCTGAGGCTAAAAGCTCGAGGTCTTACTGGGTCCTCCTGCATTATGAACATTTGGAAAGTGCTTTAATAAGATTTCGGCCAACTCACGTATTATGAATACTTTCAATTTCACCAATTAGAGTCCATTTACAATACTTATGCTAGTCAATAGGTCCCTGATTTCAACCACAACAATCAATTTCTGACATTCAGCATGCTGATTAGCAAAATGCAGGCTGCTGATCATGGTGGGGTATCAGAAGCACCTGGGCAAGGTAGTGTTGTCCCTGGAGCAGGGGCTTTTTCACTGGAACACCAAGGAACCTTCCCAGACCAGTACGGTCTTGACAGGAAGGCTGGCAGCTCTGGGTTATAGTTTAACCCATAACTCATCCATAACACTTCTTTGTTATATATTTGAGAGTAAATCACCAACCGTGTAATGTGGAGTCGAGAGGCCAGGAAGGCTGCCTGAAGGAGGGGGCCTTGGGCAAAGGATGGATAGGAATTAACCAGGTGGACGGTACAAGGCGTGGGAGAACGGGGGACAGAGGGTAGGGAGTGGGAAAGTTAAGCCCCAGGCAAAGGAGGCAGCACATTTAAAGTCCAAGATACATGAATAACGGAGCAAACAGCCATCAAGATTCTGATGTATGAGTAGACATGCCACGGGAGCAGCAGTCCCGTACCGTCCACCGCACATCCACACCCCAGCACAGTGATGTGTGAGGCCAGTCTGAGTGTTACACGTTATAATGGGCCCTCCTACCCTCCCTAAGAAGTAAGTGAGAATAGCCACTAGTGTACTTGTAACAGTGTGATGTAAGCATTCTTTGCCAAAAGTAAAGCACTGGACAAATTCATTCTTTCAGTCAATATTTCCGAGTTCCTACCATGTGTCAGGAGCTATACTAGACGTAGGACTGAACCAAACAGGAAAAAACCCTCTCTGCCCTTAAGGGGCTTATGTTCCCATGGGGAGAAGGACACCAAATAATACATAAGATACTCAGGAAATTATGTAGACTGTCAGATGGCAGCAAGTGCTCCAGAGAAACATCAAGCAGGGAAGGGAGATTAGGGTGTTCAGGGAAGCTGGGGCCTGAAATTTCACTTCTTTGATTTCAGGTCCTGCTATCAGCTCCCTGATCTCCCCTCTCTCTTTACACTAAAGTTCATACTCTTTTCCAGAACATTTGAATACTTACTGAGCACCTATGGGGTGGCAGGGTAGGTGCTGGGGAAAAAGTGTTAACAAAAACAGACAAGGTCCCTGCTACCCTTGAGCTTAAAATCTGGTGGGAGAGACAGAGCTTAACAACCATAATGACAGTCCAACATGTGAGCTGACGAAACCGCAGGTTGTAGGAAGTGTTTTGAAGGGAAGAGACAGGGGGTTAAGCTGGACAAAAATGGCCCTCGGGGCCCGTAGGTGTGGCATTCAGGGAGATGATTCTGTGGCACTGACAGGCTGATTGAAAGCCCTCGCCCCTCCCTCCTTTCTTCCTTTCATTCCTTGGACCTCAGTGGTTCTGAGAAAGCCTTCTCTCAAATGCTCATCTTCCCCACAGTCCGGGTAGGGGTCCTGCTCCATGTTCCCCCACAGAATGGATGAGTGAGTTTGGTCGGAATGTAACGTAGGGAAAAGCCAGGGCGGGTCCCACAGCCCTATCCTGTAGGCTCTACAGTTAAACAGTCTGGGGTGCAGATGGGGAACCAAGTCAGATACAGCCCAGGTTCAAGAAGCAATCTACTGGCTGGGGGCCACAGACTCAGGCCCAGGGTGAGCATGGCAGCTGCAACCCAAGGGCCCTGGACTAGTTATTAAGCCGCTGTCTCGTGGCTCCAACACCCCTTCCATACCCTGTTTTGTGATACCCAGGCTGGTATTCCATTCATCACATCACTGCCCCATCACCTGGCGCCATGCTAGTCTCTGCCACTAGGGGATGATAGAGGGAGCCGGGGAGGCTGGAGGAGGGTGAAGAGACTGCTTCCCGTTCCTGGGGGCATCACTTCTTCACCCTGGGGAAGTCCATTCCGTTACTGTAGTTGGATCTAGTTTGCAGTTTCTCCAACCCTTAAAGAGCCTGCCTCACTGCAGAACCTCAGAAACACCAGCACCAGCCAAAAAGCCCTCCTTCTTCCAACATGTTAAACGATGCTGAATCCAGTCTGTTCCCTCGTTCTACCCAGCCCTGGCGGGACCTGTTCTCATGGCTGCGATATTTTGGTGTAACACTTTCATGTTCTCTTTTTCCCTCTTCAGTTTCCTAGCCAATTCCCTTCATGTAGTTAAGCAGAGGTTTCCAAACTCTCATGGTGACCTTGGTGTCCTGGTGATTTTTTTCACAAGAGTTCCCAGCCAAAGAAACACCTAATAGTTTCATTTATCAGTCAGTCCAAACAAGTTGATAAGTGTTTCTGTACTGGCAACTTAATGGTGGTTTGAGAAAATACACACAAATCAAAAGCAAAATATTTTAATTCCATTCTTAAATAACCACAATCACTTCCTCACGGGATGCGTGCATCTGCGGAGCCCTGCACGACTTCTCAGACGACAGCTTCGGACTAGACATCTGCTCTTGCTGCCTGCCCCATGTTGACCTGCCTGCAGTACTTGCTTCTCACCTCACTAACAACGGGAAGCCAAGCTTTGCAAAGATATCATGTCATTGAAAGGAATGTAGCCCAATCTAATGTGGAAACTGTGGATCACCTCACCTTACAAGTCTGTACAGTGTCTGACAGATGACACTGTTTTCTGTGATAATTTAACACTGAAATTCTTTTTTTTTTTTTATAAATGGGGGTACTGGGGATTGAACCCAGGACCTTGCGCATGCTGAGCACGCACTCTACCAGTGAGCTATACCCCTGCCCCACCAACGCTGAAATTCTAAATGCCCTCATGTGGTACCTTTGTGACTTCACTGTGGCATCCTGGGCTGCCTCAGTCCAGTTTGAGAACCACGACAGTTGACAATTCATATTAGGCAATCCTGGCTATTCAAATAAGTGGTGTGATGCATCTCTGAACTAGACCTTGACTGCTCTAGATGCAGGACTTTACTGCCTGGACTTCATGTTCATTCTGCGTCCCCGCCCTTCCTCTCCAGTGTTCCTTTCTGCCTTGGTACCCTCTGCCCAACAAATATGATGTTCCAGCTGGCCGCACTCTGCTTCCTGGCTCTGGCTCAGACCTGGCTCCTTCCTCTCTGCCCCATCCATATGCAGCCACCTGGAGCGGCTGAGCGAGGGGCAGGGTGGCCAGCCACACCTCCCACCACATCAACAGTTCAGGTGTTCAAACGCCAGGAAGAATTAAATGGACACAGGCACAAGATTGCAGCCTGGAAATAAAAGCTGGAGAATGTTTAGAAATTACTTCTGTGGCAGAGGAAACCAGGTTGGAAAGAGAAGCAATTTCTAAATTACACGGTTTCAGTTTCCAGAGAAAGAAAGAGTTTGGGGAGGTGGAGGGGGAGAGGCGAGCTCATAGCATCTTCTGGGCTTCACTTCAGTTCACACTTAATTCATGGCAAGTCCCTTTGTCCATTAAAAAAAGGAAAAAGGGAAGAGCTGGAGAAAGAATAAAACCTGAAACATCTCTGATGGTCCAAAGCCACCTAGTGCCGGGCCCAGGTGAGGTACTACGCATTCTGAACACCACTTCTCCTTGGGACACACAGTCTGGCTGTGAATAATGTGGGCACTGGAATTAGGGAACAGTCCATAGTGTAGCTAATTTGTCATCACTGTATTGCTAGTGAGAAGCCATGTGTAATGGAAATCAAATTATTCCTAGAATATGTGAAATAAGCAAACAAAAGCAGTATCTCCTGACTGGACTCTGATAACGTCTCTCCCAGAACTTCCTTTTCAGTTCAGCTTTTTATATTCGGATCTGAGGCCTTCTAAAGTGGAGGCTGCTCACAAGTGAGGACCCCCCAAGCCGGGACGTTCTTGACCTCCCAAGGAATCACATTAATCTATAGACAGGACTCAGGACTGCTGGACCTTGAGGAGCCCTGCTGTGTCAGCAGCCCCAGAAATGCCTACCAGGCTTTTTTATGATGCCCAAAGCTTTTTTTTTTTGAAATGTACAAGAATATCATTAAATTGAAGGAAAAATTTCAAACAAAAACTACTGTCAGTTAAAGGTGGCTTATCCTCTGTCGAGTCGCACTGGAGATTTACCTACACAAGGAGAAAGGGGACACGACAGAGCAAAAGTTGTCTGTTCCATATGACTCAGCCATAAAAAAGAATGAACTGATGCCGTCTGTAGCAACACGGATGGCCCTAGAGATGATCATACTAAGCGAAGTCAGTCAGACAGAGAAAGACAAATATCATATTATATAACATATGTGGAGTCTAAAAAAAGTGATACAAATTCTATTTACAAATCAAAAAGAGACTCATGGACAAACTCTGGTTACCAAAGGGGAAAGAGCAGGGAGGGATAGATTAGGGGTTGGGGATTAACAGACACACGTTCCTATATATAAAATAGATAAACGACAAGGACCTACTGTATAACATGAGGAACTATATTCAATTTCTCGTAATAACATAGAATGGAAAAGAATCTGAAAAGAAAATACATATGTATGTGTATGTATAACTGAATCACTTTGCTGTACACCTGAAACTAACATTATAAATCAACTAAGCTTCAATAAAAAAAATTTTTTTAAGTCATCTATTCCGGTCACTTTGTGGCAAAATGCTAAGAAGAGAACCCCAGCCAAAGAGCATGTACAGCAGAACAGGAGCGAGAAGACCCACCTGTCCCCTGCCTCACTCCCTTGGGAAGCACCCTGGTGCTCAGCAACGGTGGGGGCCAACATGTCTACGCCATGTTTCCAGGCTGACCCTCTGAAAGAAGGTGGTCCCTGGCCATGACACTGAGACACTGCCTAGCACAGCCTCTTACATAAGCCACCAAATGACAACCCATCCCATTAGAATCCTGAAGAGATCACTCACCTTCTCCCTGGACTTTCAAGGTCAACTTACACTTCTAAAGCTGCCTCTGCACAATGTGAAATTTTTCTCAAGGGTCATTGGTCACAATGCCCCTCCCACTTTTCGTTTCCCCTCCACCTGCAAATACCATTGCTCAGGTGCCTGATGTTTTCACACTTTCTCTCTCCTGCCCATCAAAACTTATTTATGAACTGAGTGAACTTCAGTGAATCTTTTTACCTATTCTGATCCCCAGTTTTATATCTAAAGTGAAGCTAACGATACGTATCTCCTAGCATTCTTGAGAGGTTAAAATGAAAATTTTATGAGCTCATGTATTAGAGGGATGTTGCTGTGTAACATACAGCCCCCAAAGCCACTGGTTTACAGCAACAGGCATTTATTCTCTAGCTCGTGCATCTGCTTGTCTGATCTAGGCTGGGCTCAGGTCTGCTCCATGTGCCAAGGCTGAAAGGGCAGCAAATACTCAGGGCATGTTCTTTTCACAGTGAATAAACCAGAGCCAAGCCAACCCACGCAAGAACCCATAAGGCCTCCCTCATGTCATGGCTAGTATTGGACATGTCCACCATATTGGCCAAAGCAAGTGTCTAGGCAAGCCCAAGATCAGTGGGGCTGCCCCTCTGACAGTGGGGATGTTGAGGCTGAGGAAGTGAGTATTTGCTGACTGATAACCGTAATTATCACAGATCAGTATGAGTTTATGTTTTGGTTAAAGTGATCAGCCAGCACTTCTTCACATAGCATAGGCTTGGTCTCCTGAGGGGAGAAAAGTCTGACTTTGAGTTTAATTCGCTGAAAACTCAAGGTATATGAGGCTGCTTGTTCAACATCCATTTGGACTACTCTGTGATGTGTCCTGGGAGAGAGAGGGAGAAGTCTAATAGATAGACCTGGAGGAAGCACTCTGGCATTTGAAGTCCTTCTCAGTCTCAACACAAACCTTCTGACCCACCAGCCAGATTGGTCAGGTAAGTCCTTTCTTCCCTCATCTCCCAAACACTGGCTCAGACCACATTCCTCTAATACCCTGCTATCTTCTGCCCCAGATCAAAACTCCTGTGATAGGCAAAATAATGACCTCCTAAAGACGTCCACATCCCAATCCCCAGAACCTGTGAACAGGTTATGTTACACGGCAACAGGAACACTGTGGGTGTGATTAGGGATATTGAAATGAAGCTAAAGAAGGTTATCCTGAATTATCTGAGGACCTCACAAGGGTCCTTATAAGAGAGAGGCAGGGGGTCAGAAAGGGGAGAAAATGCTATGCTGCTGGCTTAGAATACAGAGGAAGAAGCCACAAGCCAGAGAATACAGGCAACCTTTAGAAACTGGAAAAGGCAAATAAATAGATTCCCCCTTAGAGCCTACAGAAGGGACACCGCCCTGCAAGCCTATTTTAGACCTCTGACCTCCAGAATAAGAAGCTAATACAAGCCTCAAATATTGTTCTGTTTGTTTCTATGTTTTTACACACTCTTCACTCTCATGGCCTTTCCTTCCTAGACACACATTACTATATGTGTCATATATGCTCCTTTGCTTGAATGAATTCTTATAGAACACATGCAATCGTTTTGTTTGTGTGCACAGAATTATTTAAATCAGAATGTGTTTTAGCTCCTTCACCTTTTCATCACTCAGCACACTGACTCTGACGTCCGCCTAGGCTGCCATGTGCCCTCAGTCCATTACTCTCAGCCTTGCACAGTGGTCCATGGTGTACATCCTGCATAACTTATCCATCGACTCCCCATTGATGGATGTGGTTTGCTTCCAACACATCACTACCAGAAACTGTGTTTAATTTATGCAATTTTATCATGTGTGTAGCTTCATGTAAATACCAATACCATCAAGATACAGAACTGTCCCCTCACAAGGCTCCCTCATGCTGGCCTTTTTTAGACACACCACCCTTTCCTCCCCACCGTCTGAAACCTACCAATTTGTTTTCTGTCTGTAATTTTATGATTTCAAGCATAGCACAAAAATGAAATCACATAGCATGTAACATTTGAGATTTTCCTTTTCACTTAGTGTAACTCCCTTGACAATCATCCAACCTGTTGCCTCTGTTAATAGGTGGCTCCTTTTTATTTCATGGTACAGGTGTCCCACTGTTCACATCTGAAGGACATCTGTGTAGCTTCCAATTTGTGGTTAAAGAGGTTCTGTTACCAATTCCAATGTGTTGTGGTGGGGGATTCCTATATAGCACAAAGTAACTGTCCAGACAGCAGTTGGGTGTCCTAAATTCAACTCAATCCTGGCACTACCTACCTTGAGATATCATCAGATTCCACAGGTTAAGGGCTCAATCCTACATGAATACCCTCCACCCCCCATAAGCACACAGACTTTAGCTGCCAGTTGTAAGTCCAGGTTGTCTCCTGTACTTCTGACCAACTGGTTGTAAAACAGAGGTTCCCATGACCCCCTCCCCCAGTTTGATTAATTTGCCAGAGCAGCTCACAAACCCAAAAAAGCATTTTACTTACTAGATTACTGGTTTATTATAAAAGGATTAAACTACGGAGCAGCCAGATGGAACTGATGCATAAGACAAGGTCTGGGAAAGGGAAGGGAGCCTCCATGACCCCTCCAGGCATATCACCCTGCCAGCACCTCCAAGTGTTCACCAACCGGAAGTGCTCCGAACTCTGTCCTTTTGGGTTTTTATGGGCTTTAATTCTGTGTGACAGGCACTTGGCCAAACACTTTCATGGCAGCTTCATTTATAGGCATGACTGATTAAATCACTGTCCACTGGCAACTGATCTCTATCCCCTTTACCCAGAGGCTAGGGGGTGGGACTGGAAGTTCCAACTCTCTAACCACAGGGTTGGTTCTCTTGGCAACCACCCCCCATCCTTGGGTGCACCACACAGTCACCTCATTCACGTAACAAAAGTCACCTCTAGTGGTCTTACCACTTGGGAAATTCCAAGGGTTTTAGGCACTCTGTGCCAGAAGCAGGGATGAAGACCAAATATATGTGTCTTATTAATAATCAGGTTATCACAGGGATTATTATGAATAAACCCACTATGGACATTCATGCCCAAGTTTCTGTGCAAACTTATCCTCTGGGATAAATGCCTAAATAATTGCTGAATTGATGGTAAATTCATTTTTAGTTTAAAAATAAACTGACAAACTATTTTCCAGAGTGACTGAACCATTCTACATTCCTTCACGTGGTATCTGAGCAATCCAGGTTCTGACATCCTCGCCAGCATTTGGTGCTTTCACTACGGTGTTTATTAGCCATTCAGACAGGTGTGTAGTGATGTCTCCTGGTTTTAATCGGCTCTTCCCTAACGGCTAATGATGGTTCACATCTTTTCCTGTGCTTCCTGCTGTCTGTATATCCAGTTCGTTTGCTGTCACTTTTGTTTTCTAGTAAGTGAATTTAAAGCTCCAGGTTTTCCTTTAAGTATTGTTTTTTGCTCTGTTCTACAATACAGAAAGGCTCTGATTCATCACTATTCACTTCGTGACTCTTTATGACTTCCCAAGTGTTACTTACTAATGTTATTTAGCTGTCAAATTCATGGGATTTTTAAAGCTGTCCTTTATTATTAATTTCTCATTTTATTGTAAAACAGTTGGGGAACATGGCCTGTGTGATATGGATTCTCTAGAATTTAATTGGGCTTCTTTTCCGGCCTAACGTGTATTCTATTTTTGTGACTGTTTTGTGTGAGCTCAAAAAAATGTGTCGTCTTGGTTTAGGTGTAGAGTTCTACTTAATTTTAAGATTTAATATTAAAATTTGTCAACATGTTAATAAGCTTGAGTTTATGAATTATTTGTATTCACATCTTCAACATCTCTGTTTATTTCTATTTGTTATTATTTCGTTTAAACAGACCAAGTGCCTGGTCCGGTTGTTAACTTGCTTTCACTGAGAATGATCGATTGCCATAACAACTATAATTTGTGAATGCTTATCCGTTTCATGGAAAGTTTCAAAATCTGGTACTGGGCACTTGGCTAAGTACTTTGCTTACATCACAGTTACTTGTCACGGTGAGAAGTCTCAGTGTCTCCATTTCATAGATGAGGAAACTGAGGGTCCAGAAGCAAAGTGATGACATCACACACCCAGCAAATGGCAGAGCTGACAATTGAACGCAGATTCGCCCACTAAGTCCATGATTTTAATGACTCTACCCTCAGGCTTAGTTTGTTTACTTGCAAAAGGAGGGGGAATTCCTCTCCTTGGAGGACCTTTAGGGTTTGCTTTTAGGCTAAAAATTCCTCCACTGTTACCATCCTTTGAGTTAACATTTATCAAGCTCTTGCTATGGTTAAATTCTAGGTTCTGTGCTAAGAATTGAATGTACATGATCCTATTTCATCCTCACGGCCACCCTTGAAGTTAGGTATTGAAATCCTAATGTTACAGGGGGTTCATCGGGGTTCCTGGCTAGGATCTGAACCTAGCAGTGAGGACTCTGGGGCCCATGTTCCTAGTCACAATGAGGTGGGAAGCTCCATAAAAAAAGACCAGCAGGACCCCCAGGCAGGGCCACTACCCTCCTGCCGGCACCATCCAGTTCCCTGGCCCAGTGGCTGTCTCACTTTTTGCCTCTGAAATGGCTTACTTCTAGGAAAGTGGAACTTACCCCTAAAATTCTATTGGTTCCCTGAGCTCATCCTGATTGGTCCATTACCCTAACTTCTGATTGGTCCATTTGTAGTACTTCATTTGCATGGAGCTCACTCCTGATTGGTTATTTCTCTCCCTTCTGATTGGTCCATTTCTACAAAGCTTGTTCCTAATTAGTCAACTTTTGTTATATCTTATTTGCATATGATGTTGCAAAATGTAAACTGGCAGCCTATAAAAGTCTGTGTAAACCCAGGCAGGGCCACTACTCTCCTGCTGGCACCATCTGGTTCCCTGGCCCAGAGGCTCTATCTCACTTTTTGCCTCTGAAATGGCTTACTTCTAGAAAAGTGGAACTTACCCCTAAAATTCTATTGGTTCCCTGAGCTCACTCCTGATTGGTTATTTCTCTCTCTCCTGATTGGTCTATTTCTACAAACTTGTTCCTAATTAATCAACTTTTGTTATATCTTATTTGCATATGACGTTGCAAAGTGTAAACTCGCCGCCTATAAAAGCCTGTGTAAACTTACAGACAGGGTCCAGAGCTTGGAGTGTTAACTCCTCTGGGCCTGCTGGCGTAATAAACCTGAGTTCTCCAACTCTCCGAGTGCTGCTTCATCTCTCGCCCAGATCCAGGTTGCTGTCACAACTGAGCTGTAGCACTGAGCTGTAACACTGAGCTATAACACTGAGCTGTAACACGTTTTTCTGCAACAATACTAGACCTAGGTCTCCCACACTGAGCTGGAGGCTCTATAAACAACATTTTATGTAGCCCCACAAAAGCCTTGAGGAGGAACTAGTGTGCTCCCAACAGTCCTTCTGATGACCCTGGGGACCCTGGAGAGAAGTCCTCTGCCCCTCCGACTTGACAGAACCTCCCCTTCCAACTGCTTGGCATCTGAGGCACAGCATCCTCTTCTCATTTTCCAAAAGTGCTAACACACTCCTAAAGGCAACACTTAGCCCTGGACCCAGGTGCTTTCACACTGTTATCTCGTTTCTTCCTCTTCAGCACCACCTCCAACACACCCCCCACTTTCTAGACAAGGACACACACTCCCTCACATTGCTGATCCTCCCCTGCTTAACCCTGGAAAAGCCTCACCCTATAAAGGACTGCTAAACTTGATACAACTTACAGTATCTTTTAAAAGTGGCGATGCGGGCTCTTCTCACTCATCCCGACCCTTTCACTCGCTTTTTCTCCCTCCCCATGGTTCCCTGGAGTAATGAGAGAGAAGCAGTGAGTTATCACCATGTTAAGCTGCACTAAATGCCTTTATTTTATGGTTAGAGACCTCTTGAGAAATCACGATGAGATCACATCTTTTGTTCTTGGGAAAATAATGTGGCAAAACGACACCTCTAATCCTCTATTTTAATTTGTTCTTATTGATCTTTTTCAAAATTAGGGAAACAAGTTTTCTCACGGCAAATGTTATGACAATGTATGGGGAGGCCCTAGTTATAAAGAATAATGAAGTCGGGGCTGTGAAAGAAAGTCTTTCCTAAGATAGGGGGAAGGGGAGGATGGGGGTGGTGAGCAAGTAGCTAGGAAAGGAACCATGCAGAGGAAGGAAACCCACCAGATATGAAGGGTTAACTCTGAGTGGTGAGTTCAGGAGGGATGTGTCATCAAAGAGGCCTTTCATGACCCCAGTCAAAAATAATACCTCCAACCACCATGTGACTATCACATCAATTTTCTTTACTTTCTTAGAACTTGTCACTTGCAGAAATTATCTCACTCATTTATTTATGGAACTGTTTACTTCTTGATTTCCCCCACCCTAGCCTGAAAAATGAATTGTACAAGAGCAAGAACTCTGCATATTTGGTTTTCTGCTATTTCCCCAGTTTCTAGAATCAGGCTTGGCACATAATAGGTAGTCAAATATTTAGCTGGATGAATGGATGGATGGCTAAATGGATGGATATGTGGAATAAATGTTTTTCTCTGTCTCCAATCTTCTGTGAGTTCTGAATTTTCTATAATGAGCAAAAACTTCTCTGGTTAGGTGAAAAAATAGGTTTAATTTATTAGCACCATTTATTCCTAGAAACCTTTCCTGTTTCCTCAGGCACAAGTGGGCCTTCCTCTTCTGATCTCCCTAAAATTTTTGTATCTTTCACTAGACACTGGGCTTTGTCATCTTAATACTGTGACTATTTTGTTCATTTCTTGTCTTTCCCCCCTGGAATCTAAGGTTCTTGAGTATTAGACTCATAAACTGCTGGAGCAGGAAAGAACTGAAAGATCATCTGGTCCAACTTTCCATCGTACAGACGAAGACAATGAGATGCAGAGATACGAACTATCCAAACTCAACAGCAAAAGATAATCCAGGAAAATGCTACATTCTCCATGCCATGTTTTCTTTGTTCAAATTGTCCTTTGTCATTGGGTTAGTTGGTGGTAGGGCAGCTCCGGTCCTGGAAACCTAGACCTTTGGCCTCTGTTCTCTAGGTCATAGGGCAGTGCCTTTTGCATTCACACTGGCATTCCCTCCCTCAGGGCATCTACTCCGTTTCTGGAAGAAGCAGGAAGGGCAGGCAAGCGGAAGAACTGCACCTTCTCCCCTTACTTTGCATGGCCTTAAACATGGCATCCTATATTTATGCCCAAAGAACTAACAAGGAGAAGGGGGAAAAAAAAACCCAAACTACTCTCTGGCTGCTATCAAAAGGGACACAGACAATCCCAAGTGGTTTCTGGCAAAAGTGTGCAGAGCCTCTTTCAACTTTGCCACCAGGGTCTCAGAAGTGCTCCCTTAAGGAAGAGGGAGCTTAACTCTAAAAATAATTTTAGTATTTAGGTATTTAAGACAAATGGAAAACTACCAGTCAAAATATAACAAACACCCCCAAACCCAGCACCTTAGACACTGAAATTAGGATTTAGCATTCTCATGTAGTTATTTTCATTTCCTTTTCACAAATATAAATCTAAGAAAGTCAAATAATTAATGTTGAATGTGTAAAAACCATACTATAGGTGTATATATATACATATATATGTATCCTTCTGCAGCGTCCATCACTTTAGCAAATGGCATTTATACTACCTGATAAATAACAACACTGATAACAGTATTTGACTATTTAAAATTTGCTATCACTACAAATTGGTTCATTTATATTTTTTCATCTCTAGACAATCATGTTACACGTGTGTGAAATATATATTTCACATCCCTGCTAGTCATTTTCCTAAAAAAAAAAACTCCAACCATACTGGCTGCTTCTAATATCATGTTAAATAGAAATGGGGTTGGTGCATTCTTCTTCAGTTTTTTATTTTTCTGCTTTTAAATGTAATGTTCTAAATTTCATTATCTATCATAATGTTTACTGTCTGATTTTTGAAGATGCCCCTTATCAGATTAACGAAGTTAATTTCTATTCCTAGATTTATGAGTTTTTGTTGTTATCAATGGGTTTTTAATTTTAGCAAATAATTTGATGCATCTATTCAGCTATGAGTCTTCCATTTGGATTGATTAATATGGTAATATTAACATACTTTGTAATGTTAGATAACCCTTGCATTTTCTCAATGAAACCTAATTTTGCTTTTGTCTATTTGTAAACTTTTATATGGATGGAATCATAAGTAAGTACTCCTGTGTGTCTATTTTGTTCAATTTTAAGTTTGTGAGAATCTGCCACAGTGTTACATGTCACATTATTTCATCCATTTTCACTGCTATATAGTATTGCATTGTTCATTCATTCATTATATTGTTGTGGGACATTGTGTTGGTTACAAGTTGGTTACAAGGTTATTAGCTATTAAGAATAACACTGTTATAAAATTAAAGAGGAGAGAACACTCACAAATTCATTCTACAAGGCCACCATTACCTTGACACCAAAACCAGACAAAGATACTACAAAAAAAAAAAAAAAAAAAAAGAAAAGAAAATTACAGACCAGTACTTCTGACAAACATAGATGCAAAAACTCTCAACAAAATATTAGGAAATCAAATTTAACAATGTATTGTTAAATATATTAAACAATATTAAATATATTAAATTAATAAATTAAACATAGTAAATATATTGAACATTAACAATATATTGTTAAATGTAAAGAATCATAAATTATGATCAAGTGGGATTTATTCCAGGGATGCAAGGATGCTTCAATATTCACAAATCAATGTGATGCATCACATTAACAAAAGGAAGGATAAAAACCACATGATCATCTCAATGATAGAGAAAAATCATTTGATAAATTAAACATCTACTCGTGATGGAACCTTTCATCAAAGATGGTATAGAGAGACTATATTCTGACATAATAAAGGCCACCTATGATAAATCTTTGGTTAATATCATATTCAGTAGTGAAAAGCTGAAAGCCTTTCCTCTAAAATAAGGTACAAGGACACCACTTCTATTTAACACAAATCCTAGACACAGCAATCAGAAAAGAAAAAGAAATAAAAGACATTCAAATTGGAAGGGAAGCAGTAAAACTATCACTGTTTGCACATGACATGATACTACACATAGAAAACCCTTAAAGTCTCCACCAAAAATCTGTTAGAACAAATAAATGAATTCAGTAGCATTGCAGGATACAAGATTAACACAAAAAAAATCTATTGTTTTCTTATACAGTAATAACGAACTGTCAGAAACAGAAAGCAATCCCATTTACAACTGCATCAAAAAGAATAAAATACCTAGGAATAAACTTAACCACGAAAGTAAAAGATCTATAGTCTGAAAACTATGAAAAAAATTAATGAAGGAAATTAAAGATGATACAAAGAAATGGAAAGACAGTCTGTGTATACAGATTAAAAGAGTTAATATTGTTAAAATGTCCATACTATACAAAGCAATCTACAGATTTAATGCAATCCTTATCAAAATACCCATGACATTTTTCACAGAACTAGAACAAATAACCTTAAAATTTATATGGAACCACAAAAGACTCCGAACTGCCAAAGCAATCTTGAGAAAAAAAAGAACAAAGCCATATCACACTCCCTGACTTCAGACTATACTACAAAGCTACAGTAATCAAAACAGCATGCTATTGGTAAAAAAATAGACACATAGATCAACAGAACAAAATAGAGAGTCTGAAATAAACCCACATACTTATGGTCAATTAGCCTATGACAAAGGAGGTAAAAATATACAATGGAGAAAAGACATTCTCTTCAAAAAGCGGCATGGGAAAAGTGGACAGCTACAGGTAAAAGAATGAGATTAGAACATCTCATACCACACACAAAAATGAACTCAAAATGGATTAAAAATTTAAATGTAAGATCTGTAATCCTAGAAGAGAACACAGGCAGTACATTCTTTGACATAAAATGTACCAATATTTTTGGGGGGATGCCTGTCTCCTAAGGCAAAAGAACGAAAGCAAAAATAAACAGTTGGACCTAGTTACACTTAAAAGCTTTTTCATAGTAAAGGAAACCATAAACAAAACATAAACAAAATGAAAAGACAACCTACTGAACTGGAGAAAATATTTACAAATGATATGACTGATAAAAGGTTAATATCTAAAATATATGAACATCTCCTACCAAAACCAAAACCAAAACCAACAAAAAGCATCCTAATTAAAAAATGGGCAGAAGATCTGAATAGATATTTTTCCAAAGAAGATACACAGAGGTCCAACAAGCACATGAAAAGATGTTCAACATCACTAATCTCAGAGAAATGCAAATAAAAACCACAAGATATTACCTCATACCTGTCAAAATGTCTGTCATCAAAACGGCTAAAAATAACAAAGGTTGGAGAGGATGTGGAAAAAAGGGAACCCTAGCACACTGTTGGTGAGAAAGTAAATTGGTGCAGCTACTATGGAAAACAATATGGAAGTTCCTCAAAAAATTAAAAATAATATTACTATATGATCCAGAAATTCCACTCCTGGGTATTTATTTTAAAAACCCCACTAATTTGTAAAGATATATTGCACTCCAATGTTCATAGCAGCATCATTCGCAATAGCCAAGATACGAAAGCAACCTAAGTGTCCATAAACAGATGAATGGATAAAAAAGATGTGTGAGAGAGATATATATTCCATTATACACACACACACACACACACACACACACTCAGCCCTAAAAAAGAACAAAATTCTGCCATTTGCAACAATGTGGGTGGACCTAGAGGGTATTAAGCTTAGTGAAATAAGTCAAAGACAAATACTCTATGTTATCACTTATATGTGGAATCTAAAAAATAAAATGAATGAATGTAAGAAATCAGAAACAGACTCAGATATAGAGAACAAACTAGTAGTTATCAGTGGGGAGAGGGAGACGGAGTGAGACAGGGGTATGGGATTGACTCTACTACTATGTATAAAAAAAATTAGCAACAAGGATATATTGTACAGGATACATTGGGAAATGTAGCCATTATTTGGTAATAACTTTAAATAGAATATAATTCATTAAAATAGCAAGTCACTATGTAATATACCTGGAACCAATGCAGTATTATAAATCAACTATTCTTTAAAGAAAAAAGAAAGAAAAAAAGAACAGTGCTGTTAGGAACTTTCCTTTACACATCTTTTGGTGACATACATATCTATTTCTGTTGTGACTACACCCAGAACTGGAATTTCTGGGGCATACTGTATTATATTTGGCTTCAGTATATATCAGGATCTGCAAATTGCAGCTTGCCAGCCAAAGTCAGCCTGTAACTTCTTTTCATAAATAAAGTTTTATTGGAACACAGCTAAACCATTTGTTTATGTATTATTCATGGCTGTTTTCACACGACAAAGGCAGCGTTGAGTAGTTGTGACAGAGACAGCATGACTTGCAATGCCTAAGATATTTACTACCTGGTTCTTTATGGAGAAAATTTGCTGTTCGCTGCTGTAACTTTCAGTTTTTTAAAGTGGTTGTACCAATTTGTATAATCACTTTTTAACATGCACCACTGGATTTTATTGCCACATACAGGTGACAAATTAGGCTGTCATTTTCTTTTGACTTTTTGGTCCTAGGGTGGTCTGGCTGTCAAGGTTTCCTAGCCTAATGAAATTAGTTAGGGAATTTTCCTTATATTTGCCATTCTCTGAGAGAGCTTGCCAAAAAACAAAACAAAACAACACAAAACAAAACTTTTCCTTGAACGTTTGGTTGAATTTGCTTGTAAAACAATTTCGCATTTTCTTTGAAAGATTTTTCAACCACTTCAGTTTTTTAAATTATATTTAGGTTTTCTACTTCTAATTGGGTCAGTTTTGGAAGTTTTATTTTTCAAGGAAATGACATGATTTATCTTAGCTTCACTTATTGACAAAATGTTACTTATGATATTCATTGATCATAAGTATTTTAACAGGAATTTTTTCATATATAAAAATTAATTTAAAATATGTACCTAGAGAAGAATAATAAAATTCATTCCTATGTATGCAATACCTCCCTTAAGAAACAGAATAATATCAATACATTTAAAATCCATCACCTCCTCAGTGTATCCTATCCTCTTTCTCTTGCCTCTGGGAGGTAACCAGTTTCCTGAATTTATATACAATATTTAATAAATATATATATTTATCCCTAAACCATATATTGTTTACTTTTGCGTGCTTCTGATACAAAAGGAAAATGAATGAATAAAGGACTATTAAAAATCTCCCACTGACAGACCTGAAATTTCCTCTTTGTAATTTTGTCAAATTTAGCTTTACGTATTTTTATGTTATTATGTTATTGCAGAAATTTAGAGTCACTGGAACTCCCAGAATAAACAAATCCTTCATATCTGGGAAGCAGATCAAACTCTCTTTTAGTAAAACAATAATTATTTTACTTTCAATCTCTTTTATCTGATATTAATACGGTTTCATGAGCTTTCCTCTGTTACTGTTTTCTTGATATATTTTTCCCACATTGGACTTTCAGTATCTCTGTAGCCTTATGTTTTAGGTGTCTCTTTTAAACCTGTATAACTTGAGTTCTCTAGTTTGTTTGTTTGTTTGTTAGTTAGTTAGTTTGTTTTTACAGTTTATAATCAAATGTAACAATTTTATGTTTAAACTACAGAGTTTAGCGTATTTGCATTTGAGAATACTATTAAATTAAGAATTATTTTACCATCTTATTTTGTCTTGCTTTTTCTATGCTTTGTTATTCCTTTTTTGCTTCACTTTAAATTTACTGAATTTTAAATTCCATTTTATTATAAGTGTAGCCTTTTTTATCTTTAAATATTTTACTAGACTTTGCAGATCATCAGAGATAAATTATGCAGAAATGTCTGTAAACTTTATGCATTCATACAGCACCCATTCAATATGTCCTACATTCTGGGAGCAGGGCAGGGAGTAGTCACAATATACTATCTCATGAAATTCAAACACTCATTCCACCCACTGAGGAAGTCACTTTTGAGTTTCTGTGGAAGGTGATTCTTCCCTTTTTCTCTCCCCATTTTACCTGCAACCAAACAACTCAGTCACCAAGCATACTGCTCAGTTTATCAAGGGGTTCTTAAGTTTCAGAAACACATTTGGTAGAGTTCATGACTTTATTATTTTAAATGGCTATGCAACAAATTAGACTCCAGTCACTTGCTGAGATGACAGATTTCTGGGGTCATCGTAGGTGAAGAGTGAGTCTGATAAGAGTTTGAACAGGAATATTGCTTTAAATGTATAAATTAACACTTTTCTGCATATCAACAAGATGAGCCCACCCTTCTGCTTGGTCTCCGAGGGACACAGATGGCTCACAATCCTCTATGACATTGGAAAGAGTGAAGAAACACGAGTTATATTTGCCCTTTGACTGTGTTTTCCATTGGAATTTGATTAAAGAACATTTCTTTGTTCATTGTCCTTTTTAAAGCATTCAGCTCAGTGAAAGGTTGAGTCAAACAGGCAGCTGAAAAGCTTTCCTGCCTTCCTTCCCCATGGGTTCTGGCCACAAAGTCACTTCCAGGCAGAAAGCTGCTGACTCAGTGGTGGGCTACCAACATCCTAATCCACACTGAGTGGTCCACCAACGACCCAGCAGAGGATTTGGGAAGAACACAGCCGATCATCCGTTTCTGTTTATTCATTCATCCTTTTAACATTTCTCCTTTGGTGTCTTTTTATGTGCACAAAATGAATATATAATGCACATAATACATTACTCTAGTAATGTATACATTCATTTATCAGTAAGTAAATGTATGCATGGGGAAAACAGAAGTGTTTTACTGATGAGATTTATAATTTAAAAAACATGAGTCTACTGTTTGTGGGACAGATTTAGAAGCCTGACTACCCACCTAAACCACTCTGTGAGCATCGCCCTGTGGACCCTCTCAGTCACACAATTCTGTTTCCTATCTCAGGCTTTCTTTACTGACCTAAGCCCTTATGATGACACTGATGCTTCTCAGCTGAATTTATTCTCAGAGTCTTTTCCTACTATCCTCTCTTCCTTCCTACTCTCTTTATCCAAGACCCAGACTATTACCACTCAGTTCCAGCTACTTCTGGAATATTCTGCTATTCAAGGTAGTGAACAATATTACACAGTAATCTTGTGTCATCTTGAAAATATCTTTCCTGACTCAAGAGAAAACAAAGATCTCACTTAGTATCAGGACTTGCTGGAGGCCAGGAACTCTGAATTATTTGATGTTATTCACAATGTATGTGTGAAAAACTGAGATTAGGTGATTTGAGTACAAGGTTGCAGAATGAATCAATGTTTTAATCTGACCGAGATTCGGAGCCCTATGCGTTCCCTGGCTGGGATCTTCAGTGGGCCCACGGAAAGCCTCCGATTAGGGGCTGCATCTGTGCCCCTTCCATGTTCCTCACGTGGTGGGGCCCGTGTAGGATACCTCCCAGATCCTAGGGTCTGACTGTGTCTCGTTAAAAGAATTTGAAGCAGTAGAAAGAGCAAGGTTTCTGCAAACAGAAAGAACTACATTCAAATCCCAGCTCCCAGATCCAACCCAAATTATGGACACTTGACCAGGTATATTGATTGGGGCAGGCCAGGTAATGCTGTAGTGAAAGCAAGCCTCAAATCTTAGGGGCTTGAAAACAACAAGTCATTATTTCTTACTTGTGTTGCACACCCAGGGGCAGTTTAGCAGTGGGCTCTGCTCAGCCTAACTACATGGACTGAAACTGATGAAACAGATGTGGGGGAACAGCACAGTGACCCGTAACCTCTCCCTCTAAGGTTCCACCGAGATGAGACATACGTCACTTACACTCACATGGATACAGGTACGCTAAGATGGCAGGGAAGGGTAATCCGATCGCACGCCTGGGAGGAGAACAAAAGATATCCGAGAAGCCTCACGGATGACTACCACTCCAAGTTATCTAACACCTCTGAGCCCCCCATCTTCTCTGTTCAAACAACAAACTTATGGCTAAGGGGAGGGGAGGGGAGAAGGGGATGGGAAGGGATAAACTGGGAGTTCAAGATTCGCAGATACTAGTATATACAAAATAGATAAACAACAAGTTCATACTGTAGAGCACAGGGAACTATATTCAATATCTTGTAGTAACTTATGGTGAAAGAGAGTATGAAAATGAATATATGTATGTTCATGTATGACTGAAGCATTATGCTGTACACCAGAAATTGATACACATTGTAAACGGACTCTATGTCAATAAAAAATAATCTATAATATGGAAAAAAAAAAGATAGTGATACGAATAAAGACAGGATAAATCAGAAGTAGAGTGTCCGTACAGGAAGTGCCCGGCACAATGCATGGCCAGTAGTTGAGCTTAACGAGTATTAGTTCCCTCCTCCCTGTATTTTGTTCCCTTCCCTCCAGAGCCGAAAATAGAGGAAATTGGTAGGAGAATGCCAGGGGCCCAATTTCCAATTCCACTAAGAAGAGAATGAAAGCTGGCTACAACAGCAGCCAGAGGGCAGGAGGCCAGGGTAGCCAGCCAGGCCCCAGGGATCACATGGAATTTCATTACCCAGAGGATTCTTTTTTTTTTTTTTTTTAAGCAGAAAATAACTAACCCTAGAAAACCTAGGTGAAGAGAAAGTCCACAAAGAGGTCACAAAGGTAGCCCACCTCTCAGAGGCCAATGAATGGGGTATATCTTGACGCAGTCTGATGCTTTCATTAACATATTTAATCATGCTTTTATCTTTAATCATCAAATAGCTTAATAGTGTGCATTGTATTCCCAGGCCTGAAATAACAATGGTTATGTGGCTCTGTGATAGATGTTTTTAATAAAATCAGTAATTACCCTTTGTGTGTGTATGTGTGTGTGTGTGTGTGTGTGTGTGTTGTATTATTATCTTTGTTTCCTTTTTAATTTTGGCTTTTAGGTATGTGATAAAAACCAGACGAAGGTAGAACACTCAAGATGCCATGTGGGGGGTTCGGGCTTATTTCAGTCGTGCCTGCATCATGGAAGGGAAGGTGTATTCTAGGGTGTGGATTCTAATGCAAGTGCCAGGTAGACTAGCTGCGGGTGGGGGTAGAGCCTGGCTTTGGTGTCAAGCCAACTGGGTTTGATTTCCAGCCTTGTGGGCAAGGGTTAGTCACATGACCCCTCTGAGCTGAAATTTGTAAATCTGTAAGATGGTACACGAGTATTCCTCATAAAGTTACTGCAAAGAAATAGAAAGATGCTCAAAAAGTAATTTTACTTAACAAGCACTTACACAGCCTTCACTATGTGAGAGGAACTACTCTAAGTGATTTAAAATAGTAACTCCTTTAATCCTCAGTGCAAGCTTACCAGCATAGGTACTTTGAAGATCCCTGCTTTATAGATGAGTAAATTAAGACACAGAGAGGTTAAGCCACCTATTCACGGTTCAACAGCTAGTAAGTGGCAGATCTGGAACTAGAATCCAGACAGTCTGCCTCCAAGGTCCATGCTCTGCTGTTATCGATCCCATAAACCCATTTTCCCTTAGCAGACTCGGCTTCTAGACTGAGTACTTTGGCTGTTTTATGTACAACTTGCTTGGCCCTCCCATGGTATCCAAACACCCTGTTGCCTTAATTTATATTTCCAGTCAAACCGCCTTGTGGGATAAGGTGTTCTAGAGATTCTTTTCCCAGTGCCTGATACAGAACTGACCTTTTTTTATACTCACTGTACCTCACTCTGCTAGACAGTTCAGAATATAAATTTAAAATAATTTGATGATCTCTAATTACACCGTTGAAGGCAAATCACTCTGAACCTTAGTTCCTTTCTCTGTAAAATGAGGCTCTACCTGCCATTTTATCAACTGAAGGGATGAAAAAAAATACTACCAGCTCTCATTTATTCAGCAGATATGTACTGAGCATCCACTTAGGATGGGCTCTCTGAGGATAACCAGTTGTGTCCAGATTGGGGCTTTTCCACTACTCATTCCTGGGGGAAGGGTCTTGGTAGTCTGAATCAATTCTGACACAGCAGCCCTGGGGCCCTCTGATATCATACTTAAGAGACATTCCCCAAAAGAAAAGGAAAATGGGTTGTGACGTCAGAAATCTAGCTCCTCCACCTGTAGCATGACATGTCACCTCGTCCACTGAGCCCATCTATAAAACAGGGTTGCCCTAAAACACCAAGAATTGTTTTTTATTGAATTATAGTTATTTACAACACATTAGTTGCAGGTGCATAGCATAGTGATTTAGTATTTTTTCAGATTATACTCCATTATAAGTTACTACAAGATAAGGCTGTAATTCCCTGTGTTATACAATTGTTGCTTATCTATTTTATATACAGTAGTTCATATCTGTTAATCCCATAACCCTAATTTGTCCCTCCCCACTTCCCTCTTCCCTTTGGTAACAAGTTTGTTTTCTTTCTGGGAGTCAGTTTTTATTTTCCTATATACATACATTTGTATTATTTTTTAGATTGTGTTTAGAGTTTTAAGAATGATATCATACAGGATTTGTCTTTCTCTGTCTGACTTATTTCACTAAGCATAATATTCTCACATTGCTGCAAATGGCAGAATTTCATTCTTTTTTATGGCTAAGTAATATTCCATTGTATATATTTATCCATTTGTTTGTTCATGGCCATTTGGGTTGCTTCCAAGTCTTGGCTAGTGAAAATAGTGCTGGTATGAATACTGGGGCGCATGTATCCTTTTAAATTGCTTTTGTTTTTTCCA
Source organism: Camelus dromedarius (assembly GCF_036321535.1). Classification (NCBI taxonomy): domain Eukaryota; kingdom Metazoa; phylum Chordata; class Mammalia; order Artiodactyla; family Camelidae; genus Camelus; species Camelus dromedarius. Next base: position 14,075,707 of record NC_087453.1, on the reverse strand, counting down.
TATATATATATAGCCAGGAGTGTAACTGCTGGATCATATGGTATTTTTAGTTTCTTGACGAACCTCCATACTGTTTTCCATGGTGTCTGCATCAATTTACATTCCCACCAACAGTGTAGAAGGGTTCTCTTTTCTCCATGTGCTATCCAACATTTGTAATTTGTAGACTTTTTGACGATAGCCATTCTACCAGGTGTGAGGTGATATCTCATTGTTAAAAATCAAAAAGTTGAGAATGTGAAAATCCACAGCATAGTGTGGGGCACAGAGCAGGGTCGAGAAGGAAAGTTGTTTCTAATTAGACTTTATCATGTACAAGAGACAAGAACCTTAAATGCACATGGCATGTTAGGTGCAAAAGCACCATCACCCTGCATACACCTAGGATCTCACTGTCTATTTCTAATACCCACCCCCCTTACACGGCTTGTGTGACCATAGCAGTGCCCATTTCTGGACCATACAGGACTGTGCATTTCTGGGGCCCTTCCTTATCTAGGGACAGTAGTTTGTAGCCTACGTTCTTCTTGAATAATCTGGAATGTTTTTTTTGATATGCATTCCTGGTACTTTGCTGGATTAAATTTCACCTGCAGTTTTACTTTCCACATGCACGAACTCATACCCTATAAAGCATTAAGAACAAAACAAAACCCAAATCAGAAAAAGGAGCTCCCAGCACAGAGACCCACAGTAGGAGGAAGGGTGTTCACTGGTCAGGCAGGAAGCGCCATGTTGAGCACAGCGGAGCTCAGATCCCTCCAAAGGAAGCTAGGATGGAGTAAAACCACCTTTCTCATTATCTCCCTGGGCAAGAAATCAAGGCAAAGGAGCAGAACCCAGAGGCAGCTGGCAAGGGAATAACGATAAATCCCTCAGGAGGCAACTGGTCAAGCTGTGGGTCCTGCAAGCAGGTGGGAAAGCTGCTTTTCTCTATTCATTTTGCAGAATGAATGAGAGGAAAGCCTCATTCCTCAGATAGAGACTGATAAAAATTCAGAATTTAAGATACTTCTTGAGCAAAAACATTAGTACAGACCTTGCCTTTTCTTCAAGGAATAATATAGGGCTTGAACCACAGAATCATCCTAGCAGAGACCAGCATGAGACAAGAACAGTGAGAAGTCCAGGGGAGGCAGAACTCCACCACTCCACAAGAGGAAGCTGAATGCTGCTGGACAGGGATTTCTGTCTTATTGTCTAAAATATTCACCGGTTACTTTGTATACAGAACTCTTGGAGTTTTGTGGACATAATTATGGTCAAGAAGTTGAAGAGTATAATCCAAGAGTTCTCAGAACTATTCCTATTCCCAACCGTAACTAGGGACCACAGAAACATCTTTGGAGACCAGGGATGGACACTCTCCGCTTGACTCTTACTGTGGTGATTTTGGTGACACATGGTCAAAAATGTACAGTTAGAGACCCATGTCTCAGTAAGGTACATTTCTGCCTATCCCATGCCTCTGAAGACCTGCCTCTTGTTTTTTCAATCTAGGTCAGGTTCCTACCAATGACAAAACAGCACCTCCATTCCATAATAACCGCCATTCTTTAACTTAGAACAAAATTTGATTTTGTACAGTGTGAACATGACCATTCAAATTTTGAGTGTCATGCGTGAAAGGGATACCTAATTCAGAGGGTACAAAGGGTTAACAGGAACCACCTCCATTCCATCCGTCTCCCTGAACTGAGCTATCTGACCTGCTTCTCCCCCGAAGGCAACTACCCTTAGCATTTTTGGGTGCAACCTTCCAGAGACAGTCTGTACTTAAGCATATATATGTATTTTTTACATTAAATGTTTTTAAATTATCACACAAAATATTTATTTTGGAGGATTGCAATTCTATGCATTTTGATAGACAGACAGACAGATAGATGAAAGAAAGAAAAGAAAGGGGAGGGGAGGGGAGAGAAGAGAAGAGAAGGGAAGGGAAGGGAAGGGAAGGGAAGGGAAGGGAAGGGAAGGGAAGGGAGAAAGGAAGAAAGGAAGAAAGGAAGAAAAGAAAGAAAGGAAGGAAAGAAAGAAAAGAAAGAAGGAAGGAAGGAAGGAAGGAAGGAAGGAAGGAAGGAAGGAAGGAAGGAAGGAAGGAAGGAAGGAAGGAAGGAAAGAAAAGAAAAGAAAAGAAAAGAAAAGAAAAGAAAAGAAAAGAAAAGAAAAGAAAAGAAAAGAAAGAAAAAGATTTCATGTAATCACAACCACTTTTAGGATACAGAACAGCTTCATCATCCCCCCAAAACCTCCCTTCATGGTCACAGAGTCCCTACCAACCATACCCCTACCCCTAACCCTTTGCAACCAGTGATCTCTTATCTATCACTATAATTTTGCCTTTTTGAGAAAGTCACATAAATGGAGTCATTCAATATGTAACCCTTTGAGACTGTCTTCTTCCACTTAGCATATTATGCCTTTGAGATTTAACCTGTTGTTGAGTGTATGAATGGTTTGTTCCTTTTTGCTGCTGAGTAGTATTTCAATGTGTGGATATATCACAGTTTGTTCACTCATGAACCTATTGAACAGTACCAGTTTTTGGTAATTACGAATAGAGTTGCTATAAACATTTGTTTACACAGTTTTGTACAAACCCAACTTTTCATTTCTCTAGGATAAATACACAGCAGTTGGGTTGCTGGGTCGTATGGTGATACATGTTGAACTTATTAAGAAACTGATGAGCTGTTTTCACTTTTTATTTTTATTTTTTAACACAAAATGGAAGCTGAACGTATACACTGTTCTGCATTTTGACCGTTTTAATTAGCGACACATCCTATGGATCATTCTGGATAAATGAGCACACTTAGATCTATCTCATTCTTCTAATTGTGCTGTTTGGTTGTGTTTTTCCCTGTATTCTCCAACAATACATTTTTGAAGTACAAAATCAGTTATTGTGTTGATCACTCCCTAGGCCCTTGAGAAAAACATTTATTTTTCTTATTTTATTAATTTCTAGATACTTTATTTTCATTCTTCTACTTCCTTTGGTTTACTTTGTTGAAAAAAATTCTAACTTCTTGAGTTAGCTTCTGAATTCACAATCGTTAAGCATGAAAGAACATAAACTGAGTTCATGAGGGCACTACTTGAACTGTATTTCATCAGTTCTGATATGTATTGTTTTCACTGTCATTTTCTAGGTATTCCATAATTTTGTTATTGACGTCTTCTTTTACCTGAGTGGTGTGTGAGAAGATTCTTTCATTATTACTATTATTCTTTTAAATTTCCAGGTGCCAGGGCATATATGGTATAAAGTTTAAATAATAATAATAGAAAAAAAAAAACCATCACCAACAGTTTAAGTAACAGATCAACACTTTTGAAGGCCTCTTTGTTTACCTCCCTTAATGTACACCTTTTTCTACAACTAGAGGCAAAAACTATTCCAGATTTTGTGCTAACCTTTCAACTGCTTATATACATAAATACCACAAAATTATTTTTTAACACTTATGTTGATGGAATCATAATGAATGCATTCTACTGTAATCTGCATTTATCTGTCAACAAAAAGTTTGGAATTCATCCACTTTGATATTTGTAGCTATTGTTTCTTCATTTTCACTGCTGTATAATATCCCATGGGTGTAAATATCACAGCTTATTTATTTATTTTACTACTGATGAGCCATTTGGATTGTTTCCAATTGTTAGCTTTCACAGACAAATTTAAGTAAAAAAATATTCTGTCTGTAACCCACGATATATAGGAATGAGAGTTTATCTTGGTTATAGCCAGTTTGAAATGGAATTGATAGCGTGGGAGACACACCTATCTTTAGCTTTATAATAAAAGGCCGAATCTTATGCATGGTGGTTTTCATCCATTTACCCCTACCTCCCAGTTGTGTTATAAGCAACCCTCCTGCTCCACACTCTTGCTTCTGCTTATCAATTTCAGATTTAATTTTTTTTTCTACATGTAGGATGTGCAATCACATCGCATCATACATTTTAACATCCATTTCTATGATGTTGATAGAATTGAGCACTTTTTCAATCCTTTGTGCTCATTCACATTTTACAAAATGTCTTTACTCTGTTCGTGTTTCCCTTTTTTTTGTAGATACCTTTATTTTATTGACCCACTGAGATCAATTATATATTCTAGATACGTATTTGCTGTTGGCTTTGAATGATGAAAATGTTTTCTCTTGGTGGGTGGCTCATTTTTTAAATTCATTTGGGCTGCCTTTTGAGGGACAAAAATTCAAAGTTGTAATATATTTGAATTTTGTCAACATTATTCTTTGTATAATGTATAAGAAATCTTTTTCTAGTCCACAGTCATAAAGTATTTTCTGTAGGTTTTTCTTTAAAAAAAGATGAAGGTTTCCTTTTTATATGTGAGTCCTTAATTCATCAGAAATTGATTCAATGCATGTTGAGAGAAGGTCTCCAAATCAATTTTTCCCTGTGGATAATCAATTATCCCACTGCTACATATTGGATTGTTTCACTACCAATTTACAAACCAGCTCTATATGTGTATGGGCCTATTTATGGCCTTTCTATCCATTTCCATTCCTCTATCTCAGCACCGATATCACACTCTTAATTTCTGTTACTCATAGTATGCCTGCACTGCTGGGAGGGCAAAATCCTCCATGATTTCCTCCTTTTGGAATATCATCTTCTATATATATTAGAGAATCCACTTGTCAAGCTGCACTGGGATTTTTATTTTAATTGCCATTGGATCTACAGATTAGTTTTGAAAGAACTGACATCTTAAAACATTTTGAGTCTTTTTATCCAACAATATATCTGTTTGTTTAGGTCATGTTTAATGTCTTTCCATAGAATGTTACAATTTTCTTCATAAAGATCATCTACAGATGTTGCTTTTTAGGCCTAGAAAGTTATTTTTGTTGCTTTCATTATCATTTTTGAGTATCTTTTCCTGTCTGCAGCTAGAGTACAGAAATGTAGCTGGTTTGGGGTAAGCTTTTTATTGCAGTATAATGTGCAGGAAAGTACACAAATAGTAGGTGTACAGCTTTGATGAATTTTCAAAGAGCATACAGTCCTGTAACCAGATGAAGAGTCAAAACATCACAGGACAGGCGAACTACCCTCAATCAGTGACCACCCCACATGAAGGCAACCACCATGCTGACCCCTTTTTCTGCAGATCAGTTTTGCCTCCTTTTCCACACTTAGAGAATCATGCAGAAAGTATTCTTTTATGTCTAGATTTTTTATAAATCCCACAATATCATGTTTTTGTGAGATACACCCATGTTGAGAGTAGCTACAGTGTGTTCATTCTCTTTGTTGTACAGATTTAGGTTGTGTAAATAGACTGTAATTTATGCATCCTAATGTTGATAGGTTTTTAAATAATTTCCAGTTAGGGAGTTGGGGATGCCAAGAACATTTTTCAGGATGTCTTTTTGTGAACTTAGGCTCTCGTTGCTTTTAATTTGTTCTCAGGAGTAGAACTGCTTGTTATGCTTACCTTTAGTGTTATGAGGTCCTGCCATACGATTTTGGTTTTCCAAAGTGGCTGCAGCCATTTATAACTCACTTGCAGTCTAAATAATTCGTCAGAATGCAACCTGTTCTTGATATTTTAATATTTCTTATTTATAGTAACCTTGGTAAATTCTCATATTCACTTTAATATTTTATCACATAAAAAGCTACCAAGCTGGACATGAACTCACCTCAGCCACCGTATTATTTTTGTATATGGCTCACTCTAACTATATTTTGCAAACAAACTTTTGGTTTCTGAATGTTCATGAGAGAATTAAGCTATAATTTCCTTTCTCATGTTGTCCTTATCTACTTTTGGCATAAAGTTTATATTTGCTTTGTAAAATCAATCAGGGAAAGCTTCTGCTATTTCTCCTCGGTGTAGTATTTTATGTAAGATTAGAATTTCTTATTCCTTAAATGTTTGGTAAAAGTTGCCTATTAAACCATTTGGACCTGATGTTTTCTTTGTGGGGATATTAGCTACTGATTATCAAGTAAATTCTTTAATTTTAGATTTTCAAGACAGTTTAGATTTCCTATTTTTTCTTTAGTCAGTTTTTTATGTTTTTCTAAAATGTGTTTATTTCACCTAATTTTTCAGATTAATTAGCCTAAAGGTTACAATATTATCTTTTACATCCCTGATGGATTTATAGTTGTCTTCTTTTTCCTGTGTAATGTAGTTTATTTGCACCTTCTCTTTTTGCCTCACTTAAAAAGTTCAATTATTCAGCTTTTATTAAAGAACTTACTTTCCCTTTGTCAGTCTTTTCTATTGCATATGCATATTCCATTTAATTAATTTCTGCTTTTACTCTAATTATTTCCTCCTTTCTATATTCTTTGTTCTAACTTTGAAGTGGGATGCTTAGTTCACTAAATTTCAACTTTGAAATCTTTGTTACTATAAAAATTGCATTACTTAAACTTCTCCCTAAATACTGCTTTAACTATATCTTTTGTGTATTTCACACATCTTGATATATGATATTTTCATATTCACACAGTTCTAAATATTTTCCAGTGTTCACTGTGATTTCTTCTTTGACCCCTGAGTAATTTAGGAAGGATTTAAGTTCCAGACAGATTTTCATAAAGTGATCTTTAAATTGATTTTATCTTAATTACTTTATAATCAAAGAATGCAGTCTTTGTGATACAGATTTTAAGAGTTGATTCACGCCTAATGTGTTTGTATTTTTTATAAATCCCTATAAATGACTGAGAAGAAAATGTAGTCTCCACTGAGTACTACTTTGTATTAGTGCTACTTTGTAATTGTGTTGTTCAAATCACCACACTGATGCTCTTCTTCTGATGAAAGTATCATGTACTGAGAGAGGGTATGTTGACGTTGCTGAGGACGATGGCATGTTTGTCACACCCTCCTTGTAGTTCCACCGTTTGCTTTGAATTTTTGAAGCCACATTAACAGAGACATACCCAGTTTAGAATGGGTTATAGCTCCAAGAAGAAGAGAACATCTGCCAGCATATATGGTTATATTCACCTCTGGTTATATAAGCTTTCTTTTCAGTAGTGATAAACTCTTTTTTACTAATCTTCAACCTCTCCGTAATCTTATATTTTATATTGTGACTCCTCTTTAGATTTAAAAACAATCTAATTGGAAAACTTAGGTTTCTTCCTGGAGAATTTTGTCTGTGTTCTGGACATGCTTCTACCATTTTCTTTTGTGTTCACTGTGTCTACATTTCTTTAATGGTCATAATTAATGTGGTTTAGGTACTTACTTTTTTTTGAGTTAGTCTTAGTGTTCTACTTTTCTTGAAAACTGTCCTGTTCATCTAAGGTTTCAAACTTTTTGGAATAAAGTTATCTATAGTATTCTCTTAGATTTTAAATTCTTCACCGTGCCTGTAGATGAACCATTTTTTCCCTTAACTCTGTGTGCGTGCATGTGTGTGTCTTCTTTCTCTTCTTTTTGACTTGGTTCTTCTTAAAGGTATTTTTTCCATTCATTAATTTCTATTCTTATGTAAATTGTCTCCATCCTTTTTACTGTCTTTGAATTTGTTTAATAGTTTCTCTTTTTTCCACCTATAGTTTGAAATACTAGCTTACAAATTTTCAGCCTTTTAAAAAATAAGGATTAAAGACTATAAATTTGGCTTTCACTGTACCCCACTTGCTTTAATCTACACATTTTAATGTACTTTCTAATAAATTTTTAAATTTGAGATAATCACAGATTGACACGCACTTGTAAGCAATACTATAGAAAGATCCCAGGTACCCTTTATCCTGCCCCCTCCCCCTCACACTTTGACAGCTTGAAGAACTATAATACAACAGCACAACCAGGTTACTGACGTGGATGTAGGCAAGATGCAGGACATGTCCATCACCACAAGGATCCTTCATGGAGCTTTTTATAGCCACACCCTCATCTCCTTCTTAACAATGGCAACCACTCTTCTATCCTCCATTGAAAGAAAATTATCATTGCAAGGATGTCATATAATAGAATCATATAGTGTATAACCTTTTGGGTTGGATTTTTTCACTCAGCCTCACTCTCTGGATATGCACCCAGGGTGTTGTATCAGTAGTTGATGCCCTTTCATTGCTGAGGGATGTCCCCTGGTATGCAGGTGCCACAGTTTGCTTCACCAGTTACCCACTCACTAAAAGACATCTGGGTTCTTTCCAGTTTTTGGTTGTTACAAGTAAAGCTGTATTGAACATTCATATTCAAGTCTCTGCATGAACACTATTTATACAAAAACCGGTACACAAATATTTATAGCAATTTTATGTACAGTAGGTGAGTATATTTTGATATATTTTTGCTGTTAATCCATGAGTGGTTATTTGGAATGTAAAAAATATTTGTGTAACTACATTTGTATAAGATTATATTTTTCTTGTTGACTCCTCTCTCCCTGCCCTACTCTGTAAATCTGGAAAGATTACTGGAGGGAGAGAGAAAAGGAGAGCAAGGTAGTGAGAGGAAGGGAAATCTGAATATATGTGGGTTTGTAGTCATGTTTTTAAATTGTTTAGTGTTTATTTGATCAACTTTATAAGATTTCCATGTGTGATTGAACAGAATATGTATTCTAATTCCTAAATGTAAGATTCTTCATATTTCTGTTAGATCTTATTAATTTTGTTATTCATATCTTTTAAATTCTCATTAATGGTTTATATGCTTAATTTATCAATTACTGACATGTGTGTAAAATCTCCTACTGTGATGGTGCATTTGAACATTTTCCTTTCTACCACAGTCAAGTTTTATTTCATATTTCAAGTTGCTTTATTTGGTGCATACAAGTTTAGAATTATTTTATCTGCCTAGTGCATTTACCCTTTTATCATCATATAGTTTCCATTTTTTCCTTAACAATGTTGTTGTTGTTGTTTTTGCCTTAAGACCTGTTTTGTCTGACATTACTATAGCTACACCAGCTCTCTCTGGGCTAGTTTTTGCCCATAATGTCTTATTCTATTTCCAAAAACAATTGTTCTCATTTTCTCATCTCTTTACTCCCAGTCGCTTTGCTTCCTTATGTTTGGGATGTGTCCCTTAGAGCAAGCAACTTAAAAAATAAAATATTTTTATTGAAAAATGTAGCACACATAAAGAAAACTGAGTAAGCACATATAAAGCAAAATTAATGTTTATGAAGCACATATCCTTGATACCAACACTTGGGTCAACAAATAAAATTCGCTAGTCACTCTAAGAAGCCCTGTCCCAGTCACCAAGCCTCTTTTCCTAAAAGGCAACCAGTATCCTTTTGTGATAATCATTCTCTGCTTTTTGTTTACAGTTTTATCTTCCGAATGTTCATCCCCAAATACCAGTTGATTTTGTTTTTGTTTGTTTTTGAAGATATACCTTAAGTCTCTTCTAGTTTATAGGTTCCCCCCTTCATCCCACTTACCCTCCTTTTTTTCCAGCATAAGTTATTTGTTAAAACCCTAGGACATTGGATCTACAGACTTGCTCTGGTTTCAACTTTTATTTTCTCTGCTGCAGCTCTGAAATCAACTACTTCTCAATGGAGGCCTGGCTCCTTTTATGGAAGAATGGTACTTAGAAACCAAGATCTGATTGCCAGCTGTGTTCACTGTTGTGTGTCATTGCTTCTAGGTCTTCTTAACAGACAGAGCTTGGAAATGTATGTATGTGCATCAACTTCTGCTTACACACACATCCATATTTATTTCTCTATCACCTCCCCACATCTCTCTCTCTCTCCTTATCTATCCATCTATCTAACCTATCAGTTCATTCTGGTACCTCTGATTCCAATCCAATACCGTTTATTCTTGCCTTGCTAATTCCAGCCATTTTATATGAAGTCAGGATAAAACCACCCTTGAATTCGTAATAACACTTCTGATTCAAATTCAGGATTACAAGGTTTTTACTTCACCTCTCCTATCTTACATCTGTATGGCCTTTCTTCACTAAGATCCTGGTTCTCAAGGAGGCAAGAGTAAGACAGAATTAGAATATCATATAATCATTCATGTGCTCTTCCCCTAAGCTGTATATTTAACAGTTTTAAGATAACAATAATGACACCAGTCCTAGCGCCCTAGTTTGATGACTGAAACAGTAAAACCTTCTCATAGATCCAAATCCTATATCTCTGCATTTTAAATAGTTGTACTGAAGTGCATGGTCAGACCATATAGCCATTTAATATTGTACTTCTTCCACACAAGTAAATATGTATGTCATTGGCCCTTATGTTGATGTCTCCCTAATCATGTTGGTTGACTTCAGCTTATTCTTGAGTAAATTCTTGAGGAAGAACCCAGGGGACCAACATTTTCTAATTTCTTGCATGGTGATAGCCATTTGTCTGCAGTCTTTGTCCCTTTGAAAGGCAGTCTGGCTGTATATGAAGAGCTTGGCCCACACTGTCTTTACTTGAGCATCATAAATATATTGCTACATTTTCTTCTGGCACAAAGCATTGCTGTCCAAAAGTCAGATGATAATCTGATTTTATTTTCTTTCTATGTGACTTAGTCATTTTGCCTGGAAGCATGAAAGATTTTTTGTTTTCCTTTTAAAGTCAAGAAACATTTAGTGAAACATGCCTCAGTGTTGGCCATTTCAATTCAGTTTTCTCAAGGAGGTGTGGTACCCTTCCAGAATGTGCTTTTTGGATTTTTTTTTAACTATTATTTCCATAAAAATTTCTTGGATTGTACTTTTTGATATGTCTCCTTGTTTGGGGTTTCTTCTTGAGGTACTCCATTACAGCTCTGCTGATCTAAGCCTGTCTTCTTTTTCATTTTCTCTTTAATCCATTTACCTCTTTTTTTTTTTTAAGTTTCCTTCTTTCATCTGTTTTTCTCCAGGCATTATCTGTTGTGTTGATTTACTCTTGGGTTACTTCCAGTTAAGTCTTCGTTTCTGAAATATATTTTCTTGAATTTCTAATTATTTCCTGAGTCCTATGACCTGATTCTGGGTTTTTCTAATTCTGATTTTTATTGTTCTTTCATGTCTCATATTGTGTTCTTAATGTCTTTAGCACTTTCTTCCGTAGTATATTATAGGTTTCATCTTGCAGCCATGTTACCTGGCAGGCCTTTAATTGTCCGGAGGGTTGCTAGCCTTTTTCTTGATACTAACTTTGTATGTGTTCTAATTCCAGTCACTTTCTGTCCTCTCTTTTCTGTGCAGTTAGTTTTCATGAACATTTAGAAGAGGTTGTGGTAGTTTAAAGTTTAATTTCTAACTCCACAGAGCTCTCTCTTTTGCTGTTTTTGTATAATATTCAAGAGTATGGCGGCACACGTTGAGATTCCCCAGCTCTGTTTTCTTCACACTTTTTTTCCTAGACCTTCAATTTCCTGCCACTATTGTCTCTGGGATGCTCAACTTAGATTCTGAATTCCAGTATTTATTCCCAGGAGCGGGGTTTGGCTGGTTAGAGAGTTCACAAGGTCCAAACTGGTCCAGACTCCTTGTATGCATCCACTATTGGGGTGTGCAAGACCCCCCCCCCCCCCCAGTTTTCACGACTATTCTCAATTTGACTTTCAAGCTCTCCAGTGGTACCTGTTGGCTTTTTTTTTTTTTTTTTGATCCTGAGGTCCACATGATGCCTCATTGCTTTCATTTCCTTCTTCCTGCACAGTTTTGATACCAAGCAGGTTTTGCAGCTGTCAGATCATAATCTGATCTTTTATACATGATTTAGTCTGTTTCATCTGAAAGCACAAGAATTTATTTTTCTTTTAAAGTCCAGAAATTTTGTTCAAATATACCTCAGTGTTGGCCATCCTGGTTGTCAGTGATTTGACCCTTTCAGTCGCAATTTGTAATTCATGCAGATAGCTTGTCGCCCAGGTATTTTGTAGATATTAACCCACGGGTTTTTGTTTTGCTACTTGAGTTTCTTTGTCCATTTGTACAGGGATTTGGGGAAATTCAAAAACTGCATCACTGGTGTCATTTCCTAGCATGGAGCTTTCTCTTTTCTTTTTTAAACAACTTAATCTGACAATGTCTCTCTTAATTGGTGAGTTTAGTACAATGACAAAGACATAAATCATGGTTACTGATAAATCTGGTATTAGTTTTTCATCTTATTTTGTATTTTTATTTTGTCCTGCAATTTGTGAACAAATTTTTATACTCTCTTTAAAATTTTCTCCCTACTGTTTCTCTCTACTATATCTTTTACTTAAAATTGTATTATACATGTTTCACTTAGAGTCAAATATTTTCAGTACCGCATTTCCCAAATAATCTAAAGATGTCAGAGCACCTTATGTCAACAAACACTCCCCCCACTATACATACTATTATCGTCCAATAGTTTAGTTCTATCCTATTTTCTACACACACACACACCAAATTGATCATTATAATTTTTTCACACAGTCAGTGTTTCTTTAGATTTCCATTTTGTTTATCAATTTCCTGCCCACCTTTCTTTCTTGCATTTAGGCCTTTCTTCTAGGATGGATCTATTTCTCCTTCCTGAACTAAAACCGTTGACTTCACTATAGTGAGATGTTATTGCTGGCCAATCCTTGGCTTTTCTTTATCAGAATTTCTTTCTCTCACCCATATTTTCAACTACGTAGTTAAGGGTTTTTTGGTTTTTTTTTTTCTTTCCTCCCTCTCTCTACACTTTGCAGATTTTTTTTTTTTTTTTTTGGATGTTTTCTGGCTTCCTTTGGTGCTGTTGAGAAAGCTGTTTTTGGCTGGTCATTGCACGATAGGTGATCTGTATATATTTCCAGCCTTCTTGGAAGATATTTTTGGTGCTCTGAAATTTTCTATAATGACTCTTAATAAAATTAAAAAAAGAATTATTGAATCCTTTCTCCTTAGATTAACTGGGCATCTTAAAACTGAGAATTGTCTTTCATCAGTTCTAGAAAGCCTTTAACCATATCTCTTTGAATACTGCCTCTTCCCCCAGACTCCACTTATAGAAGATATACATGAGACTCTCTCATCCTAGTTTCATGTCTTCACTTTTCTTTCATGCTTGCTTTTTTTTGTCTTCTTGAGTACATTTTGGGTAGTTTATTAATTTCCATCTTCCATGTCATTAATTCTCCTCTCATGCCCATCTCATTTCCTTCGTAACATGTCCAATGAGTTTGTAATTTCATATCTAAATTATATTTGATGCTTTTTACAATATGTTTCATCAACATTGGGTGCTTTCTTGATCAATTATCCCATCTTTTTTTTCTTTAAATGCTGTAAATATTTTTTGCTCTCTATCCTGTTGTTCACTGAGGGTAATCCATTTCTAGTGTGTGAGCTTCCCTGCGGGCAGGCCTTACTTCGAACTCTCCTTAAGGCTACTAAAACTCAAATAGTCTGGGTCCTTTTCACTGGGAAAGTACCCCAGGTCAGGCAGTGTTTGAAATTTCCTTACTACTCTGTTCTTGGCTCTCTTTTCAATTTTGTCCTCGAATATTTCCTTTAATTACCCAAGCATACTTACTCACCAAAAAGCACACTTGTGATTTTCCAGCAAATAGGTAATTGCTGTAAGAGGATATTTTTTGGAATACCTTATTTTCAATATTGTCCATAGTGGACAACTATGACTAGTTGGGTAATTTCCACATTTCCATTTCTGTCATTTTAATTTCAAGAGTTGTGTTTTATTTTGAATGGAGAAATTACAGCAAAAAGGCTAGGCAGAGAACATTGAATCCATTTATCTTTTGAAGTTCATTTTCTAATAACCTAACAAGAAATGTTAATGGGGACTGCGCTCCCAGAATTGTGTGCTTGATCTTGTCTTTTGTATTTGTATGTAAATGGAAATCTGGCTGGATACAGATTTTGAGGGTCAAACTTTACTTTGCTGAAACATTTAAAGATTCTATTGTACTGTCATTTCGCATTTACTGTTTCTATGGAAAACACTTTTCTTTTGCCTTTACAGGCCGCTTTGTATGTTTGCTTGTACCAACAAATGACTCATTGTTTAGATTTTAAATCCATCAATTTTACTATATCCTCATTTTGAATATTCTGGATAATGTTTTCCTAGAACTTAGTGTGATCTCTCATTCTCTAGATTGAAGTTTCTTTTAATTTCTAGAGTATATTCTTATTTTTCATTTTTGAATTTTTTCCTATTATATTTCTTCACCTTTTCTTCCTTTTGGTGTCACCAAATATGTGTATCTTGGGCCTCCTTTGTTTTCCATATTTATTGTTCTCTCTCTAATGCTTTTTAATGTTTTATTATTTCCTATTTCATTTTCCCCACTGTTTTTCATGCTCTTTAATACTTTTGGAACTTTGTAATGCTTCAGATATGGCTCCTTCATTTCTGTGATGGTTTTGGTTTGCTATGTAAGCACAGTCATGTTTTATCCCCCATTCAATCTTCCTCTGTGTTGGATTTTGGTATAAAGAGGTAATTTTTAAAATTTCCTTTTACATTAATGGTCACACATTTGGTCACAATTTTCATTTTATTAGTGACAATAGTTTCTAGCAGTGTGTGTGTGTGTGTGTGTGTTTACTTGCCTTTTTCCCGTTCCTTTCCTCAGTTTTATTGTACTATCTTTGTACAGAACTTGCACTAGTTCCTTTTAAAATGAGTATTATTACCAATCTTTGACTGAGTTGAGTTTTACTTGCATTAGCTATTTGTAGAAGATTTTATTAGAAATGGGGCAGGGCCATGTCTAAGCTAGCAGGACTTCTCCCCAATTCATAGTAAAACCCCTTATGGTGCCAGGCTGGCTATGAACATTAGTCATGTTACCCAGCGAAAGTCAATGCCACGAGGTTCAGTCCTTTCTACCCTGATGCACAGCAGACTGTCTCCTTGGCTTTTTACTGAGTCATTCCTTCATTGCCTCTCTGTGGTACCAGCTTGTAGCTAAGATTGTCTCACTCCTGTGTACCCTGCTCCTGACAATGACATCAAAGAGGCTACTGAGTTTGCTCCTTAGGGTACACTACCAATGTCACAAGTTGTCCGCCGACCTTGTTTGAGGTCTGCAGCCACAGATATCTTCCCCCAGTCCCTGATCACACCCTGGATCAGCACACGACAGCCTTGCCCATAGTTACTGTCCAGCATGATAGAGTCTTCCTAGTCTTACCATAAGGCTTACCCTTCCTTTTCTTCTGGCTCTTCTTTTTATGGAAGGGTAATTTCTGAGAGCACAAGGGGGCAGAAGGATCTTTACTCTGCCATCTTAAAATCAGAAGTCTGTTACTCACCTTTCTTAGCAACCTTTGATATGGAAAATGTTGGACGCTTTTCACAAGTCTAAGTAGATTATAAGTTGTCCCACAAAATGTCATTTGTAATTAGGTTGTCTGGAGTTTGGAATGCATTTTCTTATAGAAACCAAGTTATAAATGGTAGTTGGCAACCAAGGCCAGCTTTTCAATAGATTGTTTAGCTGGAGACATTGTGCTAATGGTATTCTGGCTTCACAGAACTACCATTTATTAAGTTATTTCTATGAAAAAAATGAATTCCAAGTTCTAGCTAGTAGAACATAGCATATTTTAAAATGCAAAACTGTGTCACTCTCTTACTTAAAATCCTTCAGTGGTTTTCTACCGTGCTTAAGCCAGAGGCAGAATCTTTCACTTGGTCGGGTAGGCCCATGATCTGGCTCTGTTGCCCCTTTGACTTTGAACCATTACTCAAACTGGCCTTCTTACTGGCACCGGAATGTGGCACGCTTCTTCCAGCCACGGGGCCTTTGTACACTTAGTTCCTCACCTAGAATATCTTTCCTTCACATTTGGCCTTGTAACTTCTACTCACCCTTCAGAACTTTCATTCATTTGGGCAGCCTTCACAGACCTCATAGCAGGCCAATGAACCCTACTGCACACGTTCTAATAATAGCATCACGTCTTTGTTTATGCGCAGGACTATACGCCTGGCACCCAACACAGTGCCTGGCATATTGTAGACATCCAGTGAGTATGTACAGATGAATGAGCAAATGAATGATTAAATATTTTATGTCAAAGACAAGAGCTCTTAAACTCAAATCCACGTGCCTGGAACCAAGGACGTTTTTGTCTCCCTTACCACTTCATGCCCCTGGCACGGATACCTGGGCTCTGGGCCTCAGATGAATCATACGTATGTATGTTACATATGACTCCAAGTTTCATCCTCACGATGAGCAGTGCTACAAGTAGCCCTTATTACAGTTATGTGCAAATTCTGAAAAGTCACGTCAAACAGTTTATTCTCTGATTCCTCTAAAATCACAGTTTAAAATATCTAAAAAAGATGAACACAGAGATATAAAATCAATTGCATTTTAAGGTTATACAGTCTTAACATTACAGAACTGTGGCCATTTATCCTGGACTTTTCTGAGACACTCTTATTTTAAAAAAAAAAAATTGACCTTTTGCTCTTAGAAAGTACATCTCACCTGTCGGCTTTGTGCTCTAATTTTTTTTTCTCATAAAACCCAGCCACTATCCATTTATGGTCCTGTCACTCATCATTTTGTCACAACTGTCTTTTTGAATCCTTTTATACTTCCTGCCAGGCCCAGCTCTTGTAGAAAGAAGTTAGGTGAGGTTTATAACCCTCTTTGTGAAACAGAACTGACCTTTTTTAAATTCTAAATTTATTTACTCCAGTTCCAGTGCATAACCCTGGTCCAGATTAGACAGTGTCTAGCACAGTGGCTGGCACCCTCGAGGTCCTCAGTAAAGGCTTGTGGACTACAACTGCTGAATTTCAAAGAGGAAGGGCAGAACCCCAAAGAGAATGTTAGTTAAAGGCTCTGTTTGGCCAAGGTGAGAAAGGGCACCCTGAGGTTTAAGAGCCTCAGTGAAGAGCATGGGAGAGGAGGCCCTGTGACCGCCAATGTCTGCTGAGTTCTGTGATGCCTGTGAGACAAGAATGGCCAAAATTGCAGAGGGAAGAATGGGAGAAAGAGGGACCCACTGCTGGTAGAAGTTACTATCAAGTGTGGAAATACTCTCTGGATGCCCAGCTCTCAGTAAATTTTTAAATCTTAAAGAAATTACCTTTACTTCTGAGCGACTTGTTAGGGCCAAAATATGGCTTGATGGGTTTGTTATTTGGGAAGGGAACAGACCTTTTATTGAAATATTAGTCCCTGGGCTACTGTGAGCTGAGTTTATTCCGCTCCTCTCCCCCACTCCTCAGCTCTGTGCTTTCTTCCCCCTCCATTTCTTTACCAGGTGTCAATCAGAGAATGTTGCCAGAAGCCTTCACTGTCCAGGAGCACATCCAGCCTGCTGGCTAGATTGAGCTATGTTGATTCTGGATGAGTTTACCAGGCTATGGACTTGCTGCTTGCTTCTAGCCATTAATTGATTTCATACCTCTTGAGAAAAGAAAGCTCTTGTGCATAGGCTGATGAGGCAGTTGACACAGATTCAATGAGAGACTGGACGTGGGTCACTGATAATTTTGGAGGGAGCCCACACCTTCCAGGATCACCTTCTTTTACAGAATGTGGGGACCCACCTGTGAACTCCTATGAACCCTCTCTCACTAACCCAGCCCTTCACTCCTCAGTTATTGATACCTGCTCCAAGCCAGGCACTGTGCGACACGACACCCCTCCATAAGGATGCAGAGCACAATGGGAGGGCCAGGCATGGACAATCACAGCACAGAACGCTAAGTGCTGTATGTGAGTGACATGTAAACTGCTGTGTGAGCACGGAAGAGAGCGCCTCCCCCTTAGCCTGGAGATCTCAGGGAACGCTTCATAGAGATGACTTTCGGGGTCAGATTAGTAGGGAGAAGAGGAATTAATGAGGATATATTGGGAAAGGAAAGTGGAAGTCCCTGAGGGTAGTGTCACCGACTTTGTCTTCCCCCTTATGCTTGTGAGGATGTCCGTGCTTTCCCTGTAGAACAAGGTTCCTTTGGACCAAGGCTTTTTTCTGACCCATTGGCTTATCCAATCATCACCGCAAGTTGTCAGCTGAGGCCAAGTGTAAGGGGAACAGAGGGTGGGAGTCAGGCAATGAAGTTAGCAGTATCACAAATCAGGTGTCCACAGCACTGCTTCTGACTTGGTAGAACTGGGGTAGAGCCCAAGTACTTGCTTTTTAAACAAGAAAAAAAGAACAAACTTCACAAGATAAATTTGATACCAGTGACCCATGGAACACACTTGGAGAAACACAGCCCTAGAATCTCCCCTATGACACAGTGCCCAGCACAGTGTCCCACACCTTCAAAAGGAAGGGATAAATTGGGAGCTCAAGGTGTGCAGATACTAACTACTATACACAAAATAGATAGACAACAGGCTTCTACTGTGTAGCACAGGGAGCTATATTCAATACTCAATATCTTGTAGTAACCTATCATGAAAGAGAATATGAAAGGGAATATGTGTACGTACATGTATGACTGAGATACTATGCTGTGCCCTAGAAATGGACACAACATTGTAAAATGACTATACTTCAATAAAAAATCATAACCAAAGGTATGCATATTTATATAAGCTATAAATGAATGTCCACAAGTCATGTTAATCACATAATTGATGACCAGCAAACTGCAGTTGGAAAAATTCTGATTAAAGTTTTTCAATTTTATAAATACAGTCAGATTGTTTAAAAAAAAAAAAAAACACATGTGCTTGATAGCTAAGACCAAGTATAACTCCTACTGCCCCCTGGTTGGTGGCATATAGACTTGACCCACCTTTGGTTTGAAATGTTTTTTTTTTTTTTTTTTTGGACTCTAGGAACGTTGATAACTTAAAATCTGAAAGTTAAGGAGGCACTAACAGATGCTGAAGTGGCAGCAGTGATTTTCTTCTGGGGTAAAACTTTCTCTGTTTAAACTAGGCTGAGATGTTCTGAAATGTTAGCATTTTGCAATGAGTGTATCTTCTTTGCTGTTCAGAAGAACAGAACAAAGATAACAGAAAATTGAGAATTTACCAGTGGGAAGTGGTGGTGGACAAAGGGCAGTCTACTTTGTTAAAAGGGATTATGAATAGTCAAAAGAGCTTCACCAGAAATGGAAAAAAGAAGTGAGATTTCTAAAAATTGATTACCTTCTCACTGACTGATCACTTTTACTTTGGGAGAGCAGGTGTGCCTGACTCACTGCAGGGAACCTTAACAAGGAAGTCAACAGCCATTCTCAGGTAGCCACTTAGCAAATACGTAGTCAATGCCTCCTAGCTACCAGGCCCTCTTGATTCCCGCTCCTGGCACTTTCATTTTGGAATATGGCCACGCCTGAGAGCAAGTGGCTGTCAGCGGAATCCAGACTATGGGTGGATGCTCAAGAACAGCGCCACCTGTGAGAGACCAAACGCAGAAGCAAGGATTCCCAGTGCCCCCGCGCAGTACATGCTCACACTGAGGAGACGGTCTTTGGATAGATGCTGCCTAGCCTCCAACAGCCCTGCAGATGCAGACATTCACAGCACATCAGAGATGCAGGGGCCCCTAGACCTCAGCCTGCAGTGTAGCCCTCTAATTTTACCGAAAAGGAAACTGAGATACAGAAAAGGGAAGCGACTCAGCCGAGCATGTGTTATCTGAGCAGCAGTGCTTTTGCCGGTCGGCCAGATGCTGCTGTGCTAGAAAGGCGAGCACGATGGGGCCCTTATCCCCACGGGAGCCTGGTGAGAAATCAGATGCCCAGACTAACAATTTCACTGTGGTACGTAAGTGGTGACAGAGTTATAGGGGGCATAACCTGGTTTGTTATGTACCACGCACAAGGCTGGGGTGGGGAAGAGAGGAGGCCCTGCTATGTGATCCCTCGTCTGTCTCATGCCTGGATGGGAACGGAGCCTCCTGGATACAGAATCACAGAGGAAGCTAGGGTACAGATGGCCAACCACCATCAGCTGCTCGTCAGTTCAAGTTCCAAGTTCCTTAAGTTCTTTGAGCCTCAGTTCCCATTTATATGGTTCCTACCTCATAGGATTGTTTGTAAGGCTGAGATAATGGGTGCACAAGTGCTCAGCACACAGCAGGCTTTCCATGAATGGAAGAACTCTGGCCAGTCAGGGATCCAGTCACACCTTTCTATAAAGGACTACAGCCAGCTGAGGCCAGTTCCATCCTACATAAAGGAGAAGGTCCTGAGGATGTGTATTTGCTGCTTTGGGCCCCCGACCATCTCCCCAGACCTGAGGACCACCCCCCTCCAACTTCTGTCCGGAGACCCTGGGAGGTGCAAGAGCTTGGCCAGCCATGGGCCCCAGGTATAAACCCAGTCTTTTAACACAGACTTCTCATCCTTCCCAAAACACACCTATAGCTCTGGGGAGAGAGGCCCCCACCTCTACCCCCCAAAATGATGCCCCATTGATCCCCAGATCTAGCTACAAAATTCATTTAATAGAAGCCTCCCAAATCCCCCTCTTAAAGCAGGGAGAGGTGGAGGAGCTCCAGCAACTCCCTTTAATGCAACTGGATTAATTGCCTGCTCAGAAAACAGCTCGATTCTAAATGATCCTAAATGGCCTCTAATACCTGTAATCTTCCCTCCACCACGTTGCCCTGCTGCATTGCTAAAGTGGAGCTGGTTCCGGGAGCTGGTCTGCTCAGTAAACAGCAGGCAGCATTGCGGGAGGCCAAAGAAATCAGGCCCAGTTCCCAGGGAAGGCTGAGAAATTGATGAAAACGCCACTGGCCTATTCACCAGCCTAATTTGATTCCAGAAAATCAAGCGGAGGAATTTGGGCTGGCTTGTTCCACAAACTCAGTGCTCCTTTGCAGGACTAGGTCATCAAAAGAGGTACTGCGGCTCCCAGCCGCAGGTGTCCTTCAGCAGGTGTCCCTCTCAAGGATCTTACTCTTCTTTCTGAAGAGGGAGGTGTGATGCCTGTCAGTCCATCAGCGGCCTGGAAACAGGCAGAGGTTTGGGGCTGGGACATGAAAGGTGGTGAGTTTGGCTTTGGATGTGCACTTGCCTGTCTATATAGTGAGCGTGATGCTTAAGAGAACGGATTCTGGTTGATATTCTGGCTCTGCCATTACTGCTATGTCAACTTGAGCAAGTCACCTCTCAGAGTCTCAGCTCCCTCCTCTGTAAAATGGGGGTGATTATAATAGCACCCACCTCAGGTGGGTATTGTGAGGAGTAAATGACTTAATACACACATGTTTAAGGTGCCTGATACTATCCGGGTCATGGAGGATGCTCCGTGTGTGTGCGCTCATCGTCCCAGCTTCCCTGCTTACATGTGAGAAGGAACGTGGTCTCCCTCAGCCTTCAACCTTTCTGTAAATCGAGGGTGATGGCTGTTGTGCAGGTGAACTAGTGAAGTTGCACAAGGTGTGGCAGAAATGTCCCCTGAGCGTCAGCTGCCTTCTCCTGCTGAACAGACGCTGCAAGTGTGTACACCCTCTAATGCATGCTGCCAACCTCGCGACCGCTCTGTCCAGCTGGCTGCCTCTCTGATCATGTCTGCAGTTTCCACAGAGACCCACATACAGCACTGAGGGAAGACAAGGTCACCTGACTGGGGAAGCAGGTCAGGAGAGGGTGGGCTAGACCCACCTGGGAAACAGAAGATGGGCAGACAGGAGTCTGCGTTTCCTCCCTGCAGACCAGTGATGGTAAGGGTCAGGGGAAGAAGTCAGGGGTGCTCTCTTTGCTTGAATTTTCCAGTATTTGAGCCTGCTACTGCCTTTACTGCCCCTTCCTTGGGAGTTTTCACCACACCAGTGTCCAGCCCTGAGAGTTCTTCTGAGTCCTTGGCAAACAGAACTAGTGGAGCGTGCGTGTGGATTTCCACAAGGATGGCATCTTGCATGACAAAGACATCAAGGACAAGATGCAGAACCGCGGTGCTAGACACACCACACACACACAACCCGGGCCACGTCTCAGTCGGCCTTATCGTCAGTGCCTCCGGTGCCGAGAGCCATGCTGTCCTCACTCCGCAGCGGTTTACCCTCTGCACCTGGTGTGACGCCTGCTTCCCTACTTACTGGCTGCCTTGTGATCATTCTGCCTCAACTGCTTCCTCTGTAAGATGCGCTCATTGTCACGCCTACAGCGTAAGGTGGTGTGGGGACAGAAGGAACACATCAAGCTTGGTTAGCGTTTGTCGAGCACTCACGACGCACCCGGTGCTGACTATCCCATGTGGACCATCTCACTGAATCTCCCTATCACCCATGTGCGGCGAGCCCTGCTGTCAATCCCCACTGTGCAGAGGAGAAAAGAGGAAAAACGATGGTTAATGAAGCTGCCCCAGATCACACGGCTAGTAAATAAGGAGCTACGTGCAAACTCCCTGGCACACATTTAGCACTCAATAAAAATGTAGCTGCATTGGCAGCTACCGTCAGTGCTAAACTTCCGGGGAGAAGACGGGCTGATGGCCAAGGCAGGTAGCAGAGAGAGTGAGGGGCTGGTGGGACTAGGTAGCGATGCTGGGGAAAGGTCCCAGCGGTGATGGTGCTCTGCATAAAGAAATGGAGGGCACCTCTTTGGGGTCCCCAGGGAAGACAAGTTTTAAAGTGGGCTTGATTCAGAAAGGGCTGGGTGCTGAAGACCCAGTGCCCTCTCCAAGGCCATCAGGGGCCCACGCAGACAGCAGGGACTGTCAGAAGTCACTCCATCCCCCTGAGTCTTGGGGACCCTGTCCGTAAACTGGGCGTACAGATAGATACCTACCCTGTCTATCAACAGGAGGCTATGGGGACTCACTAAGAGTAGCCAGTCTAGTTATTCCTCACAAGCTCTCTTAGAGGAAAAGAATTAACTTCCTGGACTGGGCTTAAGGCCAAAACAAAAGCCTCATGACGCAGAACCTGAGAGCTCTGATCAGGGCAGGAACCCAAGCATGTCACCACTCAGCCACTTCATAAGCAATAGCTTCCCACAGGCCAGGCAGGTTTTCTTTTTCAAAGCAAAAGAGCAGCTCATGCTCCAAAAGCTGCCTATGCCTTATATGTTATCTTTAATCCTTACAGCAATCCCATGAGATAAATCTTACTCTGATTTCACAGAAGTCAAAACCTGATTTTCCCAGGAGATTAAATGACTCAGCCAATGGCAGACAGCTGGCAATGTGGGAACTCCAGGAACGAACCTCAGGCTACCCAACTCCAGTATCCTCACCCGTGACCTGTATTCTCCACTCCCTCCTGACCCTTCTTCACTCTGCCTTAGCACACCTGCTAGGGGACACTGAACTCCCGCGTGGGGACACTTTTTAGCCTCGTGGGCTGTGAGGATGCTACCACTCTTACAGGCCTCCAGCTACGCATTAGAAAAATGAAGATGGTGACAGTTCACTCATTGGGCTGTCTCAGGACTAAAGGATGACGTGCACAGAGCCTCTGTCACAGCACATGAGACGGTGCTCAGCTTCCCCACTAGTTGGGCAGACGTGATACCACTTGCGGCCTAACAGGTTGGCAGAAATGAAAATATTCCTGTAGGTTCAAGTGCTCATGAGACGGGAGGGATGGGTAACAGTCTTTCACACCAGTGGCTGGCAGCATCAATTTGTAGAGCCACTGAGGAGAGCAACTGGGTAAGACCTAGCAAAATCTGAAACATCACTTCCACACAGCTGCCCAGCAGAAACACCCTGTGCCCCAAGAAGCAGGTTAGGGGAGGGTCATTAAGGAATTTATTTTGGTGATGGCAAAATTGTACAGCCAACCAGACTGTCTACTGATGGACTAAGGACTGAGTAACTATGGTACATACCTTACGTGGAATATTCTCCAAGAAGCAGAGGTAAGTGGGGAACAGAAAGTAAATTCTAGAATATAATCAAATATCTTAGGTGAAAAAAACTCAAACATGACAATAGGCTTTAAAGATACACATGTTAGTATGAAATGCATTGGATTAAGCCTTTTATACTGGTAAGCATGGTACCTTTGAATCACTGGAGGAGGGCCACATGTCCAAGTGGACTTGTATTATCTAATCTGTTTCAATTTTTCATAAGGTGAAATCTATATCCACATGTGATTTATGTACTTACAAGGGTAAAATAGTACTAATAATTGCAACAATAATCATAACGCATTAGGTGCTAACTCTGAGTATTCATTTCCTTTCAAAATAAGTCAGTAACTAAGCTTATGTATATCTTTTCGAATTTTTGTCTGCCACCTTTTTTATTTTAAACTGAAATAGGAACAATCATCTTCACTATGCTAATAATGAAAGTAAGGTTCAGCGTAAGTAATTTGCCCCTTTAGTAAGGCACAAACTCAGGACTGAAAACTGATTGACTGCTTCCAAGTTCAGTTCTCTCTCCATCTCTTCATTCATTCAACAAGTCTGAGCATTGCCCGTATCCTGGGCACCATGCTAGGTACTGGGGACGCACCAGGGGACAAGACAGATGTTCTCTCTGTTTTTACTGCATTACAGTTCAGGGTGGAAAGCAGACAGATCGACACACTTTTACTCTGCAGGGTGCCATGCTTGGACTTCACACATAACAGCTTACTCTTTATGGATGCCTGAAACTAAGTGGGGAGAACAACCAAACGACCAGATGTGGGTCCAGCTCACCACCATAAATCCCCACGCGTGCGGCCTGACGATCCAAAGACTCTGATTCTCCCAATAGATTCCTGAATCAACAGTCATAATGAAAATGTTGACTGGGCATTAACTATGTACCGGGCATCATTCTAACATTTAAATGCTTTGACATTTGATTTCCACAATGTCCCTATGAAGTGGGTGCCATTACAGCTCTCATTTTACAAATGAGGGAAGTGAATCACAGAGATTAAAAAAAAAAAAGAACTGCAAAACAAAACAACAAAACAAATACAAGTCTGTTTGAGGTTCCACAGCTAGTAAATTCTGGAGCCAGGGTTCAATGCAGGAACATGTCCAGCTAGAGTCTAGCTTGAGATCCCCACGGTCCACTGCCTTCCCAGTGAATGGTTCCAAGGTGCCCAACAGGACACGCTGCATCAAGGTTCCACCTCCCAGTCTTTCATAAAATCTGAGCAAGGTTAACTGAGTATCAGATTGTCTCTTCCTTTTCAAGAGTCATCAGTGGTTGGAGAGAGGGTGAAGAGGTGAGTTCTTTTGGGCTAAATCTCATGTCCCCTTTTAGCAGAAATTAACAGGCTCTGCAAAGAGGAGACTTATTTTTTCAGCAAAAGCAAGTGTGTAAGAGCCTCTTGACAACAGTCCCCTAATCAGAGGAGCATCTTGCTAATTGTCACTAATGTGATTAGCAGAATTAATTGGCCACTCAAAAATATTACACATCAAGCCACATGGGGACTAACCTGTGCCATCACTGGGAGCATTACTGCTCAGTACAGAGAGGGCGAGACAACTGACCTCCATAGGGACATCCTGACGTTCTCATTTATTCCTCTCATGAATCGTGAGGATGCTGTGCATCAGAATGAGAGAGATCGCTAGCTACTCGTCTGGGCTACTCCACTGACAGTAGTCCGTCACATCCAGTGCTGTCTCCTGCGGCACAAAATCTCTTCCTGCCCTCCTCCCTCCTCCACGCCCCTCCCCAATGTTAGACCCTTCTGTACTTCCACTCTGTTATCCTCCTGGCTCTTCACTGCCTTTTGCTAAACTATTCACTTCCCACTAAAACGTCCAGAAGTTGCTAACCCATGGAGTTATCTCTAATTCTCCTCCTCTGGTAGCACACAGTGATACGCACAAACTTCTATTTTATCAACACTATGGGACTGGCCTTTCACTGGCAATAAAAGCCCAGGGTCAGATCCTATGACGTTCTCACTGCTGTGTCCTCAGATCCTAATCACACTGGGTGGCATTCCACAAGGTTCAGAATTTGCCGACTGATTATCCCTGCATCTCCGGGCTGGGTGCATGCTTACTGTGGTTCTGGTCTCAAGGGTGTAGATTTAGGGAGAATGCACTTTGCATTACCAGGGAATTATGTGAAAATATCAGACACAGGATTGGTTATACTCACCCAACTTTTTATCAGGTGAAAAAAAGCCATATGCCACAGGAAATTTAAACTCAGCATTTCCCACACTAAACTGTTTCCTCCTAACTCTGCTGTTCTTACTGTGTGTTTCTGATCTCAGTGAATCCAAAACTAGGGAATCACCATCCCTTTCTTTATCTTCCCCTGCTTGGATCAGTGATCAACTTCAATACATCTCTTTCTTTCACTGCTCTCTAGTCAACCCCCCTCCCACCAGATTTGTCTTAGTTTCAACATTTCTCACCAGATTCAGATATCTGGGGAATGCACCAACCATGAGAGAGAAAGATCAAGACAAGTAGAACAAAGCAGTTTAGAAGAAGTGGACTATTCAGGGATGAAGATGAATTAAAAAACAAAACTATTATTAACATCCCCAGAGAGATAAGAGAACATATTATAAGACTGTAAACAAAATGTCAGGAAAAAAGGAACATTCCAAAAACAAGAAAGAGCCCTTAGAAATGAAAGATATGGTAGTATATATTAAATTCAATAGAAGGGTTAGAAGATGAAGCTGAGGAAATCTCTTGAAAAGCATAGAGAAAAAAGCCAAAGATTTGGCGGAGGTGGGGAAGGTATAGCTCAAACTGGTAGACTGGGTGCTTAGCATGCACAAGGTCCTGGGTTCAATCCCCAGTACCACCATTAAAAAATAAATAAATAACCCTAATTACACTGTCCCCCAAAAAAGGAAAAGGAAAAAAAAGAGAGAAAATAAGGGAAGTAAAAGTATCTAAATCATAGGGTTCTACGGAAGATTAAATTAGTTAATATACCTAAAGCAATTCCTGCCTGGCACACAATAAACCTTTAAATAATTTTTTTTTAAAGCCAAAGATTTGGAAAATAACAAAAACAATCCAACAGTTCCAACAAACACATACTAAAGTTCCAGAAAAAGGACGCCAAGAAGATAAAGGGAAGGAATCATCAGCAAAAGAGTTCAAGAAAATTTCCTAGAAGTAAAAGACGTGTATTGCCAGAAATAGTGCACCATGTGCCCGACCAAAATGGATAAAAATTGATCCACATTAAGGCATGCAATTGTGAAATTTTAGAATTCTGAGACATTGATAACAGCCTACAAGTTTGGGCAGGGAATAGGGAGCAGGTCATTACCAGGAATCAGAATGGCTTTAGTCTTCTCAAAAGCCCTGCTGGATGCTGGAATACAATGGAACAATGCCTTCCATTGGAAGGAAATTATTTCTGGTCAAATCACTAATTTAGTCAACAGCTGCCTATGTAAGGACTTCACTATTGACCTCTTGGGGACACTTCCTTAGGAAGCTGCTAAGGGAAGTACTCCTTCAAGACAAGGCAATAAAACAAGAAAAAGGGAGTCAGAGGCTATGGGACCAGTGACACAGGAATGCAGAGATCCTGGGGTGACAGCTGTGCGCCAGGCAGAGAGAGTAAAACAGTAGAATTAAACAGGCCAGAGGCTCTGGGAGAGCTTTCTGTAGGAGGATGACTTTTTAAAAAAAAATAACAAGCATCTGAATATTCTGAAAAGAGCTTTAGATAACTGGCAGAGAGTTTGGGCTGAATTAGTAATAAAAACATAAAAATGAAGCAAACAAACCATAAACAAGGCAAATGTTAGCTTCAGGGAAAACATAATAGTTGTGAGGGAAGGGAAAATAATCACAATTTACTGCATGGCTCAGTTTTGAATGGCATTTACATGGTCAAAATACTGTAAATGCTGAATGTTGATCTAACCAAAATTAGGATATAATTTGATTGGAAGGCTGGGGCAGGTGGGTGGAAAGGCCGCCTGTGTGAGTGTTAGTGGAGGGGGGAGCAGGGAAAGCTGAATCATCTTCCTTGGTGAGAAGTTAATAGATTCGGTAAAGTGGAAAAATTACAAGTATCAATAGAAGTTGCTAATTTAGAAATACAGGGTTAACTCACTCACAAGCAGGTGAAAAGTGCTTGCTAGTGGGTAGAGGGCTAAACCTACTCCTAAAATACCCTGAAGAACAATTTGACTACGTGCATGGACATCTTGGATCAAAACTTTAAAATACAAAGAAAGTTGCACAATGTGATGTCAACACTCCCTAGGTTAATTCAAATTTAATGTAATCCCAGTAAAAACGCCAATAAGAGGATTCTCCATTTCATAGGAGAAATGAACAACCTACAGTATCAGATAACTCTGAAAGTATAGAGCATTACGATGGGGTGAAGAGAGGCCGGAGGGGTACGGTCGGTCTCCGAGATATTAAAGCATATTTTAAGTTTCAGTAAATAGAGCTGTATGATTCTGGTACACTAGTAGACAAAAGGAATACATACAAAAATACAGAAGTAGCTCAAAATACACCATGGGTTTAGAATATGATTAAGGTGGCACAGAAATCAATGGAAACAGAGATAAATTATTTAGTAAATAGTGCTGGGTGGCCACTCGGGGAAGAAAAATGCAATTGAATCCATACTTTACAGGAAGGTAAAATTCAGATGGATCAGAGAATCAAATGTTTAATGCAAAAGATGAAACCATAACAGTAACAGAAGAGACTTTTTTAAAATTTATAAACTTGGAGTGGGGGAGGCCCAAGTATGACATAAGATCCAGAAGCCGTAAGAGGAAAGGCTAATAACAACATTAAAAAATAAAAATAAAAATAAATCTGCATGAAAAAAAATCACTAGAAAGCAAAGTTTACAGACTTTAAATTGCAACAAATTATAGCTCATAGTTTTCCTAATACAGAAAGAACTACTACAAATCCACAAGATCAGGAACAATGACAGAAAAATGGGCACAGGAGATAGTTCCCAGGGAAGAAAAATATACGTGACTCTTAAACACCTGAAAAGATTCTCAAATTAATTTACAATTCCAGACATATAAAATAATATTTTTCTGAGTTACAATTTTCAAATATTATATTGGAGAAGTAAAAAAAAAATTGGGTGTAATGTACTTTGTTGGTGAGAATGTAGAGAAAACAAGTGCTTTTATGTTTTTCTGTAAAAACTGCAACATTATACAATCTCTATGGAGAAGATAATTTGGCAAATCTACGAAAATTTTATCTGCAAACACCTTGGGACCAACAATTTTACTTCTAAGAATCTTTCCGACTAATATACTCACAAACATGAAATAATGTTTATAAAACAAATGACTGCAAACTGTTTATAAATTTATTAGTACAAAAATGTCAATCCATTAAGTGACATCCATACCATGATCAACGGCTGTAAAAAGCTCTTTATGTAACTGAATAATTTCCAAGCTATATTGGTAAGCGGGTAAAGCAAGATGCTAAAGAGTAGGTCTATTAATATCTTTGTTTATGAAAGAAGGTGCTGGGAGGCTACGTGTGCATATTTGCTTGTATGTGCATGAATATTTCTCCACTTAGCAACTCTGCATGTTGATCAGCTGCAGGGAAGGAGACTGTAGCTGAGGGACATAGATTGAAGGGAAAGTTACTGTTAGTGTATGTATACCCTTTTGTGCTTTTTGAATTTTGAGCCTCAGAAATGTAGTACGTATGTATGCATGTATGCATGCATGTATGTATTTATTTATTTTTAAATGGAGGTACTGGGGATTGAACCCAGGACCTCATGCATGCTAAGCATGCCCTCTACCACTGAGCTCTACCCTCCCTGCCATTATCACTTATTTAGAAAACTACAACATGCTAAATTAATTTAAAACTTTTAAGTATGCTATCTTAGGTAGGTGTTAGAGAGTAAGCAAGAAGTTCAGAAAAGCAGAAAATACTTGGCTGACATGGAAATCAAGAGACAAAATTAATTTTGAATGATCCTATGTACTTATCTTCACAGAATTTGTTCACTCCCTTAATTAATGTGACTCAAGCTCTCTACGTATGTGTTGCAGAAATACAGTAAAATGAAAAAATTTAAAAATTTAGTTAAAGACTGCACATTCATAGCAGGTAACAAATTATTTTACACATAAGGAAATAGGTACGTGATTTTTCTTAATAGAAAAGCAATTAGAGTCTCAGAACAGATTGAAAGAGAGAAATCATAAAATTATCCCAAGTGACAGAAAAAATAAAAAACTCATAAAGCTCAACTTCTACTTTTGATTAAAAACTCTAAGTAAGCAAAGAATAAAAGGTAACATTCATTAACTTGGTGTAGGTTGTATATCAAAAACCGACAGTAAATAGAACATATTTTTGAGAAACTTTAGAAACTTTCTTCTTAAGATTGGGAACAAGACAAAGATATCCACTGTCACTGGTTCTGTTCATCAAAGAAAGAGGGAAACCACAGGCTAAAGTATAAAAATTAGAAGGAAAGAGATATAATTTCCATTATTTGCAGATATTACAATCATACAGACAGAAAATGTAACACCATCAATAAATAATAGAATAAATAAAAGTTTTACTAGGTAGCCAGATAGAGTATCAACTTAGAAAAAATCAATAGCATATTTCAACACCCTTTATAACTAAAAAACGTAACAAAAAAGATATCACATACTATGGCAGCAAAAACTAGAATATATCTAAGAATTAACAAAGAACTCACGAGACACATATGAAGACAGCTTTAAAAAATCTAATAAAGGGCATGGAAAAACTGAAAATACCAAGCATTCCATGTTCTTGGAAAGGATGAAATGATATAACCAATATGCCAATTTTTCATTAAATTAATCTACAAACTCAATGCACTCTCATAAAAATTCAAATTGGGTTCTTTTATGAACTAGATAAACAGTTTAAAATTTATAAGAAAGAATAAAAGTCCATGACTAGCTAAGGTGGAACACAAAAGCCTGCCCTATCTAATACTGAGACAGATTAAAATGGCATGGTTATAATAGAATTTAACAGCAAGCTCTGAGATAGACCATTGAAAACATAAAAACTTATTATATAATAAAGGTTAAATTGCACATCAGTGAATAAGCAGTGGACAGATTAATAAATGGTTGGAAATACTGGCTCACTCTACAGAGAAAAATGAAACATAATATACAAAGGTAGATTCCAAATGGATCAAATGCCAAAACATGAAAAGTAAAACAATAAAGATAATAGAAAAAAACTATAGAAGAATACCTTTTCAATTTAAGGGTGAAGTACATTTGAAAACCTTGGAGGAACACATCACAAAGCATTGAGGAATTTCATTATATAAAAATTATGGATTTATGTTCAATAAAAACAGACAGAACATGGATTAGGAAAAGATACTTGCAATGTTTAAAACTGACAATTGAATAATATCTAGAATATAAATTCACCTCCTGAAAATTTAATAGAAAAGACAGGAATCCTTCCCCTAAAAAACAAGCAGAAGTTATATGAATAGACAATATACAAGAGGAAGTCCAAAATGCTAATAAGCATTGACTTGATGCTTAAACTCATTAGTAATGAGAGAAATGAAAAATAAAATCATTTAACTGTCATTTACATCTAACAGACTGGCAAAAATATTAAGAAAGCTAGGTAAGTGCTAAATAAGGACAGAATTGTGGGGATACGGGGAGCACAGACTGGTGTAGCCATTTTAAAAACAATCTTCAGTACATAGTCAACTAATACAATCTATGGTCCAGAAATTAAAACCTTGATTTACAGTTCAAAGAATGTCTCACAGAGCTCTGAGTAGAAGTGTATCAGTATGTCGTATGTGGTGGGGTGATATGGAGCCGAGCTGGGGGAGTGGACAAGAAAAGTAGAGAATACAATGCAAAGGTTAGAAGTAATGGGTGAAATGTACATACACTAACTCAGATGAAATTTTAAACATACAATGCGGATTGAAAAAAAGGATGAAACAGAATAAGCTATAAATGCTTCATTTGTATAAATGTAAAATACCAAAATAATAAACTGTATTTTTCCAGAACACACACTAAAGAACGTAAATTAAATGCATTAAAAAGGCAGTGGGGGTGAGGGGGGTGGTGGGAAAAGAGAGTGACCAAATAAATAAGACAGGGGGCTTTTACAGACCAGTGTGATTAGACGTCATAAATGAAGGCATATCATTAACTCAACTTCCTGAACTAGAGGTCAAAAGGAAAGTCAGTTTCATCTTACTTCTATAAAATAAATATGGAACAAATATTGTAAAAGTATCCATGGGAAGAGGTGCCCACCTATTCTTCTGTGTAAAGGCATTTCCTGCAGTAGTAGTCCTTCATCACAGCTGCAGAATGGAAAGGAAAAATTGTGACTTACATGATATGCAACTTCCAATAGCTAGCTGGGACCCCTGCCTTCTCCCCCATTGGTCAGACACACCTAAGGTATTTCAGCCCACTGGAGAAAAATTGTGATTACTAGGTCAGGACAGTCCCAAGGGCAGAGCTCCACCCTGATTCATTTCTTTATAATGTCTTTTTACTCTTTTTTCCCCCTACTTTTTTTGTTGTTGTTATTGTTGTTGCTGTTTGGAAGGGGTAATTAGGTTTATTTATTTATTTATTTATTTATTTTAAATGGAGGTACCAGGGACTGAACCCAGGACCTCATGCATGCTAAGCATGCACTCTACCACTGCACCATACCCTGCCCCCCACCTCTGATTCATTTCTGTCTCAAGGACCTATCTCATTAAGTCACTAAATGAATAATTCTGAATTTTGCCAGAAGTGCCTAGACAAAGACCAGCCTGTTTGCCTCAAATTAAAAACAGGAATGAGTTGTAAATGGTTTTGATATTTTGTAATTTTGGGGAAGGGGGTGCTATGGGTTGGTCTAAAATTGAAAAAATTATAGGAGTCATTTATAGAATAATTAGTATGTGCAAAGCTCTTCCCATTTATGATCCATTACACTCACAACCAATTTTACAAGATAAATCTCAAGCCCATTCTGTAGATGTAGAGATGGCGGTTCCATTAGTGGACAGCTATCTACTGTTTTGTCTTCTGTACACCCCTTGCTTTTGTGAATTGTTACTCTCCTCTCCATGTTGTCCTGGTGGGTTTCTAATCACCTTCCCAACTTTCCTGGCACAAGAGTAGGTATGTGACTTCAGCAAGGGCAGTCTCCTTTGAGTCTGTGTGTCTGTGACGGGAGGTTATCTCTGGACAACCTTCCCAATTTCTTAAAGGGAGTCCCTGGCAAATGAAGATAGTAAAGAGAAAAGCAATGACGTGAGTGAGAAGGGGAAGGAGAGGAAGAGAGAAGGAGAAAATAGAAGAGAGACATGAGGCAAATCCTACCCTTAAACTTTTTAGTGACATGAGCCTTAAAGTTCTCCTTTTGGTTAAGATGTTTTGAGTTGGGTCTCCATCAGATGAATCAAAGAGCAGAAGGCCTGCCCAGGACCACGCAGTGAGGAAATGGCAGAGCCAGCTGTCTGCCTGATACAAAGCCTAGTCACTCCCCGTTGAACCCTGCAGTCTCCTGCCCAGGTGCAAACTCAGACTGGTTCTGAGGGGCCATGCTGGCTCCTAGCATCTTGAACTTTCCATTTTGGAACTGCTCCAACGTGCAGCCAAGCTTCATCCACTATAGGATGCCCAAGCTTGGTTCTGCAGGAGGAAAAAAGAAAATCCAGAAAATGTTCTTCAAAAATGTTAGTGTGACTGGAAGGAAACAAGAACACACCAGAGGACAAACACTTGGTTTTGAAGGCATTTCTCAGTGAGCAAGGGCCTTCTCATTGCAACAAGTAAATTACCACCCAGGGAGGCTTTGGAGAGAGAGAGCTCAGAGTGTGAGCACTGGGACTGGACTTAGGTCCTCCCTTACAGGATGTATAAATTGGGAACCGATTTAACCTCCCTGGGCTTCAGCAGCCTCATATGTAAATTGGGGGTGATGATTACCTTCCACCTATTAAAAAAACACATATATAAAACATCTGGAAGAATTCTTACACATGGCTGACCCTCAGTAAATTATACACTTCCTTATGTAAGGTGTATGTTATATGCATTTATGCATATTAGACTTTTTAAGGCATTAATCCTGGTGTGTTGATTAAAACATCTGCCTTGTTACTCTATCATCATAGCCTGCAAAGAGCTGGGCCACTCCCATTTCATACACTTCCCAGTGGGCTCATTCTTTTAGAAATAGTCATCAGGCACACACAAAAAGCAATTTAAATGGTTCATCTTTCCTCTTTTCATCCATAGACAAATTTCAATAATTATCTTAGTCAACCCATTAATTAGTCTAAATTTGCCCAAGCATAATTGATGCTGCCTACACAATTTTCTATAAAAATTTGAAATGGATGGCTAAACAGAGATTTTTTTTTGTGTGTTGTTTGTTTGACTAAGTGCATTTTCCCCTTATGCAAATGTGTTAGTCAATGCTCATCTCGTGTAATAAGCCAGCTTTTGGTGCTCTTGTCTGCATCTGTGATAGAAAGAAGTCTGAATCAGGGTTCAAACTATGCATGGGCGACTTCTAACTTGTTAACCCGCAGTCAGCTCCCTGAACTCCCTGAGAAAACTTCTATTGCCTTCCTGGTTGAAAGGGGACCTGGCTGCCTAGGTTTGCCGCCTGGAAACTCTCTCTTATCTTGGCTTTCTTAGATGAACACTGTTCTGACCTCTGTACCCATATATTTGAGTGCTTTTTGTTTTTCTGGGCCTGTCTTACTTGTTGGGTTTCCCAAAGTTCCATTTTTAAACCTCTTCTATTATTTAGCACCGTTCCATTCCTAGGTAACCTGACTGGTCTCAAACCTTCGTTATCACATGTACATGAGAAGGATGCTCCTCATATATCAGTATCAATCTGTAACTCCAGCATCGCTGTGCATAATTCTTCTCTAATATCTAGACAATTCTCTTCAACAACCTCTCTGTTTCTTGTGTAAATGATTAAGTGAATAAATATGGGAAAACCTACAAGAGCCAAAAAACTTGAAGGTATTCTTTCTCTGGATTCATAATGGATATGAGACTATAATAACAAAAGAACAAAAGAAAAGCATAACTTTCAAATCAGCTTCTTGAGAGATTTTAGACACCCTAGGAATCAGCTATGAAAGAACAATGCTTCCTTAACCCTGATTGGGAGAGACGCTGGCTGTAGCTACAGAAGAAACAGAGCGTAGAGTAATGTCTAGAAGCAAACACAAATATAAATAAAAATTCAGAATCTAAAGGTGCCATTTCAAAGCAGCAAAATGATGTTAGATTATTCATTAGTATGCACGGGCATAATTGGTTAAATATATGAAAAATAGCCTGCCTTGCCCCTAAATAAATGCCAGATGGAATAAAACTCTCAGTACAAAAACAAATTTTAAAATGACACCACAATTTAGGTAAATATTTATGAAATCCGTCTGCACTGGAAGCTTGCAAAGGCAAAACCATTAAATATGGATAAACTTAAAGATAAGAAAGATAATATTTCCTCAGTACCAAAGACTTAAGACACCCAAAAATATATACCTAAGTGGGGAAATATTTGCCATACACAGAACCAACCAAGATTGATGCTGCTAATACATAAAGTGTTCTAGCAAATCAATAAGAAAAAAGATGAGTGCCTCCAAAGAAAAATGGGCTAGGGAGCTGAATTTGTAACTTACCAAAGAAGAAATACAAGTAGCCAGCAAACACGAAAACTTATTCCACTTCAAGTATCGAAGAACTAAAAATTAAAACAACATGATTTTTGATATATGATATTGTCATGGATTAAAATGAAAAATAATGCCAGGTATTGGTGAGTGGACAGGCCAATAAAGAACTCCCTTGGCTACCGGTACAGTCCATTTTACAGGGCAGATTGGCCCTCTGTATTCTATATCTATAGCTAAAACCTCAATAACAGGAATAATTTTTCACTCAGCAACTCTAGTTTTAGGAATTTATCTGAAAAAAAATATGCATCTACATTGATGCGTATGTAACAATGCTCTCTGAAATGGTATAATAATGGAAAATTGGAAATAACATAAAAATTCAAAGGCAGCCCGGCTCAAATAAAATCTCTTTCCAAAAGAGTTCCTTAAACTTATTTCCACTTCTTCACGACATCCCATTCTGTCCCAAATCCATACCAGGCTTCATTCGATCCCTAAGTCCTACTGAGCCCACAGTCATCAATGGCCTCTGTCACTAAATTCAAGGTACACTCCTGGTCATTAGCGCACCTGACACCCCAGCAGCAGTCTATACACCTGACCCCTTCTCTCCTGAAATACCCTCCTTCCAAGCCCATTATTGCCAGTGCCCTTTCCTTGCTGTGTTTCCTGTATCTTCTCATTAAACAATGGCATTCCTCAGGCCTTTCCCATGCTGGCACTTCTCAAAGTGAGGCTCTGGACCAGCATCATTGGCATCACCCGGGCACTTGTTAGAAATGTAAAGTCTTGGGCCCCATTCCAGATCTACTGAATCCAAAACTCTCGGGATGGGGCCCAGCAATCCGTATTTTAACAAGTCCTCCCAAAGACTATGATGCACATTAATGTTTGAGACCCACTATACTACATTGCTCTGTGCTAGTGCAAGGAGCCAGGACAGACAGTTGTCTCAGGCAAGGGCATGGGAGATAGACTACATAGATTCAATACTCTGCTCTGCACACATTGTGACCTTCAACTGATTACTTAACCTCTCTTTGCCTCAGTGTCTTAACCCATAAAATGGGGCAATAACTATATTGATCTCCTCAGCTTTTGGGGGCTAAAGTTAGCTAATCCATGTCAGGGTCCTAGGCTAGTCCTGGCACAGAGAAAGTACCCACTAAACAGAAGTATCCTGATGCATAAGTTGACGTCTGTTGACCAGACCTTTTCTTTGGGCTCCTCACCTACAGCCTCATTGCCTGTTTACCATCTCTACTTGGGTGTCCCTCAGGCACGTGTCCCAGAAATGAACTCCCCAGCCTCTCTCCAATTTGTACACCTCTGGTGCTTCCATCTTGGCCCTGGTGACCACCAACCTCTCAATTTCTCAAGTCAGAAACTTCAGAGCCAGCTTTGATTTCATCCTCCATTTTACGGGCTACAGCCAGACAAATGCCAAGTCCAAAACCCCTGGAATCCACCAAACGTGTCTTCATCTGCTCTTGTAACACTCCAGTTATAATTCACTACCATCTCTGCATAAGCCTCCTCCCTGGCCTCCCCACTTCCCCTCTGTTCATGTCCACCAGTGCATTCTCCACACAGGAGCCTAAGGGATTTTTCAAACACAAAAATCACATCATGTCACTTCTCTACTGAAAGTACCCTAGACACTACCCACTGTATTTAAAGGAAATCCAAATTCATCACTGTGGCCCGGAGCCCCTCCAGGACCAGGCATCCATCGGTCAATGTCTACATCCTCACCTCACTGATGTGGCACCTGGTTTTCCTTCAGGCCCTCGGATGTACAGAGCTCATCCCCACCTTAGGGTCTTTTCACTGCCCAGGAAGCACATCTGTACCTCCCCAATCTGGTCATGCTTATTCTTCAGGCTCCAAATGAAACACTGATCACCTTCTGTGATGGTTAATTTTATGTGTCTCTACTTGACTGGGTCTCGGGGTGCCCAGATCTGTGATCAAGCACTGTACTGAGTGTTTCTGTGAGGATGATTTTGGATATGCTTCACATTCAAATCAACAGACTGAGTAAAGCGGATTGCCCTCCCTAACATGGGTGGGCCTCAGCCAGGCAGTTGAAGGTCTAAACAGAGCAAAAAGGCTGACCCTGCTCTGAGTAAGAGTAAATTCCTCCTGCCTGATTGCCTTCAAGAGGGGACACAATTCTTATCCTCCCTGTGGGCTGGAACTGAAACACTACGTCTTCCTAGGTCTTGAGCCTGTGGGCCTTCAGACTAGAACTATACCATTAGCTATCATGGTCAGTCTCCATAATTCCATGAATTAATTCCTTATTATATAAATATATATCACCCTTTGAGTCTGTTTTCCAGCAGAACCCTGACTAATACACTTCCTTTACGTAGCTTTCCATGACTCCCCAAGATAATTATAAACATAGATGTACACATACCTGCTGTATGTCTCCTCTGTAACACCTAGCTAGCTCTGCTGAAACTCTTTGTCCAGACCATAGAGAATGTGCTGATTTTGTTCACAGCTGTATTCCCAGTGCTAGCACGGTGCTTGGCAATTAGTAAACTCTTGGATTTGTGAAATAAAGACCTACATAGAATAACCTATTCAAGTTATTAAAGACAATTATTATAACAGAATATTCGCTATCATAATAAATTGTGAAACATATATATATATATATATATATGAAAAAAGCTACAGAAATGTACCTACAGTAGAATATCATATTTACATAATACAGAAAACATATTGACTATAAAGACAAGATCGCTCAGCTCTGGTGGGTTTTTCTGCCTTTCTGCATTTCTGTTTCTTCCTAAGTTCTCTGGCTTGAATGTGCACTTACTTTTGTAATTAGCATATTTAGTAATAAACATTATAAGTAAATTCCTCTGCAGATCTAAAACACAATAAATATTAAAGGTAGGGATGATATTTGTAACATATGAAACAATATGCTTCTATTTTATATGTAAAGATCTCTATAAATCAATCAATAAAAGACAATCAGGGAAGTTTTTGACAAGTGGGCAAAGGACATAAACAGATCTCCGTAAATGGACTGCCTGCATTTAGAAAAGATATTAAAATGACTGATGGCATATGTGCAGCATCACTATTAACTAAGGACAATCATAAATAAAGGATACATTTTGTTCTTGTTATTGGCCAAGATGAACCAAAAAATGATAAAATCCAATGGTGGCTGTATTCAACACAATTTGACTTAGTAATTCAATTTCTTGGCCTTTATATTAAATAATAAGTTAATAATGTAAGACATAGATGCCACTCATCAAATATTTAACAGTAGTGAAAATAAGGGGAAATCCTAAAACAACCTCTATTTGGTAACTAACTAGGTCCATTGTAATCAGGTTCTCCATAAAATAGTACATTATTCCATCACTATATGGTGTTTCAGAACAATATTCACAATGTGGAGAACAATTTGATCTATTTTAACTATAAAAATAGTGTACTGGGAACTTCACACAATATGATCACAATTTTGGAGGGAAATATCCACATGGGAGGAAAAAATGTAGAAAACAGAATGGATTATTATCAGGACCAATCCTGAGTGGTGGAATTGCTAATTACTTTTGCTTCTTTAAACTTTTCTCAATTATTCTGTAGAAAATGTCTTACTCTGCTAAACCAAGAGGAAATTATATTCTGGTTAAAGAAGGAAAAAAAAAAGATAAGTCAGAAGTGTTGAGAGGGGGAAGTAAACTGTGTTAGGAGCCTGTGTCTAAAGTAAGAACAAGGGGTGACTGATGTCAAAGGCGTGAGGGGGGATGCCTGTACAGACGAAGGGAGAAGTCCCAGAGATATTTCAGAAGCAATCAAGAGAATGTAATGAACAACAGGGCACGTCTATGGAAGGATGTCTCTGCCTGTCATGTTCTGAATGAACAGGAATTAAGACCTAAACTACGGAATGTAGGGCAACCTACAGCTTTTGGAGAAAGTCAAGGGATGTGCAAGCACTTGGGACTACTCCAATGACATATCAGAATTTAGCACTAATGCTTATCGTACACACTAAAGCAGGGGCTATATATTAATTCTTTCTGTTTTTTCTATGCCACTCAGCTGGCATATAGAAGGTCCTTAGAAACTGATTGTCAAAGGAATAAATGAGGCAGGGGGAGAACTCCTGACTTGAAAACAATATGAAATTAACTAAACATTACCATGCACAAGCCAATGATAAATTAAAAAAAAGAAATCTAGTCTACTTACAGAAACCCCTTTGCAGAAAACCACAAACCTTTTAAATTCAATCCAACTCTATTTTTTTCGTATTAAAAATGTAGTCTCAAGTACTGAAATAGCCTGCAACACTGAAGACTATTTTTCTTTTTAAAAAATGCTAGTGCATTATATTTATGTAATGCGTTCTACTTGGGCGTTCATCAGTAAGTCCAGTTTGACACGGTTTCTTTCTGTGGCATATGTTTCAATATTGCACTTTGGCTTTGACATTTATACTTGCTCCCGCCCCTAAAGAATAATGACTTGCCCCTACATCCCACCTCCAGTCTGAAGCCAGTCAATAGCAACAGAAGGCACACAGGAGGAAGATCATGTGTACAAACGCAAGCTGTTCACGTGTCTATTTTTGTATCTCTACTCGGCCAGTGTCCACATGCACTGATGCTCATCCTTGAACCAGTGAGTCCGTCTACACATATAGCCTAACTGGGGCAGGGGCTGAGTAGTAAACCAACTAGCACCTCCTTAAGAAATATGGGTTGAAAGTCAAACCCAGCTAGGCTGGTATTATAGTCCTTGCTTTTCTCCAGGATAACCCATCTCAGTGGGCCTCCAACAACCTGGATTTCCTTACCTAGGTGCTGGGGTCCCAACAGTAGGAAAGGTTCCTTGGAGGGGCGACTGGTATCTAGAAATGACTCATCTCTAAGCAAAATCTCCCACCCCTATCCCCAAGTCATAAATTGTGAAGGCTTCAAATCTGACCTGCCCAGAAGCCCCTTTTAACAGATCCTCTGTAGGACACAACTCCAGGTGCACATGGCTCTTGCTTCTGATACTGTGTGAGTCCAGTCTGAGGGAACAGAAACCCAGAAAGGCCCAGACAGAGCTGCCGGGGAGAGCCGGCAGCCGGAGGAACACTGCGGGAAGGGACTCGGAGCACACGTGGTCCCAGGATGCGACGTCAGCCTGCCCGTCTCTCTCGTCTCCTGTCCTGTCTCTCTTTTCCCTCACTCTCCCTCACCCCTTTCCTCTCATCTTCAGAGCCACAGCCTCCCTGGACTTTTCACGCTGGCTCTCTCCCCCCCATTCACTTTCACTTTCTCTCTCACCCTGTCCCTGTCCCACCCCGAGGCCCCCCTCCCTCCCACACGCCCTGGCAGTCCTCCTCACACACCCCTGCTTCCTGTGTCTCCCTCCCACACTTTCCTTTCTCTCCACCTGTTTTACTTTCTTTCGCTCACACTTTCACCTTCTCACACCCACTTGTGCTTTCTCTCTCGTTCAACTTTCCTTTCTCTTTCTCTCTCCCATATATATATGCTTTTTCTTTCTCTCTCTCACTCATTTTTACTTTCTTTCTCGCCCACTTTTACTTTCTCCCTCCCCGCGGTGACTTTCGCTTTCCCTCCTCACACCTGCACTTTCTCTCTCACAGCCTGTCCTTTTTCTTTCTCTCCCCTTCCCTACTTTCTTCCCTCCGGGCTTATGGTCACCTCCCCACACTGGGCTGTCTTCTCTGCCCCAAGAGCTTACTGGCTTCTGCCCTCTAACCCACAGCACTCAGCAGAGTGAAGCGTGAAGCGGCTGGATGAGGGTTCTAAGGAATGGATGGCCAGGGAGCCAGGGCCTGGCTGCAACCTCAGGCGGGAAGGCGGGGCAGTCTCCCCGGGCCTGGGGCTCGAGCGGAACCCCTTTCTCTGAGTGGCAGCAGTGGGCTGGAGAGGGAAGCCGCGGATACAGGAGAAGACAGTTCCGGTGGAATGGATGTGGCTGAGGAGCTGTTTGGATGGAGGGTGAATGGAAGGCAGAACCTAGGGTGATGTCAACATTTCCGGCTGGGGCAACAGAGGAGAAAATGCCATCAAGAACCATGGAAAGTGGTGGAAGGAGCAGCCCTGGGTGGTCCTTGAGTTTTGTTTGTTCCACTTTATCTAAGATAAGAAAATACTTGCAGAATTTTCTGACAAAGAAAGTTCTTGGAAGAAGAGAAAAGAATTCCTAATTACACACAGGCGGTCCTTGAGTTTTGTTTGTTCAATTTTGAACAATTTTCCCTCTTGAATACTGTTCAGAAGCATACTTAAAACACCTTTTCTCTGCAAAACGTATGCTTCGTGCATTAACAGATTTAAAAAAAAAAAAAGACTGAGCTATCACATGATGGCAACTTCTGTCATCTTCCAGTTAAATGTTGGCCTCATCACTCCTTTGCACAATATTATTGATGCAACTGTCTCCCCAGGAGGCATGCAGACTCCATGAGGGCCAGGAGATTATTCTCACTGCTCACCACTGGGTACCATCTGCCTATTAGAGTAACAGACACTTAATGGGTGCTCAGAAATAGATTTGGAATAAATGAATATTAGAAATTCTTTGTCATGTTGTCATTCATCATTATTATGTGAAAATAGAATACTGATGTGAAGTTATGGAAGCAGTCACATTTGTGATAAGAAGTGTGGTTCCATAAACCCAGAGCCATGATGGGAATCTACAAGCCTTGCTGAAGGTGGTAAACATTCAACCTCACTTGGATGCTCTTTGGGCCTCAACTGGTCAGATATGCACTCAATTGTCAATGACACGAACTCAAGGAAAGATATTG
This sequence comes from Camelus dromedarius, assembly GCF_036321535.1. NCBI lineage: Eukaryota > Metazoa > Chordata > Mammalia > Artiodactyla > Camelidae > Camelus > Camelus dromedarius. The sequence continues at coordinate 14,033,430 of NC_087453.1, read as the reverse complement.
TGAATGCAGGAAAACAGAGCATTGACAATTTCATGTTAAAGGTGAGGGCAGTTGGGGGATTGTTAATGTTTTTAGATCTCTTGAAATAGGCCTAATTACCCCCTATCAAAATAAGGGGGAAAAGAAAAGTCAGAAGTATTGAGAGTAGGTGAAAAAACTGTATTAGGAGTCCGAGGGACTGGGGAAATTGTAGGACAGAAAGGGATTTAATCTATATAAATCTTTGCAAAATTCTGTCCATTGAGCAGGGCTTAATTTAAAGCCCATACTGCCTGCTTTGTGATGTGTGCAAGGATTTCAAGCTCTGTAAGTCCTCTGGGAATCTGAAAGCCACTCTGAATTTTGTTCCCATCACCTCTCTTTTTGTTATCCCAGAGGCCACAGTTACAGGGAAGTGAGGGTGATTGGAAGAACCTCTGTTTTGTGCAACAGAGATAACTTATGTAGAGCACTTAGCAGAATGCCTGGCGCTCACTTAGGTGAACAACAACCCCTGTTTCCCTTCCCCTATGCTATCCTTTTAAAGAAAATAAGTCTGTTTAATAGATTTCCAATGTACTCTTATTTTCTATCTCATGATGTCTAAAGGCATACAACTCTTATTAAGGGAGGGGTAGTTTGTGACCAGAAAGAGAAGGGAATTGTACCTAGAGGTTGGAGGGCTTGGCCTGACATTACAGTCCCTTCCAATGATGCTCTGACCCCTGACTTGAAGAAACTTGGGCTCTGAGAGAACAGCCTGGTCTCCAAACGTCCCTGCCAAAGCTATTCTAAATGCAAAGAAATGTCAAAGCTGAAATAACCATAGTGCAATTGTACTTAGCCTGTTTACTGAAGTATCAGTCATTGCTCTGCACAGCAATTCCATTTTTAAAGTTCATTGTGCTAGAAAAATGTTGCAACTCCTTAATTCTTACTTTCTCATCCAAGCCGGGTGGGAGGTGAGAAGTTTTGAACTGTATGAAAATCCACATGAGACATTTCAGCAGCATGGCAGAGCTCTCTTTCAGCATCCTGCACACTCCCTCTTCCTGGAGCCAGGAGAAAGCTCCCACCCTCAAGGCCTGTCCTCATTCTGACAGCTAACATTAAAAGAGCATCAGTGGGAGCAAAGACAAAAAAAGAGGACAACACAGGGATGCTGAGGACTGATCCCGCTGTCTCAGGAGGACCAGGACTCACCTGGAGCTATGGGTTGGGTCCTGGTGCCCTTGCCTTGTAATGTTGGCCCTCTTGCCTTACAATGGACGTTGGCATCAACAACCAGTGTTCAGAAAGTTAATTTCTACAGACTGCCACACTGGGATCCCTTGGCCTCTGGCTGCTGGTTGAGTCCAGCCAACAGGAGGATGGAGAAACTGGGACAATCATTCTCTCCCTGCTTCTTCGTGGTCTGGGCAGTGGCTACCTTACTCTACAGCAGGGTTTCTTTATCTCAGTTCTGTTGGCATTTGGGGCTGACTAATTCCTTGTTGTAGGGGGCAGTCTTATGTATAGTTGGATATTTCACAACATGCCTGGCCGCTCTTTCACTATATGACAGTACCTAACCTTCTCCAAGTTGTAACTAAAGTATGACCAAAAATGTCTCCAGACATTGTTAATGTTCCCTGGGAGAAAAAAAAATCCCCCAGCTGAGAATCAGTGCTTTCATCTTCGTAAACAACCCTTCCTATGCCTTCTTTTGCTCACCCATTGAGTGTGCCATCTACCCACAGCTGGGACCCTAGACGTGTACATATCAGCACACGTGTACCTCAATCTGGATTCTCCTTGTGAGTGGATATGCTGAGGATATGCTGTGTCCCTCAGTAGACTGTGAGCCTCTGGGGGACAGGGACCAGGGCCCACTCTTTTAGAACCCCTCTCCCCAGGAATGTTTATAAGTGTCGAACTGGAATCCTGGGGGCCTGAGTGAAAGCTTCTTTGCAGGCTTCCTCCTCTGTGGAAGGAGAACACAGGCATGCTGTCCCAGGCACTCTCCAGCCTCTTCTGATAATGACTTCAAGATTGTGAGCAATTTCCTCCCAGGAACCAAAAGGTCTAGGAGACCTCCGTATTGGCACCAGCGCCCTGTGGTTAACCTGTGGCTGCCAACAAGGGCTGCCGGTCCCCAGGATGCAGCAGCTGCCTCCAAATGAGGTGTGCCTTTGCCTTCGCCTTCATTTAAGCACTATAACAATTGCTTTTTCTTCCTTGGAAATACTACCTTAGAGATGAACAGCTCTTGAATCAGTAAATGTGTGTGTTAGTTTCCTTAGAGAGTTCTGTGAGGAGGTACCAGCCTCCTCCTGCAAACTCAAGAGGAAAGCACAGGCCTGCAGTCACTGCCTGTGTTCCTAAGTCCCTGCAAAGGGCTGAGGCTGAGGGCTGGAGGCTGGGCTGGGACTCCAGTGGGCAGCAGGAAGGTGCATTTGGTCTGACTTACTTCTGGACTGCAAGTGTCATCAAAGAGTACTTAACACTTATAAGGCAGCCCTAGTGTCACCATCAGTGTACCATGCATGCCGTGGGGACATCTTAAGACAAAAATTGGCACAAATGATCTCACAGGTGTGTACCAGTGAAGCCAGGTGTAAAATTCTTTTACGGTATATTTAGATCCCTGGATCACTTCTGTAGTTCTGGAACTGTATGTACTTTGGCTTGTTTCTTGCCAAGACTCATTTCTCATAGACTGAAGGGGTGGGGTTAGAAAACTGGTCTCCACACTTCATCATGCTCCCTGCCTTTACCAGGTGAGATCTGTCGAAGGAGCAGGGAGATTAGGGAAGCTCTGCTGTGAATCCTAGACCTGCATCTCCATCCTACACCTGATCAAGGTAATCACAATTCCATCAACACTTGGCTGCAGCCTTGAAATCAGGCAACTCTGTCCCAAAATACCAACTCAGAGCAAATCACATCACCTCTATGGGATTTCAGTTGCTTTGTCTGTAAAATGAAGTAGAACATTTTTATCCATTCCCAAGATGTGCTTTTCTTTTAAGTTATAATTTGCAGTCAGTAAAGTCTACAAAGCTTAATTGTACAGCTTGATGAATTTCTACATATGCATATATCCACATAACTGCCACCTAAACTTATATAGAGAACATTCATCCCCATCACTCCTGAAGTACCTTATTCCCCATCCTAGGAAATACCACACCGCCAGAGGTAAGCACTATTCTGACTTTTATCAGCATCAGAGTAGTTCTGAACATCATATAAATGGAATCTCATCGTGTGCACTCTCATGCTTAGCTTGGTTCATTCAACATAAAGTTTTTGAGATTAGTCCACGTTATCAAATATTCCAATAAACTGTACCTTTCTTTTGCCAAGTAGTATTTCATTGTATGGATATAATATCACAATTTGTTTATCCAGTCTCCTGTTGATGGCCATTTGGGTTGTTTCCAGTTTGGGGCTATTACAAACACACTTACGTAGGAATGTTTGTGGATATACACACTCATTTCTCATGAGTCTATTCCTAGGTCCAGTCCAGAGATTTAGGCATCAACTTCATCCAACACTGGAGCTCCCCACCAGCATATCTGGATGCCCCACAGGCACCTGGGATCACCGTGCTGTATTTTATGTCCACCAACCTCATAACCTGGCCCGGACAATCCCACCAGCCTCAGTGTTCCATGTCCTCCTCCAACGTTGCAGACAAGCCACCTCAAACTTTTTTTTAGTCCATTGAATGTGGCTAGCTCGATCTCATTTCCTGGCCTTTAGAGTAAATAAAGGCCAGATGACTATCGCCTCTATATGGAAACACATTCTAGAAAGATTAAAGACTTAAAGAAAAGAATCATAAAAATGCTACAAAATCTAGAACATATCTTCATATTCTGGTCTTGGTTTCCAAAAAGTATAATAATGCTAAAAGCAAGGAGGAAAGGCTGAAATCATCATTAAAAACTTCTCCATAGGAAGAAGAGTACAAAGAACATATATTAAAAACTAAATAAAATTGAAAGATACGTTAGTAATATATCATCCTTAATATGCAAATGGCTCCTATAAAATAATAAGAAATGTATAAAGCCCCAACAGAAAAGAATGCATAAAGAGGCAATTGGTAATAATAAAGCCCAATAAACATGAAAAAGTTGCTCAACATTATCAATAAACAAAAAACAACGTATTAAACAAGCTGTTATTTTTCACGTATCAGCTTAGTATTCAGGCCGTTGATGGTTTTGGGAAATCTGATCTCTCAAATGCTCCTGATGGAATTATAAGTCAATGCCTTTTTTCCCAAGAAGATATTCCTATGATAAGCAAAGACCATCTAAATGTAGTCAAGTAATTCAATTTCTGGGAATATTTCCTAAGGAAATGGTTGGATGTGTGCACAAAGACATATACCAGCCTATTAATAATCCAAGTTAGAAGCAATCTAAATGTCCAGGAATAGGGGAGTAGTTAAACAGATTATGGTACCTACATATAATGGAATAATATGTAGATCTTAAAGTGATTGGGTAAATTAACCTTTATCATGGATAGATGTTCACACCATTTTTGAGAGACTAAAACAGGTTAAAAAAATAACTGAAGAAATGACCCCATTATTATACAGGTGGGTGTGTCTGTACATTCACACGGACCCATAGCAAGCGTTTGGAAGGTGTTCTGGGTAGGCTAACATCTGTAACCTCAGAGATTTAACACAAGGAATTTTTATTCTTTTTTTTTTTTTTTTTTTTTGCCTGTCATGGTCAAATGTGGGTCTGTAGGGAGGCCCTGCTTCACTTGGTCATTGAAGAGCCCTGGCTCCTTTATCAGTGGCTCCACTGTCCCCCAGAGTCCTGAGGTCCCCCTCTGAGTCTCCTGCAACTGGCCGTCAGCAGCAGAGAAGACAAGACAGTGGGTGTGGAGTGTTTTAAGGGCCGATCTGGAGGAAGCACAGCTCACTTCTGCCTCCACACACTCCTGGCTAAAATGCAACCAGATGGCCACCCTAACACAAGGGGACATGTGTGTCCAACAGCCAGTCTCTTTCACATAAGGAAACAGAGCAAAATTCCAAAATGGGTAGGTCAGGCTAGAAGCATGTAGGGTCACCTTTGCTTTTCCCTTTCACTTGTCTGCATCGATGGACACGTATTGCTTTGAAAATAAGGGAGGAAAAGCGCAGTCAATCTATTTCCATGTTGATGGCCCCCCCCCCCAGAGAAATGAGGCACAGTCCTCCAACGTGGATCAAGCATCAGCCTGTGTCCTGGTGCCCAGGGTCCCTCGTGTCAGAACCAGCGTGGCCAGTACCCGGACCATCTCCAGGCTGCCTCTCCTGCCCCAGGAGACACAGACACCAGCTCCTGAAGCAGCTCAGAGCCCACCCGCCTGGCACGCTCCCCGCGCCTGTGAGGCCTCAAGCTGAGAAGCAACCCCCCTGTCGCTTTGTGACAGCGCCTGCTTTTGTCAGTCAAGGTGCTCAAGTCCATCCCAGCACTCAGAGGAGCATACGCCCCATACCACCATTTGTCACTGTCAGCCTGGGGAGCAATTACATTCCAGCCGGCCAGAAGTAAACAGACATGGGCATCACACATGAGATGACAAGCAGACACGCGGTCTCTAACGCATCCCCGTCCCCACTGTGCCCAGCTGTGACGGAGCCTCTGGGCACAGAGGCAGCCTGCAGCCTGGCGGGAAAAACCAATCGACTAGGGGCCCTTCACGTGTCCCTCTTATCCTCTGTCATCATGGCTCTTTTCAGGGAGAATGAAGGAATCTGGGGAAAAGCCTTCCTCCTACATCGAACAGCTGTAAAACTTCAGAGAAACTGCACTTACAGAAGTTTATGAGATGGAAACGCATCCCCGTGGCTCACCCAGCCAATCAGCCTGTGGATGGAAGGCCTCCTGGGTCAGGGGAACGAGCACAGGTTGGTCTGGGTGCCACGGCGGACCTGGGGTTGAGCGCCTGCAGCCCTTCTTAAGAGCTGTGCCGTCTAGGATGAGTCCTGTACCCTGCCTGCCTATAAAATGGCAGTAACAGCACTTGCCCTTTCTCTGCTTTTATTCATGCAATTTTTTTCTGCCTCAAATACTCTCCTTTATCCTCCCATGGCACAGACAACTAGCTGTCTACCAAACTCATCCTCCCCTTCCACAGCACACAGCTTTAGCTGGGAAGCAGCCACTCAGCTACAGAAGAATGTATTTTCCACCCTCGCTTTGGCTATTGGTGGCCTCCAGACTTTTTTTTTTTTAATAGGCATTATTTTTTAGAGCAGCTTTAGGATCACAGCAAAACTGAGTAGCAGGTACGAAACCTCAAGACTTGTTTTCATCAATGAAATGCGAGCAGAAGGGACTTGGCTTTGCCCTCAAGCACCTCACATGCACCCCTCCACGCTCCTTGTCCCTTGAGGCCTCTGGGGCGGAGAGGACCAGGACAACCTAAGAAGCCTTGTGCTAAGGATGTCAGGGCCCCTGTCCACCTAGGTCCCTAAGTGGCTGGACAGAGGACTGTTCATCCTGTCTACCTGTCCAGAGTGAGCCAAAAAGAAACTTCACTAAATGCAGTGTGGTCCTAGATTGGATCCTGGAACCAAAGAAGCACTTTTGGAATGGGGGGGGGGGGATGGTGGAATCCGAGTAAAATCTGATGTTTGTTCATTGTAACCTGCCAATGTTAATGTCTAGGACAAACGTACATGGAAATGTGAGGTGTTAACATTAGGGGAAACTGGCTGGAGAGTAGATGGGAACTCTCTACGCTGTCGCTAAAACTCTTCTATAAATCTAAAATATTCCAAAATTAAAATTTTACTAAAGATAATTTTTAAAACCTTCAAATGTAGGAAAAAGCCATTATATGTTTGGGTCTGTTCGTTCCTGCAGTCTAGCCTACCCTAACTAATGCAGACTTCTCCGTCTATACAACTCCTGGTCACATTTTAAGACTCGAATTTGGTATTTTCTCCACTAAGAAGCTTTCTGTGATCCCCGGGGGGTGAGGAGTCCCTCCACCACACACTTCCCTCTTTGATCACACTCCAGAGAAGCAACTCACAGATCGGCCCATTTCCCAAACAAGCATGAAGTCTTCTTTGAGTCAGAAGCCTTGTCTCCTTCAGAGCTACAATATTCCTCATGGTGCTCTGAGATATTTGCCCAGTGAGTTAATGTCAACTTCACCTGTTTGTTGTGAACATCAACTACACCAACCGGCGTGAAATGGCTTCATTAACTCTGCAGCACTGCACAGATGTAGGGGATGATTAATCTGTTGCAAAGTATTTATTGAACACCAGGCCTGCTTTACAGTTGTGATATATTTTTCCAGTGGCCTACAGTATCCACCTTGGTACATGGTACTTGGGCTCATTATTGTGATCATATTAATTAGTATTTATGTGACAAAATGGCTTAAATAGTCAGTTCATTGCTTTCCATTGAACACTCAAAACCAGTCAAGGTAGGAGCTGCCATTCGCTGAGTGCCTACTGGGTGCCAAGCACACATGTGCTGGGGGCTTTCACTCCTATTATTTCACTGAATCCCAGTAGAACCCTCCGAGGTTGGTATTATTATCCTCCACTTTACAGGTGAGAATCGAGGAGCAGAGAGAACTAGCGATGTGTTTACCACAGCTCACTCTGTAACTGGAGCTTGGTCTCCGAAGTCCACCTATAACCCAGTTCCTTTCAAAACAGCATCTTGACATATGATTGATCGCCGGTCTCCACTAAGAACTGTCATCAAAATAAATCAAATTTCATCCACGCCCCTCTGGGTTGGACCTCAAATAAAAGCTGAATGTCAGAACTCAAACTGTTGGAAACTGAAGTCCAGATGTTGAACTGGCTCTTGGGTCAGAGGTGCCCCATCCAGCCCAGAGAGAGCTTTCTGAGCTGCCGAACTCAGGATCCTTCAAGTGCCCTGGAGTCATTTGGGAATAAGAATAATACTTCAGCTTTTGCTACTGTGCTAAGCACTTTACATGGAGTAGCTCATCAAACCCTTACAGCAAGCTTAGAAGACCATCATTATTGCAACTTCAGAGATCAGGGAACCAAGCCTCAGATATGTAAGGTAGCAATTACTGTGAATAAAGAATTCGCCATGAAATTAGATGTCCAATGTCTCCTTTCCCAATAGACTGCAAGCCACTTGAGGACAGAGACAGCCCCTGCTGTGTTCATCTCTGTGTTTAAAATATGTTATCACAGTCCTGCAGACAATAGGTGCTCGGTAACAGCTGAAGAAAATGAAAGGATCAAAGTCACAGGAAGTCTGGGGAATAAGAGCATCTTTGGAAGGCCCTAAATGAGTCACCTACTGATTTATACAATCATATGAATATCAGTCAAGTGTCTAAGCTTGCACCCTATCCACCAACCCACTTCCGCCTGTTCCTCTCCACTGGGCCCCACAGAGCACACAGACAGGTGCAGCTCCATGATGCCAAATGGTGGTGAGTTCTCCTCAGGCCTCCCAATGTTCTTTCACACCTTATCACTTGGCCCTGAGTTAGCATGACTAGTCCGCAAGGTCTCACAAAGTCCCAGGCTGAAGACAGGTACAGTGATCCTGAAGCCATTACCCAGAGCCCTCTCCTAATCCTCATCTCTCCTGTCTCCCCCATAGACATTCCTTTTCTTTTCCCTTGCAGAACCCCTTCCCCTGTCCCACCATGTGTGTCAACTCCTGCTATCAGGTGCCTGGGAAGGTGGGGCCCAAGATGACCAGTTCAGCAGGACATTCAGACTCTGGATCCCAGTTTTGGCTTATATGGGACACAAGATATATTTCCCCATTGTGACCTTCTACAAATGGTGCACCATAAACTTGGGGGGATGTTTGGGGCTGGGGAGGAAGGACACTACCCTTTACTACAGGGCTGCCTCACAGCCCCAGACCAGCCTGCAAAGCCTGGTGAGCACAACACGCATTCAACCCCGACCTGGGCTGGGAGTCTTTATACAATGTATGCAGCACACAGCTGTACACGGTGGCCTGGCTTTACTGAACACCTATCATTTGCCGGGTACTCTGCTCAAAACTTTCCTTCGAGCCCCTGGTTAGAAGTTTCTCTTAGCACTCCTCTCTATTCCTTTGTAATACTTATAATAATTGCCATCAATTAATTTTTGTGCATATACATGATTATCTGCTTCATGTCTGACTTGCTCATTAAGCTTCACATTGCATGAAAATGTCTTTTTCAGAACTCTACGTCCAGCACCCACAGAAACTGCCCCCTCTCCAAAACAGTAACAGTTGTATGGGAGAAAAATGGTGTCACAGTTTGCGCTGTGGGCTCAAAATGCCTACCCTCCCTTTATCAGGGCCTTTTGCCAAGCGACTTTCCAGTTCTTCCCCCTGAGGGAATGGCATGGCCTTTGGGCCAGGTCTTGGGACTTGCTCTGGCTGAGAGAATGAGGCAGAAGTGATGATTTGCCAGTGTGGACACTGGTCCTTAGAGGCCCTGCATGTTTCCTCTCACCCCCAGTGCCTCTGCCTTCCCCATAAGGATTAAGCCCTGACTAGCTCACTGGTCTTGAGAGCAGAAAGAGAGACATGAGAACAGACACACGGGTCATCAGAAATGCCTCAAAACCAGACCCAGCCCAGCCACCTGGACCAGCTGACCTCCCAGTCAACCTGTGGATGTGTAAACAAACTCAGCGGGCATAATGCATCCTGCTCATGTGCTCTAAATAGATGCTCACTGTCGTATGCCGCTGATGTTCTGTGCTCGATTTCTCACTCAGTAACAGCTGACTACTGCCGATTAATATGCCCATGTTGCAGAAGAGAAAACTGAGGATCAGCAAGATTAAGTAACTTGCAGGATTAATGAAGAACTCACAGGAAAGACAGAAGCTAGTATTTAAATTCAGAGCTGCCTTTCCCTAACACGGATGCACTTCTGCTCCCCACACTGTCTCCCTTTGTCCTTTGGAAAGGCTCATTTACACCTGGCTGGATATCCAGGGTGTGTCATCGGTGTCTGGGGCATCTCTCCCATCTGCACCTCCGGAAACCAGCACAGAGGTGACCCTTGGGCAGATGCTACACTGAGTCAGGATATCACATCTGGAAACCGCACTTGTCCTTGCTGAGTAACTATTCTTCTCTCCAGAGCTCTCTCAGCACGGACAGAGATTTCTCACTTTGATGTGTAAATGTCATTCCAAATAAGCAACCAAATCCACCAGGCAGGGGGCCTCCAGGTGATTAATGCATCTCTCAGGTAGTGAAAAACACTTAATCTTCAGCTGCAAGATTCTGACTTCACCAAACACAGCTCTAATCGCCCACAAATGCACTGCCTGATGGGCCTTTATTGCTTAATTACCAAGGTGAGAGGCTCGTAATTAATAAGCCATTTACTTCTACATTTAGATGTTTCCAGGAAATGTCGCCAAAGATTTTTCAAGGAAATTCACATTATCTGTCATCTGACTCTGCATCTTCTACTATCCAAGTTGCCCGCCCATCTCGGTGGTTCTCAAACTCTTCTGCCAAAGTTAACTTGAACAGGTAAAGAACAAGACTCCACAGCATATCTACTCTTCTCTATCTGACTTTGTGACAATGAACTCGGTTGTATATTAAAATTGGATGTGGACAGAACTATCAAAATTGTAACAATGCAGCAATTCCACAGGAACAAAAGTAAAACCTAACAGCTATTCTGTAGATATTTTAATGCAAGGAAAAGAGTTGTTGAAAATTACAATTAACCCAAGACCACATTTAGGATGTGTAACAAAACACCCTTTTAAAAATTTGTGGAAATTTCCACTATTTGTAAGTGTGCATATCCACTGGTACCTTTTTAAAGTGTCTGAGTATTGGCATTGGCAAGGCAGCCAAGACTTTTAGCAGAATAATGAATTAGATCTTCAGAAAGCTCTGCTAATGAACTAATTTTAGTTCAAGAACACCGATTTCCATTTCCCTTACAAACCAAGTGGCTCTGGGGGAACTAATAAGTAGCTTTAACTGCATGTGAAAATAACACCGATGGAACTGAGTTGATGTGCATGAATGGTACAGTTCTAAAGATGTCCATTTGCAGGTACTGTTCCACCATCCTTGCTTGGAACCACTGAGTGATGTCTTACGTGCTGGGAGGGAATATGACCTGTCATCAGGGAGCTCCCACCCAGGCTCTCAGACCACATTGCAAGAGACATTACTAACTCTGGGGAGCAATTTCACCATCTCCTGTTAGGGAAGCAAATCAAATGATGTCCGTCATCCATCATACTCACCCCCACCCCTCCACAGCCATAGATGCCTAACACCTTGACCTCAGCAGGTGAATGGAAAGTTTGGACCCACTGGAGCACTGGGTCAACTCTCTGCTTTGGGTCTAGAGAGTTTTTGGAACCTCTCCTCAAGTCTCTCCAATCTCTGCCCATTCTTCTTCCTCCTCTCCCCTCTCCTTCCTTTCCTTTCCTTTCCTTTCCTTTTTTTCCTTCCTTCCTTTCCTTCCATTCCCTTCCCCTTCCTTCCTTCCTTCCTTCTGGTAATGCTGATAGATTTTATTAAATCAATATGTTTATTATACAAAAATTAGGGAAATGCAGAAAGTTACAAACTACCAAATAAATGCACAACTACCAGGTATAACAAATGTGAACCACTATTTCCTCACAATCCTACTTGTTCATAATTGTTCAACTTTTAACACATTATGCAAAGCATAATGGTTTTTTCAAACTTGTAATTTTCTACCAAATATTACAGCATCAGCGAGGTCTATGTTATAATCAGTTTCTCATAAACATTTTATTTATTAATAGACTATTTTTTAGAGCAGTTTCAGGTTTACAGCAGAATTGAGCAGAAAATACAGAGTTCGCACGTAGCCCTTCCCACCCACACATACATACTCCCCTAACCTCAACATCAGTCGTCAGTGTGGCATATTAGGTACAATCGATGAACCAACATGGGCACATTATTATCAACCAAAGTCCACAGTTTACATTACGGTTCACTCCTGATGTGGTACATTCTATGGGCTTTGACAAATACCTAATGACATGTAGCCACCACTATAGTTTCATACAGAATAATTTCATTGCCCTAAAAATCCCCTGTGGTCCATTTATTCATTCTTCCCTCCCTCCCTCCCCTCAACCCCTGAGAACCACGATCTTTTTATTGTTTCTGTAGCTTTGCCTTTTCCAGAATGTCATTTGGTTGGAATCATACAGTTTGTAAACCTTTCAGACTGGCTTCTTTCATTCAGTAATATGTCTTTTAAGTTTCTTCCATGTCTTTCATGGTTTGATAGCTCACTTTCTTTTTTGTTTTTTACTGCACATATATTTTTTAAATTTAATATATGTACTGTTCATTGTTTCTAAGAATATCTAGAGCTTTAGTTTTTTAAACTTACATAGTTATCAAAGGAATAAAGCCAACCACAAAACAAGAATTAATTCAAAAAGATACATACATCCTGCCATTAACAGCAACATGATTTACAACCGCCAAGATATGGAAGCATCCTAAGTGCACATCAATAGCTGAACAGATAAAGAAGATGCAGCACATTCTCATAAACATTTTAATGGTGGCATATGTGATGAGGAGGAAGAGAGTATGCCATCATTTTCCTCTAAGGGGCACGTAGGCTGTTTCTAACCTTTCACCATCACACCAATGCTGCGATGAGGACTGTGGTAAAAACAACAATGTCCCCTCCCCCACAAATGTCCACATCCATGTCCTAATCCCCAGAATCTGTGCATATATTACCTTACATTGTCAAAGGGATTTTGCAGATTAAGCTAATTAAGTGATTAAGGGTTTTGAGATGGGGAGATTAGCTTGGATTATCGAGGTATATCCAATGTAATCTTGTTATCGAGGTATATCCAATGTAATCTTGTGGGTCTTTATAACTGAAAGGGGGAGGGAGGTGAAGGGGGAGGGAGAAGAGGAAGTAGGGGAGGAGATGTGGGGGAGGGGGGAGAGAAGGGGCAGGGAGAGGAAGAGTGTTGAAGATGCCATACTGCTGGCTTTGAAGATGAAGTATGAAGCCATAAACTAAGGAATGCAGAAGGCCTCCAGAAGCTGGAAAAAGGCAAGGAAAACAGATTCTCCCCTAGAACCACCCTATGGAATGCATCCCTGCAGGCAACTCTATTTTAGGCCAGTGGATACATTTCAACCTTCTGACCTCCAGAGGTGCAAGCTAATAAATCTGTGTTGTTTAAAGCCACTAAGTGTTTGCGGTAACTCGGTACAGCAAGGATAGAAAACTAACAGCAAAAACCTTTGTAAATGAAGCTATTTGCATACTTCAGATTTCTGCTAGGATAGATTTCTAAAGTGGAATTTCTGGGTCAAAGGATGTGACTGTTTTGAGAGCTCCTGACTGATGTTGCCAAACTGCCTTCTTAGAGGGCTACAGGGCATCTCTGGAAGATGCTCCAGAAAGAGCCCTGGGAAGGTCGCCCACTTCCTTCCATCTCAGCTGCCAACACCCTGGTCCAGGCCACCCTCCCTCCCTTCCGTCTCCCCATAAGAATGCCCTCTGCTCCCTTCACCTCTGCTTTGGCCTCTTCCCTGAGTCTTAGGGAAGATGTGATTCTCCTTTAGTGGTTTACAAGACCAGCGTAATCAGTATACTACAAAGACTCTTCATTTTAGGATACGGTTTTCAATGATTCCTGCTACTGGCATGAGGATTAGGATTAGGGAGAAGTACAGGATAGATGCTACTTGGCCGATCATAATGAACGGGGGTTCTACTGGTTGTCCTCCAATTCATGTTAGGGTAGTCTCCCTGCTTCCCCTCCTGGCCACAGCCTGTCCTCCATACAGGAGCCAGAATGATCTCATCGGAACAGGAGTGACAGCTGGCTTCCTTCAGTGACTTCCCATTGTCCCCAGGCCCTGCCTCTTCTGCTGCCCTCTGGCCTCACCTCCCACAGGCACCCTTCCCCTCTTGCTTTCTCTGCCTAGGCCGCAGGGTCTTCCCCCAGGTTCTACTGACAGGCCATCCTGAGGTTCTGTCCTGCCTACCTCAGGGCTTTTGCACATGCTGACTCCTCCACCAGCATATTCTCTCCACTTTTCCCTTTGATCCTAGGTAACTCCACCTTGTCCTTCAGAGCTCATGCAAAATGCCACCTTCTCAGGAAAGCCCCATTTCATGCAAGCCAGGTCCTCTCCTGCTTCATAGCGCTTGCCATGATTATACGTAATTAACTTTTTAATTCATTATTTACCTTTTCATCAAATTTTAATGTCCATACAGAAATGTGCCATAACCTAATCTCTGAATTTTTTCAAAGTAAACACACCTGTATACATGACATCTAGGTCAAGAAACAGAACATTCTCTGCATTCTAAGGCATCCCAGAAGAGCACCCCTCCCCATTGCCCCTTCCAGTCACTAACTTCCTCCCAGGTAATAGACTGTCTACCTGGACCTCTAAGAGCAGAAAGTCATCTTTCACATAAACAATAGCTGTAATTCATCCTCTTTTTGGTCTGTCTCCCCCATTAGAATATACACTCATTGAGGGCAGGGCTCACACCTGTCTTGTTTGCCAGTACATCTCCAGTGCCCAACATCTTTGTCAAAGATGTTTGTCAAATTAAAGAATGCACGATTTAAGGGACAATTAATTAATGTTGTGGGATTTGGGCAACAAGGTGTTGAAGGTTCCCTGAGCCCACAAGGTGCCCACAAGAAACAGACAAGGGAAACAAGGTGTAACTTAAATGTCAATCTACAGATGACTGGATAAAGAAGGGGTGTTAGATATACACAGTGGAATATTACTCAGCCATAAAAAAGAATGAAATAATGCCATTTGCAGCAACATGGATGGACCTAGAGATGATCATATTGAGTGAAATAAGTCAGACAGAGAAAGAAAAATATCATATGATGTCACTTATATGTGGAATCTAATAAGAAAAAAAGATACAAGTTCTATTTGCAAACCAAAAAACAGACTCATAGGCATAGAAATCAATCTATGGTACCAAAGGGTAAAGGGTGGGAGGGATAAATTAGGGGTTGGGGATTAACAGACACACATTATTAAATATGAAATAGATAAACAACAAGGACCTACTGTACAGCACAGGGAACTATATTCAATTTCCTGTAATAACATATACTGGAAAAGAATCTGAAAAGAATATGTATATATACATATAACTGAGTCACTTTGCTCTACACCTGAAACTAACATTGTAAATCAACTACATGTCAATAAAAAAATTAAAAAACAAAAAAACAACAGGTGTGATTTGAAGGATGAAAACCACCCAGAAGAGGAGACAGAAGGCAGCACTGAAGCTGAATGCAGGCTGTTTGCACTGGGAACGAGAGGAAGCCTCTAGCTAAGGAGTGGCTGCAGGGATGTACGTGGGAAGATGAGCGACGTGACCCCGGCAGCACAGCCCAGCCTGCCCTGGACCAGGCAAGCACCCTGGACACTAGTCGGGGAGGTGTCTCCACTGGTGAGCAAGTGCCCCCAGCTGCTCAACCCATGAAGGTCTGGATGAAATACCCTTCCCTAGCAGGAAGGGGCTTTTCTGGAAGAAGGACACAAGCTGTCAGACCTCAGAGAGGGTCTCAATAAGAGGTAGCAACTGACAGTCTTGTGGTGGGAATTAAGCCGCACCTGTCAGTCTCAGGCTTTGGAAGACATTCTAGTCTACAGCCCAGATGTGAAGTTGGGCGCATTCACCCGGTGACTATGCTGCGATCCAATGACTTCACCAGATCTTGCTTCCTCCTTCACTTCCATTCAAACCTCTGTCTATACAGGTATCAGGGCAGGGTCTCCTGCTTGGGGTGAGGGGGTGGGAAACTATCAGCAAAGTGGCCTCACAGCAGAGCAGCACACACTCCTCCCATCCCCCTGACGGAGGGCGGTTTGGCTCCAAAGCTAGGGAAGCCCTGAACCTGCACCGGGGGCCTGGGGCTGTGGAACCAGCCAGAGCAGTGCAGGCTGACACTCTGCAGTCAGTCAGAGGGCTGTGGCAGCTGGTATTTTATTTAAGACACTCTGGGTTTACAGTTAAGAAACCCGTGAGTCTGAACAAATTCTTTAACTGGCAATTCCCTGCAAAGGGCTCTCTGGTTTGTACCGTTTCCACCTTGCATTCAATCAAAAGGGTGTTGGGGACATAACTGTACATTATCACTATTGACATTTTCCAGCCTACTCCACTTTGGTTAAAAAGTGGGCGCCCAAAGATGCCACTTAATAACTTTGGGCATCGTGAAAATGTCACTCTGACAAGCAGAAAAGTGGATTCGCACACCCACCAAAGGTGACCTGCTTATAAAGACACAGCAGGGACTGTTCCCTGGCCTCAGAGAAAGACCATCACAGCCCATGTCCCTGCAGGCTGCCACTGCTGGAGAGGAGGGAGAGAGGGGGAGAGGACAAAGCTGCATCAGCCCAGGTTTTCTGGTCCCCCGGCGCAGGTGCAGGTGGAGGTGGAGGCACAGGCTGCTGGGACTTCAGCAACACAATAGCGGGTGGGCTGGTGGAGAGGGAAGGGGAGAGAAACTGCCTGGCCCAGAGCTGGGAAAACGACTGAATCCAGTTCTGGCCCCAAATAGGGTGACTTGTGCCTGTAAAGACCAGGAAGGTGGGCACTGGCCTAGCCCTTTGGTCAAGGTGGATGGGGACAGCAAGTAATCCTACGGTCAGGTGAAACCAAGGTCATAGTTTTAGAAGAATGATAAATCCCAGCAGAGTTCCAGCTGAACAGAGAAGAACAGGGCTCAGTTTTCCTGGGGAGGAAGCTGGAAAGAGCTGGGTGAAGTACCCATTAAGAAGCAAGGCTAGCACAGCCGTAAGGACTCAGACCACCCCCTTTCCACTCCCTGAGTTTCCATCTCAACCACAGGCACGGACATTAAAAATCCAAATGTCAAACCCTCAAATCCTTCCTCTCCCTCGCTTCCCCCAGTGCCTTGCATCTAACCCAGGAGTTAGTTCTCTGTAAAAAAAAGAGTAAACGTTTTAAGTTTTGCAACTCACAAGATCTCACAGCAACTCCTCCACTCTGCCACTGCAGTGTGAATGGGTTTCATAAAACTTTACAAAGTCAGGCACTCTGCCAGATTTGGTCCACAGATTTGTTTTCTAAACCCTGATTTAACAGACTGCTGAGGCCTGTCAGTTTTACCTTCTGAAAATCTGTGGAATCCTCCCACTTTTCTCCAGCCCCCTCGCCTGCCCTGCTAGCCACAATCCTCGGGATGACCACAACGGCCACCCACCTTGGACGCTCTAATTTCACTCTGTCCCCTACAACTCTCCACACAGAAGCCAGAGTGAGCGTCCGAAGATGCAGTTCTGATCACCACACCTCTCTGCTTAAAATTGCTTTCACAATGAGAACTACGTTCCTGAGGTGCCAACCAGTCCCTGGAGAAATTAATGCCTGCTCATCCCTCCACCCTTCATGCCCTATAATCCAGCCTGTGTAAGTGCTTTTGGGGTCATTAGGCGATCTCTCCCTCCTCAGCCTTTTGTCCTTAGATCACCGGGTGGGAACCCGCAGGTCTCTCCATCACCTTGTGTTCATCCCACTTCACACATCACTTCCTCCAGGCAGCCTTCCCTACATCCTGAGTGGGCGTCGAGTGCCTCCTCTGGACCCTCTTTTACTTGTCTGCTATTGTGAGCATCTGGAAGGGAGTTTTGTGTAAGCTCACCAGTGCAGCTCTGCCTCACAGCACAGCGCCTGACCAGAAGTCAGTGCTCAGAAGGTATCTGCTGACTGACTGGGTGTGTCAGTGAGTCAATCAGTTGACTCTCTCAGGATAGGAGGAAGGCAGAGAATATCCATGGGCATCCTTCCCCAGGGACCTGAAGATGCTACGGCCAGGTTCCCTGGCTCTGCATGCCCTAGTCAGTGTGGCTTTATGACCTCCTGGTGTGCTCCGGAGCTTGCTTTCTGACCCAAGAGGGATCCCAGTCAGGAAAATAGCCTGGCTTCCAAAACTCCCTGTGCTTCACTAGATGGACTAAGGTTTGGAGAGACACAAAGGCATTAATATGTTTATATATGTTCCTGGGTAGGAGCACAAGTGAATTCACCATCTTTTTCTCTGTACGATTAGTAACTTATTAGTTCCTTCATCCATTCATTCACTCTACGAATGGTTCCTGAGCTCCCATGGGTTTCTGCCCCTGAACTGGCTGCTGCACCCACAGAGATGGCCGATACCCGATTCTTGCCTTACTGTCTGTCGGGGAGGACAGGTCACTTGGATAGAGAGCGGTAAGTGCTGTGATAAATGGGTGCTCAGGGACTACACTAGGGAGTAAAATGAGGAAGAATAAAACTGACAAGAAAGTATACTAGAATGTTCGGGTCAAGTAGTATTCTAGAAACGAGGAGACTTACTAGTCTGAAGAAAAACAGGCTAGCACCAAGAAAGAGGACCAATAGAGAGACAGTTAAAAATAAAGCCAGACAGGTCAGCTTAACGCCAATGGATGTTGTAACAGGAAGAGCATAAAGGCAACATCAAGCTCCTTGCGAAACTGAATCACAGAAGCATAATGCGGTCTGCAGGCACATCAACCAGCTCTAAAGTGATTCACTCCCCAAAAAAGAGCCATGCAGGTGACCATCAAGGCCACCTCCCAAGAGGAAGTGAATGAACAAGCCTAATGGGATGCCTGGAAGGAGGCAGCTTAGAGTGGTCACCCAGGTGGTGGTGCCGGTGCCCCAAGGGAGGGGCATGGAGGGAAAGCCAAGCACGCAGTTCTGAGGACACCGGGGGCGGGGGGCAGGCTGATCGGGGCACTTCCGTAAGATGGTGTTCCAGATTTCTGGTGTTTACCTCTGCTCTTGTTGGAACTGCTGCAGAGAGATGCGGAGTTCATTCCCTCGGCAGATGGTGGTTGCACCAGGCTAACAGCAACTGCCTGGACTGCTCTCTCTGTCTGGTGAGGCCAGACTGCGAGCCAGAGAGGAAGGAGAGCAACAGCATGGGGCTCTAGGAGCCTCAAATTAAAAAGGATTTGGCCAGATGCAGTCACTGGCAGGCCCAGGGAGATGCACTCTGTCCAAACACAAGAAAACCTGCAGAACTTGGCTGTGCTCTGTGTGTGTGTGTGTGTGTACACATGTGTGGATTCCCAGCATGAGGCAGGACACTAGCGTGGGTGTGTGTGTGCGTGTGTGTGTGCATGTGTACACATGTGTGGATTCCCAGCATGAGGCAGGACACTAGCGTGGGTGTGTGTGTGTGTGCACACGTGTGGATTCCCAGCATGAGGCAGGACACTAGCGAGCTGGAAGGCAGAGTCCCTTCAACAACCCCAAGGGCCCCACACTCATGCAATCTTAATGTTAAAACAGACCTGAAAGGTTATTCATGCCATTTCTCACTTTAGAGGTAAGGAAATTGAGCCCCAGAGTGGAGGAAGTAAGTTACCGGAGAGTCTCTGAGTTGAGACTGGCCTTCCTGGAAATCTAATGAGCAGGGACTCACCTCTCTAGCTGACTTTGCTTCCACGACACACACACTCTAATACTTCATCTTCATCTCCATGACCAGCGCAGCGTGTGTGCAGAGAATTGTCTATGTTTCAGGATCGTGCAATCAGACACGCAGAGATGTCATTCAGTACTTTTCTGAAGGTCTCAGAGCTACCAGTGGTGGAGATGAGATTTCAGTTAAGGTCTGCTCGACTCAAAAGCCATCTTTTCCATTTTCTCATGTTGCCTGACAGATATTCAGGGGATATTTCACACTTAATGTGTCCAAAACTGAACCGCTGGCCTCCCCCAATGAACCTGTCCCTGTTCTTCCCCACCTCAGTCGGCAGAAATTCCATCCTCCCAGGAGCCCAGGCATAAACCTCTCCCTCTCTCATGGGTCTCTTCCCTCCTTCCTACCACTTCCACCTCCAATTCACCGGCTAACCTGCTGGCTGGCCTTCATGCTAGGTCTGAGATCCAACCGTTTCCACCAGCTCTCCTCCTGCAGATGTCAGCGTCGTCTCTCTCCCGGATTTGCAATGGACTTCTCCTGTCTATTCTCAGCTCTGCAGCCAGACTGATGCTGTCTACCTGTGAGCAAACCACCTTACTCTTCTGTTCAAAACTCTTCAACATCTCCCCATTTTACGCAGAGCAAAAGCCTAAATCCTCACAGTAGTCTTTGAGGCCTTGTGAGCTCCAGTTTCCAGTTCCCTCCCTGACTCCGTCTCCTACCACCCTCCTCTTCACACACTCAGCTCCTGGCCCCCTGGTCTCCTTGCTGTTCTTTGAACACAATAAGCACATTCCAGCCTCGGGGCCTTTGCACTGGCTGTCCTGATGCAGAAAAGTCTTCCCTCCTCCCTTCTCCCCTACCCTTCAAGATCCATTTGGTTAAATCTTTCTCATCTCCTTCAAATCCATTAATATATCACCTCTTCAATGAGGCCAAGATTAGCCACTCTCTTTAGATTTATAAATCACCTCTACCACAAGCATCCTCTGTCTCCCTTGCTCTGCAGCCTTTTTCTTCAGAGTACCTACTAGCTTCTAATCGAGCATGAAATTTACTCATTTACTTATGCTCCCTCATATTTCTGTCTCCCTCATAAAATATAAGCACCATGAAGGCAGGGGTTTGTCTGTTTTGTTTACAGATGTGCCCCAACCACCGAGAACCATAGCTGATACCTACTAGGTGAGAAGTAATTATTTATTGAATAGGATGGTCCCTCTAATTGGTGTCTGCTGAAGAAAACGGCCTGAAGTTGCAGGAGAGGATATGTTTCTAAATCACAAAGTCATATTTTATCACTACCTTATCCCCAATTCTTCAACAGGAGGGGCAGAGCATGTAACCTTAGCAAAGGAATTTGCATAGAGGAGGAATTCAAACTTGAAATGAGAATATGAAAGGAGCTCTTGGGAAGGGTAAATTGCATTGCCTTTAGATGGAAAAAGAAGTGTTATCTAAGGGTAATGTGCTTAAGACTTTGCCACTGGAGCTGGAAACAACAGAGGCTGGGGTGGGGGATGGGTGCTGCTAGGTGTAGTGGAACTCTTACTGCCATCTGGGCTCCTGCCTGGAGCATTACCCGAGAACTGACAGCCCAAATCAATAAACAACTTAAATTCTGCTCTAAAGGAATAACTGAAATGAACACACAAGAGCGCAGGGAAAGAACAAAGCAGCTGGGATCCTGGCTTTGATTCTCCCAAGTGAACCCAGCACTCCAGTTACTTGCAAAGCACAAAGTGATGATCATAACAGTGGTGGCTTTGCTGGGAGAGAGTCAGCTGCATCCTCTCCCTCCAATCCCCATAGGTGCCTCTGAACCTGGTCTGTTCTGCTGAGAAGAGGACAGGGCCTGTCTCTCTAGATCCTGTTTTGAAGGCCCCTTCACTAGGGTGTAGAGAGGTTCCTGCAGGCTTAGTGTGGAGGCTGGACCCAAAGGCAGAGCCTGAGGTGAAGACTGAAAAAGTCAGGGTGGAAAACAGAAAAAGCCTCAAACTCAGTGCCAGTCAGTTGGAGCCCTGAGGCTAGAGACAGAATCACGGCCTGGGCCACGCTGTCCAAAGCTCACGAGAGCAGAATGAAAAACAGAGCAGGTCACACGAATGACCCAGAAGGATCCCAGACACCTGAGCTGCTCCCTTCAGTTGTGCAATGCACAAAGCCACAGCTCAAGAGGGTGATTGGGGCCGGAACTAAGTGAGCCTGGGAGCCCTATCCCCCACAGATCGGGTTAGTCCAGAGGGAGGGACAACATTTTGCAATCTGTTCACCAAGAGGGGTTGTCTTTTAAAATTCTGCATAGAAATCTCCAAAATGCTGGCAACTGTGGCTGACTGTGATTGCCGGTAGTGGTTTGACAGCTGAGTTAGGAATGCTAGCTTGCTCAAAGACCCAGACATACAGACAGATGAGAATTCCGTGGAACACTCCAGACACCACTGACAGGATCCTGATTTGAGCTACACATTTGACTCTCTACCCTCCCAAATTCATTCCAAAATGGTTCCCCCCATTCATTCATTCATTCATTTCATTCATCCAAGTATTCACAGGGTTACTATGAAGCGCTGGTCCTTGGCCAGGCCAAGAAACAGAGATGCCAGATGTGGTCCTGCAGCCAGCTCTTCGTGGACAAAGAACCAATCTCACTCATCTCCACAGCCCCAGGACTTAGGACGGTGCTGGGCACGGACAGCTGCCCTGTCCTCACCTTGCCCCAGCACCTCTGATGACCAAATGGATGAATGAATGAGGAGGCTCTTTGCAACTTCCCCCAACCAACAGGTCCACACAGATGACCTTGACCCTGACCTTGATGATGGAAACACTTTCTTAGAGACTTGGTGGTCTCTGCAGATCCAGGAAAAGTGTTTTAAAAATCAAATACACACTTGGATTAGGATCATGACCGTGGCATCCGGTCTACTCAGTGTCATTTGAGCAATGGCCTGCTTACCTCCTAATCTCCAAGTCCCTGATGAACTGTCAGCAGGCAGACTTTAAAGGTGCCCACATTAAGGAGAATTCGGTCTAAATAGCCATGCAAGGAGGCCTGGAGACCCCCGATCACTAGTGAAAGAGGCCGGTGACACAAGAAGCTGAAGGTCAATCCTCCTCCGCCTGAGAACTTTTCAACAAGTGTGTACCTGGGCACACAAACATACACACGCACCCTCATACACACACTGGCATACCCTGCATCATCTCCCTCATCTGTCGATTTTCTCTGAAAATATCATTTTATCAGTTGACAAACATTCCATTCTGTGAATGTAAATATATATAAGACATATTTGGCTATTTTTCTCAGTTGGATATTTTGGTTATTTCCATACTGTCACAATTTTAAATAACACAAAATAAACCTGGCCCCTTGATTCCTTTCTCTCTTACTCTATATGGTAAATTAAATGTGGAGGCTAATTCTATTCCTCTCATTGACAGTGAGGTCTGTTCCTCTTCTGCTGAATCCAGACTGGCTCTATGACTGCTCAATCATTAGAATGCACTGGAAGGGACCCTGCACTGATTTCTAGAAGAGACTGACAGCTTCCAAACCCTGCCTTTGGGAATGCTCTCTGGGAGCCCTAAGCTGCCATCCAAGAAGGCTGACTATCCAGAGCCCACCATGCTGGACAGTTCATATGCAGGTGCTTTAGCTGACCAGTCCAGCAGAGCCCCCCAGTCGTCCCTGCCAAGGTGTCAATGCAAGTGAAGCCTTCTTGAGTCCTGTGCACCAGCTCATCCCCCAGCTGCATACCTGAGTGACTTGTATCTGTCACTGCTATGTGGAGCAGAAGAAGCTCCCAGCTGAGCCCTACCCACACTCCTAACCTACAAAATCATGAGATATTTAAAAAATAGCCATTGTTTTAAGCATCAGTTGGTCTTTGAGATGCCCACAAACCTCTATGTGATCTTGCCCTCTGCTGCCATCAGGTCTAATCTTTGATGTTCCTCTAGCCCACCTGCTCCCGCTACACCGCCCTCCCTGTTCCTCCTTGAACACATGCAACATGCCCCTCTACCCCAAGACTTTTTCACTCACTGTCCTGTCTGTGAGAAACCCCATCACAGGCCCCACACCCCCGCCCGAGGTGAGAATGGCATGGTCCCAGGCTTCATATGGGTCTTTGCACAAAGATCAGTTAATCAGAGAGGTCTGCTCCAATACCCTATCTAAAATAGGGACTTCTCCCCCTCCACCCCAGCACCCTTGGGGAACTGGGAGACGTCCCTCCCCTCCTCATCCTGCTTTAATTTTCTTCATAGGACTTTCACAGTCTGACCCACAGACATAGACACACCTACAGCTGGAGTCAAACTGACTCTCTACATGTGTGTGTATGTTCACTGTCTGCCTGCAACACATCTCCTCCTCTCAAAAATGTACATCCTACACAACAAACTCCCTGAGAACAAGAACCTCCTCTGCTTTTATCATCGTTGTATCCCCAAGACCCTAGAGCAATGCTGTGCATGTAGTAGCGATTAAAAAATATTTGTAAATGAATCAATTAATGAAACCTATTCTTGTATAGAACTTTTTCTCTGCATTTCTGATTATCCCTCAAAATAACTCCCTATAAGTTAATTGTTGAATTGCAGGAATCACACATTTAAAAATCTTTCAGCACTTAGCGACAAAACTCCCCCCAAAGACTGAACTGAACTGGCTTTTGCTCCCACTTGAAAGGTGTGAAGGGTGCTAATTTCTCTGCATCACTACTGATATATGATAAAGTCACTCAAAAATATTTCCTGTCTGGGTACATAAAAAGGAAACAATGAACTCTTTACTCAACTGTGCATTTCTTTGATTCTTTGTGGGTTGAGGTCCTTGTTCATATGTTTATTGGCTACTGGAATTTGAGTTCCCTGAGGGCAGGGGGATTGCTTCTGCTCACTGCTGTACCTCAGCGTCCTCAAGTATCCAGTGTGTAATAGGAACATGGTAAATACCTGCTGAAAGAATGAATTAAGACAAACGTCTTCTTTTATGTCTGGCCTATTGAATCCCTGGTTTATGTTTCCTTTGAGAAGCCTGTCTCTTTTCTCTTACTGACTTGAAGTAACTGCACATACAGAATATTTACACTTTTTCTATTACCTAGGTTGAATTTCAAGCTGTCATTTGCGTTCTATTTTGTGTATGTTATTTTCTTGGCATTCAGGAACTGTAAAATTTTGTGTAGTCACATCTATTGTTTTATTTTCGTTCCTCTATCTGATATCATGCTTAGAAACAGTCATAACAGTTACCTCTTACTTGATACATATCATATGCCAGGTGCTTTTCTAACAACTTTATATATATCGCTCATTTAATCTCCACACCAATCCTATGAGTCAGACACTGTTATTATTTCATCATATAGAGGAAGAACCCCTGGGGAAGGTAACAACAGCTCAGTGGTAGAGCACATGCTTAGCATGCACGAGGTCCTGGGTTCAATCCCTAGTATTTCTATTAAAAAAGTAAAAATAAAAAAAGAGTAAATAAATAAACCTAATTACCTCTCCCCTCCAAAAAAAGCTTGGATGAAGGACCCCAAGCAGAGAGCTCTGAAATAATTCCCTAGATAAGATTTTATTTATATTTACCTACACATGGTAAAAACTGCTTTCTGATTTCAGTTTTAATATTTATGATTACTATTCAATAATGGTAATCCATAGAGTTTTTTTCTTTTTTGAGTTTGGTGTGAGGTGAGAATATAATTAACTTCCCCCAAATAGTTGTCAAGTGCTCCAACACAGTTTCTTGAATAATGTATCCCTCCTCCACTAAATTAAAATTATACTTTCAACCTATCTGTAACATGTTATAATACACACATAATACACAGGTGCACACGCACATACAGTGTTTGCTGATATTCAGTCCAATTGCAGTGTCAATCTGTTAAGTTGCTGATAAACTTTGTGTTACGTGTAGTGAAGCAAACGTATAATAGAGAAACATAAAGACCCATAAAAGGGTTACCAGTGACTTCTCACAAATCTCCATTAAATACACATTCAATGTTATTCTCGTGAAATACATATCTGTCAAATAAAAACATAAGTGCTCCTAAACTGAATTATGCATGCACAATAATTTTTGGTAACAGTCTGCTTCAGACCTTTGGCAGCCACAACAACACGCAGGGGTCTCTTCTGCCCCAGAGGAAATATCTACAGTGTATGGATGTGAAGCTTTATCACTCTTTACTGCTTTGGGTTTCCTGCAAAATCACTTTGATTTCAGTTCAAGCTCATAAGCAAGTGGTTCACGGTCAGGTTCACAGAGCATGTTTCTACCCTGCTGTAGGGAAGAGACCGCGAGAAAATGGCTTCAAGCAGGTCAGGACTCACCTGACTCCAACGGTGGGGCTCCTCCCTCGACTGTCCCTCCCCTAGTCCCCGCCACATTCAGATGAGGATGTGGACCTCAAGGACGTGGGTGGCAGGAGGAAGAGCCACTGCCCCCAGTCTCGGGGGAAGAACGAGTTCTCAGAGTGGCTAGAAGCTCCCCACGACCCCACAGCTTGGTCCCTGGCCTGAGCTCTGCTCCTTGCTGAGACAACCCTCCTTGACAAACTCTAGGTAATGACCACTCCTTCTACTAGTACTTCCTACGTCCTTGACGTTCATATTTATATTTTCATTTCCACGTTTTCTTACATAGACAAAGAGCATACTATACGTCCTGCCCCCAGCTTGTTTTTCTCCTGATGATTTATTTGAAAATTGTTCTTCATTCATTCCTGCAGCTGGATACTATTTCACTGGATGGCTATACATCATTTATTTAACCTGTGCCGGAGGGGACCCCTTGTGGCCCTCTGCCTGGCACTTGACTTGTTTTGACAAACGGAACTGTCCAGGCCCCTGCTGGCGGTGCCCCCACTGGGCTCAGTCCTCAGGAGCGAGTGGCATGCAGAGTCCCGGGCTCCCCGATTGCCCTGACACACCCCACGGTCCAGCCACACTGGCTGAATGCCTGTAAGCTCTCTCTCCCTTCCTGTCCTCTACCACACCATGACTGCTCCATGCCGCACAGCGGCTAGCATCAATTTTATAGATCCTAGACCCATCTAGCCACCTAGGGTGGGTGGGGTGGATACCTCTCACTGCTGTGTGCTCCTGACATCCCCCAGGGAAGTGACCACAGGGCAGAAGCTCGCAGTGGGCAGTTAAATGCTGTTATTGAAACACAAGCAGCAGCGACACCCGCTCCCCACACCAGGCATCTCATGGGCCATCAGACTGTGACGACCCAGCAGGGTCCTCACTGGGGGAGGGGCACTCCCTTATTTAATCACCTGCATTTCTCATGCATTGCCCAGATCATCTTTACCCGGCAAAATCAAAGGGGACAGTTCCTCAAACCCATTCAGCTTCCTCCATGAGTGAGAGGCACCTCTGAGAGCAAAGGTGATAAACTCGATTGTCCAAAAAGCGAGCTCAGTTCTTCAATTTGTGTGCCAGTCATAAACACGGCGCCTTCCATTTGAGCAGAAACCCTACAGTTCAGCAGAAATACTTAATGTGTCACTTCTCCCACATCCATCTTCTTCAAAGCACTTACTTGGGAAGGTAGAGAAGGAAAAACAAACTCTAATAACCCAGTACCTTGAACAAGAGAGAGGAAGTTTACGATCAAGAACTGAGAATGCTTTACCAACATGACTGTACACATCCTGGTGCAGCCCCTGAAACTGCTCCCGAGATGGGAAACCCTTCCCAGGAGCCCAGCAACTTGGCTTCACACCCAGCCTGGGGTGGATGGGTGGGGAACACATTCACCTCTGGCACTGGCTCTTTTGCAGGTCAGTCAGAGTCCTGGTTCGAGCCTGGGCTGGGATGACACCATACCAGAGCTCTTGAGTGATGCATTTAGAAATATCTGCAAGTGTCTACTGAGCACCGTGGGGGATTACATTTTCCAAAGATGGACGTGACCATGCCGCCGACCCCACAGTTTCCACCATGCGCCCTCGCCACTTCCTATCAACAGGTGGGGTTTATGCCCCCTCCTTTTGAAAGTGGGTGGACTTTCAGGCCTGCCTCAATCAATCAAGTGTGGCAGACATGCTTTGATGTGGCTTCTGAAGCTAAGTCACAAAAGGTGACACAGCTTCCGCTAGGCTCTCTTGCTCCTGGAGCCCGGCCACCACGCTGGGAGAAGTCCAAGCCACGGAAGAGGCTGCAGGTAGGTGTTCTGGCCAACAGCCCCAGCTGAGGCCCCCAGGGTGCAGCCAGTATGAACCACCAGACTTATGTGAGGTTATCTGAGCACTAGCCACTGTCTGGAGCAATCACATGAAGGACACCAAAGCACAGGAACCCCAAATTGAAGCCACCTAGCTGAGCCCAGGCACAGTCCATCCTAACAATGAGAATTGATAAAAAAGAAAAAAAAACAGCATCGTTAAGCTGCAGGTGGCTTACTATGCAGTAATAGATCACTGGAGCAAGTACCTACTATGTGCCAGACACTCTGCTCTCTGCTAAAAAATACAGCTGTGCTGCCCTCGAGAGCACAGCCCAGGGGTGGGGACGGGGAGACAGAAAAGTGACCAGTCACAATCCTGTACCATATGAGAACTCCGGGAACAAACCAGGGTTGAGGAAGCTAACAAAGTCTGAGGACATTAAGGAAGGCTCCCCAGAGGAGAGCACTTTAAAATTGAGCCTTGAGAATGAATCCAGGTCAATTAGATGAAGGAGGCAGAGCTTTTAATTCACTCTAAAGCATTTAGGGGAAATAGACTAGTAAGAACAGATAAAGAAAAAAAACCACGGGAACGCCTTCTCAACTTTTAAAATACATTATAAAATCTCAAAATTAAAACCTTAATAATTAAAACTTCAATAATTGATTTTCATATCAACAGACTATCTGACCAATAAAAGATCGGAAAGTCCAAAAAAAGACCCAAATGCCACTGGGATTTTCTATTTATTAAAAATGGGATTCCAAAGATGGACTTTTCTAGAAATGCATCATATTACACACTATATACTAAGATCAAATCAATCAAAATTTGAATGCAAAAAAATTAACTCATTGAAATCCTGGAAGAAAATACATGTGCACTCGTTAAAACTTTGGGGTATTTAAAGCCTTTCTATTTTTTTTTTTTTACTCAAAATCCAGAAACACTAAGAGAAAGATTGATAAATCCAGCTACATGAGAAAAAAAATTATGCAATGCCAAAAAAGAAAAAGAGAAACAAAGACAGAGACAGTGAGCATATTAAGCTAAGTCTAAAAACTTAAGTCTAAAGACTTCTATCAACGTTGAAGGTGAGTATAGGGTCAGCTTCTCCTTAGCAATCCTAAGGTAGCTTCCTGTACTCATCTCAGGGCCTGGCACAGAGTACGTATTTAATAGGATATATTGGATGATGCAGTTTATGGAAGTCTGGATAAAGACTATTCTTTGTTTCCCGCCTTAAGCAGTGTGATCACAGGTAAAGAGAACAAGTCACCAGAGACGCACAGGAACACGGTGCATGTGAGCACTGGGGTGCACTGGGCTGCTCCTCAGGATGCTCAGTCACAGGCCACCCCCCTGTGATTTCAGACTGAGAAACAAGGAGCCAGTAAAGTCTAGGGCTTCCGTGTCTCCCTTCCTCCCTTAATCCAGCAAAGCTGCGGCGGCATTAAGTGGATCAGGCATTTTCAGAACAAGGTGAAGAAAGAACGATGTGGAGGCGAGTCATGCTCAGAAGACGGAATGCTACCCACTCTGAAGGTCCCGTTTGTCCCACTGGAGTTCACCCTTTGCGTAGACCTTACAAAGCTCACGTGGGGGGTGCCTGCCAGTCAACTTTGGCTCCCTGGTTCCAGCAGGTGGCCTCTGAGGACTCCGCCTAATCATGCCTTCAGTCCCTGCCACTTTAAATCAAGCATTTGAACAGCAGCTTCCAGGAGTTCTCTGTATCTTTGGGAATGAAAATGACATTGAGGAAGGCCTCGAATGTTTCCTCCATTTCCATAGTAGTAAAATGGTTGGTGAATTTGCTATGTGTGAAAAATTCAGCCACTGGAAGGATGTGGGGTCCTTGAGGCCTTTGAGGGATCAAACCACAGAGCTGGGTCTTTGGTTAAGTAACAGGGCAGTGAATGCATGGAAAGGTGAAGGCAAAAACGACTTCAGCATTGAGCTGACAGGCCCTTGCAGGACCTGGGTCTTAGCAAAGGCACTGGAGTGATCACAGAATCTCAGAATTGCTGGAGGAGCAAGATTCTAAAATGCTGCCTACTCGGCCACTACCGGAGGCTGAAGCTCCCTGCACACCTTCCTTACCTCCTGGCCACCCAGGCTCTGAAACTCTACTCGAAGTATCAGGAAGGGAGGTTGCGTTAATCATTCAGACACCAACTCCTGTGTCACCTCCCCAGAGAGGCCTGGCCTGTCCACCCTCCCAGTCACTGCCTGCTTCATAGTTATGTCAGGTGCTGTCCCCTACATGGGGCTGGCACAACTGTGGTGTGATGTGTGTGATGTCATGTAGCTTACTCAGTGCCGTTTAGTCAGAGCAGGAGAGCCAGCTGATCTAATCTGTGAAGACTGGATTTGGAGGAAGATGAGAACTTTGTTATTTCCACACTTTCTGACAACAGTACACGCTCATGGAGGCGTGGGAAGCTGCTGCTCAGAATCCTGTTAGGGTAGCAGTGACAACAGAGATACTGACATCAAGAAGACAACTCTACCACTGGTAAGGGTAGCGCTGACTGCATCAGGGATCCAGCAACCTCCTCCTCGGAAGGATAGAGAAGGACACATTTCAAGCTACCCCGTGTTTGCTTCCCAATCTATGGGGGAAACGTCAGTCAGATATCACTTTGAATTTTTCACACTAGATGCATAGGGAATATCCCCTTTGTTAGAAGTAGAAGATATTGAGAGGAGATGAGTTTAGTCTTATAAATGTATTTTCATCTTATTGGCTGGCAGGTCTGTGGCTCAGGGAGAGACTAGGGCTGGAGACGTGGATTTAGGAGTTATCTGTAGAGTCAGCTGGTGGAGGCCTTGGAAGTTAATGAAACTGCCATAACTGAGAGATAGGCGTTGAATGGATCAGGGGAGGAGTCCCAGAGAACAGGCCAACATAGAAACAGTCGAAGCAGGAGTGTTGGGAGACCAACATTAAGGGAGGGGAATGAGAGACATGTGGTAGACAACGCCACGGGGGATTAAGAACCATGAGGGTGAGAACCTCCTGGGGACTGCTGGCTGGAGACACTGCCTCCATGCAAATCCCATTTGCCGCTGTCAATTCAGATTCTGTCCCACTGAGACCACTGCTGAGAAACAGACTCAAGGCACAAAACCATTTCTTTCTGTAAAACTGGTTCATGGAAACAGAACACAGGCACTGGTATCCTTGATGCGTGACAATTTAGGGCAAACATTTACTCTTTGTAATGTTTGTTCTTGCTCTTATTTCTTGGGACAGAAAAACATGCTGCCAACATCAACATTGAAAACAAACAAACAAAAAATACAAGACAAACCTTGTTCTACCTGGAGACAATTTTTTAAAAAATTCTTAACATGTGTATATAGTATACATATGCTTATATGTATCTAGAGAGGAATCAGATTACGCTTGAGAGATGGAGACACCAACTGCTAACTGATTTCGTTTCACCTTTCTCCAGACTGCTTTAGAAGAGCACTGTCCCGGGAGCTGACAATTCAAGTAGTCTGTTCTGACTCTCATGTATAGAACGCCCAGCTCAAGCTAAGACACAGCAAATATTTATCCACTCCTAGAATTTCAAAAATGCAGCCCCCCTCTCCTCCTCCTGCTGACCTTGTCCGGTAGACTTCATATGGGCAAAGGGAACGAATCACCAGAATCAAAGCTGATGTCAGTACATCTGTGTGTTGGTACAAGATGAAGAAATCTTGCCAAACAGTAGTGAATGTTTATAAATGTTAGACTTGGGGTTTGAGAGAAAAGATCCTGCTGTACTTCACAAGTGGATTTGCTATTTAATCTTTCCTGTTTAGCTTTGGGATAAACCATGTTGCTTTTGGTCAGTTCTCGGGGTGAGCTCAGAGGGTCGAGTCTTCACTCCCACCCTATCCTCAGCATCAAGAAGGCCATGCAGGACCTGGAAGAGACCCCAGGGAATGAATAAAGGTTTCAGGGAGGTAGGTGATTCACAGAGTCTGGTGCAGTGTTGGGGAGATACTGAACACGTGTCTAACTTGGACAAATCATTAATTCACATCATCTTCCCTGTTCCTACTCGCCCAGGAGTTCTAAGCCTCAGCCCTATGGCATTTGGGGCCAGGTAATTCTTTGCTGTGGGGGACGTCTCTGTGCACTGTTGGAGGATGTTTAGAAGCATCCCTGGCTAGATGTCAGTAGCACCCTCCCAACTGCAACAACCAAAAATGTCTCCACATATTGTCAAATATCCCCTGGGTAGGGGGCAAAATGACCCCTGGTTGAGAACCATGGCACCAAATGAACTGAGGAAGCAAGAGAGGTTTTGAATAACTCACACCTGAACCCAGTTGTGCCAGACAGCTTTCAGGATGTTCTTCTGTTCCTCTGGTGTTACTCTACTTCCACCAGTGGGAGACCCCCAGCATATTTCAACTCCCTATCCAACAGATCTTAATTTCTGCCATTACAGACTGTGGGTAGCATGTCCTCATTTCAGAGGGTTTGGTGGATCGCCCAGAGCCCTGGAACAGAACAGGCTACCTTCTCTGCTCTTGCCAACAATTTTCACGTGATGACTAACATCTCACTGGATGGCTGCAAGGCTGAACGCTTTTCTTTCCACCCACTCCCGCCCCTGCCTGGAGACAAGGCTGCCCAGTCTGTTTAAGGGGAAAGATATACTGTGCAAGGCATGTCCAAGGGGAGCCTTGTTTGAGTACATAGCCCTGTCCATCCGCTTAGCTTCAAAGTCAAAGGTCTGCCTGGTAGAGGAATTCAAGGAAAACGAGCCAAGAGTGAAGCCTTCATTTCTGAGTAGGTAGAGAAGAGAAGCCTCCAGGAATGATTTATACATCCACCACTGGAAATAAAGGCAGAGCTGTGATCACAAGAAGTATGTGCTGCCTTGCCTCAGGGGATCTGCAAGGCCCAGAGCCTCTGATGATACAGTCTCAGGAGTGAGAAACTTCCCCAGTGAACTTCGTACCGATAGATACAGGCAGGACTACTCACCACTCACTCCACTTCTAAGTCTATTTCTCATCTAGTAAAAAGTCAGTTCTGAGAACAGCAAACTTTGCCAATTTCACTTATAAAATGTCTCTGGGCTCAGAACTTTCTTTCCCATCCCAACATGCCTAGTGTAGTTCAGGTTTCACCTTCATTAGCTCACCTGGACTAACATGATTGCTCCTTCACTGCTCTCTTAGCATTAATCATCAATCAGTCTTCCATACAGACTACGAGAGGGGCCTTTCCAAAACCCAACAGAATGCAAAAATATCCATATCCTTCCTCACCAAATACCATAAATATTTGAAATCAAAAACAAAGTTGTCAAACTAGGGAAACAGAAAGCATATACTTGCAACATGTGAGACAGATAAAACAGTATCTATATTTCTGCCTCTCTACTGTCCTCCACATATGTAAAGAGCTCTCACAAACCAATAAGCAAACTTCGAAAATAGGCAAAGGATATGATTAGGGAATATACTACAAATGAGTTTTAATAATGGAAAATAAAAATATGGAAAATGTGAAAATTGCAATTGAGGGGCACAAATTAAACAAGTTTTTTTTTTTAACTTTTTAGATTGGCACAGATTTACAAGTTTTGTAACATCCAGTGTTGGCAAAAACTCATGGAAATGGGAGTTCCTATACTAGCTGGGAGTATAAGTTGGTGTATAATTTATCAGAGGCAGTTTTCCTATATTGTATTAGTTTTCTTTTCCTACATAGTAAGTCATCAAAAATGTAGTGGCTTAAAACAACATACATTTGTTATCTCACAGTTTCAGTGGGTCACGAGTCTAGGCAGGGCTTAACTGGGTTCTCTGCTCAAGGTCTCACAAGACTGCAGTGAAGGTATTAGCCAGGCCTGGGATCTTATCTGAGGCTCGGGGTCCTTTTCCAAGCTCGTGTGATTACTGGCAGAATGCGTTTCCTTCCCAGCTGTAGACTCACTGTGGCTTGCTTCTTCAAGGCCAGCAGGAGAGATTCTCTGACCTCTAGACCCTCTGTTGAAGAGCTCACCTGATTAGGTGAGGCATCCTCAAGGTAATCTCCCTTTGGATTAATTTAAAGTTAACAAATTAGAGATGTTAATTATATCTGCAAACCCTCCTCACTTTTGCCATCTAATGTGACATAATCACAGGAGTGACACCCTATCACCTTTGCCACAATCTGCTGGTTAAAAGCAATCGTAAGTCCTGCCTACACTCAAGGGGAGGTAATTATATAAAGAGAGGTCATCAGAAATCATCTGATAATTCTGCCAGCCACATATATGGACCCACACATATTAAATGGTCACAATTTTTGTCATAGCAATTTCACTTCTAGGACTTTATACCAAGGAAATCAACGGGCTACACATATACTCACGCAAGCCTTTTCATCATTCTGCTGTCTGAAATCATGAAAATACAGAAGCAATCTAAATATCCATAAGTATATTGGTTATGTGATTTATTATCTCTCTGTACAGGATATCATATAGATGTTTTTAAAAAGAATACAAGTGATCAGATACATTTAAATAAAAAAGAGAGCTAAACGTATTAAGTGGAAAAAGCAGACAAAAGATCAAGCAGCATATACCTACATCTATATTTATATCTAACTGTGTTTATGAACCTAAAATTCTGAAAGAACATACACATAAGTCTTGTAGACAGTATCTCCAGGTATGGGAGTAGTAGGTGATCTTTGTTTCACACATGGTTTTCATCTTGTAAAACTGTTTGAAATGGCTATGGATTCCTTGTATAACATGAAAGAATAATGGGGTTTTTTTTTTTAATGCTATGGTATCTGTTAGTAAAAAGAGCAGTGTACAAAACAGGACACCCAAGGGCATCTCAAGTTCTGTAAAATATAAATGTGAAGAAGAAAATTTGTTAGGGAAGACACAGCATTTTAATCGTGGCTAGGCAGACACTGAGACGAGGGAAGTCCTCAGCTTCTACTTCAGCTCTGCTTTTCTGCATTTTCAATAAACACAAACATTACTTTCATAGCTTTTTTTCAAATTAGTCCCTGGTATTTTTTTAATGTAGGAGAGGAACTGCAGGCGGGGGAAAGAATAAGACCAGTCATGCCTCCTCTGGTCCCCAGCCCCACAGCACAGAGCACAGAATTCCTTCCGTGGTCGGGACCTGCCCTTTGGCACGGCTGTCTTCCCCATCAGGCTGTGAGTGCCCTGATGTCTGTGTCCTGTCTCACCAACCTCCGTCCCTCCAGTACCCATCACAGGGCCTGCCACATGGAGGGCACTGCATGGTTGCCAGATAAATGAACGGACTAAATACTGGCAGGGGATGGGAGCCATGCAAGCTTGTGAGGTGTGAGGTGGAGCCAGGTGTTACAACATTCATCTTACTAGCAGTGGTGAAGAAGGGAGTCACAGGAGCAAACCAGGAGACCGGATGGCCCAGTGTGTAAGGTGTTGGGTAATGAGGACCTAGCACCATAGCAACAGCGAGGCAGACACACAGGAAGGAGAACGGGCAGATCTGGAGGAAGACAGGATGGGGGTTTTAGGACAGGGAAGCACTGAAGGCAACTCCCAGTGTCCGACTTGGACAACCGGGTGGTGATATTTGCTTGAATAAGTGGCAAACCTTTTTTGAGAGAGAAGAAATGACATTCAATTTTGGACACACTGGGTTTAAGGTCCATGAGTGACAGCCTGGTGGAACCATCCCAGAGGTGCCACTAGGAGCCTCTTATGTCACTCTCTCTGCTAACACATACACATGGCTGATTCTGCAAACCACAGAGGTTAACAGATGGATGTCTTATGAGTAAAATCCATTTATTCCTCCTCAGGGATAAAATGCTCCCCTGCCTTAGGGTTCCACTACCTCCTGAAGTCTGCAGAGAGGGTATTGGAGAGGGCATAATGGTAAGGCTGGGCTACAGCATCTTGGGCACTGTGTGAGCTGGACGACTTCCTATGCACCTGAGGCCCTGCTATTGTGCTCCCTGGGGAGATGCTCACCTGCCTGGCTCCCCTCTGCAGTGAGCACGCTCTCCATCATCTGCCTTCCTGGGATAATTCGTGCCGCCTGCACCCCTACTCTGAAAACCCTGAATGCAGAATTGGCTGCACATCTCACAAAGCCGTAGGTGACTTCCAAGACCAGCTACAATGAAAAGACTGACTCGGAGTAAATTACATTTATAATCAAAGGCCACCAAGCTATCATTGCAAGATGGCCTCCCACAAACACCATCTCCTTGCCCAGCTTAGGTTCTGCCTGGCACTCAAATTGTTTGCAAAATGGTCCTACCACCATGCCCACCTGTATTCCTGGCCTCTCCTTGGAGCCAAAGCCACAGCCAGTTTCCTAAACTTGTCTCATCACTCTGTCTTTGTGCTGTCCTCAGTCCTGAGTGTGCTTCCTGGCATAACCCAAGTGGTCAAGACCTCTGTAGCCTTCAAAACCCTGCTACGTCATCGTCTTTCCTGGGAAGTCCAAGGTGGGTCTGGGGTCCCTCTGTCCCAAGCCCTGTCAAGGTACTACACTGTATCCATCTGCCTGCAATTCGGTGTCTCCTGCAAAACTCTGAGCTGAATTCAGATAACTGTGTCTGGTCTCAGTAACTCCCATCCCTAAGCTTCTCACAGGGTTAGATGTTAGCAAGTGGTAGCTGCTGCCTGGTTGAAAAAGCTACTCCCCATCATGGAATCATTCCCTATTAATTCCAAACAGCAGAAAGGACCACCACCTCTGAGAATAAAGGCTTGGGGGCCACCTTTGGCTGTACTCTGCTCGCTCCCCAACACGCAATCTGCCTTCAACCCTCCACAACAGGCCCTGTCATTTTCCCATTATATTATTCCATGGGTTGCAATTCCCAGCTTGCAAATTATCGCTCTACCAACAACAAAAGCATCTTCTACAAATTGCCTTATGGGCCATCAGGCATCAGCCCGTGTCGTGATTATCTAGATGTTCGTAAAATCCTAGTGCAATTCACAGGCCAGACACCAGCTTCCCCGTTTTACAGACAAGGAACTGAAGCCCAGGCAATTACTTCAGTTCAGGTAAGAAGTGGCGGTTTAGATGGGAACACAAGAGTTGTAACTCTCAGGCCTGAACTCTCTGAATGTTACCTCCACCAAACAGTCTTTCGTAGGGGTTAATTGTGTTTGTTTGCTCTGTTTGGAAAGACTGAACCCTCTCAATTTTCTCTAGCCCCTAGCTTGGGCCCTTGCAAACTTGCTCAGTAAATCATTGCTTGAATTAATGAATAAATAAATGTCCTTTTCCATCATGGCCTTAGTTTTCTCATCTGAAAATGAGTGTGTTTAGGTGCAATGGTACCTAAGGACCCCTCAGGGACTCCCTTTTCTGTAACCACAAATTTCCAGCCACCAGACCAGCCGTCAGGCCAAGGCCTGTGCTGGGAGGACTACAGGTACCGAGAACATCGGCTGTACTGGTTGTGAATAAGAAGTAACGAAAAAAATGAATTGAGACCGTTTAGGGAAAGAATAGTAAAACCCCGCTTCCCACGATGCTACAAACAACAGAGGCTCCGAGCGTGGTGGCCGGCTCTACTTTCTGACGCTGTCCCGACGTCATCCATCCCCACTTGGCTAGCAGCGCTTTTCTTGTGCAGAAATGTAATTTAGTGGGTGGCTTTTCCCATAACTCCGTGTTGCTAACACATCCATTTCCTTCTCCACTTTTAAAGTTTATGTTCCTTTGCCGTACAACAGGCTGCACATTACCACTTCCCTCCAGAGCAACAGAGAAGCTCCTCCTAAAAGCTCCTGCAGGTCTTGAGAGGAGGGGGGGTGGTTTCCCAAGAGACCTATGCGCTACTACATGTCCTTAAGGACCCCGAGGAAGATTCAGCCACATGCAAGGTGAGCTGTGGGATGCTGAGAGTAGTCACAAGAGTAGGAAACAGTTATTATGTAATGCTTAGCTATGCCAGACACTGGTCTAAGGGCTTTACACGTATTTCATTTAATTCTCACGACAACTCCATGAGGGAGGTGCTATTAATATGTCCATTGTGCAGCTTGAAGAACTCCAAGGAACCAAGGCACAGAGAGGTTAAGTTTGGCAGGTCACATAGTTAGAAAAGGGTGCAGCCAGGCTTGGACCCCACGCAGTGCAGGCCCACACATGGTAAACACTGTGCAAGCCTTCTCTCCTAAAATGACTGATGCCTCTCTTCTAAGCGGCATGCCTGGTCACCCCCTAAACAACACCAAACATTTGACCCTGATGGAGCCAAGAGGCTTCTCATCAGTTAGAGCTTGACTCCTTTCCTGGTTCTGCCAGGGTTACTTGTGTGACTGCAGACATATCAAACAACCTCTTTCAGCTCTAACTTCTTCATGTGTAAATGGAAATGATGCATATTTCTCGGTATCTTAGAAACACTTCAGACATGAGGCAATAAATGTCCTGCATGCCCTGCATTTGGAAGGTCTCAAGGCAGAGCTGGGGACACAGCATCCCTTCCTTCAGTTATTCTTTTACCCAGCAACTTTTGATGGGGAACTGACCACGCTCCACGCACCGAATGGGGTGCTGGAGAAATTCTTACTCTCACGGAGCTTACTGACTAGTGATGAGGAGCAGTAATGGGGCGGAGTCGGGGGAAGAATGCTTTAGACTGGCCTGGGAGATGACATTTGAGCTGAGACCAAAATGAGAAGCATCAGTCAACCAAGGGAAGATCTGGAGTGGTGAGAACTTTCTGGACAGAGGAAAACAACAGATGCGAACAGGCAGAAAAACCTTGAAGGGTTTCAGGAAAAGAAGTGAAGCCAGTGTAGCTGGAGCAGAGGGCATGGCAGGGGAAAGAGGAGGAAAGGAGTTCTGAGAGGTTGGAGGGGCTACATCATGCTGGGCGTCTCCGGCCGCAGTAAGCACCGAGTCTGGATTTTTTTCCTAAGTGCAGGAGGAGCTCTTATGGGATTTTAAGCAGAAGAGTGACATGGTCTGATTTATGTTTTCAGAGCTCATTCTGGATGAGAAGTGGAGAATGCATAAGAGAACACAAAAGGAATACACTGAGAGGTGGAACCTGGCAACTGAAGTCAAACCTTTACTCAGTAGATGGACAAGAACGGCATATCTGCTTCGTCTCCGTAGATGAGTTTCTTGATACCTGGGAGAGAGGGAACTGGAGCCAACAGTGAGTAGTCACTCTTCACCCACCTTTCAGACTAGACTCCGCTCCTCCATGGATATCCAGCTCTTTTCAACCCAGGGCTCCCTTGGGAACTCCAGACTCAACAGTTGCCACAAAACCACCATTTCCTCCCTTTTTCCTTGTCTTAATATAAAAACGTATTTGTACCATCAAATCAAATGTAAGGAGTTGGCATATAAATAAGATGAAAGTAAGAAAACTGAGTAGGCCAAAATATGTGTAAGCAGTTCTTAGCTTTGAAATACCGATGATGCCCATGCAGGTGGCTTCAGGCACACGTGGGGCCGAATCAGGACTTCCTGCCGAAGCTGGACGGCCATGAGTCAACAGCGTTCCAGTTAATACAGCTCCCCCATTCTTCTCCCGCCTCTGCATTTCCTGGCCTTTTAAACAGTCATCTACTGAGAACCCACACGTTTTACAATATTTTGCCTTCCCCCTTCTCCCTGTTAATGTGCCTGGCCTGCCAAATTCTGAGGCTCAACTGAATTATTGATGTTGGCCCTGAGGTGGGGGCCAAGCCATCCTGCCGGAAACAGGGAGCCTCAGGAGCTCATGAATACTATGATTTCAGCTCATATGGAAAAGAGAGACAGTAAAACTCCAGGACAATGCCTCAGAAGCAGATTTCTTTCTCTCTACCCTCCTGATAATAATCTTTCCAACCCAGCACCAGCGTGGGTGGCTTTGGCAGTGGAAGGGGAGGTTAACACGCCGAAAGGAGGTTCTCTCGTTCTCGTATTTGTCTTGCGCACACATCCACCAAGGAGCCACATGGAGATGCTTGAGCCCCAAGTCCCCTTGGTCCAGGCTTCGATAGGTGCCAATAAGTCTTCCTAAGGCCCTGAAAGCCAGTCCACTCTCTGTTCCCTATGCTACTCATGAACACCAAAGCTTCACGGGGGCCAAAGAAGGGACAAGAGCATCCTACACCAAAGCTGCTGCAGAAAAATTAAGACACACTGGGTAAAAAGCAAAATGAAACAAAAAACAAAAACAACCCCTTAACTCTCCTACCCCTCTGCCTGTGCCCTTCCTTAGCTAGTATCACCACTGAAGTCCACCTTCTTTCCGGACCATGTCCTATTCTCCGTCTACAAGGTCTGCTCTGCCCGTGGCCCCCCTGCAGCCACTCAGTTGTTCAAATGTCTTGTCCCTGCACCACACACAGTATAAAGGGTCCGATATACTCAGTCACAGGGGCACTTAGAGGTCACCACGTCCAGTCTCCCTGATGATGCCTGGGGGTGCATGCTCTCCAGGACACAGCAATTCCTCAAGATGTGCTTGCTGGATGGAAAAGGGGGTGAGGAAGAGGCCGGCAGGGATAAGAATGCCCTGCCCTTTTTTCCTCCCCCAGGAGGGTGTGATGCTATGTGAAAGAAGCCAGACAGAGAAAGACAAACACTGCATGAACTCACTTACATGTGGAACCAAAACAAACAAAAAATTCAAAAGCTCAATTCATAGAAACAGAGAGTAGAATGGTGTTGCAGGGGGGACATTGGAAGAGGTTGGTAAAAGGGTACAAACTTCCAGATACAAAATGAGTAAGGTCTGAGGACCTCATGTATAACCTGGTGACTACAGCTGTAACACTCTATTACATAATTGGCATTTGCTAAGCGAGTAGAACCCAAGAGTTCTCATCAAAGGAAAAAAGGTAAATATGTGAGGTGACAGACATATTAAGTCGATGGAGAAAATCCTTTCACGATGTATACATATATTAAAAATCATCGCATTTTACATTTAAATATATTACAATTTTATTTGTCAAGTATACCTTAATAAAGCTGGAGAAAAAAAATCCATTTACACCTGCCTTGGAGCCTGTGAAGATGGGTCAGAGCCAGGCCCCGTGGTGGTGGCATGGGGCAGGGTCAGTCGATTACACAGGGGCTGGGAAAGCAGGGAGCCGGGAGCTGGGTGCAGGGGGATGGGATCCGTGGGTGCTCGCTTTTGCTGCAGGGTCTTCATTATCATCACGGTCCCAGGGGATCTGAGGGGTCCGTTCTCTGCCCTGCTGACCCTCACCCTCAGTGCAGCTGCTGATCCCTCCTGCAACTACAGCTATTTAAAGCATCTTCACTCAGACCCAGAAGCAATGACAATGAACATGAGTGTGTGTCACAACTTCAGAGCATCTTCACATGACCCACTCGTCTTGAAAACTCTATGCCCTGGTGGGATTACTACCTCCACCCACTTTCCAGATGAAGAAACAGACTCAGCACAGTAAAGCTGTCTCCCCAAGGAATACCACAGAGGGTAGACCCACATCTGGACCCCAAGCTCTAAGTTCCAAACTCTGCGTTTGGCATTTCATGGCCTCATCTGCCCCTAAAATGAGTGAGACCTCAGTGGCCCCAGCTGGGGAGTCCCCCGTGCCACCAGCAGCCTTCGCTCATGCCTCCGATGAACCCGAATCATGATACCACCCTAACACAGGGACTGTTGTTAGGAAGGATTAATTCATTAATGAATATGAGGCCTCTGGAAAGCCACAGTGTGATATAAACACTCGTGCTGTCAGCTTTGCCTCTCTACTGCAGGATGAAAAGGACCATAGTCCCCCCATTGTCCTTGGAATAATAGCTTCCATTTGGTGCAGGGCGGGAGGGAGGGGACTGTCTGGGGATAAACAGCGCTGGGTTGTTCGCATAGCACAGGCCGGGGAACGGAGAGCAGGGCCTCAGTCTTCCCTAAGAGCTCCGTATCTTTGTTTCTGAACTTCTCTCCACACCATCCCTGCTGGACGGACGGACGGACGGACACACACACACACACACACACAAACACACACATCCCTAGTCCAACTCTCGCCCTAGAAAGGACACATCATAGCAGCATCTCATGAAAAGAGCAAAGATAACTCAGATTACAAGTGTAGTGAACCTAAGATTTCCTTCCTTCCTGGGTGGGTATTTGCAGTTCGCGCTTTGTAGACCACACCCATGGTGACTGGAAGGTCAGGGGGCAAATAGGGCTCAGACTGGACATGTTCCAGTTTCCACT
This sequence comes from Camelus dromedarius, assembly GCF_036321535.1. Classification (NCBI taxonomy): domain Eukaryota; kingdom Metazoa; phylum Chordata; class Mammalia; order Artiodactyla; family Camelidae; genus Camelus; species Camelus dromedarius. The sequence goes on along the minus strand of NC_087453.1, from coordinate 13,991,564 downwards.
GCTACAGAGCTGTCTTAGTCAGCTTGGGCAGCTGTAACAAAAGGGCTAGGCTGCTTCAACAATAGACATTTACTGTCTCAAAGTTCTAGAGGCTGGAAGTCTGAGATCAGGGTGCCAGCACGGTTAGGTTCTGGGAGGACCCTCTTCCTGGCTTTCAGAAAGCCATCTGCTCACTGCGCGCTCACGTGGCCTTTCGCCGGTGCCTGCACGTGAAGGGGGAGGGGGTGTCAGATGCATGTGCTCCTGTGGTTCTTCTTCTAAGAGCACTAATCCCACCATAGTGGCCCCAAACCTCATGACTTCATCAAAACCTATTTACCTCCTAAAGGCCCCACCTCCAAACACCATCTCATTTGGGGTCAGGGCTTTAACATGAATTCTGTGCATCAGACATTTGGGCAGGACCCAGCAGAGACGGCTTGCTCTGCTCTACAATGTTTGAGACATCAGCTGGGAAGACTGGAGCAGCCAGGGGTGATCTGGATGGCCCAGGGCTGCGGCAGGTGCCGCTGGAAGAATGCATTTCCACACATGCATTCTTCAATCACATGCCTGATGCCTGGGTTGGGCGAGCTGAAGCTCAGCTCAGCTGGGACTGTCACCTGGAGCGCTAATACGTGGCTTTTCCACGTGACCTGGGCTTCTCACAGCTTAGAGAGAGAGTTCTGAGAAACAGCATCTCCAGAAGAAAGAAGATCACCCTTAGAAGTCACATCCCTCCGGCTTTTCTCAAGGGAAGGAGCAATCACAGTCCTGCCTAGATTCCAGGGGAGGGAGCAGAGAATCCCAGAGATCCCCATGGGAGGAATGCCAAAGACCTTGGGGCCATGTTTAAAAACCACCATACGGTTTTGTATAGGACAGAGCCAGGGTTTGGAACAGGACTTTAGAATTGGGTTTGTGCATCCTGGTTTCAGAAGCCACCTCCCGTCCCATGAGGGAGGTGATACACAACATTCTAATACTCTGGATTTTGCCATTTTTTAGCCCTTTTTTTACTCCTTTTGAGGCATAGGAGTAAGAAACTCTCCAAGTTTCAGGATCCTTGGGGGACCTAGGTGCATGCCTTTGTTTTATCCATGAGGAAACTGAGAACAAGAGACACCACTTGCTACAACCAATGTCACATGGCTGCTAAGCAAAGCAGCCAGGAACAAAAAGGAGATGACTGGCTGCTCCTCGGCTACTGCCTGGAGATGGAGCCACCAGTTCCTTTCCATCAAGGTAAGAAACCTGTCTTTAGAGCTGTGTAACCCACTGCACAGCAGGACCTTCCAGTCACCCTCCTCCTAGGGAGATGGGAAAGGAGAGGGGTGGTCAGGGGATGTTTACAGAAGTGGGGGCTGTGGGCTGGCAGGCAAAGGTGAGCGGGTCGGCCCAGCTCCCCAGAGCAGGTCTGTGATGGGCAATTGGATAAACACATTCGGAGCAGAACGCGTGTGCAGCCGCGTGTGTGCACATTTTTAAATATACATTTCACATCCATATGCAGATTCCACTGACATGTGACAAATGTGCAGTGGCCTCCAGGAGCTGTGCTCCGAAGAGGCACTTATTTCATTTGACTCCAGGCATCCAAGCCTCAACAGATGCCAGGATTCAGACAGGCGGCGGGAAGCTGACTCCAATTACGGCAGGAAGACCCAAGTCAGACAGCGGGAAGAACTTCCTTCTTCCTCCGGAATAACAGATTCTCCGACAATGTGGTGCTGCAGGCTCAACACAGACCCAGACGAGCAAGAGTCTCTCTGGAGGTATGAGAAAGGGATCCAGCTGATTCAACTGATCCAACTGGGATTTTAGTTCATACCCTCAGATTTTATGGAACACAAAGATTTTACAATGGGTGCAGGTCTGGTGAGCACTTTTTTGACTTAAATGAAGGCTCGGTGTCTCTTTTTTGAGCAGACATTTTAAAGAATGGAATATAAAGACTTGAACTCGAAAAGTCGAGAATTGAGGCCTTATCAATCTTCTTCAAATGCATCTGTGAGATAGGAAATGGCTTATTATTATTTAAATAAGTTACCTGCTGTGCACTGGGTACTTCTGCTGCTTCTTTTTTTGGCAGGGATTGGGGGGAGAGTATGGGGAATAAATCCTTTATTAAGGTATAATTAACATACTCCACAATTCACCCAAAGTGTTCGATTCAATGAATTTTAGTATATGCATAGAGTTGTGCAACCATCATCACAACCACTTTTAGAACCACTTTTATCACCCCAAAAAGAAACCCCATATACTTTATCAATCACCTTCCCAATTTCCCCTCAATCTCCCAGCCCTAGGCAACCACTAGGCTACTCTCTGTCTCTATAGATTTGCCTCTTCTGAACATTTCGTACAGATGGAATCATACCCTATACGGTCTTTTGTGACTCACTCTTTCCACTTGGCATATTTACAAGGTTCACATGTATAAGAATTTCATTCCTTTTTATTGTCAAATAGTTCCTTATATACCACATTTTATTTATCCATTCATCAGCTGATGGACATATGTGCTGTTTCCACTTTTGGACTACTGTGAATAAGACTGCTATGAACATCCATGTACAATGTTTTCTGTGGATGTACATTCTCATTCCTCTTGGATATATACTCAGGAGTGGGATTGCTGGGCCACTGGGTAACTCTACATGTAACTTTTTGAGGAACCCCCAAACTGCCTTCCAAAGTAGCAGCTCCATTTTAAATTCACACCAGCAGCGTATGAGGGTTCCTATTTCTTCATGTCCTTACCAAGACCTGTTATTATCTACCTTTTTTATCAGAGCCATCATAGTAGGTATGCAGGCACTCTCCTTATAGTATCTCATTTGATCTTTACAACACTACTGCAGGAGTAGGTACCACCACCCCATTTTATAGATCACAAGACGGAGGCTCAAAGAGGTCAGCCACCTACCTGCCAAAGATCACACCATTGAGAGAGGAGAGTGAAGACTGCTGCCACTCCTGCCAGACACTCCTCCCACTCCCCTGTAGCCCAGCCCACCCTCTCAGGCCAGCTCTGCCCGACACGGGGCCATCTCTGCAGGTTTCTCTTTGTGCTCCACACATGGCTCACTGCTGAGATATTTAGGAGTGGAAGCAACTGAACATTTATCCCAACCATCCTTCCTCCGCTGAGACCGTCCCTCTTCTGACTGTCTGCATTCCTTCTGTTAATGGTGGGTAGGAACCCAGGCATCCAGTAAAGAAATCATCGCCCATTTTCGTTCCCACCCCTCCCTGTGCTCCATCCACTCCCGTGGGAGCCTGGTTTCCAGATCTAGCGCCACTGGGCTGCAGGCAGGAGCCTTTTTATCCACTTCCTGGAGCACGTGAGACTCGTGTCCAGCCCATCAGTGACCTCAGGGACCCCCATACCAAACTTGTGGGAAATTTCTCTTTAGTTCAAGAAACTACAATGAGCATGACCCTAACCCTAAACAAGCTGGCACCTCCTAACACTCACCGAGACAAGGGACCTTGGCAGTGGGGTGCACGTAGCCTCATGGGGGGCAGAGCCTGCCCCCCGCCCACCCAGCTCCCCTCGCGCCTCCCCGCCCCACCACACAGGAAGAGAAATGACGCCGGAAGCCGACAGGTGTGTCGCATTTATATGATGCCCATCGTTCCTTATTCTCCCTCCATTGTTCTCTGATGTACGACAAAACTCCCAATTTGTCAAGTGCTTAACAGCAGTCAGGATAATCTATTCTCCACACATTCACAGAGCTTTTCATTTTGCACAACTGTCACCAAGAGCAGTTTATGAATTTTAAATCGTAAGGAATCCGAGAGGATGGGAAGGAATGAAAAAAAGAAAGAAAACCCACCCCACCACAACCCGCTTCTCCTGTGAGTCACAGCCTTAACTCATTGGAGAGGAAGCGATGTGGCTTCTGAGCCCCCCAGCTTGTTCCATGTCATCACACTTTGCACGTAAGGCCATTTTATGGGCAGCCACCTCCAAGTGCTTTTCTGTTTGCGTCGAACCCCTCCCCATGTTGTGCAAGTGAAAATTAGGCAGTGCCCTCCTGCCAACAGACCTCACGTTCAGAGCCAAAGGAGCCAGCTAGAGGGACTCGGAATTCAAAGCCCTCGGTACCCACTGGATGCCCTTCAACAGATTCTAACAAAGCCCCAGGAGACTCGAGCTTTTAAAACAATTATACACTGAAAAATGTACATTGAATCATCTGTCATAGCAAAAATCTAGAAATCAACCTAAACTTCCAAAGAGAAGGGATTGGTTAAATAAATTACAGTCATGGAACAGGGAACACCACTGAAATGAATGTTTCCATGGCGTGGGAATGTAGTAAGGATATAATGCTAACTAAAGCAAGTTTCAAAACAGTATTGCAGGATGATTCTAAGTTTGTAAAAATATGCCAGTGTGTGTACGCAGGGAGGGAAAAAAAAAGACCAGATGGATAGATACTTGAAATGTTAAAACTCAAGAGATTATCTGCTTTTTACAAAGGTGTTTATTTTCATCTATTTTCCAAATTTTCTTCAATGAAGAAGAAAGCTTTTTTAAAAAAATAAGATTAAAAAAAAAAACAACAACTTGGTTTTGCTCAATGTGGTCTATTCATGCACTCTTCCTAAAACTTTAAACTTGGCAGAAAGCGGCCAGTTGTACAGTAAACAGGATTCATATCCCAATGGCTTTCTGACGGCAAGCACTTCTTCGTTCATGCTGGGTGACACCGTACTGAACAGCAGTTGTCCATATGATTTTAATCACCGTAGCTTTTGAAACCACAACCCACTTTCCCCTTTATTTTACTCCATTAAAAAGCTATCTCTCGAAGCTAACGAGCAAATCCTCTAAGTGCTGGAATCTAGGAAATGCTGAATCACCGGGCAAAGAGCCTATTAAATCTACTCTAAGTCCTGCAGCCCTTTGAAGACTCACACAGCTCAGATAACTTGAAAGATCCTCTGAGAATACATTCGACCTGTGGTTATCATATGTAAATGGAACCCAGAGTCTAACAAGAGATGATTATTGGCAAATACCCTGGCTATGATCTAAGCTCAGTTCTAATTCGAAGACTAACATTGCGATCACTTTAGCAAGAACCTGAAGGCTAAGATTAACCTTTACAGGAAACGTCTGAGGAGGGTTGAAGTTTTCCCAGAAACTAAGATCCTAGGAACTCCTCACAATCACCACTCTAGGCACTGAAAGGACACGTCAGCATCAAATCCCCTAGTCGTTTCTTTTTCCTTTTACGTTTCCTCTCCTATTTTGCCTTCTTTCCCTACCAATCTTGGATTTCCTGAGTAACACTTTAAGAACGTGCCCTCAAAACATTTGCCTTAAGTCCTTTACAACCAACTTGAAAGTGGAAAAAAAAGGAAAGGAAAAATAAATAACCCAAATAAATAACCCTATCTTTTGTGTATTAGTCTGTAGGACCGTTAGAACAAAGTACTGCAGACTGAGTGTCTTAAACAACAAAACGTATCGTCTCCATGTGTGGAGGTCAGAAGTCCAAGATCAAGGTATCTGCAGAGTTGGTTCCTTCTGAGGTCTTTAAGTGAGAATCTGCTCCGTGACTCTCTCCTGGCTTCTGGTGGCTTGCTGACAACTGCTCCTTGGCTTATAGAAACATCATCCTGATCCCTGCCTTCATCTTCACATAACATTCTCCCTGTGTGCATGTGTCTGTCTCTAAATTCCACATTTTTTTAATAAGGACACCAGTCACATTGGAGTAGAGCCCTAATGGTCTCAACTTAATTATACCCGCAAGGACCCTGTTTCCAAATAAGGTCACATTCTGATATCCTGGGGGTTAGCACTTCAACACATGAATTTTAGGGAAGCAATTCAACCCATGACACCTTGTATCAATCCCACAAACTGTCTGCCAACTAGGCTGCTGAGCTCTGCTCTACAAAACGACATGACTCCCAACTGATGGATGGTCCCCAATGTCAGCTGAGCTATTCCTTCCCCAGATCCCTGGTTACCCCTCCCTCCTATTTTTCACTGTTGCTCTTACAAACTTTCTCCATGCTCCTGAATCCTTCCCTATGTCTCCAACTTTAGGGGATGATTTTACCTCTTATTTCATAGAAACAAAAAGAGGCCATCACAAAGGGATGTTCTGAAGCTTTCACTTGCATCCCCTCCTCCCCTTTCTGTCCTGTCTTACAGCCAGGTTCCTCCTCCTGGGCTCTGGCTCCTCTGCCCTCCAGCCTCGTCATCCATGCCAGTTACCCCTCTTGCTTCAATCTTCAGCCTTCCTGCCCACTGGTCACTTCCTATCAGCACTGAACCACGCCCAGATCTTTCCTATAAAGAGCAAAACCTCTTCTCTCCATTTTCCTCGCAGGTTCCTGTCCAAACACTCCGGCACACCTCCCAGGCACACTTACTGAAAGAGTGAAATAAAGTGATCTCTACTTTTCCTGTCCTCAACTCATTCTATCTGACTTCTATCCTCACATTTGTATCAGAATTTCTCCTGCCGTGGACCCCTTGTGAAGCTATAGGTTTCTTTTAGTCCTTTTTTTAAAGGGACCACTCAGTGAGTGTGGAAGTGACCAGACTCTCCTTTAAATACTCAGCTCCTTGCTGGAGGAAAAACTCTCCCAGACTTCAGACAATACTATAGAGCTACAGTCATCAAGACAGCATGGTATTGGTACCAAAACAGACATACAGACCAATCGAACAGAATAGAGAGCCCAGAAATGAACCCACAAACTTTTGGTCAACTAATCTTCGACAAAGGAGGCAAGAATATACAATGGAATAAAGACAGTCTCTTCAGCAAATGGTGTTGGGAAAACTGGACAGCAGCATATAAAACAATGAAGCTAGAACACTCCCTTACACCATACCAAAATAAACTCAAAATGGATCAAAGACTTAAACATAAGACAAGATACAGTAAACCTCCTAGAGGAAAATACAGGCAAAACATTATCTGACATACATCTCAAAAATGTTCTCCTAGAACAGTCTACTCAAGCAATAGAAATAAAACCAAGAATAAACAAATGGGGCCTAATTAAACTTACAAGCTTCTGCACAGCAAAGGAAATCATAAGGAAAACAAAAAGACAACCTATGGAATGGGAGAAAATTTTTGCAAATGAAACTGACAAAGGCTTGATCTCCAGAATATATAAGCAGCTCGTATGACTTAGTAAGAAAAAAATAAACAACCCAATCCAAAAATGGGCAGAAGACCTAAAAAAGCAATTCTCCAAGGAAGACATACAAATGATCAATAGGCACATGAAAAAATGCTCAATATCACTAATTATCAGAGAAATGCAAATCAAAACTACAATGAGGTATCACCTCACACCAGTCAGAATGGCCGTCATTCAAAAATCCACAAATGACAAATGCTGGAGAGGCTGTGGAGAAAAGGGAACCCTCCTTCACTGCTGGTGGGAATGCAGTTTGGTGCAGCCACTGTGGAAAACACTATGGAGATTCCTCAAAAGACTAGGAATAGACTTACCATATGACCCAGGAATCCCGCTCCTGGGCATATATCCAGAAGGAACTCTACTTCAGGATGACACCTGCACCCCAATGTTCATAGCAGCACTATTTACAATAGCCAAGACATGGAAACAACCTAAATGTCCATCAACAGATGACTTGATAAAGAAGACGTGGTATATTTATACAATGGAATACTACTCAGCCACAAAAACCGACAACATAATGCCATTTGCAGCAACATGGATGCTCCTGGAGAATGTCATTCTAAGTGAAGTAAGCCAGAAAGAGAAAGAAAAATACCATATGAGATTGCTCATATGTGGAATCTAAAAATAAAACAAAAAAACAAAGCATAAATACAAAACAGAAATAGACTCACAGACATAGAACACAAACTTGTGGTTGCCAAGGGGGCAGGGGGTGGGAAGAGATAGACTGGGATTTCAAAATTGTAGAATAGATAAACAAGATTATACTGTATAGCACAGGGAAATATATACAAGATCTTATGGTGGCTCACAGGGAAAAAAATGTGACAATGAATACATATATGTTCATGTATAACTGAAAAATTGTGCTCTACACTGGAATTTGACACAACATTGTAAAATGATTATAAATCAATAAAAAAAGTTAAATAAATAAATAAATACATACGTACATACATACATACTCAGCTCCTTGGCTTCTGAGTGATCCTATAGGTTTCCAGATTCTCTTTCTTGGTTTACCTTGATGTCCCCTCATTCTCTGCCCATACGTTCAACTTTCACACTGGTATCATGTACTAGATCTTTCTCCTCCCCTTCTGATCTCATCTATTACCATGAATTAAATGAGCACCTACATCCTGGTGACGCTTAAGTCTATGCTTCCAAGTCTACTTCTTTCTGCTGAATTCCAGGTGTCCATACCCCTTCCTGCTATTATAGCCCGTCTAAAACGACCCACACTCAATGACAGTTCTGAAGGAGAACAGTCAACAGCCAGTAGACAGTGTGATGGGTTGATATGGACTCAGGAGTGGCAAAGATCCTCTTGGCAGGGTAAAGAAAAGCAGAGATGAAATGAGGGCTAAGGGACAGTTAGTGGAATTAACTTGATACTTCTTTAAAAAGTTTTCTAAAATCTAACTTTCCTTGATTCCTTGTTATTCTTTCTGCACGCCTATACCTTAAAGGACAAGGTACTCCTTGACACGAATTAAATTTGAATATGCTTCTACCCTAGAAAATATATTTTTCCTCCACCAATACTCTGGCACATGGAGATTGTCCACTGAAAATCATGGACAGGTCATCACACTGCATAATGCCAGCTTTGGGGTAGGTACTGCTTTTTCTATACAGATGTTCAATTTTAAGCGAAGCATTCACATTAAATTATGCTTCCAGCTGCCCACTCAGCTTGGTCCTCGCCTCCACTGCTGGACAGAATGACAACTGCTAGTAGCTGGGAATTAAAAAGAAGTCAGTGTAGAGTAATAGATGTCAAAATAGAAGAAACAAGATTAGGAGTATAAAAGTTCATGGCTTCAAGGTGTATGCTAGCCTAGGGAAAAAAAAATCACTTTCACATGAGACTGCCTTACATCATTACTAATAAAACAAAAGCAAACAAAAACAAAGGCATTAATCTTAGAGAACTTGGAGTGCAACACCCTCCTATTTTGTAAACAAGGATACTGAAGCTCAGAGGGGAAATGGTTAAATTTCCTCAAGGTTAAACTCTGTGGAATGGGAGGAGATGGTGAAAGAGTTCGGTGATTTTGCCATCAGCACGTGAGAGGCTTGGAAGACATGCCTTCATTCTGCCAGAGCCTTTGAGTATCAGAATGTCCGCACCCAGCAGGACCTCCGGCACAATCACGTCATCCACGTGCTTCCTCCGGATGCCTCATCCTAGCCAGCCCCAGGCCTGCACCGCAGCAGGCCCTGATCCTCCTGGACTCTGAATGCTAGACTCACAACCCCACACCCAGCCTTGCCTCTTCTCTCAGACAGACGTCAGCCTTATCTACTCTGCTGGAAGGTTCCTTTCTGTTTTCTTACTCCTGTGGTTCTTCTCTGCAACCAGACTCACCAAGTGGCATTCCGCTCACCCATCTGGGCTTCCAGGAGCTCTGCAAAGTGCCCTGAGCTCATGCCCCTGCCCAGCTTGACCCGGCCCTGTGAATAGACCTGAATGAGAAATGATGGCTGTTTGCAACTGTTATCCCAGCAAAATTAGAGCGAAGGGAAAAAAAACAAAGCAAAACCAAAGTACCCCTGCTGAGCTCAGATTAGGATCCAGCTAGCACGCAGCCCTGACTCGTGCCAGCCACTGTGTTAGGTGCTGGTGTTCATACTGTTTCCTTTAATCTCCCAACCTTTAATCGAATCCTGCTCTGTGAAATTTGCACAGGGGCCAAAAGGAAACAAGGCATTATTTATAATAATTGGCTCGCCATTATCCATTCACTTGGCACTGCCTGGAATAACATGATGGGCCTTTATGCTATTCACAGCCTATAAAAAAGAAGTTCTGTTGTGATTCAACATATAGTAATCTCCATTTTAAGAGGACAATGGAAACACTCAGCCATTATTCATCCCAGAGCCTTAAACAGCAGAGAATTCCTTTATCAGGAACATAAGGTTAGAAAGACATGAGTTATTAATATTGCAAGTAGCCCAATGCATTCATCGAGGTGCTCAAACTATTGAAAAAAAAAAAAAACAAATGATTTTTAAAAGTCAGATCTAGGAAAAGGCTAGGACCAAGCAGCTCTTTGAGAGAACTGTGTGAAAGAGCACAAACTATTCAGAACTTCTTAAGCTGAAATGAGAAGTGGGGCTAAAATCTTTATCCCCAGCTCACTCTGGCCTGAATGTTCTGAAAAAAAAAGCAGACAAAAGGAAAAACCATTGGATGTTTAGAAGCTCAGATTTGAGACAATGTGGAGCAAAATGTGACAAGAGCTGCAAATCAGAGTTAATTAACAGTCATTAGGGGTATATGCATAATATGTTTGGTGTTCAGTTAGTTTTCATTCCTTTATTCACCACCATATTCCACCAGGGATTTGAGACAGCCTACAAAAAGAACCTGATACGACTATGGAAAAGTATAAATGACAGTGAAGGCTCGGGACCAGCATTAGACAGCTCTGAGTTCCACGGCAAGAACGGCACCCACGTGCTGACCGCAAGGTCCTCACAGGCACCACAGTCAGGATTCAAAATTGACTTGAGGCTTCCTGCAAGCCAGAGTGAAAAGGGAACAGGGTCAGTTATGGCATCCTCTAAAAGTACTGGTAAAGCATTTTTTTTTTTTCAAAACAGGGTATAAAGATGAACATTGACACAGTTGCTCCACAGATAATGGCAAAAAAACAAAAACAAACAAACTGGGAGTCCCATTAAATTGTAGTAAGATGGGAGGGACGAGGGTGTCTGAGAGAATGTAAGTTCTGGGGCTGAAAGTCCTTCCTAGAAGGTCTAGCTTAACTCCTAAGACTCTGTGGCCCTGGAAGAGACCTTTAATTCCGCTCAGTCACATTCTTACTGGAGATTTTAAAATACCTAATTTGCTAAGTCATGTGTCAGAGAGAGAGAGAGAGAGAGAGAGAATAAAGGAATGATAAGACAGGTAAATGTGAAATGAAATAAAACTTATAAAGCATCTAGCACTGTTCCTGGAACTTAAAATATGCTAGATCCTTTCCCATAATTTTTTTTCTTTCATTCTTCCTGTGAATTAAATCTGGTAGTAAGCACATGACAGCCAGTTTTTTCATCTGGGCGGCTGTTTAATTCTCTCTCTTCACTCCCTTACCCTCCACCCCTCCCATTCTCTCTTCACCCTGAACCCCCGCAGGCAGCAGTAGCAGCATCTCAGTCTCAGAAACACTGGAGTGAAATGCAGTACAGAAACCCAAGTGGACGGATCAGCCCACAACTGTCAGAGCGTTCTTAGAAGATGCAAATGGTGGTGGGCACCAGACCAGCTAGCACAACGTGGGAGGAAGAGTCAACTTGGAAATGAGTTAAGTATTGATTGATAATCATTGAAAGCTTATGAGGAAGAACCACCTACATGTGCTAATTTATGTTAGCTGTTTCTACCCTGGGCACTCCCTATTCGCTAGCTCTCTTAGTGCCAAACACGTTCGGGCTCCAGCTAACAGCGTGAGTCCACCCACTGGGCCTCTGTGTTCCCAGTGACCATATTTTCTAATCAAAAAAAGTTCACAATGGTCTAGAAACTAAACTACTTTTATACATTTTGGGGATCACCTAGTTTAAGGGGAAAAAATTATGGACAGCTGGAGCTGTCTTAGAAATTCTGGGTAATATGGGCACTGCATTCAGTGGCTCCATCTCGCTTTTCAAATGAGTCTCCTTACCTTCAAGTTTGGGTGAGAAGCCTCTGCTTTTCTCGCAAGAGAAAAGGTCAGTTATTTACAGAAACAGATCTGAAAACCCTAAGACCTAGGAGCCAGGAGACTCCTGGGGCCTCCACATCTGGAATATTGGTTATCTTCCTGGATTTGCTGAGGGAAGTTATGCAGGAGCTGAAAGAAGGTGGGATGGCTCTCTCACAGAAAATAGTTCCTGGTGAGGATAGGGAAGATGATAAGAGAAAAGGAACTAACTACCTTTTTATTGTGGTGACAGCAGCCTCTGTAGCTTACCTGTTTAGCACTGTTGCTCTGCTCCAAGTGACAAGATATGAGTCACTTGTTCAATTAGCTCCATTCATTCCATTATCCATATAACTAGTGAGAATTATTTCCCAGAAATTGGCAGATTATTCTTCAATATATTTGGCTTCAGTATGGCTATTCTCTTACTCTTTTTCTTTCTTCCTTCCTATCTCCCTCTCTCATTCTTTCCATTCACCTATCCATTCACCCACTCATCCATCCATCCACTCATCCATCGATCCATCCATCTAAAGATATATTAATGATCTAGTTTGTGGCAGGTACTGTTCTAAGCACTTAATATATAATATCTCATTAAATTTTAATACTATTCCCAAAGTCAGCTCTTAATATTCATTATTAATATCATTAAAGTTTAAGAGATTGAGTACCTTGCCCAATACTCAGCAATATATGGCCCATGAGCCAAATCCAAACTATTTTTGTAAGTAAAGTTTAAATGGAATACAGCTATGCCCATTTTTTACTTATGCTACAATTTTAGCAGAGTTGAATGGTTACAACAGAGACCATGTAGTCTACAAAGCCTAAAATATTTACTATTGGGCTCTTTACAGAAAACCTTGTCACCCCTAATCTTGCCCAATAACACTTAGTAAGAAGGCAGCAGAGTCAAAGACACAAAACCACATTCATCTGACTCAAAAGGCTATATTCTCCAATGACGAGTCATGCAGTAGAACTTTTTGGGCTTCATCTGCATGATGCCTGTATGACTCACCTATGGTGAGCTGGCCAGGCTAGGTGCACAGTCGTGAGAGCAGAAATGACATATATAACTTCGTAAAGTAGCCAAAATCTGTGGAGGACCCTCTTCATTAGTGAGAAAAGCCAGTGAGGATTTTTTTTTCCTGGTGAAATAATTATAGAGATGAATGTTGATGCATGTTTTGACTTCACTGCAAAAGTAGTTCTGTCTTCTCCAGTTTAAGTAATTACATTTGTTCCTAAATAAAGCAAATGGAACTATAGTTGTCAAAGAACGCAAAGATCAGTTGACTGCATTTATGGTGTGCTAGGCAGAACAGATGTTAAAGCAATCATGACAGTCTAAGGAGAGATACTCAAAGCATCCTATGCACACCCAAGTAGGTGAGTGCTGTTGAGCACCTTGTGAGCCAGGAGAAAATGGGGGGAAGATGAAGCTGAATGGAAATGGAAATTTCCACCCAATGAAATCTAACTCCAAGCAGCATTTGCTATCATGATGCCCTAACAATTGCTTATCTTAAAGTGTTCTCTGACGTTGCCTCATGTGAAGGATATATTCTCGGTATTCCTCCAATACTTGTAGAGTTCAGTTTTTCTGGGGCTTTAGGATGTTTCACTTGGTACTTTGAGTGCAGAGATACCTGCCCCCCTGCACAAAGCAAGCTGCTTAATAAGTGAGCACTGACTTAAGGTTGACACACTAGTGCTAAAGAACAGGGAGAGGCTGGAATTTAGAACGGGGCGGGAGTAGTGCTAAGGGAACTGGCCTGGCCATAGACCAAGGATCCAAAGGACATGGAGGAAACAGACATGATTCAAAAGAGCCACTGCTGAGCACCTGTACTACTGGAAAAAAATGATGCTTCTTAGCATTGGATTCCACAGCTCACATAAGAGTCCTAGCCGTGATAGGCATAATAATGTGCCCCCCACAAGGATGTCCCCATCCTAATCCCCAGAACCTGTCCTAGGTTAGTTGTGTGGGCCCAGTGTAATCACAGGAGTCCTTATCATTGAAAGAGGGAGGCAGGAGAGTTAGAGCCTGAGAGAGGCTTGAAGACACTTTGCTGCTGGCTTTGAAGATGGAGGGAAGGACCATCAGCCAAGGGATGCAGGTGGCCTCTAGAAGCTGGAAAAGGCAAGAGAATAGATCCTCCCCTAGAACCTCTAGAAGGAGCACAGCCCGGTCGACATCTCAGTTTTAGCCCAGTGAGACCCATTTCAGACGTCTGACTTCCAGAAGGTCAGAAGATAATCAATTCGTAACTGTTAGATAATACATTTGTGTGGTCTTCAGCCACTAAGGTTTTAGTAATTTGTTACAGCAGCAATAATGAACTGAGACAACCCCCAAGACTAGGGGCAGGGGAGGGGAAAGAGCCCCCCACTGCCCTCCCACTATGGGGTGAATAGCTGGAATTAAGCGTGACTTCAGGGCTCCATCAGGCGGCTTGAATGGGCAACAGGCCATAATGCTAATACTTCATTCACTAATTCTCAGCTCTGGTGGTGCTTGATTCAGAGTATAAAGACGATTTGAAAAATTCCTTACTTTTCAAAACTGAATTCAGTCAATGAACTTTAATTTGAAAGCCTACATTATTTATCCACAAATCTTTATGTAAATGTGTGCATACAGGAAAAGAAACAGAAATCCTTGTTGAGCAAATGGCATGAAAACAAAGAACATTAGAGACTGGGAAGCATTTGCCATGCAGGTCTGAGTGAATTCACAGTGACTGCACCATGTGATGTACGTGGTGGCTCTCAGGGAATGCTGTCCATGGATTAGTGCCAGTGACCTCAGGACGAGAGAAACAACCACGTGTGGAATTCAACACCACAGATACTCTCTAAGTGACTGAGGTTTTGCCTACTATAACGAGTGGTACCCTGGAAGTGATCTTGTCCCTTGGACCTCCTTAATTTAATCATGATGGAGTAATGAGAATCTCACCTAAGGAACCATTACAGAACAAGAAAAATCCCCAATATGAATGGATAGCTAACAAACTTTGGAAAGTTACACTTACAAGTATATTGAAAAAGGATAGATAAATGTGTCCCCAGATGAGAGATGATAACCATGTAAATAAAATTTGAAATTATCCCTTTATAGTGTAGAGAATTTCAGTTATCAAGAAATGCTTTAAACTCCACATCATGGTCAATTTTATTCCTAAAATCTATGAACAAAAGGGTAAAATTATGAAAAAAATAGATACATTCTAAGCTGAAATTCATGAACAAGAAATTGAAAAATGTAATAGACAACCATGTACTACATCTCCACATTTAAGAGGCTTTGATATCCATGTTTTCCTCCAAAGTACAATTCTACAAATTTATAACCCTTGAAAAATTGTTATTATTTTTGTTGCTAGTATTGCCTGTAATAAGAATAATAGATATGGATAAAAATGTACTTGGATGACTGTATCTGAACAAACATCATCATCATAATCCTTGTTTTTAGAAATGCTAGCATTCTGGAATTACACATCAAATTAATTTCATCTCTGTCTGGAAATCTTGGGCTTGGTTTTGTTTTTTGTTTTGATTAAGACCAGATAAAAGTCCAACTTTCAGATGGATACTGAATTCCAGATCCAGTTACTAGAAGAAGATCCAAATGGAGCTCAAAAACACCCGTCAGATAATACCTGTGAATTTTCAGCTTGAGGTCATTACCAATAATTCCGTAAGCAGAAGGTCCACAGGGACTTGCATGCAATGCAGTTATACGTGATTCATATAGACAAATTATTAACTATTAGGCTGTGAGGATCCTTCCTTTGGCTTTTAAGGAACGTCCTCAAGTTAATGTTGACTATGTCTCTAAAAAAAGTAGTAATTGTGAAATTAATAGAACTGAGTGATGATTTGATTAACACTAGGCTACATTAAGCCCATACTTGGTTCTTTTTACACATGCAGTCAAGAAACCCCAGGGAAGAGCCGTGGACCTTCAGTTCACTGTGTCTGCGCAGAGGCTGCCCACACCCCGGCATTATTTTATAATTTCAAGGGAGGCTGCAAGTCTCAGGTGGGTAGGGACTGAGTCATAATTAATATGATCTAGACTTAGTGTCATGGAAAAATTCATACCAGTTACATATAAATTATATAAAGTTTATGCTGTGCTACAAACTGTTCTTTCTGCTGCACTTCAAACAGATGGAGAGAATCATCTTACAGAAAAAATTACCAGCGTGGGGGTATACTTGATAAAACTGTTTGAGGGTGAAGCAAACCTTCGGTGGAGAGAGCAGTTTAATCACCATTTGCTATAGGAACACGCAGGTAGGACTTTTAGACGGAGATTCACGACGGGAATGGTGTCAAGTGCTGGGTCCCGGCACCCATCCCGGCACCCATCCCGGCACACACAGACCTGATGGCCTGTGAGAATGCCATCATGGGGACGCTCTCGTACTCGTTCAGGAACCTAACAGTTATTGACATGCACAATGAAAAGTGATGCTTTAACCTTCAGGGAAGATGGTGGCCCTGATTCGGGAGGGATAAAACAAAGTGAGAGCACCGAGCTGTAGTCTAGGTCTCAAAGTCTAGCATGCATGAGCACCACCTGGACGGTTTGTTAAAGATTGCTGGGTCCCAGCCTCCAGAGTTCCTGTTTCAGGAGGTTTAGGGTAGGGCCCAAGAACCTGCATTTCTAACAAGTTCCCAGGGGATGCCAATGCTGCTGGCCAGAGGGCTAGGCTTTGGGACTCACTGGTCTAGGTGCTCCATCCAGAAGCCAGAGTGGTCCATTCCTGCTCCCTTTGCACTGGGCTTAAAATCCAAAGTCCTAACAATAACCCGCAAGGTCCTCCACGATTGGGGTCCCACTGCCTTTCTGGCATCATCTCTTGCCACTCTGTTTGCTGCAGGCTCCTCTCCAGGCCTGCTGTCCTCCTGCTGTTCCTTAAGCATGCGAGCTTGTTCCCGCCTCACGTTCTTTGCAATATCTGTCCCTTTAACTCAAAACGCTCTTCCCACAAATCATCAGATGGCTTGCTACCTCATTTCATTCAGTTCACCATTCAGAGAGGCCTCCCATAACCATTCTATTTAAGAGCTCTCTTTCTCCACAGTCCCCACCCCCCATCACTGTCTATCTTTTCCTTGGCTTAATTTTTCCACATCACTTTCACCTGGAAAAATAATATTTACTTTCTAATTGTCTGTCTCTTCCTAAGAATATGGGCTTGCTTTGGTTCCCTGCTATATTCTCAGTGCCTAGGAAAGTAGCCACAGCAGGCCTTCCATGACTATTTGTTAAGTGAAAGGATGAATGAATGATTGAATAAATGAACTGCAGAAAGAGTCACCACAATAAAGCCAGCCTCCAAGATGACAAAGCCAATGGGGTAATGGTGTAAGGTTTTAAAACCAAATCTGGGTCTGTGGAAACAATCTATAAATAACTAATGTGCATTATGGGCCTGAGAGAAGTTGTGCAGCAGGAGGCAGGACTCACGAGAGTTGACTGTGCACATCTCTACCCAATCCACACTCAGGGACTTTACATCAACAGCTTGAAATTGGCCATGGTGGGAATAAATAAACCATAGGAATTGGCAAACACCACCAATTTGAGCTTATTTTTGTCAGAGAGCCTGTTTATTGGCACACCACTGGTCCTACCCATGGAGAAACACATTCTGGTACTCAGTTTGAGAGCCAAGCCCATGGACCTGTCATCAGAGGAGCTCGTTATCAATTGAAGGAGATAAAAATAGGACAATTAAGTAGGATAAAGTGAGGATAGACTGGGAGAACGCATCCAATTCCTGCCCTGGGATGTCCATCCAGTGGGGCCGAACATCTACTCTGCCCTGCATGAGAAGTCTAACCCTAAAACAGGCCCACATGGGGACATGTGCTATCGTTGTGTGGTACCCACACTTCCCCTCTACTGCACACGTACTGTGGGGAAAGTGACCCCACCCCTGGTCTAGGGGTGGAATATATGACTCAGGCTCATGCCAATCAAGCCTAAAGTCAGACCCACCCATGGATTTTCAGTTACGGAAGTCAATAAATTATCTCCCTCTCTTCTACTTACAATAACATGATGTTCTCTAAAGGCAGGACACAAAATAGTATAAGCTGAAGAATAGGTACAAGTAAATTAAGCACATGCTGAAGGCTACAAGCGACAGAACGGAAAAGGCACCAGACATGGTTATTTTACAACTGGTGGTTAGACGGCTCATTCCTGGTCTAAATGTTTTTGCTTAAATTTTGGTCACACTGTCTTTTCAATTAAAAAAAATATATCCAGAATACATAGGTTGGATTTAAGTTTTCTACTCTGTTTATAAACTATTTTCTCATGTACCAGAAGAAAGATACATAAGAAATACCCATGAATTAATAGGGAATTATAATGGCAGAGCTGATTTAAATACCACATATTTAAGGAAAGGCCAAGGGAAAAAAAAAATTCTTGTAACAAAGATTGCCTTAGCACATTAATTATAAGGTTTCAGACAGATTTTTATGACTCAAACATGGAAATTTTAAATTACCTTCCCAGTTGTTTCTTTTAGCCATTAATGTCTTCAGTGGGAGGACATGTTGACCTTTAAGTTTGAACCAGTTCAGGAAAATGCCCAAATTCTCACTTGAGTTCTTTTGCAAAGAATGGGTTTTTAGTCACAAAATAACTTTATCTTCTTACAGGTGCTCTATACCTGCCTGACGGTGGCATTTATACTTTTTGAAACAAACCAAGAAATCACAGAATAAGCAGCACTGGTCGTCACTGGTTAAAATGTTAAGTTTAAATCTCTGTTTTTTACCATCCGTTTTGGATGAAGTATGCACTTCCTCATTCCCAGTTTCTCTTATGGTAAAAGAGAGAATTAAAATCTGCATCAGGACCCCTGGGTTACCAAACCCTGCCGGCTGACAGCTTTTACAAGCAGCCCTGTTCCCACCTTGAACCAGCTCACTCTACAATCCCAGAGCATTCCGCAGGCCTCAGCTCTAATGAAGAATCTGCGTTTCACTAAGCATTTTGCAGAGAACTCAGAACAGTGGGTTCACCTAGCACAACCGAGAGAATTTCACTGAAAAACGCCCAGAGGACCCTTCCCAAGACCCCCTCCTTAGGCCACAGTGCTTTGAGCTGTCCCAAGCTTCCCCATCTATTTCCTTCTTGATGTCTCTGTTCTGTTCTGCTGTCCCCATATACCAGGACACCAGCAGTCACAAACCATTCAAAATACTCCACATACTCTTTGATGTCCTTTCAATGCAACACCCATGGGGTATTTAGATAGGAGCTGCTTTTCCACCTTTTTAGTGATCTTTTTCCATTCTTTGCAGGCATTTAGTCTATCTTCTTAGTCTGGCCACAGCCCACCTGCATTTCAAAGTGCCTATCCTTCTGCTACAAATAACCAGAAAAATCTCAAAAAAAAAAAAAAAAAAAAAGCTGGAAACATTAACCTGATGTCCCCCTATGAACCTATACAATGCCTCCCTTCCACGGCCAAACTGCATGAGAAAGTTGTCATACACACTGGCCAACACCTTCTGGGCCCACGGCACCCTGGTTTCTGTCCACACCACTCCACTGTGCCTGCTCTCACCAAGGTCAACAAATTCTAAATCAAATTGGCATGCTGGATATTTTGTGACCTGAACCAATGCGCAGCTTGAATCATAATACACATTGGAATATAAGCAATTTGGAGGAATCTTCAAGTATAGAGCTTCTTTAATTTTCTTCAATACAAGGTTTCAAACATGTAGTGGAAAATAATGGCTAGAGACGTTTAAAATTAGTAGAGGCGTTAAATCAACATTGCAGTTCTCCACTCCCTAGCTCCATCCATCTCCATGTCAGTTCTGCCTTGCTTTCTAGCTGGGAACTACCTTCTCCTCAGCTGGGAATTTGGAATGTGGATCGTTGCCAGGGCCACACCATTTATGTCAATACGAACATACATTTTTACATGGTTTTAATTATTGTGTATTTTCCATGGTGTCTTTTAGTGGCTTGTTTATTTAACGTTGTGTCATAAGCACTTCTCACGTTGCCCAATACCATCTCTAATTACCATTTTAATGGATGCATAATATTCCACTAAGTGGATGAGCCATGCTTTACGGAACTATTATCATACTGTCAAGCATTTATGTTGCTTCCAGCTTTTGCTACCATAAATCGCCCTGCATATAGCTTTCTCCTAGGTTTGGATCAAGTCCTTATGGTAATTTCCCCCACATTAGATTACTGAGTTAAAGAGTATGAACCATTTTTAAGGCCTCTGGTACATATTTCCAATTCCTTCCAAAAGGACTATCTATTCTTACTGCCCCAGCGTTTGAGGAGCCTTTCTAACATACCCATGAGAACTGATCAACTGTGCACTCAGAACAGTGTGGAATCCTGGATGAACAAGCAGCAGGGAGAGGTGAGAGCGTAGAATTATTATAAGTCTGTAAGAGGTCCCTTTGATGGAGGATTTACACATCTTCCCCTGTCCCCTCTCTCCCTCACCAGCTCCTCCTAGGAAATCACTTAGAGAACCACTAACGAGGGTCTCTGCTGCAGGTGGGAATCAGCTTCCCTTTAAGCCAAAGCCCCATCTAGAGTGGTGTGCAAGTGCTTCTCCCTTTGTGGGAGCCAGAGAAAGGCTGAAGGCGACTCTTTCCAGTGGGCAGAGAGAATTTACAAATTGCTTGGATGAGTCTTTCGTGACTGATGGTCCCCTGAGAAGAACCCAAAGCAGTTGGATCAAGCATCCACAGAGACTGGAAGTGAAAAAGAGAGTCAAGAAAAGGACAGAGAGGGATGGCAGGATGGTCCTCTGCCTGGGAAGACCCAATACCCACCAAGGGAGCAACACCAGTCCCTGTCCTACCTCACTAACCATGCGGCCTCACACTGAGTCCTCAGCTTCACTGAGCTCCCTCTTATCTAGGGGACCCAGACAGCTGCCTCACAGCTGGGGTGGGGCTGAGAGGGCTGAAGAGCTGAGCCTGCCATGGAAGACCCGAGGATCTAAAGTACAGGACGCCAGACAGCCTGTCCTGAAACAGTGCTCCAGCCCAGATCAAGTCTGAATTATGTCTGGGAGTTCAGCCTGCAGAGACAGGGTCAAGTGACCTACATCTCTATGAGGCTGCTAGTCAGAGGAGGATTCATGTACTCCTTGAGGTCCTGCGAAGCAGGATTAAGGTCACAGGGCTAGAGGGCTTCGGGTTTGGGTGCAGCACTAGAACTTCCTCAGATTAGGTCAGTGCTCTTTCTTTTACAACACTCCACACAAATGACTTGAGACTATTTTCCAAATTAGACCAACCCCTAGAGGAAGCTTGGACTGTTATTAATTGTCTGACCTTGGGAGAGTTATTAACCTCCCTGAGTCTCAGTTATTCATTTGTTAATGGAGATGAAAATGCCTACATTGGGGGCTTTTATGGGAGTAAGATAATGGTAACAGTCATGAGGATGATAACAACAACAAAAATAATGATGGGAAATACTTGTTAGTATGGTAAGCTGGCACTGAGATAAAATAAGGGCATTACACACATTGTATCACTTAATCTTCAAAATCGTTCATCAAAAATCATTTAATCCTGAGGTAGGCACTTTTAGTGTCATAGGTGAGGTGCCTGGTGAATGATAACTAGCATTATGCTCTTTAATACTAATAATTCCCAAAGAGGAATATCTCAGTTAGCTAGTGGGAGAGCTGGACTGCTGAAATGAAACTCCTAAGGAATGGCCCTCCCCTAGGAGATTTATTTAAAATACCAAAGTGATACTGATTGCATTAATGAGTACAGTTTGGTGGCCTCCTTGCATTCACGCTATGAGACCTGTAACTATGCACTTCCTCCCACTCTGATGCTGGGCTTGGTCATGTGACTTATTTTGGCCAAGGGGACAACAGTAAACTTTATGAACACAGAGGCTTGAAAAAATATTTGTGCATTTCTGCTTCCCCCTTTGGATCCCTGCTTCCATCATGAGAACAAGCTCAAGCTGGCTTGTTGGAGGACGTCAGGGCAGCTGGAGTAAAGTGGAGTGATCCCAGCTGAAGCCACCCTATACCTTCCTGCTCCAGCTGACCTCCCAGCTGATTCAAGATGCACAACAGCCAGGGCTAGCCTAGGTCAGTAGAACCTTCTAGACAAACCATAGACACATGAGCAAAGGTAAATGATTGTTGTCTATCACTGAGGTTTTAGGGGTTTTTATTACACAGCATTATTATGTCAATAGCTGACTGATACAACCAGTTCTCTGAGCTCACAGACACTGTTTTCCTGTACATATGACAATAACATTTGGGGCGAGGCCAGGGATTGTGAATGAAGGGCTCACTCTGAGGGCATATGCTCCACCCTGGGCTGTGTAGACGTGCTGGGAAGTTAACCCTTCAAGAGCAACCCTCATCCAACATGGGAGGGAATAGGTGGATAAGTATCCTAACTTCCTAAGGTGTGTGTCCAGAAGGCCTCCAGTGGCGACAGGCCGCAGCTGGCCTCAGCTAACCTACCCAGTTAGCCAGGTGTTAACACACCCTCTACCGCCTTTATCCCCTCCCTGTCACCTCTTCCACTTCTTCACTGGGCTTCCTGAAATTGACTCCCAAGGAAACTACTTGGACCCAAATCAGGATCTGTTTTTATGGGAAGGCTGACTAAGATAAGGAGAAATGGGCTTCCCATCAAGGAGGAAATGTGGGCTGAAAAATGCCCCAGAGAGGCAAAGTAAGTAGAGGCAACTAGAGCAGAAAAGGTCAGGTCACTGGGGTCTCTGGAATGCAGAGCAAGGCTGCCTGCAGACAAAAAGTACATGACTGTCACTTGGTGACATCATACCTATATTTCAGATGAAATGTGTATGTGTGTGTGTGAGAGAGAGAGAGAGAGAGAGAGAGAGAGAGAGAATATCTTAGGGATAACAGGTGGCTAAGCCAACAAAATTGCAGTGATGAACATCAATGAATTTTATAGGAATGCACTACAAATGCTTGCATTACGCTCTTCACAAGGCTATTCTGAGAACCGAATAAGTAGAGTCCACGTGAGGCACTAACACTGTGCCTGGCACATAGTAACACATGATAAAAACTGTTAATTATTTTGGTAGACACTGCAGTGTTCCTCCTAGACTCTCCTTACCTGGCCACCACCCCACCCCCAATGGCCACAACGGCAGATGCCTAAGGAATCATAGCATTCCATCTTCATATGCTCGGGGATATGCCTTCAGCTGATGGAGTCACCTTGCCCAGGAAGTAGCGTCCTTCCCCAGGTGACCTACCCCAACGGCAGCCTGACTCAGGCTCTGCAAAGCTGGCCCCTTGCTGGGTGCCGTGGAGGGGGAACCTCTGCCGTTTGCTTTATGGCCCACGGGCCCAATCCAGTTTGCCACTTGTGGTTCCTGGCACACAGCCACACCCATTCCTCCAGGTGGTGTCTGCGGCTGCGTTTCTGCTACAACAGCAGTTAAGTAATTGCCGCCCAGGCTGTCTGGTCCACAAAACCTAAGCAACCTATTCCCTTGCTGGCCCTTTACGGAAGTTCGCCCACGTCTGCTCGAGAGCTGCACTATCCAATATGGCAGCCATTCGCTATATGTGAGGATTTAAATGTAAATTAATTAAAATTAAATGAAATTAATATTTCAGTTCCTCGGCCACACCAGCCACATTCCAAGAGCTCAGCAGTCACATGGGGCTGGTGGCTTTGCTGCTGGACAGCACAGATGCAGAACATTCCCAACATCACAGAAGGTTCTGTCGGACAGGGCTGCTCTCGAGCCTGCGGTCTATGGATCAGGTCAAGGCCAGATGTTCCCTGATCACGTTCTCATCTGCCACTTCCATGTCCTCTTCCCTCCCTTACACGTTCCTCCTTCAATAAATCACATGTATCTATACCCCTATTTCAAGCTCTGCTTCGAGGGAACCTGACCCAAGACAGTTATTTATATCCTTATGTTACATGAGCAGGTCCACATCTTTGCCTCTCCTGTGACAAGGGCTGTGAGCTACTAAGCCATAGGGGAGAATGTCAGCTTCCTCCCTAAATTTTTCATCCCTAGCACAGAGCGGTCATTCAATAAAAACAGAACGAATGAATCAGGTAAATAAATGGCCCTCTCACAGGCTGTGCTCCTGGTGCCCAGCCAACAGCCAAGAGCGCCTCTTGACCCAGGTACTACTGCAGACTTCAGGCTCGATTTCTCAGCCGTTCAGCCTTGCCCAGAAGTCCAGCTGTGACAACTAAAGATGAAACTGTTCAATTTGCAAGTTCCCCTGAGGCTGGGCTGTGGAATTAGCCAGACCTCCAGGATGCTCCACACTCGGATGTTAGCTCTCAGCCCCACGACCCCACCTCTGCAGACGTTCCACCTTCGATGCCTCTGAGAGGCAGAGCAGGAGACATGAGAATGGAGAACATGGGTGCACCACCGTGAACCCACTAATAAGGATGGTGTCTGCGACACCAGCTGATGCTCATTAAGCCAAGGCCCTTGTGGCCAGCTCTCAGATTTCAGGATCAGGGGAAAAGGCTATCTAGATGTCTGCTTTCATCATGAGCTGCTACAAATCACATCTGAAGTCAGAGTAAAAAGAAATCATTAAGTATTAACAAAAGTAGGAATTTCTCCTCCGAGATAAGCTTCATAGGAAACTTCTGGCCCCACTCAACATGGAATCCAGGAACCCTTGGAGGCAGTGACTTGGATGGGACCCTTCAAGGGTTCTTTCCTCTCCAAGTCTAGCTGAGAACATTCTCCCTGATGCCCCAGGAAGGGGCTGATCCTGAAGCTGCCTGGGGTTTGTACAATACTCTTCCAAAGCCTCTGGGCCTGACCCACAGGTCTGGCGCAAACTGTTTAGTTGGCTGGGTTGTCAGGAGCCACACTGAAGACAGAAGCACCGAGGGACACACTGGTGCAGTAAGAGCAGACACCCCTATCGCTTCAGACAGGCCATCCTTCGTAAATGTACTTCATGAACAGAAAGCGGGTGCTGGGGTATAGCCCGGTCCTATGCCACCCTCCCAGCTCTCCAGGACCCCTTTTGTCCTCCCAGCAAACCAAGCCTGGCAGAGAGAGAAGCCCTCACAGGACCACAGTTAGCCGCAGCAACTTCTGGGCTCTTATTAAAGCGTAGGTTTAATCATCACAACTGCGGTAGGGAGGCAGCACTAAAGGTGGGGGAAGAACAGTAGATTCTGTCACTAGGCGGGAACCTGCCCACACGAAGGGTGGCCCTGAGCCCCTGACAGGGCTAAAGGCAGCCCGTGAAGGGACCCTGCAGCCACAAGCTTGTCCCCGCGCAGAGGTCCCCCAAGTGTCTCGGCCACTGTGTTCTGTAACTCCAGGGCGCACCTTCCCCCGGAAGTCTCTGCACGTGAGGCCTCCTGGACCTGGGCCAGGCTGCAGCCCTGCACATAGGCACTTGCCTCACTGGCCATGAAGAACCTCAGTTCACCTGTAACTGGGCGATTTAACTTCAGAATCTCTCCCCTTATCTACTCACCAGGTCCCACAGCCTTAGTCTATTTGGGCTGCTATAACAAAACACCAAAGACTGGTGGCTTATAAACAGCAGACATCCATTTCCCCTGGCTCTGGAGGCTGGAAGTCCAGGATCACAGTGCTGGTAAGGTTCTGGCAAAGGCCCTCTTCTGGGCTGCAGACTGCTGACTTCTCCCAGTGTCTTCACATGGTGGAAGGGGCAAGGGAGCTCCCTGGGGCCTCTTTCATGAGGGCACTAAGCCCACTCATGAGGGCTCTTCCCCCACGACCTAATCACCTCCCAAAGGCTCCACCTCTTAACACCATTACACTGGGCATTAAGATCTCAGCATACAAATTTGGAGGCGGGGGCACAAACATTCAAACTGTAACACCTACAAAATGAGTTCACTGATGCACACTTATCTGTTTGAAATCCATCTCTGCAGGAGAATTCACAGGTTCTTTGGTGTCAGAAAGATACAATTACTGGTTAAGAGAATAACTGTCTCATCCTTTGTGAGTTTGTGAAGGCCTATGAAGTTCAAGTTCAAGTTTCATTTGCTGCAAAAAATGTTTGCTCAATTGAGGACAGATGCACCCTTCACCTTCCCTCTGACATTTGGAGACAATCCAGCTGCAGTGAGCATGAGCGCCTCTGTGTTTGAACAGCACTGGAAAGTCCACAACCCAGAGACCATAAGAGCCTGCCCCAGCTACTGGATCCCTGCCTCAGATCTACGTTATCCAGTCACGGGGAAGAGGAGGTGGGCAGTAAGGGCCCCCTTAGAAAGAGCTCTCCCACAAGTCCGGCCCACCACCCTGCTTACATCTCACTTGTCAGAACTTGGTCATGTGGCCACACCTGGATGTAAGCAGAGCTGGGAAATGCCGTCTTTTATCTGGTCACTGCACAGCCAGAATAAAATCTGATCTCAGTAAGGAAGAAGGTGAGAACAAATACTGAGTGGGCAACTAGCAGTCTCTTCCATCTGGCTCATTTTTCACAGGTGATAAAAAGCACAGAGGAGGTAAGAAACTTGCCCAAGGAACTAGGAGAACCAGGACTGGGAATCCAGGTTTCTCCACTCAAAATCCAATTCCCTGCCCACTGCTTCCCTAACAGCTCGCTTCCTGAACTGCTGAGGCTTTCCCAGAAGTCATTGCTACAGGCCACTGACAAAGGAGTGTCCTTCCCCTCACCAATCACGCAACACACACACACACACACACACACACACATGCGCACACACACACAACACACACGTGCGCACACATGCATATACACATGCAACACACCTCCATCTCCCCAGGCTCATCAGGGTCATGAAAATCAGCCTTACCTTTGCACATAAATCTGTGACCTCCATCAATCATGAAAAATGATCAGTCACTTGGCTGCAGGGGTAGGGGCCGTGTCAAATCAGGGACCAGACTAAACTGGAATTGACCCATGGATTCATTCCAACCATCACCTTGACAGTTCCAGGAGACAGTCACAGAGGCCAGGGCTGCTTTTATTCTCTGCTGCTTGTGTTTCTGTCTTGCCTCTACAGCAACAATAAAAGAGAGGTCGTCTCCTAAGCTGCTCTGAGATGGCTGAGAACAGTTATGCAAAGATAAGGCAGAAGAGAAAAACCAATTTCCTTTCAATATTTCTAGCTTCTTAGGAAAACAACCACAGGGGAGAAAATATTCATCTCTGCCACTGTGACAAAGAATTACTAGGATACAAAGCAAATGCAATCGGGCCTCACGTGCAATGAGAAAATAACACAATTAAGAGACCCCAGTGACACTCGAATTCTTGAGAAAGTGTGCGCACTGCCATTTATCTGGCGAAGCTCCCCAGAAAGGCACCCAAATGAATAAAGGCTACTTTCTTCCCCTACTTTTCAAATGGGCCCTTTTACAGGTGCAACTAAATGGCTCTTATATCTGGATGGAGTTAGACTGTAAAGGATTCTATACACAAAAAGCGTTTCATCAGGAAAGTTGAGTGTTATGCATACTGTTGTGAAAAAGTAGGGTCAATGCCCTTATAGAGAGTCTGAAAGGGATGACACGGCAAATGACAACAGAAAACATCAGAACTAGACCAAACAGAAATGAATGCACATGTCCAAACCTCACTGCCTGGCAAAGTTGTATATAAAAAAAATGGGCATACTATAAATTGATTTCTAACATCAGAACCAATTAGCAGCTGTTTATCTTCTAAGTGCCAACAACTGTGCCTTTTATGTTTACAGATGTTATCCATTGAGTCTTTGTTCTAAGCCTATGAGGCAGTCATGTTTTATTCCCATTTTACAGATGAGAAAGTTGAGGCTCAAAGAGATTAGCAATAGTCATTAAGGGACAGAAGTAAGGTTAGGTCTGGAATCCACTTGTGGTGACTGCAAGTCCAGTGAGGTTTCTCTGTTCCCAAGAACAGTCTTCTTTTCCAGGAGTTTACTGACAATATTCAAGTGAGGTGATATTGCAGAGCAGGGACAGACCAGAGGCTCCATCCAGGGTTCAGAGCTTGGGTCGGCACTCATTAGCTCATTAGCAGACAAGAGACTTCCTTCTCTGAGCTTCTTCCTCATTTTTAAAAATGGCATGATAATACCTCTCCAACTGCTATTAAGGTTTAATTAGAGAATTAAGTAAAATGCCTGCCATATATTCTATTTCTGTTCTATTCTAATGACAAAAATGGCCCATGAAACATTCATTATGAAATCAGGATACTTGGAGAGACTGCCTCAGGGGAACTGCCTGCGCTGAACTGTGCTGCCATTTGCGTGGTTAGACCACTGTGTTCCTCATTAATCCAACAAGCCTCCCTGAGCACCTGCTCAGTGCCAGGCTGTGTGGGCACTAAGGGACCAGAGTTTCGAAGACACTGCGGTCCCTGCCCTTGAGGGATCCGCTGGGGGGCAGTGCACAGAACAGGTGTGGCCAGTGACTCCAGCCTGTGTCCAGTGATGGCCGCTGGGGCTCACAGCACTGTTCTTGTCCCACCAGCCACTGGAGCTAATGTCCTGTTTCCCTCTTGGAACAGCAGCCTCGCCCCCCACTCATTAGTCCCAGGGCCTCAAGGAACCTACACTCAGTGCTCTCGGTGCCCATCCCTCCTGCCATATCCCTTTCTTCTCTGCTGTGGAGGCCACAGAGGACTCTGATATCCATGCAGCCCTGATGACAGGCAAAGTCAAGGCCTTGATCTCTGGACCAAGGATGACCCTCCACCTGCATGTCACCTCCCCTACCTGTGTGTCACATCACTTAGGGAAGATTTCCTGAGCAGTGTGTCCTTCTGTTCACAAGGTGTGAGAGTGATGGAGTTATCTATGGCAATGTTCAGACCTAGCTCTGAGCACCCCATAAAAGGCAAACTCCTCCAGTGTTCCCTTTCTCCATGAGGACTCCCCAGACCAACCAGCACTCCCCCAGTTAATAGCATCGAAAGCCTGCATTGTGTGCAAAGCTCTGGGCTGGAGACCAGTGGGTAGTAAGGCGAACACGTTCTTAGCCCTGTGGGGCTTACAGCATCAAATACCACAGGATTGAGTGGTAGGAAACGAAAGGCAGGTGGTCCTATAATCAGCAGGTGCAAAGACATGGCAGGAGGCAGCTCAGGAGCGAGGGGCTGTAAGTCAAGGAGGTGAAGGGGAAACCCAAGGCTGTGGACGATTTTCACGGGTCAGTCTAGTTTGGTGCCCTCCCTCATATCATATTCAGACGAACCTACTTTCTACCTCCAACATGAAGTGTAATATTTATGTCATAAAATTATTTTGAAATATTAAAAAAAAAACTTTGCCTTCAGTATTATTTGGTTCCCAGTAACAATAATTTATCATTATCTATGGTTTCTCCAATCATTTTGTTCCTTGGGGAATTCTTGGTCTGTGAGGAAAATGAACCTATAGTTTATTGTTAAATGTAATAAAAATTTTGAACAGTAAATTTGACTATACATATCTATGAAATACATCTGCAAGCCTATATATATATTATAAGCATGCAGATACATTTCATAGATATAGAATTAAATGGTGATTAGCTTCAAACAGTTTTCCTTACATATTTTTAAGCCAATAAGCTGCT
This sequence comes from Camelus dromedarius, assembly GCF_036321535.1. NCBI lineage: Eukaryota > Metazoa > Chordata > Mammalia > Artiodactyla > Camelidae > Camelus > Camelus dromedarius. Next base: position 13,962,065 of record NC_087453.1, on the reverse strand, counting down.
TTTCCAAGTCTTCAAACATTTCTATAAGCCCTGAAGTCTCTGGCCACAGTGTCTAATGATGAAAAGGATTTTGGAAAGGGAGGTGGGCAAGACGGGGAAGGTTGGGAGAGCTAGTGAACGGCCTTGAATGGCAGGGAGGGCATGGGTGTCCCTCCAAGGGATGTAAGAGGACACGGGAATGATGTAAGCCAGGGAAGAAGCAGGGCTAGACTTGCACTGGATGGTCACCCTAGTTGTCCCGTGGAGGATGGATGGTGGCGAGGACACTCAGTGGGGAGAGGACTGTCAGCAGGATCAGGAAGGAGGTGGCTGGCAGACGGGTCCAGGGGAGATGTGCTGGGGCCCCTCCCAGCACGGTGAGTGTGAGGATGGAGAAGACAAACATGCTCCAGGCAGGCAGGCAGGCAGGCAGGGGACTTAGGGAGAGCACCTCTGAAAGCTCCAATAGAACAGGGAAGCAGCACTGGCCACAACTGAGAACACTCTACCCCAGACACCTGGGGCTGCTCCCCTCTTTGGGACATGCTCACTGAGGGCATGAAGCTATTCAGGCCAGAGGGTTTCTAGGGAGACGAGGATGGACAAGCAAAGGAGTGTATCTTTACTACACTCGGTCCAACACACCCAGCCAACACCAGTGCCCCCAACCTCAAGTCACCATCCTTCCCCTCTTTACACATACATATTCATTCAGGCCTCACAACAACCCAAGGAGATGGACACTGTCATTCTGAATTTATAGATGAGGAAATGAAAGTCCAAGGAAGTTTAGTAACTCGCCCAAGGTCACACCACTGCTAAGTAGTGAGAAGAGAGTTTGAACCTGGAAAATCATACTCTTCCCACAATACCCTATTGCTTCCAAAGCCCACTAACATCAGGGCAAGAATATCACTATTACTGACACTGAAGAAAGATTTACAGACGACATCTTATTGTACGAATGTCCTAAGCATTTAAATTCATTGACACATTTAGTCAACATGAGGCTGTTGCCTCAGCATGACAACCCAGTGGATCCAACAATGCCATTTTGTATCTGTTCCTAGTAGCACTGGGGTCTGCAGATGCCCCTCCCCTACCCCGAGAGGGCCCAATGAAATAGAGCGAAAATGGAAAGACACAGATGTAGCAAAAGGAAATTACACTTAAAAATACAGCACAGCCTGTCAGAAAAGAAGTGAAAATAATCATCCATCTTAGAAATTAACCAGGTGACATAAACCTGGTAAGACAAAGGTTGGTAACAGGTGTAAAACCCAATGTGCGACGTCAATGAACTGTGGTGGCAAAGAATCCTCAGGGGACGTATGTGGGCAGGACGGTAAAATCAGGGAAGAAGGGGAGAAGCAGAGAAAATGCACAGTAGGAGGTCTGACCTGGTGTGAGAGGAGTCAGGGAGAGGGGGAAGGACCCCAAATGACTCCAGTTTCTGAAGTGGGTGGGCAGGCTGCTGTTTATCAAGCCAAGGCAGGCCATTGGGCATTCAGCCTGTAGGCTTGAGGTGGGTGCACGACAGGTAGAAAAAGCAGTTAGGGGCGTAGACCTGGAGCTCAGAAGAGAGATGGGAATGGGTCCATATCGTGTTGAACAGGGAAGACATACTCAGGGAGAGTAATGTGTAAAGAAGAGAGAACTGGGTAGAGGACACTGTCCCAAGAGACATCCACCAGTACAGGAATCAGAGACGAGAAACAGTGGCCACATGATCCAAGAAGCTGGATGGAGTCTGTATTTGAAGAACAGAGCTGACAGTTGCCTTGAGGAGGTAAGGGTGGAAATCCTCCCTCCTGGCCCAGGTAAGATGGGGTTTTCCTAGGCTCTGGATGCACGACCATGCTTTCAGAGGATGAGACAAGCAAGACAGGACTGCCCTAAGGAAAACAGAGGAATGGATCCGGGAGGGAAAATGTCAGGTGCTAAAAATTCAGAGCCTGCCTAAGCCAAGCCTAAAGAAAGATAAGACCCCGCAAATATTTGACATGTGTTAATGCCAACAAGGGAGAGAATTGATTCTGCTCCAAACAGGGGGCTGCACCTTGTAAGCGATGATAAGAAAGAAAAGCCATTGATTATCAGCTCCAAACACCAAACCGCTTCTTTGCAGAGTTATTGTCTCAGGGACACAGAGAAGAATACGAGAGAATGCAGACTTGTAATAGTTATAGATGATCTGTCCAAACAAACAAAGTGGCTCATCCGCTGTTGAGGGCAGGGTGTAAATTGACCCAGTTGCTGAGGAACTGTCTCAAAGTCTTGGAAATGCTCGCTGACCCAGGAATGATACTTTCAGGAATTTATTGCAGGAAAAATGTGAAATATGTGCACACAGATTTGTGTCTAAAAGGATGTTAATTACAATTTCTAAAAAATTAGAAGACTTGATATGCCCAAAATGGAAGTCAAGAGTAAAAATCAGTGGTACGTCTGTATTAAGAGCATGTCAAGACTTGAAGGAAAACAAAGACTTGAATTGAAATTTCCACGTTCTCACCCCCGTTCCACCCATCCAGGCCACTCTGGTTTCTGCCTCTCTGTTCCCTTCAGTAACTGCTCGTGTTAACGCCCAGGGTGCCAAACCCAAGGAGACCCTTTTAGAGTACATCTCACTAGACCTTTAGATCTTTTGTAACTTTCTCCATCCTCAGTTCTGCTGTTGGCTTGAAGGTACCACGTTTCCCTCCTGCCCCTAGCCGTTTCTCAGTCGGCTTTTGCAGCCCAGCCCCCTGGTGTTGGCACTGCTTAGGGTCCCCTTTTCTCATCTCCCCATGGAGCCTAGATTGATGACATGTACTACCAAGGCTTTGTAAGGGGAAACGCGTGCTTCAGGGGAAAACTATGCACTGTCTACATCACAAGTTTCCTTGGTATCTGATTCTAATTCTACGGGAGCTACTTTACAACCTTGCAAGTTGTAGATAACTGATGGAAATGCAGGATAATTTTTGTCTATAGACATGGAAATGGTTCTGTCTGGTGGAGGAACAATCTTCCCCACTCACAAAGGGGGGAAAAAAAAGCCAGTTTTGCATCTATTTGCATATCCGCGTCAATATTCCTCATCTATAAATGTCTCTGATTTTTGGATTTTCCTCTATACTCATTGTGACTCCTTACCAGTTTCCTCATAAATGAATTAAATAAAATCATGCTCATGTTTACATCTGTATATAGAGATATGATTTTACCTTTTCTGGAAAATAATCTTTCAACAGTTTTAAGTGCTATAGAGAGTCAAAGAACTCAAATGGATGTCTCTGTTCCTGACCCCACCCCCCGACTGATTTGTGTATACACAGAATTGGTTGTCTCTATTTGCAACAGTCATGTTCTACAAAGTTGCACTGAATTAGCAAATACTGAACCACAGTTCCTAGGTTCCTGAGAGCCTCGGATACATTTTTGTCAACCGATCAATACATAACTTTGTTCTACATGTGTTTTTGTTTAAAGACACCTTGTTTAATATATATTGTTAATTCATTAACATTGAACTCACAGTCAATAGCTATGGCTCACACCTGAACAAAGGTTACCCAACACATGCGTTTTCCCTGTGAAGCATGCCACAGCCTCCTGCACTTAGGGATACCAGACAGCAATTCAGCACTATGCTTGGGGGCCATTTTAAACAGAAAAATCACCAACATAAAGCACAAAGATGGGAAGAAGCATGGCACTGAACAGACCGTGAAAAGGATATTGTTTACAGTAGGGGGCAGAGCGCCTCCTTGTTCAGCCTTAGCTGGGAATGTGTGCATCTGGCAACTCAAATTTTTCACCTCTCTGCATGTGTGTGTGAATGACCGTGAAGGCACCATGAGTATTGATTTTGGTGTTACAATTACATTTCAGCAGATAAATGAATTTGCAAACATGGAGTCTGCAAATATTGAGGGCAGAGTATATTTCTGTACCTACGTTAAATGTAATGTACCTCTCCCCTTAGTTTCAGGATCTGTAAAAACCAAGACTGTCTGTTTCATTCACCATGCTACCTACTTAGTACCTATCTGTATTTACTGAAGTAAAAGACAGTAAGTGCATGGGAAAATATACATTATATACTGTTAAATAAAGAAATCAGCTATAGAACATGTGCATGTTGGCTCAGTTTTGTGCAAGGAGATGTGCATGTCCCCATTACAAAAAACAAAAGCCACATAAACCATTGGAAGAATTCTACCAAAATCTGGAATAGTTATCTCCAAGTGTTGATGGGTGGTTTTTTACATTCTTTTAGTATTTTTCTGTATCTTCCAAAATAAAAATAATGAAAGCATATTTCTTTGATCATCACTATCAAATACCATTCAAGTGTGAAGAGCTGCCCTAATTTTCCCACCATGTACAGTAGAGTCTGAAGAATTCCAGGCACTCGAATCTCTCTAACTTGCAAGCAGACATCTTAGTCATCATCTCTCCAGTCGGTTCATATCTCATTCCCAGATCTCTCTCATCCCCAAGCACTCTCATGGGTAATACCTTTCATCTAGTATCTTTGAAAAATATATGGCCAGAAATGAGTTTAATGCTCTTGGCGTACTACAGGTGCAGGTGTCCCACTGCCCAGTCATTCTGAATCCTAAACTCCCCACAATACAGAATATCATTACCTTGTTAGCTACACCTGATTCTGGACACCTACTCACCCATGCTTCAAACCTCTAGAGGTACCAGCCAGACAGGGAGGTGAAATGCACAAAGCTCTGTCCTCAGGGAGTTTAGAGTCTAGGACAGCTCAAGACTGTGGGATGGCCCTTAACTGCCTGTCAAAGGCTTTTAGATGTCTACACTGCCATGGCTTTGATTAAATGCTGTGGGGTGGGTGCAGTGATCAAGTGCATGCACAGAATCCACTATAAAAGGCAATTAAGGGTCACATTATTGACTTCTTTCTTCTTGGGGATATTCCTCTGGGATCACTTTTATTGTGCTTAGTTCATACACCAACCTATATAAAATAGTCTGTGCCAACTTTAAATGGATTTTCTGCTTAACCTTCAAATTAAAAAAAAATTCAATTAATCAGAACTCCTGCCTTCTCTCATCACCCCCACCTTCCACACAAGCCATCAAGTTAATCTAAGATTCACAGCACAATGAATCCATCTACAGTGGCCAGAGGGCAGGATTCATAAGAGCCTGGGATCAGGAGCTGTTTTATTTCACAACTATCCCAAGATCTGAGGTCTGTGGAAGGTCTCATAATGCCTGAGAGTGTCAGGGTCCCCCAGTGTAAAATGGTGGTGATTATCCAAGTTAGTCTCAGAGTCATGGTGAGGATCAACAGCGATAATGTTTATGAAAGGCTCTAGAAAGACAGTATTATAAAGGGTTTGCAAACGTGGGTGGTTTTGGCCACTTGGACAGGGCTAGAACTCTCCTCCCAAAATGAGTTTCCCTAAGTGTGGTCTGCGTGTCTGTCCTGCAATTACGTCAGGTTGGGGGATTCACAGTTAGGGCCCCCTCCCTGACAGGCTTTCTTTTGCGAAGCTTTTTTGGTTCAGGCTCCCAGCTTCTTTCTCCTCCGCAAGAAGAATTCCCTCCTGCCCTCCCCAATCCTTCATTGTTTGGGAGCACTGTAAGCTTATTCCACCAAAGGTGCAGGGATCATAGGTTAAACAGTTGTCAACCAAGTTGATACTTCACAGAATACCAAAAGCAATGCAAACCCCATACTAATTAATGAGTTAAATATAAAGCAAGAAACACTTAAAAACATCAACTTGGTAACAGTTTTTAATCACTGATTGATGCCTTGGTTTCCAAATTTCCTGCAGTGCAGTATGTATATGTGTGTGTGTGTGTGTGTGTGTGTGTGTGTGTGTGTGTGTGTGTGTGTGTGTGTGTGTGTGTGTGTGTGTGTGTGTGTACACAACATCTATGCCTTCAACACTGATTTACTGAGTGTGTACTATGTGCTAGGAATGATTCTGGGCACTAGTGATGAGAACAGATGAGGGGATTGTCCTCAGGGAGCACACAGTCTAATGAAAGGGGCATGCAGTAAACAAGTAGAAAGAAATAATTAGATAATCACAGACTGGGATAAGTTCTGTAAACAGCATCATAAATGGCTTGAAAGGGGAGTGGGAAGGAGAGTAATTTAGATTAGGGTGTCAAGCAAGGTCTCTCTGTGAAGTGACCTTTAAAGGGACATGTAAGGGAGGAGGATGAGCTAGCTAGTGAACAGAGTGAGTGGGGAGAGCCCCAGGGAGAGGGAACAGCTTGGGCAAAGGCCCTGAGGCAGGAAAGAGCATGGCCATAGTGTTTTTGAAAAACAAAAGACTTGAGTAACAGAAAAAAGACTGACATGGCAGTTGGCACACGTGAGCAAGGCAGAGGGAAATGCAGAAGTGGAGGTTGTAGGCAGACATGAATTAAAGTAGACTTGAAATATCACTTCATGCTTACGGAATTGCCAGATTTTTAGAAGTGATAGTACACAACTCTGTCAAGGTTACCCTGAAAGTGCTCATATCTTTATAAAATAGCATAATTATTTCATTGAAAGCAACCCGGGAAACGCAGCAAAAGCCATAAGGATGTCTCTACTGTTTAATACTGCACTTCTTGAAATTTAGTCTAAGAAAGTAACTCAAGCAGAAGGTTACCAGGCAGAGAGATGGTGACACTTCGGAAACACCCAAATATCCAACCACACAGGAATCATTAAGCAAATTTTGGCAATCAGACTCTATGGGACACTATGGAGCCATGAAAACAATGTTGAAAATTTCCTTAAGAACATATAAAGTATTTACTTCAGTGCTGAGTGACAGGCAGGGACACAGGATATGGGGCATAATTACATAAGAATGGGGTCGGTCATATGTGGAATCTAAAAAAAAAAACAAACAAACAAAGGATAAATACAAAACAGAAACAGACTCACAGACATAGAATACAAACTTGTGGTTGCCAAGGGGGTAGGGGGTGGGAAGAGATAGACTGGGATTTCAAAATTGTAGAATTGATAAATAAGATTATACTGTATAGCACAGGGAAATATATACAAGATCTTACAGTAGCTCACAGAGAAAAAAATGTGACAATGAATATATATATATATGTTCATGTATAACTGAAAATTGTGCTCTACACTGGAATTTGACACAACATTGTGAAATGATTATAAATCAATAAAAAATGTTTAAAAAATTAAATTAAATTCAAAAAAATCAAAATAAATAAAAATAAAAAAAAGAATGGTGTCGGTGATGGAAAGGGGCTATGCACTAACAAAAAGAAATTAACTGGTATATGAGACACATCTTCTATTTTCAAAACTTTGTTTTGATGTCGATACTGCTTTACCTTTTTCAAATGTGACAAGGACAAAGAAGGAAGAACAGCAGCAACTCTCATAGCAGCTGTAGCAACTGTGCCTGCTTTTAGCCCTGGGTCCAGCTGGGAAAGGGCCGGTGGGAAGAGTGACAAGCTTCTAATGATTCAAGACATCCCCAGCAAGGGAAAGCCACGTGGTGATTGTGGATGACATCCAATTGTTGCTGGCACCCCACAGACCTTCCAACAACCCCCACTCTCAGTTCCTGCCGCAGCTCCCCTTAAGAACCTCAGGATGCCCGAGGGTCAAGCCAACAGTGGGTGTGATTCAGAAACCGGGACTGACACTCTGGTTCCCCTCTTTTCTGGCATGTGCGGTCAACTCCTCTGCATCAAGCCAGGTCTGTACTCAATGGTGCACATACTCTATCATTCTTAGTGCAGCAAGACCTCTGCATTCCAGAATGCCAGTGATGGGCAAGGCACCCTGGGATTCCTCTGGACATAATTTTGGCTGAGGGTGCACATGAGACTCTTGAAATTGTCAGCCCTCTGGGAATGCAGCAAGTGGCTAACCTTTGCCCCTTGAACTCACTGCAGTGAAGATCCTGGGGTTTACTTGTGAGAAGGACCTTGGTAGGGAGAGAGAAAGAGACCTTCTAGGGTGTTAAATTGCCCAAAGCATCTACTAAGTTCTAGGCATTGTGCCAGGCACTTAGTTATGGAGCCAGGTGGGTTAAGAACAAGGATCAGAGTCAGACTTAAAGGCTCTAAACTTGGCCACTTCCTAATAAGCCTCAGGACTTGGAACAAAGTACTTCACCTTTCCAAGCTTTGGTAGTGATGGTGATGATGGTATGTAACTTCCTTCTGGCGTTGCAAGCAAAGTCAATGCAATATTAGTCATCATTAATATTAATGACCCTTATTTCTATCCAGTGAGATTAGCGGTATTACTCCATTTAACAGATGGGTAAACTGGTTCAGAGAGGTTAAGCAAATCGCCCAAAGCTGTGTAGCATACTAAGGGCAGAACCTGGATTCCAACTCAGATGGAGCTGCAGACAAACCCCTCGTTTGACCATCCCTTTCTCCATCTGAACACAGTGTTTTAAAGTTTGGTTTGCATCCCAGGGCTCAGCAAATGTGCAACTGTTCCTGTACCTTCCAAGAATGTCAATGATTTACTAACTATGATAAAAATAACCTCTCACATTTATACAGAGTGCTTTACAATTTATAACAATCTTTCACAGTCACACTTGACTTTAAGGGGGAAACCTACTTTTAAGTTGTACAAATTTTATAACATAGCAAAATGAAAAGAAAACACTTACAGTGACCCATAATCTCATAATATCATATATATATATATATATATATATATACACACACACACATATATATACACATATATACATATATATATACACACACACGTATATATACACATATACTCCTATATATGTAAATGTGTTGTCTGTGCGTGCACAGTAATGCAGACAGATAAAATACCTTTTTTAAGGGAGGGTTGTTCCCATTAAAGTAAAGGCTTCGATCCCAGCATTAGCTGCCCTCTGTACACTGCCCTTTAATGTTCACCTTGATGCAAAAGATGTGCAAAATGAGGACTGAGCCTGAAGCTGGAAATTGATTTGGAGGAAGTTGAACTGCTCTGGAAATTAGAAGACTCTGCATCACCTATATGTGATCTGGGAGGGAGAAGGGAGGAAAATGTCAAAAATCCCTGGCCCCTGAAAGGACTTTTAAAGCTGGGAAAGGATTTTGAGTTGTCTGCTCGGTAGCACAGCAATGCAGTCTCTTGCCTGTGTCCCCCCAACACCAAGAGAGGTTCTACTGCTGCAGGAAACAGTCTTGGGTTCATGCAGCTTTGGGAGGGTGGTGGACAGGGGCCAGTTTCACATTTGACTCCATTTGGACAGCCAGGAAGGAAAAACAGAGTGATGTTCTGGAACTCAGGGTAGCTGGCGTATCGAGGGGTCACATGTGCTTCCCTGGGAATCTCCAGACATTTTCAGGGCAGGATCAGATCACGTGCAGGATCTGGAATGGGGGATTCTGGTCAGCACTTCGCAGCTCTATTGGATAAACTGGCACTCACTGACATTCAGGCTGCATATTAGTATTTCAAAAAAAACTGGGACAGCAATTACATATGTGGTTTCGCAAGCTGATTTTTTTTTTTTTTTACTTATCGTAGCATGAACATTGATCCATGCCATTAGATATTCCATAAAAACATGATTTGTAATACCAGCATAGATGTCCAATGTGTGCATGAAAAAAAAAGTATTTAACTATGGTCCTATTGGGGAACTTAAGTGATTTCCAAGTTTTTTCCCCTTACATACAGTGACCTCGGTATACAAACTCTTTTTGAGTAGCTCTGATTATTTCATTAGGGAAAATAATAGCAAATTGTTCTCTAAATACGCTGTGCCAGTTAACCCACCTGCAGAAATGTCTTTAAGAGCCTGCTTCACTGGTTCTTGCCAGTGCTGGTTATTACTACTTTAAAAAAATACATTTGGTCATCTTATAGGTTAAATGCATTACTTGATTATCAATCTATGACACTAGACACTTTAAATTTGTTCTTAATCATTCATATTTTGTTTGGCAATTGCCTGTTTATACCTTTTAGCCTCTTTAAAAAAAAGCAGCATGATGACATTCTATCAACTTGTTAGAGCTCTTTATGCATAAGAATATTTTTCCCTTTTTCTCAATTTGTCACATATTTTCCCACACCCAGTTTACCTATTTGCCCTTTGAATTTTGTTAATATAGCACAGAAGGTTTTTCTTCTTCCCTTTTTATATACTAAATTTGTAAACTGTGACTCAGTGGTGTATGCATTTCTTTTTAATGAACTGTAAGTCCCTCCTCATACAAGAACAGTATTTTCTTTGTTTTCTTCCGGTTCTTGCTTTTTTCTGCGTTTAAGCACTTAATCAATCCAGAATTTATATAGCATATCACGATATCTATGCAATGCATTCTATTTCCTTCCAAATTATTAAACAATTAAAGGATACTATGTGTTAAGCAATTCTCCACTCATATAAACTTTGAAAGCCAGTTTCACTCTATGCTGGATTCTTTTCTGGGCTTTAATTATTACAGCTATAATAAACTTTGATATTTCACAGTGAAATCGACCTCCCCACCACTTTTTCAAAGCGTTCTTCACTACTTTCTCCTATATATTCATTCTTTCAGGTCAATTTTGAAATCACTTTGTCAAGTTCCAAGAAGACGCTCATTAGGGTTTTGACTGCAACTGTATTAAACCCATAAATTAATTTGGGGAGAATTGATATCTTCACAATGTTAAATTTGCTAATCCAACAGCATGATGTTATCTCTCCATTTATTCATGTCTTGTTTTATCATTCTCAATAAAGTTTTATAAGTGTGTGTGTTTTCATACAGTTTCTGCACATTTCTTGGTTTACCCCTAAGTATTTATATTTTAATTGCATTTGAGAATAGGATACATTTTATTCTATTTTATAATGGTTATTACAGGCATATAGCTATTGATTTTTGTTTATTTGCTTTGTGTCTGAGCATAATACTGAAATCTCTTAGAAGTTCTAATAGCTTTTTTTTTTTTTGGTTTAGTTTATTCTCTGAGGCTTTGAGGCTATTAAGAACATTTTCTGCTAGAAATAAGAAAGTGCCTTTCCATTCCTAGCTTACTAAGAATTCTGATCAGTAAGGAGGGCTGAATTTTTTCCAATTACTTTTAGTCTCTCTGGAGAAGATCAGATGGTTTTTATCCTTTGACCTATTCATACGGAGCATTAGACCAATAGTTTTTCTAATATTCAGCATTTTTCATCAGTGCATTTCTGGTCACAGTGCCTTATGCTTTCATAATGATGCTGGATTTCAGGGTTCATATGAGAAGGAGCTTGAGCTTTGCAACCATGTAATGAAAGATTCAACTCCTAGCTGGGCCATCTGAGCAGGTATATGGCCCGGGTCAGTCACTTATCTTCTAGACAGTCAATGGAGGAAGTTACATCCACCCCACTAGGTCGCTGCAGGAATTACAGGTAAAATAGTACTCGGAACAAGCTCAGTACAATGGGCCTTGCCTATTGCAGATACTCAAGCAGGGCAGCCGCTGTCTTCATTACTACAGTCATCCGTCTTCTTTGTGTTATTTCAAGATTTCCATAGGTATAGGGTTGACTGACCTTCAATTTTAGTATATTTGGGGGCTGTGTTTTTAATTCAGCTAACTGGACAAACAAACAAACATTGTTAGCTTTTATTATCATCAGTACCCTTCCCTGGCTCACTTTTTCCTCAAACTCAACCTTCAAAGTTAGGAGGGATAAGGGAATGTTTACCAGGGTGTGTTTGTTGACTGACTGTACTTCACCTCCCAGGTGGCCCTAGTTCTCTAGGAAACAGAGGGTGGCAGAACAAGCTGAACATAACAGGATGATTAACAAGGCTTTTCTTGTTACTTTGGAATTTTATGTAAGGCTACAAAACCAAGAAGAGTTACAAGTAAGTAAGCACTGCCCTGTTCTACGGAGGACAGCCAAGACCATTCCCATCCTCCCCCCGCCCCCTTTAGCAGGTACCACTGCAGCCACCTCTTGGTCCTGCAGCCACACATTAAAGACTCCAGAACACCTGCACAGCCACTCATCTGAGCTTCTGCATGAATCCACAGCTGTCTGAGAAAGTAAAGAGAGCAGCAACTAGAGAAATCCTTTACAGCAAGTCCACAACGCCACAGTGAGGGAAATCTTCCCAAGCCTGAGATTATTTCTAAATAACATTCATTAAAGAGCTTCTATGGCCTGGGCTCTCTGCTAGGCAGATCATTTATCTCACTGAAGCTTCACAACAAAATGGAAATGTGTAATCTCCCGCAAGTGGAAGAAAAGAAACTGAGGCACTGAGAGGTGAAGTAACTCAGCCGTGATCATCCAGCTAGCAAGGAAGGGCCAGCTTGAAATAAAAATCAGAACCTTTTTAGTTCTAAAGCCCCTATTCTTTTCACTAAATTCTAATGACTACTCTCACTTCATTGAGCTCAGCTATTGGAATTTCTTTTTTATCCCCTTGGAGAAAAGAGAGCGTTAGTCTCATATCACTTCAAGTAGAAATCCATAAATATGTAAATAAAATATAATGTGCAATCAACCCTCAGGTGGAGGGAACAGGAAGAGAGCCCTCCAAATCAGCAGTGCATGTCTCATCTCTGCTGTATCAAGTCGCTTTTCACTAAGAGAGCCTGGACTCTGTGAGACCACGATGAAGTGGGTTCCCAGGCAAGGGCCCTTCGATTCACGAGAGCAAGCAATCACAGGGGGGAGCTGTGATCACTTGGCCTGCTGGATTGTTGGTGTGTGATTCCACAACTGTGATGTGAAGAGAGCTTTCCAGGGCCTGGCTCAGGCAGGGCTTTTGGGGATGAAGGGAAGGTTTCTGGGGCATAAAAGAGACAACTTTAGGTTGCTGAAGACCTGTTTTTGAGATAAGGAGGAACACGCTCCCTGAGAGTAAAATCAGAATCCATAAGTGGGTGTTGTATGGAGGTAGATTTGGGTGAAAATAAGGAGAGTTTCTTCCATCTGATGCCGGGTGATCATTTTAAGATATCAGTAAGCAGGTGCTCAGGCCATTAAAAATGGTACCTGCAAAAAAGATGCAGGACCATGTTGGACCAGGACGGTGTCTGCACCTCTCATCTTCTTGCCGGCCTTCCTCACTTACTCATTATGGCTCCCATTCTCAATGCCATTGCCCTCGGCTCTCCTTGAGGACTCCAGATAGTTGATGCTACTAACCTGCCTACTGCCCCTACTCTTTTAACCTAATGGATACTCTCTGCTCCCACATAGGACCCCATTCAGAGTCTTATGATAACCAGGCTAACACTGGGTAGAGAAGGATAATAACCACCCAGGACTCTCAGCAGTGACTTGTCTTCCACGAGAGAACATGAACATCCCATCAGAGGGGGCGTTCAAGGTGAGACTGGGCGGGCACCAGAGAGTCCTTCTAGGACCCAACTCCCATTATTGGACATCTGCTGTTGGGGATGTACCAGAGGAAACCACCCGCTGTCCTAGAGCAGAAAACCTCTGAGAGTTCAGACTACAGTATGTACAATCATCGTATTCTGAAATGGGACTTCCTGTGGGATGACGAAAAACAACAAAAGAACATGGCCCACCCTTCCACATGCCAGTCAGTCCAGAGAAACAGACAAGTAAGACTTCCGGTTTTGAAATCATGATGCATAATCAGAACACCCACAACAACAGTAGCAACAAATAATGATTTGTTTCATTACAGGCATCTAAAGAGCATTTTTGAGCTTTTCAAAGCACTTTGATGTACATTAGCACGTTTGCTCCCCAGGCCTGCATCTCAGGAAGGATGGTGAAAGATTAAACTGAGCAAAGGGAACAAAATGATGAATGAAAAAAAAAAGATGAACGAGGCATCTCAAGAGAACAGCATGAAGAAAGAGAATTACGTGGCTTTCATTGGTGCTAAGAAGTTCTTTTGATTTCAAAATCCAGGTGCAATCAGGTAGTTCTCATGGAAGAAGAGGTAATCTGCTGGTCTCTTCCGAACTCCAGATTTACATATTCCATCACCTGCTGTGAGGCTTCACCTCAGACACAGCAGATTCAAACCTGAACTAGCTTTCTGCTCCTAATCCATCTTCTGTGCTTTCCATCTCAGAAAACAGCCTCATCATTCATCTCCCAGGCATCCAAAACAGAAGCCTGGGAGTGTCATCTCTCTTTTTCCAGATTCCTACATGAAAATCTGTCCTGGTTCCAACTTAACTGGATAAAGGTCTTAATCTGAACTCAAGACACCGTGTTGGGAGGCTGTTCTATAGCTAAACTCTTGACAATCGCTCTCCTATGGGTGAGATTCTGCTCCCAGTGCCTCAAGGATCTACCTGGTGACCTGTCAGACCTGCTAGAACCAGAATACATCCCCACCTGCCCTTGCGGAAATGGGCCCACTGGTATCTTCTTGATACACGAGCTTGTAGTTTCTAGTTGCACGCCTCTGCCTACTTCTAGCATGTCCTTCCTGGGCCAGCCTCTGCCACCAGTACCCAGCACAGAGTTTGGCACATGGGAGGGACTCAGTAGATGTTTGGTGAACAGGACGATAGCGGCACTGTGTGGCAGCCATTCATTCTCAGCTGGTCTCCATAGTTACCAGTCTTCCTATCACTCAGTCCCACCCTCAAGAGGACACTTGCAGAGAAAACTCCATCAAACCATATGATGGTGAGCTCCTTAGGCCAAGAGATTTAGCTGTAAGAACATAAGTGACTTTTAAGGTTGGTCTGATGTTTCTGTGCCTCAGTTTTTTCCCATTTGCCTCTCAGCGATGCCACAAAGATTAAGCAACAGAATGGGTGTACTACCAAAGTGGCATCTGGGGGTGTCACAGTGTATTAGTGGTCCTTACATTTGGGTGCGCACCAGCATCACTAAGAGCTCCTCAAAGCACAGATTGCTGGGCTCTACTCCCAGATTTTCTGATTCACCAGGTCAGGGAATAGGGCCTGAGAATTTGCATTTGTAACAAGTTTCCAGGTGATGTTGATGCTGTTGGTCCAGAGACCACACTTCGAAAATCACTGCTCTAGGTCATTTTGCCAGCATTGTTTTTCCCATGCCAACTTTGTTTTTCTCCATGAAGGATGCTATTTCAATTCTCAACTTTAAATTTTACTCTTTTTGCTGTTTTGTTGGAATCTTAACCCAGCCTGTAAATTCCTCTGGGCCGAAATTATACCTTCCACGCTCCACACACTCTCATTTTCTATTTTCTAAAATAATGAGTACATTTCCAGTGCGATTAATAATAGAATAGAGAAAAGGGGAAAAACTCAGACTACCAACCCCAATAAACAGCGTCCACAAATGGATATAAGCCTTGGAATTCTCTTAAAAATTAATTATGAGGCAAGGAACATTCTACCATCAGTAGCAATAGAAAAGAAGATTATCTTTTTGATGACACATTTTATAAAGTGTGGGTTATTCAAGATTTTAGGCATAACTTACTTAAACACCAACATTTTTTGAAATATAAAACCACAAACAGCATTTCAACCCATAATTTTTATAGTGATAGTCAGACAATTGTGTTTTCAACATGTAAAATCCATTACACAGTCGTGGCAACAGTTTGCAATAGACTGTAAATTTTTATTGAGATGATCATCTTGCGATTGAATTTCAAAATGTATTATATGATCATCAGCAAATAAGTCCGTGGGGGCTGCTAAAGTGCTTTGAATATCATTTATAAAGATCAAAAACCCTGGAAACCCTGTGGAAAGAGAAAAGTCTCATCGGCAGGATCAAATCAATTATTTTTATGGGTGACTATTGAATTGCAAAGCTGAGATAAGGTATTACCTGGTTTAATAACATATCCTTATGTCTTATTAAAGTAGTAAGTTTCATAATCAGGTTTCAGTGAGGAATTTTACCAAAGGTCTGTTTTTGAAAATAATCAAGAAAATGGTTATCTCCATTCATCGTAGTGGTTCAATGCCATTCAAAGGAATATTCCCCAGTAACAGAAACACTAGCTTTGAGAAACATGCTACCAAGATGCACTACTGAGATATTTAAGAATGGTTGCAGCCAATTCTGCTGTAACGCTTGTTTTGACAACACAAAGGTCTTCCAACACACTTGATATATTAGGGAACAACTTGAGCATAGCACAAATTTCACATTTGTTATGTGTTAGTTTGATCATAGAAACACCAGTGAAGCAGAAAACTGCACCCAGCTAAACTGAGCCACACAGGCATACACAAGACGCACCCACCTCAAACATCTACTTGCTCCCTCCGTTCATGGTGTGTGTTACGATCCACACGTGGTGCCACAACTCACCCCCACTTTCAGACAGCCCTCCTTCACCACTGCACCGTAGCTCACAGGCTGCAGCCTCTCCGACACCCACTTCCCACAAGCAAACTTCTGGATGTTTCGAGGTAATACCCCCTTTGTGTTGCAGTATTTACGCACAGATTAGCCATTAACATGTTCACAATGTGCTGCAGCTTTTCCTACTTTCCTCTCTTTTGGAGCATTGTGCCCTAACCCCACTTTCCCCCATGAACCCAGTGTCTTTTATTGCATAACTCTGAATAATGCAGGGATTTTTAGGCATATGCATGTTGCATTACAGCTGAATTGACTGTGTTTTAGTTCTCTTTTTGTTCCATGGAAAACACTGTGCAGATGGTTCCTTCTCTCCCCACCCGGAAGTTGTCAGGGATTCCTTTTCCCTCAGAAGCCAGTGGCCTGGCTTACACAGGGACGTGAATATTTCCCTGATCTCCCACTGAACACCCCCAGCTCTGTATACCACGCTAATGGCACATAACTCTCTATGCACCAAGGTGTGACCAGTGATCAAGGCCATTAGTGTCAGAAAACCTGGGTGCAAATTCTGACTGTGTTACTGGCCAATTCTATGACTTTGGATAGAAAATCAAAAATACAGAGTCGCTATTCTTTCATTTATATAAAGATAAAAGTACTTGTATCAAATGGTTACTTAGAGAGGAAAAATGAGATAAAATAAATAATGCAACTTGCAAAAAAAAAAACCCACAAAACACTAAGTCCTTTAAATTTTTGGAGCTGCATTCAGAGCCAGAACATCTCAGGAATACAGTCAAAGGTACAACTACAGGCGACACCTCGTATCAGAGACACCACAGAAGTCTGGAGTCCTTGGGGATATAGTTGGAGACAAAGAACCTTCCCAGACGTGGTCCCAGCGAGGATGCGGTCCCAGCGAGGACACTCTTAAGCAGCATCCAGAAGCCTCAGAGAAACAGTTAGAGCCTGGCTAGAGGGAAGACTGAGCCAGGAGTCTGCAGGGACGTGGAATCCACAAGACCCTTGGAGGGACAGTCTCCACCCAGACTCTTAGGTAGGTGCCAGAAGCCCCCGAGGGACACAAGCCAGGAGGTTCTCAGGGGCTAAGAAGTCCCAGAATCCACTGAGAGACACTTTCAGAACCAGGCGGCACTCAAGATGTAGCTGGCACCAGGAGCCCCTCAGAAACAGAACTAGAACCAGGAACCTTCAGGGAAATTGTCAAAACCAAGAGCTCATTAGGGTCACAGACCCAGCCCTGGGATCCTTGGGAGCAAAATTAAAATCAGAAACACCTTAGACAGGCAACAGGAACCAGAAACACTCAGAGATACAATCCAAACGAGGCCTCAGGGCACGCTGTCAGAGCCAGAAGCCCTCAGAGATACAACCAGAGCTTGGAACCCTCAGAGACAAAGAACCAAGAGCACTCAGAGACATGATCAGCACTGGGCAGTCTCAGACGCACCGATGGCACAAGGAGCCCTTGGAGACAAAGAACCAGCGTCCCATTGGAGACATTATCAGAATCAGGAACATCTCCACAACATAGCTAGAGTCAGGCGGTTCTTAGAATCACAGTCAAAGCCAGGAGGTCCCCAGAGATGCCACCAGAGCCAGGCGGTCCTCTAAGGCAAGACCAAAACTCTGACTGCTTTTCTCTACACCAGGAAGCACACTCACATCAAAGAAGTTTAGGAAGGACTGTCACAGAACGCCAAGAGGAGGATCACTCACAGCAGCTGCCCAACCTCTCAAAACGTAGTCAGGAAGCAGGGTCCTACCTGCACACTTGGTTCTGGTGGTGAGGGGAGGCCCTGGTGGTCCAGTGCCCCCTTCCCCTGGTCGCGTGAGTAGAACCCGGATCTCATACTCCACATCGGGGTCCAGATGCCACAGTTTATAGTTGGGAGAGTCGACAATGTGGGTCTCTGCCCAGGTGCCTGTTGTGGTGCGATATTCCACCTCCTTCAGGATGATGGGGCCATCTCCGATGATGGAGTTGGCATTTGGCTTGATCCACAGGTATGTGGCCCCCACAGCCAGCAGCTCCGGGGGGGCAATGGGTGTGGGAGGCTCTGAAAGACAAGAATCAGCAAAGGACATCAGACCCAAATGATCCACAGAGCAGACTCCAAGCTGTGAGGACAAAGGATGGAATTCCAGACAGCCACAGAAAACAGCCCAAATTCCTTTCTCAACCCACTCATGTCCTACTTTAATTAACTAACTGTATGTAAATACTTGAATCAGTATTTCTTCAGTAACTATATTCAACACCCACCATTATCTCCTTCGTTTAAAGAAAGGAAAGAAAGAAGGAAACAGTGAGGAAAATATTTTTCCTGAACACTGCAAAGCTATCTGGGTTAATATTCGGTTTTCTATCCTCAAATGAGAACTTGCCTTTACTAAAGTGGAGTTTGGTTCAAAACCCAGGGGAATCTGAGGTTTACAAATCTTTTTTTTATAGGAACATACCAACTATTAGTGGACTTTCTCCCAAATAGTGGTAGGAGCCTAAGTAGCAATAGGATGATGGCCTAACAGGAATGCAGCTTCTTCCTCGACCCTAGCAGTTTCCTCCAGCAGGGAGCGTCACTGGCCACAGGGGCCCCAGTGGGAATCAGAGGTCAGTGAAAAAGTCATGCTGAATTATCTTGCGTTGCCATCTCTCTTCCATTCTATGTGTAAGTTCTATATTTTCAACTTACTAGACTAGAATTTCAACCAAGATTAATGGTGGCCTCTTTCTGGCAATTTTGAGCTCACTGGCAAAGCTGCAGAAATTAACATTTACTTTGTATGTATTTACCAGGAAATCTCACATGTATTACTTAGTGTAATTCTTGAGACATTATCACCTCCATTTTGATGGATAAAAAAATTGGGAACCCAAATGATCAGATCACCTAACCAAGATAGTGGAGCAGGTAAGGCAAGATGGGACCCATGTCTGCATGCCTGCCCAGATCAGCTTTCCCCTTGAAAGGCTGTCTGCTTCTTGATAACCATTTCCTAAAAATCAAAGTGGATGTGTATGTTATTATTATTCAGAGCCAAAAACAGCAGTGGAACAATAAAAAAGTGAGGAGGAGAAAATAAGCCCCCTTCCCTACTTCCTAATATAACCTCCATTTTTATTTCTCCACGTTCCATTCCAGTTTCTGGGCATATACTTAAATGTTTTTCATATGGTTATAGCAACACATAGACCCAATGTAGATGTTCTTTTCTTCCCTCACTTATTATATCCAAAGGACTTTGTTTATATACTATGTGGATTTTACCATCACTGTCTTTAACAGTTACAGAACAGTCCATCAGATAGATAATCACATCAATTATTCTCCAGTTGTTGGGCCCATGAGTTGTTTCAAGTTTTGCTATGGTAAATAATGCTGCAATGAACATCTCTGTGCAAATGACTCCAGTCCTTTTAGTTTCATATTTTCTTAGGACCAACTTCCAAGAATGGGATTATTTTCTCAGAGGGTATGAACAAGTTAATGATTCTTGGAGTAGAACTAGGAAGTGAAGAGTGGGGAAGGCATTTGGGAGTATTGGACAAGGTGGATTTGTTCAGTAACTTTTGAAGGGCCTCTGGGCTATGCAGGTGGGTAAGGCAGGTATCAGTTTCAGTTTGGAACTCAGGTGAGAGCTTTGGGATAGCTAAGACTCATGCAGTGTTTTCTTTCTAATTAATTATCTAGTAACGAAGATTCTCCAGAAACAGAATAATTGCTATGAAACAGAGGTGGACAATATTTTCTCAGTATGACTCGAAGCAAATCTTAAGGGACAAGTTCAAACGGTCTCTATTATAGCCTGCCATTTGTTCAGAGGAGGAAATTAAGCAGATTAGTCAAGCTAGATGCTTTTCCTTACAAAGCCATGGAGGTTATTACTCAAGGCCTTGTTATCTCAAAGGTGTTTGCAAATTGATTTTTGGATAATTTGTTCCAGGTAGAGAAGTTAAGTTGGCAGGCAGATAATTTCTGGGCTCATCCTTTGTGCATTTTAAATATATAGACCCTTTGATCACCATTATCAACTCTCCAGAGCTCCCATCAGTCTCCAATGAGGCCCCAGGGGTGATATTTTGTAGCTCTGTGATGACTCTGCCCAATTCCTTAGTATAATTATTCACAGACTGGCCCTGGCAGAATTAAGATCAGCAGGTTTCAATACTTTTAAGGCTTGAGCAAGTGGCCACATTAAGCTCTCTTCCATCGACTTTCTACCATGGTTTTTGGTCTCCTAATTCAGGCACTAGCAGTAAATTGCTGACCACCAGAAAAAGAAAAAAAAAGTATCAGTCTTTCTAAACGTTTAGTCTCTTTTCATGTATTTCTGATGGTACGTGTAAGTGTAGTAACAGACATTCCCTCAAGGGTATAAATGTCTCCATCTCAAATGACTCCCTGGTTTACATGTCACTGTACAGATTAGCCAATGCAATGATCTCTCCCTCCGTCCCCTCAAGAATATATCATGAAGTACATCCTAGTGTTTCCTGCATCTGGCACCAAGAAGCCAACAGATTATTGTTTTTTTCTCCATTTTTAGTACTTTGTTGATTTATAATTGGCATTCTTTAGAGGGAACACTTAAGTTCAAAGACAAGCAGGCTTGAGACACAGAATGATTTTGGGTGGTAGACACTACCTTTTAAAAGACCATGTTTATTTGAGTCCACTGTCCTCTCTATTTGAGATGAGCTGTTCAACCAGTGCAAGAACTCTATGAAGCCACCTAATCCAACAACTAGAGTTATCAGAAAGGAAACCAAGGCCCAGGGAGAACCCATGAACCGTTAAGCTAGAAGGAGATGTGGACACAGCATTAGAATTCAGGGCCCAGGTAGCATTCCTGCCCCTCCTTTTCTCTTCTTGTACTTGAGATGTTTAAGCGATTAACCGGAAGGATCATTAAAGAAAGTCTATACCAGAAGTCTTTTAAATTTTGGGGATGTTTAGGCCCTTATGAAAATGTATTAAGAAATTCCAGACTCTCTTCTCAGGAAAATGCACATAAGCATTATTACCTAGAGTTTTGCACACCATTTCAGGAATTCATGAATCCTTTTGAAGCCCCCGCATGAATGCTGGAAGAGTCTATGTTGAGAATAAAGGAAATTCACAGAGACTCTGCTGACAGATGACCTAATAGCTCACACTTCTTTGGGACCCTGATGCCACTCTTTGTTGCAGGGGCTAGAAGTTGGGAGCACAATAGTGTAAGGAAATGGAACTTGATGTAGTGGGTCACTGATCTAGTACTTCCAGGCCCCCAGGTCCCCAAACACAGGGGTGAAAATACACAAGCTAAGATTTCCACAGGACAGCACCAAGTAAATGTCTAGGTTCCCATGATCATGACCCCCCTAGTACACTCATAGACTCAACACCTGGGCTAATATATATTTAAAGGAAAAAGACATGACCCTGCCCATGAAATGTTACATCTGAAGTAGAAATCTTCCACAGAGGCTGTCTTAGCTTGGACTGCTGTAACAAAATAACATAGACTGGGTGGCTTAAAAAAATAGACATTTATTTCCCACCATTCTGGAGGCTGGGAAGTCCAGGATCAGGGTGTCAGCAGTTTCAGTTCCTGGTGAGGACCCTCTCCTTGGTTTGCAGACTGCTGCCTTCATGCTGTGTCCTCCCACGGTGCAGAGAAAGAAAGAGAGCTCTGGTCTCTTCCTTGTCTTATAAGGGCATTAATCCCATAATAGGGGCTCTGCATACATGACCACATTGAAATCCAATCACCTCCCAATGGCCTCACCTCCTAATACCATCACATTAGGGGTTGGGGCTTCAGCATATGGACTGGGGATTTGAGGGGGTGCATAGCAGAGGCCATGTTTTCAAATCCATCTTTCTCTCCATAAAGGACATCATCTAATTGCTGGAGTCTTGAGATGAGCAACCTGGCAGAGAGAAGGCCCCTGTGAAAGAAACCCCAACTCGTGTGTAGTCTGTGCCTCTCACATGCCAGACAGAGTGCCGCATGTTTGGAATTTAGTGGTGAAAGAAATATAGGTTGTCTGTACCCATGACTCCCAGGGTGAAGCAGTCAATTAAAGCAGTATTGACAATAAAGAGAATCCTGATGGAGGGATGACAGAAACAGTCAGGAGGCCTGTGAAGGGACCTACTCTGGTCTAAAGTTTAGGGAGGCTCTTAGAGACAGAGCTTAAGCAAGATCTATGGGGCCAGAAATTCATACAAAGTCTGTGAGCAAAGAGATCGTCCTAGGGATCCGGTAGCTCTGCGATGCTTGGGAAGGCACCATGCAGAGCCAGACTGGTAAACGGTGTGCTCTGAACACTTATCCATGCAGTCATCATACAAGAATTGAGTATCTGCTACATGTCACTCGCTGTCCTACCCCCCAAAATACACAGTCCTGGTTGCCAGGAGCTCATGTTCTAGCTTTTACTCAAGGAGGAAAAGAGGGATAAGGAGAGAATAAAGTTGATTCAGAAGCTGCTGAAGAGGAGGAAATCAGAGGACAAGCCAGACATAGGTGGATGCTTATAGATAAATCACTTGATGCACATACATATTATGTAATACTACACGGCAAGGAAAAAGGAGCAAACAACTGATATACAACATGGACTAATATCAAAAGAAAACTATGCTGTGAAAAAGAAGAAAAAAAGAAGAATGCATAATAATTCCATGTATACAAAAATTTCGAGAACAGGCAAAATTGATCTATGAAGATAAAAGTCAGAATCACAGTTACCTATGGGAATAAGTACTGACTGGGACAAGGTATTTCTGGGGTGTTACAATGTACTACTTACTGATTTGAGTGATTAAACAATAAAAATCAAAACAATTAAAAGAAAATAGTATTACCTCTGGTGGGGTGATTTCCTAGAAGGAGGCATAAAAAAACTTTCTGGGGTAATAAAAATGTGTCTTGACTAGAGTTGTGTAAGACTCATTAAACTGTACACTTAAAATATGGATATTTGGCTATATGTAAATAATACCCTAAGAAAGACTTAAGAAAACAAACAGACAAAAATATAGCTTGTCTGTAACCCAGCAGGTGGATTGGAATTAGGAAGAATGGCACTAAATCTTACTTGAAACTGAACCCTAGAATATTTGGAGGAAATGAGCCTTTAATCCTGTATCATTTCTGTCCAAACAATTCCATCAGCATCATCAGATGCTTGAACTGCCGTGAATTTTCTTAACAAGAGTTTGTTCAGACACACATCAGTTCTTAAGAGTCTTTCCACTGTGAAACAACCAACCTCCTCTCTCTACCTGGCTCCACACCATTAACTGTGCAAAGCCAGCAGTGAGTGTCTGACATCTGACCGCACTCTCTGCTGACAAAGTTTGGAACCAAATCAAGAGGGAGGAACTCAAGAGCTCTGAGTTGGGAGATGGCACTGGCCCCCTCCAGCCGGGAGGGAATAAAAGCACTTGGAGGACAAGGACCCCATGGGCCATCATCAGGAGGCCTGGGCAGCAACTGCCCCTGGCTATTCAAGGCTCTCCTTCAACATGCAGGCGGTGAGGTGACCCTTTAACGTAATTATGCTTCATCCTCAGGCAGCAATCTCCAGACCAATTCCGTCTTTCTTTTTCCTGCTGTGAGTACTTGTAACAGTTTGACTCCCCAGAAATTCCTACAGAGAGCAAAAGTGCTTCATGTAGCTGGAGAGCAAGCTTTGCACTTATGTATTGTCTGCTCCAGACAGAAATTAAATATTTTGGAAAAAAAAAAAACCTGAATGTTACTAATATGTGAAGTGAGCCCTGAGACATGTTTAAGGTAAACCTAACCTGGCCTCCGACTGTGTCTGTCACCCGCTGCCTCCTACCTGATCACCCTTCTAATTGCTTTGCTATTTACAGGCCTGTGAGAGTCCTTGGGAATGCCCCGCCCCACCTGCCAACATACCACACATACCTGCACACTGTTTCATCAGTCCCACTTCCACACGTTTGCACACACACTTTCTCCCAACTGGAACATCTTTCCTTCTGCCTGGAACCCAACCACACCCATTTTTCTTTTCAACTGTTTCATAACTACTCAGTTCTGTAGATCACAGGGCTGGGCACAGAGTAGGCATTCAAAAGCATCCTGCTGGCTAGACTTTCTACTGATTGGCATGTACACTGTTTCATAAGTAACAGACTGAGGATCAAAAAGGAGAAGGTAATGTAGGCTGGGGCCAGGGTCCGAGTCTTTCTTTGTCCTTCTCTACTAGTCAGCTGTGTGACCTTGGACACACCACTCAGTCTTCATGGTTCTCAATTTCTTCACGTTTAGAATGGAAGATGGTTCTACAATTCAAATTATAAAAGTATCTGAATTTTCTGCCAAGGACCATAGAGGTTCTATGCAGATATGTTCACTGACTACCCTGACTCTGTTGTCAACAGTAGACTCCACTCCCTCAGGCCTCTCTGGCCTATGAGGTCCCTGAACAGAAGATACAATAAGCAGATATAGCATCCAACCCACCAGGAGGTGCCCACTAGAATTAGTCTTTGTCTTTATGTATCTAGCCTAGCATATGGCCAATGTTCAATAAACATTTAATGTCTTATTTAAATGGACAGGGAAAATATTGACTATGTTTTCTTAAAATCGGAGGTTGGGGTGGCAAGAAGAAAAAGAGCAAGAAGGAAAGAGTTATAGAGAAGAGTGAATGGACGTCCAAGATGAGAATTAGACATGTTTGGAAAAAGACATCAAACTACTGGAAGAGAACAATAATCATAGACATAGCTAAAGAAAATTTCTTTGAATTAAATGAAGGTCTGAGTTTGCAGACTACAAGGAGCACAGTGGGTTACAGGCAAAAATAAACGATGAGACTCACATTTAAGCACACACTGGCAATATTTTGAAATACAAGGCTAACGAAAAATTCTCACAAGCATCTAGACAAAAAACAGATCTCCATCAAGACAAAACAAAAAGACTAAAAAAATCAGTTCTTGGTCTTCATCATTTTTGAAGCACTAGGATATAAGGGCGAAGGTGACAACAGTAATAATAATAACAAATGACAGAAGAGGCAGCTAATAGGTACTGGACATTTCTGATGCACTTGTCAATGTTCTTAGTGACTTAAAATATTAACTCATTTAATCTTCATAGTAACTCTTCAGATAAGCAATATTACGATTCACATTCTTCTGAACAGAGAAAGAGATGCAGATTAAGTAACTTGCCCAATATCAAACAATTAGTAACTCAAAGAGCCAGGATTGGGGTCAGGGCAGCCTTACTGGGGTGGGGTTGGGTCCTCTACTCCCAACCACAATAGTATAACACACACACAAGGCTTTAACGGGATGTTTCATGTCCCAAGAAATTTACAGCTAGCTAAGCTGTGGTGCATTTACAAAGCCTATAGACAGACAATTTCAGATTCTGAAAAATGCAGAAAGCATATTATTTACACACCCTTCCTTAGAGAAAAATTACTGGAAGATAGACCCCAGTCCACACTGGGGTGAACCATGACCTCTCAGATGGGGGAAGTGGGATGTTAAAAGGATCGGTCCCGTGGGATGATTACTACCACAAAACCCTTCTTTCTCAGGCAAGAGTCTAGGAAAGAATCGTTGCCTCATGCCAGACTAAACTGGAGACAAAACCCAAACTTTAAAACAAGGCCGAAAACCCAATGGCATTTAGATTGTGCGTAAAAGCAAGGAATTGCATTATAAATGGTTAACCCTTGCTTTGGCAATAACTGGAAAGACATGAAAAATTTCTCTGGAATAGTCTCTGCCTTAAACAAGAGTCTCTGAGGATACAGAAGTCCAAGTTTAACTAAGTTAAAATGAACAAAAAAATCCCACCAACCTATGCCTATTAAAATACCTGGACATAAATACACCAAAAGGATTTTTTTTTCCTTAGGGTTGTTAAGAAATGAGTACTGTTTTCTATGTTTCTGCAAATGTCCTCTAATAAACCTGCACTGGGGGTTTATTACAAAGTAAAGCATTTTAAATAAGTGAGGTTTTCTTATACACTGAGTTTTTTATATATGGGTGGGACCTCTGTTGGGGGTCTATGCCCTCCACCACCAGGAGTATTTAACAGCCAGTCTCCCCTCTCATCTGCCCACAAAGCAGGTACCAGGTAGCAGGAATCAAGAACCACAACTGTGTCCATTTGCCAAGCCAGTTCCCCAGCCATAGCTCCCACATAAGGAGAGATCCTGGCTGCTCCTGGCCCTGCTCAGAAGCCTCCACCGTTGAGACTTGATTTCTAGGTGGCCCTCTAATCAGAGCAACTAACATTCTACAGTACTTGACCTGTTTCCCTGCACTCCCTCCAGGGGACCTAAAAGCAGACTTTGTTTTACTCCCATTTTACAAATGAGGATGCCGAGGCTCAGCTACGTTAGGCAACCTGCCTAACCTCACAGAGCGAGTAAGCAGAAGTACGTTCAAACCCAGGCTTTCTCAAAGTCCGCACTCCTTCCTCAATACTGCGCCCACCCTCTTTGTGCTGCAGGTGTTGACATAAAAGTGCGCTTCTGTGTCAGCTCCGCAGCCCGTGAATTCAGCAGACTGAAAGCGCTCGCTGAGGCCAAGCTGCGGGCCAGGTGCCGTGCTCAGAACTTGACTTGCATCACCTTGGTTAATCCTGGCCAACTCTTTCAGGCAGGTGCTATTATCAATCCCATTTTAGAAATTTTTATTTTTTTTAAAGCCTTGAAGCTTGAAGAGGCTAATGGCTCACAAGAAGGAGGCTAGTAAGAAAAGGAGCAAAGATTTAAACTTAGGGAGATCTCAAGGCAGTGTTCATAATCTCTACATAATACCATCTCCTGCTATAAGGATTCCCAGTTGAGGAAGATGAAGTGATTCATCCAAGGTCACAGAAAAGTGGTTTTGGTGAGAACCAGAAGCCAGAGCTGGTAACTAGCCAGTTTAACCCGGCAGCAGTAACAGTAGTCGACTGTCAGAGACGCATAGATGTGGGAGGCACACAGGAAGTCACTGAGCTCTGCGTGTCAGATGCAGAGATCCCTAACACGACGCAGCGTGAAATCCTCCAGGGCTGAGGAGCAGTCTGTCATCCACATAACTGGTGAAGAGTTTTAACAGTGAGAAAGCACTTGGAAGTACAGGCCAGAGGTCTGCCTCCACCTGCTGTCTACCAGGGTGTCATATCAAGCCTTCAAGAGCTGGCCTCTCTCAGCCTCCTCTCCAGGTTCCCAGGCCACTGAGCTCCCATCACCCCACAGATGTGAGCTCTTCCCTGAGATGCCCTCCTCCTGGGCAACTTCTCTGGGGCAGGAGTGTCTTAGTCCAGGGTCCCAAGAAGCAGAGCTTGAGACAAAGATTCTGTACAAGTGATCTACTGGAGGAGAGTTCCCAGAAGAAGGCAGAACAAGGAAACAAGGGTGTGATTTTGGCCACAGACTAGGTCATCCTGATCCCACGGGAGCGCTGGAGGCAGCATGGTAGGCCTTTTCTACCCCATGTTATCAACTGGACATGGGCTGCTCTCAGGGTGCAGGCATTGCCCCTCAGCCAAGCAGCTCCCCATGGCCAAGGACAACTATCCTGGGATGTGTGTATTAGTTTCCTAGGACCTCTGTAACTAGGCACCACAATCTGGGCAGCTTCAAGCAACAGAAATGTATTGCCTCACAGTGATAGAGGTGAGAAGTCCGAAACCAAGGCGTCAACAAGGACATGCTGTAACCGAGGGCTCCAGAGAAAAATCTTTCCTCGCCTCTTCTGGCACCGTGCTTCTGCTGTTTGATCCTCATCTTCCTTGGCTTGTTGATGCATCGCTCCAGTCTCCGCCTCTGTCTTTACATGGCCTTCTCCCCTGTGGGTCTGCGCCTCTATGTCCAAATTTCCCTTTTCTTACAAGGATGTGAACATACTGGGTTAGTGCCTTCCTTCCTTTCCTGTCTCACTTCCTCTCCATTCAACCGGTAGTCCCTTCAGCTTCCAAATAAACTATTTGCAAACCCTCATTTCAGGGTTTTCTGGGATTTGGAGAAATCCAAATTAAGATATTATGAAAGCTAGGACAAGTTACTTAACCTCTCTGTGCCTCAGTTTCCTCATCTGTAAAATGGGGGTAATAAAAACTCCTCCCACATGAGGATTATGTAATGTACGCATTCAATACCCTTAGAATAGGCCCAGCACATAGCAAGTGCCCTGTGTTAGCTACTGTTACCTTCGTCATCCCAACCAGCAGTCAGTGGAGCTATTCAGCAGTCGGGGGAACAGCTGGTGCCCCTATTCTGTGCCCCCCACAGAGAGACACAAAGATCCCATTAAAGGCTTTCCCCTCCCTGTGTCAGGATAAAATGGGGCCACAGTAATGTTAGTGTGCACTCCCGCCAGCTCTTCCACCAGCAAACACATTTACAAGCTCAGCCTCGGTCTACTTCACACAGTCATGTTGCAACCAAGGAAGTCATTTAGAAGCGCATAATTCAATAACGACTTGGCACCAGGAGAGACTCTGTGCTCTGCGACATTCTCTCCGCTCCTGGCTCCTCTTTCTCCCCTACTGCCTCGACATTTTTGAGATGACCCTTTGCTGGGCCACTTCCCCAAATTAAGAGCAGAGTAATCACC
This sequence comes from Camelus dromedarius, assembly GCF_036321535.1. Classification (NCBI taxonomy): domain Eukaryota; kingdom Metazoa; phylum Chordata; class Mammalia; order Artiodactyla; family Camelidae; genus Camelus; species Camelus dromedarius. The sequence continues at coordinate 13,933,210 of NC_087453.1, read as the reverse complement.
CTAGAAGGGCCTTTCTTTCCTTGCCTGCTAATCAAGACTCCTAAGAAAGCAGGAATTGAGAGTCTATCTCCCCCACAGAGGGGACTGGATTCTAAATCTTCAGAATCAGAGGCTGCACTGCAGAAGCACCTTGTCCCGGAGCAGCACAGGGCCCACAGACAAGCACGCTTTGCCCAGCAGCCCGGCTATGGAGAACGGGGTGGAAGGAACTCATGCCCTGGCCAGTTTAGATCTCTGAGTTTCACAGACATCTAAGCCCACACTCCTATGTGCTGTGGAGAGCTATTTTCATGACCATGGGCCAAGAACAATTAACTCTCTGACGGCCATGTGCCTGACTCCATTCCAGGATTTACATATATGAACTAACTGATTCCTCATATCACACCATGAGCTAAGCATTGTTACAGCACCCACTCTATGCAAGAAAAAACTAAAGCTAAGTGCTAGTTATGTACCTCTGGTCCTTTAGCTTCAAGCCTACCCTGTTATAATTGGCTCTGACATTCTAGGGCTTGGATTCTGCAAACTACACCTCTGGACTCCCTTTGCCAGCTTGGGTTGAGTCCTCCCAATGGGGCTCTGTATGGAGACTAGGGGTCTGAGCGAGGGAAGAAGATGCTCTCTTCTGGTTTTAAGGTCCTTTCGGTATCACTCCAGCAACAGAGGCAGCTGAAGTCCAGGTTTCAATTTCTTCTGGCCCTCATAGCACAGAGAGCACAGAATCTTTTTGGAGGTACTAGTGGAAGCTGGCCAGGCCCCCTTATGAGTGTGGTGTCATGTGGGGGACCTCCCTCTTCAGAGGTGCAAGCATCAGCCCAGCAGGGCCCTCCTCCAGACTTCCGGGCCCCATAACCCCACCTATTCCCTTCTGTTGCCCTGGCCACACACATGGCAGCTGCTTCCTGAAATTCCTGGTTACTTTTGTGCCCCACGTTTGCTCCAGCAGCTTTCCAACACCTGTGTAATTCCCTTCAATAAAATCTCTCTGAAATACCTAGTACGGTTGGGGTTTCCTTCCTGAACCCTGACTGATACAGGTAGATATTATAATTATCTTCATTTTGCACACGAGGGAACTAAAGCACAGAGCTAAGCAACTTGTCCTGCAGCTCGGATGTGGAGGCCTTGGGAGGCTCAGCGGCCCTGCTCTCGTGTGCGATTCTAACTGGTGCACCAGACTGCCCCAGCATCAACACCACAGTCGGCCGGAGAGTGAGGCAGGGAGGTGAGAGCCAGGGGGATAAGTTCTTTTGTTCAACAAAAATGTACTGAGGGCTGATTCTGGGGCATTCTGAGGATAGTGAGTCGAAACAAAGAGCTCTCTCTACCCTGGAGGAACTGAAAAGACCAGGGAGTGAAAAAGATGCAGAAGTCAATGAGCTGCAGAATAAAATGACAAAAGCAGAACAACAGCAGGCCCAGGGTCTTGTGGACACATCGAGGACTCGGTGCACAGGACAACAGTCCCCAAGAGATGTCCACGTCCTAACCCCCAGAATTTTACATGGTGGAAGTGCCTCTGAGGATGTGGTTAAGTCAAAGATCTTGAGTGGTGAGAGGATCTCGAGCGGTGAGAGAATAGCCAGGTGGGCCTGACATCATCACAAGGCTGCTGACACGTGCAAGAGGAAGGCAGAAGAATCAGTCAGAGGGAGACTGGGAGAGGCTGCACTGCTAGCTTTGAACAGCGAGGAAGGACCCCCAGGCAAAGCATGCAGGCAGCCTCTAGAAACTGCAAAGGGCAAGGAAACAATTCTCCCCCAGAGGCAAAAGAAATGCAGCCCCGCTGACCCATTGTCGCCTTCTGACCTCCGTATCTTTAAGATAATAAATGTGTGTTGTTTTAAGCCTCTAAGTTAGTGGTCATTAGTGGCAGCAGCCCTAGGAAACGAACAGGAGGAGGAGATCAGACAGAGGAGAAGAGGGAAAGCTTTCCGGAGAAATCAAATCATGAAATTGTGAAAGGACAGGAGAGTCTAACAGGCCCTGGGTGAGAAGGGAGCCTTCCCAGAGACGAGAAGAGACCGGGTCGGTCAGGAATTGCACATCCTGCTGCAGCGTAGGTGAGAGTGGGGGAAGCAGCCACAAGGCGACCCTAGAGGTCCACAGGGACCAGATCGGGAAGGGTCTTCCCGAGGAGCCTGAGGCTTCGTAAGTGGTGGTGTGACCCAGACCCGTGTTCTTTCTGGACATTCCTCTGAGTGCAGGGTGAATGGGTCTGAAGGAGAGAGACTAGAGTCAGGGGGACATCGTGTGCTTTACCAAGGGGAGAGATGATGGAGGTCTGGACCAAGATAAGGACCATGGGGTTGAAGAGGCACAATCCGAGGGACCAGGAGACTGGACAGGACTTGGTCACTGAATGGATGTAAGGGGCAAGGGACGCTGAGACTAGCATAAGTATAAGGCTAGGACTGAACCGGCTGGTGAGCCCTGGGCATGTGCACACCTGTGGAGCCATATAAGCAGGTGTCCATCTCACTATCCCTGCCTGCATCCCAGCGCACTATGCTGACTTCTCCACACCATGGCCAATACCCTCCACTCCATCCCTCTGCATTTTCACTTACAAAGGGCAGTGTGGTGTACTGGAAATGCAAGATCACTGGGTCTGACCGATAGAGGTTGACTTACAACCTCTATTACTTAAATGTATGACTGTGGACAAATTACATCATTCCTCTGAGCCTCAGATTCTTCATGTGTAAAACCAGGGTAATGGATCCTATCTCACTGGGTCCTTGTGAGGAACAAATATACATGCCTGAAACATGACAGGCCCTAAATAAATGTGAGCTTCTTCCTTCTCCCATCCCTCTTGGCCTCCCGTGCTAGTCCCTTTCCCCACCCGAGAGCCCTCTCCATTAACGGGGCCCTTTGACTCAGCTTCTCAAGCCTCCTGTGATCTCCACTTGGAGCATCTTGGGCTCGTGTTGCACATGTGATGAAATCATTTTCATCTTTACGCATGAGGAAGCCACTCACCTCCCACCAGGACTCACACTCAGCAAGTATCAGAGGGAAACATGGCAACGATCTTAACAGAACAAGCCTGAGAAAAGCTGCAGTAGAGGAAGAGGAGGTGGTGGGAGGGAGGAAAGAAACATGAGCTTCAGGGCAACCTGAGTCCAGGCAGCTTCATTGGTTATTACGCTGCCAGCCACAGAGAGAGAACGAAAGGGCTGGGGCTTTAGAGATATTGTTGTTTTGCAAATTTCTCTCCTTGGCACAACCCTATGTGCGGGGGGAGATACATAATTAGTCTCTAAGCTGCTGAAATGGCTGGAAGTGACTAGAAGTATCGACTGCTCTGAAGTGTTAGGAAAGGGTGTCCAGATGGATTAAGAGGCTTATCCATAACAGCCTGCTCAGTTTGTGGGGAGAGTTTAAGAGATGATTGCCCTCTTTATGTAAAGGAACTGAAAAATTTGCCTCTTCAAATCGCCCCTGGCTCCCCTACGGCTGCCTCTGCACTCTGCCATATCCACCCTGAAGAGAGAGGTAGCAGAACTTAAACAGAAGCTGTCTGGGAAAGAACTTTGAATCAACCCAATACTGCAAGATCACACAGACCACGTGCCAGTGTCCCCATCCCCAAGAACCACAATTCTGACCCAACCAGGTGGACACTGAGCTCTGAGAGCAGGCCTAAAGTCTTCATGTTGGTGTCTACCATTAGCCCCTGCAACTGGGTACTCCTGGGGCAGGTAAAGAATATGGGGGAGGGGGACAGAGACGAGACACAGAGGGGAAGGCAAATGTTGGACACTGTTCTAGATATTTCTAACATCTTAATCATGTACTTCTTAAATACCAGCACAGGGAATCCAAAGAAATACACAGCATCTTCCGAGGGGACCTACAAAGTGACGGAGTTTTTAGATAGAACATCTTCCCAGGATGAAATTCTACTGGAAGATAAAGAGTGAAACAAGCTTGCACTTCTGGTTTCAAGGAACTACCACCTTTACACAAATTCCTTCATAGGCTACAAAGGGGAGAAGTGCTTCCAAACTCATTTTACAAGCCCAACACAATTACCATGCAAGGACCTTACAAGGATATCACAAGAAAAGAAACTTTTAGGCCAGTGTCTCTCACAAACATAGAGACAAAAATCCTACACATTATATTAGCAAACAAAATCCAGTGATATATAAAATGACTAGTAGATCATGACCAAGTTGAATTTATTCCAGGACTACAAGACTGGCTTAATATTAGAAAATTAATCAGTATAACTCATCATATTAACAGATTAAAAGAAAAAAAATCATGTAATAATTTTAAAATATGCCAAGGAGGCATTTGATCAAAGTCAATATCTATTCATGATAAAACTCTTAGCAAACTGTGGGTTGAAGGAAAGTTCTTTAATCTGATAAAGGCTCTCTAAAGCTTAAGTCTAACACCATAATCAATGATAAAACACTGAATGCTCTCCTCTGATCTCCCCAGTTCTACTGGATGTTCTAGTCAGTGCAACAGGCCCAAGAAAAAGAAGTAAAAGTTACAAGGATTGGAAAGGAAGTAATAAAGCTTTCATTATTCACAAACTACATGATTGCGTATAGAGAAAGAATCTCAAATTATGATCAGGATCAAAAACTCATTAAAGCAAGGTTCCATATATTTAAACCTATAGACTAGCTACAAACAATTGTAAAATAAAATTTGAAAGGTGACATTTACCCAATCGATGATAATCAACACCGTAATAATGGTTACTGCTAGGGAAGGAAGTGACTGGTGGGGAAGAGGCTTGAAGGAACTGCAGTACCAGAAATACAAAAACATCCATATCTTGATTTTGATGATGGTTATATGGGTGTATATTCATATAAAAGTCACTGAGCTGTCTACGTAAGATTAGTGTACTTTATGACCTTTACTACATTATGTTAAACTTCAGTAATAAAAAAAATTAAATAAGTGCTACAATAGCATCAACAAAGTACTGAAATATCTAGGAATATATTAGGAATGACATATATATTTGTATTTCTCTACACTGAAACTTTCACTATCAAACATTACTGAGATAAATTTTAAAAGGTCTAAAAAATGGACGGATAGTGTATGTTCACAAATTAGAAAAATCAGTATTGTAAAGTTGTAGATTCTCCTTAAGTTGAATTATATGTAATCCTAATCAAATGTCCAGCAGGCTATCTGTATAATTTGACAAGCTTATTCTGAAGTTTATACAAAAATACAAAGGACTAGAAACACTCAGAGCAACACTTAACAAGAAAAAGAAAGTTAGAGGGCTTATATTTTAAGATATCACAACTTATCATTAAGCTACAGTAATTAAGAAAGCGAAGTATTGGCCAATAATGTAAGAATAGACCAAGAAACAAGACAGAGTCCAGAAGCAGATCCATATACACATGATCACTTGATTTACAATAAAGTTGACACTGTTATGTGGTGGAAGGACGATATTTTCAACAAAAGGTGTAGTATCAATTAGGTATCCATCCAAACGGAGAAAAGTGAATGAGAATCCCTACCTCACACCATCTACAAAGTCAATTTCAGTGTACTGTAGACCTAAATGTGAAGAGCAAACAATACGGTGTCTAGAAAATAACACAGAATAATATCTTCTTGACCTTGGGCTAGGCAAACATTTTTAAACAAGATGCAAAAACCATATACCATATGGAAATGAAAGGTAAATTGGACTTTATTAAATTAAGAAGTTCTGGTGATCAAAAGTTACCACTTAAAAAAAAAATCACCATTAAGAGAGTGAAAAGATATGCCATGGAAGAAGACAGTTGAAGATATATATGAAAGAAGATGTTATTCAAAATACACAAAGTACTCCTACTAGCCAATACGAAAAAAAAAAAAATCAGACAACTCAATTTCTTTAATGGGCAGAAGCCTTGAAAAGAACCATCACAGAAGAGGAGACCAATAAGCTTACAGAAATGTCTCATTAGATTTCATGGAAATGAAAACTGAAACCACAAAGAGATACCACTGCACACCCACCAAAACAGTTAAAATTAAATCCACTAAGTGTTTGCCCAGAATGCGGATTAACTGAAACTTTCATACACTGCTGATGGGAGAAAAAGCTGATGTGACTACTGGGAAAACACTTGGACAGTACCTATTACTGAATATCCACATATTCTATAACCAAGGCAATTCTGGGTATACTTCTGGGTAAATACAAAAAAGAAATGCATATATATATGCATATATATATATATGGACTCTGTCTTGTTTCTTGGTCTATGCATATATATATGTGTCACCAATACACATATGAGAATGCTCATAGCAGCATCTTTCAGAATACCTCAGACTGAAAACCACTCAAATGTCTATCACCTGTAAAATGGATAAACTGTGCTATTTTCACACAACAGAACGCTGATGTATAACATGGAGTGAAAGAAAGAAGCCAGACATTACATGAGTCACTGTGTGTGAAATTCAAGACAGGGACCTAAGGTAAAAGGAGTCACAACAGTGATGTGTGTACTGGGAGAGAGGGAATAACTGGGAAGGGTTGTCAAGCTAGGCTTGCAGGGTACAAGTAGTGACCTACATCTCAGAATACAGTTACACAGTGTCTTCACTTGGTAAAAACCTATCAAGGTGTGCACAGAGATTCGTGTACTTAACTGTGTTGTAGGCTAGATTTCAATTAACAGAAGGAAAAAAGTTTCAGATCATCTGTTTTTACAATATACCTAAACCTTCTAATCTTGCTTCTACTTCTGCCTTGTTCAGATCCATTCCCTCTCTTACAGCCCAACTGATCTTCCTAAAACAACAGCTCCATTCCGTGTTATATGGCCTCAAGACACCATGAAGAATGTGGCCTCTGCCTACCTCTTCAGCCTTATCTTCTGCCATTGCCCCTCTCACCACCCAGGCTCAGGACACGTGTCTATTTGCAAACAGTCCTAATGTGTTATGCTACTTTATACCTCAAGGCTTTTGCACACTTGTTTCCTCTTCCTCCCTCTTTACGCAGTTCACTCTTCATTTCTCAGGTCAAACCTCCCCTCCTCAAGGAAGCCCTCCCTGACATTCCCCATGCTCCCAGTCTTCTCTACAAAACTTACATTCTGTGTGATTCTTTATGCTGGTCTTTCCCACTAGACTAAGCACCAGAAGGGCAGAGACCACTTCTTATTCACAGCACCTGCCTTGATCCCTGGCACATAATAAATGCTTCATAAATATCTGTTGGATGAGTAAGTCAAAACGAAAGTCAGAAGAACCCTGTTCTGCCGTCAGCCAATCTGATCTTTTCATTAAAGCTTGGTGTGAATAATATTTTGATGAGTAGAGAGGGACTATAAGAATTGGGAAACCCAGAGAGGTCTTGAACAGAGCTCCCTAGTACAATAAAGGGGACTCGACATGCCTGTCCACAGTTGGCCCATCAGCTGGGGTTGAGAACTCAATTTGTCACTTTAAACATCAGTGTTAAGTCTTTTTAATCAAACTTCTATTTTTAGATAATTATAGATTTACACTGGTTGTAAGAAATAATAGAGAGACCCTGTATATCCTTTCCCCAGGTTCCCCTGTGATAACATCAAGAAAACCTTTTGTATGATATCACAACCAGGATGCTAACATCAATAGTCAAGATACAGGACACGTCCATCAACAGTGGGTCCCTCATGTTATTCTCTTACAACCAAAGCCACCTCCCTCCTCACTCCCCCCACCATATCCTTACCTCCTGGGAACCACAAACCCATTCTAAAATTTCGACATTTCAAAAATGACAATATATCATCTTTGAGCATTGGCTTTTTTTCACATGGCATAATTTCCTGAAGACCCATCCAGGTTGTGTATATCCATAGTTTGTCCCTTTTCATCGCTAAGTAGTGTTCCCTGGTGTGGGTGTACTAGAGTCTGCCTAGCCAGTCATCGGTTGAAGGACATACGAGCTGTTTCTGGTTTTTAGCGATTACAAACAAGGCTGCTGAGAACAGTCATGACTGTATAGATTTTTGTTACGTTTTCCTTTCTCTGGGATAAATGTCAAGGAGTACAATTCCTGGGTCATACGGAATTTGGAACCGTCCAATTGCTTTGCAGGGTAGCTATACAATTTTATACTCTCATCATCAATGTATGAGTGATCCAGGTTTTTTTTTGCATCCTCACCAGCATTTGGTGTTACCATTTTTTTTTTTTTAGCCATTCTTGTAAGTGTGTAGTGTTACCTTACTGTGGTTTTAATTTACACTACCCTAATGGCTGACATTAAACTTCTCTTCATATGCTGATTTGTCATCACTATATCCTTTTCAGTAAAATGTCTGGTTACAACTTTGGCCCACTTTCTAATTGAATTGTTGTTTTTGATGGTTTGGGTTTTCTGTTGGTGAGTTTTAAGAATTTTTATATATTCTAGATAACAGCTCTTTGTCATATAGGAGGTTTGCAAATATTTTCCCCTCCTCTGTAGCTTGTCTTTTCATTCTCTTCACATGAGCTTTCCCAAAGCAGAAGTTTTCATTTCGATGAGGTTCAATTTATCAATCTTGCAGTTATAAATCATGCTTTCGATGTCAAATCTGTGTTTATTTTTCGCTTTTGACTACACTCAACTTTATCAGTGCTCACAAATCAGTTCTGATTCCTGACTGTGCTTAAACATTCAGTTGACAAAACATACAACTATACTTGGTTCTATTTCCTGCCATAGGGAGTTTCTCAATAACGCAGAAATGCTGAGAAAATATGTCTGTTTTGTTTTGAAAGTTTTAGTGGCACTCTTCATTTATTTTTTAGAAACATAATATTTTTTAAATTATGTTTTCAATCAGGATGATGGATAGTTACTTAAAAATGGGAAACAGGAAACATATGCTCAGAACTATTAAAAAGATGTAAGTCAGTAAAATTCAGAACAACCTGGGAGGCATGGCTCTGACAGGCACTGTCCTTCAGAATCCCCTCATTGAACTTGACTGGGAAGAAGATGGGAGCGCTGCCCCCAAGTTCAATTAGCGATTTGGTATTAAGCAGCTGTCAGTCTGGAAAGTGTAAGATATACTTAGATGCCTATTCAATATGGAAGTTTTATTACTGTAGAGCTGCGAAGAGCTAAAACTCAGTATTTCCTGAGCAAGAAAATCTGGAGCATTCGCAAAAGAACGCCACTTTCCTGGCAATGTCAAAGGACCGCCATTGTTGTGGGCAGTCTCCAACATGGTCCCCAGTGACTCACTCCTGGAATCCACAACCTTGTGCAACCCTGCCCCTTTGAAAGTGGGCGAGTGGAGCAAAAGTGATGTGATGCCATTACTTCTGCGATGAGGTGATAAAAAAGACTCTGTGCCCTCTCCCACTCTCTCTGTCCATCCCTCCTCCCCTCTTTCCCCAGCCCCTCTCCCCTTCTCTCCTGTCCTTCCCTCTTTCCCCTCTCTCCTCATCTACCCTCCCTCCTCCCTTTTCTCTCTCTCTTCCCCCGCCCCGTCGCTCCCCCTCTTCTCCCTTCCCTCCCTCTCTGGTCTCCTCTTCCTTTCCCCCAGCCTCTCTTTCCCACTCTCACCCTCACTTCCTCTCTCCTCCTCTCCTCCCTTCCCCTCCTCTCTGCCATGTTGTGAGCTGTCTTACGCTGAGTCACACATCACAAAGAAATGGTATCTTCAGCCAACGCTAATGAGGCTCCGAGGCCAACAGCCATGCAAGTGATCTTTTAAGAGGATCTTTCGAAAACTGCCAACAGCCATGTGAGTGAACCTGAGATCAGATCCTCCCTCAGTCAGACCTTGAGATGACTGCATCCTGTGAGAGACCGCAGCCGGAATCGCCCAGTCAAGCAGTATCAGGACGCCTGACCATGCCCATGAGGTAACAAAGGCTTGTTGTTTTAAGCCACTACATTTGGGGGGGTACGTTTTTATGTAGTCACAGGTGACTAATACACCGTACATATTCCATAGATAACTACTAATTTGGTGGAATATCACCAGACTTTTGTAACTGAAAAGGGAAAAGTCTTGGCTAGAAGCTAATGTGATGAAGAGGCACAATCAAAATGTGCACACACACACAGAAAGCCTTGAAACATCTTTCAGATCAGTGTCAGAATCACCTCTGAAGTTGAAGCTCACAAACTAGGCAAGAGACTGGGGAAGACACAGCTATATCTATTTGAGATAAAAATGAAAGGAGGCAGCCTCCTTTTATTGAAGGAAGCCCTCAAAGGAGACATTTTAATGCACTTAAAAATGTACTTGGACAGTTGGAAAACCCAGTATTTCATTTTCCAGTGGTAAGCCAACAAGGGAACTAACATCTGGCCATTTCAGATATTTCTTCCATACATTATATGATGGTGATACCTGTGAAAGCATTAATTTGCAGATGACTACAAGCAAAGGTAACTGGTGCAGAAACTGTCAACAAGGTATGGGTGGATGTCTGCATGGACGGAACTGAACAGAAGATGGACAAAACTGTGGGGCAGAAGAGAAGGGTCTAGACTGAGGTGCTATGGATTCAAGTGTTCTGGCAGGTAGAGGATCATTTACTAATAAAAGCCAGCCCTAAAAATCTGCCTCTTTATTTCTTAATGGGGTGGTATAAAATGGAGGACATGTTTAAAACTCACCTTTGTAGTCAGAGATGCAATAAAATGAGAAGTGAATTTGAAAGCTTGCCTGGCTTCAGAGATATACCTCGGCCTATTCAAGGGGGCACATTGATGGCCTCGGTGAAATTGCTACCATTCTTCATTGAGGGAAAACACATATAAGAAATAACCAAGTTTTTTAAAAATCTTGCCGTAAACCTCATCCAGATCTTAATCAGGAAAGCAATCTGATTAAAGACACATACACCAAAGGACAAACAGGTTTAATGCAGCAATTTTCCCAAGGTATTAACATTTTTTTTAAAAATAATTGATCTCTAATGGCATCATTCCTACAGAGCTCTTCACAGCTTGAAGGCCTTTATGGCCCCTTTAAATTGCCCCATGAATTTCCTTGCCTACCTTTGATTCCCCTAAAGGAAAGGAAATGTAACTTTGATTATATGTTCCTAGTTGGAAACCCCAATGAGGTTTCCCAACAGCAAGGATGTACTCAACACTGACCCCAAGCTATCGATGTTCTGCCCAGAAGGCTGATGTGGGCGCATCTTGGGGAGCTCAAGGCCAATTCAAAGGCTAAAGTAACTAGCTCCCTTGCAGGAGAGAAGCATAAAGGGAACCCCTTTAAGAAATGGGACGATCGCTATTGCAACTCTGCAGGGCTTCGTGCTCACAGGAGTCCTTTGAGACGGCTAAACCGGGCTCTCTCCTAAATGGCCAACAGCCTGGGTCCCTCCCAGTCCATTCTCCACACAGTCCCAGGTACCATTTGTACTAAAGGTCGTGTGTGTTAAGCTATCCCACTCTTCAAAAATGATCGTCAGTGGTTGCACGCAGTGGCTCTCAGACTTAGCTGGACAACAGAATCCCCTAGAGAGGTCTTAAAGCTCCCATGTTTAGGTCTCAACCCTTTGCCAATGAAATCAAAATCTGTGGGGCGAGGCTCAGACATCAGTGTTTTGGTTTTTTTTTTAACTCCTCATTTTTTTTTCCAGTGTGTGGCCAAGTTTGAGCACTCCTGGACTGCACGATTCATTCATTCATCAGAATACTTCCTGAACACTCATTATATGCCTGGCCTCCAGATAATCCCTCAATCTCTCTGTTCTTTAGTTGGTAATATTGTATGTATGTCCTTGTCTCTAATTCCAGCACTGGAGTTAGCAGTGAATGAACACAAAAATGAATGAATGAATGAACGAAAGAACGAACAGCCTTCTCATCTATCTGCCTCCTCCTGGCGTGGGATCCAAAGAGGAGTTCTAATGCATACAGACAGCCCTGCACTGATTAACCCAATAACCAACTCACAATTAGGTAATGACACTGCATGAAAAACTAGACAGTGAAGGCAAAAGACAGTGGAGAAATCCGACCTCACGATATTCCCTTTGCAAACAATCTAAGGAGCATTAAAAAGCACAATCCTATGGGGCCGATACATCACCTCTTACCCACAAAGTCCTTGTACCTTGAGACACCCTACATATGCACACTGAATCACGTAAGAAGTACTCATGGTCATCACGTACTTGCTGAAAGAGCCCCACCCTTCAAGGCCCTGCTAACATTTCACCTGCTTCAGAAAGCTCCCCGACACGTCCCAAAGGGCAGTCCCTGTGATCAAGGCAGGTCCACCACGATGGGCATTTATCTATACATTGGTTTAATAGTTGAAGATGTACGTTTGCTTACAATGGAAACCTATCAGATTTCTGTTCATGACAGTGACATGGTGATTATAGTGATAAGAATTCACATTTGGAAGAGCAAGGAAAGTATGTCTTTCTTAAAAGCACAGGTATCAAACAAATGAGAGGAGAGATAAGGACGAGAAATCGTGGTGTGAGGGAAGCTCTGCCAGAGGCCTCGGAGCCCACTACTGCCCACTACGCTGCATGGTTCTGATCACCTGTGTCCCTGCCTTTCCCCCAACAAAAGTCACTGTGAGGTGGGGGCTGCACCCAGTCCTGCTGCTGCACCCCGCACGATGCCAAGCACAGGGCCTTACACGGGAATTTTGAATGGAAGCCATTTTTCTTTTATTGCATTACCAGCCCCATTTAGGTTAAAGGCAAATGACACAGGAGTAAGCCCACGAAACAATTCAGGTCATGGCTAAAAATATAAAATTGATATTACCCTCAGGAGCAGCCCTAAATAGATGAGGTGTCACGCCGCCCTCCTCCCCTCACCACCCCCAACTCCCCAGCAGGGCACGTCCTGATCCTTCTCCCTGACGAACAGCAGCAAGATCTGCGGCCCCAACTCCTTCTGCAGGAGGTGGGCCCCTGGGTGACAGGATCCGGGAAGGCACTTAAGTCACAAGAGATTGGAGAGATTTCTTGACACAGCGCTCAACCCTCTCTAAAGTAGCGTCTGGGGTTTTTCAGGGAACTCACTCTGACACACAAAACACAAAGCTCATTCCAATGCGGCCACCAGCTTGAGAACGCCGGGAAGTCACCTTGCCCTTCCAGACTGCAATCCACATGCTGCAGCTCCCAGGGTCCCCCTAGAGCACACGGTCCCTGGCCCCACTGAGAAGCCTGGAGGCTGGGGGCCCCCTCACAGAGGCTCTGTGGTATAATACGGTCTGACACAGCTTAGGAAATGCACAGACACCAGACACCAAGCGTCTCATTGACACAGCGGATATTTTCTTGGCTAAAAAAATGTGTTCTCACTTAAGAATGCTAATGGCCTGTGCACAGAAATAAAATCCCTGACCTACTTTGAAGCTGCACTTATTAAACAAGCCGACCTTATTACTCAGAAGAGACCGTAAAACAGTAGAATAAAGCCCAAGTGGAATCCCTCGCATGCTTCCCCGACAGGAGCCGCCAATAAAAGCACAAAGAGGAGTCGGAGTCCTGGGCTGGGAATCAGGAGTCAGGGTGCACATCCAGCTCTCACTGGGTCTTGCTGTATGACCTGAGAGATATCACTGCCCCTCTCTGGTCCTCGGGACCCTCATCTAGGGGCTGGACAAGGCGGTCTCATATGTCATTTCCAACTGTGATAACTGCTGATTCTATTTTTTTAAGAATTTAATGTTAAAAATGAAAAAATTAAAAATAATGAACTATCAAGGGCATATTATGCCAGACACTGTGAGACAGGTGAGACAGAACTAAGACATAATGCTGTGCCTCCAAGGAGCCCAGAGCCTAGCAGAGCCAGTGGGGGAGGTCCACACTGATTAATGGATTTATTTCCTAACAGCAATCTGAAAGCCGCCACAAGGCTACAGCAGACATAACACAACTTGTGTCTGCAACGAGAATTCCCTCTGGCAATCCACCTGACAACTTCAGTTTAGCTGAATGAATCTTTCAGTGCATTTTAAACTGCTGCACCGCCACGAGTGACCATCCGCAAGTTATAGTCAGATTTATCACACTGGGAAGGAAGAAAGTGGAGACACATTTCCATGGGGTTTTAGGGCAATAACGTGAGTCATCCCTGCTCATTCCGGAGAAAATCCTGGAGCGGCAAGGTAAATTATCTAAACCAGAATTAGAGAGCGGTAGGAGAGGTTACTGATGTAGTAACACTGGGCGTCAGTAACCCACTCGATGCTGGATTAGTCAGTAACGATGGGTGTTAATGTGGAATGTTCAGCAATGCAATGCAGAAAACACCATGGTGCATGTAACTGGAGAACCCCTTTTCGGTCCAGATTTCAGGCTCAGAGACCAGTCTTCATTGAGTCTTTGGAACTCTCTCACCTTGACAGAACTCAGTACACAAAGCTGGTAGGGAGAAGAGATTCCCCAGCAGGAACAAGTGGATCTGGGGTTTGGGCAGAGAATTACAAGCCCCATAGGGATGGCCAGGTGAATTCAGGGCTCTGAACTGTGTAAACAAAGACCAAGGCAGAGCAAGACATGGAGAGTCCAGCATCTGGAGCCTGGATGCCCGGAGACCAGAGAAGGTGGTGTCCACTCGGAAGGATTTGAGGGGCCCAGGGCATAGACATCTGGATCATAAGCTTGGCTGTCACCATATCCATAGACCTCATCATTCAGTAGCCTGTCACAGGACTCAACGTACCTACACGCCTTGGAGATATTTGAGTGTCCAAAGGCCCCATGGTACAGCTAGAACCAGAATTCTTTTTCTCCCCACTTTACAGATGTGGACACTGAGACTCAGAGAGAGACACCTGAGGCCATGAGCTATTAAGTGGCAAAGACAGAATAGAAAGGGAACGTGTGTGCAGCCTCACATCACTGAGGTTAGCCCCACTCCTAACTCCTCTAAACCCAGAATCTCCTGCTCACCCACCTCACGCTTGGCACCAGTGTCCCACCACTGCCCATCACAGACCACACTCACCAACCACAGCCCCTTCCAGCCACACCCATGGGGAAACGCCCACCCTCTACTGGAGCCCTGCTGAACTTTGAAGAGACTATTCTTTGTCCTCCATGATTGGTGATTTTATAACTGTGGGCTTGCTTTGATGGCTATTCTCTGAGTTGTTTTGAAATTCTTCATGCTGTTGGACCCAGAAGGTATTTGCCTCCTCTTCTCAGTGTGCCATTCTCATTAAATCATCCCCAGGGGCCAACAAAGACAGGGAAGAACAAGCAGAGAGCCCACGGCTGCAAGGAAGGGAACCCGCACCTTGCTGGAGAAGCTGTATGAGGTTGGTGCGAAAACTCATTTGTCTCCAGAGTCCTGGATGGGATCTCTCTTCTACCTGACGAGGGTTCCCCTGACACATTGAACCCTCCCCAGGTCCACTCTGCAGTGTCTTCCTTGACCAAAGTCTTCCAGCCCCCTTGGGGTTGCTGTCCTGTGTCCTGTAAGGAAGGGAAGGCCTTTGGACAGCAGGATAAAGACCCACAGCCCTACAGAGCTGGGAGAGCACTGTTCTACACTCATCAGCCTAGTGGGAACTGGCGGTCGAGAGAGACAGCAAGATGTTTACTCGAGGTCCCCGAGGAAGACACTGGCAGTGCTGGGGCTGGATCTCAGAACCTGGCTCCTTAGGCTCTGTCCCCCACAACTGACACTTCCCTGAGCATCCCTGGGTGGGGCAAACCGAGATTGGTTTTGGCCTCCCAATTCCAATTCACAATTCTTCTGGTTAGGCACCATCCTGAATGTTTCTGGGAGACCTTTCTTCCACAGCCAGCTGTGTGCTATGTGATGACCCTGCCATTGGCTCCAGGTGTGGGCTCTGGTTCGGTTCAGTTGAATGAATCTTCCAGGGCACTTTCAACTGAATCAGCACATCCACCCTCCCACCCCCATAGTTCAGGGATGGGCATGTGACCCACACTGCCCAGTGGCAGTCAGAAGCAGTCTGTTCAAGCATTCAAGAGACGGCGAGGATCAGGACCACTGCAGCCTGCATGGAACCACGTGGGGCCAGAGAATGAGGACACTTCCCTCCAGGACCCGGCCTCCCACTGAGTCCACCTCCACTTCCTCCACCCTATCTCGTGCCAAAGCACACTAAGGACTTCGTTCCTTCCACATGCAGATCCTGTCACCTGGAAAGCCCTGCCCCTCTGGTTCCTTATAGAGAACTAGTTTGGGAAGCCTTCTCTGACCCCAGATAGAGTAAATAAATCCCCTCTCCTATCACTTCCCCGAGCTGCACATATAATGCTTACAGCACAGGTCACACCAAACTGTAAACACGTTTGCCCCTTGGTGACCCTACCCCACCAGACTCAAAGCTCTTTGAAATAAAGAGTCCAGGGCAGGGCTGACACAGACCAGACACTCCACTCTTTGGCTGTTCAGTGTTTTCCTGCACTTAACCAAATGTCTTTCCTACTCAATTCATATTCCAAATAAGAGTCAAAATAATAATGTGCAAATCAAAGCCCATCTGGAAAATGCAGGCTTTGGTCTGTTATAATAGTGTCACTTGTCATCTGCTGGGTGCTCTGTGATTTACAAAGCACCTTCCTCATTACCTTATCTCATTTAATGCAACCCACACAGCAGCCTTGGCTCCGGTCACGTCCCCTCGCTCTTCTAAGCTGCTTCTTACACGCTTGGAGGACTCAAGGCTGGGACACAACCAGGCAATAAACTGTGGCTGCATAAACTGGTGACAGGTGGTTGTTGCTCCAAGTTCACTGGGGGCCTCACCAGCTCATGAGTTCACGGCCAAAGAGTCTTCTGGGAACCATGTCTGCTACTTACCATCTCACCTTCTATCTGTCCTGCCTTTAGTTATACATTAGAATAAATATATAAATAGTTAAGTCAATGTCACTAGTGTTTGAACAATGGTTGAGAACTCAGGTAGAACTGGGTGTGTCCAGACTGTAATTAACAACTGTATGACGTTGCAAAAAGTATTCACCCTCTCTGAGCCTTGGTTTACCCAACCGTAAAATAGGAGTTGTGACAGTACTTACTCCATGGAGTTGTTATGAGGATAAAATGAGAAAATGTAAGCTGAGAATTTCTACAGTGTCTGGCACATAGTAATAATAAGCACGTAGTAAATATAATTATGTTGCTAACATTATTCTTATGGCTGTTAAGCAGGATGATCCTAGTCCACTTACCATCAGACAGATTCCTTGACCTTACCCTGCTCTGTATAATAGGGGAGAGGTTGGTGGGGCGTGGGGAGGGCAGGTAGAAACAGGGAGAAACCATGCTCCTGTTGTCAGGTGGCTTCTGATTTGACCAGTTAGATCCACTTTTAGGAGACTGGAAGGTAGGAGGAAGGGAAAGCCCAGGGCATGTATATATACATGTAACCCAGGTATGTATGTCTTCCTCCCTCCATCTGTCCCTCTTTCCTTCCTCTACCTCTATCTCCATCTCCATCTGTGACTTAGGCAGGGGTTCCTGCAGCACCTCCAGCTTCTGCTAAAATTTCCATCACACTTCCAGCTTCTTTACAGAAACCCAGAGCCCTGAACTCCTGTAATACTATCTCCATCTTTCAGGCCATCCAGCCTAGAGATTGTAGTAGCTTCTGGTCATTAAAGAATGTCTGTACAGAGATCTCGTTCTAAGAACTCTACCATAAAGAAATAATGAAGAATGAAACTACGTCATAGTCAGCAGTGGTCATTACCAGATTATCTACTATACAGTATCTTGAAACAATGAAAGACTATGGTTGGCATGGGTTGAACTCTGTCCCCACAAAAGGATATTTTTAAGTCCTAACTCCCAGTATCTCAGGATGTTGCCCCAAAAGGAAATAATGATCAGGGTTGTTGCAGATGTAATTAGTTAAGAGGAGATCATACCAGAGTAGAGTGGGCCCTAATCCAACATGACTGGTGTCCTTCTGAGAAGACAGCCATGTGAAGACACAGTGAGTGACATAGGAAGAACATCCTTTGGAGATGGAGGATTGGAGTGATGTATCTACAAGCCAAGGAATTACAAAGGTCTCCCGCAAGCCACCAGAAGCTAGGAAGAGGCAAGGAAGGATTCCCTTACAGGTTTTGGAGAGAACATGGCCCTGACAACACCTTAATTCAAGGCTTCTAGCCTCCAGAACTGCGGGGGAATAAGTTTCTGTTGTTTTACCATATCCAGTCTTCGGTATTTCATTGCCGCAGCCCTAAGAAGTGAATACAATTATAATAGACAGATAGTAGGTAGGACTCTAAGATATTTCTCTGCACTCACGTCTCCTAGTGCTCACGCGCCCTGTATAATCTTTGGCACAGCTGACTCTAAGAAATGCATGTTATCCTGAATAAACGTGACCTAATCAGGTACCTTTAAAAGATGGGGCTCTCCCTGGTGAAAGGGATTTGAAGCGCAGGAAGGTTTTGGATGCAGGGGAGAGTCTCCATTGTGGGTAGTGAAGATGGAAGAGGCCAGGTGACAGAGAAGGCAGGAGCCTCTAGCAGATGAGAGGGGCCCCTGGCTGACAGCCAGCAAAGAAATGGGGACTTGAGACCTACAATCACAAGGAACACAAGTCAGCCACCAGCAAAAATAAGCTGGGAAGCAGATTCTTCCCCAGTGCCCTCAGACAAGAATTCAGCCCAGCTAACACCGTTATTTTAGCCTCTCTTGAATGGAGGGCCCAGCGACCCTGTGCCTGGGCTTATGACCTGCAAAACTCTGAGATAATCACGCTTTATCTGAAGCTGCTGAGTTTGTGGTACTGTGTCTTGTAACCATAGGAAACCAGTACAGGTAGGGACACTACTGTGCAAAACTGTTAAATGTAAGTATGCCCAAAGCCATAAAGGAACACACACAATATGCGTAATGTAACATTAACTTAAAAATATGTGAAAGGAAAATGGTACTCTCTCCTGATGGCATCTCTGCCAAACATAGAGGTGGATTAAAAAAAAAACAAACAGACTTTGGATGTGCGAGGGTGACAAGACTATAGGTTCAAAGTGGTCTTTAGTCTTCTGATATCATTTTAAGCATTTTCAAAAATTATGAAAGAACAAGACTGTTCCTGCCCTCAGCCCGTACTGAACAGAGCAGTGTAGGGTCTCAGAGTGAGCACAGCCTCCCAAAAGTTCAAGCTACTTGAAGAGAGAGACACACAAGAGCTGAGGCTTTATAAAATTCCACTGGGGAGAAGGAATGGCTCAGTTAGGTTAATACATCATCACATCACAAATAACTTCTCTCTGGAAGTTCCACAGAAGCCCTCCCTGCTGCCCATCGCTCCCCTGCCCAAGAGGAAGAAACACAGACATCAGTCCTTGTGGCTAAAATCGTGGTCTGTGCCAACGGCCGAAGGTGGTTAGTGTGCTCTACATTTTCCACATACACAGAGCCCATTTCCCTTAGGGCTCTGGGTCTCTCTTTCTGTCTGACCTCAACCTCTCTCCATGGCTGCCTTTTTCAGTGTCCTTGGGTTAGCTGCTTAATGTCCTATGGCCTCAGTTCCCTATCAGAATAAAGATCAAGATCATTGCTCAATAAATTGTACTTCTGTTTTCCCACTTATTGGCTGTGTGACCTTGGGGACAACACTTTGTCTCTGAGTTTCAGGTTTATAACCTGGAAAATGGGTGGTAACCACCTCACCCACCTCCAAAGGGGTAATGTCAGCACTCGCATTAACAAGGAACACTGTATGCCAAAGGTCAAGTCCAGAGAGAAGACATCACATTCCAGACATAGAAGTGGAGAGAATGGGCAGGAAATGCAGGCTGAGGTGGCCAGGGGAGGTATGAAGAGAGGCAGCTGCCTTGGTAATGGACGGCCCTGAGACCAGGTGGCCCAAGTAAACTCAGAGACATGCCGGGCTTGTTCTAGCTATTAAAATGTGAGTGAAAAAGGCACTCATGTCCTTCTGGGTAGAAACTATGAAGGGCCAGTGCACAGCTCCCCACATCCTCTTTTCATCTTCGTCACAGTCACCAGCAAAGTTCCCGACGGTGGCTGCTCTATCATTCCAGGTTTCAGAAAAAAAAGGACAAGTATAGAGTAAAAACCCCATCCAACCTCCCAAGACGAAGTAACACAAACAAAACATGCCTTATTTTCAGGCTCTGACAGTTGGGGGTTGTTTTTTACTGCAACGTTACCTAGCACATCCTATCTAGTAGGGTTACAAGTGGGGGAAATGAGGCTGAGAGATAGAATAACTGGCTCAATCAAGTTCACAAAGACGCTAAGTCCTAATGACAGGACTGAGATTCAAGTTCAGGTGGCCTGACTCTAAAGCCCACAACCCTTATGTGCTATGCAAACCTTCCTCTGCACCTTGATGCTTGAATAATCCGACACTGTGTTCAAGTGGAAGCAGGGATGTTGACAAGAGTCCCACTTCAAATCAAGAAGCATAATGTGCCTCTCTTTACCTTGACTAATGAGTCAGAAGCGATGTGGGAGATGCCAACTGTGAGGGCATTCTGACTGCAACAGGGACATCATTAGCTAAAGAATCCTGAATGACATCTCTTTTCTCCCCTGGAGAGCCTCTTGTTGCTCAGGTGCCAAAGTGGCCCCTTCCATCAAGTCCTGCAGGATCTAACTGTGAGATCTGCCCAGCCTGGATGCTGGCTTAGTTTTTCTTAGGCCATAGCTGGCTTACCAGTGGGTAGATTAACTCTTATTTTAAGAGAATAGACATACTGCAGCTCAGAAAAGAGGTCCCTCCTGAGAGCTTTGGGTACCGAGTCAAGCTCTGTGTATGTCTCTAATGAGGTGAGGATGGACAGTGATATGACATGCTTGGCCAGGGACAGTCCACATCAAGGCACCCTGGGGCTTGGCAGATCACTTAAGCTGAACAGTTAGGATACTGGGATTCAGGGCCAGCTCTGCAACTGACCATCAGCATGACCTTGGTGATAGCTCCAGCCTCAGATTCTCTAGCCGTAGCACAAGGAGAATGGAAAAGGTGATAATATAAGGTGATTTCCAGGTTGAAAACACAGTGATCAAAATGGATGCCAAACTCTCACCCGCTGCTGGTAGGCACGCACATTGCACAATCCCTAGGGAGAATAAGCTGGCAATATCTATCAAAGTTAAAAATGTTCAGCAACCAGACCTACGAAATTATACTAAAGATACACTTGCACAATGAAACGATATTTGCACACGGTTATTCATTGCAGTATTGTTTGACAGCAAAAGACTGGAACCAATTCAAATGCTCATCCATAGGAACCAATTAAATAAGCGATGGTACATCCATACAATGGAACTCCCTGGAGATGTTAGAAAGAAGAGGGCGTTCTTTATGTTTGAATACAGAGAGGTACCCAAGGTATACCAAGCAGGGGGGGCATTTAAGACTCAAAAGAGCTTGTGTCATATGTAATAGTCTCTGCAAGAAAAAGAAGACCACAGAATGGGAATTTGATTAATCTACACATAAAATACCCCTGGAAAGATACACCAGAAAACAGTAACACTGATAATCTCCAGGAAAGAGAAGTCTGTGGCTCGGATAAGGAATGGAAGGATGAACTTTCAGTGCATATTCTTTTGTGTCTTTGGATTTTCAAACTGCTTAAATACATTACCTCAAAAAAAAAAAAAAGAGAGAGTAATAACAGTACAATGTTTTTTAACTGCTGCCAGGTGAGAGTTGAATAAGAATCAAGAAAAGTCTTGAGAGAACATTGTGAAGATTCTGAAGAGTCTCCAGTATCTTCTTCCTGGAACCCAGCACCCAAAGGCTTCTCATGGACCAAATCTCTCCCTTATCTCTTCCCAATACACATTATACCATCTGCTTTCCTATCACCCTGTTCTTCAGAAATGTCACCATGTACCTAAAATGCGACTCCTAGATTCCTTTAACGTTTTCAATTTTGAAGAAATGAATAGATACGTAAGATAAAGGAGTCATGGGAAGAAGTTAGCAGCTCCTAGCAGAGCTCTAGTTCCCCATGAGGTTGTCAGACAAGCCCTTGCCCTCTCAGGGCCTCTCTCCACTGGTTCAACAAGGACTATGGAGAGGTGATGCCCCAGGTCCCAGCTTCCTCCCAGCTTTCTCTTTCAAGAGTTCTAAGAATCGCATGGGATAAAGCAAAGGCAAGATGACCATATCCTGGAGAAAGCTTTGGACATGTTCCCTGACATGTATTTTCCCCATCTACTAACTGCAACTTGGCAACATCCCAGATGGACCAGTGAGTGTCCTGGGGGCAAGGAGGTGGTGGTCTCTGGACCCCAGTACAAAGAGGTGGAGCCTAAGCAGAGCATGGCAGACTTGCTGAGTGAGGGAGCCAGGGCTGGAGTTTGGGGGCTGCTGACGTTGCCAGAATTTGTAAGACAGGGTACCAGAGAGTACACGGGGGGATTTTCTGCCAGCCTTAGGGTGACTGCTGGCCTGCATATATATATATAAGGCAAAACTCTATAAGGTCTAGAAGAAAGTAGTTAATACAGAGCTGAGAGCTAAACAGAAACACCAGAGGTTGTACAGGGTTAGGAAACACCAGGATCCTGCTCCAGATGCAGCAGCAACTCAGCTGAGACCCCAGAAAGAACAAGCCACTCAGTAAGCAACTATCACATCCAAAAGTAAGGACCACACGATGAGATGACTGACAAAGATGAAACAGATCCACCCTAAAAAAAAGAATAAACAATCCTGACAGTTCCAATAGGACGCCAGTAATTTAACTGCCTGGCAAGATAAAATTCAGTACCATTTAAAACAAACTGACATAATCCAGACTATTTACAGCATATTAGCCATAGTTCTTATATGAAGAAAAAGAGGAAGGAAACACGAAGACACACAAGGACACACACAGAGCATCAAAAAAACCAGACCCTTGAAATGATTCAGATATTAGAATCCAAAGAGATGCGAACTTCAAAATAACTATTATAAAGGAAATTTGGACAGAATGGAAGAACAGGTAGGGAAACAGAGTAGAAAGATGAAAAAGTAAAAATCTGTTTTAAATTTTATGAATATAAAGTACCATTTCTGACATGAAAAGTTTACTCTGGGCTTAGCAAGTTCAGACATTGTAGAAGAAAGAGTTATTTAACAAGAAAACAGACAAATAAAAATCTGAATAACCCAGAAAAAATGATTTTAAAATAAAGAGACTCAGTAACCTATGAGAAAATATTAAGTGATCCAACATACGTATGTTTATCATCTCAGAGAGATAGAGCTAAGAGAATGGGCAGAAAAAGTATCCAAAAATAATGTCACAAAAAATGTAAGTTAAAAGTAAAGAAAAACACCTTAAAAACATAGCAGAGGAAAACTATTTTAAACTTAATGAATCAAGAGATATTCCGTATTCATAGATTGCATGGTTAATTTATTAAGTGGTAAATTCTTCTAAAATTACTCTACTAACTCAATGTAAATTTTGGTCAAAATCCCAAAAGGTTTTTTTTTAAACTGATGTTTTGATGCTAAAATCAATATGTAAATGCAAAAGAACACAGAATAGTTAAAACAATCTTGATAAATAAGCATGTGTGTGGATTATATGAGAATTCTTTATAGGTTCTTTTGCTATGAACCTAAAACTGCTCGTAAAGTAGAGTTCATTTTTTAAGAGCCTGTGCAGTGGGGTTTGCCTTCTTGCACTCTCATTGCCATAAGCATCTTCCCCTCAGGTAGCTGCTCTCTCCCTTTTGGGTCCCAGAATAAAAACAGCAGAAATCCATCCTGTTCAGACTCACGGCTTACATAGAGCTGTTATGATGAATCCAGCTGGATTAGCTGACCTCTGGCTAACCCACAGACAAGTGAGCAAGTAACTGTTGTCTGCTGTTGTCATTGTTTTACAAAAAAAAAAAAAATAGAGTTGCAGGATTGATTTCAAGTCTTATGGAAAAGCTACATTGATCAAGAAAATGAGGTCAAAATAATGGTAGACAGAGCAACAGAAAAGGACAGAGAATTCAGAAATGGACCCATACATTTATGGACAAGTGACATATTATTAAATCCCAACAGTAATAAATTGGGGAAGGACAATATTCTTAATAATGGTATTGGGTCAGCTGACATCCATATGGATAAAATGAACCCTGATCTCTATACAACACATTACAAAACAAATTTTTGACAGCTTACATAGACCTGCATGTGAAATGTAGCATAATGTAACTTCTAAAAGATAACCTAGGACATTTTTGATGTTGTGAAACACAAGTATTTCTTAAACATGGTAAAAAAAAAATAAACAAATAAGATTGATAATCGGACTTTATTAAAATTAATACTTTCCATTTATCAAAACACCAGTAGTTAAGTGAAAAGGCAACCAGAGAATGGAAGGGGATATTTATGATACACATACTAGACATGGATTCATATCCAGCAAATATAAAGAGCTCTTACAAATCAATAAGACACAACTTAATTTTTCAAAAAAGGCAAAATACAGACAAATCACATAAGAAGTTTTCTAAATTACCAAAAATTTTAAGTGTAAAGGTGCTTAACCTCATCAGTCGTGAGGAAAATGCAAATTAAAACCACAATGAGCTCTCACCATATACTTGCCAGAGTGGCTAATATTAAAAGACCAACAGCACCAGTTTGTCTCAGTGGAATACTGTTGGGCAGTAAACATATTTAGCCAAAATAACAATTTCACTCTTAGTTATAATTATAACCCCAAGAGAAATGAAGCCTAATTTTACCCCCCCCCCCAAAAAAAGACCCAGCATGCTCATCATAGCATGGTTCACTCCGAGTGAAACAGGAAATGACCCAAGTGTCCATCAGCAGTAGAGGGGACGCATTTTCATATAGTCACGTAAGAAATACCATTCAAGAACAAAAAAATGAACTATCGCTACATATAACATGGGTGACGCTCAGAAACATAACTCTGAATGGAAGAAATAAGACAAAGAATACATAATGATTCTATTCACATAAAGCTCAAAAACAGGAAAAACTACTCTAGCAATTAGAACACCTTTGAGATGAAGAACTAATGACTTGGAGGGGATACAAGGGAGGTTTCTGTGATATTGGGTACTTTCTATACCTTGACTGGAGTGCTGTTTATGCTAGTATGTTTAGTTATTATCCACGTCCTTTTCTGCATTTATGTTATGCTCCAAAATAAAAGTTTGTCCTCTCCTTCCATAAAAAGGCACTGCAAGAATCCAGTTCAGAATTGATGAGCGTTGATGCGCAGTAATACTAATGATGGCAGAGAAGAAATATAGTCAAAAATATCCAGGTAATAAATCAGCAGGTCCACTCTGACTGATTAGATGTGGGAATGGGGTAGAAGAAGGATTCGGGGAGAGGTAGGAATCTACGACAAATCTCAGGTTTCTTTCTGGGGTTGGTGATGACATGAATGGTGGGGCCATTAATGGAGATCAAAAATTCAGGAAGAACATCGTGAGCCCGAGGTGCCTGTGGCTATCCACAGGAATATCTCTGGCAGCTAATTAGTTGGGAGTTCAGTGGAACTGGCAGAGCAAGAGAAGGCGTGTGGGACACATCAGCCTCCCTGGCCATAATTAAAATAATAAGACTGGATGACTGGATGGAATCAGTCACAGATGGAACACGGGGCACAAAGGGGTAGGTGAGCAGCACTCTGGGAACACCACAATTAAGGGAAAGACACTGAAATGGGAACTCATGACCAGACAGAAAAGGTTCGGTTGTAGAAACAGGAAGGAAACCAAGACACATCAGTCATGGAAGCCCAGTCCTAAAGGGATGCAAAGACGTGAGGCCAATGAAGACAGACAGTTCTCTCAAAAAGCTTGGCTCTGTAGCTGTGGTCCTAGCAACTGATGTCTCCGCTCTGAGCCTGTTTCTTCAACTCAAAGGAAGGAATGTTACCGTACCTGCATTAAAGGGTATGGTGAGAAATAAATGAGATGATATGTATACAGTGTTTAGCAAATAGTGAGAGGTCATTGCCTGTAATCACCATGATCCTTGCATGTGCAAATCAAGCAAGGTGTTATTTCTCAGGACAGGAGTAATATGAACACGTTTATAGAGCAAGCAAAAGAGCCAGCAGGGCCACGTCACTGGATACCCCAGAGAGGAATCAGGAAGCACAGGCCCCATCGCCACAGCTGATGGGAACACCTGCTGCTCTGACATGGGGTCAGAACAGACGTGGAGACAGGCACAGCTGATGAAGAAGAGGCACAGCTGATGAAGAAGTGGTAAATGCTGCAATGAAAGGGGTCATTCCTACCAGGAATTCCACAGTGAACTTACATGCCTTTGGGCAGGACCCCCATCTCTGCAACAATCAGTGCAGATATTAGAGACACTGCAGGAAATAACAGGCTTCACTTATCCACGTATCATACATATATCCACTCACTCACATGTGACAAACACACAGCAGAAGCCTACTCTGCAACCTATGGAAGTGAGAAATAGGTTCCCACCCTTGAGGAGACTACACTCTTCCAGGAGGTCCAATCAGGAAGGAAAGGGAAGTTAACAAATAATTAACATTTCCTATGTACCAAACTGTGGGCTTTACAGGTGTGACAAATGTGTGATAATCACATTTATCTTTTAGCAGGAATGGGAGGTAAAACTCACTATTCCCACTTTACCTATGTCAACACAGGAGGCTTGAAAGTTTAGGTGATTGGTCCAAGGTCACACAGTTGTGAGTGCTGAAGCCAGTAGAGGAGGAAGAGATAGGCATATAAGTGAGTGATTACCGTGCAATATAGTGACATGGGTGTCACAGACGGGCAAACTGTCATGGGAATCACAAAGGGTTCAGTGAAGAAACTGACACAGAAGTTAGGTCTTGAAATAAGAGTTTTCCCAAAAGAAATGGGACCAAGAGAAAAGAACAGTTGACTTATGCTCAAACATGACCAGAACATATGTGCCCAATAGCCCACTCCTCCCAGAGAGGGAGAACCTATCTGTAGATCTTGCTTGCCTCCTCATTATCAAAATATAGCTCCCTCTTGAATAAGCACAACCCATCCTTATGACCCAAACTGTACTGGATTTTCTCCACGCTTTTCTGAGTACCCAGAATTGTCCTTCTGTCACTGTCAAATCCCCAGATCACATACTTAGCAGCTGTTTTTCAAGATATTTTGTCAAAATTGCATGTCATATAGGCACAGAATAATTTGTCGCAAGCACTTTTACATCTGGTTGACTCCAATCAAATCATCCAGAGATTAGGTAAGAACTTACAAATTTTATCAGTTTTAATTACTTAAAATAATTTTGATGGTCATTTGAGTCTCTCCCACACCCCAGATACTCAACACAAAGTTTCAGAAATAATAGGGAACAGATGGCAGAAATATTTAAGACTGATTTTTTTTTTAACAAAAATGATCAAGAAAAGATTGCTTTTTTTTCCATTTAGGAGAAAACTGCTTTCCATGGGAAAGGGCATCTTCATAAAATCAAGCCTAACTTTGAAAATATCCCTTTAATCTCATTTTGACCAAAATGAAGCATTCATCCGAGCATCTCTTGATCAGGAATGATTTAGCACTTAGATCTCAGATACAGGTGTTAGTAGCAGAACATCTGTGGGTGATTTAGCCTGGTGTCGGAGGGGCTTGCGTGGATCCACTGCAACTGACCAACGAAAGGGGCACATCTGGAGCTGGATGAGCGTTTGTGCAGACTTGCACTCATGCTGCTTCTTCTGGAGAGAGATAAGAGCATCAACCTGGGGATAAAGAGATCCTGCAGGGAGGCTGACACCTGGACGCTGCAGAGGCATACAAGTCCATGAAGATTGCTTCTGTAAAGCAGAGATTCTGAAGTTGAATTTCCCAGAGCTTGTGATGAAGCCCTGAGCAAAACAGCCTCAGGGCTTCCTTCCAGCTCTGAGTTCTATGATCCTCACGGGGATGTGGAGGAGAAGCCTTCAGAAGGATGCACTCTGATATGGATATCAAGGTTCAGATGGAAACCCAAGCTCTTTAGGGTTGTAAGTCTTCAATTCAACTACCCCTTCTGCAGCTAACTAGCTGTACAACCTGAACAAGTCACTTAGCCCCCCTGAGCATTGCTTCCCTCATCTTTCTTATTTCATGTTTCAAATACCATCATATGGTGTCTGGCACAAAAGAACCAACAATAAGGAGGACCCTTCCTCACCCTGACCCCACTATGTATGGCCCCTAACTCTCAAATACTTCAAATGAGTAATGAACTTCTGTTCACCTGTCTGGCCCTCTCTAACCATGCTATCTCTCTATATATTATTTACAGTAAGTGATTTAACCCAGTGGCTGAGGGGCCTCCACTGTCACACTGCCACAGATGAGCACTGGGCCTGGTGCCAGTTTGGGGCTAGTTGTCCTTTGATAAATGAATAAAGACTATCTCACTTGGCAGAGACTGTCTCACTGTTCACAAGCCTGCATCTCTTTCCTCCTTGGCACAAGGTGGCCAATACTCCTGGCCTCCCCATGCATCTGAGTTCAAGCCCATGGAAAGTCTTGGACCACTGAAGCAAACAAAAACAACAATATAAAACAATATTTGATGCAGGAGAGCAGGGTGACTTTAGAAGCTATGCGGTGAACATGGATGACAGAAGACAGAAAGAGCCTAGGTCCCTGAGTCACCACGTGGAGGAGAGCCATCCAGTTTAGATATTTCACTTTCTTCTGTACCATTTTAATCATTAGCCCTTTTTTGGATTTGTTA
Organism: Camelus dromedarius; assembly: GCF_036321535.1. NCBI lineage: Eukaryota > Metazoa > Chordata > Mammalia > Artiodactyla > Camelidae > Camelus > Camelus dromedarius. The sequence goes on along the minus strand of NC_087453.1, from coordinate 13,904,549 downwards.
TGGTACCTACCCTCAGTCAGTGAGTCTCCAACATGAGTGTACATCAGAAAATCCTGGAGGGCTTAATAAAAGTACAGCTTCCTAAGCCCATCCTCAAACTTTCTGATTCCGTAGGTCTTGGGTAGAGGTCAAGAATCTGAGTTCTTAGCAGGTTCCCAGGTGATGCTGATGCGGCCAGTCCTGGGAGCATTCTGAGAAGGACTGTCTCTAACCAGCACACGTACCACTCTGGCTTCTTGGAGCCGGGGCTGGGTAAACCTCATAAACTCACTAAGCTGGAGAGGCCTCCATGCAATGGCCACATCGTCCGGGCTGCTCTGAGCTCAGTCTTGACTGCGTGAGAGGACACCTGAGTAAACACACAGCTGACAAACTGTGACAAGTGTCAAATGAGAGGAGCATGAGATGGACTGTGGTGACAGAACTAAGTGTTAACCTCTAAATGGGTAGCACCCCTCCGAGGAGATACACACAGGGCTTCAGCAGTGGAAACAAAGATGCTGGAGGGTCTGCACCTTCGGGGCAATTTCAAGAACAAAAATGATCTGGGCCTGGACAGGGGTGGCATGCTTGGAAATGACTTGACAGTGGATGGTTGAAGTCAGGCTCAGGAGTTTTAAATTTACCTTAGAGGCAGCAGGGAGCCCCTGAAAGGCAGGCAGGGACACAGGGAATGTCAGGAGAAATGTGTGATGGGGGCCTGGAGCTGACGTGGATCAGCAAGAGGCAGGGCTGGAGGACGACTCAGAGGATGGGAACATGTTGACATAAGTCAGGCCTCAGCAGTGTGGGGGATGGAAGGGGGCTGTGGTGCGGGAACATGTGGGGAACAGTGCTGGTGTGATCAGGTGACTGAGCGGGCTTAAGGGTGCTGGGGGGTGTTGGGATGGTCCTCAGGCTTCTGGCTGAACAAGTGGGTGAACAGCAATGTCGAGAGAAGGGCAAAAAGAAGCAGGTTGCAGGGAGAGGGTCTATCAGTTCAGTGTGGAGAGTGAGGGGGAAGGCCCACGGGATCTGCAGGCTCTGTGGGGCCCTGGGACTGGTATCAGGGCACTGGGTTCCCATCCCAATCCTATCATGAGCCAGTGGCCTAGACAGGGATTTGCCTGCACTGTTCCCAGGAGACTCTGTGCACCCAAGTGCATGCAGACACACACCCCGCTTCTTACAGACACAGATGCATCCCTCACCTCCATCTCCTAATTCCACAGACACCTCCCTCCATCCAACTATCACGTTAATCCATTTCAGTCAATTACAAACCATTTGGTGAGAACCTATCCAGAGCCTGACCCTCCAGTGGCTCCTTCCACTTCCCCCTGGGGCCGATGATCTTGTGTCTGTCTTGATGCTCTACTGGGGCAGCCCTTCAGAAGGATGCCAGCGCCCCATGCTGTCAGAAGTTCCAAACTTTACCTACTCCCTTCCCTTCCTTACAGCACCTGACACTGTGCAGCCTCATCAGGACCCCCTGCCCACTGACCTCTTTATTTCTTCCAGGTCAGCACCCCTTCCTCTCTGCACATCCCTCCTCATCCAACTCAGAATTGACTGGTCCTCTGTTCCAACCTCTCTTGCCAACCTGTACTCCCTTCATCTTGTCACCTGTCTGGAAACACCCAAACAGCCACTAGAGCAGTGCTTCTTGAAGGTTACTGGGTCTAGGAATCACCTGATGGACATGTCAAAATTCAGATTCAGTTCGGTAGATCTGATGAGGGAGACTGAAACTCTGCATTTCAAATGAGCTTCCAGGAGATGTCAAACAAGAATCATCTTGTTTGATGATTCCGCTGCCTCACACCTCACTCCAACGTGGCTTCTGCCACAGAACAACTTGCCTACTTCACCTCCATCCTCCAGGTTGTTAAATGCACTGGGCGTTAGCATTTGACCCTCCCCCTCCTTGAAACAGTCTCTTGCCTTGCCTTTGACATGTCATCAAGATTTCTTGAGACTTCTGCTTCTACTCTAAATGGTCTAGTCAAGGAACCCTCTCTCAAAAAGAATGTTGGTGAATTCTACTTTCTCCGTCCGACCTGGGAGCTGCAATCCTCCTAAATGTCCCTTCTAAGGGTCTCAGGATACTCTGTGTCAGCCTGTCCACTCTCCGGCCAAACTCAAGGTTCTGCTATCATCGATTGCAGTGTTGCTGGAAAAACTTTCTGTAATGACAGAGATGTTCTTATATCTACAGTGTCCCATATGGTTTCTACCAGGCATGTGCAGCTCATGTGACTAAGAAACTAAAATTTTTGTTTTTATTTAATTTTAATTAATTTAAAGTTGAATTTAAAGAGCCACACATATGGCCAATGGCTGCTATATTGGACAGCACAGATCTATAGGAATGAATACCTCAGAGACAGTCTCATCGCACACCAGATGTTTCTCGGGCCTATGGCAAATTTTAACAGTTCTGCAAAGCCATCACAGAAGGCAGTAAACATTAGTGGAGAGAAAGCATGCCTGTCAGACTCAGATAGCCCAAGATCAAATCCTGCCTCTGACATTTGCTAAGTGAGTGACTTTAGCAAGTCACAACCTCTCTGAGCTTCAGTGTCTTCACATGCCGCAAAGGTTAAGAACAGTCCTTATTCCACAGAATTGCTCTGAGCATTAAACAAGCAAGAACATATAAAGCATTAGGTCAGTGTCTAACGTGTAAGTGCTCCATCAATGCTATTTGTTTAGTATCAAATCCTCACACTAGTCTTGCAAAGAGGGGTTTATTGTCTGTTTTACATAAGGACACCGAGGTGCAGAGAGGAAAAGGAGTCAGGAACACACAGAAAGCTGACATTTGAGCCCAGTCCCGCCCAGGGCCGAAGCAGCCAGCAGCCAGCAGCCAGCTGTGGGTGGGAGATGCGTGTCAGAGCTGCAGTGCCCATCCACAGGGCAGGCTCCCCTGTGGACTATGGTGACCATAGAACCTGGAAGGCAGGAGGCCGGGCACTGGGGACAGTCCTCTCAGAGCTCACCATTTCCACACCCCTAGAAGCAGCTGGTGGTCCAGATGCAGCAATGGAAGGATCGCCAGTTTGTTGCAGATGTGGCCCAGTCCTACCCAACAAAGGGCCAACAAGGAGTTCCACTCCGCACTTTCTAGAGCCTCAGGGCCTGGGGTAACCCCCCTCCTCAGCTCAACCATACAGGGACACCTTTCCCCTTCCAATAAATAGAGCCAGGCCATGTGCTTCTAGATGAAGTGGTCCCCAGGAAGATGCCACCTGCTTCTCTTAAGATGTGCTCATTGTGTTTCCTTGCAGAAGGCACCCCTGCCCAAGCAGCAGTGACTCAGAGGCAGAACCTGTCATAAGGAGCCAGCCACTCAAGAAGCCTACAAGGGATGAGCAGACCACAAGGCCCAGGTAGCTGGACAGGATGGGAACAGCACTGGACCGGGACCCAGCAGACTAGTATTCAAATCCTGGCTCTGGTACTCACTATGTTTTACCTTAGAAAATTATCTGATTTCTCTGGAGTTGGTCTCAATTAATTAAAATGAACTTGTGCAGAACAAACTGCAACTTTCAGTGTTTTTCACAGTTGTACACTCACTTATTCATTCAACAAACATCCATGGAGCACCTACTGTGTGTTCTGTCCCTGGGGAGACAATGGTAGGTAAAGGAATAAAATTCTTGCCTTCAGAAAGCTCACTTTTAAACTGAATCACTTCACAATAAGTATAATATTACCACTGAGATAAATCTTGTGAAGGAATATTACAGAGCAGTGAGAATGAATTAACATTAGCTACATGTTTGTGCTGATTATTTTGTTTGCCCCCCTGAATCCAGTCTCTGCTCTGCCCCTGCACCTTGAGACCTCCCCTTATCAACTGTATCTCTCAGATCCCCTGCCCTCTGGCTCCCAGCGGGGCTCTGGTCCTAGCCAACAAAAGGCTACAGTGGGAGGTCAGAGAGAGGGTGAAAAAGAAGCATGCTCAGGTACTTCTTTCTTGTTTCCTGTCTCCGTGTCTTTTCTTTGGTTCAGCTGCTCCCTCTGGGACTTCAGCTCCCCAACACCTACCCCCAGCTCTCACTGGGCTCCAGTACCACCTTCCCGCCCCTTCCACCCCAGGGAGTAACTGCTTCCTTCTAGTCCCCGTGCCTGGGTGCCCCAGTATTCTTTGTTGCCTTAACTCTGCCCACATCTCCATAAATGACCTTTTCATTAAACTCTTACAAGACACAAACGCAGGAAGGAACGTGCAGGGTGCCTGGAGAGTGAGTAAGGCAGGAGCAGACATCATCTAGGAAGGGAAGAAGGTCTTCGCTGAGAAAATAAAATCCTAGTTGGGATGGAAAGAATGAGTATGGAGTAACCACGAACTGGCACAATGAAGATTAACCCCCCTTCCACTTTACAGATGAGGAAAGTGAAGCTCAGAGAAGGGAAGGGTAGCAGGGTTATATAAACTCAGCCGTGTCTATGTGTGCAAAGCAGGACAGGGTGAGGGCTGCCTTACAAGCCACAGGAACCTGTCTTGCTTTCCTGTTGCTGCTGTAACAAATGGCCACAAACCTAGTGATTTAAGACAAAATGAATGTATTATCTTGCAGCTCTGTATGCGGGAAGTCCCAAAGTCAAGGTGTCAGCAGGACTGTATTTCCTCTGGAGGCTCTAGGGGGAGAATCAGCTCCCTTGCTTTTTTGTTTCAGATTCTAGATGCCCCTGCATCCTTTGGCCTGTGGCCCTTCCTCCATCTTCAACACACTATTTTCCTTCCCCCCGCCCCCCACCATTGTCACATCTCCTCCTCTGGCTCTGATTCTCCTCCTACGGCTCTGACTTTCCTGTCTCCCTCCTTCGAAGGACCTTTAGGATTACACTGGGCCCAGATAATTCAGTATAATTTCCCCATCTCAAAATACGTAATCACATCTGCAAAGTCCCTTTCACCATGTAAGGCAATAAATTGACAGGTTCTGGGGATTAGGATGTGGGCATCATGGGGAGGCACTATCCTATCTGCCACAGGGCCCTGATGTCTTGGAGTGGCTAGAAACTTGCCCATCACAAAGACGGACTCCTACTGCTGAGGTTATCATCAGCAGCAATGTCACCTACATGGGGCGACACACAAAACCGGGACTCTGAGGTCCTTTGGCAAAAGGGGCTCGTCCAGCCTCCTGGCAGCTGTGTGACCGTGAGCAAGACACTCAGCCTTCCTGAGCTTCACTTTGCTATCGGTACAACAGGAACACTGTCTACTCTTTACGTCAGGAGGACCACGTGAGCTGGTGCGTATCAAGAGCCCAGCAGAGAGGGGGGCTCCCCAGTTCCCACCACTCCTCTTGGCCCTGCTCTGCCTTCCACTCTCAGGACACGTACGTGGGGCCCACTTTCAGCCTTCAGTGGCTGCCATCACTATGCTTCTGGGACCGATGAGCTGTTACTAATGGGACTTTTCTGGGTGGGGGCTGAAGGGGAGAAGAGCTCCTCACTCATCCTGCTGAGACTCTGACACAGACACAGATCTTAGGAGAATCAGCAAAGAAACAGAAATGCTGTGGATAAATGTCAGTGCCCCTCACAAAACGTTCCCTCCCAAGACCTCACTTTTTGCCAGCAAATACTCTGAGATGTCAGAGCGTCTCTCTGAAATGGCTCTGATCATGTCACCCGTCTTTTTAACATCTTCTAAAGACTGCCCTGCTGCTGACAGGACAAAATGAGGCCTCCCTTGTCTGGAACCTCAGACGGCCTTGTGCCTGTCTCCTGATTGCCCTTCCTGCAAACTCTTTTGTCCTGCAAACTGCATGTTCCTGTGTGGAATTAAAAATAAAAAAAAAATCCCCAAATCTATATCCTCTTTGATATCTATTCCTTTTCAAGTCCTGATACATGTGACACTTCTGAGGGAAGCTTCTTCAGCTGTAAAATGGGCCATTATGAGGACTGGATGAGCCCACACTGGGGACACCGCAAGAACATTGTCAGGGGAGAGTAACCGATGGTGATCACGTTACCAGTAGCACCTATAGTGTGCCAGGTGCTTGAGGTTGTTGGCTCCCCTTCCTGATCACAGTGTCTGGTAAGCACATCACATTTCTCAGGAGGCTGTGGACCGTGGCTGGGTAAGAATGTCCTTCACATGCCTTCTATGTGTGTCTCCAAATGCCTGGAAAACTGTAGGCACTCAACAAACATCTACTGGAAGCCAGATGGAAGAACAAGTGAGAAGAAGCCAACTGGTAAACCAATGTTCAGTTTCAGTAGAAAGTGTCTTCTGGAGACTCTGGGGACCATCATTTGCCCTGATCCACTGGGTCTCCCTGCTTCCACACTGTCGTCTCCATGACTTATCTTACTCATAACAGATTTGGCCTTATCACTTCTGTGTTGAAAACATCTTCGTTGTCCCGGGGGGTCAAGCTCAAAGTCCTTGGCCTGGTTACAGCAGGTGCCTGTGATCTGGCTCTACCAGGCTGCACCTCTACTGCTGTGTCTTCACCATCCCCTCCCCAGGTTTGTGCCTGAGCAGCACCCAGCTTTGCACCATCCTCCAAACACCACCATGCCTTCGGCCACACTATGCCTCCAGCCAGAAGCGACCTTCCTTTTCAAAGCCCCAGTCATCTTTCTAGAGATGACTCAAATTAAACTTCAGTGAAGTATGCTGCAACCTTACCCATCACCTGTTATTTTTACTGTAGTGCAATAATAGCTGTCAATACCTTTATCAGTTGTTAATATTTGGACAGATTGTGTGCTGGACGACTTTCACACCTCAATGGTAACCCAAGGCTTCTCAAATTTTAGCATGTGTCATAATCACCTGCATGATTTTTAAAACATATACTCCTACACCTCACTCCAAATTCTGATCCAACAGGCCTGGGGCAGGTGATGCTGAGAATTCACATTTCCAACAAGCGTCCAGCAGTGCTGATGCTACTGGTCCACAACCCCACTTTGAGTAGCCCTGCCTGCATGTGAGTAAAATCATATTATAACTTTTATAAGGGAGGAGAAGTTCGGCGACTTGCTATGGGTTAAATTCTTCAGTGACGAGGCCAAATTTTGAACCCCAGTCTCTGGAGACACAGCCTGACTTTCTTACTCAACAAGTAGGGACAGCAGCTGACAGTCACAAACAGTTTACTCCACACAGGGCATTCCACCAAGCACGACTACAGGTGATCTCATTTAACCCTCATCATCTTCTGAGGCGAATGCTAGCACTCCCACATTATAACTGATGAGGAAACAGGCACAGAAAGGGTAACTTACCCAAGAGCACACAGGCAGTGTGCGTTAAAAATGGAGAACTGGGCCCAGGGACCATGACAGCACACTCAAACCTTAGCAATGACCATTTTCTAAATGGGATGTTGTCCATCTTTAATTGCAATGATTGGTTTACATGTAAGACTCTCCAGCCACACTTATGAGTATTTTGAGGTCAGGGAAACTGTCTAATTTAACTTCGCATCCCAGCCACTGGCAAAATACAAGCAATCCACAGATAAATAACTATGTTTGATGAATGAACGAATATACAAGACTGAAGGAGTAAACAAAGGATGTGAAATCTAAACCACTTGACAGCAGATGACCCCTCCCTATAAATGGCATGACTGGATCCACCGAACTATCCACAGAGGGGCTTTGAGGGGGGCAGTTTATCTTCAAATAAAGCAAAACAATGAAACAACAAAAACACTTTGTCCCCAGAAGCTGTGGGCTGGCATTCAAAGGCTCCGAAGCCAGGCAAAAGACTGCAGGTTTGGCAAAACAAGGCTCCCACCCTGAACTAAAAATGCTTCTCTTGTTTCCCTTGTAGCTGATTTCTCTCCTTTCTGAGCCGACCGGGGCGGGGGGGGGGGGGGGGGATCGGTCTAGCGGATGTTATTCAAACAGCTGCAAAGGGGGGAAAAAACAGAGAGGAACTTTTCTGTTGCTTGCAATCAAGGGTAAAAATAAAAGAAGCACAATTAAGGAAAATTAAGGAAAATAAACAGTGATCAAGGCTTTTCTTTTCCATTTGCCTGTGGAGTCCTGCTGGGTGTCCAACAATGGAAGAACAGGACTGGGATGCAGGGGGTCCACGTCGGCTCCCATCGCATGTAAGGACAGACAGACGCCCCCGCTGAGCCCTAGTCAGGGGCCGGAGAGACACGCCCCTCCCAGCCCCCGTCTCCCACGCAGAGGCTGAGGCTGTGGCTGCATATGGAGAGAAGTGGGTGGGAGGACGTTATGGGTGGAGAGAGGGAGTGAACCAGTCCCCTGGCTGTGAGACATGGGTTTGCACTGAGACAGAGCCCTCAAGGTGTCCATGCATTCAGACCCCTTGGGGAGCGGGCTCAGACTTGGCTGGAGGCCCTACAACCAAACTGTGGATGATCTGTCTCACCACAGCTACCTCCTCTCACCCTGAGACTCTGTGCTACAGTCAGGACTGCGTTTCAGCATCTTAGTTCTAAGCGTAGCTCTGAGATTTGGCCTGGACTGCCCTTGGCTAGGCTGAGCTGACCACTGACCAAGGTTTTCAATGAAGACAAAAGAATGACAACCCCTGCCACATGCCATGTGCCGTGCTGCGGGCCTGACAGGCAATATCCAGTTCTCACAGAAGCTCTGTGATGGAGGTGGACGTATGCCAATCTGATAGATGTGAAAGATTCAAAATGACCAAAGCATGGCACAGAACACACGGATCCACGTCTGTGTCCCTCATGTCCACAAAGAGAAAACCTGACTTTCCTAGGATCACTTTATCTGGGAAGCAGCAGAGCAGGGACCCTCATTCTGGTACCTAACCTGGAGCCCACACACTTCACCACTGCACATAGGAGCTCTGAAAGAGGGTGGAGTCAGACTTCCAGACTCACTGCTGGAAACAAGGCCAACCGAAAGGAAGAGTCCCAGCAGAGCGGACGTGCAGTGAGAAGCTGCTCTGTGCACAGCAGATCAGCCTCTGGGGAACAAAAGCAGAAAGCCATCAGAAAGGAGCCCCGGAGGCCAGGGAGGGGGTTAGAAGCAAGCAGAACAGAGGCGAGAGGAGACCCTAGGCCCCAGGTAGTCCTGGGCTCCAGGACAGGTGGAGGACAGAGTAAAGAGAACTGGAGGAGAGGAGCGGTGGGTTCAGCGCATGGCGGGGACCGTGGAGTCACCCTCTGAGGAATACCAGGAGTTCCCAGGGACCCACAAGGTATCGGTTCCAGCTGACCTTGTGGTGAATACTGCGGTGTTTTGCTGGCAAGGAGGCAGGTGTGCCCCTCCCCCAGCAACTGGAAATGTCAATTGCTGATTGCTAGCAGCTTCATCCATCTCCAGGAACTGCCCCACCCAAGGTTATGTTTGCTGGGGGTTAGGGGGCATGGCCAATGACCAGTAGATGTGGGAATACAGAGGCCCAAACTTCTAACCTCAATTTGGGACAAGGGCCATCCAAGCTCCAGAGTTCTCCCAAAGGACTGCCTGAGCCCTATACCTGAGCTGCACATCTTCAGTTGTACCCACCTCACAAGTCAGCTTCCCCCTCTGCCCTCCCCGACAGGTATACCTCCAAAGAGCTTTCCTCAATAAACCTTCTGCATCCAACTCTTTGTCTCAGATTTTGTTTCCAGGGAATCCAATCTAAGACACCCTCCGTCTCAGTGCTTCTCACCACTTCCTTCAAGGAAACTTCTGGGGAGAGCCGCAGAATTCACAGGGAAGATGAGAGGATGAGCAGGTGAAGTAAGCACAGGCTCCTCCTGTCCAACCAGATCCCTTGATGGTTCCATGAATGGCTGCAAGATTTCCACACTGGTTCTGGCACCAGCCATTCAGCACTGTCTAACTGCACCAAATTTTATTTGAGTCATTCCCAAGGCTGTCACTTAATCCAATTAAGTGCAGGTTACAGAAGGATCCACTTGTCATGACAGCAATTCCTCCTGTGCTAAATGCTCCCAGAATTTTAACCACCGAGCAGGCATGATCAGAAAAGATGGCTCCAGTGGAGAAGGTAGTATTTCTCTTTCACAGGGACAAACACGGGCAGGCCCCTGAGCCCGACATGTACTACCCATGTTCAGCAGCTCCATAAACTAGGCAGGCCTAAATAAGTCAGGCTGGAGACGGGGACGGAGACAGAGTGCAGTTGAGGCCTTCACCAGGCTGGCACTGTGTAAGACGGTTCGGAGCCCAAGTTGCTGGGCCAGTGCATCCCAGCAGAAGTACTGACTGGACAGCCAGGAGATGTGGGCTCAGTGCCCCGCTCTTTCTCCCCATGTAACGACTTCCAACAAGCCCTTTCCTCTCCCTCCTCCTCTAACCCCTCGAATGATCTGACCCCTGACTGTCTCCAGCCTCCACTGCCACCACTCACCTGTTCCACTCCAGTCACACTGACCGCCCTCAATTCTTCCAACAGGCCACACTCATTCCTACCTCTAGCATTTTTCTACTCACTGTTTCCTCTCCCTAGAAAAGTCTTCCTCTTTAAAAGGTTGACATCTTCTCAGCCTCCAGGTCTTAGATCAAATGTCACTTCCCGCAAGAAGTCTCTCTTGTTCACTCACCAAAATAGGTCTCCCCAGTAATTCTCCACCAGCACCCTCTATTTGACTCCAACACACCCCTAATCACAACTTAGAATAGCATAGTGGTCTATTAACTCTTTCAAAGTCCGCCTCTCCTGTAGAATGGTGCTGTCCAACATGGCAGCCACTACCCTGTGTGGTTACTGAAGTTGAACTGAAGAAAAATTTTAAATTCAGTTCCTCAGTCACAGTAGCCACATTTCAAGGGCCTGACAGACTCACATGGCTACTGAGCCACAGAGAGCAGGCAACACAGATACAGAACAGCCCCATCATCACAGAAAGTTCTACTGGACAGTGCTGGCCTATAAGACACACTTTCTGTCACTTTGAGCAACCCCTGTATGTCCCTGGTGTCTACAGCAGTGCCTGGGCATACAGTAGCCATCCAATAAATATTTGAGTAAATGAATTAACCAACCAACCAACCAATATTTCCAATAGCTGTAGATTCAAAAGAGCTAAGAAGAGACAATGTTCACACCTGTCTGGGGAAGCTGAAGAATTCTTTACAGAGAAAGTGACATTTAAACTGCGTTTTGAAAGATGACAGCATGAGGAAAAGGAGAAGAGGCGTGGAGCACAGAGAACGGCAGAGGCAAAGGCACTGGAGGATGAACGACCATGCGGTTTAAAGCTCAGGGACTTGGCAATTTTCTTGGCGGTGGTGCTGTTGGTGGTAGAGTTAAGATTAGACCTCAGGTTTCCTTTCCTTGAAAGGCTGATGCTCCGGGCCTCATGGCTGAGATATCTGATTCAAAGTCCAGAATTTAAACGTGTACTAGTAAAGCATATCATTCAAAAGCAAGAAAAATATAGTGATCTTTTTAAACCCAAGGAGAAACAAGGGAATGCAAATGCTCATATTTTAATAAGTTGGAGAAGATCCCCGAATCCTTCTCCTGCTCTGCATCTTGCTGCCTCTATCCAGGGGACACACTTTAGCACACACAGGCAGCACAGGAGACAAGGCACCAATCTTAGGATGGATAAATAGAAAACCCGACCTCTTGAGAAGGCTTCTCAGCATGAAAACACAATGCTGCAGCCTCATGCAGAGGTAAGGCATCCACTCAATATGCTGGCACATGCCTGCTTTCAAACAATGACCTCCCCAGGTACATGGTTTAGCCACTTGCCCTCCAGATGACGTACGCATCTTGACATCCACATGGATGACTCAGCCTTGGGAAGCCAGGAGGGTGGCGAGGATCACGGGGAGAGGGAATGAGGCAAATCCTTGGGCTTAACGTCCCTTTAGAAGAGAAGGATTCACTCTCTTCTGAAAGACTAGCTCATTTATATAAGCAGGGAGGAATTCCCCGTGCAGGCGTGGCTCTTTGCTTTACCTTGCTGAGATAAAAGAAAAAAGAAACAAAAGACTGAGGGAGAGGAGCTGGTCTGAGCCCAGGAAGCTGCTCTGCACTAATCAGCTCATCACTCACTCTCGCTGATGCCCTCTTCGAAGCCAGCCCTGGGTCTTTTGCCGGGAAGATGCAGGTCGAGCTGCAGCTGGCTGGGGAGCTCATTAGCACCTCACCAGAGCCATGGGCTGCCTGCCTTCCAGAAGGTGTTATGAACCCTCACTTCAGTTCCTTCTTGCAATCAATAGAATGCTTTTGCAGTCACTCCATCCTCTGCCCTTGCAGCCATTGAAGGCTACAGACTTCCAAGGAGAACCTCTGGGCTTATCAACACACATGCCTTCACTTCATAGGAAATGGCATTCTTTCCTCTGCACATTGGTCCTCTGGACTCCTGACACAGCAAGACCCCCAGCTGGGGAGAAGCACCTCCAGGAACATGCTGGGAGCAGAGATCCAGGTCTCGGCTGGGGACTGGGACTATGTAGGCAGAAGGCCATAGAGATAATAGGTATTGCCTGCGGCAGGGAGGTCCTTTACGCAGTTCCAGAGATGGCTCAGGAGTTCTGGCTGGAGACCCTGAAGCTAAGTTTCCCACCCAGACATAAGGCCTCAAGAACACTGTGTCAGAGATTTATTTCCCTTAATGAGCCCTTTGCTGCCTTGGCCTGCTTTTAGCTGCCCTGCATATAACCGCCAGGGCCCAAAAGAATCTTAGCTCTACACATGGCCAAGTAGGCCCCATATCTCTGGGCAGACCATCACTCTAACTGAGCCAGAGGACTCTGGAACTGGGATCTCCGTGGACCGCTGGGACAATGGTAAGTCCTGGGGAGCACTGCTGACTCCAGTTCTGCCGGGCGCCTTCCAGAAGCCAGTTCCTCTCTCGGGTGTAAAGGACCACTCTAAGCCCTGCCAGACATGAGCAGGAACCCAAGAGAGGGAGTCCCTTCTTGCCTTCAGAGTGTCTCTCGGTATACCCTTCACATCCACACCCAGTACAGTGATGCTGTTCTTCAAGGACGACCGACCACAGTTGGAATAAAGAGCCAATGCTGTCAGATCCCAAAGCTTAGGATTACAGAAGATCAGAGCTCGGTGTGACCCTAGAAGGAAAAGCTCTAGTCCAACGACATGCATAAAATGAAGTACGGACACATCTATGTTGGAGGATTTGGTGTGAGACTTATCCAAGATCATCCTTTAAAAGTGCTGCATTAGTCAGCTTTTGCTGCAGTAACAAACATCTATGAATCTTAAAGATGTTCACAGCACTTCTTTCTTGCTCTCAGGCCTGTGGGTCAATGTGGCTTGGCTCCAAGTTAGGTTCAAATATGCCCCTATGTTCCTCATCCCAGGAATGAGGCTGAAGGAGGAGGTGCTGCCTGTGGCAGGTTCTAATGACGGATGGTGACATGCAGAAGGGGGACAGAAACACGCGGTACCTCTCCTTAGAACTGGCCCACTGCTCCTTCCGTCCACATTCTCTTGGTCAAATCAAGTCACAGAGCCAAGCTCAAAGTCAGTGAGGCTCTGGCAAAGCCGATCAGGAAGTGCATTCTGCCCATGGGTGGGACCAGGAAAAGTAAACATGAGAAGAATAACACAATCTTCCAGAGGTGCTTAGCGAGGGCTTGGCACACAGAGATCTCTCAGAACGCGCCAGATACGATCAACGTTAGTATTATTAGCATTAGTAGCAGTGGCATTTTGCTGATGATTTGCTGATGCTCAAATAAGGTTAAGGCAGATGAGGCAGAATTTGGGAGTTGCTACGTGGCAGTGGCCCTGGGAAAGCTTAACCCCTCTTGGCTGGTCCAGACCAGTCTAAGAACTGTGATGGGGCCAGCTGAGACTGGAGGAGAGGAAAGAAGCCGCAACCCAGCCAGGTCAGGGCTGACCCTGTAGCTGTCCTCGGGACCAGCAGGAATCGGAGAAGGCGGATCCCAGAGAAAAGTGAGCTCATGGCAGGGCCAGGACTTAAACCCAGGCCCCCTGACCTCCTAGACTGAATTCCTGCTCCACTCACACTAGGAAAGAGAGCAGGCTGAGATGGTATTGACTTTTTTTTTTTTTAACATATTTTTCTTTTAAAAAAAAAAACTCTCAATGTTTATTTTTATTTCTTTTAGGATGAAGCTTAACTCCAAAAATAGGCAGTCTTTTTCAGGAGCCCTGTCATTAGCAGTTGCTACAAACACTATGTCCCCCACACGTTGAACTGCAAGAACAACACTTGAAAAGAGCAATTAGAACAGAAGTCTGAGAATCACGATGAGGGCAGCGCTGCAGGTCCCGGGGCCCACCGCCTCCACACGGGCGCGGCCAGGAGCTGGGCCTCCCTCAGTGCTCCGTGTGTCTCTGGGTGGGCCACTCACACCCTAGCATCTGCCTCTTCTGTGTGCCTGAGTCTGTGCTTCTCCCAAGAGAACCTGGGACCCCTCATCCCACCTACTCTACTCAAGCTGTGTGTTCTTATCCAGGTCACTGAGCCTCTCTGAGCCTCTGATGCCTCACCTAGAAAATGGAAATTGTAACAGGTACGTATTATTGGGGGCTCTTCATCATTTTGTACATGTTAAAGAACTACCTGATTTTATGCAAGCAGTCACTAACAGAATTCTTCCTTAACACAGCCATCTTGAAATAAAGAGATGAATAGGGCACAGCCCTTGACTTCAAAGACATTACAGTCTAACGGGGTTCCTGTTAGGTGGGTAGAGATTTGGGAGCACCTAACCTAACTTTCAGTGGTGGAAAAGTTGCCAGGAAGGGCTTCACTGGATGGGGAAACACTTGGGCTGAGCTATGAAAGGGCTGACACAGTGGGAAAGGATATTCCAGGAAAAGGGAACAGTATGTGCTAAGCATAGAAGCTGACTACAGTAATTTTGGCTGGTTTCCAGCCTGGGTGCAGTATAAAGGTCTGGAAGTAAACAGACTGAAAAGGGCTTTTTCTCATTCTTCCAAAGAGGCAGTAAGCAATAGAGAGCTATTGAGGTTTTATGCAATAAGTGGCCACTGACTGCCTACAGCGGGCCAAGCCCTAGGGACACTTGGTGAGCAAACACAGACCCATCCTCGTGGAACCCCTAGTCTAATGAACTTGACACATTTGCTGAAAAGATGTGCTGTTTAGAGAGGCCCCCTTAGATGACAAGGGTAGGCAGGGCAGAAGAGCAAGGCCAGGATCCAGGCACCCTGGTGGGTCATGGGAGTGTTGATGTCACTAGCCAGGAGGGGGACTAAGATCTGTGGTGTGGCTCAGGAAGAGGGTCGTGAAAGCTGTGACTGGACAGGCACTGGGTCCAGCCTGTGGAGAGAGCCTCCTTCTCTAGGCAATGGAGCCACTGGATATGGGAGGGCACAGGCATGGGCCTGACAGCAGGGCGCAGAAAGATGTCCAAGAGGAAAAGCGGGACAGACTCTGAGAGATGGAACGAGGGAGGTGAAGAACCAGCCCACGCCTCTCAGCCACAGCCTTACCCCTCTCTTGTCTGCTCTCACCTCCTGGGGGGTCTGGGCCAGGAAGACACACTGGGAAGACATACTTGCTTCATCAGAAAAGAGGGTGTTTGAATTCCATAGCAGCAAAGACACACAAGAATAATTCGGGAGGAGCTGGAGGAGAGATTTCATATCTATAAAACATATAAAGGTGCCAGTGGTCCCACTGTGTCCCCCAGGAAGACATGTCAAAGTCCTAACCCCCAGGTACCTGTGAACATGGCCCTATATGGAAACAGGGTCTATGCAGATGTAATCAAGCTGCGATGAGGTCATACTGGATTAGGGTGGGTCCTCATGCACTGACTGGTGTCCTTACAAGAAGAGGGACATTCAGACACAGAGACAAACACACACAGACAAGGAGGCCACGTAATGACGGAGGCAGAGACTGGAGCCATGTGTCTACAAGCTAACGCAGAGACTGGAGCCAACGCGTCTACACCGAGGATCGCCAGCAGCCGCCAGAAGCCTCGGACAGATTCTCCCCCGCAGCCTCCGGAAGGAACCAACCCCACCAACACACTGACTCTGGACTTCTGCCTCCAGAACTGTGAGAGAGTCGATTCCTGTTATTTTAAGCCACCCAGTTTGCAGTCACCTGTTACAGCAGCCCTAAGAATTTAAGGCAACGTTGGATTCAACATTGGACTGAATTTGAACCATTTAGCGGCCTCGGGGGTGGCAAGCTGTAGAACCCCCAACAACTGCATTCACCCCACCTTGTGGGGTTGGGCCAGGAGGTGGCGTGTCAGCCCTGTGGGTACAGAGCAGCCAGCTACTATTCCAGCCACACTGTCTCACTAATGGCCACACTCACAACTCATAAAAGATCAGCCTCATCGTGCTCACTTTTTAGATGGTACAACAGGCTTGCAGAAGCACAGGGGCACACCGAGGTCATAGAGCTGGCAAGGGACAGAGCTGGGGTTTAAATTCAAGTCATCCTGTGGCTTGCTTTGGGGCCACAGGGATACATACCAGCAGTCCTGACCACATTCTTACTGCTCTCTGAAATGATCTCACTTGTTAACTCATTTCCCCCTTTTTTTCCCCCTCCACTAGAATGTACATTTTCGGATAAGAGAAGCCCTGTCCCCATATGGCTTTTTGGTGTATCCCTATGTCTAGACGATTCCCGGGAGATGGGAGGTATTTAGTGAATATTTGCCTTGCTGATCAATCAATTAATAGGGGCATTTGGAGACAGCACTGTGCAGGTGCATCTTTCTAACAGTGATTTAGCCAGGCAGCAAACAGTGCTATCTGCCTGCTGTCCTTGATTAGAGCGTGCTTGGAGGAAGATGCTAATGCCACATATTGGTACAGCTCTACCCTGACCCCCAGGCACCAGAATCAGGGAGCCACTGCCAACAACCCCACTGGTGTGGGCAAGGCTGCTGTGACCCAAAACACTGGCATGTAATAAGTAACAGAAGGGAGAGATGGAGAGTATGGGAGTCAGGGGGGAGTGAGCAGGAAGGGAGGACAGACTGGGAGAGAAGAGGGCAGGGAAGGGGGAGAGGGACGTGTCTTCCAGGAGGAGATATCCTACCAAGGACACTGCCCAGCAGGGAAGGAGGAGCTGAGGTGTCCATCTGTGACTTTCTGGATGCACAGCAAAGGTGGCAAGAGAGGATGATGGGCAGGGCTGGGCAGACACTGACCAGAGGAGAAAGGATGATGGGGAATCGAGAGAAAAGATGTCGGGAAATACAGGTGCAGATACACAGCTGAGTTCTGAACACTTCTGGTTCTAAAGTGGCCTTGTGTGAAATTCATTAAAACAAACCAAAAAATATATGTACATCATGGTTATTTAAGATTGAAACCAGGGGGCTCAGACTGTTGAACCACAACCTACCAACAGCCCTAAATCTTCATGTGGCTAACTCCTCGCCCTCCACAGTAGAAAGCCCAGCACGGCAGGGCATACAGCAGGGGAGCCTGGCCTGTGCCCATCTGGTCCCTGTCTGTCCAGAATTCCTCTTTAGGGGAGGGGCTCCTGCCCCGCTCCGCATCTTCCTGCAGGGCCTGGACTCTTCACACTCTGCGCCACGGTGGCCACAGGGTTGGGCACATGAGCCTTCCACATGCCATTGGGTAGAATCCCTGGTTCAGCCTTGGATGCTCAACCCAGGCAAGGACGACCAAATTCCTTCCCTGGGACTGATGTTCTGAAATGGAGAGAAGTAAACTCTTCCTCTGGAGGTTGGTAAACTAGAAGGTGTGGATCCGGAGCTGTCAGCCCATGACTTGCCCCCCAACAGTCCCCATGAGCATGTATGAGAATAATGTCAAAGAGGAACCAGCAGCATAGGAAATGCGGAGGAGACAGAGCCCCGGGCCCACCACTCGAGATGTGAGATGTGGCTGCAAAGCAGCAGCTCCATGCCTGGGGATCCCAGGGACACATGCCAACACCTCCCTCCAGGGCTGCATCCAGTAAGAGCTGTGTTGCTACCACTCCATGATGAGAGGGTCCGCACTGCCACTGGTTCCCCATCTGCATCCTCAAGCTCAGAGCAGCCCCTGCTGGGCCTCCTGCCTTTGATGTCAGTAAGGCAGGACAGGAGTGAGGTGTGGGCAGGGCTGTGGCCTGCAGGGACCTCCAGACCCAGATAAGTGTCGAGGACCAAGTCAAGGGTGGGATCCGCTCTGGCAGTGAAACAGGGCCCACTCCTGAGATGCAAAAGAAAGGCCAAGGAAGAGCCATGCATCTGCCAGAGGGAATTAATCCAAAGCCAGTGGTGGCGGGGAATAACTGGCAAGTGAGACTGGCAGAAATGAGCAGTGCAAACAGGTCCCAGGGAACTGTCTGCTGCCAGACCACGCTGCCTCAGAGCTTCTGAGGAAGCAAGAGAGGGGAGGGGAGGCCCCAGGGCAACATGGCAGGAAGCCAGAGCCTTCAGAGAAGGCTGCAGCCACCAAGGACTTCCTAACAGGGTGGCCAGAGCACGTGCCAGAGCAGGCACCCCTCGTACTCCATTTGGGGGCATCTGCAATTCTGTGCTGTGACCCCCTTCCCTTGCCCTAGATCCTCAAAAGTACCACAGTGCAAAGAATGTGTACATGTGTGTGCCAAGGAAAGGATGAAGGAAAATTAAGGGAAGGGGACTGAGTTCCAAATCTGGATGCTGCGGAGAAGCTGTGAGGAGAGAGAGATAATTGACACTGAGAGCCAGTGGGAATGGAAACTGAAGGGGCAGACGTTACCATAATATGAGGCCTTAGAAA
Source organism: Camelus dromedarius (assembly GCF_036321535.1). NCBI lineage: Eukaryota > Metazoa > Chordata > Mammalia > Artiodactyla > Camelidae > Camelus > Camelus dromedarius. The sequence continues at coordinate 13,885,900 of NC_087453.1, read as the reverse complement.
TATGCAGAAATTTGAAAGAGGGCTCATTCTACCCAAATCCCACAGGGAAGGGTGGCTTCTGTTAGCACACAGGTTGCAGATAAATTTGGGATTAGGGGAACTCTTCTGAGATCCAGCCCCAGGAATACCCGGCATGGGCCCTCTGTCAAAGACAATGGCTACTGGTGTTTCTAGGAGCTGCTTCTTAGTGGCTTCTGGAAATGGTGCAGCAGCCCACTGACGGTATCCCAGACCAGAAGTCAATCAGGAGTCCTGGAGTCACAGCTGGATAAGGCAGGGTGGGAAAGGCGGTGGCTTGGGGATTAGGCCATACAAGTGGGGCCCCTTGCATGGGGCAGGAGGACTATGTCCATACTCAGTAAACTTCCAGGTGTGGGTGAAGGCCTGGAAGTGGGTATCCTGCAGTTTCCTTCATGTCTGCTTCTTGCAGAAGTCAGGGAATAAAATCAACAAAGCCCAAGATTCAGCAGAGACATGAGAAGATGCCTGGAAGAGTCACCCTCGTACCTAGGCCTGCAAGCTGGCTAGGTCACTTAATGGGCTGCGTTAACCTACCTAGGGGAATAAAGGCCAAGGGCAAAAGGGGTGGTCAGCTCAGTGACCACCCTACCACCACCGATAAAAGCCACAGCGGTGAGTACTGAGTACTGTGTGCGTGTGGCAGCAATGCCCAGAGAGAAGGAACAGCCTTCTGATGAGTCAGTCCCGATGGCAGCAGGCAGAGAGAACGAGCTAACTCCCTTTGCTGGGAGGGGAGACTCAGCAAACCCCATCCAATCACTGTCAGGATCCCACTAAGTGCCAAGTGGGCATTACAGCATGGTCTGCATGCTATGCGTGTCTGCCCACCACACAGGTAGATACCTCAGAATGAGGTCTCAAAGCCATCAAGGCAGGAAGGACTGAGGCTCCCTCAACAGGAACTGGAGTAGTCACGGTTGGTTCAGCTACTGCTCACTCATGTCACAGCCCAGTGAGGTCACAGGGTGGGGAGGTGCTGGGCTCCACATCCCATTCAGGGACCCAGGCTGCTGTCTGGAGATGCTACCTGCCTCACCTCGCGGTCTCCAATGTCACAGCAGGAGCGGGAACGATGAGGCTCGCACAGGGGAGGGTTTTTACAGGTCTGGCCTGGAAGAGGCATATATCACTTCAGCACACAGTCCTCTGGCCTCATCTGGAGGCAGGAGTCTGGGAATTGTATCCTTCCTGCCCACCCAGGAGGAGAAATAAATGGTACAAAGAACAAAACACCTCCACATGAGTCTCTGCACTTGCCCAGCTAGCAGAGAGGAGGCCCTGCTCTCTGTAATTTCCACACTTGATTTCACTGAGCCTAAGAAAATGTAAGTCAAGTAATATCATTCTGTCCCTCTTCTAGATGGAGACACTGAGGCCCCGTTACTTGTGGAGTTTAATCCAACAGCAAAAACTGGGCAGAGAAAGGAGTCAAATCCAGCCCTGCCTGCCTCACCGTCTCCGCTAAGGAAGAGCACCTTCAACTGCTCGCAGAGACACCGCTAACCACACTCCTGTCTCATGAGGGTCCAGCAGTTTCCCACTCACATGTGTGAGGGATTAGAAGAGCAAACCACGGAGCACATTTTGCTGCTGATTAACTCAAACAGGAGGCTTTCCCTCCCTGAGAACAGACGATCAGCCACTCTGCCAAAAACTGTTCCATCAGAGAGGAAGAGCTCCATTTACTGAGCTGCAAGCTGGTCACATCTGCCTCTGGATACACATCTAAAACAACAGACCTGCTCCTCTGATTAGTAATGAAAAGCTGGAACAGGCACATCTCATTTAGAAGAGAAGAGGCCAAATCCTAGCTACGTTTTCTACCGGGGTCCAGGAAAGCATCAAAAAGGAGGAGGATGAGATGAATTTTAAAAACAAACAACACCCTTTAAAGCAGCAAAGAAATCCACCTGCCCAGGTGGTGGGGAAACTAAAATTTTATACTATTCCAGGAGCCCCGTGATTCTGCAGAGCCGCATCACTTGTTTTTCATTCTATTTTAGGAAGGCATGCTACTCTTTAAGGGGGGGAATGCGTTTGAAATCCACCTGTAGAACAGGCCCGCTCTTTTGATAAATAGGGACGCGGAGGCCCAAGAAATGGTTGTTCAGATCTGATTAGCAGCAAAACAGAGGCCCCCTCCCTTCTGAGATAAACCTCATCTGAGCACCGGCTCTGCGGTCCCTGGATTGGGGTGCCAGCACATCGTGGGCAGGGGACACAAGTGAGGAGTTTAAAAACAACGCAGGGTGGGCATAAGGAACCCCACTGATTACATCAGAAACCCGCTGTCCACCCCCTGCAATTGCTGAGTTACTGCTTTTTAGCCTCTGCCTCCTGCCAAGTCTCCACCTTTGCTTTTTAACTGTTTAAACGTGTTGCTACAATTTCTTCATGAGGATCATCTCTAGGTGAGTGGTTACGTTTGCTTTTGACGTGTACAGGAGTTTCGTCCACCCCTCCCCGACCCCACCCATCCCCGTTTGGAGTGACTGGGCTCCACCAGCAGGTAGACTGCCTGATGGGCTGAAGGGGGGGCATGCTGGGGGAGTGTGGGCACAGTGACAGCTCCCAGGGCCAGCTGGGCTGGTGCGGGCTGTTCACCTGGACATCCTATCTCGCTCCCCATATCAGAATGAACCAGAAATCAAACGTCAATGTTTTAGAGAGACTGGGGCTCAGAAGTACTTCTTCACACTCACATGAGCAGCTCTGCCTTCTCTCTCCCTCGTCTCACGCCCCACCTGGCCAGCAGCCCACAACACCGCAGACGAATACCACAGTACGAGGGGTCAAGCAGCCTCCCCACGGGGAGGGGTCTGGGTCAGAGCTTCTCGCCCTCAGCACAACTGGCCTTTGCGGCTGAATCATCTTTGTTGGGAAGGCTATCTGGTGCATCATACAAATTTGGCAGCATCTCTGGCCTCTGCCCACTAGATGTCCATACTCCCCTTCCAGGTGTGACAATTAAAATGTCTCAGGACATTGTCAAGTGTCTCCTGGGAGATGAAATCAGCCTCGGTTAAGAACCACTCATCTAGGTAGAGGCTATAACCCCTCAGAGGTAAACCAGACACCAGTAAGGGGACAGAAGCAATGATCTGGAGCATCTCTTCCAGATTTGGAACCCAAGCTTTATCTGAATCTGAGCCCGAAACGTTGGTCCTCAGGAACAATATTATAAGTAGATTTGCCACAGAAGAGAACATTATGGAAAATTAGCATTGGGAGGCTCAGAAAAAAGTCTTAATTACAGCAGGTCTATGACAGATCGTGGGCTCTGAGATTCTAAGTAGGCTGGGTAATCAGGCTTCAGCATCCTCATCTGAAACAAGGGAGCAGGTGAGGATTAAGTAGAACCTCACTGAAACATTCAGGGCAGTGTCTAGCACACAACAAATGGTCCACAAATGTTAGCTCACTAACACACAGTCCTTGCAGCTCATTCCATACCCCAGATAATTCCTCCATTTGAATACAGGAGGGTAATGTTCCAAGTGAATGAGGGTTTAATGCAGTTGCCGTTTGATTTAATTTCCAAATGCGTTAAAAGTGTTAATGCAACCCATCAGCATGCAGCTGATGAAGTAGTCAAAATAATTCAAGGAAACCAATACTTGTCAGGTTTTATTTATCCACATTTACGCTTTTTTTAAAAAATAAGCTGGTCTTTGTGCCCATAAAGAGTACAATATACATAGATATCTTCCAGTTCGCCTCCTCCCCACACACACATATGTTCAAGTTAAGTTTCCTACTTTCCTTCCATCTGTCATTTTTCTCTTCCCACAGAAAGCTAACAGTGGACGTTATCCAAGAGTGAGGGAGTCAGGGGCAAAGACCAGGCAGCTGGCAAAGGCGGGAATGAAGCAGACTGATGAAGACAAACATAAATATAGGGACAGTTCACGAAGGATGAACACATGCATGACCCCTCTCCCAAATCTAGAAAAGCTGCAACATTACTCCATCTTATAATTTAGACAGTCATGAAATGCCATTCCTAACACACAGCTAACACAGGGCAGGACCAGGATTTGAACCTCCAAGACTTATGATTTGCAATGTATAGGTGCTTGCCAATAGCAGTCATGGTTAAAAAAAAAATTGATAAAAGTTACAACTAAAGAAAGACAAAAAATAAGAGGATCAGGATATTTTCCTACAGAGAATGGAGCCTGCAGAGAAGATGAAGACACTAAGGTTTCTCTGAAATAGAATCTTCCAGGAAAACTAAGGTCAGATGTGGAGTGGAGGGAGGAAGCAGGTAAGTCTGACGTAAACACGTGTTGAACTTGCAGACACAGGCTGAAGCAGGTACACACCAGGAGGCAGGACTCGGGAGGAATTCGGAGGGCTCACCTCAAGGCAAGCCTTCCCTGACAGTCATTGAGGAAAGCCCAGAACTTTCTAAAATGACTATCATCATGGCCACATGGAAGACTGGATAAATAGCATGATGCCGGCCGGTCAACTGAGACTCTGAGGCCCCGAAATTGCAACCAAAGGCAAAGGAAGGCCATAGGAGGAACATGGGGAAGTACAAAGCTTACAGCTTCCATAACTAGGAAAAAAGAATAAAGGGGGAAAATTTTTAAAGGAAAAGATTTTTTTTTAAAAAAAGAGGCACCCATAAAGGATATAAAACATCCTCAGGGGTAGGAGGAAAATCTAGAGTTCAAACAGTAATGAGAAGCTTGGGAAAGGAAGGAATGTGAGGAGTCAGAAACGCCCCTGGCGTGCTTGTGAAGGAAGGCTCTGAGAATGCCCCGCTGGATGTAAAAATGTTTGAGCACCTCCTGTGTGCCGGGTACTGTGCTGGTGTCCTGGAGCCATCAGGAAGCAAGATCTACAAAGTGTCTTCCTTCAGGAGTGTGTGTAACACACAGATGTGAATGGCAACGACGGGCCGTGGTAAGAGCTCGGAAAACACCAGAGCCTGAGACAATGGCACAGAGATACAAGAGGCAGCGTGGTCGGGGGAGGCTCTCCAAGAAGCCGATGTCTGAGTGGAGACCAGAGTGAGCAAAGCAAATGAGCCACATAATCATCGGGAAGAAAAGCATTTCGGGCAAAGAGAGAAGAGCAAGTACAAAGGTCCTAAGGTCAGACTTAACTGGCTATGGTTTGAGGAAGAGGAAACAGACCAGTGTGGCTCTAGAAGAGAATTAGAGGACAAACAGGGGTGAGGGAGGTCAGAGTCAGACACAGAGAGGGGCCAGATCTAGAGACCATGTCAAGAAGTTTGAGTTTTACTCTGAGGCTAAGGAACTCTTGGAGGGTTTTAAGGAAACACCATGATTTAATTTGTTTCCAAGAGATGTCAGTGGTGCAAGAGCGGGGCAGGGAGGAAGCTGGCAAAGTCATCCAACTGCAAAGGAAGGGGGTTTGGTCCCGTGCAGTGATCAGCACACTGTGTCCCAGGAGCCAAATCCACCTCTGTGCCTGTTTCTGTAGATAAAGTTTTACTGCCACACAGCCTCCCTCATTCACTTACATGTTGTCTAGGACTGCTTTTATTTCGTCTACAACAGCAGGGCTGAACGGTTGCACCAGAGCCGGGATGGCCCACAAAGCCGACGACGCTGATTGTCCTGCCCTGTGCAGGAGCAGTTTGCCACCTCCTGGCCTAGGGCACTGACAGGAGAGGTGGTGGACAGTGGGACGGTCTAGGCAGACTTAGGAAGTAGAGTTTGGAGGGCAGAGGCCAGACTCCAGCCCAGGCTCTTTGACACCACGCCTGCTTTCTGACCGCTGAGCCACAGAGCCCCCAGCCCCTCTCTGCTTCAGAAGGCCTGCAGAGAACAAACACCGGTGCTCCGAGTCCAGCTCTCACGACAACCTTCACAGAGCTCCAGGGGCTGTCCCAGCTGAATGCTCAGAGCGCTCACTGGCTCTGCCTCTTCTTCCAGCGCGCCGCTGTCCTCCCTGGCTGCTCTCACTGAAGAGACGGGGGCCAGTGGCCTGGTCGTCTCGGAAGGCCGAAGACGCTGCAGGGTTCCTGTACCAGAAGCCACTGTACCCCCACTTCCATCTCTCAGGTCTTACTATTTCAGTGACTGCAGACCAACTTCTAGTTGTCTGAATCTCCAAGGTTTTGGCCTTTATCCAAGTTCCGGGAAGGCCCCCTCCATCCTGAGCAACAAGCCAGAAGTGCCAGGAAATTAACTCCTCCACCAATGACAGGTAGGAGTTAGGGTACAAATAACCCAACTCCCGCAGGCCGCAGGAGTCTACACTGAGTCTCAGAGTTCTGCAGTTAGGACTGAGGTCCAGATGCCCGCAATGGTCACTTGAAAATGTCCCCTTTATCGACTGTCCTTTCTTCCCTGTCTCACCTCTCTAAATCCCAAATAAACTTATTACACTCAAATCTTTGCCAAGTTTGCTTCTAGAGGGTCCCTATCCTATGTGCCTCTCATCTTCACTCCTCTTCCAAACACAGGCGGTGCCTCTAGCCAAAGCCACTGCCTAGCAATGGTTTTCCACTGGGCACTGGCAGGACTGGGGAGGAGAAGAATAGATGGATGCAGAGGTCCAGACTCAGGAGTGTATGTGTACCACTGTCCATGGACCATGGATGGGGGAGGGCCCATCAGAGGCCCTGACTCCTACAGAATAAAGTTACAACTCCTATTCTGTAAACAAAACAAAACAAAACAAAACAAAACAAAACAAAACAAAACAAAAATACCTCTGCAAATGCCCCCCTCCCTGCCTACAGTTCCAGGCTTAAACATGTCACCCACTCATGTCTCAGAATTAGGAGTCAGGGTGTCCTTGCTCATGAGCCTGTCAGGCCACAGGACAGAGCTCCAATGGAACTCTAAGACCTCTTCCAAGACTTTCCCAAACTGCATTAGTTGTTCCATCCTCTGTGTTTCCTCACTTCACACCTGATTACAGAGACCACCATATTGGATTTTGCAACAAATGTGGTATAGAAGAAAGAGCATGAGCTGAAGCACAGGCAGGTCTGGGTTTGAAACCTAGCTCTGCCATGTGTAAGCTGTGTGGCCTTGGAATAATTACTTAGCCACTCTGATCCTCCATGCCCTCATTTGTAAAAGGGGGATGCTAACAGCCCCTGTAGCATGGGGTTATTGATAGGATTAGTAAGATAGTATAGTAAGTGCCCAACACAACTAGATGGCCATGCATCATAGGATTACACGATTCTTCCACCAGACTGAGAGCATATGACGCTTCCTGACACACAGCTGGGGCTCAACGAACTCTTAAACAAATGAATACAGGAACAGGTCAGCTACTCCAGCCATGCAATCTTTAAACCAGAGGCTATAAACTCACAGGCCTACCAGAGCCAGACTAGAGACGTGAACAAAATGAGCCATGTAAGGACAATGGTCGGCTGTGCAGCATGTGCCCTAGAACAGGACAGTCGCACCTGCCCGCCGCTGCCATCTCAGAATGCAGGCTGAACACGTTAAAATCCAGTACAACTTCAAGAGGAGTTTAAGTACTGAAACAAAATGGTAAAAGAAAAAGAAAAAGGCAGTGTCACAGAAGTAAAGCATTTCTGCAACTGACTTGGCCAATGGGCTGCATTTGATGACCTCAGTCCCATTCTAGAGGAAAGAGACCTTAAGATGACTAAATTTAAATCTCCATAGTCCAGGTTATCATTCCTTTAAGCCGAAAAAGGAAAATGGACCGTTTATTTGGTCTGTACCCCTTAATAATAGTAAAATATGATTACTGAGTTACAGATTTAACTGGGTATTAGGAGCTATACTTCTAATGTCTCCCTCTCATAAAAGTCCAATTAGATGTATTTACTCCCATTGAACAGATGAGGAAACCGAGGCAAATACATGCGTTGCCTGAAGACACAGACAACTGGGGCCAGGATTGAGATCGAAACTCAGGATGTTTACATCCAAAATCCCTACTCTCAACCCTACCCAGCTGCCTTGATAGAAAGTCATGTCAGTACTTAAATGAGAACATCTGACTCTCAGCACCAGTACTGGATTTCTTCCGGGCACTAATCTGTATATTGACAGGAAGGTTTTGAGCCCATGGTAGGTTGTTAAATGGAACTAGAAGACAAATTTAAAAATCACTTCCACCAACGAATTTTTTGTGTTAGAAAATTTTCATCAGGATAACATCTGCATAAGTTTGGTTGAAGATATCTACGTCCTTGGGATAAGTTAAAACACCTTGAAATCAGAGACACTGGGAAACCTAGAAACAGAGAGAGAATTAGTGCATTTATGAGCACTGGTCTGGAACAGGTAGGCTGAGGGGCCAGATTGTCAAATGAGCGAAACCTCAATTACAGAGTAATCTAATGTACACCAGGTACATTATCACAACTCAATAAACAGCTCTTCAGAATTAAGTAATTTCAATTTGCTTTCATTTTGATCTGGTGTGTCGCCCCGAGAATTTGATATTACCTACACTCAAATTAGGTGTCATCTTCTGAGGCACTAATGCTCACAATTCCCGGCTAACACATGAGACACAAGCCAGACAGCCATAGACACACCTGTTCAGGGAAAGACAGAGACCCAGCCTGGACCTCCACCCTCCATAGCTTGGCCCAGCACAAGCGTCTGCTGCCAAAGCCATCAGAGGGGCCTCCAGCCCCTGGCACTCCTGGGCACTGAGGGACCTATGACCTCTCAACCCCAGCACGGCCCCAGTTCTGAATGAATGATGCCAGGTGGTGAGGTGGATGAGCACAAGCAGAACTACCTTTTCTTTTGTCCCAGATTCCTGGCTCACCAGTGGTGCACACAGGAGGGAACCCGGGGAGTCTGACCTAGTGGGGAACCCCATGATTCAAATGTTCTCAAGCCCACATGTTGCCCCCTACTTTTATATTTCCTCCCTTCCTTTCTGAACGCTCAGCACATGACTGAATGGGGAGAAGGCGCTGGTCCCCACTCTGCAGAGGAGGCCTTAACTGATTTCTCCAGGGCCACATAGATACCAATCAAATCGGTACGGCACCCGGGTCAGGGGTCCTGCCGCACCCACCCATTCATGACTTCACCACCTTTCATCCTGGCAAGTCATTTATTTTCTTTAGCAAACCCTTATAGATCAGTGGGCCAAGCACTGTTCTAAGAACCCCTACATCCATTGTCTCATGTAATCCTCAGGACACACACACCCCTGTGAGGAAGGTAATCCTATAGCCCCTCTCCCAGATAAGCTGGGAGAGGGTGAAGTTTGAGGTAACAGTGCTGCGATGAGACGGGGCCAGGATTCCAACCTGGGCATTCCAGCTCCAGAGTCCTTCCCTGTCTCTGAATTAGAACTAAACGGAGGAAACCTGGGGAAAACGCTGGCCGGGGTGGTTGTCTTCCTGGGATGCCCCAGGATCCGCTCCCTCCCTCTCAGCCCACACAATCTGTGTGATTGTAAACCAGGAACGGGAAGTTAAATCTGGGGAGCAGCCCTGTCTCCTGGGAGAGCACTTAGCCCTTGAGAAGATTTTGTTTTGTTTTGTTTTGTTTTGTTTCATCAGATTTTCTCCCCACCAGGGAAGAAGGCAGATTTCTATTTTTTCTCTTTTTTGTTGTTTGTTTGTTTTTAACAAGTGCAAATACTTCAGTACTAATGTATTTAAGCACTCTGGCTCAGCCGTGGCAAGGGGCTCTAAGACGTAAGTGAGTCATTCTTCATAAGATACTTGCCCCGCAGAGCTCTGGGGCCTTCAAGGAAGTTCCTGGCCGCACGCTCCAGGGTGACAGGCTTCCTCTGCTTGCTGCTGCTTCTAGGTGTCAGTAACTTTCAATTTCTTGTTTGGCTTGGGTACCGTCAGCTTTTTAGTAGTGTGTGTGTGTGTGTGTGTGTGTGTGTGTCTGTGTGTGTGTGTCTGTGTGTGTCTGTGTCTGTGTGTGTGTTTCTTCAGGAAACTGGAAGTTAGTACCCCATTCCAGACAGGTGGGGAGTGGTGGGAGGGGGGAGCATGAGTTAAAAGGGCAGGTTAGTGACAGAAGGTGGGGACCCCTATCATGAGCCTTGTCTGCTGTCTGGACCCTTTCAACACTGTTCATGTCATCCTGCTACCAGATGCCAAAAAGGCTATGATCCTCAGGCCCTCCAGGTGTGACTAAAATAGCCTGAGCCAGCCGCTGGTTCACTCCCACTCTGCCTCTGAGGACCTCTTCCTGTTTCTCCACCTGCTCGTGGCTGCTCTCCCAGCCACAAGGCGAATTAAAATGAAACCAAGGTACAAAGCCACAGGCAGGACTAAACGAGACCGCAAATGTGAAGGAACTTCTACATTCGAGGGGCCCAGCTTCCAGCTTACCACCATCTAAATGTAAGAAGGGGAAAAAATGCAATGGGGAAAAAACAGACACTAAAAACATGATATTTCATAAAGGATTTCAATAAGGTGTAATAAATATAAAGGGTCCTGGTTACCAGGAGCACCAAGCCACCACTGCCCACCGTGAAGGGGCCTCTTAAGGAGGCCACCCAGCTCGTCCCTTAAAACAGAGCAGCGAGGACTGCAGGTGAGGGGACAGAGCGGCAATGGCTCATGGGTCATGTGGACAAACGTAGTCACTGCACGGCTCCCCCCCAGGCTGAACTCAGGCCCAGGACACACAGCCAGCAAAGGATAAATCACTGTCCCAGGAAACCCCAGCCAGCCCTCCAAACAAAGGCAGGGATGCTTCACCATGGAAATCACACCCTCTGCCCCAGAAGCCTCTGGATTTGGCTTCCCACACCTCCTCCTCCACACCTGGGGACACAAGGAAAGACTAAACGAGGCATTTTCTGGTTCCACTTGTCTGCGTGTGGGAAGTCCAGAACCCTGCACTAGCGCCATGGTCCTTCACCCTCTGCTCTCATTGCCAACTCTGCACCAGGCACGTGCACGGTGCTGGGTAGACCATGGAGCACACGAGAAAACACAGTCCCCCTCTCGGATGGCCCCCATTCTGGTGTGGGAGGTCGCCATTAAAGAGGAAGAGTTGCAGAGGGCACAGCTCAGGAAATTACATATTCACCGAGCACCCGAAAGACCTGCCAAGGCCACCGTGACACACAAATCAATCTTACGGCACCAAAAAGCTGAGATACGAGCCTAATGCGATCAAAATGATGGTCTCTTTTATACATTAATGGCACTCAATGTAAATTTTTTAAAGATGATTTTTTTTTCCTGTTAGTAGTTTTGTCTGTGACCGCCCAGTTTGTGAATCTACAGCTGAAGTGTCCACAACACTCTGGTGACAAAACGAATTCCTGCTGAGGCCAAGCATTCCTTTACTTACCCACCATTCAACAAATATTTTAAGGTGAAACCTTATGGAAGTGACTGACTGTGCAGGTGAAAGCAGTTGAGCACGGGCAACCTCAGCTGGCTTGGGGGGGTTTCAGCACTCATGCCAGGTGCGCCACTGAGCTGGGGGAACTGACTGAACCAGAAACCGAACAGAAGACACCCCTCTTTTCACAGAGCTGATATCCTCAAGGGGGAGCCGGAAAATTGCCAAGTAAACAAAATTAAGAAAACATATACTTTGGAAATGTGATGAGTGAAAAAGAGACAAGGTGATGTGATAGAAGGCGACCATCAAAATGTAGGGGTCAGGGGAGAGTGACTCAGAGAAGACGAATGATTACAGTCAGGCTGAGACCTGATGAGTGACAAACGGGCAGCCATGTGTCTCTGTCTGGAGTCGGAACAATAGCAGCAAGAGAGAGAATCCCAGGCTGCAGTCCCGTCTTGCCCAGACAAGGGTACCATGACACAGGGGAGGCAGAGAGAGGTCAAGGTTTCACACCAAAGCATGCTCTGATCAAGGAAACCAACTCAGGAGGCTTCCGGGGGATGAAGCGATGGTTTTACCTTCAAACGCACTGGGTGTCATTCTTCAGCGAGCATTAAGATGAACAGCTTCATTATTTCATTCACTAAATTATGCTACATTAAAATTTTAATCGGCGAACATAACACTGGAAAATGAGTACATCCATACACTGCTGTTTCCCAGTGTAAGCTGTCAAACCAGTTGTTTTTTGTTTTTTTTTTTTTTTGCAAAAGCAATATTGCAACACAAAGAAAAATCCATAAAGATGCTCATATTCTTTGGCCTACCAACTCTACCCCCAGGGAATTTATCCAAGGAGATAATCTGGTTGAACAGAACAAAAAGGTTCTCTTCTGAGGAACTCAATCGAGGTGTTAATTGTCGCATGCACAAAGGAAAGATGAAACAAAAACAAAAACACCTGGAATTACCTAAATGAGGACAGAGAGGGAGACTTTTTTTAAAAGGATGATTCACTTGATGAAATAGTATACAACAATTAAGCATTGTAACAAAGATTACACAGCCTTTCAAAAGTGGATGGAGTGTCCAGCTCCCTGAAAGAAGCAGGAACAATGCACATTTTAATGGAAAAACATGTCAACGATACCTCAAGGTGAACAAGAAGAAAACTGAAAAAACCTGAATCAAAGCCAGTGGGGTGGGGGGGAGGGGGCTACTTATTTCAAAAGTCCTTCCAAAATATTGTCATTAAATCAAGTTTTCAATTAAAATCTCCCTCAGAAACAAGTGTACTCTCTGAACACTGTAACAGAACGCCACCAAAGCACAGGACGTTGGTTCACTGTAACTTTTTTTTTTAGCACTGCTAACGTTGCTTTTATTAACATACCAAATATTTAAAATAATCAGTTAACATTTTATGTGTTTTTAATTTTTTAAACATAAATTTATGTTGAAGTAAATTTGATTTTAGTCAAAATTTGATGTTCTAATTTCTAGTCTGATACAGTCATTTACATGTATGATTATTAAATACTTTTTAATGACAGCAAAATACACATTTATACTAACATTTGACATGCTTGTTATACTGTAACTTTTAAGTGCAAGACAGAGCTGAATTTGGAGATGTCTTCTGTGTTATATATTCCAGAAGCTTTCATATACAAATTCTACAGGTAAGCCTCAACTTTGAATAACAATGTGATATTGCAAGATTTTATAATAACTTCCACCCCTTTCTTGCTGTGTGTGGGTGGGGAGAATTGGAAATTGCGTCTCACTCTGCTGAATGGGTGGAGGAGCAGCAGATGAGAAAAGAGGGGGAACCTTAGCTTCTCCCAACATGGTAAGATGGGGCCAAGGGGTACCCATGAAATCCACCACCTGGGAGAGGCACGGGCTGGTAGCACTCACCTTTCACAATCAGCTCGGCGTAGTTGGACACACCAGAGCCACCATCAGAGCGGATCACACAGCGGTACTTGCTCACGCTCCTCTGGGCAGTGTCGGCCACACTGACTGTGGCCGAGAAGCGTCTGTGGTTGACCACGCGGGTGACCATGAGGGCCGTGTCCCGGCCATTCCATTGCTGCAGGACAGAGGAAGGGAGGGAGAAATCATATTATCACAAGCTCCTGGATGACCCCCAGTGTGGAGGCTCCACCGGTCCCCATGCCCCCGAGGGCCATGACTTTCCATAATAAGGAGTCTCCATGGCTGGTTTCTACAAGTGACGTGATTTATGAATAAATTACTAACACTAGTGAGCTGACTCAAGATGGTGGATGCCTGGCAGCAAGAAGAGAGGGCGCAGACCCTTCTAAATACCTTGGCTCCTTGCTTCTCTGCGTTTGGGGTTGGCACTTAGCCCCTTAAGCTTCCTCCCATATTCCTTCATCTCTTAAGCAAAACTCGCAGGGTTTCCCCAAAGACAGACTCAGGCTGGTTCTTGAAAAGACAGTCCATGAAGTGACAATAAACAGCTGGTGCCCTGGTACCCCACTCACAGGCTCTAAGTACCCCCAACAGGGACCATTCTGTCCTCCTGGGCAGGGTATGGATGGGGGCTTTTCAACACCTCTCCTCCTAGGTGGATGCTCCTTCCTCTTCCTGGAACCCTCCTGTCTGCCTGAAGATACTCCCTCTCCCTTAAACAGCCAGGTTCAGCTCATCAGCATCTCCAGGAAGTTCCCCCGACTGTCACACCACCTCCTGGAAGCCCCTCACTCTCTTGTGTGTGATGCAAACTTTGCACACATTTTTGCCTGCAACCGTTTCCCACTGCTGACTGTGAGCTCCCCCAGCGCAGGACTTCATTCTTCATCTCCAGCACCCACCGTGCCCTGAAGCCTCCCAACTTGGTAAACATTCCTAGAATCAACATGAGCACAGTATTTTTGTCTTGACCATCCTGAATCTTAGATGCAATACTCTGAATCTGAGTAAGACCCTTTCCACAGTAGCAAGTTACAATAACTGGGAAGGCACGTGCATGAGGATGTAGTTTGAGTGAATACTTATTAGGCCCCTGATACGTGCCAGGGCCTGGGTCTTAGCTGTGTTTGAGGTGTGTATTATTGCTGCTCCTCTTAGAAGAATTCAAACATCAGCGAGGCTGGATAAATATGCAGAGCATTAAGTTTCCTATTCAGGTTTTCCAGCTTTAAGCCAAGTATTCTTTTCACTGAGACCTTCTCTTCACTGCCTGCCTTAATTTAATTTTTTTTCCCTAAAAGTAAAATTGAGTATTTTAATTGTCTGGTCAGATTTAGGGAAACCTTGTGATTTATGAGTTTTCCCGTGCCCTGAGTCTTCCGAGATGTGATCTTCATCGCTTCCTGAGCAAAATAAACAGTTTTACCACATGCATGACCTACTTTCATCCACATCATCTTGACCACCCTCTTCAGGGACGTGTCGGGACAGGGACACAAGGCGGGGTAGATATGGGGTGGGGAGAAGGCGGTGGGGAGGCTTAAGTTGGGAGTTAGAGATTTGCAGATGCTAACAGATATATAAAGAATAAACAATAAGTATATACTGTGTAGCACAGGGAACTATATTATCTTGTAGTAACTTATGGTGAAAGAGAATATGAAAATGAATATATATTTGTTCCTAGATGTCTGAATCACTGTGCTGTACACCAAAAATTGACACATTGTAAACAGACTATACTTCAATAAAAATATATATTTAAAAAAAGAAAAGAAGGGGTAGAGCCACTGTGCTCAGCTGAACGAAGCCAATGAGGTGGGACAGCAGGGAGGGGAGCGATCAGGAAACCAAGAAACACAAAGTAACCGAGGCCTCCATCAGACTTGCTCCGGACTGGACAGATTGCAGGTGACGATCTTCCTCTTTTTCACTTTTTGGCGTTCTTTAGGCTTTCTGCCTCAAACATGTATTGATTTTCCACTTGAAAATAAAAAAACAAGTGGTACTTTTCAAAAGCCATGGAAGTATGAGAGGCAGCCCCAACCCCCTCGTCTTCCAGAAACTAAGCAGCATCACCAGACAAAACCCAACGAAGGAAAAGGAAGGCGGGAAGCCTTAGGGCCAACACGGCCAACCACCTGCCTCGTACCCTGACCCACTTTTGCAAAATAAGGTACAACTTGACCAAACTATGAGATCTGACCAAACACCCAGTACAATTCCCTTTCCCAAAAGAGTTCAAGGAGGGAGTAGAGGAAATTCTGGCAAACGCCGGGAATGTGTCCTGATTTGAGGAAGAGGTGGCTGAATGTGTGGGAGGGGCTGGGAAAAGATGCAGTCCCCAAAAGGAATCCACCTTCCTCACTGCTGAGCAAGGCCTCTCAAGGCCACTGTGGTAGGAAGGGAGTGATGAGGCTCTGCGTGGGTATTTTCTAATCTGATTTATTTGTAACATAATAAACACTGTTGTCTTTCTTTTTAAAGCTAAGAGTGACTAAGCTAAGTGTTTTACGTATCTTCTTAATTCCTCACAAAATTCTATCGGGTGGGCACACTTACTATCTCCATTGTATAAACGAGGAAGCTGAAGCTCAGAGAAGTGAAACCACCCACCTAAGGTTGCACAGCCTGGAAGCGGCAGAGCTGGGATTTTAATTGCAGGGCACCCAGTTTAGAGCCTGTCCTGAAAACACCCTGTATGTTGCGGGGTAACTACCCTCCCATCACTCATCTCCTCCATTCAGCACCTTCATTCCCTGGGTAACAGGCATGAAGAGGATCTGCCTACTTACTGCCAGTGTTTTAACTAGGACACACACACAAAGGCAAAGATGGGGATGGAGAGAGGTTTGTTGTATAGGAGGTGGGGGGGGGGGGGTAAGCAAAATGCATCTATTCCAACCAAACAGACAGCTCATGAGACCCAGAGCTCTCCCTCCAACATCCAACTCTTTGAATACAGAAGGAGAGACCATGAGCAATGGAAACCCATGGGATCTATGGAACATGGGCTCAGAGGAGAGTGGACAAGGAAAAGTATGAGGAAAGAAAAGACTCCTTGAGGGACTAAGAGAAGAATTATAGTAAACAATGCCTTTGGCAGAATCCAAAACAGCATTCGAAGTGAACAGCAGAATCAGCACTGCAGAAAATCAGTGACCTGGAGGACAGGCTTGGGGGAAAACAAAAGAATCCATATAGCAAAGAAAGCTGAGATAAAAAGAACTGGAGAGAGAAAAATCGATAAAGAAAACAGAGACAGGACGCCTAACTCCCAGACAGCTGGTGTCCTGAGGAAGAAAACTAAATGAACAGAACACAAATCCTATCCCCAGATGCACTAGGTCACTACATTTAAATAAAACCTAAATCTTCAGATTGAAATGGCCCACTAGCTACTGGATCAAAGTTATGAAGACCAGAATAACTGAGGTGCGTGTTCATAAAAATACTGAATGTTAAGGATAAGGAAGTATAATTATTATTTTGATTTCTTGAATATGTGTAAGCATCTTTGATTGTCCTTTACAACTGGGTTACTGCATTCTGTTGATTTTTATTTTGTAGTTGGCTTTATTCCTTTGATACCTATGTAAGTTTAAAAAGCTAAAGATCTCATCTGTTCTTAGAAACAATTAGTACATATATGTAAACTAAAACAAAATGTGCAGTATACTGTATATATGTATTTACATGCAATATAATGTGTATGTGCAGTCGACCTGTAATAATTCTACCTAATAAAACTTAAAAAGTAGAAAAACATAAAAATAAAAATCCAAGCTGGAAAAACATGCCAATAAATAAATAAGCAAACCAATCTGATATAAAACTCCCCAACTGCAACTGTTTTCAAATTCAAGGCAATCTCTCCCAGATGTGGCGGATCCCCAGTGGTCACAGGTGAGCTCCCAGGAGGCTACAGTTATTTGGGAAACTGGGGAGAAGGCAGAAGGGGAGCGGACGGAAAGACAGGATAGGGGCTGATAAGAACAAACGCACGTGAGTACCCAGCGTGTGCAACCTGGGGCCGGCGATATCATTTCTCTGAGATTGTTTCCTCATTTACACGAAGGATTTGATACTGATGCTTGCTTTGCAGAGTTACTGTGACGCATAAATGAGAAGGCATGTAAAACGTTTCGCACATGAGGGCATGCTCTGGTGTTAGTGGAGCTCTCGAAATTAACCATGAAATTAGCCAGTGAAGGAAGGTAAGCAGGCTCAGGGCCCCTCCAAGACGTCCACATCCTAATTCCTGGAACCTGTTGAATACGTCACCTTACGTGGCAAAAGGGACTCTGAAGATACGATAAAGGATTCTGAGATGGGGAAGATAACCTGAATTATCCAAGAGGACTTATATGCAGAAAAGGAAGGCCAGAGGGTCAGAGTCAGAGCAGGAGATGTGGTGACAGAAGCAGAGGTCAGAGGAACGTAACTGACAGCTTCACGATGGAGGAGGAAGCCACAAGCCCAGGCATGTGGGGCAGCCTCCAGGGCCTAGAAAAGGGAAGGGGCTAGGTTCTCCCCTAGAGCCTCCAGAAGCCAACACCTTGATTTTAGCCCAGTGAGACCCATTTCTGACCTCTGATCTCCACAACTATAAATAAACTTTTGTTGTTTTAAGTCACTAAGTTTGTGAAATGTCAGCAATGAGAAATTAACACAAAAAGCAAAGGACTAAATGCAGAGCATTAATGTTTCACATTTAGTTTAAATTTTATTTTGATATCTCCTCCACTATTATTTAAGTTTTCTTCTTTATGATGTCAGATTCCAGCAGGTCCAGAGAGGATTCAGTGCTACCCCCTGGACGATTTACATTTTCCTCTCTAGCTCCTGAAACACCAGGCTTTCTCCCACGGAAGGATAGGAAATTGCAGGTTGTCTTACAAAATCGCTGGAAAATAGGCCTTTCGATAATCACACTTGTCATATTGGGAGCAAGCAACAGCAGGACAGGGATAGACAGGAGAGCCCAGAGCCATGGTAGGAAATAGCGCTGTGATGGACCACGGGCAAGGAGGAATGGAGTTTTAAGTTCAGGGGGATGAGCCCAGCCAGAAGGGCAAGCAGGTGCTCAAGGTCATGGCACCTGGACAGTCACTCATGGGACCCAGAAGCAGAGATTAGGAGGGGTTGTAGAAGACCAGGGATGGTAAGAGGCTCAGATGCCAGAATTCTGCAGCAGCATAAGAAGGGATTTAAGCAGAGAGAACCAAGTGCCAGTCACTGTCTCAGCCCCAGAAGAGAAGAGAAAATACAAGGGGAGAAAACAAAGGGAGGTTTCATTAAGCAGGAAACGATCCAGAAACCCAAGCCTACAGGCAACGAGCAGGCTGGAGGGCGCACAGGGAGGGGTGGCACAGGGGCGGTGCCAGGTTTTTGAAGTGGACCACTGCCCAGTGACAAGGTGAGAGAGTAAACCTTCCCAGCCATGACGTCGGGTGCCATGGAAGTGCACAGGGATGCAGATGCTAGGACACTAGGAAAGAGGAGCAGGACGGTGAAGGGAAGTCAAAGCCCCAGGAAAAGCCAGAGACAAGTGTGACATGGATGATGCACGTGGAAGCCTGTGGAAGAGTCTATGAGACCGCTGGGCCCATGTCACCACTTCTGCTTGTTGGAAATCTTCTTTTGGCTCCTGTAATATTTTCCAGCCATTAAGTATATCCTTCCTTTGAAAGCTCAGGGCGCGTGTCCTTTACTCCTATGGCAAGTTTTTCAGATCTATGTCTGTTGTTCTAAAAAGAATCATCTTCTAGCCCCTCTGAGTTTATGGATCAACTGAATAAACTTCCCAGTGGGCACTGAGAAAAGTGTCTTAAGTTGGGCTCCCTGGAAGCAGAATCTGAGACGTGGTGATTCACTGAGTGCTCTCTGGAGAAAGGGGGTGAAAGTCAGGGTGAGGGAAGAAGTGGATCATAGATGTGGTAGAAACTGGGGTCTGGCTTCAGCCTGATTCCACGGAGCTCCAGAGCATGAAGTGCCCCAGAGTCGATCCCACCAGAAGGCAAGAAGCCAGCTTCTGTATTGCAACCAGTCAGTCATCAGTCATGGCCAGGTGGGGGAGGAGAAAACCATTTCAAAGGCACAGTTTTCTGAGGAAGGAGGATTTGTGAGCTTAAAGCAGCTAACATGCACAGTGCCCTGCGGTTTGGGTCACTGGCTCATAAAGGAAGCTTTGATCCATTCTACCCAGCACTTTTCTATCTCTGCCTCGTCCTCTGGTACATTACACAGAGGGTCTCCTGAAATCCCACGAGCCAGTGCCTTGAGATTTGCTGGTTGTCCGCTCCTGAATCTATGTTAAAAAAAAAAAATGGGGCTTGGAACTGACTTCCATAGGACACCGACGATGTGGGAAACTCAAGCACCCCTGCAATAATGCACTGCTTCCACTGAAAAGTCAATATATCCTTCATGAATAAAGTCCCATAACTGAGTTTAATAAATATTCTGTTCAATGGGACAGGACTTGTCTGAGCATTTATTAAGTAAAAGTCACATTAACATGTTCGAGGGCTCAGTCTGTGCCAGGCACTGTGTTAACGGGCTTACAAGGCACAAGTCACTTAATCCTCCTAAAATCCCTGTGACAGTCCTTCTCAAAGGGTGATTCCCAGACCAGCAGCATCAGCAACACCTGGGAACCTGAAAGAAATGTTAGTTGTAATGAGAATTCCAGGGCTGATATCCATTTGTGGAGGCTGGTTATTGGGGACAGCAGTCTGAGTTGTTTTCTCTGCTTTCCTTAATCTATTATTAATCGTGCTGGAAATATACTCATTATTTAAAACAAAACAGAAAATGAGAGTGTGTGGAGTGCAGAAGGTATAATTTCTGCCTAGAAGAATTTACCGGCTGGGTTCAGATTCCAACCAAACAGCAAATAGGGCAAAACATAAACATAAAGTCAAGGATTGAAATAGCATCCTTCACAGAGGAAAATAGGGTCAGCAGGGAATGAGCAATGCCACTGGAATAACCTAGAGCAGAGGCTCTCAAAGTGTGGCCCCCGCCAGACCCACTGCATTAGCATCCCCTGGGAACTTGTGAGAAATGCAAAATTTCTGGTCCCACCCCGGACCTAATAAATCAGGAACTCTACAGGGGGAGCCATGCCATTTTTTTTTTATCAGTAAGTTTCATTTGGGAATTTGGGACTTTTTTTTTTAATTGAAGTACACTCAATTACAATGTGTCAATTTCTGGTGTACAGCACAATGTCCCAGTCATGCATATACATACATATGTTCATTTTCATATTCTTTTTCATTAAAGATTATTACAAGATATTGAACATAGTTCCCTGTGCTATACAGAAGAAACTTTTTTGAAAATCTGCTTTTATATATAGTAGCTAACATTTGTAAATCTCAAACTCCCAAATTTATCCCTTCCCACCCCCTTTCCCCAGTAACCATAAGATTGTTTACTATATCTGAGTCTGCTTCTGTTTTGTAGATGAGTTCATAGTGTCTTTTTTTTTTTTTTTTTTTAGATTTCACATACAAGTGATATCATGTGGTATTTCGTTCTTTTTCTGGCTTTCTTCACTTAGAATGACATTTTCCAGAGCTATCCATTTTGCTGCAAATGGCATTATTTTATTCCTTTTTATGGCTGAGTAGTATTTCACTGTATAAAAATACCACAACTTCTTTATCCAGTCATTTGTCTATGGACATTTAGGTTGCTTCCCTGTCTTGGCTACTGTATGTAGTGCTGCTATGAACATTGCCATGTGTGTATCTTTTTGAATTAAGAGTTCCCATCAGATATATACTCAGAAGTGAGATTGCTGGATCATATGGTAGGTCTATTTTTGGTTTTTTGAGGATTCTCCATACTGTTTTCTATAATGGCTGCACCAAACTACATTCCCACCAGCAGTGTAGAAGGGTTCCCTTTCTCCACACCCTCTCCAGCATTTATCTTTTATGGGCTTTTGAATGATGGCCATTCTGACTGGTGTGAGGTGATATCTCATTGTAGTTTTGATTTGCATTTCTCTGATAATTAGTAATATTCAGCATTTTTTCATGTGCCTACTGGCCATTTGTATGTCTTTATTGGAGAACTGCTTGTTTAGGTCCTCTGCCTGTTTTTGGATTGGGTTGTTTGTTTTTTTGTTATTAAGTTGTATGAGCTGTTAATATATTTTGGAAATTAAGCCTTTATTTTGGAAATTAAGCCTTTGTCAGTCAAATCATTTGCAAATATTTTCTCCCATTCCGTAAGTTGTCATTTTGTTTTGCTTATGGCTTCCTTTGCTGTACAAAAGCTTGTAAGTTTAATTAGGTCCCATTTGTTTATTTTTTGCTCTTATTTCCATTCCCTGGGTATTCTGCCCTAGGAAAACATTGCTAAGATTTATGTCAGAGAATGGTTTGCCTATGTTTTCCTCTAGATTTGTCGTGTCTTGTCTTATATTTAAGTCTTTAAGCCATTTTGAATTTATTTTTGTGTGTGGAGTGAGGGAGTGTTCTAACTTCATTGATTTCATGCTGCTGTCCAGTCTACCCAGCACCACTTGCTGAAGAGACTGTCTTTTCTCCATTTATATTCTTGCCTCCTTTGTCAAAGATTAACTGACCATAAGTCTGTGGATTTATTTCTGGGCTCTCTGTTCTGTTCCATTGACCCACATGTCTGTTTTTATGCCAATACCATGCTGTTTTGATTACTGTAGCTCTGGGAAGAAGAGAAGTCTAGAAGAGTTATTCCTCCAGCTTCATTCTTTTTCTTCAATATTGCTTTGGCAATTCTGGGTCTTTTGTGATTCCATATAAATTTTAGGATTGTTTGTCTAGTTCTATAAAAAAAAGTGTCCTGGGTAATTTGATAGGGATTGCATTAAATCTGCAGAATGCCTGGGGCAGTATGGCCATTTTAACAATATTGATTCTTCCAATTCAAGAGCATGGGATATCTTTCCATTTCTTTAAGTCATCTTTAATTTCCTTAATCAATGTTTTGTAGTTCTCCATGTATAAGTCTTTCATCTCCTTGATCAAATTTATTCCCAAGCATTTTATTGTTTTGGATGCAATTTTAAAAGGGTTTGTTTCTTTCTTTTCCTACTAATTCATTATTAGTGTAAAGAAATGCAACCGATTTTTGTATGTTAATCTTGTATCCTGATACCTTGCCGAATTCTTTCATCAGCCCTAGTAGTTTGTGTGGAGCTTTTGTGGTTTTCTATATATAGTATCATGTCATCCACATAGTGACAATTTTACCTTTTCTCTTTCAATTTGGATCCCTTTTATTCCTTTTTCTTGCCTGACTGCTGTGGCTAGGACTTCGAAGACTATGTTGAATAGAAGTGGTGAGAGTGGGCTCTCTTGTCTTGTTCCAGATTTTAGTAGGAAGGCTTTCAGTTTTTCACTGTTGAGTACTCTGCTGGCTGTAGGTTTGTCGTAGATTTTATTATGTTGAAATATGCTCCCTCTCTACCCACTTTGGTAAGAGTCTTTATCAGAAACGCATGTTTGTTTACTCTTTCAAAAAACCAGTTCTTGGTTTGATTGATACTTTCTATTGTTTTCTTGATCTCTCTTTTATTTATTTCCTCCCTGATCTTTATTATTTCTTTCCTTCTGCTGACTTTTAGGTTTGTTTGCTCTTCTTTTTCTAATTCTTTTAGGTGATAGGTTAGGTTGTTTATTTGAGATTGTTGTTCTTTTTTGAGAAATCGGCTGAAAGCCTTTTGAGGGTTCCCTTATAACTAACTTTGTTTTCCTCTTGCTGCCTTTAGGATCATTTCTTTATCTTCAACTTTGGCCATCTTGATTATGTCTTGATGTAGGTCTATTTGGGTTCTTGTTTGGGACCCTCTGTGCCTTCTGTACTTGGGTATCTGATTCCTTCTTTAGGTTTGGGAAGTTTTCACTCATGATTTCTTCAAATACATTTTCAATCCCCTTTGCTCTTTCTTCTCCTTCTGAGACTCCTATTATGTGTAGGTTGGCATGCTTTATATTATCCCATAGATCCCTTATATTGCTTTCATTAGTTTTCATTTGCTTTTCTGTCTGATTGGATGACTTCTGTTATCCTGTCTTCTAAGTCACTTACAGTTCCTCTGCATTGTCCAATCTATTTTTGACAGCCTTTAGCTCAGCTGTTATTTCTGCCATTGAGTTTTCTGTTTTTAATTGGCTCCTCTTTATAGTTTCAATTTCCCTTTTAATGTATTCTCTGCGTCTGTTCATAGTCTTAGTTCCTTCAGTGCATTGATCACCCATTTTTGAAGTCATGATCTAGTAGACTACTGAGGTCTATTTCACGATCATTCCTTCTAGGGATTTCTCTTGTTCTTTTAATTGGGAATAGTTCCTCTGCTTCATTTTACTTGTATCTCTCCGGCTCTATGCATTATGGAGTATCAGGTATCTACTGTGGTCTGGAAGGGATTTTTTTTAACAGAGGATGTGGAAATAAAACTAAAAGAAAACCAAACAATGAAAAACAAATAAAAATAAAAAATAAATTAAGAAAAAGAATTTTTTTAAAAAGAGGATGTGTTCCTGTGTAGGTTGTGCACCCCTGATAATTTTGTCTTGAGGTCTGTTTTTATCATGGATGGTTGCCAGGTCTTTCTTCCACGTGTGTTGGCTGTTATCCCTTTGATTGGGGGTGAGGCCAGTGTTGCGGTGACCAGAGCCTGCCCTGGTTGTTGAGCGGGGCCTCCTTTTTGTTCTGTGGTTGTCCCAGCCCTGACAGGGGCCGGGTCTGTTCCCCTTTCATTGGAATGGAGGCTTCCAGACCCGTTTCTGAGCTGCAGTGCGTAGCAGGCAGGGCCGGCGAGCTTTAACTACTCTTTGTTGACTCTGCCCTTGTCCCTGCTTTAGCTGTGGGAATGTCAGCATGCTGCTCTGTTGTCCCCCTTGTTCTCTGCCCTCAGAGCTACCAGTGCAGTTACACTGACTTCTGGGTCCCACACCTGGATCATGGTGCACTATTGGGTCAGCACCTTTTCCAGCGCCAAACGCCGCCCCTGCACTCGTCCCACTGCCAGCTGGCGCCACCCAACGCCCAGTCCGCACACAGTAGGTGGGCTCGCAGAAAATGGCCGCATCAGCCCTCGCCCCCAGTGTGCTAGAACTCCGTTCCTTACTCATTTGTCTTAGAGGCACAGGTCCACAAAGGCACCCGCTGAAGTTCCCCTCTACCTGGGGCTATAAACAAATCTCAGTCCCGCCTCTGAAATTGCGGAGCCCCTGGGTACGGATTCAGGTTTCAATGCCACCTCCACCTGGGAGCTGAGCACCAGCAAACACGGAGGCTGTGGCCAAGCCCCACCCCTCTTCTCCCGAGAGCACACCAGCAATGTTGCTTTCTTTATTTTATGGAGGACCCAGGCTGTTCTGTTCTGTGTCCCCTCCCAGCCACGGCGCACAACACACTGCAGTCACCTGAGGCTGCCTCCGTACAGTTGGCCCCAGCCCACTCTCAATGGCTCCCGTCTACGTCTAGGGGTCGCAGGGACCCTTTGTGCCTGTTTCACTTAGTTCTGTCGGTCAAGGGCTGTTCTGTACAGATCAGAGCCTCAGAGGTTACCCCTCCAGCCTGCTGACCTCTCCATTGGAGAGGGGGAGACCCAGAGTACGAGCACTATTTCTCTTTTGCCTCTCCCTCCCTGAGGTATTAGTCCCGCACTAATTTCCTTTCTTTTTTTTTCTCCTACCAGATTTATTACAAATTTTGTCTTTTGAAGATGACGACGATGTTTCGTCAAAGTTCAGCAGGTATTCTGAGTCAATGGGTGAGTCCATGGATGTCCTGGTGTATTCGTGGGAGAAGGTGAGCTAAGAGCATCCTTCTACTCCGCCATCTTGGCCGCTCTCCCCCGGGATATTTTCAATATGAATGTTTACTAAGTTATATCATGTTTTCTTTTTTATTATTTTTTATTGAAATATAGTTGATTTGCAATGTTTCCAGTATACAGAAAAGTTAATCAGTTATATATATATATGTGTGTGTATATATACATATATATAAAATTTTCAGATTTTCCACAAGTTACTACAAGATATTGAATATAGTTCCCTGTGCTATACAGTAGTCCTTGTTGTTTATCTGTTTTATGTATAGTAGTGTGTATCCGTTAATCCCAGATTCCCAACTTATTCCTCCCCCCTTTTCCCTTTGGTAATCATAAATTTGTTTTCTATGTCAGTGAGTCTATTTCTATTTTGTAAGTTAACTTGTATCATTTTAGATTCCACATATAAGTGGCATTATATGGTATTTGTCTTTGCCTGACTTACTTCACTTAGTAGGATAATCTCTAGGTCCATCCATGTTGCTGCAAATGGCATTATTTCATTCTCTTTTATGGCTGAGTAAGATTCCATTATATATACACACCAGATCTTCTTTATCCCTTCATCTGTTGATAGACAGTTAGGTTGTCTCCATATCTTGGCGATTGTAAATAATGCTGCCATGAACATTGGGGTGCATGTATCTTTTTGAATTAGAGTTTTCATCTTTTCTGAATATACACCTAGGAGTGAGATTGCTGGATCATGTTTAACTCTATTTTTAGCTTTTTAAGGAATATTCATACTGTTCTCCATAGTGGCTGTACCAATTTACATTCCCACCAACAGTGCAGGAGGGTTCCCTTTTCTCCACACTCTCTCCAGCATTTACTATTTGTAGACTTCTGGATGATGGTCATTCTGACTGGCCTGAGGTGATACCTTATTGTAGTTTTGATTTGCATTTCTTTATCAGCAGTGTTGAGCATCTTTTCATGTGCCTGTTAGAGCCAAGGCATTTTTGTTTTCACAAATCCTCCAGGTGATTCTGATGCATGATAAGGTATGAGATAGGTCCTTTGAATATTCTTATTTTACCAGTGAGTAAACTGAGGCAGAGAGAGGTCAAGCAACATGCTTTAGAATACACGTCGCAAATTAATATGCATACAAACCACCTGGGTAATCTCGTTAAAAAAAAATGCAGACTCTGATTCCGTGAGTCTGTGGTGGGACCTGAAATCCTTCATATCTGGCACGCTCCCAAATATTGCCAAAGATGCTGGCCCATGAACCATATGAGGAGTAGCAAAACCTTATATGACTCCGTTGAGGGATTGAGTTAGGCCTTGGACCTAAGTGACCTGATACCAGACACTGAGGCCTTAAGCCCAGCTGTCACCCAGGGCAGGACATAAAGTTACACTGTGACTCTGAGCGAGGAGGGTAGAGTGCGCAGGGTTCTGGAAACGTACTTCGCTTGTTCAATGAGCATCAAACACCATCTTGCAGAAAATGACTGCTTCATAGAAAACAGTCTGGGAACTGATGTGCTAAAAGCCCAGATGCCTGGCTTTCTAGAAACCTCCCAGGTCTCTAGGTCAGAAATACCATGTAAGGTGGGGCAAAGCCTCTTCCTACCTTCCTGGCGAACAGAACTCCTGAATGTCTTATTAAGGGATGGCATATCCAGTGTGCTAGTAGGCTTTGGTGAGGCTTTCTTAACCCAACTCCATCAGTTTAAAGCAGTGCCTCTCACGCATGAGAATCACCTCCAGAGCCGCTCAGCAGGTCAGGGGTGAGGCTAGATGATGTGCATTTCTGACACGTTCCGGAGTGATACTGATGCTGCTGGCCTTATCCTGGGTCTTCAAGACTTGAAGGTTAATGCCATCTTAGGTTCCTCAGAAGAAATCAAGGGGCCAAATAATACCACAGAACCCATGAATGGAAACATTCCTTAATGTAGTCAAGGCCACTTCCTGAGGTTGAGCACCATGGATGCCCAGCCATGGGCCAAGGGCGTTGCTCCCTCAAATCCAGCCCATGCTCTATTGGCAAAGTCCTGACCACTTGGAGAAAGGTTATTATTTTCTTTGCCCAAAGGCTCTGCCTGACTGCTGGGCTATACGCCCCAGGGCTGCATCTGCCCAGAGGGTGAACTTTTTTTCCAATTTATCCACCCAGGGGTCACATGTATTCTAAGCCAAACAAAAGCATTTTATAGTCTAATTGGTGGTCCTGCTTAATCTCATTTTACACCCACATCCGTCTCATCCTGGCAACAGTTCCGTTTGAAATTTCTTCTTTTTTCTTCCTCCTCTTTCATCTGCTTGTCCCTTTCTTTTAAAACAACTCAAATTCCATCTCCCCTTAGCTTGTTTGGTTTTATGTGGAATAAGTCGGCTGGGTTTGAGAGCACTTTGCAAGAGCAGGGGCTGCAAATACCGACACCGTATAATATTTCTGACGCTGGCACGCGTGCCTCCTTCCACCCCCAGGCAAAAACCTCTCTATCTCCAGGAACCATCTAGAAAGGCAGACAAGAGAAGCACCTGATGTCATGGAGAGTCTGCTGCTTTCATATTACCTGATTAGCTATCAAGGTACCTATAATGGCCTCGCCATCTTGCAATTCCCCATTCTCTCTGCTCCTGTGTCAGGACATTATTCTCGGCACAAAGAGATAAGACACAGCCTGCAAAAATGGCTGTCATTATTTCAGAGAGTGCATGCCAGCTTGCAACTGATTTATAATCAGCAGAAGTGGAAGCCCTACTGTCTTTAATAAAGGGAAACTGTGTGCACCTGACATGAGGCCTGTTGCACAGGAGATATTCTAACACGTGGGTCCTGGAAGCCTTCCGTGTACTGGTTTAAGCTTTGAGTGCACGTGCAGACACACACACACACACACACAAGTAAAATAAGGCCCAGCATTTTCAGTTGAAAATTATTCTAATTGCTCCAGAAATCTCCTGGCTAGAAAATATTTAGATGAAATTCCCACAATTCATTTGTAATGAATATTCTTTTCACTTCTAGTCATACTGCTTCAATGGCATGACATTTGGAAACTTGCTAAAATCTGGCCCACTGATTCTCTTAAGACCATATTCGTACTTCTTTGGCATTCTCTAAAGAACAGCTTTTAATTATTCTTTATTAAAAGTTAAAAGAAATAGAAGTGGACATAAATCATTTTTGATTAGCTGTGCTGAAGACCTCACAAGGGCCCACTGCATGCATGGCTGACTCCCCATTAAAGGTTGATTTTTGGGTTCGGAGTTCCTGTAGAGTTAGGAGGGTCCTTGCATAAGCCCCACAGGGAGCCATCAGCCCTGAGCAAAGAGGATGAGAAGTGGTGAAGGGCTTGCACACGTGGCATCGCCCTGTGTGCCTCATGGCCCTCTATTTCTAGTTCACCTCTCAGAACACTGTTCAAAGGCCACCTCTTCTGAGGATGCTTCTCTGGGACTCATAATCCTCCCCACTCTCCCTACTCCCTCGCCCCGCTCAGCAGACCCATTTTTCCCCTCGAAGCCTGGTCACATTTGTGACGAAACATTTAACGCGGTGATGAGTTGCTTCATGTCGGTCTCTGCTGCCAGAAGGTAAGTTCTACAAGCGCAAGAAACAGAGTTGCCAGCCCATCCCTCCTCCTCCCAGCTCCTGCCAGTGGGGCCAGGATGGGCTGGATCGAATCCCGAAGTGCACAGACTACTGATGGACTGAGGGAAAACACTGAAGGAAAGACATCAGGAAGTAAAGGAGGTAAAGATAAGAACGTGAGGGCACATCTCCAGGTCAGAGCTGCCCAGGGCCCTCAAAAGATGAGTCGCTCAGGATGGAGGAGGATGAGGCCCACCCATGCCTCAGGCACAGGTGAACCTGAGAGAACACGACCTTGTGCAGATTCAAAGCTCAGCTAGCTTTTCATCCCCTGGGTCACCCCAAAAGAGCTGCTGGGTTTTTTTTGTTTGTTTGTTTTAAATCCGGGGTCTCTACAGGTGAAAAGGACAGAACACATGACGATGATGCCATGACTCTGTACACACACTAAAACTGTACTGAATTTCATGGTTTATAAATCATACCTCAATAAGGCTACTAATAAAAGACTGGGGTTCCTAAGCATGGGGTTGCCTAGCTATGACACAGACCTACTATGCGTGAACCCAACCTGGATCTACCCCCCACATCATCTTCACAGGACTTGGGGGTGGGGGGGGCAAGGGAAACTACTGCAGACATGAAGCTTGTACTGCCTGCAGGGTGGTAAGTAATAAAGTCCTTTGTCTCTGACTCAAAGAGTCATGACATGAGTCTTTGCCAACATCCATGCGATGGACATGCTGACTCATTAGTTTGCAATTAAGGTAAACTCTCAGACCCTTTGTAGCTGCTGACATGATGTCATGGAACCAAGAGGGCAGGAAGATTTTCAAAGATGGAGCAGTCAGCATCATCAAACGCTGAAAGAAGAGGCAAGTATAAGGAATAATAATAATAAATAACAACACGCAGCATCCTTGCCTTTAGCAACAAGGAAAGCACTGGTGACCGTCACAAGGGCCACTTCTGGGAAGAGCTGGGAGTTCAAGAAAGCCACACTGCACGTGTAGACATCATATTTAAGAAATGTGGCCAAGAAGAGGATAAGTAAGAAGGCAACCAGAGGGGAAAGCTTTCAAAAACATTCCAAAGGTACTGATATTTTGTTTACAGATTTGAGATGCTCAAATCTCTTTCAGTAGATAGCACAGTGAAAATTAGGAGCATGTTAACTATGTGATAAATAAGTTTGTTTTTTCACAGGAAGTCATCTGTATGGGAGGAAAGGCTGGGGGTAATGACACAAGCTGGGAGGACCATGAGGCTAACATGGAAGGAAGAGCCCAGGACTTAAGAAGATGACACAGACCTACGTTCAGATCCTGCCTCCACCGTTCACAACCTGTGATTCTGACCTGTGGGCCTCATTTACCCCTTGAAGGTTCAGAATCCTCGTCTACGAAGTGGGGCTACAGACAGCATCTATCTGAAAGGCTGGTTATGAGAATTAAATGCATCATGTGTGTAACACTCAATAAACGTCAGCTATTATGAGTGTCACCGCTAATTTGTCCTCGCTGGGTAGCTGTGGAGCAACCGCTGGGTTTTCAGCAGAAGTCTCATGCAGGAGGGGACACCTGGTACAGATACAGGCAGGAGGAGGGGCTGGTTCCAGAACACTCCCAGCCCTGGGAGCCGGCGGTGGCCCTCCGGGGAGCGGGAGGACAGGTTTACCTTAAGAATCTGCTCATCTTATCAGCCCTGGTGTGGCCGCTGTCGAGCTGATGGCTTCACAGGGCAGGAGACTTTTCCTGCCAGATCAGCAGGGTCTGCTCTCTGTCCAATGCCCGTGATTTGTCTAAACACATATGCTGCCCCTCCTGAGATCCGTGCAGAGGCTTTGGACACATGACCTCATTTCTGACTCTTCAAATGTTATTTGTTGTACAAACTCCTGATGGAGCAAAATCTTTTGTAGGGAGGCCTGGAAACCAGCCCTGGAGCCCCCGAGACGTGCAAGCATGGATCCCGTGGACCATGGTCTTCCATAAAGACCAGGTGGCGCACAAAACATTTCTAAACTCCTCCTTGGTGCACAGTATCCAACGGTGGTGACTAGGGTGTGAGGGAGCCCGAGGGTAATTTTACCCTCATCCTCAGTGGGACCAGTGTGACTGCTTCTGTGGGAGTGGCTGCCCCTGATTCTGCCATGCCTTTCCAAGGCTCCTACCGTCCTCGGACGACTCCAAATCTAGGAAACAGTGGCCATCCTTCTCCTTTTTAATACTATTTTTTTCTGTTTATATTTGTTGCCTATATTCACTTTAGAGTATTTAGATGAAACAGAAAAGATTAAGGATGAAAATAAAAAGCACACATAATCTACCATCACAATCAATTATTAAGTGTCTTAATATGTGTTTTACAGTGTCACAAGTGTATATTTACACAGGTATGTATATATTTGTGTGTATAAATATACAATTGTTTTTGATAAAAATTAATATATTGGACTTTTTTAATAATTTGCTCTTTTCACTTAAATACATGTTGTGAAAACAGCGTTAAATGCACTTCCATCAGCTGATATTTAATGGCTCTGTCCCAGCACTTCCTTAATCAGCCCCTCTCCCCGGACATTTAGGCTGTTTTCAGTATTTCATCCTGTTGAACACACTTGCATATAAATTTTGCCCCGTCTCCGGTTATTTTCTTAGGTAAATTTCCAAAAGTAAGATTACTTGTTGGAAGATTATGTGCACTTAGATGGATGGGAGAGCTCCCATCGAATCACCTTCTAAAGACGTGCTCACGCCCGTCCTCACCATGCTGCACGGATAATTCTGTCTTCACTGTTCCACCTCACTGTACCCTGAGTGGTGCTCTTTTTCCCTCTTTTTTGTAAAAGGGCTCCCCAAACTGTAGGCTGCTTTGCTTACTAGACATTCCACTCAGAACGCACATCGCCTCCTCGTTTGAAAATGTGCTTGAAAAATGACAAGTTTGGATTCCTGAGACCAAAGCATCACATAAGGAATCAGTAGGCTGTGGGTGAGGCCCTTCGGCCACAGATCACTCGTGGCGTTACACGCTCCACCTGCAGGAGAGGTCACCCCAGAACGGGGGTGAGCTTGTCTCTAACTCCTATTGGCCTTTTTTCCGCCTTTGCCCCAAAGGACTAGAACTGTTCCACGCTCAGGTATACGTGTTTCTGCAGGTGCTGTCTGTTGATTTTCGTGTGAAACTTGCACTGTTTAATTCCATGGAAGCTGCCACCAGCACACAGGGTCTTCTAAAGAACATGCTAAGTTTTCAGGATGGTATAAAACAGGGGTACAGGCTAGTCTTCCTTTTTAACTTGTTCGTTTATGATCTGAGAGCACTTAAGGATGAGCAGGCTGCAGACCCTGCTCCACAGAAAGGAAACCAAGCATTCTCTACAACACGGGCAACAGGGATTTGTGCCCGACTCTTGAGTCCACCAACTGCGCCCTAACCACTGCCAGAAAGAAGGGCCACTGATGTACTACTCTGAAAGGAAAGCCACTGCCTTTACTTCCCTGACGTAAAACTGGTGGATAAAAAAGTTTCCACCTTCGGTGACTCAGTGATGCCTCAGCTCATCTTGGAAGCTACAGGAAGAAACAGCACTGCTGGAAGGCACACGTGCTGGCGGTGTCTTCTGGACTCTTGGCCACAAAGTGCCTGTGTCACTCACCTTGGAAACTTTCAGGCTGGGTCACCACAGCCCTGTTACATGGAACAGAACTTGGAGAGTCTGTAGGCTGGTCCTCTAGGCACTGGAATAAATCCAAAGCAATACTTCACAAGAAATCCTCCACTGCTTTAGCCCGTCTCACATCAGGGCTGCAACTGTCTCCTGGGTGGTGGGTATCACGACAGGCGTCTCACATTTTGTAGAAAGATGTTAACCTACTTCCAACTACACTGTTGAATATAAGCCTGGACTTCACTGGCCAGGCAGGCATTTTGCCAGAGAGCATAGTATAAACCGTCTACTTCCCCATATCTCCTGAAATATAGATAAGGGAGACATTTCTGGTGGTTTCCTTGAAGAAACAGTATTGAATCTGTTCACTCTCCAGGTACATTTAAGGTATCCGAGGATGGAGATGGATTAGCAGAGAGCTGGGGACCTCTGTGAAGTCACACCACCCACCCCACCTCCGCTCTCATCAACCTCCTCCCCAAATCGCTTTTACACAGGGCATCATCACGGAAACAAGCCTGCACAACTCACTCGTGTGCCCTCAATAAGACTGTGGTGGTGAATGCTGTTCCCTACATCACATGCTGTTTTCTTTATGAGGACTCCTGGGAGCAATTCTTGTCTGGCTTGTGTGTGAACAATAGTTAGAATTTTCCCGAGCAATTGGTGCATGTTTATCTTGAGGATATTGTGAACTGCGTATCTGACAAGTTTCCCTTATTCTGTTGGTGACCGCGGTGCTGCGGGCTCTGCCTGTGACCCACCAGGAAGCAGCAGATGTAGAGAAATGCAGTTTTAGCAGATGACTGGCTCCAGTGTGTTCTCTTCCTCCTGTCTCCTGTTACCTCACTTCTAATTTATGCTCTCTTGTCATACTTTATATCCCACGGTAAGCCACCTGAAGAAACGTTCTGTGAAATGCGATTTGGTTTACACTGAAAAGTAGATAAATAATAGGATGTGGAAGAGCTCTAAACCATGTGTTTCTATCTATTTTCTTTTAAAATTTCGATTACGTTCTGCTTTAACATTCTTCCACCGATAGACTGAAGGTTTAGGGCACGCAGCTCAGAACTGCAGCAACAGCGTTCATAAAATAATTGGAAAACCCAAATAAAGATCCTAAATGTACTGTGACTGTCTCTTCTCATTCTTGTGACCCAAGTGAGGCAACACCATTGAAATGACAAGGCTTCTTGGGAGCACTTTAATATGAATGATTGTGAATAGAGTGAATAGCATTACTTGATACTTGAGTGACACATGGAAGTTTCTAGTGCTCTCTTATGGTCTGCAGGCAGCCCAGGGAAGCAGGAGGAGCCAGCATTACTGTTATTTTCATTCTACTGCACTGCTAAGGAGCAAGGAAGAACCGTTAGCCCCTAGAGTGCTCTCTCTGCCCAGGGATTTTCCACCTGCAGGAAATGGACTTAAATGCAGGAAGAGAAGTGATACTATGAACTCTCAACAAAGTGGGCTGAGCACAGGTCAAGGACCATCATCCAAACTGTCAGTGAAAAGAGACGATAGAGATCTTTTAATATATGAAGTTGGAGGTAACTGGAGTCAGCTTCTTTCAAGCATTATTCATGATTCCTTTGAACCAGAAGTGATGTCTTTCTAGAACGATGTTCTCCAGTGAGACTTACTGCTGTGTCAGAAATGCTCTCCATCTGCATTTGTCCAATATGGGAGCCACGAGATGCATGTGGCTGTTGAGTGCCTTAAATGTGGCTAGTGTGACTGGGCGTCTGAGTTTTTTATTTTATTTATTTAGTTTAAATTTAAATAGTCGTAGTAAGTTTAACAAGGATGTAGGGTACAAGATCAATACAGGAAAGTCAACTGTATTTCTATATACTAGTAATGAAAGATCAGAAATTGAGATTTTTTTTAAATGCCCTTTACAATAGCATCAAAAATATGAGATACTTAGGGATGAGTCTGACTAAAGATGTATAAGACATGGACACTGAAAATTACAAAGCCTCGCTGAGTGAAATCACTGAAGATCTTAAATAACTGAAGAAATATATCATGTTCATGGTGAAAAGAATCATTATTGTTAAGATGTCAGTTTTCCCCAAAGTGATCTATAGTTCAATGCACTCAACCTGCATCAAAATCCCAACAGGCTTTTTGGTAGAAACTGACCCAAAAAATTCATATGGAAATGCAAATGTACCCAGAATCTGAAATATTCGGTTTGCTTTCGCCCTGGGAATCTGGACTTAAAGGACAAAGTTTGTTAGAGGGCATTTTGGAAAGGTCATAGTTGCAAATTCTAGTTCTGGCACTTTTATGTTTGTGGCCTCAGTTTCTTCATCTGTAAAATGGGTGTACTGATGCCTACATAACAGAATAAGAGTTAACAGTTAACAAGATTGGGGATGCAGAGTATCATCCAAAGAGCAGAAGTATATAAAAAAAATCTCTTCCCCTTTCCCACCAAGTCCTTCATCATGACACACTTTCCTTCCTTACCCACGGATGGGCAGTTATGAGCAGGAGGCCCCTCCCATCCTTACCTGGAGCCAAAGTTTGTCATGCTGAGACCACTTCCCACCAGCAATGCACTGGAATGTGGCATTCTGCCCCACATTCACCTCGACATTTTGGAGCCGCAGAAAATGGGGTGCTTTTCCTAAGAGAGAAATCAAAAAACATATGAGGACAGAACTTAACAGCCTATACCACTCCCTGCTGGAGGACGGCGGCTCAGCAGGCAGTGGGGAATTTGTGCCTGGGAGGTGGGCTGGTTCAGTGAGAGCTACTGCTGATTAATGACTCACTGTGAGCCAGGTGCTGCTCTAAGACAGTTACATGCATCGCCTCACTTCAACTTCGCAAAAATCCATGAAGTGGGCAGTAACTCCATCTCACCAATCAGAAAATTAATGCTCTGAAGGGTTACATAGCTTGGCACCATCAGACAGCCAGAAACTGGAGGAGGCAAGACATAAATCCATGTCTCTGAGAGCCTCAAAGTCCATATTATTATCTGCTGGGCAATACTGCCATGTTTGGAGGAAGTTGGAACGGTAGGGAGATTCACCATAGAAGATAGCAGAAAGAAGAAAACTGAAGTA
The DNA here is from genome assembly GCF_036321535.1 of Camelus dromedarius. NCBI lineage: Eukaryota > Metazoa > Chordata > Mammalia > Artiodactyla > Camelidae > Camelus > Camelus dromedarius. The sequence goes on along the minus strand of NC_087453.1, from coordinate 13,850,511 downwards.
ATAAGCACCTTTGGGCCTAAGACCTCCATCCCTGGCCCTGGCGATGATGCTGATAAGGAGGATGAGGAGGAGGGCAGAGAGGTAAGGCTGGAGCAAAGGCGGAGGAGAGCACTAGTGGCTTTCCTTCACTTAGTGTTCACTATGTGTTTGGCCCACACACAGCAACTCATTTAACCCAATGCAGTAGGCGATGGCATTATCTCCATTTTACAGTGAGTAAACCAAGGCACAGAGAATTCAAGACTTATTCAGAGTCTGCACTCTTCACTCTAAGCTAGGATAAGATGGGATGGAGGTGGGACATTATATACTCTGGGGACTTGGCTTAACAGGCGAAAGGACTTTCAGATGAAACTCATGGTATTCATAAGCAATAAATTGTAGAATTAAACATACATTTCATGTTGGCTAACTTGGGTTCATCTCTATCCTTGTTTATGGAGACGGGTCCTCACCTATGTGAGCTCTCCGGAGATGAGTGGGTTGATAACTTATGTCTAGAAGAATGAGTTTTTTCATCAAGGCACAGAAGTGCCAAGGATCCCTATCACATCAACCAAATCAATGATGAACCAGGAATCATATGGAGAGTTGCTAAGAGGATCAAGGAGGTTCAACAAGGGCTTTTGGCCATCTTTCCAGAGGGAGTCAAACATCCAGAGAGGCAGGTAATAATAACGTCATTTATGGAAAGCTCCTACAGTGCCAGGCAACATGATAAATGCTGTATATGTTTTAACTACATTAACTTCAAAGCATTTCTATAAAGCAGACATTACTATTATTTCCCTTTTAGAGAAGCAGAAACCAAGGCTCACCAAAGTTTAATTTGCCCAATGCTACATGGCATCAATAACAGAAAGAGAGTTCAGTCCAGGTCCATTTTAGCCCCAAACTCAGCATCTAACTAGCACACACTCTTGCCTCGTGGGCAACAGGAGGTCAGTGGCATCACCCAGAGCCCAGGGTCCAGAGAAAAGGGCTCAGAGGCAAGGCTGTGCTGGCCCTCCAGACTCTTCTCACCCCTCCGGAATACTTCATCACAAGAGATCCCTTTCCTTGCCATTTGTCTCCATGGCCTTCACACTTTGAACTACCTGCTGTAACAGACTGTGTCACCACCTGCGATGCTCAGCAAAAGTTAAGGACCTTGATGTGACCAGGAACACTTGCTGTGCAAAAAAAAACATATACCTTCTGCTCAGGTTTTTAAACATGTGACCATGGCTCAGAGACTCTCTCACACCACCTCCAGGGCCTCACGACTAGATGACGTCAAGAGTCCAAGGCCCAGGGAAGACGTCTCCTTGTGGGCTTCTCAGAGCTGAAGATCTGTGCATCTAGTCAACCTGACAGATGTCATGCTGCTTTGATTGTCTGAAATTGTTTCCCTTTTGCTCTCCCGTATAATTTTGTAAAGTTATTTTTGGAACTATCAGTTCAAGTCAATTTTGAAGTGGGAATAGAGTAAACCTTGTAAGCCCATTTATGCCACCCGTTTAAAGGGGGAAGGAACATCTACTCCATGGCAGAGATTGGGGGCAGAGTCTTAGTTCCAATGATGGGAGGCTTAGTGTTGGGGACCCTGGGCAGATGGTTTAACCTCTGGGACTTGTGCAGTTAGAAGTGGATCTTCTCTGGATCAACATCCCCTACTTGCTTCTGACTCCTCCCTTTTCCTCAGCAGCAGACCTTCTACCTAGATTTTCATCTTCAGTCCCTCTTCTGCCCTCCTCTCTAGGTTCAGTGGTAGAGAATGAAGAGGCTTAATGGCCCCTGGTGCTACAAATTCTGGTGAAATGCTGAGGGTGTACATATAGCAGATATGTTAAACCCATGCACCTGCAGGAGCCAGACAGTTACGTAAAGGAATTAAGTGGTTCAATAGTAAAACAAACAAAAACAAAAATACCACCTCCTTGCCCCATCATTCATTTCCCATGTTTCATAGAGATCTGGGTAAAATGAAGGTTTCTCTGTATCAGAAGAGCAACATCACAAGGGCATAAGTAACCAGTAACTGACACCAGCCTCAGCACTGAAGAGGCAATAAGGAGCGGTGGGGACTTACGGGAACTGAGTGAAGACCCCATGCCCCATTGGAAGGGAGTAGCTGTTCCTTAAATCCAGTGGATGGAGGTCATGTGACAGTGCTGTGCTTAGGGGAGACAAACATCTGATTTTCCAAGGCAAGTAAAAAATCCAGGTTTTAGGTGAAAGCTTTCATTCTACAATCCTGACTGAATGTATTAAAACACCATGAAGTCTTAACAAAACATGCCTGCCGGCAGGCTCTTCTAGTATGTGGTCTCTGCTACATAGTCCTTGTGGAATAACTTCCACTGGCCAGTCTTGCCCGGTCTGAAATGACAAGCTCAGGGATGCCCCACCCTTCCAGGCATCACACTGAGGCATCAGTGAATGCTAGCCCTAGATCGTGGTTCTGGACGCAGGAAACTATCCAGACCACCCTCGTCCTGCTGAGCAATCCGTCCCCACACCCTCACTCTCTGAGCTGTGGCTTCATCCCCAGCTCATGACAGATAGCTCTCTCTAGGGATCCTCCTTATGTCGGGGGCCTGTTTGGTCCACTTCTCTGAGCTCCTGGCCTCCCTGATCCTCCTCCCATCCCCCTACTCTAGTCCATTCCCGAGCCCTGTGCTGTCTCAAATGTTATTTCCCCCCAGCATCTACAGTCTGGGGAAAAAAATTATCCCACCAGCTTCAACTCACCAACCTCTGGCCAAACACCATGGACCCCGGGGCCCAGACCAGCCACCAGCTCGTGGTTTTAAGCATTCTACACTCACTCCCGACTGAGACTCAGCGCCCCCCAAATGGGACCCTGCTGAACAGGGTGAACAGAAACCTGCCTGTGCATTTGGGCAAAATGCCTTGATATTGGTGACATTTAAACTCCTGCAGATGTCAGTGCAGCATCTGAAGACATATTATTGTGCCCTTTATCTCCCTCCCTGAACCTGACAGTGCTCAGTAGGAAGCCACACAATTGAGGACAAAGTGAAGTACATATATTAAAAACGTGCTGCAGACACTCCATGGGCTCAGTGCCAGGGCACCGCAAGGTTGTGATAGGGAAAAAAAAAGTTTAAAAAATTCTAAAAGTCAACCTAGGAGCTAGAAACTTTGAAACCAAGTGGAAAATTGTGCTGACATTTATCGTCCACAGCCATGACTGCAGTGGCCCTGCTAATGGCTGACGCTGAAAAATGGCAGCAAAAGGTAACTACGGCCAAAGTCCTTGCAGAAAAACACAAAAATGTTAAACGGGCTATGAAATATGGACAAGAGGCTTCAGCTTGTAAGAGGAAATAATTTCCTTGGAGTATCACGCCTATCTTCCGGTCACTGTTTTTTGGAAGCTTCGAGGCAAGTGTTCAAAGTCATCACTTCAGCCCAAATTGATCGAGAATACAACTGCCAATAGGGCCCTAACCTCCCCGGAACTTTTGGAATATTCAGTGGAATTGCTTATTGATAAACTCTGACCATATGTTAGTTTAAAAAAAAATGTTTCAGAGAGCTGGAGTGGAGAATTACAAAGCCTGAGGACCTAAAGAGAATGCATATTTTTTAATATAGTTAAATTTTCAACCATCTGTGAGTGAAGTCATAAAAGCATGAAGGCTGGGGTTGGGGTGGGGAAGCGTTGTCAGTCCAAAGGATGGTTCAAAAAGCACTAGTCAGTTGCGTGACTTGGAACCACATGAGCACCACCAGGACCCAAGCACAGTCAGTACTTCAGACCACAGCACTTCTATTCAACCTCCCCCCTCCCCCAGAATCACACCACCTCAGCCTGCACCGCCCATTAGCGCACCGTTTCTGATGCCTCTGGGTCCTTCTCTAACCCATCACACAGGAGCAGTCGGCTGCCTCCTAAACTGACCTTTGATCTGTCTACCACTTCTCTCTCCCTTTCTATGCTCTACGTTTCTTCACAGCACTGTTTGCCATCTGTTATGGGCTGAACCGTGTCTCCCCAGAATTCCTATGTTGAAGCCCTAACACTCAACACCTCAGACTGTAACTGTGTTTGGAGATAGGGCCTGTGAAGAGGTGATCACGTTAAAGTGAGGTGCGTAGGGTGGGCTCTAATCCAGTATGACTGGTATCATTTAACGAAGAGAAAATCTGGACACACAGACGCGTCAAGGGCACACGTGCACAGGAGAAAGACCTCATAAGGGCAAAGTGAGAAGGTGGGCGCCTGCAAGCCAAGGAGAGAGGCCTTGGGAAAAACCAAACCTTCATCTTGGATTTGAAGCCCCCAGAACTGAGAAAAAATCAAGTTCTGTTTAAGCCACTCAGTCTACATATTTCAATTTGGCAGCCTTAGCTGACTAATACTACCATCTGTTATAGGTCATAGGATTACCTGATCATTTGTTTTATTTTTAGTCTCTTTCACTTCAGTGGAAGCCCATGAGGGCAAAGAATAAACCTGACTTACTCACTCCCATAAACCCAGACGAGCGCCTGGCATGGAGGACCCGCTCAGCAAACGTGTTGAGTAATGAAATGATGCCCCTCCACCCCTGGTCCAGACACTGCCAGCTCTTGCATGACTCCAGAACGTTCTTCCTAATATGTCTCCTGACTTCTCTCTTCCCCTTCAAACTCACATCCCCTACAGAACAGCCAACGTGATCCTTTAACAATTAAAAGAGATCACATCGTTCCCCAGCATAAACCCCCCCAAGGGGTGCTTCCCCACACTTGGACTAAAACCCAGACCACTCACAAAGACGCTCAGGGCCCTGCTTCCCTTTCACTCAGAAACCACTCCCCACTGTGTCTGTGTCTCCGATGCTCAGGACACTCTGGCAGCGTCAAGCCAATTCTCACTGCAGGGCCATTGCACTTGCTGTTTCCTCTGTCTGGAACTCTGCTTCCTCGAATCGTTACACAGTGACCTCCTGCTAGGACTCAGGTCTTCGTTCAGGTCACATCTTCCAAGACATCTCTCCTGACCACTCTACCTAAAGAGCTCTCACATTTATTATATTCACAACACTTATCACCATCTGAAATCATATTAATGACTTATGTAACATCAGTTACTTAGTCTTTCCCCCCTCTGTCCCTCTGCTTAGTACACACCATGTGTGACAAAGACCCAGCCTATCCTGGTCACTTAAGTATCCTCAATGTCCAGCAGAGGTTCCTGACATATAGCTGATGCTCAGTAAATGACTTGTTGAAAGAAAGCATGAATTGGGCAGAGGACCTAAACAGACATCTCTCTGAAGAAGACATCCAGATGGCCAACAGGCACATGAAAAGCTGCTCATCACTGCTCACTGTTAAGAGAAACACAAATCAAAACTACAGTGATGGATCACCTCACACCAGTCAGAATGGCCATCCTTAAAAAGTCTACAAATAATAAATGCTGGAGAGGGTGTAGAGAAAAAGGAGCCCTCCTACACTGTTGGTTGAAATGTAAATTGGTGCAGCCACTATGGAGGACAGTATGGAGGTTCCTTAAAAAAAAATGAAAAAATAAACTTAACATATGATCCAGCAATCCCACTCCTGGGCAGATATTCAGAGAAAAATATAATTCAAAAAGACACATGCACCCCAATGTTCACAGCAGCACTATTTACAATAGCCAAGACATGGAAACACTATTTACAATAGCCAAGATATGGAAAGAAAAATACCATATGATATCGCTTACACATGGAATCTTAAAAAAAAAAAAAAGACACAAATGAACTTATTTAGAAAACAGAAACAAACTCACAGACATACAGAACAAACTTACGGTTACCAGGGGGTAAAGGGGGTGGGAAGGGATAAATTGGGGGTTTGAAGATTGCAGATACTAACTATCTATATATGAAATAGATAAACAAGTTTCTACTGTATAGCACAGGGAACTACAGTCAGTATCTTGTAGTGAAAAAGAATATGAAAAGGAATATATGTATGTATGTGTATGACTGAAACATTATCCTGTACACCAAAAATTGACACAACATTGTAAACTAACTACATTTCAGTTAAAAAAGAAAACAAGCATGAATAAAACCCTGGAGGGGATGTGGAATAACACAGGGCCTTGGGAAGGAGCCTTTGCCAGGCCCTGGTCAACTCCTCATAACTCGTAAGCTATGGACAGATCTGAGGGCTGTATGTACCACCAGTACTTGTGTACAGAGTTAAATGGAATTTTTCCAATTCCAGCCACTACCACAGAATTCTCACATTTTGATTTCTAGGAAGTTTAAGCTTAAGCCACCTAAGCACCGAGGTTGAACTCAGCTGAAGCACGTGTCACAAGAACACAGCTAAGGTCACGTCTTGCTGAGTTATGTCCCATGGCCCATTTTCTGGGTAACTGGCTCTTAGAAACTCCATAACCATGTAATCCACACTCCTCAGGGGGGGGAGTATAAAGCCATCAGAAGAATCCTAAAGTCAGAAGCAGCCCCAGTGGGAGAAGGATTCCAAGGATTCCAAGATGAGCCATGAGGCTTTGGGGATGGAAAGGCATTCAGATGCCCCCCAGAGAACCCTCTCCCACGGAGATTTATCTGAGATAAGGAAGCATGTGGCTGCAAGGGCAAACCACGGAGAGTGTGTAGAGTCAAGGCAGAGTTGAGTCTGAGACAGGGGTGTCATGGCAGAGGTAGAAAATCCCAGTACGGAGTTCTGGTATCCCAGGAGCGAGAACCAGGCCAGTTTCTTTCAGGAAGAGCCAATGTCACCTTCGAGAAAGACCCAGTGCACGCGACAAGCGCAGAGTGAGCAGCAGGATGCAGCAAAGATGAGTGTCCTCTACAAGGAAGGGGTGAACGCAGGACCTGGGGAAGGCTGGCGGCTTGTCTCAGACAGGCTGCCTCAAAACCGGTGGTTGTGCAGGGTGGGGTGTGTGAGGTTAAGTGCACCACATGCAGGAAAGACATCTCCTGACACAGTCTGAGGTCAAAGGTCACTCTCCAAAGGGCAGCAGGTGCTGATTTCCACAAGTCAAGGGAGGGGAAGACTTTTTAATTTATTTTTTTATTGAAGTATATATAGTCAGTTTACAATGTTGTATCAGTTTCTGGGGTAGAGCATAATATATTAGTTATACATATACACATATATATTCCTTTTCATATTCTTTTTCATCATAGGTTACTATAAGATATTGAATACAGTTCCCTGTGCTATATAGTAGAAACTTGTTGTTTATCTATTTTATATATTGTGGTTAGTATCTGCAAATTTAGAATTCCCAATTTATCCTTCTCCACCTCCTTTCCCCTCTGATAACCGTAAGTTTGTTTTCTGTCTGTGACTCTGTTTCTGTTTTGCAAATAAGTTCATTTGTGTCTTTTTTTTTTTTTTTTTTAAATTCCACACATAAGGGATCTCATATGGTAGTTTTCTTTCTCTTTCTGGCTTACTTCACTTAGAATGACAATCTCCAGGTCCAACCATGTGACTCCAAATGGCATTATTTTATTCTTTTTATGGAGTAGTATTCCATTGTACAAATGTACCACAGCTTCTTTATCTAGTCACCTGTTCATGGGCATTTAGGTTGTTTCCATGTCTTGGATATTGCAAACAGTGCTGCTGTGAACTCTGGGGAGCGCATATCTTTTTGAATTAGAGTTCAAGGGAGATGAAGACTTAATTCTGGTAAGAGAGACTCATATGCATAAACCCTGCAAAGCTGGGAAATTTCTGCGGCCCTCTTCACATGAAGCCTGGTTCAGTAAGACATTTTCCAGGCATTACTGAATGGACAGACCCATCTGAAAAATCCCAGACTTAGGAAGTAACTTCACGGGTATAAACCTTAAGCCAGGGTAGTGGAGAGTCTACTTGAATCTCAGCGTTCCTGAGATGCTAGAAAGGAGGTTCTCTTGCATAGATACCAAACACAGTTATCCAAAATATTGTCTTGCCAAAACCCCTTGGAACTGTTCCCAAATCCCTCCAGAGAAGGTGCTCGAAGACAATGAGTCAAACAATGCCACTGTAGTGCCAGGCGGAGGAAGTAATGTTTGAGGCTCTGACAAATTCACTGCAGCAGAACTAGAAAGAACCATTTCAATTAAAGCAACATGGTTGGGGAAGAAATGAGAATAGTCCCAAAATGGGAGAAATGAAAGGCATGTAAGGATAAGACACATGGCATCTCTGAGGGAAGAGCAAACTGCACTACAGCCCTTAGCACGACTCGTGGCTGTAAAGAGAAGCAGAGAGAGCCCTACTAGGAGTTACCTAGGGGTCAGATGGCTGCCAAGAAACTAATGGGAATCTCCAGTCTGCAGACACTAACAATCTAATGGGGCTGGCAATCTAGCTAGCCCTCCCAGAGGCTGCCATAATCGCTATGCACATCCCTTTGATTAAAATCCCCCCACCAAGTATCACTAGATACAATGCTCTCTCAATGACCCACACCCAGGGATTGTCCCCTCTGAGATTCAGTGATCCTGGGAACCACAGCTTTTTGCTCCAACACATTCAAATATCTTAGACTAAATACAGCAAAAAGAGAGCACTTGGATGGGAAATTGGATGGGCATGGAGCAGAATGTCTTTGAGAATTCCTCCCACTGTACCATAAGTACTAACCACTGAGAGAAGTCTCTCCCTGCACCTAGAGAGTTGATGAGGGTATTTAAAATTGCTTTTAAAGAATTAATAGCTTTGGGGTACTTTTCCCTTTGAGTGAACAGTGTGCTAATTTGCTCAGTGTTTTGGCGTTGTTCTTTTTTTGAGACAATTGCACAAGATTCTACCCAAAGCCCTCTAATTCTTCCACTTCAGTGGTCTGAATCCCACTAATAAACAATCAGGACTTTAGACTCCCTTAATAATGCAGAGAGATTCAAACGAAGATGTTTTGCCACTCTCTGCAGATTCCTGTAGGTGCTGCCTGTTGAACAGGCCGGCAAAATTATGGATTTATTCAGGACTGATTGCATTGAGTATGTAAGTGTTTTTTGAAGGATTAAGAAAAAGAGAGAGAGATGTTTGTGAGCTGAATGAATAGGGGGGGATTGCAGCCTCCAAGCTACCCAGTCTGGCGTGCAGCAAGGCTGCGTTAGGAGGAGGGAAGAGACTTACTGCATGGATGGGCAAGCACCCGGACCTCGTCCACAGCGATGTAGCCAGGATGACCCTTCAACGAGACGGATTCAAATATCACCTGCAACACACAAGGCAGCAGTCAGTTTTGCAGACGTGGTTGCAGGCATTTATCACAGGAAGCTGCCCAGCCCCCAAACCCTTTCTGTCTCAGCTTCCCAACAGAACTACTGAAGGCGGTCTTATGTTAGGCTAAGAAGCTACTCTGGCAATAGACTTGGATTTTCAAAACAAAGTAAAAAGGCCACACTCTGGGGACTAGCAAAAGAAGAATCAGCCACATGACACATTTCTAATGGTTTTCAGAAATAACACTTGGATGGAGGGAAAACCACCCAAACATGGCTGGAAACCCTAATCTGCACCTATTTAATTGTTGTTTCAAGTGAAGCTATAATTAGAAGAATTATTTCCCAATATCCCAACTTTCTTATGAAGGGTGAGGGTAAAGCCACCATAAGTCAGGTGAGGTTTACCTTGATATGATTCTACACCCCCAAGGAATAGTCTGTCTAAATTAATAACACCTCTTGAAAATAAGCCCCATACATAACCCTTCAAAAGTGGGCTTCCTCTACTCATTTTTTTTTAACTGCAAACACTCTTCCTTCGACGGCTATCAATTCACTGATCATTCCCAAGCCCCGATCTCCACTCTAGACCCCTCACCTGAACATGGGTCTCACTTACCCAGTTCACAGATCTGTAATTCCACCTAGATATCACATAAGTCCTCCCACACAATAGGATGCAACAGATCTGAATAGCTTCCCTACCAAACTGTCTCCCTCACTGCCCAAAGGGCCTCCTTCCCGAAATACAGACCTCAGTGGGTTGTACTATGGCCCACCCAGTCACTGAAAACTGGGATGCAGACAGCTGCCTGGGCTTCTCCATCTGCTTCACTCCTCACATTCATTTCCTTTTTGACTCTGTCTTCTTAGTATTTCTCATGTCTGCCCATGTCTTCCCATCTCTGCTATTAAGTTGAACCACAGGAAGCAACCATTTTGCAGGTCAAAACCAGTTGGATATTAACAGCACTACTCTGCTTCAAATCTTCATTGCTTTTCATTTCCACCATCTCAACAGCCAACCAAATGGACCCTCTCTCTCCTGTCTTTTACTCCTCAGTTTAAGCCTGTGGATGGACTGGAAGGTGGGTGATGAGACCAACAGGAAAGCCTCCATGTGGAAACTTTTTATGGTCCACGTGGTCACTCCAGGCTAGGATATTCAGAGGCCAGTGGTGTCAGTGAGGCCCAGAGCTCGAACAGTTGTAACAAATGAACAGGGAACTGGAGGAAAAGGTGGTGATGGCTATGAAAAGGCAGTTTCCTTGGGTGGTAAGATCTATCACTAAGGCAACATGTGGCTGCCGGGGAATTACGTAAAGTAACTTGGGGACAGACAGTCACATCAAACACAGAGGAGCTGACACCAGCATGACAACCACTCTAGAAGAGGAGTTTACTAAGACAGCAGGGTCCTTCGGCGAGATTTAACAAGCAAATTGTGCAGAGGGTAGGGGAAAAGTTTGCAGAAATAAAAGTGTGATATCTGCCTCATCCTGCAGGAGCGGAAGTCAACAGAATATCTTTCCATAAGGAATTATCTATTTAATTATATTTCTAATAATTCAATGGAAACCAAAAGCAAAGTCCATAGGAAAAATTAAAAATAAAATACAATGAACACAGAAAACACATTTAAAAGAAATAACACAAAAACATTCAAATTGCGTAATAAAAATAATAAAAGAAATATTTCTAATGTGACAAGAAACATCAATAGGTTAAAACAGAGAAAAGCTCTCAGACTCTCTAAACAAAGTCTAATCGTATGCTGTAAGATAAACACCTAATACAGAAGGACTCAGTGACAAAAACAAGTTGAACAAAGACAATAGGAAAATGCAAATAAACACAAAATTGCAAAAATGTTGCAAAAGCATCAAAGTAGGACTTAAACCAAAAAGAACTATAAAACCATTAAGTGGACTAAAATCGTCATATAAAAAAGATGCATGAGTCAAGAGACTTAAAAGGAGAAAATGATGGGAAAAGGAAAAAAAACCCAACAACTGAAGACTTTAACACATCTTAGACTCTAATCAATCAAATGGAAAAAATTTAACTATCAAGTATGTATCTAACATGAATGATAATGCATTTACTAGATATATGTTAACAGAAATTTTCTTTTCAAATGCTCATGGACTGTTTGTACAAAGATCCCATAATAGGCTAAAGCGTAACTTCAATAAATCCTTCAAAGAAGGAACTCTACAGGTTTGGAGCTATACATTTTCTAACCAAATTCACTAAAGCAATACATTGATGACAAAAGCTTAAAAATCAATTTCTGTAAGTTGAAATATTGTGTATTTCTTAAATACATAATAACTATAATGTCAAAATATGTTTTGCATGTTAACAAAAGTCTAAATGAAACAAAATTAGAAGTCAAATGGCAAGTTGAAAACAGTATCTTCAACACACACGCCAGCTAACAGCTAAATATCCTGTTTTGTGTAAAGAATTCTTGAGAATCAACAAAATAAGTAAACTCTCCTGAAGAAAAATTGGCAAGTGAGCTCAGCAGGTAACTCATAAAAGATGAAGTAGAATTGGTAATGATTTATGAATGCAATTTTCTTAACGACACTAGGGAGATTATGATGGATGAATATTTTCTTTATACTTTTCTGGATTTTCCAAAATTTCTTCAATAAAAATGAGCTACTTCATATTGACAATAAAAATTAAATGCTTTAATGTGCATTACATTTTCCTATCTCTCTGCCTGTTACACTATCACTGTGTCATGTACACTGTCCAACTCCACTAGAGCATCTATCACGCCATCTTGTAATCACTTCATCAATTATTTCATTCTCTAAACTCTAAACCTATTGGAAACAGGAGCAGTGTCTTCATTCATTTACTCACAGATTCATTCAATATCTACAGAGACCCTTCTCTGTACGAAGCCCTGAGGCACATGCTGGGGCTATAAAAGTGAACAAGAATTAGGTTCCTAGCCCTGATAAACTTTACATTTTGTGAATGGCAATGGAAATTAAATAAATGTAGAAAATTAAATTCATTTTGTGACTGGTGTTATGAAGGAAATAAACAGAATGTTGTGATGAAGAGTAAATAAGAGGGAGAGAGTCTACCTAGAGTGTTCAGGAGAGACCTCTAAGGAAGGGATAATTAAGAGGAGACCAGGAAGATGAAACTGGCAAATCAAGGAAGAGGTGGTGGAACGTGCAAAGGCCATGAGTCAGGAAAGAGCTCGGGGATGACCTGGGAACACGAGAATGAGACCCTGGTGTGGCTGGGATACAGTGAGGCATGAGGCAAGCCTGGAATGTTAGCTTCAGGTCAGATCACATGAAGGCCTACAAGACTTAGTAGGGAGCTCACATTTTCTTCTGTTACTGAACAAATTGAAGCAGCAAAGTGACATACTCTAATTGACACTCTAAAAAGATCATTTTGGCTATTCTGTAGAAATTGACTAGGAGGGGGTACACCTGAGCAAGGATGAAACAAACAGACCTATCCGTTGGCTACAGCAGTGACCCAATCAAAAGATGAGTGAGGCTTGGACAAAGGTGGTGGCTCTGAAGAATAAAGATGTTGATGGTTTGAGAGGCATCTTCAAGGGAGAGATGAAAATAACTGCTGTCAAATTAAGAGGGGAGGAGTGAAGAAAAGAAAAATTGCAATGATAACTCTTCAACTGAAGGCCTGAGATTCTAGGCTGATTATGGTGTTATTTATTGACATTGGGAAGATGAACATGTGTGCATGGGCAAGCCCGCAGGGCTACGTCAAGATTTCTCTTGGCCATGTTAATTCTGAGATGCCAATTAACCATCTTATTGGATATACTGAGTAAGAAGCTGGCATCATATTCTGAAGCTCATGGGTGATCTAGGACCAGAATTACAAATGTGGCAGATTTGGCATCTAAATGTCGTTTAAAGCTATAGAACTAGATGAGGTCACCTTGGAAGACAGAGTGCACAGGTCAAACAGGACTAGGGCCCGAGGCCAAGTGCTGAAAGCCCAATAAAGGATTTCATAGGACGGCGGGGACTGGAACTTGGTTTTAGGTAGAGAGGAATGAGTCAGGGAAACAGCATAAAATACAAGGGGATGAGGAATGAATGGAATAAGGTTCCAGAGGAGGCAGGAGTCAGCTGGGATCAGGAGACCAGGGGAGGTACGTATCATTATTGACCAGGGCGGACACCTCATCAACTAAGACTGAATGATAATGAAAACAGAGACCTATAACCACGATAATAAAGGCCAGCCATATTAACCTTTTATTAGTAGGTGGTCTCAATCTAGCCTCTCAGCAGCCCTGAGAGGGGGGACCAGCTGAATCACCAAAGCTCAGTAAGGAAGCCAGAGGTGGATGTAGGACTGAGGCCCTGGTCTCCCGGTTCACGGTCCAGGACGACGTCCACTCCCAGACGTTAATGAAAAGCAGTCCAACTCTCACTGCGTCAAAGCACGTGGTTGGGCAGAGTTCTGACTGTTTTTTTTTTTCCCCCGGTTAATCAAAGTTCAACTCTATTAAGCTCCTGTAACACTCTGTTTGTCACATCATCACCCAGTATCTAACCTATATTGTAATTATTAACAAACACTCCGTGAAGGAACCCAAGGCTGGTCGTGAGAGGATGGATGCGTGACAGTGAAACAGACATTTCTTCACTGATCTCTCTCCTTTCTTTTGCAGAAATAACAATTTTGTAATGAGACAGACAATCTTTTATTCATCAGAATTCCTCTCAGGAATATTTTTTTATGAAAAGTGCTGGGATAGGTGAGACTTCGGTTTCTCAAATATGAGAGAGTAATATTGTATAAGAAACAAGGGGAAGAAGGTTCTGGTTTTTCATGAAATGAATGAACAGCTGTAAAATACTTATAACACACATAGTAAGATACCAATAAATGTTCCTGTTATTACTGCCCTTATTCTGGGGAGACGGATGGGGGAGTGGAGAGGGAAAATATGAGGAAATGGTGGGAGAGGGAGAAAGCAGTGGACTGCCCAGTGGAACTGTCCTTTGTGCTGCCCACTCCAAGTTTCCACTGAAGTTCAATAGACTCTTTGATGTGAGTGATGACAGGCAGAAACTGATAGAGGCTGGGCTTTGGGTCCATGCAGAGGTATGTGGACATTAAGAGACACATGTGGTTGCAGGAGCCATGGAAGCTGGGGGAGGTGGTGGGAAGAGAGTACAGAAGCCTGGGTGAAGGAGACCCTAACAGCCCACAGAATCCTTGATGAAGGCTCCAGACTCACAAGACATTAGAATTAAGGTCCACGGTATGTTTCTAACAAAAGGCAGGCCCTGGATGCAGCTGAGAATAACATACCTCCCAGAACATATGGGGAATATCCTCCCCATCATTGCCAGGCTGCTCCGAGCAGAATGCTCACAAAACCTACAGGAGCCAAGAGGGTCCTGTTCTGGGCACGCAACTCCAGAGTTAAGATGAAAAAAAAAAAAACAAAAGTCATGCAAACTGCCATGAGATAGAACCCTCAGTTCAGTGCCAGAAGAGTCAAGAGCTACAGCAGAGACACAAGGCTGGGGATATCAGAAACCGTGCCAAGGAGGCCACCATTCCTCCCTAGAAAGGAAAGAAAAGGCAGACAGGCCCGTGGTGAATGGGCTTGGACTCGCCTGCTGACGCACGTCCCCTGAACACTCAGCTCTTGCAATGGGGCTGACTTGCAGACCCACATCCAAGCTTCCAGGGACAAGCACCAACCCCGGGGAGCACAAAGCCAGGCACTGAAGAGGGAGATCCCCCATGGTGGCTAGACCCTGCCCTCAAAAGATTATGGGGTGGCAGGTCTCAGCCATGGAGAAGCAATGGGTACTGGGAGTAAGCTGGCTGGGTCAGCCTCTAGAAATCACTTCCTTATCCATGCTGCATGCTTTCTTGTTCTGAACAAGATCCTGGCGATGCAAATTATCACGGGGCAGCACACAGGAAAGCAGCATGGCCAGAGACATTCAAACATCAGGAGAGATGTGAGGGCTCCCCCACCCCAGAATTCTCACTGCTGATGAAAAAGGAGGAAGCCCTCTCAAAGACACGGAAGAACAGAACAGAGCTTCATCTTGTAGGGTTCAGGAAAAGCAGCTGCCAGAGCTGCAGTTCAGCCCCCAGGGCCAGGTTCCCAGCCGACAAAGTTCTGGGGAACGTGGATCACTGGCATCCTCTCTTCAGGTCGGAATGTGCCCCAGGAAACATCTGCAGCTTTGGGTGGAGATGATCACTCCATCAATCTGCTTCTGGCGTGGGGACCCTGGTCAGGAAGACTCTACCTGGTACTAGCCAGCTCCCGTTCCTGGGTACAGGCACCACAAAGGGACAGGGTGATGTCAAGACCTTTGTGATAGAAAGACCTGCCCGGTGTTCCGAGGCGAGGGAGAATGGTCATCCTCAAGCCGAGCATGCTCAGAAGGAAACTCAAACCAAGGCCCCTGAGGAATGAAAGCCAGGAATGGAAGAAGAGCCAGAGGAATGAGTGAAAAATTGTGGAGGCTGCTCTAGAACTGTGTTCACAGAGGGTAGGGAGGCAGGGGTGGAGGGGACACAGAAGACGGCTCTCAGTGATATTCCATATCAGTCTACAGAGGTGAGGACACTGAGGTGCAGGGACTGGAGCAGAAAGCCTGGGCTGAGAACCCCAACTTCCCTGCAGGACATCCTTCAACCCCAAGGAGGCCATGTGTTCCTACTATCAACCACACATTCCCCAGCCCCTACACCCTTAGAGGCCTCCTGGTATTGAGGGGATGAAGTTTGCACAGAAAGGTGCCAGCTTCTCCCAGAGTGGGAGCTGCTGGGCAAAACCAGGAAGTAGTCTCCCAAGGGAGGCTCAGAGATGAGTCACCCATAACCCCTCCAAAAAGTAGGTTGTGTGCCTGTCTGGGGGAGGGTGTGGGTATGTCAGGACATGGTGTAAGACACCTGGCATTTTATGCCCACTTTTGCAGTCCTCAAGCAGAGAAATGTATACAGCACAAACTTCAAGGGGCTGCAAACATTTTCTCAAAAGATAAGAGATAGAACAATGTTGGATCTCCAGAACTCCTCTTCGGAGGAAGACCATATACATTATCATGGGGGAAGACTGCCTGAAGTGAAATTAATAGACACTCTTTTCCCTTTCCCACACCAGCCCAAGGAGGCCTGTGTAAGACAAGGAGGGGGGTTTGCTGCTGAGCGGGGAAGGTGTGGGTGGGTAAGAGAGAAGGGAGGTAGAGGGAGCTCCTCCCTGTGAGGCACCCTCCTGGATGGTGCATGAAGTTACCAAATCCACAGAGCACCAGATACCAGAGGAATTCCTGAGAAAGACTGGGCTTCGAGTCCAGCTGAGTCCAAGTCAGGGGAGTCTGAAATTTCAGGGTTCTCCATAGCACTTAGAAATGCTGAATAAAAGGTAATTTCACCAAGGCAGGTGATGGAGAACAGAAAGCAAGTGGCTGCAAAATTAATTAAAGTTCTTGGTTTTTTTTTTTTTAATATTAGGACAGAAAAGTTCAGAATCATTAGAAACGTGAAATAGACTTACTGTCACCTGGAAGGAGGCAGCCATCTGAATCATGATTGCAGTCACACTGGATGAGCCCTGTCCTCCCGAGAGGAGGCAGGCGTGGGGGTGGGTGGCCCTGCTGAAGGTCTGCTGCTAGAAAGCCCACTGATAAGAAAGATGAAATTTCCCTGTTTATTACAGGGCCACTGTGAAATATGATTTTAATAAATGAATACATAAGCCATCAGGGTCTGAAGCCCAGCACTGCTGAAAACCAAAATGGTACTGAGTCTATCGAATCAGACGTGCAAAACCAGAGCTTGGGGGCTGGTGAATTTTCAAAAGCATTTTGCAAGTATCTTTGACCCTCCTGATATGCCCCATTTTCTCTCCTCAGATGTAGATGTAGGTGGCTGTCCCTGGGTGTGCGGTGAGTCTGGAAGCAGCAGGCTGGTGTGTGTGCACCTGAGGGTGTTTCACTGTGTGTGCGGCCATGGGACTATCCATTAGCGGCTGTGTGTGCGTCTCTTCTCAACTGTTGCTTTCAGCACATTAGTGGATTTTTCACCACAAAGCTCAGAGCAGAGGAAACATAATGTATGTAATGACACTGTCGTGGCCAGCAAGCTGGGGATCAGAACATTGTCCCAGACCAGGCTACTATCACAGGGCCCGCTCAGAACACAATCACAGCAGTGTTTCTTTAAAGAAGGCCTTCTTCCTCCATCCTCTTCATCTGTTCTTCCCTCTCTTCCTCCTCCCTCCCTTCCAACAATTGCCGAGGCCCGTGGCAAGCCTGGTGTGTGTTACCTGATATGATACTATCTCATTTAATCCACAGACAAACGCTTCATCGTACCCACTGACCTCTCCATTCTACAAACCAGAGAGCTGTGATTCAGGATGGTGGTGGAATAGAATCCAACATTACACAGCTAGTGAGCAGAAGAGTCTCAGAATGGGCATGATTTTTTTTCTCTAAAAGCAAGAAACTGGAGTCAGAGGACCCAGGTGGGATTATGGGACCTCAATTTACCAATAATATCCCCTATCCAGGACATGCTGCTGCACAACACAGGAGCTACTACCAGATAAATGAGAGGCAACATGCTTACCACAGAGCTGGGGCAGAGGAGGTGCCTAGGAAATGCCCTCTCTTCCCTCTACACCCCGTCAAAGAGTGTGGCCATCAGTAGGTCTGTCCCTCTCCTGGGCCACTTCTCTTGTTCTTCATACTTGCACCTCTGGCCCCATCTGCACCAGCCTCTAGGTAGGGAGTTTCCAAATGGAACCCTAAGGCCTCCCTGAGGGGACCCATGGGCTTATAGAGACACTTGACATTTATACAAGTGAAACAGAGGGGGAATTTTAGGACCAGGGCATCAGGGCTCTGGCCCCAGCTTTGCCAATGATTTGCTGTGTGGTTTTGAACTTCACTGTCCATTTCTGGACCTCAGCTTTATCACCTACATCAGAGTTCAGCAAACTATGGCCTAGAGGCCAAATCTGGTCCATCACCTGATTTTATACCATTAAGTTTTAACTGGAACACAGCCATGTCCATTCATTTATATGTTGTCTACAGCTGCTTTCACAGCACATCTGAAAGAACTATATGCCATGGATGCTGAAGTGAAGGATACCTAAGAATCTCCTGACCCCTCACCTTGCCACCCTCAGGTTCATCTCCTGCTTCAGACCCCAGAGAAACTTCTCCATGATGCAGATCTGACTGTGTCACTTTCTTACTCAAAGCCTTTCAACAGCGGGAAAGGGGTTTAACTGCACATAGGCACAAGGGATCTTACTGGGGTGACGAAAATGTTCTAAAGCTAGCTTATGGTAATGGTTGTGCCACTCAACAGATTTACTAAAAATCACTGGATTGCATACTTAAAACAAGGGGGTTCTACGATATATAAATTGTAATTTGAGTTTAAAAAAAGAAAAGAAAAACTTTCAACAGTCCCAGGCCAAGATGACATGGAGCTGTCCCTCAAAGTGTGCTCTGTGGGCTGGTGGCATCCTATACAGTGTTTGTGTTATCAGGCCACAACGAGATAAAAGGCGTTAAGAAACTGTTAGAGCAATTTGGTGTTGCTGTGGCATTTTTACTGCAGTCTGTAAAAGTACTGGTTCATAATCAGTTGAGAAAAAGCTTGTCTTTCATCACAGATAGTTTGAGTAGCACCACTCCAGACTAGAGAATAAATTTAATCTCCTCATCCTGGCCCCCCATGACCGACTCATCCCTGTAGGCTTAGCCCCCCCCATATCTCCTTTTCAACCTACCTGGAAACAACCTAGAGTTTCCAGACTCTGCCAAAATCTCTCACTCACTCCTCCAGTCCATGGCATGCACTACCTTTTCAACTCAAATGCCTTTCCCTGCCATTTTCAATAACTATTTATTCATCCTTTAAGACTCACCTGTCATCTCCTCTTAGAAACCATCCTTACTGTCTCACCCTCAAACACCCTCTTCCTCAGGCACAATATCTAACTAGTTACCTCATCTCTCTGAACCTCAGTTTTTTCATCTATAAAACAGGCATATTAATAGTATCTCCCTAATCCAACTGTTGTAAGAAATTATTTTAGAATTTTATATAATTTGTATTTTATAATTCTTATAATTATTTTATAATTTCAATCTCTAGGTTCCTCCAGCATCTTGTCAAATCCACATGCATCCCCCTATACTGTAAGTGTTTATCTATATATCAGTCAGTCTCCTGGATTGGCTCACCTCTGCATCCACCAGGTCTAGCTAGGATCAGCTCCGTAAACACAAGGTGAACAAGCGAGTAAGTAAACGAAGTCCTTTCTAGACCTAAACTCTAATCAGGGCAAGAGGTATATAGATTTATAACTACTTAGAAAAAAAAAATCAAACTATGGTAAAATGCCATACCTGGTAGAAATGTGGCCAGAAGGTGCTGATGGCAAGCTCTGCCTTCACCCAGCCCTCAGTGACGACTCCGGACACGTTCCAGACGGGGTTCCCCTGGGGCCCGCCATTCACCTTCACATAGACGTTCAAGGCCCCCGGGCTGGACCTGTCACGGCTGGAGAAGTAGTAGTGGAAATCGATGCAGTGGGTGTCATTCTCCTTCAGAGTCGGCAGGAGAAGGTGGGCCTTCTGGCCAGAAGCCCTCCCGGAGCTGTTCACCATCATAAAGGATCCTGGAGACCCACAAAGGGGGCGGGACGCAGAGACAAGGAGAGAGAAAGAACATTCTTCTGAAAATCAGTCATACACATAAACACAGTGGCCGGAAATCAAGTCTCTCTAGGAGGGTCTTGTTGATCCTGAGGAAGCCACATTTCCTCTCTCAACTTGAGTATCCTGTTCTGTAGCTGGGAATGAAAAATCCTACTCACCAAGGCAGTTTTAAGAATTAAGAGACAGGAACATACATGCATGGAGCATTTCTACAAAGTAAACATTCCACAAACATTTACAGGGAAAAAAAAAAACATTAAAAACCAGTAGCTCCTACAGGAAGCATGGAATAAAAACCCAGGAATTTAGTTAACTGCAACCTCCATGGGTGAAATGAGGTGAAATATAACTTCATTCAAGCTTGGGTTGTCTCAGTGGAAGCAGGAACTCTACAACACCCACGTGCTGTTCTAACATATTCCACCTGGAGCCCTGCATTAGTATCAGGAATCTATCAGAGGAAGGCATGTGAAAAGTACAGCATACTCAAGTCAGCAAAGAAGACCTTCAAGAAATGAGAGAACCAACCGAAAGATGAAATGGAGGGTAAGTCATACTTGCTAAGCATGTAAGGAGTACCAGTGTGATGCTGAGTATCTCATTTATGAAGTATTCTATTGAATCTTCAAAATGACTCTGGGAGATGGAGGGTTTTCATTTTATTTAAAGACTGAGTGACTCACTCTGGACCACTCAGACAGGGAGGGATGACACCCAGATGATCTCCAACCTCACAATTTATGCTATTTTCACTATTTGCAAACAACATGACTGTTATTTGCAAGCATTAGAAAAGGCTGTCTCCTAGAAAGGAGGTGAGCCTCTTTGGAGTTACTTTGTCTGATTAAATGGTTGCTTCTAGTTCTTCACCCTTCCTAGGATCTATGCCCTTAGCTTTTGTCTAGGCAGTCCCTCCCAAAAGAGGCACAGGATGTGTCCCCATCCCACGACTTTGGGCACCATTTGCTTTGGTCAAAAGGATGCCAACAGAATGAGGCTTGAAATGTGCCTGCCTTGTCGGGCTTGCCCTCTGGCACTACAGCCACCTTCCATGAGAAGAATGTGCCCCCAGTAGCCACTGCCCTTTCAGCCTGGGATGAAAAACAGATGCATGTGGAAGAGAACTGAGCTCAATGGACAGTGAAGAAACAAGCCATGCTACCCAGGCAGCTGGAAACACAGCCACATGGCCAACAAGCCCAACCTGGATCAGCCAGTCCACTCTGGCTGCTCAGACCCAGGAGCGGGAGGATAAATGCTCACTGCTGTTTGGCACAGAGTTCCCTCTTGGTTTGTTAGGCACCATTACTGTGGCAATAGCTAATTGATGAAGGTCGCCTGAGAGAGCCGACTTAGGCAAGAAACCACCAGGAGGCACATTCAGTTCAAAGGACCTCTTAACAAGCAGAAAGGATTCAAAATGGGATGGACTGCTGGAGAGACACAGTGCATTCCCCATCACTGCAGGTGGTTAAACAGAGCCTGGACAAATTGAGGAGATGACTAAGGAAATTTCACAATCAACTGTGAAGGCTGAACTCTGTGACTTAAAGAGTCTTACGATTCTATGAAATAAACTGCATCATAAAACACTCAAGTGATTCTGGAATGAATATTCACACCTAGAAAACCACTGTTGCTTTGAAATCTTATTTTAGCCACTAAAATCTTCAATCAGAATGAAACCTTAAGACTCCTTATCCTCAACCAAGATGAGCCACTTCAATAGCTGTAAGTAGCCTCATTCTTTCACCCTAATACCAAAAAGACTAACAGCTGCCAGATAATACGTGCTGGGCAATTCATATCATGTTGGGGTTCTAGAGGGTACCAGTCATTCGTAGCTTGTCTCTTTTCGGTTCAGAACAAATTTAAAAATAGACACAGGAGAGAGAGTGTGTTTGTGTTCAAAATCTCAACTTTACTATTTACAAAGCTGGATTAGAGAAAGCAACTTGAACTTGAGGCTCGTATTCTCCCCTGAACCAGCATGCACAGCAGCTAGATGATCAAGGACTCTTTCCTTCTGACTCCACCCAGATTCCTAGGGCTTACCCCAGACTGAGCCGGCAAGAAGCAAGGTGATAAGGACAGAAACACGAATCAGACTTTGGACATCCCACCAATCAGAAAACTCACCCACCCCCTGGGGTAGGAGCCACTGCAGGTGAAGCAAAAGTCGTATCTTCCTTGTGTTTCCAAGAGGGTAAAGCTTCCTAGTTTATGGCCAGGCAGGAAGGCCAGGGCACATGGAGAGCTGTCCCTTGTCAGGTGTTATCTCCAGTCATCATAACCTCCCACTAAGGCAGCAAGGAAGGAACCACTGCAGGGGGGAAACTGAGGTGCAGAGAGAAGTCAGCATCCATGTCCGTATCTGTTTGCTGACCTACACCCCACAGGCTTCCAGAAGGTCTCCCTGGGACAGAGGAGTGATGACCCACAAGACCCACAAGCCCCTGGCCACAGAAGGGGAGCACATCTACAGGTAGGGAAGGCAGCCTGTGAAGCAGGCAGTGTCTGGCTTTCTCCACTCAGAACCCTAGGATGCCCCATGGACATTTAAGCTTCTAGCCTCCTGCCAGTTCACACCAGGCTTCTTCTGTCCACAGCAGAAAGTTGAGAAAATTTCTCTTCCACCAGCTCAGGTTCCCACCGCTTTGCATCCCAGCTCTGCTGGTGAAGCAGGCTCACTGAGGAGGTGGAGCCATTTAACGTCCATCCACCCAGCCATTTAACGTCCATTTAACGTCCATTCCTAGGCAGCAAGTCTAGGAATCCCTTCCATCTTGCTGTCCCCATGACTGTTAATAGAGATGATACCATTTCCCTGAAGGTAGGAGCTGGTGAAGGTGCTTGGTCCTCCATCAAGTCTCCACGCAGCAGAAACTGCTGGTCGATTAGCAAACTTGTCCTCTCTGTTCTGGGCAGATGGCTGGACCATGCTCCCCAGCCTCCTTTCATAGTTTGATGGGACCATGTGTCTGGGCTCCAGCCAACAGGACCTGCGTATGAAGTGTGCCACTTCCAAGCCTGGTGCTTGAAAGCTGACCACCCCTACTACCTCTCCTGACCCTCATTGTTCCATCCTCCTTTATATCATTCTTTAAAGGATGATTCTCGGACTGGCAATCTCAGCATCACCGGGGAGCTGCTAAGAAATGCAGACTCTGGGGGCCCCACCCCAGGTCTACTGAATCTGAATTTGCATTTTATTAAGATCACTACTGGGGCAAAAGGCATGATACCCAGTGTGTCATGAGCACCAAAAAACCCCCAAAAAACAAAAAGATCCCCAAGTAATTTGGATGTACATTAAGGTTCTAGAATCACTGCTCCATTGTCCTTTTCCCATCTACCAGCTGAAAGTAAGGGATTCTAGGAGCCTAAGTGACAACAAAGCCACAACAAAAGGAGTCCAGTGCCCTGAATGACCATGACCACGAGGAAGGCCACCCACCTACTGGGAACACTCATTTTGGACTTTAATTAAACAAGGAATAAACTACTATTGGGTTATTAAGCCACTGAAATTTTGAAGCTTATTTCTGCAACTAGCATTATCATTATTATGCTGGCTTCCCCGTAGAGCCTCTGCTTCCTCCTAGTCCCTTTATTTAAGGAGATAACATGAGAAACAGTATTTACTAAGCAAGGCTGCAAGATGCTCCAGATAGGGATGTCATTAAGAGCAGTGTCCTTTGGTAAAAAGAATCAGAAAGATGAGAATGAAAAGAACGGACTCCAAGAATAAATCCTTGAGAAGGGAAAGAAACATCCTGGACCTTCACTAAGACACTTTGTGCCTCAGGGGGGCCAGAGTTGGGTTCAGTTAGCATAACACCACCCCCTGCCCCCTAATGTCGGTCTCTGTGACTTGATACGCATCCTCTGGCCTGTAGACTAGACAGAAAGGTATGTGTTTGGGTGCAAGGCTCAGAGAGATAAACAAGAAAATTGGAAAAAAAAAAAAAAAAGACAGAAGAAAGAAAATGATGACTGCCCACCCCACCCAGCCTACCCACAAAGGAGGGATGGGTCAGGCCAGAAGGGAACAGCAGGATGGAGCCCTGCTCAGGAATGTTCTAGTGAGGCTGGGAGAATGAGCAGCGTGGCCTTGGAGTCCAAGTGACAGAGTGTAAGAGAGTAACCCCCGGCGATGCGGAAGGGTGGGGGAGGCCAGCAGCACCTGCATCTGGCACACCCCATGAGAGGGGAGGGGTACTGTGACACTGGGAAGGGCTCCCACAGCACCATCCGTGGTGGGGGTCTCTTTCTACACCATGCAGGCAGTGGGTTTCCAAGAGGAGTCCAGAAAGGGGCAACACAGGCGACTGACCTATACTCGTGCACTCACGAGATGCCCAAGGATTCTCATGAGTGACTGGGGGGAACCTTAGGAGAGCAGACAGAGGCCTGGCAGTCAAGCAGGTGGAGGCTTGGGGACAGAGATTTAGAACTTGGATTAGTGTCTGATCGCTGCTGTAACTAATGACCACAAACTCAGTGGCTTAACACAACACAAACTTATTCTCTTCTGGTTCTGGAGGTCGGAAGTCTGAAATCAAGGTATTGCAGGCCTGCTTTCCTTCTGAAGGACCATTTTCTTATCTTATGCAGTTTTTAGTGGCTGCCAGCATTCCTTGGCCCATGGGCCCCTCCTCCATCTTCAAAGGGCATCACTCCCACTTCTAGTTCCACAGGTACATCTTTTTCTGACTTTGACCCTCCTGTCTCTGTCTTAGAAGGACCCTATACAACAGGTCCAGCCAGACAGTCCAGAATAATCTCCCCACTGCAAGATCCTTTATTAAATCACATGTGCAAAGTCCCTTTTGTCATGAAAGGTAACACATGCACCTTTCCAAATGTTTGGGGTACTATGACCACAGATGTACTCCCAAGCTACTGATCCAGAGCTATAAGGATGACAGACCCAATCAGATGCCAGCAGCACACTCTCTAAACAGCAGGTGCCCCAGGGAATCTGAGTGCTCCTGTGTGGGTGTAGAAGGTTCCTTGCAGTATCAGATCCTGTCACCATGAAAGTCTTAGGAGGGAAGTATGGTATAAAAAGCAAAATGAGCAGTTAGATCATTTGGCTCCCAACCTGGACAGAAAAAAGAAAAGGTTTTGTGGCTAGAGATGGGGGGGATCCACCTTTCAGCAGTGGAAACTCATCAGGGCAGCTGGTCAGTGCAGCCAGTAATCGTGTCACCTGTTGCTCCTCCGGTGTCCCCCACCACGGCATGTGGCTGCTCTCAGGTCATCCTCCAAGCTGATCAGACTGATGACTTGGAGCAGAAACTTGCCCTGTGGTTTGGACACTCGACATCTGAACTCCCTTCCTGTGTTTGGGGGAACCTCACTCCCACCACCAATTTTTTTAAGAAAAGCCTATTTTCCTCTGTGGAAATGGAAAAGACCAGCCTCCTCTGCAGCTAAGACTCAGGCACACAGTTTCGGTTCTACTGAGCAGGTCCACCCCATTCCAATTTCTGAACCAGAAACTAGTGACTCGGTAAACCAGGGCTCAGTGAAGCTGAGACTGTGCAGAGAGGGCAGCCGAGCTGCAATCACAGTAGCTTGAGCAGCAACCAGTCTTGCTAGAGCAGAGCAGAGTCATGAGTACAAGGCAGAGAAGCAGTGTGATTAAACTCAGCCAGGGTGGGTCGGGACATCTTCCAGGACTGGACTAAGCTGAGCTAGAACTTGAAGAACGACTAGAAGTGAAATCTCACCAACCACTGAACATATTATGAACCCTGATAATGGAATCTGATCAGCTTTAAGCCCTTTCCTGTACCTGTAGGAACTGCAGCTCTGAGCGATACTCACTAGTGTTTCCAAAATTCACCAAGACACCCTAATTAATGATGCCAATCCTCTTGTCCTCACTGCACTTCCAGGTGCAGATCCCTCATATGCCCTTGCCATCACTAGTGATGTCTTAGCGATTGGGTGGGTCCTTGTTAATGTCTTTCTGCCCTGGGACACACTCAGAGGACATATAACGAAACTGCTTTGGGCCCACAGTCAACAAGGTTCAAGAGGCAGCTCCTTCTGCAAACTCACATGGAGTTTCCCCTCCTCCACCAGGGTCAATGCTTACCTGGCACCACTGCCCCCTACAGTTCGACTCTTAATTCCATGTGGCATCATCCTTTGTGTTGGATTTCCTCCTCCATCCCCGCCCTGCAGTCAGTTACTCCCTGCAACAGTCTCCCTCCAGGATTTTCATATCCTAACTGCACAGGGCTCTATTTTTTTCCCTCCTGATGCTCCTGCCCCAGGGATACTGTCTGCACATAAATCTAGTGTAGGTCAGCAGATGTAAAGAGACACTAGGTGGTAGGTATACAGCTAAACTCCACACATCAGAATGTGTGCGCCTCTTCTCTTTCCCAGTCAGGATCCCTTCCATGGAAATGGGCTTGGTGGTAACCCGGGAGGGCATTTCAAGTAGAGCAAACAGCATGTGCAAAGGCACAGAGGCAGGAAGCCATGGCATGCAGCAATGCAAGTGCAGAGTCTTCGGGAAGGGTGGGATCCAGCCATCTGTAGCCCCCACGCACACCTAGTCCACCTTACAGAGGTCTTGCTCCACCCTCCAGAAAGGAAGAAAGCTGTATCTCTGAGCTGAGCACAGGCCTGCCGTTGTAGAGATTGTTCAGGAATGAAAGCCCTCATATATCAGAGCTCAGTGGGACCCTCTTTGATCAACAGGTTGGCTTAATTAATACCATCCCGGGGCTGTCAATTTCCTGAAGATCAAAAATGAGCCAGTCATTGTGCTCAGATCAGTCAGAAACAAGAAAGAGAAAGACTGTAAATACATTCTCTTCCCTTCTCCCCCTGTCCCCCCACAAAATCCATTGGCTTGATAAGGAACATAAAACAGCATTAGCTTCCTCACAGTTATTATACACAGTACCAAAAACTGTGGAATTAAACCAGGAAGCACTCTCTGGCTGGCCATAAATTTTGCATTTTTCCCCCTTTGTGCATAATAATGCCTTGATAAGAGCCCCGTCATTGATGTGTCTGCAACATAGATCCCCTTTTTGGAGGCGAAACGCTTCTCCGTAGCAGATGGTGGCTATTGTGTTTACACATGAGCACCTCAGGATTGCATTTCCTCACGTCGGCAGTAAAAAGAAAGCCCTAATTGAGTTTTTAATGGCTTTGCACATTGTTCATTAAGATTACATGAGTGTGCTCAGCGACTGGCAGCCGAGGGCCCAGAGCTCCGAGAGCTCAGAGTCGTCCCTGCAGACAGGGGGCCCCGCCAGCTTCCAGCGCCAGCACCTACGTGAAGGGAGCGGATAGCAGCAGGGACCCAACTGCTGCCTGGAGCCAAGGCAGCTGTGGCGGCCTGGAACGAATCCTGGATCTGCAGTCAAGAAAACGGGGTTTCAGTCCCGCTTGTGGCATCTCTTAGTTGCATGACTGAGCAACTTAATAAAACTCCCTGGACCTCAAGGTCCTCATCTATAAAATGGGATACTGAAAGCTATCCATCCAAGTTTTGTTGTTGGTCTGTTTTCAGTGAGTATTACATGAAACACTGGACCTGACTCAATAAATGTTAATTTTATAACAAATGGCCAGCAGCAGGTGACAATGGGCCCAATGCAATTTAACATGTTTAATGTCATTGATGGTTATTGAGAACTTTTTTATGTGCCAGGCAATGACCAAAGCATCTCTCAGCATCCCAATGAGGTGGTGCCATGCTATGCCTGTTTTAAAGCAAGGAACATTGAGGAAGGGAGAGAGGTTTTTTTTGCCCAAAGCTACACAGAGGTAGAAAGTGGTAAATCTGTTTATCTATAAAGTCCAGAGTCTTTCATGAGGATGTCTGGAGGCCTCCATCTCCTGCCTTGTATATGAAGGCTCTCCCCCAATGAAGCCCTTATTCTCTCTATGGTAAGTACAGTAATGGCTTCCCAAAGATGTCCACTTTCTAATCTCTGGGACCTGTGACAATGCTACCTTACGCGCCAAAGGGGAATGAAGGTTACAGATGGAATTACAATTGCAAATAAGATGACCTTAAGATAGGAGGAGTATTCTGGATAAGAGAGGCAGAAGAGGCAGAATCAGAGAGGGATTTGATGATGCTATGCTGCTGGCCTTGAAGATGGAGGAAGGAGCCATGAACAAAGAAATGCAAGTGGCCTCCAGAAACTAGAAAATACAGAAGAGGGTCCCCCCATCCTCCAGAGCCTCTGTAAAGCCCTGCTGACACCTCAGTGTTAGCCCAGTAAAACCTACTTAGGACTTCTGACCTCCAGAAATTGCTGTTATAGCAGCAATAGGAAACTAACACACACTCCAGACTTCCTTGCTTCCAAGTTTTTGCTCAGGTGAAGCCGTTCCTGAAATCCACACTGCCTAGTCCAGCCATGGTCCTTCACTAAATTACTTAAATGCACTTCTCTCTATGGCTTTCACTAAAGCCTAGAGACCAGTTATTTCTGCACTGCTGACCCTACATATACCTCTATTACAGCTCTCCTGGACAAGGCTTGATTTAAAAGTTCAGAAGGATGAAATTTAGCTGTCCGAGCACAATAAAAGGGCAAGGGACACAAAAATGTCAAAAGACACAATGCACCATAAACTAAGAAAATAGATGTGGATGAGAAACAGAGTTTTACCAGAAGTATCATGAAAACTAATAATCATTAAGTCAATCATAAACATAACAATTTACCAACAGCCAGGGTAGCAAACATATCATTCAACATTATTCATACTATCATGGAAAGCCTTCTATTTATCATGTATTTAAAAAAAAAAAAAAAGGAAAGAAATCTGCTTCCTTTCTAATACACCAGAAAATGGGGGAGGGGGAATAATTACAGCTTAATGGATACATAATGTCTGTTTAGAACAAAGAAAATACATCCTGAAGTTTCAAAGGCACTGAATACTTGTGAATGTTTTCGTCAGAGTCAGTTTGTGTGAACAAGTAATAACTATTTCTGTAATCATTCATTCAGACCAGCAAGTTGAAGTTAAGCATTTCATATGCAAATGTGTTAAGGCAATTCTCCAACAAACAGCTATCTGATAATCCAAGTAGCTGTGGATAGTGTAGTTGAAAAATGCAATTAAACCCAGGTGGTTGGATTTGAAGGTGCTGCTGGAGGGGCTCCCTATGTGGACCCTTTCCCCCAAAGACCAGGTACTTGGGCACCTGCATTCCTTCCCCATTCCTGAAAAAAAAAAAAAAAAAGATGGAAAAGGACGGAAAAAGGGAGAGAGAGAAGAGAAAGGAAGGAGAGGAAAGCGGGGGAGGTAAGGAAAGGAGGAGAAATCAGGGGAGCAGACAGAGAGGAAGATAGGAAGAGAAGGGACAAAGGAGATGGGGAGGAAGGGGAAGGGAGGCGGTGGTGCCAGAGAAATGGAACACAGGTGAGGAAAAGAACTCTGAGCAGGGAGACAGGAGACGGGAGGATGATGATCACAGAGGCAAAGAAGAATAAAGCCTAAATCATGCTCCACCCTTGACGTCTTCTCACCCCTCTCACGTCCCGAACCAAAATCCAAAGGAAGTTTTTACACGATATCCGGCTTTTAGACCTTCTAATAATCTTACGACAAAACCCGCCCCAGGTAAACATCATGGAGCACACTGGGTTCTCCCCACCTGTAACTGCGTAACTCACTTCCCCCAGCGTCTCAGCCTAATGTCCCAACATCCCAGGAGGAAGAACAAGCATTACTGTGAATGGACCCCAACACAGGACAATGAGAACTTGCTACATAAATGATGAAATATAAGGGTTTGTCTGAGTTGCTCTTTGATGTGGGAAACTGCAGAACTCTTTTGACAACGTCCAGATAGAACCGAAGGGCAGATGATGTCACTCCCCCTTCAGACCCCGACCTCTTCCTGCACATCCATTTTAGTCACGTGGTGCCTCACTCCATTCCTTCACCTGTGAAACAGGTGTGCAGGTAGAGCTTCTGAAGTTCCTTCCAGCCAGAGAAGTCTATGGTTCCAACGCTTTACAGTCACATGACTAGTTGGTGGGGAGTAAGGAGCCAGGACTGCCTTGGATTTTCTAACTAGGCTCCTTCAGGAAAGAAGGTAAAAGAGAGACCTTTTTCCTTGGGTCTTGTTGCTGGAGAAACACAGTCATTTTTATGTTCCCACGAGAATGCCTTTCCCTCATTAATCACACCTGCCCATTAATAAGAACAACAGCAAACACATACTATAGCATATTATTTCTATTAATTCATTTAATTCTAATTTCAACCTTAAGAGGTGGTCACTATTATCATCCTTCTCTTACACATGAGAAAGCTGAGGCACAGAGAGGTTACATAACTTTCCCAGGGCCACACAGCTAGAAGCAGAGTCAAGATTCAAACCCAGGAAAGTCTAATCATCATGCAGCACTTAGGCTCCACACCAAAGGTGAGCGTGCCATGTTTGCTGGCAAGGAGTGATCACTGGGGCTCGCCGGCCTTGCCCTGTGGAGCTGGTACAGGCAGAAAGAGAGGATAAGAGCAGGAGGAAAGAACAAAACTGAAGCCAGTTGTCAAGCTGCTGTCATATTAAGAGTAAAGAGAACAACAGGGCTGCCGGGAACATTGTCAGACCCCAAATTGTTCTTGACATTCATTGGGCTGAGTCCTTTGCTCTAAATCTCTAAATTGAAATGACATGTAAGAGTGTGTGTGTGTGTGTGTGTGTGTGTGTGTGTGTGTGTGTTTTAAATCTCCAAACTCTTCACACATCCGTTGGTATGATAATGCTTTGATTAGTTACATTTATGCTCCAATTACACTCAGAGAATGTTCAATGGTGTTTTATATATAGCATGTTTGCCATGGTCCATGGAAAATACTCGATTATTACTTCATATATTTGCAATAGGAAAAGTCACAAATGGCAACAGGGGAAAAAAATGCAAAACGAAGTGATGACTAAGCCTGTTAAAATAGTGCTGTCTTGCCTTCGCATTACTAAATTGGGTCATTGCTATTATTTCCCGAGCTTTAAAATACCAGGGCTTAAGAGACGTAAAGCATTAAAGCCTACTCTGCCTCACCTGACACTTTTACTTCCCCTGCAACAACTGGGAGTGATTCTGGAAGCACCCTGATTACATCCCCATGGAGTGGCAAGGTCAACACTGGGGAAGGTTTGTGTTTTTGTGCTTTTTTTTTCTGGGGAGAGGGTCCATCTATTTCTCAAAGAGGTCCATAACAAACAAACAAACAAACACATAACATAAATTATGTTAAGAAGCACCCTGAGCTTTGCCA
Organism: Camelus dromedarius; assembly: GCF_036321535.1. Classification (NCBI taxonomy): domain Eukaryota; kingdom Metazoa; phylum Chordata; class Mammalia; order Artiodactyla; family Camelidae; genus Camelus; species Camelus dromedarius. The sequence goes on along the minus strand of NC_087453.1, from coordinate 13,819,292 downwards.
AATGCCTGCCCTGGTGATGCTAGGATAGACTTCTTACTACGAGTGCTGGCGAGAGGCCACTGTGTTACTTTGTTCTTCATCAGCAGAGCCCACGGTGGTTGGTCAAGTGAGGGCATCACATTGCCTAAAGCTGGCATCAGATGAGCCCTCTGCCCCGTCGAGATGTGCTCAGTGTTGTCTGAACCCCGATTCCACAGCAGCCTCTCCCCGAAATCCTCAGCCACCAGGGCCCACTTTCTCCACCTGTTCTCCCTGCCACTGCATCCCTAAGTCAGCTCGTACCTCTGGGCCTCAGTTTCCCCCACGGGGTTCCATGCATGAGGGTAACCCCTCCCCCAGTTTCCTCACAAAATACCCTAGGACCAAGCATTTTTTAAACGGAATGAAATCAGTTCTAGCCTCAGATATCACCTGCACACTTGCTGTGTGTCTGACACTCTAGAGAAACAGCAGTCAGCACGAGATTTTTGCCCTCGTGGAGAGTATGCCACGTAAAAGGCAGTTTTTGAGGGTGTGGGGAGTCCTATGGTCGGGCGTGAACATGCGGAGAGATCTAACCCAGATGTGATTCAGGGAAGGAGGTGTACAGAGAAAGGAAACAACAACTTGCTGGAGCAAAAAAACTCTATGCTGAGGCCTATGGTCACACAGGTGTCAGAAAGGTGAGGAGGGAGCAGAGAGAATGTTCCCAGAAGAAGAAATACACTGTTTCAAAGCCAAGAAACAAGACAGTCTCTAACCTATGGTGGGACCAGAAGGAACTGCAGATACAGAACGAGTGCCCTGTAGACCACCCCTCTAACCTCCCATTCTCATTGTATAGATGAGGAACTTGATATTCAGAGAGGTACAGTGACTTGTCCAAAGTCACACAGCCAGAGAGTGGCAGTGCCAGAATTCAAACTTAGGTGTGTCTGGCTCCAAGGTCAGTGCTATTTCCCACGAAAACAGTGGTTCCCGATGGAAGCATGCATCGTAGCCACTTGGAAAGCTCATTTAAAGATTTCTGGATCTCACCCCTTGTAGGTTTGTGTGGGGCTTCAGAATTCTAAGAAGTTTCTAAGTGAAGCTGATGCAGCTGATCTGAGGGCCACACTTTGAGAAACATTAGTCTAGTTGTTTTTTGGGCTTTTTTTTTGCCAGCCATCATGAGCCAGGGGTCCATAAACCTTGGCAGATGGGCAAGTGGTGCTGCCCCCTCTCTCCATCCAGGGCTGGCAAGCACGCTAACCTGCTTGACAACGCTCCCTCCTACCCTGGGCCACACCCTGTGCACCTCTCTTAGGAACAAGAGGGCTCTGGCCACTGACCATCAAACATGAAGGCTCTCTCTACAGCCTGACCTTAGCAAGGCCTCTCCTCTGACGTGAACAACCCCCCTTCAATCATCGCTAATTACCAAGAATATCATGAGGCACTTACTGACTCCCCCAAATGTACCAGGGTCTGCATAGAAAATAGCACAATAATTATTCCTCCTCTTTTACCATCCTCTAAGGAGCTACAAGAATTTGACAGCTGTTATCCAATTAATCCTGACAGCTTTTGTTTTTAAAATGTAAAGGTATTTCTTTCATCTAAGATAGGAAAAGCCATTTCCTTTTTTGAGGTGAGAATGAGGGCAAAGAGAGGCCAAATGAAACAGCCAACATCATCAGGGTCATTTCTTGCCCCCTGTCTCCTGCAGGGTCGGTGGAATAATGTAGGGTAAGAGTCTAGACGCTGAATTCAGATGGCCAGGTCAAACCCCAGCACTGCCAGCTACCAGCTCTGTGACCTCGGGGAAGATACTGAACCTTTCTGAGCCACAGTTTTCTCATCCGTGAAGTGAGTGATGACAGTAATAGGAGTACCTGCCTCATGGGTTTGAGAATAAATGTGTTTATACATGTTAATTGTTTAGGACAGTGGCTGGCGCCTCTCAAGAGCTAAGTAAATGTTAGCTACCACGGTCGTTGGCGGCAGCAGCAGCATCCCTGAGCCCTCTTGTGGACCCCTGACTACAACAGAGAGTGAGAGAGCTGGCCCTACAAACCAGCAGGGTAAGGTAGATCCCAGCCTCACCTTCCACGCATGCAACAGTCCCAGGAGCAGCAGAAAGCCCTGGCTCTCCCCAGTTTACCTCAAGGAATACTTCTCTTTGCCAGTGGTTCTCCAAATGTGGCCCCCAAAACAGTGGCCCCAGCATCACCTGGGAACTTGACAGAAAAACACATTCCTGGGCCCACCCCTGATCTTCTGCATCAGCGATTCTGGGGTGTGGTCCAATCTCCTGTGCTCCAGGTCATATGGATGCACGCTCAAGTTTGAGAACCATTTGTTTTGGGCAAACAAGTTCCCAGGGGCTCAGCCTATTTGTGTGGACCATGGTAACCCAGGGGACTATGCCAGCTCCCGTCCACTGGATGGTCCCTGCATTTCCCATGAAGGGACAGGCCCCCTGGGTGTCACCACACTGCAAAACAGGGCCAGAGCCTGTGCTCCTGACCCTTGCCCTCCACCACCTGCATGAAACTGCCTTCCCACTCCCACTTCCAGGAAGGCCTCCAAGCACTGCCCCTTGTGGCCCAGCCTGGGAGGGGGCTTCCATCACCAGAGGAGGCGACCATAGTTGGCTCTGCATGTCAGAGGGCAGGAAGAGGACAATACTTGGGGGAAAATGCCGGCTCACAGAAATAGACACACAGGGTCTCACAGTTCTGCTTGAGTCCTTGAAGCCACCAAGATGTCCCCATGGATATCAGTTGGGGCTTTGAAATCAAGCCCCTGAGCCCCCTGACAGTCTTCACCTCTCTCATCCTTCACTTCTCAACCTGTTTCCAGTCCTGTCAACAGCAAATCAGATGTCCCTCTTCACCCTTATATTTCCCCCAACATCCAGCCCCAGCCTCCTTCCCTTGTCCCACTTTTTCTACCCAAATCCACTTTGGACTTTGGACTCCTTGACCACAATGCACACGCCTCCCTCCGCCTTGGTTACCCTCCCTCCTTGGTGCTTCTTTCCCCATCCAGTCCAGGGAAGTCTACACTGCACACCGCTAAAGAGAACAACCCCGCCAGCTCCACTGGGACACAGAAGGAAAGTCGGAGCAGGACAAGAGGAAGGGAAGGAAGCCCTGGGGTTGAAAGCTGCCAGGCAGGCAAGGAGCTCTGTGCCTGTTTTCTGTGGCTGCTGTAAGGGAATGTCGCAAACCCAGTAGCTGAAGCCATAGAAATGCAGCATCTTACAGTCCCAAAAGCCAGGCATTGGGGGTCAAGCTGTCAGCAGGGTTGCCTCCTTCTGAGGGCTGTGAGGGAGCCTCTGCTCCAGGCTTGTCTCCCAGCTTCTGGTGGTTTGCTGGCCATCTCTGGCATTCCTAGGCTTCCCTCTGATTTCTGCCATCAAATTCACATGGCATTCTCCCTATGTGAGTGTCTGTCTCCAAGTTTCCCCTTTTTATAAAGACACCAGCCATACTGGATCTGGGCCCACCCAACTCTGGCATGGCCTCATCTTAACGAATTACACCTGCGATGGCCCTATTTCCAAATAAGGGACCAGGGCCTAGAACTTCAATGTATGAACTGAGGGAGGCACATTTCAACCCATAACAAGCTTCTTAGAGCCATCAACACCCAAAGAGGTGCCTCAGGAGATTTCTGCAGAGGTGATCCAACTCCAAATGTGGAAACATAGTGTAGTCTTATTCTTCATTTTAAAGTGAAACCCAGGAAAAAAACAGAAAAGAAGAAGGGAGGGGAGAAAATCACCCACCACAGAAAGACAACCACACACACATCTTGAGGCATTTCCTAGTCGCTACATTTCCTGGCACGGGTTACTGCTTTCTACAGAGTTGTGGCACTTAACTGGGCTTGCGATTGTGGTTTGTAAACCTTTCCTGAAGAAGAGGCTTAATGAGGGATTACGGTTTATAATGGACTTGTTTGCACTGAAGCTACACCCACTGGGAAAGGCACAGGCAGCCCTTCCACAGGGCTGCCTGCTCACTGATGTCACCAGTTTGTTCTGCAACAAACGTGTATCAAGCACCTGTTATGCGCCGGGCATTGTCAGAGGTCCTGGGAATACAGCTGCGTGCAAAACAGCCGTGGTACTTCATCAGAGGCACTTTGCTGAAATGGAAATTCTCCTCCAGGGCTTTGGGACAAGTTGAATAGGGTGTCTGCAGGTGCCGCCCAGGGATGCTCACCAGCCTTTTCATCCCATGATCTTTTCATTTTGAGTTCTTGATTTTTAGTTCATCTTTTGATGCTCTGAAGTACCTGTTCGGTGATTATTTCCCCAGAAAGGATCTCTGAATGGTATATTTTCTGAGCCCATGCATTTCTCAGACTGCATCATTTTTATAGCATAGACCATGAAGCTACAACTGATTTTCTTGGCTCTCAACCTACTGCCTTCTAGAGATCACAGACCCATGCCTTCACACTTGGCTGACAGAACAAGGCAAGCAAGCTGGTCTTTCTGTCAGATCCTCATCTTGTGAAGCAGGTAGCTGGGCACATCTCACACCCTAATTCCTAGTATACAGAAGATTCTTTCATCCGGTGGGTTTACACTTGAGAGCTCAGCATGGCGATACAGATGCAGGAGTCATACTGCCTGTAGTCACATCCCTTCTCTGCCCTCTCCTAAAGGGCATTGTGGGGCAAACTACTTAGACTCTCCATGCCTTCTGCTTCCTAATCTGTAAAATGGGGATAATAATAATAATAAAAAAAAAAAACCCAGCCTCTTAGGATCATCATGAGGATTAACTGAGGTAATATACGTAATGGTTCAGAAAAAAGGCTGACAAACTTTCTCACAAAGGGCCAGATCATCAATGTTTTAGGCTTTGCAGGCCATGTGACCATACTCCACTCTACTGCTGGAACATGACAGCGGCCATAAAAACGAGACAGACAAGTAAACGAGGTAGTGTCCCAATAAACCTTCACAAAAACAGGTGGCAGAGGCAGCCTACAGGCTGTAGTTTGCGGACCCCTAACTGAGAAGAGTACCCAGCAAATACTAAGCTCTCAATAAATGTTAGACACTATTATTGTTAACTATGATTCGATTCAGAAGGATGGTGGTTGGCTCATCTCCTATGCTTACTGTCTGGTTCTCTGACACTATGAACAGATGGTGTACATGAAAAACCCCCGTCCACAGAAGCCTCCCTCCCAGCCCACCTACAGCACTCTACCACAACCACCAGGATGCAGTGTGCTGCCACCATCTCCCTACTAACTTTTGCCTTGTGGTTTCTGTGAGTTTCAGCCTCCAGTAGGATGTAAAAAGAAAGGGTGGGAGGAAAACAATAGAACTTCGAGTGCTTCAGAAAGTTGCATTCATGCTCTAAAAGGGTGTTGATCCCATGTTGCATTCATGCTCTAAAAGGGTGTTGATCCCATGTTAGGTGGGTGCGGATCTTTGTCTTCGACCAGAGGAACAGGAAAGAACTAAAGCCACGTCTTGCTTTTGCTGGGGCACAGAGCAGGTGGTTGATTTAACATTTATCTTCACCGTTTCAAGTAGCCTTAGACTTGAGGGACCTGTCTCCCAGATTCTGCCCAAGGGCTGCCTGCCTGCCTTGCTATGTCACTTTTGTTGCTGTCCTCATGGGAATTTTTATGGGAAGCTGTAAGAGGCTGGATTCCCAGAGGATCATAAAGTTGATTTCCACCCTGGACTCCGAGCATCCAGAGTAGAGTTGCTGAGCCCTGTGATCTCGGGGTGCCCTCTGTCTCACCCCAAACATGAGGCTCCAACTCTTCATCCACGTCTCGGGACTTTCCCAGCATTTCCTTTACCACCTACACCAAGTAAGCTATACCCTGCTTTTTCCATTGCGACCAAAAATGATGTATTAGGACCCAGAGCCTAAAGCACAGACAACAGATATAGGCGAAGATGGGTTCTCTCGTACCTAGATGAGCTTCCTAGGGCTGATGTAACAAATTTCCACAAACTTGGCGGTTTCCGATGACAGAAATTTATTCTCTCGCAGTTCTGGAGGCCAGAGTCTGAAATCAAGGGCTGTGTTCTCTCTGAGGGCTCCAGGGGAGACTCATTTCTTGCCTCTCCCATCCTCTGGGGGCTGCATCACTCTAGTTTCCGCCCCTGTCTTCATCTGGCCTTCTCCTCTGTGCCTCCGTGTTTCAAATCTCCCTCTGTCTTTCTCTTATAGAAACACCTGTCACTGGATTTGCAACCCACCCCAAATCCAGAATGATCTCACCTTGAGATCCTTAACTTAATTACATCTGCAAAGACTTCCATTTTCCACAGGTTCTGGGCGTTAGAACCTGAACAAAATGGGTCACTATCAACTCATTCCAACTCCAGTGAATGACCCTGTGCGTGTCACTTGCCCTCAGGCTGAGACCCAATGTCTATACTAACAAAATATAGAGAGAGGAGAAGGAGATCTGCTTGGCACAGTTAGAAGCACAGGAAGAGCATGAATTACACATTTGTTGAATCTGCATCAGGCACCCACCCCATGGCCACAAAGTGGCCTCCTGGGCTGGTTAGAACTTAGAGACTAACCTAGCTCCTGCAGAGCTAACACAAAACACTAAACCCCGTTCACGTTCAGGATTGCACTCAACTGTCCCCAGAGTATTTTCCAGTTCTAACCTACGACTGCATGAAACAGAATGTGGTGTCTCCAGTCCCTTATCTGTTGGATAAACACACAGGTTGGATGGAACGAGTTCCAGATTCCTTCCAGCTCTCACAGCCTATCGTTTTAGGATTTCTACAAAAGTTTAGGCATTAGATTCGTGATGAGGAACTAACTCAAGAACTGAAATACTGTCCCCCACCCACAAGGGTGAATCAGATTCGACAGCCATTTCTCAATGCTGCTTCCTGCTTCTGCTCAGGTCATGGCCCACCCTGGCTCATGGCGCCCTGTCCTCTAGCAGCAAGGCTTGAATCATGCCTCCACCACTTTCTATCTGAGGACAAGCACCTCATTTTTGTTAAATGTTTTTAAAATTTTTGATAAATTAGAGTCAGAAAATAGAGACCCCTAAAAGAATAAAATACAGGCCTCCCCCACTTTTCAAAAGTTCATTTTACTCCACTTTGCTTTGACAAAAGACCTACATTAGGACCTGTTTTCACCACCGAAAGAAATCCAAAAAGGGTTTTCACTCTTGAAGAAAAAGGAGAAAAGCAAAAATAAGGTTCAGCATTTGTTTTGCAGGGAGCAGTGACACAGGCAGCACACACCCCGAGCAGCAAGAGAGGCAGCTCCAACCCCTTCCCCGGACGACATGCAGCGTCTCAGCACACAGCAGCCGACGCTCTGAACTGTGTCGGTGAGCAGCTGTGCTTTACCTCCATTTACTTTGTGTATCATTAGCAAGATGTGTCCTAAGGAAACTGCTTCTTCGCTTTATGCCATTTCCACTTAGGAAAGGTCTCACAGGAATGCTCCACTTTCGGACAGCAGAGAACCCTGTAGCAAACATCCAGAGCTCCACTATCCAGGATTAACCGCTGTCAACATCGTGATGTATTTGCTTGCCTTTTTATTTTTAAAGAAAGATCACTTTATTGTTCATGTGAAAATAACACTCATTCACTTTGAAGAATTCAAGAAATGCCAAGAAATACAAAGATCCAAGTTAAAACAAAACAAAACAAAACCCAAGTCTCACCACCCAGAAATAGCTGTCATTAACATATGGCCAACATCACTGTAAATATGATATATGCAGAGACAAAGGGATGGATAGCGGATGGTTGAATGGGCAGAAGAATCAGTAGGAATAAATACTATCAGATATAGGATAAAATACCATGTACTATTTAAAAATTTGTATGTCTGACATTTATTTTTACTTGTATTTAACAGAAGAAAAAGGTAATTAAAACTGGAGGAAATCTAGACCATCAAATGCTTCTTCAGCATGAAATAGATTTGCTGAAACATCCCTTTGAAGTTAAGAATACAGATTGTGAAGAAAACATTAAGAGTCTGGAGTAATTATGTTGTTTTCTTAACTAATAATTTTAATTTTAGACACTATTTAATGGCTCCATGCTGTGAAAGATAGCATTCGTACGCTCACACGTCCTCTCAACTTCCCTCTCCCAAACTCCCGATTTCTCAGCTTTAATTGCTGGCGGCCGCCGGGTTTATAACCTTCACACTCTGATCTATAACTGTAATCGCCCGAGTTGTTTACTGTTAGTTCTGTATTTAAACAGAGACACTACTCATCATCTGTCCATATACCATGAGTTCAGCTTTCATGAATCTTATTTTTACTCGCCCTTAATTAGTTGGATTTTGTGATTCAGTATTTTTTCAAGATCTCATGGAAAATTACATTTATTCTGAGGACGTGTATTCTTGAGGACAACTGTTTGTTGGCTTTATATCCCAGGATGTGCTTGGGCTGTACTTTATTTTCCCATTAAATATATTAGCCATCATTCCACCGTCTCCCCAAACCCAGTGTTGCTGTAGAACAGCTCGAGGCCAGCCTGATTGTTTTTTTTTTTTTTTTTCTAACCTCTCCTTGTGAACGATATTCTAGTATCTGGTAAACTGGGTAATTTCTTTCTTTATCCTAAAGGTTTTAATAGCTTAACTAGGATGTCTTGGCATTCAGCATTCTGTACCATATTTTCCCGGAACACACTTGTCTTTTTCATTATTTTTTTATGTGTGGTAAAATGTACAACATAAAATTGCTGTTTCAACTATTTTTAATTGTATGATTCATTGGCATTAATTACATTCATAATCTTGCACAACCATCACCACTATCCATTTCCAAAACTTTTTCATCATCCTAAAAAGAAATTCTGTAACCACTAAGCAATAATCTCTTCCCCCAACCTGGTAACTGCCAATCTACTTTCTGTCTCTACGAATTTGCCTATTCTATACAGATACAGATTTATAGAGACATATGTAAGATACAGATAGATAATTAGCTAGCTAGCTAGCTAGCTACCTAGATTTTATAAGTAGAATCCTATACTCAAAAACAACAACAACAACAACAACAACAACAACAACAACAACAACAACCCAGGCAACAGTAAGTGTGGGGGAGATGTGGAGAAATGGGAATCCTTACACATTGCTGGTGGGGAGGTAAAAACAATGCCACTGCTTGCAACACAGTGTCTTTTGAACTGCAAATTTAGATACTTGTTCACTTCAGAAAGTTTTTTCTATTCAGATGCAGAATAGCATAATTCTGTTCTTCTGAATCACAGTTCTGCTCTATATACTGTGACCCTGGGCAAGTCACGTAACTATGTCAATCTCCACATCTATACATTGGGAATACTAACAGTACCGGGTCTCATACTCTTGCAAAGAAACTAATCAATACATGTAAACCTCTAAAAAAAAGTATCTCATGCACAGACAACTCAAAAAGGATTTGTTCTTACATTAAATAAAGCTATGTTATGTATTTGAATAAACCATGTTTATATATACACATATATCTATCCTTGAATAAATCATCTTTTCCCTTTAGCTTCCTTTAATCTTCCCTTGACAACTTCCATCACACTTTCATCTGCATTCGTGTGCCTGTCAAGACATTGTTCCTTCATCCTTTTTTTCCGGCCATGTGATTCTATTTCTCGTCTGTTGTGTTTCATTTTCTGCTGTCCCTAATTTATCCATGGGCTCTTTAATCCTATGAAAGCTATTCTGGGGACTCAACTTGTTTCCTTTTGTCCCAATTAATCTTATTCTATTAATTTATCACCTTATCCTTGAACTCTTACCTTGTTGCCTTCATGAATGTGAGTATCAGTTGTTCCACAGAGTAAAGCAATTGTGAGTAATTTAGTTCTGCTCCTTGACTTTTATTTCTTAGTTGGGAGTGCTGCCCTTGGATCCTACAGACTCCTGCTTATTGCGGTTGCTCTGTTTTGTTCTGCTTTGCTTTGTTGTATGCTCTAAGGTTGCCATGCCATTTCCTTCCTTCTTGCTCTGTTTGGGTGGCTCTGTCCTGACATTTTATTTGCTGTGATAGATTAGTGATACCTGACTTTCTTCCCACCATTGCAGGGGACATTTTGTTTTCCCCTGGAAGCTATAGTTTGAAGATTGAGTATTCTTTGTCCTGCCCAATTTCTGTAACCTAATGGAACAGTGACAAGAAGAAGAGAGATCGCCAGGGGTGATGTTAGCAGGGTCAGAATACTGGAGATCTATTCCTTCTTCCTTGAGTTTGTGAAATATCTTTATAGTCAGATTCACTCCATCCATTTGCAGGCATTTACTCTTCCTGAGAGGAGATATTCTCTGTTTTTATATTCTTTCTCCAATCCAGTGTGTAGTCCTGAAGCTTTTACTACCATCAAAGAAAGTTAACCAGCTCCAAAACCTTTCTCCTTTCACTTGTCTCGACTCCCACCTCTGCCCCAGGGACTTTTCTTTTTCCTTCACCAGACAATGGAAAGGATAATGTCACCCACTCAATTTGTTTTCTTCTAGATGTTTGGGTATTAGTGAATAGTTGAAGGATATGCTTTCTGGTGGCTGGGGAATGCAAAGTCCAGCTCTCTCAACATGACAGGTATTCTGGTTTTTTTTCCTTATTTACTAGTTTTAAAAGTTTACTGCATTTCATTATTCCCTTTACTCTGTTTAGAGGTTATGATGAATTTTATTTATTTTTATTTTCCTGTATTTTTGTTTGTTCCATTCAATAGGTATTGGGCAAAAGGAATTCTGTAATACTAATTTCTGTCAATGATCTTAACCTAAACATCTGAGTCACCATTTCCATGCATCAGTTGAGATCATGATAATTATCACAGTGAACTCATGGACTTTTTTTAGTAGTACTAAATTAGCTAATATATGTAAATTGCTTCACAAGCTCTCAAGTTTTATATGAAAGTAAGTTTTCAATAAACGTATTTGTGAATGAATGAGTTGGTATTACTCCCTGGAAATGAACTTAGTTATGTAATTCACAGGATTATAAAATGTTAGCACTTAAAGGAATCCTGGAAACCATGCAGCCCATCCCATTTATTTCATACATAAGGAACCAAAACACATGCCTTGCTATCATCTTTAGTGTCACGTTTCATCAAGAGGCAGGTGACACAAGAACTCTATTGTCTGTAATCTGATGGAACGAATGTCATTCACAAGAATTCTTCCTGAGAACAAACTTCATGCTTGAGAAAAATATTTTTCTTTATTTCTTAGAAGGGAAGTCCCATCATTCACAAGCCCCCTTGTCTTGCTTAACACCAAGCTGGGTGGAGGTGTGCAAGCTTGAGGAAAGAAGCTGGGAGCAAAGCCTAATTGTTTTCCATAATTGAGGGGAGAAAAAATACAGTGGAAGAAAGAAAAGAAACAGAGCAAACTAGACCAAATGCTGAGGAGGAAAAGGAAGAGCTAAATAAAATCAGCGGAAAGAGAGATGAGAGTGGGCATTGAAAAGCCAAAGTTTGATACTAATTTTCAGTGGTTTGTGCTGAAGTATTTACTTTCTCCTTCCCACACAAAGAATATTTAGTGAAGTCTACTCTCCTCACTTAGGTTTTGTAATAGGTTCCTTGGAAGGAGCACTCTTGAATGCATTTAGATCTGAGTAAAGCAGACACACTCATTTACAGAAACAGAAGATGTGGGTGGGACCCACTGGATTAGACACGTGGGTCACTTGTGCCTTCCTGTGTTCAAACACAGCCCTGGGGCAGGGGACAGGGTGGGACAGAGGGCTAGCCTGGAAGGGTTTAGGGCTTGTCAGGTGACAAAGTGGAGAGACCAGTTTTAGCCTAAAGCTAAAGGGACTGCCAATATCAAGGGAAAAAGCAAAGCCCAGTTTCCATGATGGAAACCAGAGACTGATATCCAGCAAAGGGAAGCAGGCAGCAAACTATGTCTGTATCATTTGCTTCAGACCAAGAGGGAAGAATTTTCTCTGCCAGTCCCCAACCTAGAAGTTGTCTGCTTCCCAGCACATTCAGAAGGTTTGCACGAGCCTAATATAAAGACCAAAAGAGATGGCAAAACTTAAACAGCTTCAGCCCCAAATAGCAAAGAAACCATTGACAGTTATCTCCTAGGGTCTCTATGAAATAAGTAGGTTTTTTTTTTTTTTTTTTTTTTTTAATATTTAGACTTGAAAACAACAAGGACAAGAGGGAACCTCAGTCAACAGGACTTCATATCAACCACTTTGTATCCTGGAAAGAAAAGTCATCATAGCTTGAAATTTTTAAGGGAAAATGGTGTTTAGCCAAAATTTATATATACCCAGAAAACCTATCAATTAAATCTGAGCCAGCATTTTGAGTTATACAAGTTCTCAAAAATTTTACTTCCCACTTACTCTTCCTTAAGAAATTATGAGAATGTAATCCTGCTTGGACTGAAAGTACTTAATTTTTTTGCACTTTGATTTTATTTTAATACCAGGTTTATGTGAACCCCTAAAATGTGTTTGGAAGCAAAGAAACTTCCAGGCTTGGGACTGGCAGAAAATGAAATCTTCCTTGTTGGGTTGAGGCCAAAGATACTAACTATAAAAAGGCCATCTCAGATGATGACCATGAAAAGTGTCAGTGATTTGGACAGTAGGACCCGTGGCTCTGGAAGTGAGTGAGGTCTCTCACTGAATAGGAAGAGTTGTTTGTTTAGTTGGAAATATAAAAGCAAACAGTAGACTATAAAAAAAGAGAATTCATTCAACCTTGAAGCCAGGAGCATTCTCCATTGAGAGGTACAGAAGTGTGCCTGAGTCCAGCAGAAAACAAAATAGGATCCTAGCATACATACTGCCGGGCTTTGCAGGGAAACAGCTTCCACGGTCACAATAAAATGAGCGCTGTTTCTGGATTTTCAGCTTTTAGAATCATGCAACTGATCAATCATGAAAGGCAAGAACAGTTACAGAGAAAAATTTCAAAGTCACCAACCTTAGACATGACAGAGTCAAGACAAGGCTGAGAGACGGAGAAGAGGGAGGGGAGTGAGGGGAAAGGGAGAACACCAAGGAACCCCTCATCTCACCCAGGAGACACAGCTGATGGAGCCTGGAGTAAGAAGTGGAGGTGTAAGCATGTTGTCTGACTTGGCAAAGATTACCAGTGGAGGACATAAAAAGTAAAACCCTACTATACTGGGAGGTAGAGGGTAACTTAGAGGGCAAGTTCTTATTTCTCGCAACAAAAAGCCAGTAGGTAACACCTGAAGTTAGTAAGTCAAGAAAAGCACTTTAAGCATTTACACAGGTAGACATAACCACCAAGAAACAAAAATAGAAATGGATGCCAGTGCAAGTGGGATCTGGGAGGCAGGAGAGTTGAGTAGCATACAGTGGCGTTTCAGTACAAGCCCTTCTGAGCTGTTTGGTGTCTTAACCATGTTTATTTTTTAATTTAACAAATCTTTAAAAATTTTTTTTTTGAAAATTAAACTTAAAACACTATAGAACTGTCTCACCTATAAATATATACACAAAAAAGTTCCTGAATCTATCACAATTAATCATTATGTGAAAAAGAAATATATGCATATTCAGAGACAATATGCCTATTTTAGGAATAGAAACACTGTCTGAAAATGTGAAATACATTAATATGTTATTGTTTTAGCGGGATGGAGGTGAGAAAGACAATCTTCAATCTACTGTTGCTGAAGAGGCTTTGATAAAATCTTTTCATCATTCTTGGTTTTAAAAAAGTCAGTATTCTAGACATGGAAGAATACTTCCTTAGAATAATGGACTGTCCATCTGAAATTAAAGACAACGTCACATGTAAGAGTCAAACACTGAAGTCATTTCTACTAAATTCAGGAATGAAACATGGTTATATCAATATTATTCAATATTTATTTCCAAGTTCTAACCAATGAAATTAAAAAGGGAGGGAGGGGAGGAGGAAGGAAGGAAGGAAAGAACACATGAGAAAAGTCAGACAAAATTACCATTATTTGCCTGATGATATGATTAAACACCTAGAAAACCCAAAATATCAACTCAAAAAATCTGCAGGACCAATGAAAGGGTTCAGTAAGGTGAGTGGTTAAAAAATAAAGAGATAAAACACAACAGCTTTCTTAGATAGCAGCATTAACCACTTGGAAATGGTAACAGGAAATAAATTAAATCACAATAGTAGCAAACATCTAGGAATCAATTTAAACAGAAATGTGTGAGAGCCAGATGAAGAAACCCATAAAACTTTACTAAGGGATATAAAAGAATCCTTGGAAAAGTGAAGATACATGTAATGATTCCAAATCTGAAGACTCAATAAAGTCAAGATGAAAATTCTCACAAAAACATAATTTGTACAATAGTTGCAATTCTAATAAAACCCAAGTTTTTTTTGAAATCTGATCAAATAATTCTGAAGATCATCTAAAAAGAAACACAAAGAGCCACACTTCTTTTTAATAAAGGATGAAGAGAAGAAGATGCCCTTTCAAGCACTAAATACCTGATAGATCTGCAGTAATTAAGAGTGCTGCACCAACATAAAAACAGATAAACTAATGCCTCCATGTAGAAAGAACGTCAACACATGCAATGAGAAAACAAGTCCGATGAGAAAGTTTGTGCTCCAAATCAGCAGAGAAACTTTAGGCTACTAATTCACGGTCCTGGGATACTGGTTAACTTTTTGGAAAACGACAGACCTATTCACAGGATGAACCAAAAGTGAAGGAACCAGTTAATTAATTAACACATAAATATTAGGTATTAAAGAGTTGAACATGAGAAAAATGAAAAAAAAATCAAATCATTAAGGATCTAGAAAAAATATAGGAGAATGTTTATCTCGTTTGGAGGTGGGGAAATAACTTTTGAAGTCCTAAAGCCAAAAAAAAGCCAAAGAAGATACATTGTTTTATATCATCGACAATATAAAAATTAAAACTACTCATCAGAGCATCAAAAATTCTGAAAGAAAGTGAAAACTGAGAAAATACATTTCAATGTAAGTAGCAGGTAAACTTATTCCATAAAAGATCCTATGAACATGTATGACAAATGTAAAAATGTTCATGAACAGATAATTCATAGGGTATGAAACATAGAAAATATGTTTGGCTGTACAAATAATAAAGAAAATCCAATAAATGCATGTTCATGTATAACAGAAAAATAGTGCACTACACTGGAATTTGACACAACATTGTAAAATGACTATAACTCACTAAAAAATGTTTAAAAAAAAATCCAAATCAGTATGTGCAGTGTTACTTCCTTTTGTCCACTTTCTTTGTTAAATTAACAAAGATTTAAAAATAGTGATGATTCCTAATGTTAGCAGACTTAGTGAAAAATCACTTGCTGCTTCGACTAAAGTGGCACAAAGATCTTCTGAAGGGCAATCTGACACTACGTATCACTTTACCATATTATGCATTACATATCACAATGTGAATGACGTATCACATTCAAATGCCCACACCACTAAGTGGACATTCCCAATCTAAAAGAAATAATTAGAAATCTTAAACTAAGATTTACACACAAAAAAGTCACAACCATTCTATTTATAACAGTGAAAAATTAAAAGCAACTTCAATGCTGAAGAGTAAGAACATGACTAAAAAAATAACAGCAATATGATATAATTTAATTGATGCGAAAGTTCACTCTTCAGAGAATATTCAGTGACAGAAAAATGCCAATGATACCATTTTAAATGAGAGAGCTATCTAACCGTATTTATAGCTTGTTTCTAATTTTGTAAAATAAAATGGATATCGTTAGCAAATATGAGCTTGTGTGTGTAGATAGTAATCTACATCTACAGAAAAGACTTGAGAAAAACTCAATTTAACATAATAAACACATGCATTAACCTCCATTTTCTCCCTAATTCTCACTAAAATCACAACGTAGGGATTAGACATAAACCCACAAGTACCAAGAGAATGGGAAAGGAAATGACAACCACTGAGAGGTGTCAACAACATTTTGGAAGAAGAAAATCAGTTGGACAGATGGTAACTAATTCAGCAGAAAGGATCTGGCTTATAGGCTGTCATGACCCACAGAGGGTAGGTAATGAGCCACACAAAACTAGGGTAATCCAGGGAAACCAAAACACTGAGTGGCGAGAGCATTCCCTCACTTAGCTCTGAGAGCACTGGACACCACGCTTCATATACAAAGCCCATCCCTTCCAAAGAGCAGAGGGTTTATCTTTAGGGAAATTGAACAGATGAGTAGGAAAAGGTCTTTGGTATGAACATTCCAATGGCCAACAATGCAAAAGGCAGTGTACTGCCTTTTCTCTATACAGTCAAGCCGTCCAGTGAACAAGCCCCCTCCCACCTAGTATACACGCTTAACATTTTAGTCCCCCTTTATTAAATACGAATGGACAGTCAATGACCACCAGCATTTGAGGAAATTCTCCAACATGAGCAAGAGACCAAAACAGAGGAGATAAAAGGATGGACAGAAAACAAAATTCAATTCAAAAATTATTTTTAAGGCATTTAAAGAGAAATTTCATCCAATAATAGAATGCCATTAAAAAAAAAAAGGAACATTCAGAGGAACTAAGAGAACCCTCAGATGTTAAAAATATGAAAGCTGAAACAGAAATTACAAAAGATGGCTTACAAGATAAATTTGAGAAAAATATCAAGAAAATAGAACAACAAAAAAAGGAAATTAAAAAAAGAGGAGAAGAATATTGGAAGATTAGCCTAGGAGGTCCAAAAGCTGACTAATAGGATTTGTTTAAAAAAAAGATTAAGAGAAAACTAAGAGTACATTATCAAAGAAGTATCAAAGAAATAATAGACCCCCTCAAAAAATCCTAGAACTAGAAAATAACAAAGTTGTAGATGGAAATGGTAACCAAAGAGCTCTGCAGTTTGAATAAAAAACAGCTACTCCAAGACGTTATGAAATCCTCAAGACACTGAGATTAAAAAAAAAAAAGACTCTAAAGGTTTACAGAGAGAAAAAAATCTGAGGGACTGACAAAATACAAAGATAATTCAATGTTCAATGAGAAGAGAGTCTTTTCAGCAAACAGTGATGGAACAATTGAACATTCATATGCATAAACAAACTTGATCTGTACCTCTCACCAGACACAAAAGTTAACTCAAAATGTAGCATAAGCCTAAATGTAAAATCTAAAACCATAAAATGAGAGAAAACTTTTATAACCTTGGGTTAGGCTAGAAATTATTAAGTGTGACACCCAAACACCACTCACAGAAGAAAAAACTGATTAGCTGGACTTCATCAAAATTTAAACTTTTGCTCTGTAAAAGATACTGGTGAGAGAATGAAAAGAAAAGTCAGTGACTAGAAGAAAATATTTAAAAATTACATATCTGACAAAATGCTTGAGTTCAGAATATATAAAAAAACTCTCAAAGCTCAACAATAAGAAATCAAACAATACTTTTTTTCTAATAGGCAAAATATCTGAACAAATGCATCATAAAAGAAAATATATAGAAAGCAAACAAGCATATGAAAAGATGCTCAAAATCATTACTTATTAGGGGAATGCAAATTAAAATGACAATAAGATACCACTACACACGTACTAGAATGGCTATAATTAGTTTTAAAAAATACCAAGTGCTGGTGAGGATGTGAAGCAAATTACACACTCACACAATGCTCATAAGTATGCAAAATAGTACAGCCATTTTGATTGACAGTTTCTTATAAAGTTAAATATACATTTATCATACAATCAGCAATCCCACTCATGGTATTTACCCAAAAGAAAGAAAAACAACTTATTACAAAAATCTTGTGTGCTGATGTTTATAATCATTTTCTTCAGAAGAACAAAACACTAGAGACAATGTAAATATCCTTCAAATAGTGAAGGGATAAACCAATTGTGGTAAATCCATGCAACAGCATACTATTCAGCAATAAAAGAATGAACTAGGAACATAATATGAATGACTCTCAAATGCATTATGCCAAGTAAAAGTCAGACCCATAAGGCTATGTACTGTATGTTTCCATTTATAGAGCTTTCTGAACAAGACAAAATAATGGGAACAGAAAACATACCAGTGGTTTCCAAGGGCAGGAAGTGGGGAAGGAAGACTTTGACTACAAAGGGTCAATATGAGATTTTATTTTTTTTTGGAAGGATAGGTCTGTTCTATATGTACTAGGGTGATGGATATATGATTCTACGCATTTGACAAAACACATGAAACTACATAGTGAAGAACGAACTTAACTATGTGTCCATAAAAACATATCCACATAAATATTTCTGAGGGAAGAATCTGTCTACTAGAATTCTATACCCAGCCAAACTATGAATCAGATGTAAAGATAGAAGAGAATGATTGCCAGACACACAAGATATTTTTTAAATTTTTACTTTCCATGAAGCCTTTCTCAGGAAGCCTCTGTGCTCTAACAGAATGAGGAAGTAAACTACAAAAGGAAGAAATCATGGGACCTGGAAAAAGGAGAGAGAACAGGAAATCTCGAGTCAACTGCTTTGCCTAGGGCCCAGAGACTCTGCAGTCCAGATTAAACTAGGAAGTTAGAAAGGTCTCTACACATACGACCACAGGCATGTGACTGAAAGAATGAAACCAATGTATAACTTGACAAGTTTGAGCACAATGTGATGGCCCTTCTGGGGGAAGAGTTGGAAAAACTTAGTGATCAGTTAAAGGAAAACTAAATAATCAATTTTAAAAGGAAGCTATTAACTCTACGAGAGGAGAAATGAGAAAAATGAATGTAATTACAATATACTACATCGCCCAGACATAAATAATGTTAATAAAGCTAAAACAAGGCCAACCCTGAAAACTGGCTTCCCTTGGGATTATGATGAACCAACCGTCCTGGGCAGATGGAGGAGAGAATCATGCTGGGGTGTGTGAACATGTGCCACGGTGAGGAAGGTTAAGAAGGAGCAGTCAGCAGATAACATAACAAAACAAAACAAACAAGGAACAGCACAATTTATATGTTATTTAGAAATGTGGTGTTAAACACAAAGAGAAGACAACAGCTAATAAGAGGTGGAACTGGTTGCCGCGAGGGAGACAGAATCACGGGGTGAGGGGTGCTGTTTTTTTCACTGTGAGCCTTGCAGAATCGACTGCTTTTAAAACTGTTCTAAACAAGAATAGAAATTTTGAATTAAAAAAAAAAAGTTAGAAAAAGGAGAACAGACAGCTAGGACTGATACCAAATTATTAACAATGATTATCTCTGGTTATTGGGTTTGTAGGTAATTATCACTTTCTTTTTCACAGTTTCCCGAATCTTCCAAACTTTCTATCTTAATAATCAAAAGGCGGAAGGAGAGAGAAAGAGATGGAGGCAGAGAGAGGGACAGAGGAACAGAGAAAGATGGAGAGAGAATGAGCGAGATCAAGAGGAGAAAACATTTCTCCTTCACCTTAATCAGACAAAACATATGAATATCCAGGTCTTGTAAGGAAGGAATTCTGCATTTTAGCAGTTGGGGACTTCAAGGTGCAGAGTAAAGGTCTCTCAGACAGCTTGATGGGAATGATGGGAAAGTGGCCATCACGGTACCTGACACACAACAGGGGTTCAGACAGTGTGAACCTCTCTACTTCCACCCCCATCACCCAGGCTCGTTTTGCCATTTGCATCTTAAGTTGAGGGCCTGGGGTCAGCCAGTTCTCTCTAGCTCTAGAATTTGACTCCTAGAAGCTGTAACCAAGGAAGCTGCCAGGACCAGGTCACCCCAGTCTGGAGGCAAGGAGCCCTCCTCTGCTTACTGTCTGTGCAGAACCAGGCTTGTTCCCACACCGGACAGTCCATCCACTGCAAGTTCCCTGCAATTTTTTCTTCTCTCAATGGCCCACCACCCAGGAGAGAGGTTCCCCAAACCAGTCGGAAACGGCTGCTGGGACCTGGGTGTCTGCTGGCGTTTGTACTCCCAGCTGCTGAATAAGTAGAAACCCCTGGGACATTTCTATTCTCTGCAAAGCCCTCCCATGCTCAAGGCTGATTCTCATGATTCCTCACAAGTCAGGCAACCCAGAGCCAAGCAGAGTATTTAAACATGAAAAGAAAGACCATGTCTTTAGAGAAACTCAAGGCCTTAAGCTTTAAGACCTGGGCAAGCGCTAACATCTGGTTTCTAGAGCTCGTGAGCCAAAAAAGCACCAAAACAGAAGGTGATGAGGTGAGCTGTGGAACAAAACAGCAAGGGTTCAAATCCCCAGTTTGCCCCTTATTCCCCGTCACTAATGTAGACACCTTTTAGCAAGTATCTCATGCATAAAACCAGGACAATTTTACTGTCTATTTAATTTTAAATTCTCATTTTTCAGAGGCCTACTTTCTATGTAGAATGACTAGCAAAGACTTATACAATAGCTAAGTTTACTGAGCACTAGCTATGTCTATGGGCATGGCGCCAGACATTTTATGTTCACTGTTTCATTTAACCCTCAGAAATTAAGTATTAAAAATTAGGCATTACTCTCTCCATACTGAAAATAAAGAAAGTGAGTCACAGAAAGACTAAGTAACTTGTCCTGTGTCATCCATCCCAGAAGAAGTGGAGTTGGGATTTGAACCCAGGCAGCGGGAGGTCAGACTTTCCCAGAGCGCCTAGCAGCTTCCCTAATGACAGGCAGGGCTTCCTGAAGATGAATGCTCACCAACCCTCTCTTCCCTGCCCACGCTACAGATGGGGAGACAAAGGCACGAAGCCAGGAT
Organism: Camelus dromedarius; assembly: GCF_036321535.1. Taxonomy (NCBI): domain Eukaryota; kingdom Metazoa; phylum Chordata; class Mammalia; order Artiodactyla; family Camelidae; genus Camelus; species Camelus dromedarius. Next base: position 13,798,607 of record NC_087453.1, on the reverse strand, counting down.
ATGGGGGGCCACATACTGGGGCAGCAGGGGAGAGCCAGAATTCAGCTCCAGTCCATTCTTCATGCTGTCCCAGAGTGGAGGCTGCAAAGGCACATCCAGAAGACTCATGGGCCCCCAGTGTGAGTGCACCCAGCACCCTGCTGCCCTAGACAGCCCACCTCCCTGACACTCACAGTTCCCTCACTTGGCTCTGATATGTGCACCGTCTTCAGATGGGAAAGCGAGTGTCACGCTCACAGGCTCACCATCCTGTAGTGACACCTACCCTTGCCCACCCCGTCAAGCTCTCAACTCCCTTCTCCATGCCCATCAACGGCCCCACCCATGCACACTGCCAAGGGTGGGGAACAGACAAATCCCAGGGCCCTGGCTCCCCAAGGCAAGCTGGAGTCCAGACGGTCTATAGACTGTTCAGACGGCTCATGCTCACCACGGCAAGTGATTCATCTCCCTCCTGGCATTACACTGACTAAATTTACGTGATTGATTTATTCAGGGACCATGAAGTCATCCACAGCTGGATCCTCAGAGCCTTCTACAGTGCCTGGCAACAAACAGGAGTTCAATTAATATTTGTTAAGTGATAGAATAAACTGTGAGGTTCCAGCCTTCATGACCCTCTTCATACTTAACCTGGAGAGACTGGTGATCCCCTCCCATGTCTCCTGACTCTCTGGGATGTTGCCTCAGGAAGACAAACCCAGGTCAGAACATAACAGAGTAACTGTCTTTGCTGGAGGACATTTTTTTTATTTTTCTTTTCCTGAATGGTCCAAGTATCACTTTAAAAATCACTTTCTAAAGGAGCCAGAGTAATATGCCTCTTTCTACTGACATCTTTGTCGATAAATCAGCAGATCCTCAGGGGCAGTCTCCAGCAGCTGGAAGGTTAGGACAGAGCAGAGTTAGGATGTTCCACAGAGAAGCCTCCAGGTCACCATCTGTGCAAGAGTGATTCTGACTGGGGCAGCCCCAGGGTTCTGGAGGAGGTGACATTAAATCCCTTCTGTCAGGGCCAGGGCTTGGGACACAAGATCCTCAGAAGGTACCACCAGAAAACACATGGGGCTTGGGATGGGCAGGCCTGGATATTAGTCCCAGCTTTACCACAGGCAAGCTGCATTTAATCACAGAGCCTCATTTTTTTTTTCACACAGTCATTCACCAATCATTAATTCATTCAACAAATATTTATTCAGTTCTTAATGTGTGCCAGGCATTGTGCTAGTCGCTGGAATATGAGAGTCAGGAAAATGTTTTGGCAGGGGGAGGGGGCAGGGGGTAAACATTTATCAATAAGCATTCTAGTATATATATAGCTGCAAACTGTGGTATGTTCCATGAAGGAAAAGGACTGTCACCCTGGGGGCCTGACCCCAAGGAGGTGCCATTCAAGTTGGGAGTTAAAGAGTGAGGAGGGAGTGCCAGGCAGAAAAAGAAAGTATTCCCAGCTGAGAAAACAGCAATGCAAATGTCTTGGGGCAGAACAGAACACACTGTACCACACATTCAGAGCCCTGAAAGAAGTCCCTAGAGCTGCAGGACATGTCCAGTTAAGGACAGAGAGGGGGCAGGGTCCAGGTGACCCAGGGCTCTGTAGCTTGTTGAGGAATCTGGATTTTATTCTAGAGTAAGGGAAAGTCATGAAGGCTTTTAGGTACAGAAGTGACATGATCAGAGTTTGGTTTTCAGTTCTTCCCAGCTGCTATGTGCAGAATGCAGTAAAAAGGCCAAAAAGAGAGATGATGGCATCCTGGTGGCAAAGGAGAGAAGAGAACAGATCTAAGGGACATTTAGGGGGACAACTGGACAGGACTGGGGGTTGAGGGAAAGGAGGAGTCAGGGGTGACTCTGGTCTTGTTTGCTACCTGGATGGATGGTACGTTCTATCCTCCCCAGGAAGTAGAAGGGACAACTGAATACATTTTCCAACAGGGATAGCAGCTTGGGAGTACCGGGCCCTGACTTAAACTGTTAGATGAAATGAGACCACAAATAAAAAGCTAGTTTGTTGATGAGGGCATGCCATGAGTCCTTGCCCCTTTCTGTATGCTTTTAATCAGGGAGCCCAGACTGAGCTAACAAGCCTGAACTGGGGTCTGTGAAGCTGGAGACTGAAGAGAAGATGTCTTCCCTGAGCTCAGTGAAACCCACTGAAGACCAAATCCCTGCACTGCAAGGTCACCACGACCCTGAAGCTCTATTATCATGGGAAAGCTGGGCTCAAACCAATGGGCCCAGTGGTCTTGACCAGTGACCATTCATGGAGGAGAAAATGAAAAGGGGTTAAGTTCAAAACTCAGTCATGCCCATTCTCTGATTTTGAGCCTGTGGTGCTGCCCATTGCTCTGTGGAGGGCAAGGACCTCCTTGGAGGGGAGCTCAAGGTCCAGCACGAATAGGTGCCAGTCTTCCTTTCCCACTTCTTCACTAGTGCCAACTGCAGTGGCTGCCTACCCAGCATTCATTCTCCTCTCCTCATCCTTCCTAGTGGCACCTTTGGGAGCGCCTTTGAGGGAGAGGAGAGCCATGTGCCGGGGGCTGGGTGGATGGTATGTGTGGCTCCCATGCCTCTGGCCCTGGGACTGGTCCAGGACATGAGCCTGTGCCTCCTGTGTCCCTCTGCACAGCACTGGCTACTCTAAGTGTCTGCATTCCCCACCTGGACCATGAGCTGCATGAGCCCAGAGCCAGGCTTCATTCCTCCCTGTGCTCCAGCAGGCCTAGAACGCAGGAGGGACGCAGTGGGTGCCAGGAGGTGGTCTGCGGGCATGAGTATGCCACACAGCCTCCCTGATCCCCTCAGCCCTTCCCACCTCGGGCAGGATTCCAACCCCTGGCTCTCTTCAATCTTCGAGTGAAAAGCCGGCTCAATGTCACTCTGAAGCTCAACCACTTACTCTATGCTTATTCTCTTAAAAATCAAAAAAGGACCCTTCATATGATCAAGCTCTCAGGAAAACTGAGGGAAAGAAAAGCTTTAATTAAAAGAAAGTAAAGCACAAATTTCAAGCACATAGAGAAACATCGCCCTTTAAGCCAGGATAAAATCCTACCACTATGGGGTCAACCTCCAGGAAGTGTGGATTAAGAAAAGAAGGGTTTATATAAAGGAGGCTGGAGAAATCATAACAGCAAACTCTTACAAAGTGCTTGCTGTGAGCCAGGCCCTGCTCTAAATGTGTGACATACAATGGAGAGTAGCTGTTTTCCTGAGCCCTGGTGGCTGAAGGCTGAAACTAGAGAAGAAAGGCAGGATTAAGAAGAAGGACCCAGGAAATCCTGTGACGGGGTGCAGTGGTCTTGAGGGTCAGGTGGGAGCCAAGCCCAGACTCCCCTGCACTCAGTTAATACAGGGCACAGGACACCTTGCCCAGGGTCCTTGAAGAGCACGTGCTGCGGGCTGCGGTTCTCAGACACGGCCCCACACTGAAATCACCTGGGGGGTGGGGGGTGGCCACTAAAATCCCTGCAACGTGGACTCACCCCCAGAGGTTCTAGTGAAATTGGACTGGGGTGCAGCCAGGCATCAGGACTTTTTAAGAATCCCAAAGGTCCAAATGTCAGCTGAGGCTGAAAACCGCTGCCTAGTGACGCACATGGGTGTGCTGGCTTCCTAGGGCTGCCGGAGGAAAGCACACATACTGGGAAACTCGCAAGGACAGAAACTGACTGGCTCACAGTTCTGGGGGGTAGAAGTCTAAAATCAAGGTGTGGGCAGAGCCAACCCCTCTGAAATCTGTAGGGAGAATCTTTCCTTGCCTCTTCCTAACTGCTGGTGGTCTGGGGCAATGCTGGGCATTCCTGGGCTTCTGGCTACACATCTGCACTCTCTGCGCTCACCATCCCCTGGTGGTCTTCCTGTGTGTCTTCTCATGGTCACCTTCTAATTAGGACACCAGTCATACTGCATTGGGGGCCCACCTAGACCAGTATGACTCAACTATGACATCTGCAAGGACCCTAGTTCCAAATAAAGTCACATTCTGAGTACCTGGGACCAGGAATTTAACATATTGTGGGGGTTTTTCTGGGAGGGGTGCATAATTTGACCCACAATAATGGGTATAGGTCCCAGCTCCTGCAGGCCTCTCAGCTCCAGTTTGTGGATTCTGCCTGCCCATTGTCTGAACTCCATGCTCAGAACAGGGTTCAGCTGGAGCCCCAGTTCCCCCACATATTTGTGGGGATCCTCAGTGGCTCTCCTGCCCACAGAGCCTCTGCCTTTCTCCTTAATGTCCATGGAGGTGTCTGTACTACTTGATCAAAACCTCTGCCCTGGGTCAGTTTGCCCTTGGCTTCTGGGTCCTCAACCCCAGGCTGCTTGGCCAGCTATTGACAGCTGCTAAGCTCGACAAGCCCTCTTTCCATGAGAGGTACACTGCACCTTTCCCAGCTCCCATCTGACTGCTAGCTGGGGCCCAACCCCAAAGCAGATAACCCTCATCTGCAGACTTGGCACCTGCTTCCTGTTGAGGAACATCATAGGTCAGAGGAGGAACCTCCCCCATGAATAAGCCAAGGTCCCTTCGAAATCTGCATTGATTGGACCAAGCTGTGCCATTCATGAGCTAAGTGTCCTTGGGCAAGTCACTCAACCTCTCTGAGGCTCTGTGTGCTTAACTTTAAAAATGCAGATTGTCACCTACGCCCTTACTCCTGATCCAAAACCTTCCGGACAAGATGCACTTCAGAATTCACAATGGGTCAGATTTTCAGAAAGAAAACATAGGCACCTATAACTTGCCCAGTGGGATCTGGGGCAAACACATAAATATTTCCACTAGGAAGCATATGAAAATTCACACAAGGTGAGATAAATAAAGACTATAAATAGTTTCACATCAGTTGGGGTCAGATTTGGCAGCTAAATAAATTTAACGCTAAACAAACAAACAAAAAAAACTTTCCATTTTCATAGCTTCTTGAATTTCTGGACTGTATCTAAGAAAATATTCACCTGAATCCAGCTCATGAGCTTGTGGGGAACATTACGAGAGAAAATATATGTGCAGCTACCTTGCAGAATGACTAGTTCAGAGTAAGTAAATACTCACGAATCTACGAAAGAAAAGGCGCTTTAATCCAGCTCAAGCCAAAGTTTGCCACCTTTCTTAAAACAATGTAACTTGGCCTGAAGGCCCCTGATCTCTGCATTAAAAGTGGCTACGTGTCGCAGCACCCCATCCCGCTTCCCACTTCATCATCAACCCCAAACCGGGGTCTCAGCATGCTACAGAAGTCACGTCCGTTCTAATCATCACAGTGATTTTTTTTAAATTCTAGTTGAATTCCACATCTTCTAAGATTTGGCAAAAATCCTATTAAAAGACCAACTCTTAAGAAAAATCCTCAGAATCAGAAAACTCCTGTATTCTCCAACAGCAGCCTGGTCTCAGGAAAGGCAGCCACACATGGGTTCACATGTCTCCCTCCTCATGTTGAAAGTGGTTTCCACAGAGTCTGCACTGAGAACATTCCCAAAGCTCCAGAAGACGTGCAAACAGGAAAAGAGCCCAGTGTCTGCAAAACATGAGCTGCCCCTATCAGACAGCTGAGCAGCTACACCCTGTGAGGGCAAGGTTAGGAAAGTGTATCCAGTCCAGCCTCGTGTGACCTCGAATAATAGAATCCACTTCCTGGATCTCAAATTCTCTACCTGCCAAATAAGCATGTGGATTACATTCCCTCCAAAGGAGCTTCCAGCTTAAAAACTCCACAATTAAAGGATTCTACCCACGTGAGATAAACTTTGGTTCCCTAAAGAGATTTGGAAAATAAACTGCTGCTATTGATAGCTTCCGATAAGCAATCACAGGCGGGAGGTAAATAAGCAATTACACAGTGCACACTGGGCGCCACACGCTGCCTCCGTGCACTGACGGAATCACAAGATCAGCATGGCTCTGCAGGAACCGGGGGAGCTCTGTTCCTGAGACCCCCACAGACTGGCCGCTCCCATGTGGCCTCTGCTGGAGCAGCTGCCACAAGCAGGGACCTGTCAGAAATCAACCCAAAGAATTACTTCTTCTGGGAAGCAAAAACTCCAGAATTGGAGGTAATTCAGGTAAATGTGACAGATGGTAGCATCTCAAGTTGTCATTTCTCCAAAGAAAGCCAGCAAGGGTGACAACCTCTGGTGGCCTGAATCCAAAGATGAGAAATATAAAGGATGTGGCAGGTGTAATGGGGACATATTAGGGGAGAGATGGATTAAGAACAGAGCGCTGCCTGAGATGTACAGAGAAAAGGGGGCCATACCCACGTGGTTGCTCTGATTCCTAGAAGGTTAGTGAGCTTGTGGGGCTCCTGAATTGGACTAAAGGCATCTCTGGATTAATTCTGGATGTCACATTCTTATTAGACTGAAGTAAGGGGTAAGGACTTGACCACACACCATCATGCTATGGTGACATCAGCAAGTACATCTCCTTTCTTAGGCAGCAGATTCTATAACTGGCCAGGAAAAAATAATGCGTGTGAGTTGTATGTGAGTGTACAACCTTAGAAACTCAGCCAAGAAAACTGCAAGATCAATTACCTGAATAAAAGTTGTCAGAACAACAGAAGATAATGAAGCAAAACTTTTAAAACAAAGCAGTCAAGTTCAATACATGTCTTGGGGACAATATTTATGCAAATGAGCATAAGAGAGGGGACAGCCTTTGTCTGAGTGCCAGCTAGGTACCAGACACTCAGTGCTGGGCACTTTAAATTCATAACTTCACTCCACTCTCATAAAAAAACATATGATGTAGCTTTGGCAGTGATAGTAGCAGTAATAATAAGGAAAACACTGGAAGGAATAGTATCTTTAAACATTTTTTGGAACAGAAATAAAAATAACATAGGTTCATAGTAGGAAGTCTAAAATTCAAGATGCATGAAGACGAAAATGAGAACTCTCATAAACTCATCTTCATAGAGAAGCCTGATGCCAGCGCACCTGCCACCATAGTGTCTCACTTCACTATTTGAATTAAGAGGTCCTTTCCGCAAGATGACTTCTATGCATATAGAAGGTCCCCAGGACTAGTGACTTCAGAAATGCCAATGGCTATATTTTCCCCCCTGGTAGTCCAGAACATTGTCAGGAAACCAACACAGTCACCTGCAGTAGCCCAAGGCTCGCTAGTTGGGATTCCTGAGGGCACCCATGCCGACCCTCCTTCTGATGACAACTGGCTACACAGGGCCCCTAACGCTCCCCTCATCCTCCCTGCTCTCCCCCAATTCACCAAAATACACTGTCCAGCATATCCAGAGCCAGCTTACTACTGTGCTGACGTTCATTCATGCACCCATCCATCTATCCATCAATCCATCATTCTGAACCCCAATTTTGGGTCAGACTCTATGCTGAGACAGGATTACTGGGATTTGACAAGCTGTCTATGAATCCAAGGCAAGAGTTAAACAGAGCTCTGCAGTCTGGTCTTGGGAAAAGACAAGTATGAAGCAGGAACTCAAGGGCAGGCTGGATTATCCCAGAACATCTCAGGAAATCAGAGACAGCCCCAAGCCCCTGGGGGAAACGAGGACGAGGAAGAACTGGGCAGAAGAAGAATCAAACATCCAGCTGGGCCAGAGCTCGGCGTGACCGCAAAGAGCACACAAAATCCTTGCCCTCACTCAAGAGACAGCCACGCCTGCTGGGCCCAGGGTGTGTCCACAGAAAGTCAGACTTCTTTGGGGTCTGCAGGGGAGCTGAGCAGCCTGCAGCCCCCAGCGATGGAGCCTGACCTCTGAAGGAGTTAACACCTTCCCATCAACCCCACGCACACCAGGCCATGTGTCACCTGGAACCTTGGACGCCCGCCTGTTTCTCCCACTTCTGATAAGGTCACCTACCATGCTTCATAACGCAAAAATAATATTCCTGCTGCCAATGCAAATTATGTCTGAACCGTCCACCCTTCTCTGCCTCATGCAGAAAGCAGCTCCGCAGGGGAAAGGCAGGCCAGGCGGCAGCTACAAGGTTTATTAAGACACCCAAGGAAACACCTTGTGGTGGCTGTCCCCTCTGAGGACAGCTCAGCAAAATGCATCACAGAAGCAGATGTCAGGCTGGGGGCAATTGCTTCCAAAGCTCAAAAGTCATGCAGGGAGGCACTGGGGCTGGCCTCATCCCCACCAGGTGTTCCCTAGTCTTTGGTGCCCCTCTCCCCTCTTCACCCTCAAGATAACCACAGTAACCGCCGCAAATCTCTTGGCCTCTAGGAGGCGCAAGAGGTATCACTCTTGCTTAATAGGAAGCTTGTGGTAGAGGCTACTGACATTTGTCAAGCCTTGGATGCTTAAACGCAGAAGGGAAAAAATTTGAGCCTAGCTAAAAGGGTTTAAAGCTCAGGCCTCTGGGAAATGACCACTTCAGGCATCCCCTGGTGTGCCACTTAGGACTTCTGAGCCCCCATATGGCTAGATTGATCCTACTTCTGCAGTGGTGAGCCCTGGAGAGTCAAGATCAGGATATGGATCTGGGGACAAGGTTCCAAAAAGGCTATACAGCCTGCTTTTTTCCCTCCCCCCACCCTTTTTTCCTCTTGTGTCTTAGGTCTGCTTGGAAAAGTGGTCATGGAATTAGGTACCCTTGTGGACTGGTAAAATACATGGACAGGCTGGATGTAAACTCCACCCCTACCACTTACAAACAATGTGACTCCGGGAAAAATGACCAAACCGTTCTATACCTGAGTTTTCTCACTTTAAAAATGAGGATGATGATGATAATGATCTCTATTTCCTCCAGTTTTTAGAAGGTCAAGTTAGATAATGCATTGATATCAATCAGGGTCACACTCGGCATGTTCAAATGGGGAGAATACACAAGAGTTAACAAAGGGCATATTTACAAACAAACAAGCAGGGTAACAACAAGGGCAAGTGCACAGAGCTGTCATCACCCCTCGGAATGGGAGCGATTAGAGGAGGGAGTAGTTACTGGTTTCCAGCAAGAGAAACAGTGGTGAAAAGGAGAGTGGTCACTTGAAAAACAAAGGTCATTTGAAAATATGAAAACGAATGTATGTATGTATATGCATGACTGGGACACTGTGCTGACCACCAGAGATTGACATATTGTAACTGACTGTACTTCAATTTAAAAAATGAAAATAAAAATAAAAAATAAAGAAAGGAACCAGTAACCTTCAGTCAAGGGCCATGGCTGGCCTCAGACAATTGTACAGGGAGGTGTTCATAGACTATACCCAGACTACACTCTCCTCTCTCCCTCCTCCCAATTTCTAGACATACAGAGGAAGCCAGAGGGCATTGGTGGGGTCCCTATAGTTCAGCCCTGCAGGGCAGTGAGCAGGACGGGGAAGGGAAGAGAATGGCTGAGAGGTCTCATGGAGTGCACAGCACAGTAGATGCAGTGCCCAAAAACAGGCACTCGGTGCACCCGAGATGTGCTACCCATGACCGTTGCTGGGGATGCAATGGTCCAGTCCTCCTCATCAGAAGACTACACAGGCATTTAGAGCTAAATGCCCTAGCCATCAGCGTCTCTCACAGGCCCATAGCTGCTGCTGTTGGGCGAACTGCTCCCCAAGCCCTCCCTGGACCTACCAAGTTCACTCTGAGGATGACTGGGCTTTGGAGACGGTGACTTGAGTTAAGAGACAGGGGATGTTTCCATTCTCATATCAGAAATCAGGGGTCCTTCTGACAGCTAAGACAGCTCTAGCCTTTTACTGGGTCAGGGGAACCTGTAAATAAAAGTTCATTCTTCCAATTAGCAGAGGCTCACCTCCTCTTAAATTACAACCAGCTCCCTTATCAGTCTTCCCCACTTGCTCCAGGTCTGAATGCAGACCTCTGCAGAACAGTGAAACTCCCTCTTCCACAAAAGAGCTCCTTGGAGTGACAATACAATAAATCAAATCAATTAATCCAACATTTACGGAGACTCAGGCACATGCTGCTTCTGGGGAGTGCTGAAACAGATCAGACAGGTCTGCAGGCACTGTCAATGGTGTCTCTTCTCCAAGAAGACCATCTTGGAATCCTTCCTCACATATCCGTAGGTCAGTCCAAACTGGGAGAGGTACATTCTTCAAGGCAGGATGGAGTAGTGAGCAGAGCATCAACTGTGGGGTTACAATACCCTCAGTCTAAACCCCAGCTCCACCATTTACTCTTCACATAGCCTTAAGCAAGTCACTCCCATGAATCTTTTGGGGGAATAATCCCTAATGTACAGGATCACTCTGAGGATTTAAATAAGATGATGTGAGAATCTCCTAGAATGGCACCCAGCACACAGTAGGCCCTCAACCAATGTTAACTCCAGCCCAACAAGCAGGTCCAGGTCTCTAGGTGCCTGAGTTAGTGTTTTCCATGCCTTCCCTCAAAACCTCAGACTCATAGCTGGCAAATCCTGCTGCTTCTGTTTCCTGCCCCGGGGGCCACGTTACCTTGTCTCACTTAGTTCTCGATCTAAGTCTCATCATCTACCAGATGGAGGGAAGCAGGCCACAAGTGGACTAAACAAGGGGTCCTCAACCTTCCCTATAGGTATGCTTCTCCCTGGACCACATACTTAGAAAGACATGTATGTTCCATCAACAAAATCTCCAAAATAAGAACTACCTCTTCCTCCATTTTCTCTAAATCAAAGCAACACATAACTGTCCCCTTGGAAATCCTGAGCTGTGTGAGATCACTAACCTTGTTCTCTGGCTCCATTTCATTCAAACCCTAACCTAAGGAACTTGAGATTTCTTTGAACCTGTGTAGCTTAGGCATATTATCATATAAGCATCTCAAAATACTAAGAGTGGTTCAAAGACTACCACTTCTCCTTCCCGGAGTCCTAGGTCCTCAAGTTGAAAAATGCTGGACTCATCAATTCCTGAGAAGCCCCCAGCTCTGCCATCGTAAGATCCTAGTTGGAAGAAGTATGGAAGAACAGCCCAACCTGAAAAGGCACTAGCTCACATGGGACAGCTTGTGGCTCCTTCGGCAAAGGCTAGATCTACAAGGACAGAAGGACTGTGCTTCTGTTAGGAGGCTGAATGCCACTGTCCACTGCTGTGAATTTATCCTCTGGAGGCAAACCTTTTGGTGCCCCCCTGGCAGTAGGAAGCCAACATCCCATGCTCAGTCACTACATACCCGCTGTCTTGAGGTGTCACCTCGAAGGCACCACACTTGCACATTCCATCGTAAGGCTATGGGCTGTGGGTTTAATCTACAGCCTGTGTCCTGGTCCTTATTCCCACACGGCAGAGAGGATGCTCAGAATCTGCTTCTGCAAAGTTGTTCTCTAGGAGCTCACCTCTGAGCACCCCCTCCTGACCATGCAGAGGGATATGGGATCAGACGTCCTCACAGAGCAGCCCCGGGTCCAGCCTACCTCCCAACTCCCTTTCCTTTCATCACATGGAAAGCTCACAGATGGGAAAGAGCAAGCTGATTAGTCAGGTCTCATTTCCCACAAGTGCCTTCACTCTTTGGTCCTCATTAGAGCCCTCGGTAGCTGGCTCATTGCTAAGTCAAACTTGCAAAGCACTGTTTTTCCTGCCACTTCCTTAGATGTGCACTTAATTATAGCTGTTCCTTCCTGTCAGCCACTCTCCACAATCTCAAGCATCCAAGTTACTTGTCTTCTAATGTCTTTATCCACTCATTAGCCTTGGACATTTTGTTCTTGTCTTACATCTACTGTTCCCTGCACAGCTTAAGAAGTACTTGAGTTTTCGTCTCTGCCTGTTACGCTGCATAATGAATAGCACTCTGTCTGGTGTGGGACTGAGAATTACTGCATGATTTACTATTGTCTATCAGAAGTATCCAAAGATACACCAGGAGTCATAAAGCTCCCCTCTGCTGTTAAAGACTTTGTGATTTTACCAATATCTGATTTCCATTATTCTGATCTAACTTTATTAACTCATCTTACTCAACTCTAATTATCACTGTCTTGCATTTCTCCCTTTCCAATCTAATTCTCAAAGATCCATCGTGTAGAGGTATCTATACTTAAAATACCTCCCTGCCTTCCTGGGGCATCCCTTTCACTCTCAAAAGTCTCCCAGGTAGGACAACTACACATATATACATAGTGACCCAACCATAGGGAATAAGATGCTTTCTGTTTTCTGCTGTTGCTTCAACTCAAGTCCTCACTGTCAATGCAATAAAGCAGGGGTCAGGAAACATATTCCATAGAGTCAGACTGAAAAGATTTCTGGCTTTGTAGACCACACTGTCACTGCTGCAACTAGTCCACTCTGCCACTGCATCTCAAAAGTGGCCATAAACCATGTGTAAATGAATGAATGTGACTATGTTTCAATAGACTTTATTTACAAAAACAGGTTTCATTTCTGAAATCAGATTTGCCCTGTAGGTTATCATTTGCCAACTCCTGTGACAGAAGGAAATGGCATTTAATTTGTATTTGCATTATTTGATAATGAGATTGATATTTTCCCCCTCTTTATGAAGATTATGGGAGGTACAGGTTGGGGGCAGGGCTGCAAGAAGATGGTAAGTCTGATGGTATACTTGCTGAAAACTGGAAAAACCAATCAGACAACTAAATGAATATGTCATGTTGGCAGTTGGATACATCAAGCTAGAGTTTGAGAAAGGCCTAGGCTGGAGATAAAAAAAAATTGGGAGTCATCAGCCTATAGATGGTCTTTAAGCCCTGGACCTGGATAAGACCACTGAAAGAGTCTGTGTAGCTAGAGGAAAAAAAAAATCCAGGGCTCACATCTCCTTAAGAGAACCTAAAACCAGCAAAGGAGAATAAATGAAATCAATGTGGCCACAAGACAGTGGGGTGATTTAGAAGCCAAATGATGAGCAAGTTTCAAGGAAGAGAAAGGGATCAATTGGACTGAACAGTGCCGACAGGTCAAGCAAGATGAGAAATCCAGCCTTTAGCAGCTTGAAGATCACTGGAGACCACCCTGACGACACCAGTGCTGGTGGAGCAGTGGGAGCAGAAATGGTGTGACTTCAGTGACCTGGAGTGACTCTGGCAGAGAATGAGCAGAGAGTAACTAAAGACAGTAAGAATAAGAGTTCTCTGGAGGAGCTCTGCTGAAAAGGGGAATAGAAAAATGGGATATTTTCTTTTTGTTTTCTGATATTTTTAACATTCATTTTCACATATAATATCAACCAGTCATTACAATTTCCATCTTTGATTTTTTGTCCTTTAAAATATCATTCTCACCCTAATAGCATGTATTCAATTCATGGTAATTCAGATGCATTACGTTTTCTTTTCTATGTTTAACACATAAGCAATCTGTTTGTATATATGGACTGAATTAATGATCTAACTTCCCCCCAAAATAGCCAATTTTCCTAGCAGTATTAATTAAAAAATCTATCCTTTCCCTCACTGGTCTGAAATCCACCATTATCACATAATAAATATGTACATATACTCAAATCTTTTTATTATTTTACTTTCTGCTCTGTTTCAATTATATTTCATTTCAGCAGCCACTAAATGGTTGTAGTGTTAAATTACTTTTATAACTCTTTATAATTTTTTACTGTGTAATTCTCCCTTTTGTTTTTAAAACACATTTAGCTATTCTAATGAGTTTAAGCTTCTATGTAAACATTAGAATAATTTTTGTCAAGTTCTAAACAGCAATTCCTTAAGGATTTTGATTGGAATAGCATAAATGGGTAATCAATTTGGGGGAGAACTGACATATTTACACGACTAAACGTCTCCATTCAGAAACATGGTGTTTTTCCAAGTATTTAAGTCTTCTTTGATGTGCCTCCATGTTTTAAAGTCTTCATGGAGGTCCTGCATTTTTTTTTATTATCATCATCCCAAGTCCCAGGCTTTCAAAAATATTCTGTCCTATTATGATTAGGATTTTCTTTGTTCTATATAGTACAACTCAAAAAATGCTCACCTAAAAATGTTACTTTTTTAAAAAAAAATTATTTTGCATTTGTTCCTTAAAACCTCTTGCTAATGCTAATGGGTTTTTCTTTGAAGCTCTTGCATACGGTTTTTCAGAACACTAATCACACTTGTTCAGAGGGCCATGTCCTTTGATTTTCAGAGCCACAGCATTTTTTTCATTGGTTTGAGGAGCTCCCTCCATTGACTTATGGTTGGAGGTATGTTCTTTTCCCACGGATTCTATCCCCAACATGGCCTGCCTACATGCCTCCTTTACTTCACATAACTGCCCATCTGACCTGTCCTCGTGTGTTCCAGCACCTATAGCCTTCTGGTTCATGAAGCTTAGATGGGATTCATACTAGCTCAACATGGTTAGATGGGGAAGAAGACTGAGAAGTGGGTGGCACTGGGGAAGCCCACTGGAGAGACTGGATCTCCCAGGGAGTGGATGCAAGATTCAATCCAAGTGACCAGGAAGGCATAACAAATGCAGTTTCCATGCAGACTGTCAGGACGCTTTAGGAGTCAAAGCCATGGGAGAGCTGAACAGCAGAGGTTCAAGTCAAGCATCAGGAGATAGAAATGCTGAGAACCAGATCCTGAATGATGGAGGAACTAGCAACAGATCCGTGCATTTCAGGAAAACAGCAAAGAAATCTAAATCTCAAGCATCTGTTGGTCTGAAATACCAAGATGAATTCAACGTTAACCATGCCTCCTGCCTCTTCTGGCTTGGCCCTGAGTTTTTTTGGCTGGATTCAGGAACCAAAGTCTTAGCCAAGGAACCTGAAGTAGAGGCCTCATAAAAAGACCTGGGATAAAATCATTCTGCAATAAGGGAGACTAGAGTTCAAGTTAACTCTAGAGTAAGTGCGTGCCAGGATTGGGCCAGCAGGCTGATTTCAACACCAACCCCCCCACCCTCCATTGTCTTGAGGGATAGACTCCTAAAATACAGCTGAGTCATAGATCCGAATAGACTGGGCCTGTGACAGAGTAAATCTACACAGGACCAGGCAGAAAAATAGGATGATTCTGTCCCTCCTATTCTCAGTCATGTGCATGTCCAGGCAAGTGATACCAAATCCCTTCCAACCCCTCAAATCAAATCTACTCTACATGGAGTAGAACTGGGGAGGCATGCTGTACCATTCCTGCTCACAATCCCTCTGTCACAGCATGGTTTTGAATCCTCTTATGCCCACACAGTGCTTGTCTGGAAAGTGAGTCTGTATCTGGAGATGCAATGGTGACATTCCATCTTCCCATCTTAAGTATCCATTTGCTTCCATTCCTTCATTCATGCATTCATTCATCCATTTGGTAAATCCTCACCGAACCTATTCTCTGGCAGGTACCTTTTTAGGTACTAAGAATACAGACAGGAATAGGACACATGGCTCCTGAACGGACTTAGCCTATTCACACAGAGTTGAAGACAGCCAAGACTCAGCAGCCTTGAACGACCCCACAAAGGAAACAGGTCAGGTACAGCCCGGGTTTAATCAAGGGCTATCTAACCCCTTGTACCCCTCACACGGCACCTTGAAGCAATGGAACAGACCAGTCAGAAGAGACGATTCCACCTTTATTCCACCTCTCCCCTTCCTCATGGCCCCAAAGATAGAGACTCCTGAGGGTGTCCTGCTGTTTAGGAAACAGCGTGACAGTTAAAACCATCACTGGGGGAAAGTTTCTGAAACTGCTAAGCATTGCTTACCAGCATAAACCTTGGAGAAGTCTGACAAAGTTCACAGCTTATCTCCAAGCCTGCTTCCTCCCTCTCTGACCAGAGCAGCAACTGGGCAACGGATCGCCTCCTTTACAAGGAAGCAAATTAAATTAAATTAGGTCATCTATACCAGTACCAACAACAGCAAAAGCATCAACAATAAAATTAAGACGTTGAAATGAAAACAAGGACATTAGCTTCTGAAAACCGAATCTCACTGCCCAGTTAAGAAGGCACTCACCACTGAGACCACATGTGGCAACCTGACATAAACGTGCAGGGTAGAGGGCTAGTGGAGGCCCTGCAGTGCCTTCCAGCAACATGGAACCGGGGCTTTTGCTTGCTGCTGTTCTACTCTTACAGAAACACATATCCGATAATGTACTTGACATACAAATAGGCCATTTCAGTGAATACGGTCATTGAAAACCTTTTCCAATAGGAGTATGTCATACTGTCTGTGCAGGCGTGTATTCATAATTACACAGCATGGCAGAGCGTAAAGAATGCCAGGTCTTCCAGAAAATACGGTGGCTTGAATACCATTTCACACAACTTTCATCTCCAAAGTTGACTGAAATGAACCAAAAGAAGTGAAAAGAACAGAGAATATACTATGAATGCTGAAACCCAGAAAGAGTCCTAACTTCAGGCCATAGAGTTGAAGTGTCATCTTGTTCCAAAGCACAAGAAGAATACGTGCCCATCTTCAAGTCCTCTCAAATGGAACAGTGCTGTTGGAGGAGAAAAGTGCTGGCTACATTAAAAAAAAAAAAACAAAAACAAAAAAACAAAAAAACCTCAACAATAGCTCTCAATTTAAAGGGAATGCACTGGAAAGTATTGTCAAACCATAGGACAGACACAAACCATCCCTCCTGGAGTTTATTTCCTCACTATGGATCTACATCCTTCCTTAAATCCCACACTAGAACTACCTGTCGGGCAGAAACCAGTTATCTCATACAAGAGCTCAAATAGGACATAAAAAGGTTGGGGGGGGGGGTGCCTGCAAAAACAAAAAGCAAAAGCCCATGAAACAGAATGAAACAAAATGGCCTCTCATGAAAACAGTTGACTCAAAAGCAAATATAAGCTGTCGAGGACCGCCCCTCCCTCTACCTCCAGGAACAGGATCTATTGCTAACTCAGCAAAGCTGGACCTCATCAAAGACTTTAGATAAACTTACGAGACAAGGCTCCCAAAGGCTTTTCCAAGTCCCCATTAATTTCACCTCCCTTAGCAGGAGGATTCAAACTGTGTCCAAATAAATAGGGAAAGAAGCAAAAGAAAATGCAGCATTCTCAATTTTAATCAAATAATACCATCATGTCACTCGCTCCACCTCAATATATAGTCAAGAAGAGGGGAAAAAAAACAGCATAAGACTTCAGCAAATATCGTGTCCCCCAAGGTGGGTTAGACACACAAGGATAGTTAAGAAAAAAAAAGTGACTCTAGAAGAAGAGGTATGCTGGGACACATAAACTGACATCTGCTTTGTAATCCCAGGAAAATTAAAGAGACCATGAACTCTCTGAGACAAGCAATTAAAAGGTAAGAGGAAGCAATGGCTGTGTCAAGACTGGGACTGCGTCAGCTCCAGTCCCCCAGGTCTGCATCTTTGGGAAGGAACTGTCCCCTCATCAGGACCAGATCTGCAGTTCTGGAACACACGCTGGCAAAGTGTGTGAAAGCTGCACACACTACCAGGGCTGGAAGGAACCCCCAGCCGGTCCCAGTCAACAATGGGACAGTGAAACCAAGGTCATGTACAAGAATAAACAAATAGGACCTAATGAAACTTACAAGCTTCTGCACAGCAAAGGAAACCAGAAGTAAAACAAAAAGACAACCTACGGAATGGGAAAAAATTTTTGCAAATGAAACCAACAAAGGCTTGATCTCCAGAATATATAAGCAGCTCATACGACTCAATAAGAAAATAAACCACCCAGTCCAAAACTGGGCAGAAGACCTAAACAAGCAATTCTCCAAGGAAGACATACAAATGATCAATAGGCACATGAAAAAATGCTCAACATCACTAATTACCAGAGAAATGCAAATCAAAACTACAATGAGGTATCACCTCACACCAGTCAGAATGGCCATCATTCAAAAATCCACAAATGACAAATGCTGGAGAGGCTGTGGAGAAAAGGGAACCCTCCTTCACTGCTGAGGGGAATGCAGTTTGCTGCAGCCACTGTGGAAAACACTATGGAGATTCCTCAAAAGACTAGGAATAGACTTACCATATGACCCAGGAATCCCACTCCTGGGCTTATATCCAGAATGAACCCTACTTCAGGATGACACCTGCACCCCAATGTTCATAGCAGCACTATTTACAATAGCCAAGACATGGAAACAGCCTAATGTCCATCAACAGATGACTGGATAAAGAAGAGGTGGTATATTTATACAATGGAATACTACTCAGCCATAAAAACCGACAACATAATGCCATTTGCAGCAACATGGATGCTCCTGGAGAATGTCATTCTAAGTGAAGTAAGCCAGAAAGAGAAAGAAAAATACCACATGAGATCGCTCATATGTGGAATCTAAAAAACAAACAAACAAGCAAAGCATAAATACAGAACAGAAATAGACTCATAGACGTAGAATACAGACTTGTGGTTGCCAAGGGGGTGGGGGGGCGGGAAGAGATAGACTGGGATTTCAGAATTGTAGAATAGATAAACAAGATTATACTGTATAGCACAGAGAAATATATACAAGATCTTATGATATCTCACAGAGAAAGGAATGTGACAATGAATATATATATATGTTCATGTATAACTGAAAAATTGTGCTCTACACTGGAATTTGACACAACATTGTAAAATGATTATAAATCAATAAAAAATGTTTAAAAAAACATTAAAAAATAAAATTAATTTTTAAATAGTCTATTAATTAAAGTTCCACCTTCAAAAATCTAGTTCTTCTTTAATTTATTACTTATAATTTATAAATTTTATAGTTTTCATTATGGAATGAGTTAGTAGTGAGTTTAACTATCATTTTTTAAGAAGCTTTGATTAATATTTGGTCCCAGTTACAAACTTATTAAAGAAAACTTTCTGTACCCCATTGATACATTTAACATATTTGATTTCACTTAAGAGAATTTTGATTGTCCAACAAATTTTCTCAATTACGTAAATGATTCTTATAAACCTAAAGAATTAACCTTTTAAAAATAATTATTCTTAAGTTTTCTTAGTTATTTGAATACAATATAAACTAAGATTTCAACCTAAACTCATGTCTAAATTAACCATTCAGTTACTTATTGTAAATTGAAGTTCTAAGATTGGACTGTAATGCTAATGACCAAATTCCCTTAAATATGGTAAGAACAAAAAATGCACAGATTTCTAAATGCAAAAATTTTAATAAAATGAATTTGATATCTAAAAAAAAAACCAGGGTCATGTACTTATCGAGTGTTAGAGTAACTGGGAACCCAACTCTCCCCATATAAAAAGGAGAGAAGAGGGAGGGAGAGTGGGAGGGAGCAGAGGAGAGAAGAGAGGGGGAGAGAATGGAAGACTGAAGGAGCAGCTGGGGTGCACTGGAACGGGCACTGGACTAGTAGCCACAACACCTACGGTGGATTAAATCTCAGTACCTGTTTCAATTCTTTGGGGTATATGCCTAGAATGGGAACTGCGGGGTCATGTGAGTAACACTACGTTTAACTCCTTAAGGAAATATCGTACTCTTTGCCACAGAAGCTACATGACTCTGCATTCCTACCAGGAATGAACAGGGCTCCAATTTCCCAGCTCTCCCACTTTCTACACTGAGTAACTTTGGGTAACTCGTGTCCTTTCTCTGGATCTCAGTTAACATCTGCAGAGACAGGGGATTAGGACTAGCTATCCCATTTCAGCCTGTGGCATTTTATATTTACACGCGCTTTCTTTTAGCCAATTCCGGCTTTCTACTGCCCACACCTCATTCCAGGAGCTTTCTGACAGGATGAAGTGCTTTAATGAATAAGTCCTAGCTCTGCTCCTTCTTAGAGCTGGAATTATCTTAATGCCTGCTCCCAAGTTATAGTAATGCGCTTCCATTTCCATCCATATCTCTCAGTGCACTTTTTTTTCCCTCTTGTCTATTTTTTTAACCTTTTTGCAAGCATCGTCTTGTTCTGTCTGTTGGCTGTCAGCTTTTCTCTCCAAGCTTTCGCAGAGTTGCCAGATTCTTGGCTATTTCTCCACCCTCAGCTCATAACTATTTTTCCCTCGAGCTCAGCGACTGCTAAGTGGTCTTTGTGAAATCCTATTAGGATAATCTCTCCCTGTCCGTGTCTCCTCTCAGCTGGGCTGCCTCTGGAGACCTCAGCCGCCTTCCTTCCCACAGTCTACACATTGTAGGCTCGCTCCTGAGCCACCCAACATCATATTTATTCACAAATGTACTTACAAGGCTCTGAACATGTGGACACCTGTAGCTCACAAGCAAAGACCAACTCTTTGGAGCTCCAGCTCACTGGAGACCAGCTCACATGCCATCTCCTGAAGGAGGCTTTTCCTGTTCACCTGGGGTGCCCCCTCTTCCTCCACAGCCCCAAGAACCAGGAACCTGCCCCCTTCTCTGTACTTTTTCTCTTTGTTTTTATCATCTCTCCATCTTATCAGACTGTAAGCTTCATGAAGGCAGGGGCTGGAGTATCCTGTCCACAGTGGTATCCACAATGCCTGACATACCGTAGGTCCTCAATACATGTTTGTGGAATTAATGAATGAGCACCTGATCTATACAGCCGATCAGGGGCCTGCCTATCTTTTTTACCCATTCGACCCAAAGCTCTCTTTGGGCAGGCTGGGATTTACTCACCATAGTAACCGCTGTTAAAGAAAAATAGATTATTTTGACACTTGTTAATACTCTAAGGAAGAATTAATTCAAGACTATTGTGACAGAGGCATGGCAATGGGGAGCAGGACTGAGTCCAACTCTGAATATGATGAAGACAGCTGGGGATTTACAGCCAAGGAGCAGAGTGAGGGAGTCAGTGGCTGAAAATTTACTAAGAGGAGACATCAAAGACAGAGAGGGATTCTTGCTAAACTGACTTAATAGGATTCTTGTGGATGGCAAGCCAGGGTGATCAGATATTAAGGGTGAGGGATGAGGAATTTGATCAGATATCAAGGGAGGGGAGATTCTCACCATACTGACTTGGCAGGATTCTTGCTAAACCTGGGATAGGCATGTTACAGACAGGATGGGGGTGGGGAGTGGGAGACAAGGTCAAGGCCTAGTTGAGAAGAGGGCGCAGAGGACTCTAACTAAAGTGTGTCCAGGAGTCTCTGTTATCCCCAATCCACCACAAATCCTGTCCTGATGTGGTTGGCGTTAACTAAATGCTTGTTGCGCCCAGCTGAGAATCCATTCCCAGAGCAAAGATTCAGAGCTCTCTCTTCTTTGCTCTTCCTTGAGCTGAAATGGCAGGAGTAGGCTCCCCAGCAGATGGTGTCCAAGGGGCTGGGAGCAGGACAGGAAGGCGGCAAAATGTTAACAGCTCCAAATTAGCCAGGAGGACACACCATTTTCCCAGGGTTCCATAGCTCTAAGGCTTTCCCAGGCCAGTCATCCCAAATAACCCGCAGAGCCACCCTGAGAAGCAAGGTTTTTGTTGTTTTTGGTTTTTGGTTCTTTTTTTTTAACCTTCTTGTACTATGGTCAACAAAACGGATACTCTAGGAGGTCAAGTGTCATGTCATAAGTCACACAGCCAGAATTTTTCACTTTACACTCATCTCTGATTACTTCCCTGAAATACAGTCCCAAAACTAAAATTTCTGATGAAAGATAGGCACACTTTATGTCTCTGACAGATATTAAGTTGTCCTCCCTAAATATCGTAACTTGCCCTCACACCTGCCTGTTTCTCAGAAGTCCCACCAACACCGAACATATGTCTAATGGATCATTTGTTTTCCCCCTGTTGATCTGGAAGAGCCCTTTTGATATTAATGATGTCAACTGTTTGTTTTGTGTATATGTACTGCAAATATCACAACTCATTTTGCCGTGGATTTTTTTTCATCCTGTTTATGGTATTTAGGGACAAATACATAAATATTTTCCTTTATTGCTTCTATTTTTAATGATAACATCAGAAAAACTGTCCTACTCTCAAAGATTATTTAAAGATTTATATATGCATCTCATGTCTTAGATAATTTCAAATTTTTATACTTAACTGGAATGTGTTACAATTATCTAAAATACATTTTGGTACACAGAATAAAGTAAGACTTATCCTGACTGGCCCACACTGTTCCCTGGTGAGTCATCATTACAATTTCACCTTGACTTATCTCACTAATTGAAATGTTAAGTTTAACTACAACTAACACATACACATCCCTCTTTTAAGGACATACTTTGATCTGTCTATTCTTGGACTGGTATACACTATTTGGGCAGTAATTTAATTAGTTTTAATTCCAGGATATAGTTCTAAAACTCAGAATTAGTCTTCTAAGACTTCTCCCATCATTCTCTTTTTTTAAGTTTTGTTTTCATTTTTTTTTTAAATTGAGGTACAGGGAATTGAACCCAGCACCTTCTGCGTGCTAAGCATGCACTCTACTACTGAGCTGTGTATCTTTTTACCCCCACTATTCTCTTTCAACATCTATTTCATGATCTGTGACCATTTATTTTTCCAGATAAACTTTAAAATCATTTTATAATATTACTTATAAATTTGTTATTATAGTTCACATTACATATTTTAAATTAGATGACAAGCTTTAAAAACATCAAGTCTTCCCATCTAGGAATGAGATACGTCCACTTATTTATTTATTTTCTGTTTTGCTTTATAGTTTCCTTCTAAAGGTCTTTCATGTTGCATCTCAACTTACTTCCTGTCTTTTATATTTTTTGTCACTTTTAGAGAGTGAATCCTCTTATGTTTGTGAACTGGCTATCACTAGAATTTAGGAAATTGTTGATTTTGTATATTTATTCCCTTACTAGTCACTTTACTAGACTCTCTTAATGGGTCCTAATAGTTTTTCATTTATTTCTCTAGGGTTTTTGGTAGTTAATAATATCCTCTGCAAATAATAACTTTCCCTCTTCCTTTCCCATAATTGTACTTCCAGTTCTGTTACTAGAAACCCCTGGATGAATGCTACAGTGTTCATAAGCACCCTTATATATTTAGGACATGGTTTGTTAGTTTGGAATAGACATGCTCTAGCACATTAAGAAAATCGCTTCCCAAGCTATTTCAGGGTGAGAGTTGTTTGTGCTCCCCGCCCTCCTACTATGACCTGTCCCCACCCTGCTCTGTTCTCTGAGGGTCCAACCTCTGTGGTCTGCATCTTCCAGCCTCCCTCACCCTCTGCTTCTGGCTGAGTTTGACCAAGGCAGGTGCTGGCAGAAGCCTAGAGGGCGGGAGGAGTGAATTTTGGTGGTGGTTGTGTTCTTCTACTAGCTGTCAGGCAGTCGTGTAACGCCATTCCTGCTGCTGCCCTTCCGTCCGGGGGTAGTAACAGCTCTCTACCTTTGCCAGCCCCCTGGTGCTTCGCCATGCCTTGCTGATTCTGTTAATCCTACCCTGCCTCTCTTTCCATCAAACGCTTCATCGTACCCCTCGTATACCATATGCTGCTCACCCAGACCTTCCTTAATGGACTGATAATTTAGGGCCCACTATTAAGTATTTTTAAATATCTTTGCAACATGTCAAAATGATCAGAGTATTTTTCTCCTTCACAACAGTAATGTGACATTTAATCCTTCATTCATGTAAAAAAAAAAAATTGGTTACCTAACTACATGCTAATTGCTGTGGTAGGCACTGAGATTAGAACAGAAGGGAAAAAAAAAAAAAAGACAGATGAGCTCCCTGCCCCTGAAGTTCTCTTAGGGAAACAAATACACAAACAATTATTTAATAGTAAAATATCTAATATTACAACAGTGACTAGGAAAGAGTGTTTTGATGGCAAATAAGAGGGGGAAAGGTTTATATAGAAAGGAGAGTCAGAGAACATTTGTTACATAAAGTGGCATTTCAGTGGAGAAAACACTGGGGAAGAGCCTTCCAGGAAGCAAGAACAGCAAGTGCAAAGGTCCTGAGGCATGAAAGAGCCTGGTGTGGTAGATGAACTGACAGCAGTGCCACCAGCCGAGGGGGTGTAGTAGAAAATATAAACAAACAGGTAGGCAGGGGCCAGGTCACTGATGTCCTACAGAAATGTAGTGCAATTTTGTAGTTTTTAACTTTTCCAGTGGCCATAGTAAAAAAAAGTAAAAAGAAACAAGTGAGATTTATTTTAAATGTATTTATGTAACCCAATATACCTCAAAGAATATCTTCTCAACAGTTAAATATTAAAAAATGAATGATTATTTATATACACACACACTACACTTTTGAGATGTGGTGTGCATTTTACGTTTACAGCACATCTCAATTTGGACTGGCCACATTTCAAGTGCTCAATAGCCCCGTGTGGCTGGTGGCCACCGTGTCGGCCAGCACGGGGCTAGCTTACACCAGTCAGGCCTGGTGATAGTGGAGGTTAGTCGGCAGGGGCAGGACATGTGAGATTCATCTCTGCTGCTTCTGGCATCGAGCCTGGCACACAGTAGGTGCTCAGTGAATGTCTGCTACACAGAATGACAGAACTGCAGAGAGATGCCAGGTTCCACAAGCAGAGAAGCATTACTGAGATCACTCAAGGACCGGCTTGGATCGGCTTTAGGAAACTGGGTCTCTTCTGGGTCTGGACACTGCTGTCTGCCTGCTGGGTCTCCCACTGTGGAGGCTGTTCAGGGCCACCTCCCCTGTGGCTAGGGCACTTGGCACAGCTGCTCCCTTAATTCAGAAAGATCACACTGCAGCACATGCCAAGAGGGAGAGGGAGGGAGCCCATCAGCATTCATTGTACACGGCTTTTCATTTGGAAAAGTACCTCGAATGTGCCGATCCACATTGCTGTTCTTCATTTTTCAACATTCATGAGTGTAATTGTATTTATTTTTCTCGTCAAGACTGCAAAACAAGTGATAATTTACTATATTACAGCCCATATCGGCTGGGTTTACAGACACAACAGTTCTAATCCGCCCTCACTCGAGGGGCTGGGTGGATAAGCAGAGGGTGATCTTTTTAGCTGAGAAGACTCCATTTCTTTGCAACAGGAAGCTTGGGCCCGGCTGCTCATCAAGGTCACAATAACAGCAGCAACAACTAACCTGTACAGAGACACTGACTTCTCAAAGCAGGTTCACATCCACTATCTTGATTGCTTTTTACAGGAAAAGCATAGGGCAGACACGTACTCCCATTCCCATTTCACAGCAGAAGAGACTGAGATTCAGAGAGGTCCTCAGTCATACACGGTGACAGGCGGGTGAACAGCAAGGGTGCGGCTCAAACCTGGATCCATGTGATGGGAAACCCCATGCGTTGCCTGTGGTGCCATGTGGCAGTGCCTGAGCTCTGGCAAAGACTGAAGCCCTATAGTTACGTTGGCAGAAAAGTGGGCGTGATCTTAAAAGTGTGCAAACCTGATGTGCCCACAGCACCTGTGATCACTGAGGAGACCTACTTCTGGAGTCTACCTTGCAGAATGCTGGCTTTCCGGGTTCACACCCCTGCTCCAGCCAAGTATGCCTCTGTCTGTGATCTTTCTAGACGTGAGAGTGGGGAAGCACGGTCTAGCCTCAGGTTTGGGGATTGCTCTCTGTGGATGTTTTCGTTCTCCTGGAAACAGAAGCCAAGCCCACAGTGACATTCAGATTTCAGGTCACAAACGCTCGTGAATTAATGAGTCATTTTATAACTGATCAACAGGATCCAGCCCTAAACGCTTACCGATGTGTTAACTTCATTTCCTAAATAAGATGGAAGTGGTAGATGGGTCAGTGATGGCAAGACCCTCATCTCATCTCCTACCCCCTAATCATGATGGGGAAAGAGAAGTGAGAAGAGCTGATTTTGCCCTAAAGGGGATCACAGTCACAGGTGACATCTCTGGTACGGAGTGGCGTCTCCTGGGGTCCAGCCCACCTCTCCAGCTCTCTGGGAGGCAGGAAAGAGGTGGCAGGGAGGAATTGCAGAGCTGGAAGAGTCAGAAGCTAAAGTGGGTTCAGAAAGTGGGTCCAGCCATCTGGCCAAGGTGTCCCAGTGAGGGACACCTCCCCTCACTGCTGTTCCTGTCCATTTCCTACAGAGTCAGGACTCCTTCCCAAGCAGGGTCTGGCTCTCAGGATATTGGCAAATGAGACCTTTCATGTGACCCTCCCAGGTCAGGGTCAAATGGCCAGGCCCAGTCACTCAAGGACCTGGAAAGCACTTTGAACAAGAAACCTCTGACAACCACATTTACAATAAAGGGTCTAAAGGCTTGAAAGGCCAGTTGGGGTGACCAGTGTCACAGCCATATCATCTGGTGGAGTGCATGCACACAGACAGAACTCAGGCCTCATAAAGCCTCAGGTGTTCCTTCAGTAGAGACAGGCTAACACAGCACCCCCATGACAAGGCCCAGCTGAGACAGGACGGTAAGGAGGCATACCGGGGCCACAGAGAGGACTTACCATGTACCCATGCACCAAGCGTTTGTTTCATGTTTTCATGAAATCTCATTTAATATCCACATCCTCCAATCATACTATACTCATTTCATAGGTTAAAGAAAACCCAGAACCACAGAAACACTAAATAGCTTTGTTTAAGGTCCTGCCTGCATGTCCCTCCGGCTGAAGTGCCTATGAACTCTGTGCATGGGTACAGCTCTAGTAGCCTTTGTAAAACTTGACTACCCAGAGAATCAAGGACAGAAGTTATTGACGTTTTGTATCAAATGCAGGAACGCAGCCTTTATTCAAGCAAATAACCTTTCTGTTATTATTTTCCACACTGCAAAGCCTAAAAACTCAGTGCAAAGCCTTAAAATCAGGATTGTAAAGCTGACATTTTGCTTGAAATGGTCAAAATTAGGTAATTGTTTCATTCGTCATGGGTCTTAAATGCACTTTCTAACTGTTGCTAGTACCTAGCAAAGAAAAGTGAGATTAAGTTTTCAAAGGTTGGAACTACATGAGGGGTGACCCACAATCTTGCCGTGTTCCACCTGCCCCGGCTGGCTTCCCCTAAGCCCCTCCTGTCTCATTCCCACGTGCACTTTAGATTCTCCTTGTTCCTGTGTCCTGAGGTCCCTGGTTGCAGTAACAGAACAAACTGTGAAGAAGCAGAACTGCCTCACAGAACCTGTGCGGTTACAATTAGAATCATGAGGGTGTTACTTAATTAAGGCCCTTCATTGTATGCATAAAACCACTGGGGCCCAGAGAGGCTAAGCAATTTGCTCCAGGCCACACAGCTGATCAGCAACACAGCAGGTTGGGAATCCCTCAGGAAACCCACAGGGCACAGTGCTCTAAACCAAAAGCCTGTGTTTCAGTCCTCTCAGATTTTGTTTCCTTTAATCATGTTTCCAAGTAGCTGAACATTTCAATCCTCTCTGAGCTCACTCACTCAATATTAATTCAGAGCATACTGCGTATCAAGGCCAAGTCTAGGGGCTGAGAACATAGCTATGAACAGGAAAGTTGACTCCTAGCCTGATGGTGCTTATATTTGATAGAGGAAGAGGAGTTTTAAATGCAATTTTACACATATCTCCTTTGCATTAAGCTCTCCAGATGCGTGGCCTGGAGCAGGGGCTGGAAGCACAAAGGGAATTCTGAGATTTGAGTGGTCCCCCAGGCAAAGGAAAGAATATGGGAACAGAGCAAAGGACAGAATAGCGAAGCAGGTAAAGATGGAAGCAGCAGGTGGGCAAAGAAGAGGCGCCCGAGGGCCCCAAGCCTGGACAGGCCACATCTCCTCCTCAGGCCCCCAGTCCCCCTACCCAGCCCTTAGAGAGTGGGAATTGTCAGTTCTGCTCTTTGCCTGCTGCTCTTCTCATTCTCTGCGGACTCCTGACCCCAGTCCAGAGGTTACCAAGCCAGCCCCAGATGTGACTGCTGGTCACTGGTGGAACAGGTATTCCAACTCGCATCCGCCTGATTTCCAAGTTCACACTCCATTAATTTTGTGAACGAAAAATACTGAAATACTGGGAACGGATCAGTAAACAAAGAATGCTGAAACCATCAAGTCATCAGCCGCTGCCGCCACCCCCCAGTGAAGACAAGCCTGCAGCCCAGACTCCGCAGCCACTCAACAATGGTGCACTCTGAGGGGATTCAGAATAAGAAAGGACAGGCTACTGGCCCTAAATAGCAGGATGCTTGTCAAAGGAATGAATTCAATGAGCCCAAATGTTTGCTTCCTCCCATACCTAGAAAAGCATTAAATTATTTAACTTAAGATGTCTGGTTTTCTTCAGTTAACCAGTAATCTTTCATTGTTCCAACTACCTGGTCTTTGTGGTAAAGCTCCTATATATCCTAGCTCCTCCCCCACCTCTTCAGAGCAGTCCCTCAGAGGAATCTGAGAGGGTGTCATTCTGGCTCGAGTTCTCCCACCAAATAAAACATAACTCTCAACTTTTAGGCTGCGCATTTGTTTCAAGTTGTGCATTTATTTCAGTTGACAACCTCTTCCACAAAGAAAGAGCACCAAGGCCCTTACTCGCTGAGGACGTACGCACTGGAAACCGGCTTGGTAGTCTGCATCACTCCCACCCTTCTAAGCTCTCCCGTCGCCAGCTGAGCCCATTTACAATTCCCAGGAAGTAAAAATAGAGTCTAGATAATAAAATGAAGTCTAACCTTTTTCTTTTCTCCTTTGTGCTTAGTCTGGTTTCACTTGTTCACAGGGGGCTGCACGCAGAAGCCCTGCGCCCGGCACTTCAGAGCAGAGCTCCTAGTACAAAATGGCGGGCAGCGACACCTCAGCTCCGCAGGCGCGGGCGGAGCTGCGTGCAGAGGCTGCGCAGTTCCGCCTGGCGGCAGCGGGCCGCGTGCAGAGACACTGCGAACGGAACTGCAACTCAAGATGGCGGCGAGGCGCTGCGCTTTCTGGAGCCTTGACCCGCACAGCTGCGCCCGACCTGCAAGAACTCCACCCCCTCCCCACTTTAAAGGAGCCCAGCGCACGGACTGTGGAGGAGCGTGTGCTCTAGAGCCCGACCTTGCCCCTCTCCATTCTTCCATCAGGGAATAAAACATTCTTCTGCCTCTGAACAGAACTCAGGCTCGTTCTGTTGGCTCAAACAACATAGGGCAGAAGGACCCTTATTGGTGCCTGACTTGAAAGGGTAGGTAACACGTTCACCCATCACTGGGGCAGGAAGCCTAAAAAATACACCTTCCTTGTAATTGTGGTAAAAACATATCAAGTTTACCATCTTCATCATTTTTAAGTGTGCAGTTTGGTAGTGTTAACTGTATGCACACGGTGGTACAACAGACCTCCAGAACTCTTTCATCTTGCAAACCTAAAACTCTATATCCATGGAACAGCAACTCCCCACTTCCCCCTCCCTGGCTTTTTTCACTTAGGAGAATGTCCTCAGGGTTCACCTGTGTTGTAGCATGTGGCAGGACTTCCTTCTTTTTTTAAAGGCTAAATAATAGTCCATTGTACATATACAGGATGTTTTCTTTATCCATTCATCTGTCAGTGGACATTTGGGTTGCTTCCACCTACTGGCTACTATGAAAAATGATGCAATGAGCATGCATGTGAAAATCTCTCTTCAAGACCTTGCTTTCAGTTCTTTTGGATATATACCCAGAAGTGGGATGGCAGAATCATTTAGTAACTATAACTCTAATTTTTAATGGAAACTTCATACTGTTTTCCGTAGTGGTTCTATCATTTTACAGACCCACCAACAGTGCACAAGGGTTCTAGATTCTCAAAATCCTCACCAACACCTTTTACTTTCTGTTTATTATGATGATGGTGATTGTTACTACTATTATTACTGTTATGGCCATCCTGATGGATGTGAGGCGATATCTTACTGTGGTTTTCACTTGCCTTTCTCTAATGATTAGTAATGTTCCACATCTTTTCATATGTCTGTTGGCCATTTATCTTCTTTTTAGAAGAGTCTATTCCAGTCCTTTGCCCATTTTTCAATCATTACTTGTTTTTTGGTTTTTTTTTAATTGTGGGGTTGTATGGGCTCTTTCATATATTCTGGATATTAACCTTTTAGTAGACATAGGATTTGTAAATATTTTTCTCCCATCCATAGGTCACCTTTTTACTCTGTTGGTTGTTTCCTTTGATTCCTTTGGTTCCTTCCTTTGATGGAAGTTTTTAAGTTTGATGTAGTCCCATTTGTCTATTTTTGCTTTTGTTATCTCTGCTTTTGGTGTTACAGCCAAAAAAAAAAATCACAGCCAAGTCCAATGTTACGACGCTTTCCCCTTATGTTTTCTTCTAGAAGTTTCACCGTTTCAGTTTTACATCCAGGTATTTAATCCATTTCAAGTTAATTTTTACAGTGTAAAGTAAGAGTCCAACTTCATTCTTTCTCATGTGGATATCTAGTTTTTCCAACCCAATCTTTTGAAGAGACTGTCCTTTCTCAATTGTGTAGTCTTGGCACCTTGTTGGTGAAGATCATTTGACTATGTATATGAGCATTTCACAAGGTTTTATGAGAGTCTATTTGGAAGGTTTATAGTACCCAATATTAAACACCTTCCTGATTGAAATACCTAAGGTGGTTCCTATTTTCCCACTTAAACCCCAGCTAATAGACTCATCCTTTTTACATGTTTTAGCAGCTATAATTCAGAAGACTTCTTCAACCTATAAATCTCATTCTAACCTTGGAAACACTCGAGACTCTTAACCAAGGGCAGAGGAGACTTTTGTTTGTCTGTGGTGTTTATGAGTTGCTTCACTGATAACAAGTAATGATTTAAATTCTGAGATAGTGCAACCTGAGTTTCTTAACGATGAGCACAACACTTAGGCAAGAAAGCAATTTTAAAAGAACTGGAAGGTTTGAGGAAAGTTTAAAAACAGTTTGGGTGAGTAACTGTCACTTTCCCAAGCCGAAGTATGGTGTGTTAGCACAGAGCACAGTGGCAAGACCAAGATGGACTAAGAAGGGGGTGAGGGAGGAATAGGAGGTCTGTTTTAGGGGGGAAAAAAGGACATTTTTGTAAATGACCCAATGTCTCACAAATCAGTAAGTGGGAGAAAATAAAATCTGAAGATATATCTGTGATATTAAGGGGGCACGGGATAGATGACTACAGCTCTGTGGGGCGGTCTGAGAACAGAGTCAGGACCGGCAGCTCACCTGGGAGATTCATCTTCCCTGTTTCCCGTCTCTACACACTCACGGGGACAAATTCCCCTGTCCAGGAATCAGAAGCAGCTGCCATGACTGACAGATAGGCAGAAGAGGGGCTAGGACCATGGGAGTTTTCACAGATGTTCTATTTTGTAAACGTATCACTGAATTCCTACATTTAAAAAATGTCTCCTTTTCTTCTTGAGTCATCAATTACAAATCAAAGAATGCTAGAGTCAGCGGAGATTGACTCCGGATTTTACATATAAGGTAAATAAGGCCCAGGAAGGGACGGTGCTTGGCCTGAGGTCACACAGCATGTAAATGGTAGAGCTGGGCTAAAACCCAGGATTCCTTCCTTTCAGATCTGTTTCATAGAAAAAGATGCATGAGGCACAGAGAAAAGTTGCTGGCCTGCTCAAAGTCTCAGGTTAGTGGCAAAGCAGCGACAGACAGGTGCTCAGGTACAGCTCCCTACCCATGTGACAGAGGACCAGGCTAACCAAAAGACCTCGTAGAAGCCAAAGTATCCACTCCCAGCCGCACCATGTTCCTGTAGCCTCCCCAGAAACATGGAGAAACCACAGGAAGAGCAGCGCCAGGGGCCCTGAGGAATGCTCCAGTCCACTCTAGTTGGGAAACAGCCTTACAGGGTTGAGTCAGCCCAGCAAGAAAGGAACAAAAGTCCCCTGTGTCAGTGTGACACAAGTTGGCAAGTTTTGGAGACATTATTATGAGCCACTGAATTGGGTGGCTTTAGTTCAAATCCCTTCTTTGCCACTTACTACCTCTGTGACTAAGGTCAAGTTACCTAACCTATTTGTTTGTATCCCGGTTTCCCCATCTGAAAAATAGGGAATGCAATGGTACCTACACTACATGGGGTTGTTGTGAACCCTAAAGAAGAAAACATATCTAAAATGCCTGGCACATAATAAGTGCTCAGTAAATGTTAGCTGTTATTAATATCAAAGGAGCACATCCCTCTGAGTGGGGGTACAACTGGAACAATGAAAATCTGAAAATCTAGGATAGCACTGGACAATAGAAATATAACATGAGCCATATATGCAATTTTAAATTTTCACATAGCCACGTTAAAAAAGAAGTAAAAATGGGTTAAATTAATTTTAATAAATTGTTTTATCTAACCCAGAATAACTAAAATACAATCATTTCAACATAAAGTTAATAGGAAAATTATAAATGAGGTATTTTACTTTTTTTTCATACCAAGTCTTGGAAATCTGGTGTGTATTTTATGTGTAAAGGACCAGCCACATTTCAAGAGTGGTGGTGGCCAACATATTGGACATTGCATGTCTCAAACATTCCTAAATGGGACTACAGTGAATTACTGGGTTTTCCACGTGATTGGATTCTATTTTATGGAATCACACAAGACATCTTATATTCACTAAATGAAAAAAAAAGTTATATTTGTATTAAACTAGAATTTTCTTTGCTTATCAGATCTCTCATAACATATAATTCAAATTATTATAGTAGCCAAAGCATAAAGAAAACCTGTTTCCTCGTTAAAGATAAGGCAATCCAAATGTTCAAAAACGATGTGTTCACGTGGAGGAGCCCTAAGCCCCCGGAGCAGCAGCTCCATGAGGTGAAGAGTTGGTGAAAACATGACCCACTGCTCCAGGCTGGCATCACATCTACCACTGTGATGACGTCCACGGTTCCCTTTCTCTCGGGCTGGCCTGGGAGGGGCTGACATGGAAGCAGCAGGTGACTGAGGAGGCATGAGGAGGTCATCTCTGTGGTCCCCTGAGATGTCCCTGATACATGAGCATCCATGACATCTCCTTCTGACAAACCATTCAGAACAACACGCAGGCTTAATGTGACTGCGTTCAGGTGGACAATGACGGGCTTAGTCAATGCGGTGTACCAAGGGGATGGTCTACACCACAGGGATTAGAAGCAGTGCATGCCCCTCATTTTCCCAGCAAAAAGACCCCAAAAAAAGTTTTTAGGCAGTTTCAGTATACACAATTTTCAACATACAGATGAATTAGTCAAATGGTATCTAAATTAACACTATGGGGTCTAAGCTGTGATTTCATTACAATTACATATTTAAAAATCACATGTCTCATAAAATAATATATTACCTTAAGAACAGACTGTGGTTCAGAGCACAGACTCTGAAGCCAGACTGCCTGGGTTCAAATCCCAGCTCCTCGGTTCAGTACTAACTTCGGGGTGAGTTCCTTAACATTCAGGGCCTCAGTTTCCTCATGTGTGAAGAAAGGGTAATAACAGCACCCAGATCACAGTGCTGTGGAAGTATTAAATGAGTTAAAAATAGGTAAAGCCCTTAGAACACTGTCTGGTTAGTGGAATACATGTGTTAGTTTAAAAACAGTGGTTTATTATCCACTCCCTTACACTATGGGAACTTTGATTAACACTCATACTGCAGACAATACTGTCTGAATCCAGGTATGATATCACAGAAAACTGAGCATCAAGGCAAGCATCTAGGTGGGCATTCAAACAGATGTGTTTTCCCATTTATCTGACAAATGCATCTCTGATCACTGCAAAGATCCTTCGTGGCTTTTCCAAACCATCCTTAGCACACATCATTATTTGGTCATGTCCTCCAGAACAATACTTAGTTTCCCCCAATTAATTCTGTCGTCTCAAAGTACCCAAGAGACCATCTCATAATATGGGATGCTCCATAAGAACTTTTTTGAGAGCTATTTGGAGGCAAAGATCTTGCCTTTTCTTCAGACATTTGAGGTCTATTTTGGCTTTTATCTTTTATTCTCCCACTGCCACTTCCTGGGTGTCAGTCATAACCATGGTGCCTCCAAACAGTGGAACAGCATGCAGCCCTGGAAGGGGAAAACTAGGTCTGAGTACAGTGGTCTGAAAAGGGACCAAGGACCCAACTGCCTGGGAACCACGATCCCATTCGCCACCTGCATCCTAAGGAGGGGCCAGAGTGGTGCCTCCTGGGGGAACCACGGGGTCAGAACCCACACTTCCTACAGGCAAGTCGCAGCGCCATCATAAGCTCACTATGAGCCTCGGCAAGCCCTTTAAGCTTTTTGTGCCTCCAGTTCCCTAGTCTGTAAAATGCAGATCACAGTATCTCCATCAGAGGACTGTTATATATAAACATACGAATTAATACATTTAATGTCTTTAGGATAGTACCTGCCGTTCAATAAGTACTATATCAATAGCGCTTTCCTACTATTATTGTTACTATTACCACACACGCATATGTTCTCTGACTCCCTCCTTCCCTCATCCTCTTCCTCTTCTTCTCTCCTTCCCACCGTCCCTCCCTTCCTCTCTTTCTCTGGATACACATCAATCTGTTGATAGTGATATTTGAGAGAACAGAAATGGAGGTGGAGAGAGTTAACTTCTATGTATAAACTCAGCATTTCTTTAAGAATATGTAATATTTTATCATTAAAGAGGGAAGAGAAAAATGTATTGACTCCACAGTGACTAAATGGGAACAGAAGCGTTCAGCCAATCAATAACCTCACGCATAACTAAGGGCACTTAGAGGCCCAGACTTCCAGATCATTTTTATGGAAGCACGGCATTAAAGAAACAGTAGGTCAAGTTTGGACGAGTCATATTTTTGCAATGGGGAGCCTATTACATAGGTCACAAGCAGATCTACACCTGTGTGAGACTGTGCCAGGTGTCCCTTTGTTTTCCCCAAGAATCAACTCCACTCAGAAGAGCCAAGACCAGCCAGGCCATAGCCTCATCAGCTGACCACGGTCTGAGGTCAAGCTGAGAGGAAGCACTCAGGGTATGAAAGCTGTAGGTGCCCCAGGTCCTGTGAAAATGCCAAAGAAAGAAACAGCCTCACCGGGTTCTCCCAAAATTTCCTGACAGCGTTCCTCTCTTGGCTTTCCTAACACTAACAATCCTAATGGCAATTCAGTCTACTTACGGACCAACTGTCCTATTCTAAGCCCCATGCAGGGCACAAGGAATTCAGCCCACGAGAGGCAGCCCATGCCCTCAGGTTGCTCACAGCCTCAGTGAGGAATCAGAGAAAACATGTAATGAACTTAGCCGCAGAAACACATAAGAGTCAAGGGAGGGCCTCCTGGAGGAGGTGACATCCTCTGTCAATAGGAGGAAGGGGAACAGGAGATGCCTTCAAGACAAAGGCATGATGGTGTGACCTACATGGTTTGTGGTTGAAAACAAGAAAAATCAACTATGACAATTTGTCTCAAAACTGAGAATGTTCTGGAAGAATATTGGGAGGCTCATAATAAACAGGGAGCTGGAGGATACTTGAAGAGGAAGCAGAAACTAAGTCCCTGGGGGCCAAGGAGCAGGCAGTTCATCAACCTCCTTTACTACAACCGCTTATGGTCCAGGCACCACCCCTCCACCAGACGCACAAACTCTGGCCGCCAGCTCAAACTTCCCTGACGGAAAGTCTTGGGCAAGAGGGTCCAACTGGCTGGGGCCAGGTCACATGTCCAGCACACCCAGGTGGTAAATTTCTGGCACCTTCACCTGCCAGCAAGCTCCACATTCCACCAAGATCCTACACAATGAGAACGCTCCCAAATAAGGAAGCAGGGCTGGAGGCTG
Source organism: Camelus dromedarius (assembly GCF_036321535.1). Classification (NCBI taxonomy): domain Eukaryota; kingdom Metazoa; phylum Chordata; class Mammalia; order Artiodactyla; family Camelidae; genus Camelus; species Camelus dromedarius. Next base: position 13,763,104 of record NC_087453.1, on the reverse strand, counting down.
GACTCCCAAAACAAAAGCATGAAGGCTTCTCTTGTGTGATGATGCAGAAGGGGAAAGGGAAGAGGAGAAGGCAGGAGAGGGGGCCGAGGCTGGAGACAGATGCTGGGGTTGTATATCATAAGAATGTTCAATTACTAACAAGAGCAATTCATTTAACAAACATTCACCACCACCTCCAACATTCCAGGCTCTGGGGTTACATGTAAATAACATGGTGCCCCAGCCTACAAGGAGGACAGAAGGAGTTCGGCACACAGACTACGAAGAGGCTTGCTAGTAAGCACTGGTGAGCCCATCCTGCATTTTGCAGCTGACGTCCACCGTGACTGGCCAGTGCTTGGACTGCTCTGTAATTGATGACTATTTACAACATAATTCCTGCTAGTCCCCAGAAGGTCGCCATCCACTGAGCTGAGAGCCATAATGCAGTGCCCTCAGGGGACCATCGCCAGTTCCTGACTTGCGCTTAGGACTTTAGAATTCACAAAGCTTTTCTTTTTCCAATATCAACTCATGGGAGAATTTCCAGGATTCCATGTTTGAGACATGGATGATATTCTTCCTTCAAATCTCGAAAATAACACACAGCCACTCTGTGTTTGGTACACAAGGGAGGACAGAAACAGACAGATGTACGAAAGCAGATTTGATAACTTCTCTTGGAGATGAGCACAGAGACCTATGGACAAGAACACTCACTGCAGTGAGACTTAGGAGGGAGTAACTGGAAGGAACTGAAGCATGCAACAATACGGTGGTTAAACATAAACCATGGAGCAGTCATCATCATGGAAAACTATGGAGGCTTTAGGAAGCATGCTTTTGAGGAATATGAAATGCCACGGGAAAATTTTCAAAAATAGCATTAAAAAGAAAGATATTTGTGTAAGTGTGTGTGCATATACGACTTATTTTTTATCACCATCTCTACTGTGCACATTCTCTACAATGAATGTGCATTATTTTTGCAATCATAAACCACAACTGTAAACAAATAATTCTAAAAGATGTTTAGATGATGGTGGCGCCCTATATTTCATATATGTTTCTCTCGCCTGGGATTGCAACCTGGCTCCTCTTTCATATGTAATTTACATGACCTTGGACCAGTCACTTCATCTCTCTGGGGCTTGGTTTTCTCAAAAATAAAGAGGGGACAATATCTCTGAATTCATGGCATGGTGGCATATTAGATGAAATGTGCAGGAAAATGCCTAACCCAATTCTCGCTTAAACTGATCACGCAGTAAATGCCAGTTCTCTTTAAAAAAAAAAAAAAAAAAGCAAAAGCTGCAATACTTACAGCACTCTGGTGTGAGTTCTAGTGTAGAAAAGGTCATGGGGTCAGGGTATTGATGTGTAATTGACCCAGGAACAGTTTCCTGGGCTGCCCCAACAAATGACCACAAACTGGGTGACTTAAGACAACAGAAACCTAGGGAGGAGGCCAAGATGGCGGAGTAGAAGGACGCTTGCAGCACACCCTCTCCCACAAATACACCAAGACTCACATCCACAGACCCACTCAGCCAACCAGAGCACCTGTGGAACTCCAACAAAACATCGTCCTTTTCAAAAGATAGAGACGCCAAAAATCTGGTAGGAGAAAAGGAAAAAAGAAAGAAGAAAAGGCAAAACAGTGCGGGACGGGTCCCGCGGTGAGGGAGCGGCAAAGGAGGACTGGTGCTAGTTCACTGGGTATCCCCTCTCCAACTGAGTGGCCAGTGGAACGGAGGGGGAGCCTCCGAGGCTCCGATCTGTACAGAGCAGCCCTTGACCGACAGAATTAAGTTAAACGGGCACAGAGGGTCGCTGCAACACCCAGTCCCAGACGCCGGCCGGCAGCTGGGGGCTGGGCCAGGCTGTCCGAGCCGGGCGGAGGACAGGGACGGCTGCGCTGAGGCGGCCGCGGGGGACTGCAGGGAGCTGCGCGCCATTGGTGTGGGTGCACAGGGCAGAACAACCTGGGCCCTCCATAAAACAACATGGCTGATGTGCCCTGGGGGGAAGGGTGCATACCCCCATCTCTGAAAACCCACAGAAAGTTTTTGGGGGAAGAGAGGCGGGGCTCAGGCACAGCTGCCATATCCTCCAGCACTGAGCACCCAGGCCAGGGCTGGGGCGAAAGTGAAACCTGCATTCGCACCTAAGGACTTAGCAGGCTCAAAGGCCAGATGGAGACTTGTCTACAGACCGAGGCAGATAGGATCCTTCCGTCCTGGTCCCTCAGGGAACTTGCTCCGCCAAGACAAACAAGGAGCTGGGTTTTGGCCCGGAGCAGGGACGGGGCTGTTTCTTGGTCTTCCCCGAGCCCACCTACGGAGCGCACAGCGGCACAGAGCAGCGGAGCAACAGGCTCTGGGACAGGGCGGGCGGCCTCCCTGCCTTTCCGGCAGGAATGCAGCCCCTGACCCTGGTGCTGGGAGGGGGCGTGACCTGTCCTCCTACCTGGCCAGTCTGCAACATCTGACTGTAGCATTGGGAGGGGCAGTGACCCGCCCACCCATAGCAAAGGAGAGCTGCACCTGACCCAGTGTTGGGAGGGGGAGCGATCTGCTTGCCAACAGGCACTGGGAGCAGCACAGATGAAGGCGCCAACGGAGGGCCTTTGGAAGCTGAGCTTCCAAAACAGGGCAAAGACAGACAGACTTCGCATTAAGAGCACACAGTCTCCAGGAGAACACCACCCCCCCTTTTTTTAAAATCTGTTTTTACCTGTTCTATTTTCTATTACCCTTTTAATTTCTACTTCTTAAACAATTATATATACTCCCAGTTTTAATTCCTTTTAAAATTTTTAAAAATATTTTTATTATTATTATTTTTAAAAATCCACATCATTCCATTTCTATTTCTCTTGGTTTTGATGTCCTGTTATCGATTATACACAGATTTCAAATACATTTTTCCCTCTTTTCTCCTTTTTTAAAGGTTTTTAAAAGACGTCTCAACCCGATTGCTATTCTGCTTCAACTTGCTCTTCTATTATTCATTATACACTGTTTTCAAACCTTTTTTTCTCCCTTCTTTTAAAATTCTCTTTCTTTCTCTCTCTCTTTTTTTTTAAGTGTTATTCCTACATAGGCATTAGATAGATAAATAAATAAACTTCATAAGCACCACAATAGATAACTGATACTCGATAAACCACAGTGCCAGAGAGGTAGGAGCAAGATGAAGAAGCAGAGAGACCATTCCCATTTAAAAACAAGAGAAATCCCCTGAAAGAACGATCAATGAAATAGACATCAATAGCCTACTAGATCAAGATTTCAAAAAAGGAGTGATCAAAGTACTGAATGAACTAAAAGAGATAGTGTTTAGAGATATAAAATATGTCAAAAATTAAATGGAAGCTATAATGAAGAGCCAAGTAGAATTGGTAAACTCATTGGCTGAGATGAGAAATGATCTAAAGGCTGTGCAAAGCCGACTAGATAATGTAGAGGAACGAGTAAGTGACCAAGAAGACAGGACAACAGAAACCACCCAATCAGAACAGCTACAAGATAAACAAATAAAAACAAATGAAAATAGCATAAGGGACCTATGGGATAATATAAAGCATGCCAATCTTCGCATAATAGGGGTCCCAGAAGGGAAAGAAAGATCAAAGGGGATTGAAAAGGTACTGGAAGAAATCATGACTGAAAACTTCCCAAACTTAAAGAAGGAATCAGATATCCAAGTACAGGAAGCTCAGAGGGTCCCAAACAGGAAGAACCCAAATAGACCCACACCAAGACATGTCATAATCAAGATGGCCAGAGTCAAGGATAGAAAAAGATCCTAAAGGCAACAAAAGAAAAGCAAAGAGTGAGTTACAAGGGAACCTCCATAAGGCTCTCAGCTGATTTCTCTACACAAACACTACAGGCCAGAAAGGAGTGGCAAGATATATTCAAAGTCCTGAATGAAAGAAAGATGCAGCCTAGGATACTTTATCCAGCAAGGCTATCCTTTAGGATAGAAGGAGACAAAGATTTTCACAGACAAGAAAAAACTAAAAGAGTTTAGCAACACTAAACCCATGTTAAAAGAAATATTGAAAGGTCTACTCTAAATAGAAAAGCAGCAGGATGCTACAGAAATGAGAAACTCACAACTGGAAAGTTGATAACTCATAAATTACAAATAAATACAAAATTGTAAAAGAAGACATCTAAATCACTAGACAGTGGGAGAAGGAGGCAGGAAAATATATAATTTTTTTTCTTTCTTTTTAAAATTTTTTGTTCTCAATAGGATGCGTTTGAGATCATGTTACTATCAATTTAATAAAAAACAGTTATAGTAATGGGCTAATAGACTTACAAAAAAGGGTAACCACAAGCCAAAAACTTACAAGGAAGTCACAAAAACTAAATAAAATCCATGATAATACAAAGGAAAATTACCAAACCACAAAAGGAAGAAGAAAGGAACAAAGAGGAAATACCAAATCAACTGCAAAGATAAGTTCAAAATGGCAATAAACACACATCTATCATTAATTACTGTAAACATTAGTGGACTAAATGCTCCAGTCAAAAGACAAAGAGTGGCAGACTGGATAATAAAGCAAGAACCTTCAATATGCTGCATACAAGAGACCCACTTTAGGGAGAAGGACACATATAGATTGAGAGTGAAAGGATGGAAAAGGATATTCCATGCAAATGGAAAAGCCAAAAAAGCAGGTGTAGCAGTACTGATTTCAGACAAAATAGACTTTAAAACAAAGGCCATAAAGAAAGATAGAGAAGGACATTTTATAATGATTAAAGGAGTAATACAAGATGAGGATATTACACTTGTTAATATATATGCACCCAATATAGGAGCACCTAAATACATAAAACAATCACTAACAGAGATAAAGGGGGATATTGATGGGAATACAATCATAGTTGGAGATTTTAACACCGCATTAACATCACTAGACAGATCTTCCAGACAGAAAATAAATAAAGCAACAGAGAAATTAAATAATACAATAGAAAAATTAGATTTGGTGGATATTTTCAGAGCATTACACCCCCCAAAAATAGGATATACATTCTTTTCAAGTGCACATGGAACATTTTCTAGGATTGAGCATGTACTTGGGCACAAAATAAACCTCAACAATTTTAAGAAGGCAGAAATTTTCTCAAGCATCTTTACTGACCACAGTGCCATGAAACTAGAAATCAACAACAGAGAAACAAAAGAGAAAAAAAGGAAAGCATGGAGATTAAACAACATGCTATTAAAAAACCAATGGGTCAATGAGGAAATCAAAGCTGAAATTAAAAAATACCTTGAGACAAATGAAAGCACAACCACACAAAATTTATGGGACACTGCAAAGGCAGTGCTAAGAGGGAAGTTTATAACGATTAAGGCCTTCCTCAAAAAAGAAGAGCAATCTCAAATAAACAATTTAACCCACCAGCTGAAAGAACTAGTAAAAGAAGAACAAAGCAGAAGGAAGGAAATTATAAAGATCAGGGAGGAAATAAATAAAATAAAGATTTAAAAAAACCACAGAAAAAAGTCAATCAACCCAAAAGCTGGTTTTTTGAAAAAGTAAATAAAATCGACAAACCTCTGGCCAAACTCACAAAGAAGAAAAAAGAGAGAGCACAAATTAGCAAAATAAGAAAGGAAAATGGAGAAATTACAACAAATAAAATAGAAATACAGAATATCATACGAGAATATTATGAAAAACTATATGGAACCAAATTGGATAACCTAGAAGAGATGGACAAGTTTCTGGAAACATATAGTCCACCAAGACTGAATCAAGAAGAAACTGATCACTTGAACAAACCGATCACTAGAAATGAAATCAAAATGGCAATAAAAAACCTCCCTACAAATAAAAGTCCAGGACCGGACGGCTTCACCGGGGAATTCTACCAAACATACAAAGAAGAACTCATACCAGTCCTTCTCAAACTCTTCCAGAAGATTGAAAAGGAGGGAATACTCCCAAACTCATTCTATGAAGCTACCATCACCCTGATACCAAAATCAGGCAAAGACACTACCAAAAAAAGAGAATCATAGGCCAATATCACTGATGAACATAGATGCCAAAATCCTCACCAAAATATTAGCAAATAGAATCCAACAACACATAAAAAAGATTATACATCATGACAAAGTGGGGTTCATCCTAGAGACACAAGGGTGGTTCAACATACACAAATCAATCAATGTAATACATCACATCAACAAGAGAAAGGACAAAAACCACATGATCTTTTCAATAGATGCAGAAAAAGCATTTGATAAAATTCAACACCCATTTATGATTAAAAACTCTCACCAAAGTGGGTATAGAGGGAACATATATCAACATAATAAAAGCTATATATGACAAATCTACAGCCAGCACAGTACTCAATGGTGAAAAACTCAATAGCTTCCCACTAAAATCTGGGACAAGACAAGGATGCCCACTATCACCACTCCTATTCAACATAGTCTTGGAAGTCCTAGCCACAGCAGTCAGGCAAGAGAGAGAAATAAAAGGGATCCAAATTGGAAAAGAAGAGGTAAAAGTGTCACTATATGCTGACAACATGTTACTAATATATAGAAAACCCTAAAAGGTCCACACAAAAACTACTAGAGCTGATCGAAGAATTCAGCAAGGTAGCAGGTTACAAGATTAACATTCAAAAATCAGTTGCATTTCTTTACACTAACGATGAATCAACAGAAAAAGAAAGTAAAGAAACAATCCCCTTTAAAATAGCACCCAAAGTAATAAAATGTCTAGGAATAAATCTAAGCAAGGAGGTTAAAGAATTATACACAGAAAACTATAAGCCATTGATGAAGGAAATTAGACTTTAAAAAATGGAAAAATATCCCATGCTCTTGGATTGGAAGAATCAATATTGTTAAAATGGTCACACTGCCCAAGAAAATCTACAGATATAATGCAATCCCTGTCAAATTACCCAGGACATATTTCACAGGACTAGAACAAATCATAATAAAATTTATATGGAACCATCAAAGACCTAGAATTGCCAAAGCATTACTGAAGAGAAAGAAAGAAGCTGGAGGAATAACTCTCTCAGACTTCAGACAATACTGTAGAGCTACAGTCATCAAGACAGCATGGTATTGGTACAAAAACAGACATATAGACCAATGGAACAGAATAGAGAGCCCAGAAATGAATCCACAAACTTTTGGTCAACTAATCTTTGACAAAGGAGGCAAGAATATACAATGGAATAAAGACAGTCTCTTCAGCAAATGGTGTTGGGAAAACTGGACAGCAGCATGTAAATCAGTGAAGCTAGAACGCTCCCTTACACCATACACAAAAATAAACTCAAAATGGATCAAAGACTTAAACATAAGACAAGATACAATAAACCTCCTAGAAGAAAATATAGGCAAAACATTATCTGACAAATCTGACATACATCTCAAAAATGTTCTCCTAGAACAGTCTACTCAAGCAATAGAAATAAAAGCAAGAACAAATGGGACCTAATGAAACTTACAAGCTTCTGCACAGCAAAGGAAACCATAAGGAAAACAAAAAGACAACCTACGGAATGGGAAAAAATTTTTGCAAATGAAACCAACAAAGGCTTGATCTCTAGAATATATAAGCAGCTCATATGACTTAATAAGAAAAAAAACAAACAACCCAATCCAAAAATGGGCAGAAGACTTAAACAAGCAATTCTCCAAGGAAGACATACAAATGATCAATAGGCACATGAAAAAATGCTCAATATCACTAATTATCAGAGAAATGCAAATCAAAACTACAATGAGGTATCACCTCACACCAGTCAGAATGGCCATCATTCAAAAATCCACAAATGACAAATGCTGGAGAGGCTGTGGAGAAAAGGGAACCCTCCTACACTGCTGGTGGGAATGCAGTTTGGTGCAGCCACTGTGGAAAATAGTATGGAGATTCCTCGAAAGACTAGGAATAGACTTACCATATGACCCAGGAATCCTGCTCCTGGGCATATATCCAGAAGGAACCCTACTTCAAAATGACACCTGCACCCCAATGTTCATAGCAGCACTATTTACAATAGCCAAGACATGGAAACAGCCTAAATGTCCATCAACTGATGACTGGATAAAGAAGAGGTGGTATTTTTATACAATGGAATACTACTCAGCCATAAAAACTGACAACATAATGCCATTTGCAGCAATATGGATGCTCCTGGAGAATGTCATTCTAAGTGAAGTAAGCCAGAAAGAGAAAGAAAAATACCATATGAGATCACTCATACATGGAATCTAAAAAAAACAAAAACAAAAACAAAAACAAACAAACAAACCATAAATACAGAACAGAAATAGACTCATAGACATAGAATACAGACTTGTGGTTGCCAAGGGGGTGGGGGGCGGGAAGAGATAGACTGGGATTTCAGAATTGTAGAATAGATAAACAAGATTATACTGTATAGCACAGGGAAATATACACAAGATCTTATGGTAGCTCACAGAGATAAAAAAGGCACAATGAATATATATATGTTCATGTGTAACTGAAAAATTGTGCTCTACAGTGGAATTTGACACAACATTGTAAAATGATTATAAATCAATAAAAAATGTTAAAAAAAAAAAAAAAAAGACAACAGAAACCTGTTCTTTCATGGTACTGGAGTCCAGGAGTCTGAAACCAAGGTGTTGGCAGGGACATACCACCCCTCCCTTCCCCAAAGGCTCTAGGAAGGATTCTTCCTTGCTGCTTCTGGCTTCTGGTGTCTGCTGGGAATCTGTGGGTTTCTTTGGATTGTAAACATATCACTCTAATCTCTGCCTTTGGCTTTACATGGCCTTCTGCTCTGTGTGTCTATAGGTCTCCACTCCTCCACCCATAATGCTGTATGAGGGCTCAGGATAACCAGCAAGACCTCATCTTTGCTTGGTTACATCTGCAAAGACCCTATTTCCAAATATGATCACATTCATAGGTGCCAGGGGTTAGGACTTCCACTTATCTCTTTGGGGGACACAATTCAATCCATAACAGACCCCAACCTTCTCTCTATAAATATCAGCAGTTAGAGCAGAGCAGAAACACACTACGGAGGGCCCAGTGGCACCAAGGAAAAGGGCAGCACCACCCTGGATCTGTGCCTGCTCCCCTGGCAGGCTGATTGGTTGAAGTATTCCGGTCTGTATGCCTGTGTATGTTGTCTCTGGATTTTCCCCAATACCTGTCCTTTCCAATCAGGTAACTAACTAGGCTCTTTGTATTTCTCTGCTCTAGAGGTTTGTGCAGGATGGAGAGAAGAAGCTGCTTGAAGCCAAGGGCTCCTTCTTTCCTTTTTTATTTTTTCTTAAAGTCTAAACTTACTGAAGAGATTATGCTGTGGATCCAAGAAGGGCTGGGGTGAGTTGGGTGTGCTTTTGAGGGCCAGGAAGGAGAGGGGAGAAGTTCCTACACTGGGGAGAGGAAAGGGATGGATGTGCTGGTGATGGATACGGACTGCTCGTTGGCAGTACTTGAGGAGGGATGCTGGGTGATGCCCCTGGGCTGGCTCAACTCAGGACCAGGACTCCAAGCCTGGGAACGAAGCAGCAGAATTACTAGACCCAAAGGGATCACAAGGAATGGGACAGCAGGCTTCTCAGAGGAAACCACAAAGGCCTGCCTAAGTCCCAGGATATTTGCTGACCCCCAGGGAAGGGGGAGACCCAATCACACCTACAATGTAATGTCTGGCTCCCTGGAGGCTTAGAGTCAGATTCAAGTTGATGCAAATACAGCTTTTCTTATGCACCCAGGTTTGCAGCTTGAGGTCCAGCCCTACTTCATTCTGACAATGTCCTACCAGTATCAGGAGGAAATAGAATGAAACCTCCCAGCCCCACTGCCTCTGGCTTCAGCCTCTTTAAAAGGACATTTAGAGCACTTACATTTACCCTCAGCACCCCTGAGACCCTTCTACAGGGCCCTGGGCTGGATCTCAGGGTGGACATGTGGAAACTCATGCTGAGGTTGGGGAAGTCAGAGCTGGGAACCAGTGGTAGCTGTAGTTAATTCCAAAGGCAAGACAGAGGCTTAGAGAGAAAGTCTGTGGGCACAGTGACCCCCATTCCTCTGTGATAGCCTCAGTGAAGATGAAGTGGGTGCAAAAGCAGGTCTGAAGCCTGGAATGCTAGCCGGAGGGCTTTTCCCATAGAGAGGAATGAGGAAAAGAGTGTGACGGTGGCTGTGTGCAGCACTGAATTAACAGAGTTAAGGTGGAGGAGGTGTTCTCCATCAGGGGTAGCATGGATCCCCGGTATTGAAAAGTCTCTCTGGGACCATCAGGGACCCACAGTAGACCTCCCGCTGGAAGGTTCACCTGTGTAAAGCAGCATCTGGGGTCAGGTGAGCATGAAGGAGGGGACAAGGTTCCAAGGTGCTCTCAGACTTACAGTCCCAGAGACTGCAAGAACCAGAAAAGCACCGAGGGGAACCAGCACTGATGAAGCCCTCCTATGTGCAGACACATTCTACGCACACAGGCATCATCCCACTGAAGCCTCACACTGGTTCCCATGTTAATTATGGGGAAATGGAAGCAGAGGGATTAAGGCCCAGAGTCACTCGGCCGTGGTGGAGGATTGGAACAAGTCTATGATAAGGACTTTGAAAGCAAAGAGCAGGACGCTGGGAGTGAGATCATCCGAGGAGTCTTTCTTCTGACCAAGGGGGGACATCTCCCTGAGAAGGAGTAAATGAGCTGAGACCTGAAGAAACCAGGCAAGTGAAGAGTGGAGAAAATGCCTGCAGTGAGTGGGAACAGCATGTGCAAAGGCCCTGAGCCAGGAAAAACCCTGACATGTCCAGGAAACTGAAACATGATCCGGGTACATGAAGCATTTTGAGAGAGAAGAAAAGGAGGCTCAGAGAAGACACTAGATCATGCAGGACCTTGCAGGCCATGACAAGGAGTTCAGATTTCACTCTGTGCACCAGGGGAGGTGCCCAAATGACATATACTGACTGACCCATAGTTTAGCACAGAGCTTGTCACACGGAAAGGGAGCAGTAAAAGGTTGTGGAACATCTGAGTAAACAGAGTCAGACTAGATTTCCAAAAAGATGGAAACTGCTGGCTTTACAGAAGGAAGAGGAAGGCTTCAGCCTTTGCCCATGAGGAAGAGCAAACAGTTTTGCCTAATCCAAATTCATTTTCATGCCTCTCTGCCTAAGAAGCACACGGAGCCCCTGAAATCCACAGGCGCATCACGACAGAATAATTTCGGTGATCATTATCAAATGCCTCTATTCAGAAAAGCTCAGAAGACTGTATTAGCACACTCGAATGTTTATGAAATGACACTGTGCCATAATGAGGGGCTGAAAATATTAAGATGAGAAGCAAGGGTTGCTCCCCCCAGGGGAGAGCGTGGCATGGTGGGAAAAGCAACGTCACCCGGGTGCTGGGAAACTTGGTTTCTGATTTGTGAAATGGGAGGGTAGCAGCAAAGACTTAAAATGTGTGATCAGTTAATAAGGGGCCCAAAGGCATTTAATAATGTTTATCATTCATTTCTCCATTAAAGAAACACTTAAAAGCTATCTGCCCATTCATCCGTGTGTCCATCCAACAAGATGGTATTTCGTACATACTGTGCATGATGCACGGAATTAAGCACTAAGGATGAAGCTGGGACTAAGACTGTCATGGTCCCTGTTCACATGGAACTTCGCCTCTGGGGATACAATGTACACTGAACAAACAGCTGTGATGCGTGTCCCTGAGGAAAGTGCAGGGTGCCAGGGGGGCCATCTGCAGAAAGAGCTGACCCAGACCTGAGCATCCTCAGGAGTGAGGCACGAGCTGAGATACCGAGGGCAAGTTCAAGAGAATGGAGGAGCAGGTTCTCCGGACAATGCCAATCCTATGTGAGTCCCTGAGGCAGGAAAGGGTCTGGAACATTCTGGGAATGGACAAAAGCCAGGGGAAAGGAAGCACAGCAGGGAATGGGACCTGGGGAGGCTGGACCAGCTCTGCAGGGCCTCGGAGGTCATAGCAGGGCGTCGGACTTTTCTCTCGGAGCCAGAGGAAAGCCTCAAAAAGATTCTAGGCAGAAGGTGGGTGGGGACAATGAAAGGAAGAGGTGACATGAACAGGTCTACCTTCTAGAACAGTTTCTGGCTTCTGTGCAGAGAGTGGGTTAAAGTCATAAGAGGAAGCCAGGAAGCCTGTGTGAGACTTCTGGTGACCCAGGCGAGATGTGACAGTGGCACCAGGGCAGAGGTGGCAGAGAGAGAGAGGTGTGCAGACTTGAGATGGGCTCAGGAGGTGAGGGGCAGGACGGAGTGACTGACTGTCAGGAAGGGCAGGAAAGAGAGACGTGGGACCCCTGGGTTTCTTGATCAGCACCTGAGTGATGAAGTGGCCTTCTGAGACAGGGAGCACTCGCGTGTGAGTAGATGGAGATGAGTCAAGGGTTCGATTTGGGGCAGGTTGAGTCTGGAGGGCTACAAGACCCCACAGGGCTTCCAGTGGGCTAAAGAGCATGTGCGCACACACACATACACACACACACACACACACACACAACACACACACGTGCACACTGTAAAATCTGAATTAAGTAGACCAACATCAAAGATGGCCATGCAGAGCACAGCAGACTCTCAAGGTTAATACAGCTGGAAGAGTATAGAACAAGGCTGAAGACCGCCAACATTTAATGGCCTGAGAAAGCAGACAGAGGAGACTAAGAAAGAGCACCAGGAGGAGCTGGTAAAAAAAACTAGAGGGTGTGTGGGTTAAAGGGAGGAACCATAGAGAATGGCCTATTTCTCCAGCAACCAAGTATCTTTACAACCGTACTTACCAGGGATCACGTTATCCAAAGAGGTGGTCTTAGAGGTCCCAGAGTTGCAACTCTTCCTGGCTGACGTCACCAGGTAAGCCTCTTCGAGGTTCAGCTCACACAGGCATGCCCCACCCTAAATGTGTTCACCCTGCATCTAGACCTCCTCCAGTTGTGCCTCCCCTAGAATACATGAGGTGTAACTCTCACAGGCCTACCTCAGGCAGGCATCCATCAGGAATGTACATTAGGTCTTCAGCCCCTGGCTAAGGATAAACTTGGCACTGAGGATGTCAGAACCTCAACTTTATGAGCAACATCTGGACTGTAGAAATTTCCCTGCATAAATGCAAGCTGCATCTATGTGATCTGATAGGAGAGAAATGACCTCAATTCTTCAGAAGCTCTTTCTTCCCTAAAATCCCACTGCAGTCAGGCTCTCACACAAAACCCAGTGATGCCCCCACTTATAGCTAATGCTTAGAATCTCAAAGTGAAAAGTTTCCTGAATCCGGGTGACATATGATTTCTACCATATCCCTAAGAATCCACTCAGCCTTGGTTTGCATGCTTCTGGAGATGGGGAACTTACTACCAGCAAAGTGATCTACTGCCCTCTCAGGCAGCTCCATCCAGAAGGAAGTTTCCCGCCACAAGTCACCATCAGAGCTGTCGTCACAGTCTCAAACACAGCTGGTCACATACCTGTGGGCACCGCAGGGTCCAGCATTGGCTTCTCCCATGTGTTGATCTGCTCCCAGGTAAACCCATTGGTGCCCAGGGCCACGCTATAGCCACAGTTGCTGTAATGCCCATCAAAGGAACAGCCGCCTGCAGACAAAAGAGATATGGGTAAATATATCCTTGAGTCTGAGGCTTGGTTCATTACCCCCGTCTCATCGGCTCTTCATTTACAGCAGTGAATTTTAAACTCTGGAGAAGATTAAAAAAAAAAGGCAAGCAAATTGGATTTTTATATTTGCTTTGGTGCTCTCAGGAAAGACATTGGCATCTGCAGGCCCCCCTATTTAAAAAAGTTAATAAGGCTACTTACATTGATTTCAATCTTCCTTCCTGAGAAAGTAAACAACAACGTCTCATTCTAAGTAGGAAAAATGAATGCCAGGGCATGCCTCTGTAATTGCTTCCTGCAACATTGAGAGATGCTTGCAAGGCAGTGGGGAGGGCACTAGCTTCCGAGTCTTGCAAAACTAGACACGAATCTCAGCTTTGCAAAGTTGGGTCAGCTCGGGCCAGATGCTCCACCATCTGTGTCTCAGTTTCCTCACCTGGAACGTGGAGGGAACGATCCACTTGACAGAAATACCAGGAGGACTAAATGGAATAACATATGAAAAGTAACTGGTACAGAATAAATTCTCAACACCCACTTCCTTCCCTATAAAAGCAGTTTTCATGGAGTAAAAGTCAGATTCGTGAAGAATTAGACAGTCGTGCACCTGGAAGATACTAAAGCCAAGGCTGACAGTGTTTAAAGCTTCTCCCTTAAAGTCCAAGCCCTCCACCACCCACCACTTTACAATGAGCTGTGTCAAGTTGACTTTACTGAGCATACGCTTTGGGCTCTAAGTCCCCTTCTCCAGGTGACACTGAGAGAAACGTGGAGTACAGAACTGGGGCTGCAACTAGGAAATGCTGGTCTGTCCAGAGAAACAGCAGGAGAGTATATCCTTGAAGGGGTGGGGGAAAAAGAGAACTCATTAGGGCTTTGAAGTTCAGGAGCATCTCCAGGGGTACAAAGCAGGAGGAAGAGCTCTCCAGGCTGAGCTGGCAGGATGCGCAGAGGACTGGGGGCAGCACCAGGACCCAGTTTCACACCCCAGTCCATCTTTCCACTGCCCTTGGCTTGTCCCCTTGTTGCTCAGATCTCATCACATCACCATCTCCCTCCCTTAAACCCCCACTGGTTCCCCATCACACATCCAAAGGTGTTTCTGATCCATGTACAGAAACCATCCCTTGCCAGCCCTTGCCTGTGTCCACCGCCTCACGTGATATCACCATCGTCTCCATCAGCTACAAAGGACAAAACCCCTTCTCTGAACCCAGGACTGGGATTTCCTCTGAGTGGTGGTGGAAGTCCTGTCGATAGATCTGATACAGAACCTGGTCACAACATTGCTAAAGGAAACCTTTGAGGTCAAAACTTTTTCCACTTTCCTTTCTTGCTGACTATGGAAACCCAGTCTTTAGCACCCCAATGAGTTCGGCTGGGCAAAGGAGGGCTGGACCTATTTTCATACTGCAAGGGTTGGCGCTTGATTTGAGAGTATTAAATTGCTTTGCACTAAAAAGTTACAGGAATTTTCAGTACAGACACCTAGAGAGAGAGACAGAAAGGAGAGGAAGAGAGAGGTCCAAGAAACGCAATGTAAAGGAGATACTTGCAGAAGGTGACAGCTGATGAGAAATTTCCTGTGATGGAAAATGCCTGATGCCCTGGTAGGAACAAAAATACCTGTGTGCTTTCATTTATCCATTCTTTACTTCACAATTATTTAATTGAGCTCGTACTGCAGATCCAGCAGAGTACAAGGTGCTATCTATACAGCTGTTTACAAGAGACATGCTATTGATCACCAGCAAGAGACAAAGAGGAAACAAGTAAACCAGTAAGTAGCGCACATCTCAGGGTGTGCTATGACAGCTACAGCTGTGGTGGCTGAGAGGACCCCTAGGTTGGAGAGGTCCAGGAAGCCATTCTGACCATGAACTAGAAACAGTTCCCTGTCTTGTGCTGTCATGTCCCTCTGCTACACCCAACTCCTCGGTGAGACCTGGCTACATACAACAGCCATGTGTCACTGGGGCTTTGGGGAACTGAGGGAAGAAGGGCAAGGCCCAGTGTGGGTTGACAAGGGTCAACAGACAAGGAGGGAAGTCCCAAGAGACAAGAAGAAAGGTTAGGCAGATGGCAGGAGAGACATCATCCCAGATAGAGTGGAGAAGGTTGACTTTTGAAAGGCAAGGACAACTAGCTTCCACTAGACATAAGCTTCAGAATGGCTGGGACTGGCTCTGGCACAGAGTAGGGGATTAATGAATATTGCTGAATGAACAAACCAGTAACTGTGGACGAGATGCCAGACACAGACCCAGCTACACTGCAGTAACAGTGAGCCCACAGCAGTCCCCAAGATCAACTTGCTCTTTCTGGTCTCATACTTGCCACTTTTACCTAGAAAGCTCCTTCCCTACATTGCCTGTCTGACATATTCCAAACTAGCCTTCCCCAAGTCACTTCTTCTATAGACCTTCTCTGACCAGAACAGCAGAGTGAATGCCACAGGTAGGAGATAATAACACACCATTTAAAGCTTTCTAAATAGTTTCAGCACCACCACTGCCTCACTGGAGCCCAGCCTGTGGGAGACAAATGGACCAGGTCAACGCCACTGACAACAGATCCCGATGTGCTGGAACCGATGAGTGAGGGGAGTCTGCAGCATCTCGAGTGTTCACCCCAAGAGTGGGCAGGTCACCCTAAACTGAGATCAGCCTCCAGGGCTAGAGAGGGAACGTACAGCCAAGACAACGTTAGGTATATGACAAACTGTTGACGTCTTCTTTCTTGGGCATGTAAGAACTTCACATTTCCAGTCCACCTTGCATCAGAGGAAGACCATGTAGTAAACCCAGGAAATGTGTAATAAAGTGATATCCACCATGTGCAGGACTAGCCCATAAAAATAATCTCTTACAAGTAATCCTTCTCAACTACCTTATTGTGAGGACCTTCGAAGATGTATCTGAAGGCAGTGGCATCAAAGAAAGAAAGATGTTTATATGCCTGAGACACTCAATGGAGGAGAACCACCCAGTCGCCTGACCAGTAATACTGTCATTCAACCTACCAGGAGCAAAATGCCAACTTTTCTAGTCTTAATACCACTGACATCTTAGAGTTTAGTTGTTACCGTAGCAGAGCCCTGCACATCCTGACTAATGTAAGAAGCACACTCTCTTGAGCATTTGTTCCATGTCAGACAATATACTAGGCACTGATTACAGATACTATCGCATTTGCTTTCACTTAATCCTCACAACTGAGATAGATTTTTGTCCCTACTTTAAGTATAAGATAATTGATGCATTAAAGGGTTAAGTGATCTGCTTAGGTCATATGGAAGGGAAGTGATGGAGGCAAGTTTAAATCCATGGTGACCTAACCAGAGAACCCAGGCTCATTCTTATAGACCAGAGGAAGATGTATTCCCCAGAAACCAAAGACCAAGACTTTCACTTACAAAGTGATGAGAGGGCATCAGGCAGATAGTGCTTCCAAAGTGGTTGGGTCTTTCCATTTGAACCCATTCCCTTACTTATTATTCTAGAAACATTAAGTGCAGTTTTTTTTTTAAACAGGTCTGTGCAGAGGCACAGAATTGACAGATACGATTCTTACCCTTACCGAGTTTGCAAAGAACAGGGAAAGACAGCCACACAAACATACATTTAAGGTGCAATGCAAAAAAACACACTTTCATGGAGATATGTTGAAGCACAAAGGAGAAATTGTTAATAAATTTTACTTAATGGTCTAATTAAGCCAATTCTCTGTTGCTTTCTAGACAAGATTTAGGAGGGCTCACATTATATATTTGGGCATCCCAGCTAATAAACCCCAAGTAAGTTCACAACAATAATTTGCCCTTAAGTCTCCTAGATCAGATCAGTCACTCACCCGTCACCTGCCTTCTCCACCCAGTGGTAGGTGGCCTGCTCAGCTGCACCTGAGCTGAGTGCTGATAGGTCCCACCCCTAAGGGTGGGGACCCACCTCCTCTTCACAGCCACTCCCAGGCACCTTGCTGCCTCCACCTGCAGAGCTCTGGTGACCACTTCAACTCGCAGCCAGTGAGCAAATGCCTTTCCCATCTAACAGTCTGCTCTCTGATACTGGGGTCCCACAGCAGCAGACCTGTGGCCCCAGTGACCACAGCCCTCTTTCCCCTGAGGAGGAGCTGGCTTAAAGTAGAGTTGAAAGCAGCTTCACACTCTTCTTTCAAGCTGCTATTTCTTTGGAACAGGCAGACCCACCTGTCAGTTCTATTCCACTCTGCCAGAATTTGTCATCCCTTATGCAAACCTCGGTGTCCCTCATGGGAACCTCAGTGTCCCTCTCTACAAGAAAGTTTCTAGGAGCAGGCCTCTGTCCTGCACCTTATCACACAAGTATGTCCGAACTCCAGAAGTCCACCTGGTCCGTGACTTTTCCATGGAGCTCCTGGGCTCCCAGCAAAGCAGGATGCATGGCCAAGGGGTTGTTTTAAGTATCCTGTGCTTTGTG
This sequence comes from Camelus dromedarius, assembly GCF_036321535.1. Taxonomy (NCBI): domain Eukaryota; kingdom Metazoa; phylum Chordata; class Mammalia; order Artiodactyla; family Camelidae; genus Camelus; species Camelus dromedarius. The sequence continues at coordinate 13,744,996 of NC_087453.1, read as the reverse complement.
TAGATCAAGAACATAGACCACATTCTCACTGGCACCATCCACCCTGTCAACTCTAGTCCAGCCACAGTCAACTGATAAAACACAGAAGCAGGAAGTATAGCATGATGACAAAAAGCAAACTAAAAACAAGTTTATACTGTACAGCACAGGGAACTATATTCAGTATCTTGCAGTAACTTATGGTGGAAAAGAATATGAAAATGAATATATGTATGTTTCCATATGACTAAAGCATTGTGCTGCATATCAGAAACTGACACCACATTGTAAACTGACTATACTTCAACTAAAAAAAAAAGCAAATAGAGGACAGAAGAAAAAAGAAAAGCAGAACAGAAAGAGTTACATACAAGTCCACGCTGCAATGTCCTACCCGTCCACCTGCTGAAGGAAGTTACATATTTGGCTCTGAGCTTCCAGAGGCCAAGAGAAAAAGGATAATCTGTTCAGATACTGGATGCTCTGTGTTCATACAATAAAAGCCAAATTGCTCAGGTAAATTACAGTCATTCCAGGTGCTTAGCTCGCACAAGAACTTCACAGGGGTACTGGTAACAGAAATCCTATATCCCATAATGAACAACGTCTGAAACAGCATCCACACAAGGGGTGCACAGCTGAGTTCATGAGACTATTTCTCATAATCATTCTCCATATAAACTGACAGCATCACCCAAACATACAGTTCAGGAAAAGCAATTCAGTGGAGCCCAATATGATATGATCTAGAGACCTGCTCTCTGTCGGTCTGGCTGGACCCAGAGATAAGTTTTAAAAGCAATTCAGGGGAGAAAATATACTTGATAAGTATTTTTTAAGCAATCCTCCCTGAATTTCCCCCCTCTCCATCAACGGATTGAGAAATGGAGTGGTAACAAGCTCCAGACGGTACAGTCTGGCAGCAGACAACACTGCCGCCTGGGTACAGCCCCCTCGCTCTCCTGCCTTCTTCATTTCTGGGTCTTCACTTTCTGGTGTGCAAGGTGGATCGGATCACTGAGGACCCTTCCAGGGGTAAAGGTTAAGGATTCCAAAGACTCAGGAAGAACTGGGAACTCTCAGGAGCCACACAGATGCAGACCCAGGCCTCCAGCCCCAGGACGGGCTACTGAGGGCCACCAAGGGGAAGAGGAGGAAGGAAAAGTCAGCTTCCCGTGGACCCACAATGTCAAACAGTCAAGCCTATGATGCTGAGTCTCACTGCGGCTCCTTTTGCTCTTTCAACAATGACATTTATCCCTCTTGGTGCAATTCCTTGGTGCCCTGACACCTGCAGAGAAGGCTCTGGACCACCACCTCTGCAGGTGTCTGTGGCAGGCCACCTGGGGAACACTTATGGTCGGAGAGACTCCCAAAAGACACTCAGGTGGATGGATGCTCACCTCATCCCATTTTAAAGAGTAAGTGGTCCCATTTAACTGCTGTCATCTCCATCATTATCATTTTGGAAGAAAACAAAAATCTCATAAACCTACCCCTACCCACACCCCAACCCCCAAATTGGGCTCAGCCTCCAGAGCACGTGTCCTGGGTTGAAGAAGACCCACTTCATTAGGGGAGGACAGGACGGTGCAGCCACAGGCCGAGCACCCGGCACTACCTCCCTGCACCGGGACAGAGAAGCTGCTTCCCTGGGCAGGTTGAGGTCAAAATGCAGCCAAGGCCCCAGATGCTCTGATGTGAGTCAAGCATAAAAAGTCAACAGAGAAATGGAAAAGTGCAGCAAGGAAATTGGATTCTGAAAATCCATTTGGGTTTGGTAATGTATAGCATATCAGCATCTGTAAGGGAAGTGAAAATAGTGCAGGACACCTACTTCAGGACACATTAAAGCGTAAATAAAGTTTATGGTGCCAATCAGAATTTTTTTTAAACATGAGCTCCTCTTTTGAAAATAAGAGAGAAATAGAATTCAATAAAAATATAAATGTGTCTGCCTCTGCATTTCTCAGATATGATCCTGTGTATTCTTGAGCAGAATTGAGTTCAGAAGAGAAACGAAAGGTTTGCTGGGCTTCTGCTATATGCCAGGCACTGTCCTGGAGCCGTGTAAGTACGTATTGATACACACATGTCTATGGTGGATGTAAGTCCAACCACCACCGCCGCCACTTGCTAAGACAGGGATAAACCAACTTTTTCTGTAAAGGGCCAGAGAGTAAAGCATTTCACCTTGCAGGTGTACTGGCTTTCTGTTTCTACCCAACAAGTCACCACAAACTTAGGGACTTAAAACAACACACACTTATTATCCCATGGTTTCTGCAGGCAAGGCCGGGCTGGTTCTCTTCTCAGGGCCTCGCAAGGCTGAAGTCAAGGTATCAGGGAAACAGTTTTCCTCTCTGGAGCCCGGGTTATCTTTCAACGTCATGTGGCATTTGACAGAATTCAGTTTCTTGTCGTTATAGGATCAAGGTCCCTGCTCTCTGGCTGGCTTTCATCCAGGGGATACTCTCAGCCCCTAAAAGCCACCCACAGTTCCTGCCACAAGCCCTCTCGTGTCTCAAATCTCTTCCTTTGGACAAAACTCCATCCTTTTTAAGGGCTCATGTGATTCAGTGAGGCCCTCTCAAGATCATCTCCTTTTTGATTAAAGTCAACCTATTTGGGACCATAATTACACCTGCAAAACCTCTTTACCTTCATCACTAACATAACCTAATCATGAGAGCAAAATCTAGTCTCTTCATAGCCCCGCCCCGAGGATGGGGATTATACAAGACATGGATACCAGGGGCTGGTCATCTCGGGGACCAATTTGGAATCCTGCCAACCACAGAAGGCCACTTAGTGTCTGTCACTGCAGCTCAGCAAAGCCACTATAGCACAGAAGCAGCCAGAAACAAACCAGAAAGATGGGCAGAGTTGTTTTCTAATAAAACTTGATTTACTGACACTGCACTTTGAACTTCCTCTGATTTTCACATGCCACAAAATAATATTCTCCTTTTGATTTACCTAACCATTTAAAAATGTAAAAAAACAACCTTCCTTGGAGGGCGGAGTAAAAATAGGTGAAGGTCCAGAATTGGCCCGCAGGCTGTATAGTTTGCTAACCTTTGCTTTGATGCTGTAAAAATTTCCAATTTTAACACAGTCACAGAGGAGTACTGTGCTTCACCATTTGAGTGTTTGATGTCATGTGCTTTTGATACCTCCTTCCTATATCTAGTTGTAGACTGTGTCTTCCTTTCCTCCAGGAGGTGGGGAGGGGGGACATGTCATCCACTGCTTTCTGAAGCTACACTCCCGGCCCGTAGGATAAAGGCTTGAGAGAAGCACAAAAGCTCCTTGGATTTAATAAGCACTTCACTGACATCATAGCATGTGTTCCTCATGGGCAAGGAGCAGTACTCCCATTTCACAGTCGAGGAAACGAAGGCCAGAGCAGGTGACAGTGTCCACACCACACAGTCAATCGGGGGCAGAGCCAAGATTCAAATCAGGAACTCCTTCCTTAGCCAGAAAGTCTGACAACCAGGGCAGATCTCACCTTCTTAGTTCATAGGGGGGGCCCAGTGCAAAACCAAAATGCAAAGCCTTTTGCTTAAAAACTAGTTAAGAAATTTCAAGATGACCATAGCAGAGGATTAAATTAAGTACAGGGCCCTTCCAAGTGCCAGGCCGGGTGTGACTAGTCAAGTCACACGCCCGTGAAGCTAGCCCTGCTCTGTGGATGCCCACGTCCTAACAATGATGCACCCCAACCCCCAAGTCATCGAGATTCCACCCTCGTGCCGACAAATGCTTTGAAGGCAGGGCAATATCTAAGTGGCTTATTAATCGTGGGCAGGCTATGGTGGGTAGGCGAGTCTTGCCCCCAGAATGAATGTAAACCAGCCTGGCCATAAATTGAATTCCTTTTTGGAATATCTAATTGAATTTGCAGAAGTGTGTGCCAAGGGGGTGTTTAAATAAGTGCACAAATATGATAAGAAGGCCTTCACACCATTATATCTAATTCAGTAAGCAAAAATAATGGCAGGGCACGTTCCAATTAGTGTTTGATTTATTTGCTTTAACAAATCCAATTAGTAGAATGTTTTATAAAGTCATCCAATGTCAAACACTCATGGACTCAACAGATAGAAACAATACTCCTAATAGGAAAAAAAATGTTTTAAAGTTCTTTGAACAGTGAATTTATTATAAATAAGATGATGTCTCTCTGATGGCTTGGCCATTCCCCAAGGACCAGGGAAACAGTGTCTGATCTGTTCATTTGGTTCTTTCTCCCAGAGACTCTGGGAGGCAACTCAGGTTAATTTGGCCCATTATAATAAATCCAGGAAGGAAAACAACAAAGGTGGAAGTTAGCAAAGGGACTTCAAGGGAGAAAAATGCACTTGCTGCTGGGTGTCTTCTAGACCAGAGACGTGTTCTGACTTCCAAGGCAGTGGAGCAGGAAAAGACAGGAGTAACAGAAACAGCAACTTTCTAGAACCTGATTCGAACACCCTCAAGCCCTTTCCAGGCTCCAGTTTCTCTCCCTGTAAAGCAGAGAATTCAAGGAGATAACTGGCCCTCGGGCACGCCCACCTTGAGTAGAGGGTGATGGGCTCTGACCAGGGAGACTCCACATCCTAGGGGTTAAAGGTGTGGCCTCTGAAGCCTGCATCTCAGCTCTGCTATTTTTTTTTTTTTTTAACTGTGTGACCTTGACCAAATTATTTAACCTCTACGTGTCTCAATTACTCCGTCTGTAAAATGAGGATAAGCATAGTCCCCATCTCCTGGGGTTGTTATGAGGACTGGGCAAATTTAATATCTGTAAAGATCTGGAACAGTGCCTGGCACACAGTAGGTGCCAAGTATTTGTTAAATGAACATTTAATCCCAGGGTACGAATTAGAAACGGGAAAGACAGCCATGCTACATGTGCTCATCGTGCATAATCCCAACAAAACATTTTAAGCAAACTCTCTGAGCTGGTCCACCACATCTTGTAAGAGTCAGCAGTGCCTAGTGTGATAAGCTATTGACACACACTGTCCATCCCAACCTCATTCACCACTTACCGCTGTGTGACCCTGGGCCGTCACCTAACCTTGAGGGTCTCCCTACGTAACACAGCAGTAAATTAAACTCTCTGGAAGGGCACTCGGATTTCTGACACCCTAGGAGATGGTGACTGTGTCCTCCATCCTGCCACCTGGCTACGCTTGCAGGGACACAAGGAGGGCCAGGTGTCCCCTGGAAATAAAAGCCTCTGTTCAGACCAGCTTCTCTGCGGGGTCTGCCGCAGGCCTCAGTCTGGCGCATCTGTATGTCGTACAAGAAGAGGACACAGTGGGACGAGGCAGGTGGATTTCCGTCTTCTCACGCATGCCAGCCCTCCCAGGCTCTGGCGTGCACACAGACAGGAGAGAGCACGGAGGACGGCCAGCTGCTCTGCCCTGGGCAACACTGCAACAGATGCTGCCGTGCACTGTGACCAGCAGGGAAGGGCCAAGGGGTCAGGGCTCAGCTTCAACCTTCCAGGAAGAGGATGAGGGGTGGCGGTGGGGAGAGCAGTCACCTCCAGTTAAAGTGAAGATGGCTCAATGTGGAGACCAGCTGGAGAGCCCACCAGCCTGAACAGAAGCCCCACCCAAGCCAGCAAGTCTGCTTCCCCTCCCAAACACCCCAGAAGCAGATTCAGGGATTCCGCTGCTCTCCCACATTTCAAGAGGGAAGGGATCATTTGGCCCCACTCCTCATTTTACAGGTGGGGAGACAGGCATAAAAAGGACAAGGCTGCAAAGAGAGGGGTGCAGAGCTGGGATGGAAGCCAGCTCTCCTGGCCCCAAGCCAGAACTCTGCCCACTCAGAAGCCAGAATAGCATCTTTCATCTTTTCTCACACAACGGCTGTGTCTTTTTCATTTTCATTTTTGAGGGAGCAATGAAAGAAAGAGATGGCCAGGGGTCATAACCCATGTCAGGGACACTTCAGATCTGCCGGGAAAGGGGAGTAAAGGCTTCTTCTCCACAGAAGGAAGGGCTGACACTGCTTTCTGGCAGGAGCTGTGTTATTTTCTGAAGGCCTTGGAAGTCTAAGCCAGCTCTCGGTGGCCTCAGGATCTTTGCACTGCCGTTTCCTCTGCCTGGAATGCTCTCGCCCTAGAGCTTCACATGGCGTCATGTGGCTGGCTCTGGGCATCTTCCACATCAAAAATCAAATGCTGCCTCTCAGAGAAGCCTCTCTGAACATTTTGTGAGAAGCAGCCTCCTTCTTCCCCCTGTTCTTCTCTGTTGTTACCATCTTGCTTCCACTCACTGGGGCTGTTGCTCATGCCCCCTGAGTAACCCTGGAATTGTTCATTTACTCACTCACTTATTTATTTTCTATCTTCCCATCACCAGGCTAAGTCTGCCAGGGCAGGAACTATGTGTCTGTGTTCTTGGCCACCGACTCCTCAGGACACGTCAAAGAGCCCAGCACTGTGATGCCTGAGAGCCTGAGGGAAACTCCATAAATGCCTCACGCACCAAGGAAGGGAGTATGGTACAGTGTCGGGAGTGCAGAACGTGGCACCAGAGGATGACGCCCGTCTTGGCTCTGGCACTTTCTTTGGGGCCTCGGGTGGGTCAGAGAAGATCTCACGCCCCCATCTCCTCATCTGTGAAGTGGGAACAATAATAACAGCAGGTGGCATTTACTGAGTGTTCGCTACGTGCTGTGCACTGTGCTGAGCCACGTCCACGAATCTCCTCATTTAATCCTCAGGGAGCCCCATGGTATTGGTACTGTTACTGCCCATTGCTTTACACACGATGAAACTGAGAACCAGCTAAATAACTTGACCCATGTTTTAGTGGGGAAGTCTGACAATGAAAACACGGAGATAAATGAAGCAGGTAAGGTACCCACCTTGGCTCGTCCCATACCCTCATACTTTGACCATGGTAAGCACTCAATAAATATATCCACGGAGGAAAGGGTATAGCTCAGTAGTAGAGCATGTGCTTAGCACACACAAGGTCTTGGGTTCAATCCCCAGTACCTCCATGTATATATTTATACACACACACACACACACACACACACACACACACACAGGTATGTGTGTATATATATATATATATATATATATATATATATATATATATATATCCATAAGGTGGATACAGAAAATGATCTTTATTGAGCAGCTATTCCTTGCCAGGCAGCAGGCCAATCATTCCACATAATCCCACATAATCCCACTTAATCATAACAGTCATCTTATGATCCAGAGATTACTCATTCTCCTTATAAAGACAAAGAAACCGAGATTTCAATGAGAAAAGAATCCAGTCCAACTTCCCTACATTTGGGATTCTTACTCTATTTCCCTTCCCCAAAGGCCATTACTCTCTGCTACATAACACTGTGCCGACAAAAGCCCCAGAAACGTTCAGGACTAGCTGACAGATACTGGTTTATGAACTCAGTTTTTATATGTATATTAACATTTAATTACATCAAGTAAAAATTCGGGTTCCATGCAGTCCATTAAACTCAATAATAGCCATCTAGCGTTACATAAATCACCAAACTGGTGACTGTGTAGATAAAATATTTACTGAGGTCTCAGTAGCATCCTAAGGGGAGGTGGTGTGAGCCCCCTCAAAACGTGAAGCTTTGGCCAGTCTGTCTGTGGTGGACAGCTGGGCTCCATCCGCCATCGCCTCTTAAATGGGCATTAAATGTGGAATGAAAGGTTTTTAAGGGCAGAGTATAAAGGAGCCTCCGCTAAGCTAAAGCTCATACTACTGGGATGCCACGACTGGGTCAGCACAATAGAAGTGTGTTCTGCGGTCTCAGAGATGACGGTGTCTCAGGTAACTGCGATCTGAGCTGTGCCAGCATGTCACCCTGTTAAATCATTAGGCTTGTACATCCTTTTTCCCAAATGTTGACACTTTGGTTCCCTGCAGAGGTAAATCTCCCAAAGACGGAGGCACCCACAAAGAGGAAGCACGCACTCGCCTAGTAATTAAGGAACTGGCCTTCGATGAACATTCCAAAAAGAGACAGCAGGGCTGTCACTAAGATTCCTAAGAACAAAAAGCAGACCCAGTACCTCAAAGCTGCCACATCTCCTCCTCATGTCCAGGACACATAAACACATTTCTCATCTTTGGAACAAGCAGTCAGCCACTTCCAACTCTGTGCACTTTTTTTTTTCTCTCAAATCTGAAAAAGCCCAACGCATAGGATCCTGTGAGTGCAGCCCTACCAGCAGGACTCCACGTCGGGCTAAAACTCCTTGGAACAGAAAGGAACGTCCAGCAAAGCCACCACTTGTTAAACCGCATCATAGCTCAGGCCCTCACAGGACAAGAGCGGCCAGTGGTCTGGAAGACTTGGATCTGCCTGGAAGAAAGGAGCCCCACGTTACAGACTTGGCTCTGCCACCAGCTGGCTGCATGACCTTGGCCAAGTAGCATTCCCTTTGAAATGAAATCTGGCAGGAAGCTCCCCCGGGTCTCTCTCAGAGCCTCACTGCCATGCCTAAGAAAACACTGGAAAAGGGGAAAGCTTCCAACAGAACTGAAAACAAGGACTCACAATAAAACTATCACTAGCATCTGGAGGAAACGGAAATGGATTTAAACATTCAACTGGCAGACCACTCTTGAGACACCCTTGTTATAATCTGGAAAAAGAAAAGTTAAACCTCACTTGCCTGGAATTCGCTACATGAGTTCCTTCCACACTGTCAATTCTCACTTTCAGAAATACATAGTTTTTTTGTTTGTTTGTTTGTTTTAACATTTTTTATTGAGTTATAGTCACTTTACATAGTTTTTAACAAGTAGGAAACCATGTCACTGGCCCTCTAATGAAGACTTGTTCCAGGCACCTGGAGTCTCTCCCTTACCATCTCCCACCTACAGTCAGAAAATAAAAACTTCGGGAAAAATAATAAAAATTATTATGGTCACAAAAAAGGAATAGAGAGGAAAACCATGAAAACTTAAGAGAAGACCACTAAAAATTATCTACTCCAGGAATCTACTCCAGGAATTACAGCAATGCTTTTAAAACATTCAGCATCCTCACAGGATGCAGAGACCCAGTCCATCGTGAAACAAGAAGAGAAAGCCACAAAGAGACTAACAGAAGATGCAAAGACATTGGAATGGGGGACAGATCTGTGGGTTAATAAAGAATTTCAGGGAGGGAAAGAATGCAAACAGCAGAATCAAAACAAACATTCATGAGAAAGATGGTGGCATCACAGTAGATTTCTCAACCCTCTGACCTCAATGTGATAGAAATAAACAAAAGGAAGCAAATGTAACAAAGAAACCATAAACGCTGAAGCTTACAGAGCTGTTGTTTTTTTTTTTTATCATGTACTTAGAGGATGCAAGACATCTTTGGGCCCACCCAAAATGCCAGCAACTTATATACCACGCAACTCTTTCTTGAGAGAATTGCACAGTCTGAGAGGAAGTGGATGGTCTTCTGGAAAACCCAGTGGTGTTTGCCAGTTGGAATGTCAGGGGCTGTGGGAGGTAAGAATCATGGAAAAGAAAGGATGCTCGACTTCGGTGCGCTTTGTCCGTCCTGCATCTGCAGCATTTCAAGGCTGTTGTTTCCCCCTCTAACCCACTGTCCCCAGAGAACCTGCAGCCTTCTGTCATCCGGGGCAGCCCACTGACTGAAAGGCTGAGAGCCGGGAGGCAGAATGAAAGGGGTGAGAAGTGGCAGAATGGTTTTTCAGAAGAGGACCAAAAGCAGCCACAAAATCATGAGGACTGTGTAATTCTCCCCCACGGCTGACACCCTGGTGCCAGGGGGAAGAGTACCCGGCTTGTGAACCACCAGCAGCAAGTGCATGAACACTTCCCTGAGGGGCAGCTGGCGGTGGAGAGCTCTTCCATGCCTAGGGTGCTGGCCGTTAGCAGTGCACCTCCACCAACACAGAGAAAAGCAAAACCACATCCCAATCATGCCCCACGGGGAAGACGGCGCAGCGCACGGGTGACGGGCCTCTTGGAGCCCAGGCCACGACCATGTGACCTCAGACAAGCCACTCCACCTTTCAGAGTTTCAATTTCCTCATCTGTAAGAAGATAATAATATTACCATCCAATCCAGGAGTAGGTCTGAGGGCTGTGGAGCCTGAAGCTTAAACAACTTAGGGAGGGGACATTATTTAGGGGATAGACTACAAACTTAGAAAGGGGACTATTTATTTGAAATAAGGAAAGAAATCACAACAAATAATAAACTGCTAACAGCCTACAGGTACCACAAACATTGTGCAACCCAGAAAAATAATATCTTTATTAATTATCTTCCTGACAACATTTCCCCTTAACTTCCTGGCTGCATTCCCTCTGATGCTCTCTTCATGACAATAATTTTGCAATATCATTTTTGACAGAGAGACTAGAAACTTCAATATCCCCTCTAGCATGCTGATTGAAATTTGTTTACTATTAATAATGCTTTTTTAAAGTTTCCTTCAAGTTTGCAAGTCATTATTTCTATAGTGTCTTGTAAACTTTAAAATTGTGGTCCAATGAGGGGAAACCCCTCACCTTTCTCACTTAACATCAGACCTCCGGCAGGTGATGGGGGTGGGCCGTGGGGGGCAAGATCTGTAACATCCACCAACATTCAGTTACTTTCACACACAGTCTGGATTTTGCCTTGGGAAGAAAAACACTCAACAACTGTGCTAGGAAACATTGCTATTGCTTTTGTCCGCGGCTTCAGTAAAATACTATAATTCAGACTTTGGCTCGGTTTGCTAAAACATGCTGAGGCCAATCGGTATTTGAGACTCTTGTTAATTTTCCCATTCCTCTCCTCTTCTTTTCTCCCTTGCAGCTCCCTCCATGCCTCAATCACACCTTTGAACCTCTAAGTGGGGATCATAAAGCTCGTTACCTTATCCCCTTCAGTCCCCGCAGGCTGCTTGGTTGATGCAAGTTTTCACCAGAAGCCTCAGTCCACATCATGTGACACACCTCAGACCACGGTCCCCAGGATCACCTAGGAATCCCGCGGCACACTGGAGAGTCTGAAACTGTTTCGATGAGCATCCACTAGAATTTCCTTGATCTCCTCCTAGGAGCTCTCATATAGATTTCTCTCTGCAGCTTCCCAATGGCCTCGGGAGGCCCCTCAAAGCAAGCTTTAAGAAACAGAGCTCCTGGTCCTGGTTGCCAACATCTGTACACCAGGAATTTGCTAGGAAGTAGCAATGCATTTGATGGTAGAATCAATGGCAGTTTTCATATTCTCCTTTATCATTCCCTAGTTATTTTAGAAATAATAAAGGTTATGTGAGAGAGGAAAAACTCTGTTGTCTTATTGAAAACTTAGCAGAAATAATGTTGATGGAGGGTAGGCTTAAAGGAAACTCATTCCATCTACTCCCCCAGGGCGTCTATACAGTTTGCTCCAGGATCAAACCAAACAGATTGCTGAGAGCAACAGGCTGAGTCTACACATGGCTCTGAGCTGTTGAGTCCTCCCTTCACTCAGTGGGGCCGTGGTACCCACAAGAGCATCATAAGAAGCCGCCGCACAAAATAAGGATGAAATTGAGGTGGAGGGGATTACAGAACACAAAATCTTCCTTGAAATTACCCACAAAAGAAAATTTTTGCAAATCATGGTGCTGTCTCCAAAAAAAACTAATGTATTTATCTTATTTATCTCTTTGTGAATTTTGGTGTACGAACACACACACACACACACACACACCCTTATAGATTTCCCAGGGGAATTAAAAGAGACAATAAACATGTAGACGTTAGAAAAATTCTGGCACATGTTAAGAGCTAATTACATATTAGCTATCACTCCTGTTATTAGGAGTACAGTGCCTATAAAATGTATTCATAATTTAACAATCCACATTCTAACAAGTTGTAATAGTTGATCTGTAGTAAATAGTGACTATTCTGCTTACCCTAAAGTCACAGATATTCAAAATCCCTACTAGCACCCATGCATTTGACAGCACGGCATCTTTTGGTGTAATTAACATCTGACAGGTGTGTACATTACAGGGGCACCTTCCATCTATTTATTTATACACAAATCTACATATATGCATGTATATGTCAGGTTTATTAACTTTATTCTAATTGCAGAAATAATCCATTTTTACTACAAATAATTTGGAAAAATTTAAGAACACAATCCCCTCTAAATTTCTCTCTCCAAGAGTCATTGGTGTTCATATCATGATCTATGGACTTTTTCTTTTTTTTTTTTTTTTGGTGTGGGAAGGCAATTAGGTTTACTTATTTATTTATTCTTAGAGGAGGTACTGGGGATTGAACCCAGGACCTCATGCATGCTAAGCATGCATTCTACGACTTGAGCTATACCTCCCCTGATCTATGGACTTAGAGGTTTTTTTTTTTCCATTGATAGATATAGACATTTACTTTCTAAAAAACAAAATGGAACCAGAGTGAGCATAAAGCTTTACAACCTGCTTTTAAAGTGCATCACCGTATCAGGAATACATTTCACTCAACATTCTTTTAAAATCTAATTTTAATGGTTGCCATCCTATTAAGCCTATCATTTACTAAACCAAATCCCATTTTCTTATTTTTGTTGTTTTCATAATTTACTATTTTTAAAGTAAGGAGATACATCTTAGGACATAGCCACATTTATTTCCTTAGGGTAATTTTCTGGAAGTTGAATTTCCAGAAGCAAAGGGCATGCATAATTTTACATATATAGTCAAACTGCCTTTCCGAACAGCTGTTCCAAGTATACTGCTATCTGCAGTGTGTGATTGCTCACTTCTGCATCCTCACCAGTACTCAGTAGCATTGGTTTTAATCTCTTTCAGTTTAATTAGTGAAGTGCAGAGGTCCACTGTTTTCAAGTTATTCAAATACTATGGGAGGGCGAATGTTTTTCCTAAGTTCAAGCGGCCATTGGCATTCCTTCATTGACAGATTGCCTGCTTATTCTCTTCATTCATCTATGATTGTGCTATTTATCCATTCTAACTTATAAGTGCTCTTAATAGGTTAAGAACATTAACCATTTTCTATACTTTTAGTTATAAACATTCGTCTAGTTTCTTTTAACCTCTGAATTACTTTTGCCATAAGGACATTGTTGAGTATAAAGTAAAACCTATAAATCATTTCCTACTCTGGCATAACTCCCCACATAGGATACCTGACACTTTGGTATTTGATCCTGCAGAAGAAATAAATATTCACCTGTATCAGCTTTCAATTCTCTTATTAAATTATGAGTATATTTAAATCTTTAATCATCTACAAATAACTTTACTATATGATGTGGCCTCTGAATCTAAGTTTTACGTCTTAAAATACTTTTATTTTTCTAGCACGACTGCATAATCCCTCTACTCCTTAATAACTTATTATATATTAAATGCTTACTCATATACATGAGTCTATTTCTGAGCTTTCTATCTGTTCCATTGATGTATGTGCCTAAATACATCAGTACCAACACGCTGTAGTTAGTATGGATCTTGAACACGGCAATAAACAATGGTGATGTTAGGGATTAGTTCAGGAAACAGACCGCCTGCGTTTAAGTCACTGACCTACCTCTTACTGGCTAGATGGCCCTGGGAAAGTTTGCTAATGCCTCTGTGCCTTAGTTTCTTCGTTGACACTACATCCACAATAATCATCTCTTTCCCGTAGAATTGTTGTAGACATGAAAATGAGTTCATGGATATCAAGTGCTCAGAGCAATGCCTGACACACAGTGAGCCCTTAATAAAATGTTCACCATTATATCTGTTTCCTGGGGCTGCGATAGCAAAGAACCACACACCGGGTGGCTTAAACAACAGATACGTATTGTCTCACAGTCCTGGAGACCAGAAGTCAGAGATCAAGGTGTTGATAGGGTTGGGTCCTTCTGACAGCTGAGGAAGACTCTGTCCCAGGCCTCTCTCCACTTTCCGGTGGTTTGCCAGAAATCTTTGGTATTCCTTGGCTTATAGATGGCATTACTCCAACCTCTATCTTCACCTTCACATGACATTTTCTGTGTCTCTCCACACTGTTTTCTCTGTGGGCACATCTGTCTCTGTCATAATTTCCCCTTTGCATAAGGTCACCACTTATAATGGATTAGGGCCCACCTAATGACCTCATCTTCTCCTGGCTAAATCTTCAGAGACCCTATTTCCAAATAAGGTCACATTCTGAGGTCCTGATGGGTAAGATTTCAACATATATTCTTCTGGAGAACACAATTCAAGCCGTAACAGCCTTGTTCGTGTTGAACAATGGCAGCATCAGACAATTCAGTCTTAATATTGGCTTTGATGTCAACGGTGCTAATCTTTCACCGCAAATGAGGAAATTAGCTTTAGGTTTAAAAAAGCTTTAGGGTTTTGTTGTTGCTGTTGTTTTTGTAGTACAATGACTCCTCTCTCCATTTGTAGTTGACCAAAGCATTTGGTGTGCCGGGTTGCTTACTAACTTTTAAACCAGAATGGGTGTTGTATTTTATCAAGAGCTTTTCTGAGACTACCGAACTAATCCTATGGTTATCCTGTGGGGATGTATCAATGTGACATACACTATTTCATTTCCTAATGCTGAATTTTCCCTACCTGTCTAGGATAAATCCTATTGCACAGCGCCGTATTAGTCCTTTCACATACTACTGGAGTGGAATTGCGAGTTTTCGTTTTATTGCTTCGATGTGATGGTTGCATCCATCTTCATTTGGGGCACTGTCTGAGACATTCCCTTGACAGATTTCACAACCAGGATTGTTTTCACTTCTTCAGAAGAGAGATTTGCGGATCAACCCTAGGTGAACCTCTTCAATCTAATCCCATCACCGTATCTCCTAGGAACTACTCTGAAAACAAAGCAGAAGGACGGCACCTTTCCCCATTCCCAGCCTGGTACATCCTTTTGTCACTGTCAGTTCATTTCAAGGAAGGCAGGGTGATTAGCCAGCTGTGCTCAAAACCCCCTCTCTCCCTCTGAAGCCTGGCCCATTGTACATATTTGTATGAATCACCCACAAAGGTAATGCCACTGGTTCTCTACGGGTCCGTGGAGCCTTAGACGGCAGCTCAAATACCAAACATGGAATACTACTTAGCAATGAAAAGGAACAAACTGTTGACACATGCAGCAACATGGACAAGGATTAGATGCTCTAGGTGAACTGCAAGAAGGTAGAACCAAAATGCTGCATAATGCACGTCTCCATTCATCTGACATTCTGGAAGAGCCATGGAGGGACAGAGTAAAATCTATCACCCCAAGATATGTCTCTTTGGCATGAGGATTCATGGAGGCTGATTATTTTTAAGAAACAGAAGATTTGGGAAGTCTTTCTTTTTACCTCTCCCTTAGCTACCTAAAGACCTGAGATAAAGGTCTTATTCCTAGGCAGCCCTGTGACCAGAGACATCTGCAAAGAACAGGGGTAAAGTGTGATGGGGAAACTCGGCTGGGCCTAGAGAACAGAGTCTGCTCAGTGTCCCATTGTCTCCACGTGGCCCAGCAAACTTTTTTTTAGCAAACATTTGCTTTTCCATCTCCATGTGAATTGCCTTCCTCCCCTTTGACTCAAACCACTATCCCCCAAGTCCATTTTTCCTTCAGCTGAAGGTAGTCTTTCAGGCGAGGGCTTCAGCCATTTTGGCGAGTGACTCGGTTTTCCTGGGTCTCCCCTGCATATATGTTACTAAGCTTTTGTTTGATTTTCTCCTGTTAATGTTAGTTTCATCCTTAGAGCAGTCAGAAGAACCTGGAAGAGTAAAGGATTTATCTTCTTCCTTAACAGTCTAAATTATAGGAAGCACAAATGGATCAGGGGTTACTGGGAGAAAAAAATATATTAATAATATTTAAGGAGTTATTCACTTAGAAGGGTATAAGTGAAACAAAACTGGCTCCAAGGGGATCATTATGAAAGCCAGTGATGAAGGGTCATTATGTTACTCTATGGTACATGTTTGAGGTCTTATAAAACATACACTTAAAAAAAAAAAAAAAAAAAGCACATGGGACCAAATCTGTGTGAGGCAGGGGCTTGGGAAACATGGTCTTGGGGCACCCTTTCTGACTTTTAGCCCTTAGCCCTCCCTCAATGGCCTACTTCACGAGCGTGCTACCCACTGAGTTAATAAGCCAAGAGAAGGGGAGGAAAAGAGGGAAGCAATTGAGGAAACAAAGGCAAACCTTGGCCCGTCCAAGCAAAATGGCTATGCTGATGATTTTGTTAAAGCCAAGAGAAAACCATTCCCAGGATTACAGTTTTTGCCATTTTAGGGCCTCTCTGGGAGTTCAACTGCAATGCTCAATATGCTTCAAAATCTGAGCTTCTGTTAAAAAGTTGACAGCATGGCTGAGAGGTACCCTCCACCCCCCACCCCCACCCCGGGATGCACTTAGCGCCTCTCAGACCTGGCCCAGCCACGGTTAAGACCTGTGGGTCTCTCCCCCGACAGCAGGTCTCTGAGCTCGAAGGCTCTCTGCAAGCTGCCTTCCTGGTGTGTTCTTTCACCTCCCATTTCCAATTTCAATTTCTTTCTTCCTTCCAGGTTCCTCCCCAAGGCCTGGCTGCTCCCCAGCCTAGGCAGGCTGCCCAGGGAGTGATACGGCTGCATACTCAGGGTGGGGGCCAGACCCACCCGTGTGCTCTGCTCCGCGCAGGACCGCGCAGCTGTGTCAGTGGGTCCCCATGATGTTTCAGCAGGGGAGGCAGCTGCCTGAAGCGTACTCCTCCCCATGTGTCTGCAGCTTTACTGCAGGAGACAGACAAATTGCTGTTGTTTTTTAAAAGCCATTTCCCTCACTGGGAGCGACTTGTTACCAAAGGAAAATCTCAGAAAAGTTAAACAGTTAACCAGTGAAATCACATGGCTTCTGGCCTTCCCATCAATCCAGAACAGAGAGGCAACGAAGAACGGAGAGGCAACGAAGTACGGAGAGGAACGAAGCTAACAAGCTAATGTTTGGTGCTAGTTGTGGTGGGTGGGTGGGAACGGTTAATGCTCCCCTTCATCCTCCCTGAGGGTGGGGAAACTGCACATCTGACTGGTAAGCCGGCCACGGGGCTACTTTTCACTAGCGGGCAGAGTCCCGTGTCTCAGACGTGCAGCTCTCTACCTCTGCCCACCTGAGAGCAGACACAAGTCCTCCGCCCTGCTCTTCCCTGTCCTACTGCCCAGTTCATTCCGCCTCCCAGTTCAGGTGCAGTAAGCTCACCTGGGCAGGGTCCAGCACCATCATTCTCTCTCTCTCCTGGGGACCAGCAGTGAGAATTAAGCCATTGTCACCCACACATGCCCCAGGGCAAGTGGTGAGTCAGGACAGAGCTCTGGTGACAATGTTGAGTTCTACCTGAGCCCTTTGCTCCTGGAAAGCAGCTAGCGGAAATAAGTCCACCTCCTTCCTTCTGTATTCAGGGATCTATTTAGTACAAAGACCCACCCCCTGCCCACGTGGCTTAGATAAGGCTTGGGAAGTCCCCTCTGCATACCTGTGACAAAGCCAAACATAGATCCCACAAATTCCCATTCTCTGCCAGAGATATGATCAGCTGAACTGTTTATATCTACTGATCAATCTGGACAAAATACCCACAAGCTTGCTTCTTTCCTCCCACTGGGCCTTTCCAAGGATCGACTGATGGCAAAGAAAAATATTTCCTGCTCGTTTAAGGGATCAGGCCACCTGCTCACCCTGCCTACCACAACCATTCTGTCCACTGCAATAGTCCTTCTCCTTGGACTACAAATGTCCCCCTGGATAAACCCCTTACTACTGTCCAACTTCCAGGCTTTTTTCTTTGACACTGTCCTCAGAGGGAAGGAAGATGAACCCTAACTCCCACTTGAGACTTCAAGCTTGTAAGACATGCTGCAGTGAGGGGTCAGAGAGCGCCTGCTCGGATTAAAGGAACTGGTACTTGCTTCCAGGTTTGTGTGCGTGTCTTCTGTGGGGGTCCTTGGTAGGACCCCAAAGCATGCCTCAACGGCATACTGATCATTTTGAATTAAGTTACTCAAGAAATGACCAATGCAAGAGGTACACTCTGACCCTCCTCTCTCCATCTCCTTGAAAGCAGGAAATAAATCTCTCATGTGAAAGGTACCTTTCCTGCATCTAGAAAGGACACCCTTATCACCAGAAATAGGAAATTCAGGCCAAGAAGCCTATATAAACAAGCCTTGTTACTTCTTTAATTTACTACCCCAAACCCTAACTCTGTTTACATTCTTCACTAAGTACCCAAAACCTAAGTTTCTTTGTCCTGTCGGTTTCTCCCAAATTTATTGTTTCTTTGTCTAAAAAGTGTAAAAGCTGCGTGCTTTGGCCACTTCTTAGGTCTCATTCCTACGAGAGCTCCATGTGCATGAATTGCAACTTGTTTCCTTTTCTCCTCTGAATCTGTCTCGTGTTGATTTTATCATTAGTTCAACCATAAGAGCTCAAAAGGGATTGAGAGGGAAATTTCCCCCTTTCCGACAACTCCACCAGGTAGACCTCCAAGGCAAGGTGAGCAAGAAGAATCTGAACTCTGTCTGTCTCCCCCTTCTGTTCTCTTTCTGCTCAACCCCAAGGGAGGCCCTCTCCTCTCATGCCACACCACCCACCCTGAACAGTAAAGCAGATTTCGCAAGGCAAGGCACATGAGCTGCTCCCATCTCTCAGGGACCGAGGGGGTGACACCAGGAGACAAAGCAGGCACACGAAAGCTGATGTTTCTCCATGCATAAAACAAAATGCTTCCAGAGACACGTTCTCCTCTGTGAGCTGCAGGGGTACCCACCATCCTTCCAGCCCCTTCAGCTAGGGTCTCCCCAAGAAAGACATCAAAGGATACCCTCTGATTTGGCCAAGCAGCTTGAAATTTAAACAGCACCTATCTTAAGAAACACAACTGCTGGTTGGGGGAGAGGGGGTTGTGTGGGAAAGCTATGTGACTGAGGGTGGCTAGACTCTGCTAGCTGAGATCCCTCTGAGGACTGAACCTTGATCTCCAGACATACGACAATGGAATTATGAGACCAGGGCTCAAAGGCATGAGAGTTACGGCTGGTCTGTGGGGCCACAGCGGAGATCAGCAGCTACAAAAAATCAAGACCGGGGGGGCCAAGTTTTGAACTTTTTGATAAACAGGGGTTATATGTGACTCCGATCTGGTTAGAAATAGATTCAAATCCATGAAACATTTTGCAGTGCACACCATGTGCCAATCCCTGCGCTAAGTGTTTTTACCAACATTATCTCATTAAATCCCACCCCACAACCAAAAATGAGTAAATAAAATCATTTGATTTAAAGTTACAGAGCCTTAATACTAAAATAGGTCAGGAAGACCTTAGAATTGCCACCATGACATGCAGAATGCCTTCCTGGTCCACTCATCTGCAGTTATTTCTTTTTTGTTCTTTCCTTTGGTCTAGTTTAAGGGGGTCTTAAACTGCAGTGTGTATAAGAATTACTCAGCCAAACATACTATATCACAAGCACCTTCAGAGATTTTCCCAACGATAATTCTGACGATATGCAAGTCCCAATTTGTCTGTTGACTTCAGAACGCAGTGCCCACCTAGGATTCCAGCCCACTGAGTTACAGTTTATGATCATCACGTCAGGGGAGTGCAGCAAGCACAGTTACTGACAGGGCGCTCAGCATTCTGTCCTAGGTGATCAAAACCACGCGAACAGAAGCTCTCTGGGTGTCTCTGTCACTTGCAATTTAAGGATGAATAAAGTGAGCTGAGTCAGGGACAGGGAACAAAATGCAAGTGAACGGATTAACAAATGGTGGTAGATCCTTGCCATGAAGACTACTCAGCATAAAATATTCATACTCACGACGAGATGCATGACGTTCACAAACGGTAGACTTAACGGGAAAGAGTCAAGTGCAGAAGACGACATGTCGCGTTATTCCTTTTATATAAAATTGTAGACTTGGAAAAGCTATGGTATCAAATGTTGATAAGTGGTTTCCTGGGGCAGGGTGTTGGGGGACAAGACAAAGAGTGGGATGGAGTGGGGGAGGGCTTCTTGGGGTGAGGGGATGATTCTGTATCTTGATGGGATGGTGTACATCGTGACCAAAATTCACTACCCTAAAACGCTTATAGCCAGGAAACGTTATTTTAATGCATTTTTAAAAAGAGGAGGGGGAAAAAATCCCGTAGTCCTCCATACAAAAAGATTAGAGAACTCTATCCCAAACAAGATGAAGCAGTATGGTCAGAAGACTGCACAGAGCAGAATCAGACTCTTCCCTGCAGATTTCTTCCCCCACATTAGCGAAAGAAGAAGAGAAAGAAAGAAAAAAGAAAACGTGAAAGGTGCCTTTGAATCTTTCCTTTCATATCAGGGTGGTAATCAGTGCAGAGAAGTGGGTAACGAGTTATACTAAGAGTGTTTAATTAAACTGAGCAATCATTAAACTGGATTTAAGAGTGCTTGTGTTTGCAAAACAACAAAATATTTACAGACATTTTCTTCATCCCCTTCATTAGTTTCAGACTCCACAGGAAATATGGAGGTTGGGAACAGGTCCTAATGAGATCATGCAAATTTTAACTACCGAGGTTACAGTGGCAAAAAGACAGCATGGAAAAATGCTCATGAAGAAATGTTAAGAGAGGAAATCAAGGTATAAAAATGATCCTGCACTAATATAACAAGTGGTTTAAAAAAAAATTATAAGCACGGTGGAGGTGGGGAGCTCAAAATTAAAATACATTCTATCCATGATGGTACAAGGGAGGTGGGTCAGGGTATTATCTTCTCCATTTCCCAAAATTTCCTAAGTATTTTTTTCTCAAAATAAAAAACTGTTGTAGACATGCAAAGGCACACATGTTCTCAACCTCTTTGTGCCCCCTTAGATCCAGACAAAACTGGGAAGAGTTCTCTCTAGTCTCTGTGTCTGCTCTCATGCCATGGTACCCGGCACCCACTCCAATCAGGCTCTTGATGCCACCTGGACCATGAAACCACACTCACCAAGGTCACCCGTGACCTCCATTTTGCTGAATCCCAAGGTCACTTCTCAGACCTCATCAACTGGCCCTACCAGCAGTGCTGACACAGCTGAACACTCCATCCTCCCCTCTCCCCATTCCAGACACTCGGCTCTGTTGTCCCACCTCACTCCTTCTCAGCCTCCAGGCTAGGCCCTTCCCCTCCTCCTGATCTCTAGATGTTGGAGTGTTCAGGGCTCAACCCTTGAATTTCTTCCCTTCTACTTCCTCAAGGATCTCAATCCAGGCCTATGACTTAAAGTATCATCTCTACGCTGACTACTCACAATGTTACATCTTCATTCTAGACCTGTCCTCTGGACTCTTACACTTGTGTCTCTCACTGCCTCACACACACACACACACACACACACACACACACACAGAGATGTCCAACAGATATGTCAAGCCCACGTGTCCAAAGGGAATACCCTACCCCAAACCCGTTCCTCGAGTCTCTCCTGGGCCCTCAGCCCCCCTTGTAGATTTCCATAGCCTTGACTACACTGCCAGGAGTTGTTTCATGAAATTCTCTTCAGTTACACACTTGTGAGTAGAATTCTGTTTTCCTGTGGGAACACCGACTTGGATGTCACGACATCTTTAGAGAGGACAGTCCCCTCCCCTGTCACCACCCACCGCATGAGCCTCATCTCAGCCTGCCTAACCTGAGGGTCACTCAAACACTCAGCAGCATGTAATGCTTTCACATCCTTATCTTCACAGACAAGTGAAGCCTAGGCCACCCATCCCCCTCTGTCTCCTCACCTTGGAGATTCCTCAAGCATCAAGATGTCCTCAGGGCAGCTGTCTCCCACCAGCCCTCCGGCCCCAAGCTGGGAGGGTATCCCACCCTGTGGCTCCCAACACTTCACTCGTGGCTGTTTGGGGGAGGTCCCTACTGGTGGCCAATCATGGCTGCAGGAGCACCAGTCACACTGGTGGCCTGTTCATCTCCTACACCTGGGGACTATACCTGGACATCCAGAATTTAGAGGTCATTTCCAGGGATTTTTGGGTCCACAGGTATTATAAATGTGCAAAGCCACCAATGGTGCAAAAGAGAGGAGGAAGGTGTTCAGCAAACCAAAGAATACAGAGCCTATCTAAGGGCCTTCGAAAGCAATTTTTAAAGAACACTGTGTACTCAGACGATTCATGCCTGTGCATCAAGCTGGTCTCATGGTCTGTGAATTTGCCATCCCTAAGCCAAATGACATACAAAGTCTCTAAATGTGCAGAACCATGGGGCTTAATACTGAATGAAGGCTTCCTGACAAGCAGAAAATGCCTGCACACAACTTTCCAGGTGACAGATGGGTAGACGAGGCCAGCACATCAGCGTCTAGGTGACAACACACTTTCACATACCTCTTCTCAGTCCATCCCCGTAACGGTCTGAGGAGGCAAGTTCTTATTATCCCCATTTTGCTTTTGAGAAAATTGAAGCCTGGACAGGGCAGATGATTTAACAAGGTCACACAATAAGGACTTAAGAGAGCCCAAAACCCTGGCGCCGATCCCTGGTCCCCAGGTGCACTGCTCAACCAGAGGACACTGCATAGGCTGAGGGATGTCCAGGGTTCCCTTGGGCAAACAGTGTCCAACGCTGTTAACACCCCACCCATTTCAAGCTGAAGGGTGCATTCAGGTACATGCTGCGGACCCACAAAAGAATTCTCGTTAACATCACTTTAAACCCATCTTTTAATCCTTCCATTTATATTTTAATTACAGCTTGTGCTGCAAAGCCCTGGAAGATCTCTGGGGTTAAAAGAGCACGCAGCTAGCTGAGGAAGGCCGTGGTATTTGCATATAAAACAGCCTTCCATTCTGGTAACAGAAGCAGCCATGGTCTCATAAACAGGTTGTGCAGTGTTCACTAGCATCTGAGGCCACCCTTGGGGGGAACAAGTAACATGATGTCCAAAAATACACCTACAGGAGCAAAATCGGCAAGAGAAACCCAAACGTGTCCTAAACCGCATACTAGCATCTCAACCTCTGTGCCAGAATGGTTTAAGTTTAATGAAATAGCTTCGAATTACATCCGCAAGGTGAAGAAAACTGAACTCCTACAAAATAGCTGTTATGAGCAGAGAACATCCCAGCTGGTACATTGCCTGAGCTTCATCCCAAGCCTGAAAAACAACTGCTGCTTACCTCGCTTTACAGATAAGGAAATGGGGTTCTAAGAGGCTAGGTGAGTCAGCGAGGCTGAGTGGAGACATGAGTGCAGGTAGCTGAATTCACAAATCTGTGTTCCTTCAACCTCACCTGTGATTCTCAAGCTTTATTGGCCACATGAATCTCCTGGGAGCTTGTTCAGTGCAGATTCCTGGGCTGTGCTCCAGAATTTTCACTTAATAGTTCAAGGGTGAGACCCAAGCATCCTTATTTTCAAAGAGCCTACTAGGTGAGTCCAATGCAGGTGGTTCCCTGCCCATAATATGAGAATCACACGGCCATGTCACACTGCCTTTCAGAAAAGTACCCTTTGAAATGAAGACAACACAAAAATGATGAGAAGCCATCCCCGAGCTCACTCGTAGGTCCATAAGCCCAGCATCAGGGGCAGTGCTGACTTCTAAGCATGCCTCCTGAACTCCTCCAGGCCTCCAGCAAAAGCTCTGACAAATCCTAGTACTGGCCTGCGCTAATATTTAATCAATATTTTTAAATGACTCACCTTTTCTTAACTTACTTTAAAAAGAAACTCCGTATCACTACCAAAAATGGAAACCTATTCTCATTGGCCATAAACATACGATGAGGCTAAAAGTAAAATTAACAAAAACCCTAAAATAGTAAGTAAATATTGGCTAGCTACTGTTGCTCGCCTCAGTGTCCGATCCTGAGAGCTGCTTTCTTCTAGATAAAAATGGACATTAGTAAGTGTTAATAGGGTGGGGCATTACAGACACCCCAAAACCGGAGAGAGTCTCCTTGCAGCAGAGGGATAGTAACAGAAATGAACAAAGAAGAGTTGTCTCTGTAATCCAATGCTCTTGAGTGCCCTGTCCACGCAGCACCTAAACATTTATGAATCACCAGCAGTAAGAGGACATGATCTGGGTGTCACTGGCCTAAGGCAGTGGTTGTCAGATCGAAGAGTAAACCAGAATCACCCAGAGAGACACAAGTTGCCTTAGTTTCTGATTCAGGAAGTCTGGGGCATGGCCTGATCGTCTGAATTTCTACTAAGTTCCCAGGGGATGCTGCTAGCTCTGCTCTAGGGACCACACTTTAAGGAGAGCAGAACAATGGAGGAAAGGAAGGCTTAATTCCTGGGACTCATAAACATCCGTGAGGGGCTGTCCACTGCAAGTGAGTACCAGGTGCCCAGAAGTTTTATACTGTCCTGTAGAGTCCCAACATCAGGCACCTTGTTATCCCAAAGCCTTCAATTGCTTGGCTCCAATATTCTTCCAGAAGCCTCCTCTAAGAGGGAATTAGACCCCCCCAGCTACATGGTTTAGATGGGCTAGCTCCTCCCAGGGTAACTCGTGGCAGGTGGTGGGGAGGGAGTCTGGCTAGTCTGCTGCCTACTGACCCCTGGGGCAGCATCAGTAGATGGACCAGCCTGTGCGCCTGACTTCCAGGGGGCCATGTGCCTCCTTCAGACCCTGTTGTCTCCATGACAGGGGGCTTCTACACCTGCCCAAGGGACCATTTCTGGTCTGCCTTCTCTCTCTGATGAAGCTGAGGCTCCTCTGAACCCACATGACTCAGCTTCCCCGGGTCCCTCCCCACACCTCTTGTCCTCACTTCCTGGACCTGCCTGGACCCCCTGCCCCGACTCTTACCCAGGTCACAGACCCCAGCAATGAGCTGTGTTAGCCTGGACACCCTACTCTTGGCTCCTCTCCACTAAGCATTAGGTTCAGGTAGCAAAGAACAAATATTTTTTCAAAACAACTCTTCCTGCAATTCACTGCACTGCACCTAACGCTTTTAAGGAGCTTACAGCATCAAATACGGGATCAAGAAAAACACGCTTCTTGGGGGATAGAAATCTCCCACTGGAACCACTTCCCAGAGGACCCTGGGCCTGGACTCCAGCTGTGCACCCCAATGGGATGACACCCCTGAGGAAAGAACTCACCAGGGATGTCAGAACCCATGCAGTGAGCACGAGGGTCCACACAGCCAGGGGAAAGCCTCAGCCTCACACTCACTCCCTGTGTCCCAGGGCCTCTCTCTGAACCCGCACATATCTCATTTCTTCCTCTTCAACACAGAGGAAATTATACATACCTGCAAGATTGTTGTGAGAATGGAGTTAAATAATGTATGTCAAACCCCAGCAGGGTGGCGGCCAGGTTTCCAACATGTCCCCAGGAAAGGATGGCGGCTGCTGCCAACACGACCTCTATTATTACTGATGCAACAACCATTCCGGGCAGGGTTATTTCAACTCCTGCTCCAGGCCACCCACAGACTGCTAATACCAGGGAGGAACGTCTTCCTGCTGGTGCACGCACACGATTGTGTGTGTGCGTGTGTCTGTCGGCATGCCCGCAAGTACGCACACTCATTCAAGGTCCCAACAGCCCCGGAAGCTAAAATAAAAAGGGTTAAGATGCACAGATGGTGTTTCCACGTTGCTGTTGAAATGGCTGAATGTTTGGAAAGGAAAACCCAAGGTCCAGCAAAGGAGGAAGAAACCCCATTCATCCAGGACTTCCTACTTTCCCCCAGGAGCAGGCTGGGGTTTTGGCAAGTCCCAGAGCTGAGGCCGCGGCCCCCTAAGTTGAGGAGAGGAACAAGAGGCACAAAGATGGCAGGGGAAGAAGAGGGCCAGGGAGCCAGGGAAGCGGCGTGAGGGACCCGTGTCCGCAGTCAGGAAGACCAAGGCTCAAAGCCAGCGCCCTACTCACTGCCTGCAAGTGCTCACACCCACAACTTCACCCCCACGGGCTCTGCTTCCTCTTCTATAAACTACAGTGATACAGTGAACTGAGCTGTCAGGAGCATTAAATAAAATTCCAATAATATAAACAAACACCCATGATGCATTTATGCTGTGCTCAGGCCCCTGTGCATCATTTCACTCGTCCTTGAACCGCCTGTGACCAACGCTAGAGTCCGTGCATTTTAGAGAGGTTAAGTGACCTGTTCAAGGTCACACAGCCAATAAAGGGCCAAGCAAAGATCTGGACCCATGCAGTCTCCTCCAAGTCGCACGCTGTTAGCCATAGGCAGCACAGCACAGCGCCTGGAGCAGAGTGGTTCATACAAACGGGGGGTGGGGGCAGCGGGAAGGGGTTTTCTTTCCCAAAGTCTCCATCTGGATGATGAGAAGGCAAGTGAATCTACAGACTTGATTAAGTCAAACCCAAGCTCATTGCACAAGGCTCTGGTTCCCTGTTCCAAATTTAAACAGCTGCTCCTTCAATGTAATGGAACGCAAATGTCTGAAGAGCTTCAAGTTTTAATTATCAGAGTCCTGATGAAAATCTGAATCAACAGCTGCTCCCGGCAAGGAGGCCCTCAGAGATGCCTGGAGAGGGGCAGAGCGAGGTGCAGGGAGGACACAGTTCAGACAGGACGTGGATGACTGCGGCTGTCGGGGGAGCCCTGGCACCTGCAGCTGCGAGCCATGGGCTGGACGAAATGGACAGAGAGCAGGCAAGAGGAGGACGGATCCTCTAGGGTACACCTGTCCTCGTGCCACAGAACGTGTGCGTCTGGCGTGTGTCCTGTGAAAGTGACAAAGTGGAGGGATGACAGCAAGGACTGTGGGGATGTCCTGCTGTCGAGCATTGGGTGGGTAGGGCAGGGATGTGGTATAGATACCCAGGGGGCCAAGACGGGGTCAGTGGGGCAGGAAGCAGGTGTCAGAGCAATGGCATTCAGCCAGATTAAAGACGGCATGTGACTTCAAGACCTCTGCTGTGGCATTAACTCCTATGTATCAGGTATTAGGGCCCGTACATATCCCCAACACCTTCTCTTCTCCAGGTGACAGTCATCCCCCATCCCACAGCTATGCCAGGGCAGGTACTGCCACACCACACAAAAACCTGTCCTCTACATAAAACAGAAAGACACTGCCTCCCCAAGGACTGACCCTACCTTTTGATTCTTTTCATATCTGACACCTTTTCCATCTGTGGCTCTGGGTAACTCCATCCTGGAAATACTAGAATAACAAAATAGCCAGGAGAACAGAACAGATCATGGTCCTCTTTTTGGCATGGCCCATCCATTTGGCAAGGTGACAGTGAAAGAGTTAACTGCCATGGGGCGTCTAAGTTGCTACCACGTTCCTGGAAGGCAACTGGGGGACCTGTGTCCTTTTGACACCAGCTTGATAGAGTAATTCTCTCCTAGAAAGATACTTTATGACTTGCAGGCAAGGATACTCAGGAAAGGGTTATTCACACAGACACAAAGGAATTTAGAAATGTTCCAACATAGGACTCCAGTTGAATACATGTGGTCTACTTAAGCACTCAAAGAGCATGCCATTATCAATAATTTCGAGTTCCAAATCACCCAAAGTGGGGGGACATGTGATAAAACATTAAGTAATAAAGCATAATGTGAAATAAACTGTCACATAATTATTCCAACTGTGTTTAAATATACAAACGCGAAAATGTGAATCTTAAAAAAAAACTGGAAGCACACCAAATAAAACATCAATCTCCTCTCTTCTTAAGAATGGGTTTGTTTTTCCTGTGTTTTTCCATTTTCTCACCTACATTTTCTACAGAAAACATATATTGTAAAAAACTTAAAATTTTTTCTTCAATAAAAAAGTTTAAAAACTAAAAAGGATGATAGAGAGGTCAGGGTGGGAGATACGGTGCTTAGACTTGAGGCAGCCTATATCCCGTTTTGGGCAAACCTTTCCCTACTCTCACGGTCAAATGAGGGGGATATTCTTTACCCCTTAAATCAATTCTACAAGATAATATTCGGTCAATGTTTATAGGAATACAAGTGTTCTCAGCTGCAGCAAGCATATGTCAGAGGAAAAGCCTGAAGAACCCATTCCTGAATGGGCTCTCAAGGGTTAGCAGTTGCCATGGCAACGTGTTAGCAAACAATTTGTTAAGTACTTGAAATTTCTCCTCCACTATTGATTAGTAAATGGGTATTGGAATAGTCCTGTAACTCATCACTGCCAGGGCTGGGTCCCATCAGTGCCTGAGCTGACTGCAGATGGTTCCCAAATGAGGGAGCCTAGCTCCAGGCTGCAGCCATCAGTCGGCTTGGTATCCATTCAAGGAAACAGTCACTTGGGGAAAGTTTAAGCATAATCTCCCTGCACTTGTTTCTGATAAATCAGGAAAAAGGCTTGGGTGGTGCTTGTTGATGGTGAGAAAGATGAGCCTTGCCTTTAGAACACCCACGACCACAGACATCAGCCTTCAGCCTCGGTACAATGGAAATCCACTCAGGTGCCCTCCCTGGGGCCAATATCATTATCAGCTGAGGGGGGCAATCACTCCTGCTGCAGGTCTACGTTCCAGAAGACGTGAGCCATGTCCTTTTGCCATTTTATGAAGTCTTCCCCTAAGGAGCCAGAAGTCTGCCCATCTACCAAGGACCTGCTTCTACTGGAAGACCCTGCCATGTGTCCCTGGGCATCATTCATTCAATAAAACTCCCCAGAGAGCCCCAACAACAGGTTGGTCCTTCAATCTAGAATTCTTTCTGCTTTCCTAGATCCTTATCCTTCCACTTACCAACCCGATGTATTTGCCTGCTCAGAAAAACCTCTATTTTCCCTAGCCTGTCCCCTGTGTATTGGATCAATTGCTTCTCTCTTTGGCCTCCCACAGAGCCTGAGCCCTCATTTCACTATACTGCAATTGTTTATGTTTACTTGTGTACTGCCCACCACTACTCCATGAACTCCTCGATAACAGGGATTGAGTCTTATTTAACTACATTTTTCCATACCTAAGCATGGTTCTAGGCAAAAAGCACATATACAGTAGGTGTTTGCTGGTTGACTGATTGTTTGACTAAACTTACCTCTCCCAAACCCTTCCATGTGAGACTGTATTTTCCTCCAAGTTTTTAGCCATTGCAAATGACAGACAAGGTGCCTCTTTGAATTTCCAAATGCTTACCTCAATGCTTTCAGCTTCTCCTACCAGCCTGTGCCGCCAACAGGGTGAGCCGCGCCACATTTCTGTCAAAGCACCCTTTGTTTTGTTGATCTACTTTAAAATGCAACTCAGTAGCTTCAAGAGAGAAGAAGGATGCAGCCACGTCTTCAGCGTGTCTCGAAACATCTATCACTGGCCGGCGGAGGAGATGTGACTGTCGTCTCCCTAACCCGACAAGGTGATTTTTCTCAACCACAATACAAGCCCAGTGAGCCGTACAATCATGGTGAATTCCCTATCAGCTCAACGTCCCATGCAATTTTTCAGAGGATATGATTCCATCTGAAAATAAGCACAACAGTCTGGAACTCATTTTTCCCCTGTGCCTAACTTTCAGCTTCCTATTAGTACCAGATGGCCTTCCAGGCAGAGGCACTCCTTGGCATTATCGAACAAGCATCGCTTTTGGTTCTGTCTTAAGTAGTGTCTGAAGGTGCTGAGAACTCACCCATCTTATTAGGGCATGGCTAACACACTTTGCCAAGCCTGAAGTTGTGTCAAATACCACTGTCAGGAATGCTTCAAGCTAAAGTGTGTGTGTGTGTGTGTGTGTGTCTTAAGCCAAGGAAAGAAACAGAAAGGAGAATTCAACTCTTGTAATAAAGGAATATAGGTTCGAATGGGCAAAGAAAAAACAAAGTGTGTTTGTGATTTACTGCTGTGAATAAATTACCCCAAACATGTAGCAGTTTAAAGAAAGACACATGTCTTATCTCACAGTTTCTATGGATCAGAAATCCAGGCACAGATTGGGCCCTCTGCTTCAGTATCTCATTAGGCTGCAATCATGATGCTGGCAAGGGCTGTGGTCTCATCTGAAGGCTCGGCCAGGGAAGGACCTGCTTCTAAGCTCACTCATGGGGAGGCTGGCAGGATTCAGTCTCTTGTGGGCTGTCAGACTAAAGTCTTAGTTCTTTACGAGTCACTGGTTGGAGGCCTCCCTCAGCTCCTTACCTCCTGGGCCTCTCTCAGAGTATCTCACAACACGCCACCTTGCTTACTCACTCTGATGGGCAAGGGAAAGTGCCAGCCAAGAAGGAGTGCTAGCGGGTCCAAAGTTAGTCTGTTGTAAGCTCATTGAGGAAGTGACATCTGATAAACATTTGCAGTATTTTATTCTTTGGAAGCAATTCTCTAGGTCCAGCCCACAATTGCAGGGAAGGGATTATACAGGGGCATGGGTATTGGGAGGTGGACTGATTGGGAACCATGTCAAAAACTGCCTACCACGGAAATGCCCAATAAACCCCAGAAAGGTATCACCTCTTGTCTAAGGTCTGGAACATACGAGTATTAGGTAAATGTGTTCATTTATTTTTCAGCAAATGTTTAATGAGCATCCTCTAGGGACAAAGCATTGTTCCAAGTGGTAGGTGAACAAACACAAAAGTAAACAAACCCCCTGTCCCCAGAGAGCTTATAGGCTAATGGAAAGAGTAAGACAAGAAACGAGATATGTAATGTGTTGGATGGTGCCAATGGCTATGCAGAAAACAAAGCAGGGAAGGCTGAGGAAGAGGCAACAGGTGCAGGTTGAAATATACAGCACGTAGGATAAGCCCCCATGAGAAGGTGACATTTGAGAAAAATCACGAAAGAGACTGGGGAACAAGCCACCTGGCTATCTGAGAGAAGAGCATTCCAGAAGCTGTAACTGCAAAGGTCCTGAGGCAGGAGTGTAAGTCAGTGGGGATGGGGTGGCACATGTGAAAGGGAATGGGAGGAAGCAGTAGGAATGAGGCAAGAGGAGTGTGAGGGGCAGATCACATAAGGCCTTGGAGCTGCTGGAAGAACTTTGGCTTTTATGCTGAATGAGTTGGGGAATTCCTGGAGGCTTGGGATAGAGAAGTGACATAACATATCTTATAGCTTCACAGGCCTCCTCTGAATAGTGGATGGAAAACACATTTCAGCAGGGGGGCCAGGGCAGACAGAGGGAGAGCATTTAGGGAGCTGCTGCTCTAATCCAGATGAGAGGTGACATTGGATGAACCCAGGGCTGTAGAAGCAGAGATGAGTTGGCCGGATTCTGCATATATTTCAGATTCTGGAGATGTATATATATAATATATATGCATTTGGAGGTAGAGCCACATAGCACACTTAGTCTCAGTTTCCTCCTTTTACCTACCGATGCCCAACCCTTCTGAAGGCACAGACTCAGCCTGCAGCCCAAAGCTGTGCAGTGGGAATTCCAGCTCTACAGGTCATCTCCGCATAGCATGCTGCTGCTGAATAAAAACATAATGTCTCACTGTGCAGGTAAATGATGAAAACTATTCCAAGAGGTCAGATTACCAAAAGCCAGCATTTGATGTACATCCGTCTATTGTGTGCTAGGCATAGCTCCTATGTTATCTGCATGAATACACAGGCATGGGGTCCATGGGGTCTCTGGAGATAGTGAGGCTGAGGCTCTTGGGTTCCCTGGCTGTGGGCTATGGCCACCATCCCCATATGTGTCTTATCTACAATAAGCTTCTCAGAAATGGAGGCCAAGTCTGGGACTCCCTATAGTTCTACAGTTACCATGAGCAACCAGGTCTCTGCCTGCGTACTTTCAGTGGTGGGGACCTCACTACCCCAGAAGTCAGCCCACACCATCACTACAGCTGGTTGTCACTACAGCCTTCACCAAAATCTGCCCGTACAGCTTCTGTCCACTGGCCCTAGTGCACCTTCTGGAGCCACCAGGAAAATTTCCTCTCCTTACCAAAAGACAAGTTCTCAGAGAGTTCAGAGCAATCTTTAAGTCTCCATTTGACACCAACGATGATAGCGCTAGCGAACTTCTGAATCACACTTCATGAATCACACTTGATAGAAGTGTTTTCATAGACATTCTCCCATTCACCATCCATAACAGCTGAAAATTAATTGCTAAATATTATTTTAGCTATCAGTTCTAGATGGGACAGTGAATGGGAAAAACGTTGATAAAATTTATGACGATTTTGCTCCATATTATTACTCCAGTTCTGTACATGAAGACATTGAGACTCAGAGGTTAAGCCACTTAGAATATCTGAGTAACAGTGTTGAAAGATAATCCCCAAATGGTAAAATCATGACTCTCATACAGACATAAAATGAATATGTGATGACTTATTTTCTTCTATCACTAAGTTATTTTATCCTATCATTAATCAATGAAGATTAGGAAGATATTATAACTAGTTCAAAAGAAACCACATCCACAAACAAGAAGTATCTAAACAGATGCACAAATGGAGGCAAAAATTTTTGGGGGGTGGGGGTGGGTTGCCTAGGTCACTGGAACCTCTTCCTGATGCAACAGAATGTGTGCATCTGTCAGGTATTTACCACTCGCAGAGTATAAAATACGTTCCATAAAATCAAAATCAGATAACCCAGAGGGGCGTCTTCAAACATGGAGAGTCTAGACCATCACAGTTTCCTTCTGAAGCACAAATTTCCGAGCACAGCTAGGATCTGAACCTGGTTCCTTACGACTCCTTCCACTTCATCACAATACCGTCTAAGGAAATGTGTTTAAAACATCCATTGCCTTTTTTTTAGCCTCAATCATAAAATGGTTAGACCTTAAATTGCTGGCAGCATATGAGAGGAGGAGCAGAAAAGGGCTCTGAAGAAGAAGGAGTTCAGCAGATCATTATGTCTCTGGCTCTCCGCATTTTTTCCATGTCAGTAAGAGCCTTTCCCTTCCTCTTTCCAGCAGCCTATTTCTTATTCAGTAACATGTTGTGCCACATATTTCCAGCCTGGCTCCCCTCCCCCACACTCGTTAGAGAGGGCTCCATTCGTGCAGTGAAAGGAGGTGAGGGGGTTCTGCCTGGTTTGGGTTTTAAGAAAAGTCTAGAGTCTTTCAATGGCCTCTTTGTTCTCTCCCTCAATAGTTTCTATGTCTTAAGAAATTACAAAATTTCATTCTTCCTATTGCATTAGTAGTCTGAAAAAAATAAAAAAGAAACCAATTAAAAAATAAAGTTCTAAGGCTTAAGAACGGCATTTATAATAACTTCACAGGTCTAACCTGCACTTACTGACGGCAGTTTAAACAGAAGGTTCCTTGAGAGGTGAGCAATAAAGAAGCCATTTAGTACTTGTTCTCCAGAGATGCTTTTATCAACTCACTTGCCCCCTTAACCAGCACTGGTTTCTGTATAATCCATAGAAAGAGGAGACACACCAACCAGCTCTCACATATTCGCATGGGTCAGGCCTCTTATTAAGTGCGTTTTCCCCAAATTGCAACACTTAGCGTACTTTGATGGCAAATGCTTAAATATTTCGCCAGTTTCAATGGGCTGTCAATTTCTCCTCCCAGGCAAGGTCGCCTTCTAGGCCCATCTAGGGTGAGGGCGGGGAGCCAATTCCAAAGTAGAATGTGACTCCAAATACATACAGCTTTCATTCCACATGTTACTTGTCCTACTCCATCCATGTTTCTTCCAATACTGGCTCAGAAACTGAAAACGCTGGATGCTCATCACTTCTCTGTTTGACTGAGGGACAGAGCTTGTTTAATCCACCCCCCCTTTTGTCCTCTCCTTCCTTCCTTCTTGAGAGTAGGGACTATTTTGTTAATCTGTGCATTCAGCGTCTACCTCAGTACCTGGACCAGAGTTGGCGCTGAGCCAGTGTTTGCTTAAGCAAATTGAACTCAATCCATTGATTCAATTTTTCATCCACTCATCAAATATTTACTTGTTACCTATTACGAGTTATATTCTCAATACAGAGCTGGGGCCGTTGCAGTGAAGCAGATAAGGTTCTGGCTTTCAAAAGGCTTACACTTTAGCAAGAGAGAAAGGTAATAAACAAATACATGGACACATGATATCATTTAATGAATAATAACATTTCATGTGGAAATAAAGGCTCTAAAGAAAAAAGGCAGGGTAAAGTCACAGAGAGTGACAGAGTGTTAAGAGGAGAGATACGTGTTGAGAGGAGAGATAATTCACCGTGCCTTCTATCCATCCATCCATCGATCCAACAAAAACTCACTGAGCACTGTCTTATCCATTCAGGGAAGACGTGTTGGACAGAGAGATAAAGGTAAAGCAAATGAACTCCCCTCTCAACACCACTACTCTGTTGCTCTCTGATGGGCAATGAATGAGAACAGACTAGCATTTATTCAGTGCCCACTGTATGTCAGCATGTCATACGTGGTGCCAGACCTTTTATATATAGTTATCTGATTTAATCCTAAAATTATAAACTTCCCAGAAGAGAGGCTTTATTACCTGAGGTCTACCATTGAGGACACAGAGGCTAAAAGTCATGAAAGCACCGTGCTCAGGATCCCCTATCTCCAGAGTGGTGGACCCAAGATTTGCGTCTAGATTCCTCTGTCTCTAAAATGCATGCTTTGTGTGTTACACTGTACCAACTCTGGACCGGAGGCACCCTGCCAGATACCATAGGAAATATAAAACGGCCAGACGGCATCCTTTGACCTTGTCAAAGAGATCACGAGCCCCCTAGGGAAATGGGATATATTTACATAGCCATCACCAAGGCAAAGAGGACATATATTTAAAGAACGAGAAAATGGGATGAGCTGGAATGAACAGGAAAACAACATGAAAGGTTAAAATAAAGGCAGAAAAGATCTGCAAATTAGAGATGACATTGAGTGGGGAAAGGAACACTGCTCATACTCCATCAAGCATCTACAATGCGTCAGGCATATAAAAGATGCAAAAACACATGTGACACCTGCCACCAGGCAAAAGGACAAGCTCACATCTAGCTCAGACACAAGGGGACCAGAACCTGACGTGCATCCCCCTTGGACAGAGTCCTGAGAGCCAGAAGGGTGCCCAGAAAATGAAGACTCCACCCTATGGTTTTATCTTCTCTTGAAGATGGGTACATTTCACCACAAAAGTAGAACTTCTGTTGTAGCATTCTACCTTGGCCTCATTAAATTCCACTAATGTTATCAATATTTCTAGGTAAGCCTGGCCTTCAGCAAAATAAAATTTCAGAGAAGAGCTTTAAAGCCCCCTCTGATAGGAACAGCCTAACCTCTCAGAGCCTGTTTCTTCATCAGTAAAATAAGGCAACGATTCAAAAAAAAAAAAAAAATTCAAAAGTCATTGTTAAGACTGAAAGGTGTCATCCTGCATACCAGACCCTTAATAAATATTAGTTTCCATCTGCCTCCGTTGACTGTCCTTTCCTATAGATGGTACATGGTAGTTGAGAAACCCTGCAACCATCGTGCCCCTTCCTATTCCCTTTTCAATACATATGCCCAGTGGGTGGTGAAATCCTGCGAATGTTCCTACTCACAGTGTCTCTCACATCCAATTCCTCCTTTCTGTCCCACAACTTCCCACCTGGTTGGACTGCGATGGCTTCTTAACCAGTCTCCACGCTTCCTGTCTGTACCCTCCCGTCCTTCTGAGCCCCGATCAATCTTCCCAGAACGCCCTTCGATGATGTCACTTTCTGAGATGCCAGAAAGACATAGATGGGACTTAAACTTCACAGGCTACTCTCACATGCCCCACCTGACCACGAAGTCCTTGAGGTAAGGGAACAAAATGTTAGTCAAATGGGAACATCCTCCAGGTAGAAAATTATGCTGAAGTCAGAAAAGTCCACAGGGCTGTCATGAAGGTGAGGCTACATGATGTTGGGCAGGACATGCTCAAGTAGCCTTGCCTTCAGTGGCCCCGGTAGTTGGGACATTAAAAGGCACAACCCAGGTGGTGACATGAAAGAGGCCACATCAAAGTAACCCTTCGTTAGCACATTTCATCTGAGAAGTCATTCTTCCCACCAAAACCAGCAGAACACAACTCTCTCCCAGGGCAGGAGGCAGGAGCAAAGAGCCAAGCCCAAGAGGAGAACACTCAGGCTGCAGAAACACTGCGGCTGTGGTTGGAGTGAAATGCAGGCCACCTAGGGGGAGCCACTGTCCTGAGACGTCGACTGATGGAGACCTGATTCCAAGGATATCGCAGAGCATTTGCAGGTGCCTAACCCAAAGACATTCATTCTGCAAATCGAAATGGGTGTGGCACGTCCACACGGGCTGGCAAGGGACAAGACAGGGCAAGAGGCACAAGCGGAGGAGGGGGCAGTCAGCAAGTGAGGAAAAGGACAGGTCACCTCTCCATCCACCCCAGTCATGGCCCCCAGAGAAGAGCAGGTACAAGCCACTGGCAGAAGCCAGTTACTATCTCTAGATGGGGAATGTTCTCAGGCTTCAGTGACTTTTCACTACGGAAGCTTTCCCTGACCAAGCCCCACCCAAACAAGATGAAGCTAGGTCCCCGCCACACCTTCTTACTGGACTTTGCTTTCACCGCCTTTATCATTTATGTGGTTCTCTAAGTGTTTGTCTAAAGCCTGCCTCTTTGCACCAATCTATGGGGTCTTTTCTTATTTTCTCTTACATCCCTAGTACCCAGTACCACCACTAGCTGTAGCTGAATGACCGTTAGCCAGCATCTACCTCTTCTACTAAAATCCTGGCTATTTTATGCCCAAAAGGAATATGGAAAGTACCATCCTCATGAAGTTGACAGAGGATTCCAAGAGATAAAATGCACAGAATATTTTGGTCCTCACTGACATATACGAAGTGCTCAATAAATGTCTATCATTACTTCCTTGCTTTGGTCAGGGGTCCATAGATGCTTGTTGAATAAATGGAGAAAGGCTTACATTAACTGCATATTAAACTGCAACAGAGCCCTGGCATCCACAGATATTAATATTTAGTACTTCCACTCTTTATGAGAAGGGCTCCTGGCCTGTTGTCATTTGAAGTTTTCCTGTGGCATCAGTTTCCGTCATCCATTTATTTAAATCAAAACCCAGACATGACCTGAAGGGGAAAGAGGTCTTTCAACACAGCTTCATGGCTCAGCCAAAACTCCCATTTTAAGGACGTGCAGGCAGAAGCCCAGTGGCCTGATTGCCAAAAAGGCTGAGGTCAGGAAAGCGTCACAGTGTGGCAAGTGTTCCAAGGAGTCCCCAGACACCCAGAAGCTATCAGCCCAGAGCAGTAAGATGAGAGCTCACCAGCTGCAGGAACTAAAACCAGCCCTTTTGGGGGGCTGGCTCGTGGCTGGGTATGTAGAGTCTTCAGCTGGGAAACTTTTGCCCAGTGCCTGGGGCTGAGCCAGCATGGGGAAGTCTGGCCTAATGGAAGGTGCCGTCCACTGAAGACCCAGCAGCTTTTTCCTCCTCCCCTAGATGCCAGGCTCTGGGCAGCAACAGTCTCCCCCATGATACCCCTCCAACCAAGTGGTTTCAGGCATCTGGAATGGTGCAAACCAGGCAGAGGACACAGCCCAACTTCCACCCTGGCCAGAATCACCCACTTTCCTTGCTACGACATCCCTACGTTCCTTTCTTCTGGCAGAAAGGACCTAAAGGTGTCCCATTATTCTCTCTCCCCATATAGCTCAAAGCAAGAAACCCCACTGAAATGATTTAAGCCCCCTCTGCGCCAGGAGGGTCTGGTCATGAGCTGAACCTCATTCATTGGGGTCAAATCAGAGGTGAAGACAGCAGTCAAAACAGGGAGGGTCTGGGTTCCATTCACCTCCCAAACCAGCTTCTACACCCCTGTCCTCACTACCCCCTCCAGAGTTGTGATGATTTCTAAAAACCAAACACAGGAGGGCAAAGAAGATGCCAGTTGAGAATCTTGGAGCTGGAGAACCCAAAAGAGCTCCTGCTAGAGTGTCTATCTTCCCAAGCAGACAGGAAAAGCAAGTGTGGATTCCCTCATGGGGACAAAGGCAAGAACTTGAGAGCTGCTCTTCCTGCTCCACTCACAAAGCTCACCAAACCATCCTCCCTCTCAACAGCAACATGACCCTCCTCCAACAAAAATCCAGCCACAACACTGGCCTGCACTGGCTTCGCCTGAAACTTGGGATGGAATCCACATCCCTGGAAACGGTCCACAAGGCCCTACATGCAGATCACCCCTCCTGCTGCTCCAGCTTCTCCAGAGTGACATTCTTTGTGTGCTACCCACCCCCTGCCCTCACTGGTCTTCATTCAGTTCCTTGAACAGGGCAAGCTCTCTCTCACCTCAGGGCCTTTGCATCTGCTGCCACCGATCCAAAAAGGCCCTCACTTTTTATTGCTCAGAGCCTTCTCTCTGGTCAGGTCTCAGTTTCAACAGTATCTCAGAGAACCCTTTCTCAACCACCATGTACAAAGTCCACATGCGGCTGTTTTCTCCCTTCAGCACTCGCTTGTTTTGAGTCATGGTATTCACTATCATTTGCAACTGTGTTTGCCTTTGATGTCTTCATTTATCTCTTCATGAAGGCAGAGAACATTTCACCTTAGTCACTATTCTGTCCCTGTGCCTGGCACACAGTAGGAGCTCAATAAACTTGCAGAATGAATAAATAAATGAATGAACCCACTCCACCATGTTATAGATGAAATGAATTATTCACCAGCATCATTTGTGAGCCAGGCATTGAAGAAGAAGCCAGGTGTGTGTATCTGTGTGTATCATACTGCACATAATATATGCATTATAGTACACAGTATCTATATATTACAAATACTTTTGGCTTTATATTAAATATCATTACAATAATTATAACAATATAAATGTATTAATGCATTTGTATATTTGTAGGATATATACATACCATATACACACACACACACAAAGCACATGTATTTATACATGCTCATCCAAGCCTCATTGGTTCCTGTGGGATAGACATTATCACCATTTTGCAGATGAGGAAACCAGAGCACAGAAAGGTTAAATAATTTATCTAAGGTCTCACAGCGAATAAATGACAGCAGTTTGACTTCTGTCATCACTGACCACCACCAAGGGATCGTTTATCTCAGGTCTGGGACTAAACACAAGAATCACGTGTCCCCCGAGGTGCATGTGATACATACAAAGGGCTGTTTTCTGCACCCCTGCCTCTGCTGGACCACTCTGGTGTCAGAGCCCAGGGAGAAGGTGTGAGGCCACCCTGTCCCTGCGATGGTCGCTGGCGCACTGCTCCCTCTCCCCAGCTCTGTTTCATGTCCTGCAGGAAGCCGGCTACTGGGGAGGATTTAAACGTGTCTATCAGAGTGTCTGTTGCCTCTCCTGGGACTAATCTGCTGTGAAGCAGATGCACAGCGTCATTTATCACTTCCAATGGAACATGAAAGAGACAAAACTCCAGCAGACGCTCCCTGCTTCCAGTGACCAACAGGGCAGGCCCTCCCCCACCAGGGCCTCCGAGGGGTCGGCTCCCCTGAGGCAGGGCCTCCCCGACCCCAAACGCCCACTGAACCCGCACACCCTGCAGTGGGCCCAGGGCTCTGTGGTCTAGAGGTGGGCCAGCTGAACCTTTCTGTCCATCGGGTTATTTTTTAATTTCAACTGATTGCGATTTCAATTTCAATTTCACATAGCATAAAATTAATCATTTAAAAATGTACAATTCAGTGGCATTTTTTAAAGTACATTCACAATATTGTGCAACCACCACCTCTACCTAGTTCCAAAACATTTCATCACTTTCAAAGTAAACCTCCCTACCCACTAAGCAGTCACTCCCGTGCCCCTTCCTCCCAGCTCCCGGTAACCACGGATCTGCTTTCTGTCTCTATAGATCTGCCTATTCTGGACATCTCACACAGACAGAATCATACACTGTGTGACCTCTGTGTCTGGCTTCTTTCACTCAGCATCATGTTCTGGAGGTTCACCCATGTTGTAGCATGGATCGGTATGTCCACTGGGGTTTAGACCACTTGCTAGTTGGAGATGTCAAAGTGTCCAGGGAGGGGCACAGAGAACGCACCACAGACAACCTGTCTCCTCTCAGTCTCCCCTGACCTGCTGAGCGGTGGGAGAGTCAGAATCATACTCACCTGGATATTCCCTCATCTGCAGAAACTGGGTGGAGGGGTGTGGGGGTGGGAAATGCATCCCCTCCCCATGCATCACCTCGGGAATGCTGCAGGGTGACAAGTGGCAGGGCCAGACCAGTAAGGGACATCAGGGTCCAGCTCTGCCCAGCCCTGGGAGGTCCAGCACTCATAAAGAGAAAGAAGAACGTTAATATTTATGTGCCTGTATGCTTTGGCTGCAGAAACCAAAACCTGCAATCCCCAGGAACTAAGCAACTTCGACAGTTTAAATTTTGCTGTATTTTAGCTGCAAGGACAACAAATTGAGGCCTGATCCCACTGTGGCATCAGCAGAGAACATTATGCACATGACACGGGGTCAGAATGTTATCAGTTCCTTAGACAGGAGCCTTGAGTTATGACTGCAAATGCAACTGCCAAATTCTCTAGCAAAGAAATCAGCCCCAGTACTGAACATCCATTATCTTCTAGCAGGAGTCTCAGCGTCATTTGCGGTACATCCTTGTCTAGTTCTGGCTCCAAGTCTTCCTTTCTTTCTTCACCCAACATCATGACCACTCCCCTCTGCCACAAAAAAACAGCAGAGTTTCTCAACCTCAGCCCTGCTGACATTTTGAGCAGGTAGTTCTCTGTCCTGGGGTGCAGGGCTGTCCAGGCCTCTACCCACTAGATGCCAGCAGGAGCCGTCCCTGGCCATGACAGCCAAAAACATATCTCCAGACTTTGCCAAATGTTGCTCAGTGCAGGGGTGGGGGAAGAAGGGGGGCTGGTAAGATAAACCTCAGCTGAGAACCACTGATCGAAAGTCAGGTGAAAGAGAGCAGCTACAAAGAGGTTTCTGACCAGGTTGCCTGAGAATTGTAGCCATGGGGTCTTGTACTGTGCTTCCAAAATAGGTTAATTACAATCAACTCCGAATTATCCAGGGGGCAATTATCCACATTACCCCAGCCCCCGCCCCCACTACCTGCAGTCTGCTCAGTTCACCATTTACAAGCAGCTGGCACCGTGCGGGAGAAGAAGGAATTTAAAAATCAAGAATGCAGACTCACGGGGAGGTTGGATTATTTATTTTGTTTTGTTTAGGATGGAGAGTCTTGTGCATGTTAAAATGCATCCTCCCCAGTCGTGTGGGTATTTAATGCTGCCCAGCCTCCCCCCATCCCTGAACAGCAGAGGCAGTAAAGGGAGGTGGGAAGGGGGTCTCTTCCTCTCCTCTTCCCTGGATGGCAGGACCCCCCTGCCTTTCTCCTTGGTGCAGGGAAAATTCTGGTCCTACCTCTCACCCTCCAAGGGCCCACCTATATCTCCTTCTGGCAAACAGACAAGTAGAGAGGTCTTCTGGGGGTTGCTGAGCCCATACACCAAGTCACAATATTTGAGGCAGTAGACGAATAATTACCATATGTAGAGAAAAGGAGAGCCCCACTCTCATTTAACAAACAATTAAGCAGGAGAATATGAAAACAAATGTATGTGTTACCATCGAGAGAGGGCAGTACAGTTCGGGCGGCCCTATATCCATTCCTCATGTATCTCCAAGAACATCAGGATCCTCCTCTAGAGAGCTGCCCTTCCCCACCCTCCTCTGCCCCAGATGTGGGCACTAAACTCAGGGCTGACCAGTCAGAACCACACATGCCCCTGGCCAGCGTAAAGGGTTCAGGGACGGTCATGTGACCCGATACAAGCCAGTAGAAGTCCCAGGCTTTGAATGATTGGCGATGAGCCGTTCTCTCTCTTCCACTGAGCTTAGAGTTATAAGGATGTGGTCATCTTTCCTCTCTAAGAGGAAAGCATGCCCAAGAGATCTGCCAGTTCATAAAAAAGCGAAGTGAAAAGATGAGAGAGACCAGGAACTGATGACTCATGTGAGACCCTTGATCCAGCTATGCTTGGGAAAATCCCACCCCAAGAGTTTTCAGTGAAATAACCCAATACATTTTCTTTTTGCTTAGCCAGTTTGGGGTGGGCATGTCCTGTAAAACCAGCAGCCTCTGCTAGAACAATGACTGCCAGGTCCGTGTCACCAAGCCTAACTCCACTCTGAGCATCAGGTCCACAAAAATGCCCATAGACATTTTTTGACTTATGCCACAGGGACACACTGTTGGGAACACACTCCTTGAACTGAAATCTGAGACAAGAGCCCCTCACCATGTGCATAACCACCCCACCTCCCACATTGTGCCCTCATCTCATCTACTAGTTCCCTCGTCCAACAACAACACTGTTGTTACATTACAACGTTGACTTCCTCTCCATGAGGGTCCCACCTCACTCCTGAAAATAGAAACATGGGAAGCTTCTGTGGGGACACTCACCTCCGAGGTGTCTGCCATCAACTCCTTCCCTCCCCAGACATGCATGCTAATCCCCTGCTGAAGGTGGGGCTTATTCCTGCTCTCCCATTAACTTTGCTTTAGCCTTAGTGATTAGTTTTCCTAACAGAAGGCAGCGGTCGTGATGCTCTGGGACTTCTGAGTCTCACAGCACCCACTGCCATGGAAGAAGTCCAACCATCCTGAGAAGACCATGATGTCAGGAAGCCCAAGCTAGTGACGTTCAGGTGTGATGCCCGCGAGCCCCAGCTATTCTAGCCATCCCAGCCAGGTGCTAGACATGGGAGCATAAAGGACGTTCTTGGACATTCCAGCCCCAGCAGATACCATGCAGAGAACCAACATTCAAAATCCATGAGCCATTTGAGCCATGCCAGTCATCTTTATTGGCCTTTGAGCTACCACAGCTGAGGCTCCAAACATTCCAGAACAGAGACAAAGCTTTCCACCGTGCTCTGCCCTAAATTTCCAACCCAAAGAATCATGAACATATACAACAGTTGTTGGTTGATACTAATTGACTGGAGATAGCTTGTCACACAGCAAAAAAATAAGTGAACCACTCAGATACTGCTGATCTTTGCCAGCCCATCCCTGAGATCCAATCAACTCCGGTCACTTCTCTCTAAGGGAGCCCTGGCCGGAAAAACCTCTCTCGCAGAACTTAAATGAAGTTGTCCAGTTGCCTGCCTGACTCCCTTCCCATAGCATGGACTCCTCCGGGGCTCAGCACAGTGTTTGGGGCTAAGATCTCGGTGTGTATCTGATGAACAAATGAACGAATCAAAGAAGCAGAGCTGTGCACCGCTGCCCTCCGTGAGAACACTCTAAGAGGCCTAGAACCAGCCGTGTCTTCGGGGGGTCTATGGAAGGAAGAAATGCCACAAGTGTTATTATAATAATAGTGTCAGGTTCCAAGCCTGGTGATGATTAACTATCCCCAGGAGAGCTAGTTAGATAGCAGAGAAGAAAGGCCCCTCCCTGGGGTTGGGAGTGCTGGTGCCCTGACGGCACTTGGCTTCAAACTGAACTCCCCGCGCCTTCTCATACAGCCGATCTGTCTATAAAATTGGTGGTTTCTATAGAAACAGAAGGACTGTAGTAAAGCGAAGGGAAATCGTGCATTCTGTCGGCGTACAGAGATCAGTCCTGTTCTTATACAGGGCCAGGACTCTTTCACGCTTTATTTTTGAGCATCTCAGCTTTCATTTCCATCCCAGCAGTCTCATCTCATATTCATGAGGCTCCTGCGTGGGTAATCTTGTCCCTCCTCGCCTGGCGGCCTTTGTTAACTATGACCACAGGCCGAAAAGTCTGGGGAAGCAGCGTGGAATCCCCGGGATCCCCTTGGGATGTCAATAGCTCCAAACCCGAAGCGCAGAGGCCGATCCAGGGTACTTGGTGTGCTGGGCAGCACCCGGGATGGTGGACAGGGACGTTACAGGTGAGGCTCAACAGGCCCCCAAATGGACCTTATGAAAATCTGCTCTGTAATCGGGTACTTGTTTTACATGCCTGTACCTTAGCTTAGACTGTCTCTAAGCTCTTAAATATTAATACGTCTGCAATCTCCGTTTTGCACCCCAAAGTGCAAGTAGCTTTCTAACAGGCAAGGGATTAGCACTCAGCCTGTATCTGAATTACTCATGCTGTCTCTGATCATCTATGAAGAAAATTAGAAAAAACATAGGTTGTATGTTAATATTTTAGATGAAGGTCTGAATTTTGAGACACATGTTAACTCCTGAAAAGTGCCTGCTTTTATCTTGATTCATTCTTAGAAAAGAAAAAATACGATGTTTTCTTCATCAAAGAGCCCTTTTATAATACCTACTTGAGCCTGACCTAACAGCGCGAAGTGTGTTTTGCCTTCTTCCTGCCCTGGGAAATGACTGATTAGATAGATAGGAATAAAGAGATGGATGAACGGGTGGATGGGTGATGGACGGAGTTGGGGAATGGATGGCTGGACGGATGGATGAGCAAATCACGTCCACCAGGATAATTTTCCTAAAAATGTAAATCCAACCACCCTTTTTTATTCATTCACAACATTTTGAGCACCTACCATGTGCCAGGCATAACGTAAAGCCCTAGGGACTCAGCAGTGGAT
This sequence comes from Camelus dromedarius, assembly GCF_036321535.1. NCBI lineage: Eukaryota > Metazoa > Chordata > Mammalia > Artiodactyla > Camelidae > Camelus > Camelus dromedarius. The sequence continues at coordinate 13,700,569 of NC_087453.1, read as the reverse complement.
ATTTGAGATAAGGTCCCAGTCCTTGATTTCAATATCTTTGGAATAGGAAATGGGCTAAAAAGAAGGAAGAGTGAGTGCAGGGAGATTCGTGCGTAGTCTATCACAGCGGTCCTGGTGACAGCTGACGGCAGCCCGGCCCAGGATGATGGCCGTGGACACTTGGAGGCAGGAGAAGGAGATTCGGGAGTTATCAGCAGGCCTTGATGACTGACTGAACACGCAGCCCTGAGTCTAAATCTCAGTTCACCCACTTAGACGCTGTAGGAGCCTCAATTTCTTCAGCTGTAGATTGTGGATAATCGCACCTATCTCCTAGAGTTGCTGTAAGGAATAAATGAGAAGAAGGATGTGAAAAAGCCAAAGACAGGGCCTGGCCAAGAAAACATTTTTAAGACCCAAAGCCTCCATTTTAGGGAAAGACATTCAGATGCCTGGTTCTAACCGCCAGACTCTGAGCCACGAGGAACACTCGAAGCTGTCAGGGTTAAAGAGTAGGCAAAAGGTCAAGAGAGGTGACACAAAGACACAGCACAGCAGGGTCACTGGCCACTTGGTGTCCAGCCCTGTCCCTCTCCAGTCCCCAGGCTTCGACCAGCTGCCTGCCGCACAGCTGCCCCCCTACCCGTCACACCACCCTCCTTAACCGGTGAAGCCTTTCCAGGATGCCAGGCCCCATCCATCCAACTTGGGGCCAGACCACCAAACTAGAACATCCATGGAGCCAGAATCATGAGGCTGCACAGACCAAGTTAGGCAGATCACGTCCTGCTCCACCAGAACCTTCTTGTCTCTCCTTATGTCGGCACAAAGCACAAGGAGAACAAAAACAACAAAACATACCCCAGCTGCCCACTTCAGTTCTTAGATGGGCTGGTCCCTGTGGTGACAAACTTGAGGGTGGGTGACAGAACAAGGGGTCCTGAAATAGATCTGCCAGCACCTTGCTGATGACTTGAGGAGACACTGAACCTCCCTGAGGCTCTCCTTTTTCACCTTTAAAATGGACACAGAGTACAAACTGCAGGCACCTAACGAAGGGGTGGGTTTTCTTTAATGTGTACTTTTTAAAAATCTTGGGCTGGATAAACAGTGCCTTGGTAGGCACTTCTATGCCCTTCCAGCTCATGACTGAAATGGGTCCCTCCTCCACCAGCTTTCTTCTTTTTAACACCATTCCTTCCTCCTCAGAACCTGCAAATGCAGCTGGACCAAGCCAACCCAAAAGACAGTACGAGGGTGGAGGGAAAGAATGAAAATCCAAACCAGTGGCAGTTCCCTTATCTGGGAGGCGGCATGAAGGTGGGGGGCAGTAGACAGAGCTGTCCCCTCCACCAGTGCCAGACTCCCCATTAGCAAGCACACAGCGAGGCAGGCATGACCACCTCCAGTGTGTAGGTGAGAAGACTACGGCTCAGAGATGCTAAGAAACTTGCTCGAGGTCAAACTGCTCAGTAAGAGGTAAAGACAGGATTCGAAAGCAGGTCTAACCTGACCCCACATGGTCTTGCCATGACACCCACTGCTGTCCATCCCTGGGTAAACCACGCAGGTTAAAAGCATTAGTTTTGTGAGTCAGCAATTAAACACAGTTTATTGCTTGTCTGAAGGAGAATGTGAATGACCTCTGCTTCTGGCGGAAAAGTGCACCTCCACGTGCAGGTAGCCACTGCAGAATGGAGTCTACCAGACTCCTAAAGAGGTTGTGGCCCCAGGATTCGGAACAGTCATCAATCCGAGGCTTCCCAGCCCCCAGAGAAGCTCAATCTTCTAGCTTAGGCAAAAGCAGCAGAATTCTCCCTCAGTGACTTTTTACTGTCCTGTCCCTCCAAGGCTGACCCCAGATAACTAAGCCTGTCTAGACCAGGGCTTCTCAGTCTTGGCTTTCCTGGCATGTGGACTGGATTAACTCTTTCTGGCAGAGACCTGTCCAGTGCTTTGCAGGATGCTGATCAGCACACACGCCACCAAATGCTATTGTTACTTCTCTCAGCTATGACAACCAGAAGTGTCTCCAGACATTGCCAAATGTCCCCCGAGGGACAAAACTGCCCCCAGTTGAGAACCACTGCCCTAGATGGATGCATCACACCCTGAGAGATCACACTTGGGCCAGAGAAATGTCACAGGGGCCAAGGGGCCTCCCAGACCTCCCACGTAGGGGAGGATGGCTGTCCCGTGGTATGGTCACGCAGGCTGAAACACCAGGTCCTCGGCACTGCACGCTCCGAACCCTGTCCGACAGGCGTTACGCCCTGGGGGTCCCAGGAAGGGGAGGGCTGCACGTGAGTCACGTCTTTAGAAGATGCACAGTCCGTGTGTGTTTGCTCCCTCTACCGTTCGCAGTCTTCTTGAAAGAAAGGGTGGGTGGGGAGGGGAGGAAGGAAGGAGGCGAAAGAGACTTCCGGTTCCAGAAGGAGACTGGAACAGACTCTAGAGAGGCTGGAGGGCCTCCCTCAAATTTGGCCTGAGCTGGGCGACGCAGCCAGGCTTCCAGCGATGCTGGTTGCCCACTTCTTTCTGGATCACATTTGTCCAAGGGGATCTTGGAATCACTGTATTGGGAGAAGGTGGAGGAGGAGGAGAGAGGAAGGGAATGGAGGAAAAGGAGAAAGTGAGGAGGCGGGGAGGAGGAGAGAGTGAAAGGGGCTAAAAGCTGGAGTGGGGGGGGGAGTGAGGGGAGGATACGGAAGGAGAGAGATGAGGCTCGCTCTCTACAGACTACAGGAGTCTAAAACGTGCTGTATACTCTGCCCCCTCTTAATGAGCCACAAAATGCACCCTGCCTTTTCAGCATAAATCACGTGAATGATCACCACTAACATTTATTGAGCTTTCACTGTGGACCAGACATTCTTTTCCACGTTTATCTGTATCAACGTCGTTGAGTCCTCACCACAACCCTACGAGGCACAGAGATGTTAACTAACTCGGTTACTTTATGTGGCTAACCAGTTAGTCCAGGTGCAGGGCAGGGCAACCAGGCAACTCACAGACCCTGAGAAGTCCTGCGTCCAGCGCCCACGGCCCCAGCATCTCCCACCTTGCTTTTTTGTGTTTGTTGGGTGGTTGTTTCTGCTGCTGTCGCTGTTTCCACGAGCAGCATCTTTTAACAGGCAGTAGGACACATTCCAGAAAGCACACTCCACAATGGTGTGGGTTTTGGTTCACCCTGCTAACTGCGTATCTGATGCCTGCATAAAGCAAGCCTAAACTGTCATAACTTTGGCATAACTATATGATGGCAAAATTCGTATGATGATTATCAATATTTTGTTATAACATTATCCTATTTATATTTTAATTAAACATTTTGAATTCATAAATTTGTATTTTAAAATATAAAGTCATTATAAATTTATAAATCGTATCAAATATGCTACACTTATAGTAAAATATATTTATATTAAAATAAATTAAAATACAACTTACATATTTATTATTGTATATTATATAATTTAAGTATTATTTATAATAAAGTATAAATTAATAAACTTTAAAATTATTGAGCTTTTGTCCCTGGGAGGAAAGTACTAAAATTGTTGTACCCATTTACCAAATGGACAGGGGGAGGCTCACTAAGATTATCTGACCAGCTCAGGAATCCCAGCCAGCAAACTGCAAGGGCAGTCCAGGAACAAAGGCTGGGGCAAAGTACTCTTGCTAAGACAGGATGCAATGCCAGGACAGCAGAAGTGAGGGGGAAAGAGAGGTGAAGGAGGGAGGAGGGAAAACCCATACAGAATGGTGCATCCCTCAGCTGGACACAGCCTCACAAGATAATGTAGCCAGTAGCTTGGACACAGCTGCGTGAAGCCATTCTGCCTTGGAAAGTTCCTTCCAGGAAAGGAAGGAAGAGGAATTTATCTGCTGCTGTGTTTCCTGGCTCTCTGGTTAAAGTTGGTCCTGCAGACAGTCCTGACTCCTGCACGCACAGTTGTGGTACCCAAGCTCCTCCAGGCAACCCTTGGAAAAGGCAGATCACAACTCATGGTACAGGGCTCAGCCAAGCCCTGTCTGCTCAAACTTGGGCACCAAAGATGCTGCAGCTTCCACCGAGGTGGGTACAGTACGCTGAGCAAGAAGCCGAGGCCTGGGACCAGACAGGGCCAAGGACATGTGGGAGGTACATACACCGAGACCCAGACACCCTCTATCTGAGCCCATCCAGGCTGCTATAACAAAATACCACAGTGTGGATGGCTTATAAACAACAAAAATCTCTTTCTCACAGTTTGGGAGGTCGGGAAGTCCAAAATCAAAGCACCAACAGATTCTGTGCCTGGTGAGAACCCACCGTAACGTCACATGGCTGAAGGGGAAGGGATTTTTCCGGGGCCCCTTTTATCTCATGCATGAGAGTGATGTAATCACCTGCCAAAGGCCCCACCTCCATACGCATCACACTGGACATCAGGAGTCAATATATGTGTTTTCAGGGGACACATTCAGTCCACAGCACCCACATCTTTGAATTAAAAGCAAGTATGCCTTCATTCAGTGGCAAAAAGCACTCGGCTCATCAATGCCCCTGGCACCAGTATCTAAACCATCCGTTGAAAATGCAGATTCCCTGGGCACACCCCAGAATCAAAGGAGCCGCTTCACAGCGATGCGACCATGGAATGCACATAATTTTAATAAGCTCCCCAGAGTGACTTTCATGTAAATTTCAGAGGCAGCTAAAGCAGCGTCATGAACTGCCCTGAGCACGCCTAAACTCAACTCATTTCAAGGGAGAAAAATCGAAACTCAGAAGTGATTAACAACAGATCAATAGAAGAGAACAATGCATCACGCAGAAGGTCAAGTTGTGGTGCACAGAAGCACACCGGAGACCATGGGATGTGCGGCAAACCAACATAACTAGGGGCCCTTGCAAACGTCACTTGCTCATAAACATTTATAAAAACAGGTCTCCTGGATATGCAAGGAAGTTAATTTTTCATAGAGCTGCAGGAAAAGTAGATTTGTGTTTAATATCATACTCTACATCGATTTGAGATTCCGTTTCTTTTTGAGCGACCAGAAGACTCTGTCTGTGTTTACCCTTTTCTGTCTGAGTGAAGCTGCAGGGACGGAGACCAGGATGGACTTTCTCTCCCGGGTAATAATGAAAAATCTGATTCTGCCACATTAAGATGCTACCTTGGTTCTCCTGGCCCTAGCTGACATCAGATGCTACTTAATGCAGATAAATGATGCAGGGTAAGGTTGTCATAGAAAGGGGTTTCCAATGTCAGTCCCACATGCGAGACTTGGTCACTTGGGAAGATTTTCATTAATAAACCTTCTAGTACGTACTGTTCTGGTGAAATGTACCCATCTCTGGAAATTTTGAACAAACTCACATTTAATTTCCTTTTTCATTAATTAATTTTTGTATTAATCTCATCCATTAGAGCCTAATATCGCCCAATTACACATTATAAGCTCAGAGGAAAGTTGGTAATTTAGACTGTCCCAGGATTCCAGGAGAGCCCTGCTCAGAATGTCTGCTTTAATTAGGTTTTCATTAATTACTTTTTTTTATCAATTAATATTTTGTACATTCGGCCCAAGACTTGCAATCTCCGTATCACCCGCTCTTAAAGGACACCTCATTTATTGTCATCAGTCAAGCAGAGGGGCCCAGAAATAGTTCAGCAGAGAGCTAGTACTCCAGGCAGGTTCTGGGTTTCCCTTGCAAATTACACATCATCCTTTGGGCGGGTTTCACGCCAAAATTTGTGCTGTGAGCGTTTAGGCAATCTAGGAATAAAAAGAAAGAAAGAAGCACAGACGATGGCTGATCCAACCAACTCGCCTGCAGATGGGGACCCAGGGAGGGGAGGAGCCTCCCCAACCTCTCAGAATATCTGACTACAATATTTTTCTCACGTTCACCTGCTTCCTGTGGCACCCCTCACCTCATTACCAAGATGAATATATAATTTAGCATATATACCAGGACACCTTTGAGAGAGAAAAGCACTGTTATTAATCATTGTGCTGGGGAACAACAGACACAAACCAAGAAATGTCCCCAGCACACTGGGATATACGTCACCCAACCCATCACCCCCATGCCAGCTCACTCTTCCCCTGGCTGTTAGCTTGTAAATCTTCTGAGAGGGAACTATTCCGTCAAACTGGCAACTCTGCCTTTGCTGCCTTAAGATAGCCCAGTATTTTTCCTGAAAATTCAATACTTACTGATTAATGATAATAATATCATACAATCTCCACCTTCTGACCTCTTACTATTCCCATTTTCTTTCATTTGTGTGTATGTGTGTGTGTGTGGTGAGAACACTTAACATGAGAAATAAAATTTAAGTGTGCAACACAGCGCTGTTAACCACAGGCACAATGCTGTAGAGCAGATCTCTAGACTTCATTCACCTTGCATAATGTAAACTACACCTGCTGAACAGCAAACCCCCATGATCCTCTCCCCGAACCCCTAGCAACCACTATTCTAATCTGTTTCTAGGAGTTTGATTATTTTAGACATCTCGTGTAAGTGGAACCATGCAGCATCTGTTTTTCTGTGACTGTCTTATTTTACTTAGCATAATGCCCTCTCCATACAATTACACTGTCACCCACAGTAGGATTTCCTTCTTTTTTAAGGATGAAAAACATTCCACTGTAAGTAGATAGCACCTTTTCTCTATCCATTCATCTGTCAATGGACCTTTCGGTTATTCCCGTATCTTAGCTATTGTGGATAACACTGCAATGAACGTGGGAATACATGTGTCTCTTTGAGACCTTGATTTCAATTCTCTTGGATATATATCCACAGGTGGGATTGCTGGATCACTGCTGGATCTATTTTTAAATTTTTTTTTTTTTTTGAGAAACCACCATACTATTTTCCCTAGCAGCTGGACCATTTTACATTCCCACCGACAATGATCAAGGGTTCCACTTTCTCCACATCCTTATTAACTTGTTATCTTTTGATCTTTTTTGACAATAGCCATCCTAATGGGTGTGAGGAGGTATCTCAATGGAGACAAGACAGTCTCTCCAACAAATCATGCCAAGAAAACAGGATATACAGATGCAAAAGAATGAAACTGAACTTTCTCTTACATCATACACAAAAAACAATTCAAAAAGGATTAAAGATTTAAGTATAAGAACTAGAATGTAAAACCCCTAGAAAACATAGGGGGAAAGCTTATGACACTGGACTTAGCGATACCTCAGATACGACAACAAAGCAGAAACAACAAAAACAAAATTAGACAAGTGGGACTCCATCAAACTAAAAAGCTTCTTTCTGCACAGGATAGGAAGCAATTAACCGAGTGAAAAGGCAACGTACAGCATGGGAGAAAATATTTGGAAAATACATATCTGATAAGGGATTAATACCCAAAATATGTAAGGAAATCCTACAACTCAATCGCCAAAAAACAAATAACTTGAAATGAGCAAAGAACTTGAATAGACATTTCCCCAAAGAAGACATATACAAACGACCAAAAAGTACATGAAAAGATGCTTAACTTCACCAATCATCAGGGAAATGAAAAGCATTCCCACTTTCTGTCTTTAGATTTTTTTAATTCACCCAGTATCTTTCTTCATCCTCTATATTTTACCATTTCCCAACTATTATTTTATAAAATGCTTCTGAATTGCACTAAACTTCTTATCCTAATGGTTAACCCAGTGGTCAAGAATGAATTAAAGTAAAATGTCTGGACTTAACTTACTGGCGAAGTATCTTTGAGGTTCTTAAGCTCTCTGTGCCACAATTTTCTCCTCTGTAAAATGGAGATAAAACAGTACCTACCTCAAAGGGTTCTTACAAAAACTAGATGAGTTAATGTGTGGATAGTGCTTAAAACAACATGTGGCTCATAGAAAGAGCCACATACGTACTTGCTAAATTAAAAGATAATAATAAAAAAGTTAAAGAAGCAGTGATGATCCAAAGAAATAACCCTAAACTAAGTTCTAATCCTAAACCAAGCAGAATATCTCTTATTCAAGGAGAAGAAAGGAAAAGAAAACCAGATCTGATTGAACAGAGCCTCCTGCACCGGGGAAGAAGGCAAATACTGCAAATGCATCATCTCATCTAATTCACACAAAAGCCCTGGAAGGTAGGAGTTGTGATCATCCGCATTTTCACAGATGAGGACATGGGGTTCAGAGAGATGATTTGCCTTCACCAAACCCCAAAATCAAAGCCCCTAAGAACTGAGCCCCGTCGGGACAACTTGAAAAAAAGTGAAAAACAAAACCAACCTGAGTGTCAGGCTAACTTTCACCTGCTTGGGTCCTCCTAGCTGGTGGTTTCCAGCACCCACTGACACCCACACCCACAGGGCCCCGCTTCCCCTTTAAAGCCAGGACCCCTGCACAAGCCTTGCCTTGGCTCTGTGAATGGCTGACACTGGCTAGAATGTTCAGAAGGATTTCCTAAGCTGCGAGCACAGGAGGCAGGGAAATGGTACAGCTGACACTAAACAGTGCTCAATCCTCCATGGGGAATGCACTCCTGGACCACACCGGCCTGTCCCACTGCAGGGATAGGGCTGCTCTGATGTCCAAGGGCTGGCCCACTTCCTGGCACCCAGACCTTCCCCTCCCACTAATAAACAGCTCTGGTCCCCAGGTGACTGACGGCACCTCTGCACCTTGACCACCCAACCCGCTTACTACCTCCCAAGAGCCGCCTCAGATACAGTCACCAACCAGGTCATATGTACGGTTAATATAACTCATGTATATTTTGATAAAGTTAATAAAATACTGCATTTAGTCGAATCAATAGAAGCGTCCCCTCTCTAGGTAGGTGTAGTCATCAGGTAACACCTGTCACTGCTTCCCCTCCCCCCCACACTAATGCACACACATACTCACACACCTGCATACACTCCCCTTAAACAACTGGCTTGAGGAAGCAGCAGCTGCCAGGGTAATACAACGTCTCAAAGAGCAACTGAGCAGAGAGCAAACAGCACCCCAAATAATTCATTTCTCTATTTTTGGAGAACATACCAGGACAGGTAGAACTTTCCCCATTTGTAAATGATGACAAGAGAAAAATATAAGGTCCCCAGGATGGGGCCTAGGAAGATATTTTATAAATTAAGCAAGAAAGAATAAAGCATGCAGGGAAAGTACACTTTTCTAAAATGAGTTATTGCATGAAATGCCATTAAATTTCACACTATCTGCTTTGTGTTCTCCATAAATTCAAGAAAACCTGGTTTCTATGAAAAACAGAAAGCTAAAAAACTGAGATACACAGGGATAAAAAGGAATCTAGTTAAAAAGGCTAGAAAAAATTTGAATTACAGGTAAGTCACAATAAAGAAAGACTGTTTTGAAATTCAATAGTTGATAAGAGAACTTTAATGTATTTAAAAGCTATAGGCAGCAGAAACGACGCTGTGGAATCCTGAAGCAATGATATGTAGGGAAAAAAAACTTTCTGAAAATGAAGAAGGAAAGAAGGCAATGAAGATCGTTACAGTGTTGTCGATTCTCTAGGAACATAAAACCTTATTTTATCCACCATTAAAAGCAAATCTCTATATATTATAGTATCCTTGCTCAGAAACACTAGATATTCTACTATTTTATACAATAGAGTGCTATTTGGAAGAGAAAAATAAATAAGCAATAAGTCCCTAAGAAGAAAGATTTAAAAAAATCAGAAGCCAAAAAGAGTACACAATCAAATGTAAATGCTGATCTTAACCTACCTAGGAATGTATCATGTGTTTTAAAATCTTTAATTTAAAAAAATTACCTCTAAGAAGTAAGGTTATAGTTACATTTGGCTGGAAGGAAGTAGGATGGGTGTCCTGGGTAGAAGAAAGGGTTAGCACAACACGCATCCCCACGGCAGACACACGCTAGACATCAGCAAAGATGTGCAGCTGGGACAGGGCACAGTGAGAGGAAAACAGACCACCTCAACTGCCTTCTCCATGGGAGCACCTGTGAAGGGGGCCCTGCATGCACCAGGGAAGGGTGCTATGGTGATGGAATAATGGTTCCCCCCACAAAATGTCCATATTCTAATGCCAAGAACCTGTGACTCCGTTACTTACATGGACTTTGCAGATATAACTAAGTTAAGGATCTTGAGATGGGAGATTCTCCTGGATTATCCCTGGGCCCATATAATTACAAGGGTCCTCATAAGTAAAAGAGGGAAGCAGATGCGTCAGAGGAGACGTGATGACAGAAGCAGAGGTCTGGGCAAGGTGGGGCCATGAGTCAGGGAATGCAGGTGGCCTTTAGAAGCCATCGTGCCTGAAAAGGCAAAGAAACCGACCTCCCCTAGAGCCTCCACAAGGAACACAGCCCTGCTGACACCCTGATTTCAGGTTTCTGACCTCCTTCCCGCCTGTGTTGTGTTAAATCACTAAGTCTGTGGTAGTCTGTGATAGCAACCACAGGAAACTAACAACGGTGCTTTATTGGGAAGAGGAATAGATTTGCAGAATTAACTCTCAGCTTCTATCCCTTATACCTAATTTACAGCGTTGATGCTTTCCTATCACCAGTTGAAGTACTAACACTGACTATGATAATAAACATAGAATTTCCATAAAGAGTGTACAAAGAGTACTGAAACTTGGCATACTGGGTAATAAGCCTGTTACTCCAGGTACCAGTGCAGACAGAAAGCTCCCAGTAATAAAATTACCAGGAAGAGAATTAGGACTATGAAAGGAAAGAGAGATATATGGATGAGACTTCCTAAAGCATAGCTTAGATCAGATTTAAAAAAATAAGCTACACTGAACGTCCCAAACATCCTAAATAATAATTTTTCAAGCATCAAAGAAGAAAAAACAAGGTATCTATATGGGTAAACATTTAAATAGTTAAATGACAATTTCAGACTTCTCCTCTACAATATTAGACTGCAAAAGCTAATGATTAAATATCTACAGGGTTTAAAGCACTCTTTTTCCATATATAGAAGAAGCAAAAAGATATTTACAAGTGTAAAAGGATTCTAAGTATATGTAGAAACACCATCACCACCATCTACTCACTCCGTCTGCCAATTCACTTTCCCCAGGAAAGTACTAAAAGAAATATTCTAACCAAATAGGGGTAATTTTTATTAAAAGAAGAACAGGTAGTTATATTTTTAAAGACCTGGTAGTAAGCACCAAAATAAGCTAAATAGAATATTTTCTTTAAAAATGATATAAATACAGTTCTAAACAATATAAATGTTATGAACAGTTCTTTTTAAAAAGATGCACAAGCATACAATTTAAAATAATAATGATTAAGTTAGAAACGTGGATAAAAATCCCATTTGGCACCCTCAATAACTGAGAAAATAAACAAGGACCTACTGTATAGCACAGGGAACTACATTCAATATCTTGTAATAACTTACAATGAAAAGGACTATGCAAAATAATTTATATGTGTATATACATATAAAAAACAAAATCACTATGCTGTACACCAGAAACTAACACAACATTGTAAATCAACTATACTTCAATAAAAAGAAAAGATTATATAAGGTACAGAAACCTACACTACCTGCCCTACCCCACACAGGGGAAAGTCAATAAAGTATCTTGTATTTTGAAGGCAACTGGAAATAAGTTTTAGAGAAAGTTACAATTTACATATGTTTTTAATACAGCTAAATGTATCCAACAGAGAGACTAAAAGCAGGATGTAATAGGAATACTGAATTAATAAGCCAGGAATCATCAATTTCTTTCTATAGACGATAGCTAGTAAATTTTTAGGCTTCTGAGGCACATATAGTTATTGTTGCATACTATTCTTTATTTTGTTTTGTTTTGTAACCATTTAAAACTGAAAAAGCCATTTATGGCTTGTGTGATGTACAAAACAGGCTGTAGGTTGGCAAGCCCTGCACTAGGATTAAAAAGGAAGGGAGGTAGAAAGAAATAAAAATCTAAAAACAAGCAGAGGAAATGGAAAGCATCAAATAGAGATGGTGACAATCAGACAAAATATAACAGTTATGATAGGATAAATGGTCTCCATTTCCCTAATAAAATACACTGACTCACAAACTGAGTCCAAAAATCAAGCATAACTAAGTATTTCCCATGAGACACAACCTTAAGTAATTAGATTCAAAAAAGGGTTAAATGTGAATGTTTAATAGGCAACTATCAATGGAAAAAATGCAGGTGTGCCAATATTCATATCACAGTAGAATCAGAGACAAGGCACTAGATAATACAAAGAGACTCATACTACATTGATAAAAGATGTAATTCACAAAGAAATCCTAACTATCACGACATTTTCTGCAGCAAGTAACACTGCACTCAAATATACAAAGCAAACTGTTAGAAATCAAGAAATCAACAGAAACATAGTAAGAATAAATCAATTTAACATACCTCTCTGAGTCAGCCCAATCAAAAAGGCAAAATTTAAATAAGGATCAGGAAATATACCAGTATAATTATTAATACTGATATAAGAGACATAAATAAAACCTTTTTTCCCTACAGAGAATTCTTTTTACTATGCTTTGAGTATTTTTTAAAGGATGATTTAAAAATAATAACAGTAATGTCCCAAAAGAAGCTCAATAGATAATCTTAAGTGTTTTTTAAACTCTATTATCTAATCACAAGATCAAAGGTTAAATAACACTTAACTACTGAAAATTTTAAAAGAGCAGAGAAAAAGATAGTACACACCACTATTCATTTCACAACAATTTCTGTAATAATCATGACACCAAAATCTGACCAAAGTCATAAAAATTATAAAACCATAAACCAAATCATGTGTATAAAATAAAAATCCAAAAAAAGAATTAAGAAATCAAGTCCAATCATGTATGAAAAAAGTAACATGACTAAATTTCATTCTAGAAATACAAGGATATTTCAGCATCAATAAATCAATGAACATATTTAATCCAAGGAGTAATAAATTTTAAATTAAAAATCATACAAGTAAATCAAAAGATGCCAAAAGATATTTGATTAGAATACATACCCATTCTTTTTTTTATTGAGTTATAGTCAGTTTACAATGTTGTGTCTATTTCTGGTGTACAGCACAATTTTTCACTCATATATGAATATATATATATTTGTTTTCATATTCTTTTTCACCGTGAGCTACTACAAGATCTTACATATATTTCCCTGTGCTATACAGTATAAACTTGTTTATCTATTCTATATATACCTGTCAATATCTACAAATCTCGAACATAGATATCCATTCTTGATTTAAATTCTTAGTAAAATAGTTATCATTACTTGAAAGTGATTATGTACCTAGGACAGCCAAGGTAATCAACAGGATAATCATTATAACTTACACACAAATTCAACAAGATGCCCAGCATAAAAGTAAACAAATTAACTCATAGCTTTATCATATAACGTGATCAGCCAATATGAAAACATAAATCTGGGGAAGAAGACATCCCATTTGCCATATATACACGTATAAGTACCAATGCACACACACAGACACACACACACAATGACACACATAAGCACGCATGTATAGTGTGCACGTACATGTTTAACAACTGTCTCTTTCAGGGGAAAAGTCCTGGTTTATAGCGTTTGCTGATTTCTGTGGTTTAAATACTCACACCATGATGGATTAAAAATGGCCAACATGGTACCACTGAACTTGGAAGAGTTAGTGGTATAGAACTTGGTTAGAGTTAGAACTCGGAAGAGATGTCTAATGGGACCCCATTATACAGTATTTATACCTTGCAGATATACTCTGCAATAGACATAATTCTAAGAAGACAGATAATGATAAAATGCAGTAAAATAATTAGGGAGTCATGAGTTTTGAGTATTTATTACCTTTAATTTTAAATATAATTTATCTAATTGTAATTTTGTATCATTTAAGCTTTAAGAATGACTGTGTTTGACAACCACCTTATCAAAATTCTGAAATTTTAATAATCAACTCTTGCAAGCAGGTACGGACTGGCTCCAGCACATCACTGTTTTAAAAAAAAAAAAAATCTCAACGAGAAAAAGTCAATACTTATAAAAGTATCTCTAAATTTCACTGAGATCCATAAAATAAAATAAACCTTAAACAAATAGAAATTTAGCATGCTTTCAGACAGGAAGACTTAATATGCTAAAGATATTGATTTTCTTTAGATTCATCGATACATTTAAGAAATCCCAAATAATATACCAATTTAATTTTCTTTGGGGGCAGTGGTTGGGCGAGGGGGAAGGTGATAAAGTAATCTTAAATTTCATCTGCAAAAATAAACATGTAAGAATATCTAGAAAAATACTACAAAGACAACAACATTCAGGGCGCACGTGATCTTACATCTAGTACTAGGCTATAATGTTCAGAAAAGCACGGTAATAAGCACTGAAGGAACAGAAGCACTGGTCTCAGTCCAGTGGGGTAAAAAGACACCCAAACAGGTAATTCCAGTCCCATGTGGCAAGTGTCGTGATGGCAGCCAAGAGGACTTCAGGGAACTGAGGAGCCTGGGAATGTTACAGAAAGGAAGGGACATCTGAATAGACTTGTCTTTTCAGGGTCCTTCAAAGGACCTTTCATCAAATTGCTTTCCAGAAAGTTTCTACCAATTCAAGTGTGTAAGACTGTCTATTTTCTAACATGCTTGCCAACACTGAGTATTTTTCGTTTTTATTTTATCTTGTCTAGTTTGACAGGTGGACACGGTACCTTATTTTGATTAGCATGTCTGATGTCTAATGAGGCTGGTAATATTTCATACACTCTTTGGGTGTTCCTAGTTTTACTTCTGTGGAAATCCATCTCTTCTCCATGCTCCCTCGGCTCCGCATGCTATCCAATAGCCCTCAATACACCATGTCATGGCCATGCGTTTGTCCATTTTCCCAACAAGTCAGGAGTAGGACTGGGTCTACTTTATCCCTGTATCTGCAGCAGAGAGCACAACGAACCTTGTAGTAGATGCCCTGACAGCATATGCCAAATGAACATGACAGCGGGTTCTGGAGAACTCAGTACTTCCTCACTGGGGTGTCAGCCGCGGCCATAACTGAACCACATAAAAACAGCGCTGCTTTCCCAGAGACAGTTCTGCCAACATTATTAACAGCAACTGGGCACAAACAAGGAGAAAAACAAAAACAGAGCTAGGCTGTAGTTCATCCCGTTGTACGTGATCATCAGGCAGGGAAAAGATTGTAAAATTCAAGGAGAATTGTCTTCAGAAAATATCTTTTGCTCAGGAGACGGTTCCAGTGTACCTACGGAACTGTCAGAGAAAATTAGATTCTCCGCAAATAACCATCACTTGAATTTCCACTGTATTTCTAAAGATTCCCCTCTTTAACTTCCACTTGTTGTGTCTTTACAACACATCCTTTCAGAGAGGCAGTTGGTCTGGCATTATCGACTCATCAGACACTGGGAATGTTACAGGCACAGTGAGGAGATGGTAGGACACTTATGCAGATGATGAGTTTATACAAGTTTGCTGGGACATTCGTGCAAGAGCCCAGCCCTTCCTTCCATAGCTACTTAAGGGGACCCTGGGAACAGGAGTGCTTAACCCATTTAGCAGCTGTAGTGGGTGGAAGGGTTCTCCTCCATCAAAGGTTATGTCCACATCCTAAAACCCCAAAACTGTAAACACGACCTTATTTGGAAAGTAGGTCTTTACTGATGTAATTAACTCAGATTTTTGAGATGAGATTATCTTGAATTACCCAGAGGGGCCCTATCTCCAAGGATAAGTGTCCTTATAAGAAAGAGAAGAGGAGAAGACAGACACATAGAAGAGAAGGTCATATGAAGATGGAGGCAGAGACTGGAGTGATGCAGCTACTAAGGACGCCAAGAGCCACCAACAGCAATCAGACAAGGAACAGACTGTCCTCTAGAGCCTTCAGAGGGAGCACAGCCCCACTGACATCTTGATTTCAGGCTCTTGCCTTCAGAACTGTGTAAGAGTACATTTCCTTTGTTTTGAGTGCCCAACTTCATGGTTATTTGTCACGCAGCCTTGGAATCTAAACAGCGGCCAATCCTACGTCTGAATGCTTTTGCGGCATCTGTATTCCCCGATCCCCCACGTTGCTTCCTTCTCTCCTAGACTGTCATTCAGACTGTCTTCTCATAGCCCAGCCTTGCCCTCTCCAAGCCAACTCCCACCTCCACAAGATGTCAGGAAAAGCTCCCACAGACTCAAACCAAAGATATCCTCCTACCTGAAACCTCCAAACAATGGCTGGCAACCCAGTCGTGGACATCAGGATAACTCAAGATGCTCAGTCTCGGGTCTGAGGATTCCCATCACCTGGCCCCAACTTGCCTCTTGCATCTTGTATCTGCCAAGACCAACTCCCTGAGCACCCTCTACTCCAGCCAGGGCTGCAAGTCTGTCACTTGCAATTCCAGATCATTCTTCTCCCTTGTCTGTCAGGGAAGTACTTTTCAAGACTCTGCTCAAGTGCCATGTTGTTTCTGAGAACTTCACTTAGTCCTTCCTTCTACCTCTACTGCCAACCCAGTGGAACTTAACTCCCACACTTTCTGTCTGCCCCCGAGTTATAGCATCAAGCACACCCAATCACACTCATCTGTGGACTTGTCCATTTCCCTGTTAGCCTGCAAGCTCCTTTAGGGCCAGTTCCATCCTTATCTGATTCACCTCTGTATCCCAGAACCTAGCCTGGTACCTGCACAGAACAGGGATCCAACAGAGAAATGGCTGGGTGGGTGGGTGGAGATATGGGTATGTGGATGAATGCACCAACTAGCAAAGTACCAAATGAACCAATAAATGGACAACTTGTTGAAAGAGGAGTTAAATGCCAAAGGGTGCAGAGACACAGAGGAACAGCTGGGAGTTACACACATGAACTCTGTGGCACATCAAAAGCTGACTGACAATAAATATATCATAACAAGACTGGCATTTCCTGGAGCTTCCCAGTTTGTAAATCCTTTTCGTATGCTTCAAACCATTTGCTCCCTCAATGACCTGGTGAGGTTAGGAATTACTATTATCTTTATTAAAAAGGAAGGAAGTCAAGGCTCATAGAGCATGCAGACATTAGCCAAGGTCTCATAGCCAATGAGGACCCCAGGACATAGGTCTGTCCAGTTCTTTATTCTACACTCTTTCTGCATGAGATCCACCTGGTCTCTGCTCTAAGTCACAGACTGTCTATCAAGCACTTGTAGAAAAATGAAGGGCGGTATGATCTCCCCACCGACTGTGTCCATGCAGAACTCAGAGACTCACACAGCTTGCCTGAAAATGACTGATAGGATGGAAACTGACAAGTCATCATCCGCTTCTGGTGCTGTTGACGACTGGGTAACGTGAGTATTGTGTTGATTCCCGCTAGATGGAAGAAGATGTCACTTATCGTTAATGGAGTGTCACACGTATGTCTGCCTAAAGGAAAATGCTCTTTTGATGGTTGATATTGTTGTTCTCAATTTCCCCCTCGTTTTACAGCCATAAAAAAAGGAAAGATTCAGCAAAAAGGATGATTCTACCTAGAGGTGGAGCAGGAAAGCATCCTTCTGATTTAGTTCCTTCTTTCTTGACTGGAGCAACCAAGAGCCAGTCAAAATGCTGGTGTAAGTGAGAGGACAGACATAGGTCCTGTGAGCAGCCAAGTGCTCTGGGCTCTAGATCAAAACTTCAGGATCCAAGAGCCACAGCTAGAAAGTGTTCAGAGTCCAAGCAGGACTACTAGACTCTCAGCCAAGCAAGGCTCACCTCTGCTCAACAATGATGATTAAATATAAAAATAATAACAGACATTATTACTGAGCATGTCACTCTGGACTATGGAATATGTGAGTACACATTCTACCTTCCGGTTAGCCTCATGATCACCCTGTGAGGCAGGTACAGATCTCAGAATTCTGAGTTCTCAGAAGCTTTGAAAACCAAAGATTTTTTCCCCTAAGTTTGGTGCAAACTTATTTGCTGCTAAAACTTGGGTTAAACTGATATGGACTTATTTGCAGTTTTTACATATTCTTCTTAGTGGTAATATCTGTACTTTTTGCTGAAAAAAATAGCAACATGCTTGATTTTGGGGTGCTTGCCCAGACCCTGCTTGGGGTGTTACTTATTCTACAGTATATGGACTATAATGCCTTCCTAAAAAGTAAATCTAAATTGAGAAACACATTTGGCCCCAAAGGCTGCAGATAAGGGGTTGAAAACTTGTTCAACCCATTTCATGGATGAGGAAACAGGCTTGAAGAGGTTGAGGAACTTGTATGAAGTTACACAGCTCAAAAACAGTGGTTGGGTTTGGAACCAAGAGTCTTCCTCCAGAGCTGGCGTGGTTAACCCTGTGCTCTGCAGCCTTTGACAGATGCCCTTCTGGCTGGTCTCAGCCTTCACACTCTCAGCCCAGCAGTTCAGCTCCTGCTTGCTCTTGGGCAGGAAGGCAGGATTTACCATCTCAGGTGAGCTGCAAGATGATTCCCAGAGCAGCAGGACCATAATTTAAATGCTCTATCAAAACAAATCCTGGGATAAAGACCTGTGTTCCAAACCTAGAGTCCAATGCAATGACAGCATCAGTCATAATTAGGTAACTACCTGTCAAGATCAGGCTCTGTATTTGAGTTTTCACGGTGAGAAGAAAAGAGAAACATCTATCATTTTGCTGATGGCCACCCCACACCAAATTATCACGTGTTCTCACACCACAGAGGTCAAGTCAGACCCTGGAACCACACAGCTTATGTTCAAATCCTGGCTCAGCCACTCAATGGCTGCTTAACCTTGGCCGTGTTTCTTAACCTCTCTGAGCTGCAGTTTCTTCACCTAGAACGTGGGTTAATAATAGCACTTATCTCAGGAGTTCCCATGAGGACTGAGTAAGTCTACATTTAAAGCACTTAGAATACAGCAAGTCTATATTAGCCTTTGATTCATAAATAGACAAAGTTAGAGAGAGAGGGAAATGCTATGCTTCACATTTTAACTTCTTTGAAACTGGAGTCCTTCTTGCTATTGATGTGTGATTCTAAGACAATGTTTATGTTGTCGCTGTTCCCAGAAAGCTGCAATTTAACCAATGGTGCCTCTTTTGTCTTGACAACGTCTTAGAATGGACAGAGTATGGTAAATAATACTACTGGGGAACCTGGATGCATTTTTCCTTTGTTCTCAAGAGAAGGAACTGAGACAAGAGCAGGGTAGAGATTCAAGCTGTGCTCACTGGGTCCCCGCAGAGAGGTCACTCTTTTCCATCCACAGGCAGATGAATTCTAAGACCAGACACCAGGCTGAACAAGCGTCCCCACTCCAAAGAGCTGAGCCAACTTCTATTTGCATTTCAAACCTCTAGCAAACAGCCACAATCAACTCCTTGGGATTTTTCCTAATTAGTTTTATTCTGCGCCTCTATCACCTTTCCGAGGAAGCTGAAGATTTTAACCTTCAAAATTAGCAGCAGTGCGTGCCAGAAAGGATTTCAAAGAGTCAACGTGGGTCTGGAACTGAATTGCTGCACCTGAGAGTGTCGTCTGAGGATTTTTCAGCCTGTGAAACAGCAGGTCCCCACCCCTTGGGAAAACTAGTCTCAAAACTAAAAGTTTCCCTGAATCATATATCTGAGAAAAATGTTAAAACAGATTCATCCATAGAGGCAAGGAAATAAAACCGTAAGAATAAATAAATCGTAAATCCGATGCGTCTCCTCTGCTTAAAATCCTCAAATGGCTTCCTACTGTACTTGGAATAAAATACAATTTCCTTACCGCAGATTTCTGGGCCCCAGGTGACCTGTCCCCTACCCATTTCTCCCAACTTTTTTCCATGCTATGCTCTCCTTTACAAACTATATTTCAAAGATACCAGTCTCTTTTTTCTTTCTTTTTCTCAAAAACGTCAAGCATATTCTTGCCTCAGGTTCTCTGTATCTGCTATTCCTCCAGTTTGGGAAAATCGCCCCCTCTCTGGCTACCAGGCTCAGTGGTAACGGATGCTCACTGTACAGGGTCAGAGCAAAGCGGACCTTTTGTTAATTCATACGAAGGAGACATACGAGCTATCAGCCATACGAGCTGCTTCCCTGTGATGAGTCCTTCATTCCTAAAACAGACACTAGCTGAGCATCTACTGTAAGTCAGGTGCTATCTTAGGCCCTGGGATTACAGCCTTGAACCAGACAGACGAGCCCTCTGCCATTTGGGAGCCCATATACCAGATACACAATGGACAATTCAGCAAGAGATGAATAAGCAAAACATCAGATAGTAACCAGAGCTGGAAGACAATTTAACTTGGTTATATGGCAGTGAATGGATGGCTACTTTAGACTGAGTAGTCAAGGAAGGCCTCTGGAGGTGGTGATATTTATTTTGAGATCTAAATGGCAACAAGGAACCATCCACATAAAGAATTTGTTTGAGTTTGGGAGGGAAGGAAGGGCATTCCTTACAGAGGAGATCCAAGGTGTGAACTCTTGTAAAGACCCCAAAGAGTGAAGAAGCTCTCTGTGTTCCAGAACTAGGAAGTCAGGGTATGGCTAGAAAGTAGTGGTTGAAGAGGGCAGAAGAATGAGATGAGGCCGGACAGGTGGGAAGGGGCCGGATCAGGTGGGACGCTGTGAGTCAGCATAAAGAGCTGGGATTTTGTTCCCAGTGAGTTGTGAAACAATTTGAGGTTTCAAGCAGGGAGTGTTGTGAATCTGATGCACATTTTGGAAAGACCATTCTAGAACTCAGAGTTATCTGAAAGAACTTCCTGCCATGATGGACATGTCCTATATCTACACTGTCAAATGCAATAGCCACTGGCCACATGTGGCTATTGAACGCTTGAAATGTGGACCATGTGATTGAGAAACTGCATTTTTAAATTTTATTCTATTTTAAATAATGTAAATTTAAATACCTACACAAAGCTGGTGGCTACTACATTGGTCCATGCACCGTAACTGCTGGATGGAGAGTTGACTCTTGAACAGCACAGGGGTTAGGGGCATCCTCCACGCAGTTGAAAATCTGTGAATAATTTATAGTTGGCCTTCCATATACACAGCTCCTCTGTATCCACAGTTCTGCATCGTGGGATTCAACCAACCATAGACGGGGTAGTATTGCAGTATTCATTTTTGAAAAAAATCTGCATGTAAGTAGACCCATGCAGTTCAAACTCGTGTTTTCAAGGGCCAACTGTAATTACATGGGGACCAGAGGGGAAGCAGAAAGGTTAATCAGGAGGCTTTTACCGTGGTCCCGCAGGGAGATGGCGATGGCTGGAAGTAGAGATGGAAGGCAGTGGCAAGCTGGGAATATCTTTCAGGGCTGGAGGCAGGAGGGTGAGACAGAGAAAGGGAAAGTGAGGAACCAGAGATACTCCCAGATTTTTCATTCGTACAACTGAGTGGATGGTGGCACCATTTTGATATGAAAAGACTGAGGAAGAAGCAAGTTGAGGGGAGGAAACAAAAATTCAACAACTAAAAAAAATCGTGCTCCCCCTAGGTCCTCATGGGGCAGGTTCCTTTTGACTTCTGGGCTTCAAATGTCAGCTCCCGTGTCGCCTCCTCGGAGCAGCACACAATACCCACCCCACCTCTTCATCACACTCTCTCTCACAGTCCTGTCGCTTTCTTCTTTCTACTTATTACCATTATCTGCCATTATTTGATTATTTGACTAATGCATTGCCTCTCTTCTCTAAACTGTAAACTCTCCTCATACAGGCCCTCACCCCCACACTTGCCTAGAAGGGTACCTGGCAAACAGCAGGTTCTTAAATATGTGTTGAATTAAAGAGATAGGGACAAGTATCTTTACCTTGAAGAAAGCAGAAAAAAAAAAAAAACAGGGCTGAAACCACAAAGAGTATGTTTACAATGTGAATCTGTATGACATAAAATAGTGGAAAACAATGTGTACTCACACACCTGATGCAGGTATATATGGGTAAATTCTGTTTAGGGTTATTTAACAGTTTCTTTCATCCAGAAAACAGAGTATCATTTTCAGGTAATGATCACCTCATCTGATAGGTCAAAAATGAGACGCTAATCAGGATGTGGTTTCCAGTTCTGCACTCTCGTTTCTCTTCCAGAGTTATTGGGGAGAGAGCAGAGGGTGCATAAGATGAACACAGGGTAAATCCAGGGCTGCCATTTTTAAAGTTCAGAGTGTCCTTGAGTGTTACCTGCCCTGAGGAGCAGGATTCATCATCATCACCTACCTACATCCCCTCAACTAGGAGCAGATTGTATCCTGGCTGAACAGGTGCTACCTGGCAGGGTGCACTGAGGGGGAGCATTGCAATTAAGCAGATAGTGATTTGAAACTGGGCTGTGCAATCCTGACAAAGTCAAGTAGCCTCTCTGATCTCCACTCCCCACTCCCCTGCCTTGCATACATCAGGTCACCCTGTACTTCCCATCAAACACCACCCCTAGATATTTTCTCCCCAACTACAGATAAATCATATCACCCCAAAACTTCTGAACCTCAGGAGTAGGTCTTTACATTTTCCCACCTCAGTAGGGCAAGCAGGAGTTGCACACAAGTTTGTCATTATTTCCCACATTCCCCTTTCCCTGCAGACTTAATTCTCTCTGTAAACGCATTGCACCCCCCACACACACTCTCACACACAAGTCCACATCCACAGACACATGCAGAGCTCTCTGCAGCCTCTTTCACTCTACACTGACTCACAGTCGTGAGAACACATTTCCTTTTCCTCTTCACAGGCTCCCGAAATGAGGTCGTTTCTGCTAAAAGCAATCCTAAGCACTGGGTGAACAACTCCAGAAAATTAGTACAAGTTCCACTCAGGCTGGAGACAAAGAGGAGAGAAAGCTGTTCAATTTCGACTGTATACACATTACCCACAAAATGGAACACGCCCCTCATTTTTCTAATTCCAATTTTTAACAAAAATTAAAACAAAAGCTATTCCTGGCACCACCCCAAAAGGTGACTTTCTATTTGCCATCGCAATCACTCCAAACCAGAAATGCACCATTCTCTTCACTTTTTGAAGCACGATTCCTCATCAGAGATCTCGATTTCCAATGGAAATTATAGACAACATTAAAAAAAAAAAAACCCAGCTAGAATGTATTAAAGATTTAACCATGAGTCATTTTAGACATTGAAAGAAGGTATAATTCTGCCAGCCCTGAGCCTGATATATAGACATTCTGAACAAGGAAATAATTTGAGGACTATCTGATACAGACATAATGGATAAGAGACAGAAAATATCAGATCTGGGAAACAATACTGTTTGCCATTGATCTGAAAATAATTGAAGTGAATAATTATTCTATCTAATATCCACTGAATAACATGCTGCTATTCAAAGCTATTTTTACAAAGAGTTTTTAATAACATGAGGAGAGTGCACAATATATGGCCAAATGAAAAAAACAAAAAAAGGAATGTGCATGACAATATATACAGCATGATTCCAATCACATGAAAGTTTACAGCGACCCTAAAGGAAAATGCAAGAAAATACTAACAATGGTTACCATTGGGTAGTCAGAAAATATATGCATCCTTGTTTTCCTATTGCTTCTACTTTTCTTTATTTTCCAAACTTTATGTAGTAGGTACATATTATTTTTAACAAAACCTTTTCACTCAGCAAAAATGAATTTTAAAACAAAGCTTATCTAAAAATGTTAAACTCCTTTGATTTTGTAGAAATGTCTTCTGCAAAAGCTTCTGTCTTAAATTGCCCTGGTGGCATTATGATGTCTGAGGAAACAAGACAGAACTACCCCCAGATCCATACACACTTCCAATTTTGAGACGAGGTGGCTAAGGAGTCAACTAACACTGCTTCTAGGGGGTCTACAGATGGGTGGGGAGTCTCGCAGCTTGGCTCTTTCCCGGGGAGCCCAAGGGGATTAACATGGAAGACTACAGTGTTCACAATTATTAGTCCAACTCACTCAAAAAAGTAGGTGGGGCCTGACTTTGATATGATCACAAAGCACTTGGTCTCTCCTACCCTGCACTGCATGCATTCTCTCCTTCTCTATACACAAAATCCTTACTAGGTTAACATTATCATACCCACTTTACAGATGAGAAAATGGACATATAGAAAGGAGAGGTACCTTGCTCAAGATCACAAGGCAGTCATCTATCAACCAGCAAACAAATCCTTGTTTGCTGATGCCAGTGATCAGCATTTGTATTACCCCACATGGCCTCTTTGATCCAGACCAAAATGATTAAGAGAACTATATCTGATATTTGGAGTCCTGCATACTACCTGCACAGGGCCTCCTGCCAAAGAAGCCCAAACCCTATGGGTTTCATGAACACAAGCAACCAGATTTAGGCCTTATTCCCTCAGATTCCAAAAAGGACTCTGGGTTGGAGTTAATTACGGATAAATTATGACATGTATCTCTTTATCTTAAAACAGTATTTCCTAAACATGGGAATACTAAATCAAAAGATATGAAGATGCTCAAAGGCTTGTAATATATTTTTTCTAAACTTTCCTTGAAAAAGAGTGTATGAGGTTACATGTCTATGAACTTGGTATACAAATAACCATTCAGTCACACCTTTGCCACCACCGGGGATTACAGTTTTGACAGAGAATACTCTGTCAAACTAACAAGAGAAATCAGGAGGAAATGTAAGAGTCCATATCTAGCATAATATAATCTGAACATGCCCATTCAAATTTTCAAGCACAGCATGTCAGCGCTAGACAACTGGTTCAATTTAGCCCTCTTTTGGGAAAGGGAACAAGTGGCTGTGGTTAAATAATTAGGAAACACCCAAAACAAACACAAAACTATAGAAGAGAATTCAAAGACCAATTCAGACCCCAGGTCAAAGAGCAATCCAGATGCCACGTTCCAAATTCAAAATGCCAGACAGACTAACAGAGAGAATGGAGAACCCTAGTTAACACTTACTAAAAGTCTATTCAGTGCCACAGTCTTTACTTGTATTCTGAATTAGCCCTGAGAACAAACCTCTGCAGAACTACATTTACCTTTATTTTATAAATGGGGAAAAAAGGTTCATAAACACCAGCAAAATCAACTAGGTATTAAACCCAAAGCTCAAATTAGAACCCAGACTCATCTTTCCCCAATTTCTTGATTCTTTCCCACTGTTTTTATTTTAGTGCTTTATTTTTACATCATGTTTTAGGTTCTCAGACTTTAAAAAAAATACTTTTTAAAATTACAGTAAATATAAAAAAAGAGTTTGGAAGTCCATTTAAAGAAGAAATTAAGAATTGCCCATAACCAACCACTCAAAGACAAGAATTGCCTGTACTTTGATTCATTTTCTCCCATTCATTTTTATGTGTTTATGTACAGTTTAAACAAAATTAGTAATAGGTTGCATGTGAAGATTATTTATGCTTTAAAAATGTAAAGGAATGCTTTAAACTTTTGTACTTTGCTGAAAATTTTTTCCCTGGGGTCTATAAAACATCAATTTGTTTTTCTATTTTACTATTTTTTGTGGGGCTTTTGTTGTTTTTAAATCAGTAAGTCATCTAGAACTAGTATTAGTGTGAGGCTTTTCACATGGCATCCAACAGTACTTGAAACTATCATTTTTTTACATCTACAGATAATTCCATTACATGAAAGCCACGTAATTATTTTAGCTATTTTCTGTTATTGGGCATTTAAATTTGTTTTCTACATCTTTTTCTATCCCGTATAATGTTCTGATAAAAATTATTTTATATTATCTTTTATGTACATCTCTATTTCTCTAAAATAATAAATTCCTGGGAATGGAATTATAAATCCAAAGGGTATGCATATTTTAAGACTCTCAAACCATATATCAAATTGCCCTCCAGAAAGATTGCAGAAACTTACACTCTTGACAACCATATCATCTCATCCTCATCCATAATACTGCTTAAATTGTTGTCAATGAAAATAGAGAAAAATGGTACCTTTATTCTGTATTAATTTATATTCAGTAACTACAAGTGAAACTGATTTTTTTTTCAGATTTTTATTGACTGTGGCAATTTTTCTTACATTAAGTGTCTAGTCACATCCTTTTCTTCTTTTTCTACCAAGACACCAAATTTTTGTTGTTGATTATTGATGTTCTTTATATACTAAAGATATTTGACCATTATGAATCATATACATTGTATCTATTTTCCCAAGGTTGTTTGTCTTTTCATTTTTTTGTCATTGCATTGTTACTTAAAAAGGTTTATGACTTTTATGTAACCAAATCAATCATCCTTTCCCCTCATAGTTTGTTTCTTGGCTTTTACATTTGGAAAGCTCTTGCTCTTCTTGAGATCAAATAAATATTCACCTATAGTTTCTTGAACTCTTCTTGCCTTTTCCACAGCACTGTGCTAGTTCTTATTTCATATGGGTGAAATCTCAAACAAGCATAGAAAAACAAGTAAAAATATCCTTATGGTAAAAAAGGGAACAAGAAAACCCACCTGAAAACACACATTTGCTGGCAGATCAATCATGGATAGTTCTGCCCTCTTTGTGGTCTCAGGGACGACAACCACAGGGAGCAGCAAACACCCTGGAGAAGCTCCCTTACCCCAGATCTGTAGTCTGGGCCTGGGGGAGGCGGGTAGCCTAATGCTGTGATCCCCTCAGGGAGTATAAAACTCCGCTCCAGTGTGGAAGCAGGTAGTTTCTGTCTCCAAATCTCAAACCAGCCAAATATTCCCAGAACATCTGCTCTGTGCACAGCCCCAAATCTCCACCAGAGAACCCACGGAGCACACAGGTATGCCGAGAGGGGTCCTTCTGACATTCTAGGAACTGGGGAACAAGCAGGTATGCCTGGAGGGGACTTCCTGAGAGAAAGCAATTAAAATTCACATCACAAAAGGAATGAGGCTTTTTTTTTTTTTTTATTCTCAACTGCAAAACGTGGTGTGGTTAATCAGAGCAATTATAAATGGTAACATCATTATTCAAGCTTCTATTTCCACACGAAGTCATTTAAATGAATACATTTTCTGCCTTGGAGCAGTAGCTGCCAATGAGCCTTTAAAAAGAAAAGAAAAGAAAAGAAAAAAACAGGAGAAGCCACTGGTGCAAAGCCTGGGAGGATGGGACCTGAAAGAACAGAGTCTTGGGGACTGAGAGTCTAGAGAGCTGGGTATAGTCACAGGTCTGACCCCAGCTCACTCTGTGACTTTGGGCAAGACCTCTTCTCCCATCTGTGCTGCCAGGAGACTAGATGAGCCCTCTGGGCTCTGACATTGTGGGTCTGAATTCTACAGCTTATTTTAAGATCGAGTTGTTCTATTTGTTGCATCTGCAATTTCACAGGAGCCATCGATGTGTTAAATGCTTTCTCTTATTCAAACAAGAAGACAAATTCTTCAGCAGCTTCCTCTAAATGATGACAAATTTACCGTCTAAACTACAGCCTGTAATGGGTGAATTACGGGGAAAGAGAGCATGAGTGATGGACTCAGATGGACCAGGGTTCAAATTTCAGTTCTGGACCCAGATGATGTCAGTGCTATCCTGGATTTGACTAAACTTCATACAAGTTTCTTCCTGACTACAGGCCTCTCATTTCCCTTTTCTCAGAGCATTTACTTTAGAAAACTTTTAATTGTAAATTCTTTCGCTGCCTCTGAAATGCATGGAAAGCTTCTCCAGCCTCTTACCAGTTTTACAACCCAGGAAACAAAATGTCTTTTTCAAGGACCTGGGAACTATCTCCTTGAATTATAAGCATCCGAGGAGATAAGCCCCTATCTCCCAGTCTCTGTGGGAAAATAGGTGCCTAACTTGCTCCAAGTCATAAAACTATCTCCTGTCATGAAAAGATGAGACAGTTTTCTTTTCCTTTGGTAAGACCAATTAGTAAACACAGATAGCTTAACAATTCTCCCATTTCAGCCCATTAAAATTCTCCAGGCCTTCTTTTCAGTGGAGTTGAGTTCAGTCTCTCTCCTCAGTTGCAATAGTCTTGGATAATCTCATCCATGACTGTTTAACTTTGTCCAGTGCAATTTACACTTAGTTCCAACTATGCAAATGCACCTCCTTCAACTCCCCTGAACCTCAGAGTCTCTGTCCCTAAAAGACAAACTATAAAGAAGCTCCTTATTTTAAGAAGTGAATGAAATCTTCAAGGAATGAATCAAATCATGCATGCAAATGCCTGTCATAAAGCTGAGTGGTAAACTGTTAGCAAAATCTACCTCCCTGTAACAACCACACCCTTGGGTCATCCCTTCCCATAATGACTGTAGTTATGGCCATGTGAATTGCTTTGGCCAGTAAGACATCAGCAAACATGCTACAAACAGAGGCCTTTAAAAGTACCTCTGCCTGGGCTTGCCTTCTGGTTGCACGTGGAACTCTGAAACCGTCATAAGCATGAACTAGAGCTAACCTGCTGGAGAATGAGAATCCGCAAGGAGGAAGACCACGACACCCCCAGATGGTAGCCTCCCAAACACCTGAGCTGTGAGGGGGGCACTTCAGACACGTGAGAGAGCTCAGCAGAGACCAAACAAACAGTTCACAGCAACCACCTACCTAACCCACAGACTCATAAGCCAAATATAATAGCTCTTGTTTTAAAGCACTATATTGGGGGTTCATTTGTTACACAGCAAAAAAAAAAAAAAAAAAAAAAACTACCTGATATTATCAGGTACTAAATTTGCATTTATTCACTTCTTTCCTCCTTTTATTATGGATGGCTTTTAGGGGTGGTTAGGAGAGCTGAGCATAAAAAAAAAAAAATAGTCACCAACCTAGTCAGACAGGGCAGTGCTGTCTGCAGCTCGTGTTCTTACCAGCCTCCTCCAGTTCCAGAGGTCAGAATTAGACCCACAGGAAGAAGATGTCCAGCCAGGGAGATGTCACGAAGGCCCTGAACTCTTCTGTAGGGAGATGTGGATTTCTGAGCAACCTTATCTAGCAACAACAGTATGTTGGTTTCCCGCCTTTGGCACAAACAGCCTGGTAAAGGAACACTCCGTCCTTGCAGAACTGAAAGATTTTCTTAGACTGACCCAGAGATTAGCATCCAGATATTCGTATTACCTCAGCATCAGTATGGGGCAGGCACTGGGCTCAGTGATGGAAAGACAGCAATAACTCAGAAGTCATCCACCTGTCCTCACAGAGCTCCAGTCTGCTGTGGGAGGTAGACCATAAGGAGGAAACGAGTGAGCAGTATGACCATATCAGGGGGACAAAAGTTATGAAAGAAACAAGCACTTGGAAAAAAGTGATTGGGCCAGGTGCCATGAGCACCTACTTGGCCAGGATGGTCAGGGAAGACCTCTCTGAGGAGGTGAGTTCTGAAACAAGATCAAAGGGTGTGAAGAAGCCAGTCTTCACAAAACAAAAACAAAAGACAAAAAAGAAAGAGCTTCAGGCAAAGAGAACTGTGCAAAAGTCCTGAGGCAGCAAGGATCCTTTGAGAAGTCAGAAGGCAGCCAGTGTAGATAGAGCCCAATGAGCAAGGGGAAGTGTATTGGGAGATGAGGCTACATCAGTGTATATATATAGAACTATGTACTGTCTCCCCTGCTGGGTTTCACCAGCATCAACAACCTCCATCCCTCCATCCTCTCACACCTGTCCTCTAAGGACATGCTCCAGGTTGTCATCATTGCTCTGAGTTGTGCAGTACAGAGGTCAAGAGATGCAATGACCGGGGGTACTATTTCCTCTATGCTAGGCACTCTGTGGATTGACTTTCTAACCTCTCATCACCCAGGCGGTAGATACAATCATTACCCCCATATACTCCAGTGGGGCTGGGTGACCTGCCCATGGTCATGCACCCACTAGGGGTCAGCACAGAGCTACCAACACCTGGGATCTGGGCCTTCCTTGTTTCCCTAGGCCCAGACCCCAGGCTGTCTCCGGTGGCTCCTTGGTGTTGATGTCACTTAACCCCGGGGGCTTTGTCTCCTCTGTGCTTGCTAATTTCAAGCTCTCCGGTCCTCCGCATGCAGTGTTGGTCATTTCACAGAGCCCAGAAGGAAGCCTGAAAACACTTCCCTCTTAAGTTTCACTGGGTTAAATTCAGGCCACTTTGTGGCCTGTTGTAGCCACACTGGCTACCAAACACTCTGGAATCTCAGGGTTGGAAACAAGAAGGTCAAGTTGAGAAGGAAGAATGCCACTACCTGAATGAGTTTCCTCTGCCCTCAACATTCTATTCACATCATCATGCTGTTTAATCCCCTAGTCAACACCAGAAGGCTGAGCAATTGCCCGAGGTCACAAACTACACAGGGCAGGAACACCATGAGTCCAGGCACTCAGCAAGGTGACGCCTCCCTGCAGGCTGCCAAGCCCACTGTAAGACTTTCCCAAGCTGTGCACTCTGATCTCCCTTTACCCCCTTACCCCATTCATACCCTCTGAGAACTCCACTTGGATCTCAGCCCCTAGGCCTGGCTCTCTCTGGGCAGGTCAGTGACACCCACAGGGGCTCTGTTTGCAGGAAAGCAGCAAGTTCACTCATAACAACATACATGCAAATAAAGACCCCTGTACTCACCCACACCATATGCATGTGTGTTAAAAGATGTGCATTTATCTATATATGCAGAAACTCTCAGCTCCCCACATACAAGCAGGTATGTTCACATATGCATGCACACGTCTGCACAAGTGTGGATGTATGTGCAAGTGCCCAGGCACATAAATGCACCCACATACCCTCAATTCACCAAAAAAAATGACTACTCAAATGCCACAAAAGTCACCCAGAAGCCAAGCGAAGACTGGAATTGACAGACCATGCAAAGAGACAGAAAAAGCCCTGAACACACTAGAGAAAAGGCCCCGACTATTGTCTATCACACAGAAGTTTGTAAAAAGACCACATTATCCCTGACACAAATACAGCTCTCCTCCTTCTGTAGAAGGATTTCAATAAAGATAAGAGCTTTCTCATTATTCTCATGCGGAACAAAAACAACTTCCCATTCCAAAATCAGCACACTGGAATAAAACATCTTTAGTTAACACTGCAGTGCCCCACCACCACCCCATGACACCAAGCTCACTCAACAGTCACCCAACATGTTTTCTTGAGCACCTACTATGTGTTTTCATGCACATTAGTTCTCACAATCACTTCGCAGGTAGGTATCATTCCCATTATTCATAGTTTGAGAGAGAAGTAAATAGGCTCAGAGAAGTTCTTTAACTTGACTTAGTCTAATGGGAGAAGAACCTAGGCTTGTCTAACACCAAAGTCCATTCACCTTGTGTAATACCGAGCACAAGCAGTAAGAGTTCAAGAAAGACTCAAGACCTAAGAAGTGTCAACGGTTAAAGGAGTGAGCATAACAAGGTGGGCAGAGCCAGTGAAGGCCAATGGGAGGCTGGTGGGATGGGTTAGGAAGCCTTGGGAGGCCAGCAGGGTGGGTATATTAGCTGGGTGGAAAGAGGACAGAGGGCAATTCAGGAAGCAGGAAGGAAGGACATGCAAACGTGAAGGTCAAGGAATATATTCCAATTGGAAGCCAGAACAGGATGGATCTTGAAAGAATAAAATCAAAGTTGATATTGGGAGTTAGAGACTTGAAGAGCAGACTGAAGAGCCTGGACAGTTATGCATCCAACATTTTTATAGCTCAGCCCCGCCCTGGATGCCAGGCTCTGTTCTAGAAAACGGGGACACAGCAGCAAACGGAACAGAAGAGAACCAAGATGCCTCCTGTGGTGGGCCTTACCTTTTTGTGGCAGGGGCAGGGGAGATCAAGAACAATAAATATGAATTCTTTTAAAGTAAGTCATATAAAAGGAAGGTGGTGAAGACTCTGGGGAAGAAAGAACAGACGCAGATCAGGGTAAGGAATGGCATCATTGTAAACAGCACGGTCAGGCTTGGCCTCATCGAGAAGGTGGCATTGAGCAAAGAAGGAGATGCGAGAGGAAGCCCTGCAGATCTCTGGGGGAAGGATGTAACTAACCAGAACAGCCAGTACCAAAGCCCCAAGGCAGGGGAGTATCTCCTCGCGCAAGGAACAGCTAAGTGGCCAGTGTGGCTGAAGCCAAGTGAGTAAGGAAAAATGGAGGAAGTACAAGGTCTAAATTTACTCCTGTGAACCACGGGTGCCTGGGAAGGCGAGACAGTCAAGAAATAAAATTAGCACAACGGTGTAGAAGGGCTGAGCTTACTGGTGATTCTTTCATCTGTAGAGAGCACACATTCTATCAACTGAGCAGCAGGAAAAAAGTACATTAATGATATTCAACTAATACTTGACATTAATATGAAGATCTGACACCATCTGAAATTAGTATTTCATTGGATGCAGGCTCCCCTCCTGAGGCCACAGGAGATGAGAGGATCCTCATGCCAGGGTTCCTTATCTTAGAAGTATTTCCAGAGAGCCATTGGCTGTGAGGGTACAGACCTGGGGGTCTTTCCAGCTCCTCTGTGCTTCACTAAGGAGTATCCATTGTCCTCAGAGCCAGTCAGCTTCCTGGGACTTCCACCTGTCCGTTTCAGGACAATGATCAGCATCTGATGAAAAGGAACCAGAACATTCGGGTATTTCCACTCCACCTGAGCTCATCCTGGGTCATCCGTTCCCCTCTGTGGCAGCCCCTTGAATCCAGTCCCAGAACCCCGCTTAACAGCAGCTCGAGGCAGTTTCTGAATCAGGACCTGCGTAGCCCTGAGGCTCCTACAGGGTCAGATGAGATTAGACTCCCAGCTCAGAGATGATGCAGGGGATTATGATTAGGCAAACAACAGCACACAATTATCAGTTCCACCATCTACCACTCATGGAGGTAAGTGGTTTACATGGGTTTATCTCATTTGAGGCCCTGAGATGCCTAGCGATAGACAGCATTGATATCCCATTTTGCAGATGAAAAACTAAAGCACAGATAATAAGCAGCCTGCAATGGAGGACTGCACAGATACCTGGCTATGCTTGAGCCTTGGAGAGAGGGCTGTACAACAGGGACTTCTGTGGGAACCAGGGGCTGGGGACAGACCCTCCTCTACAAGAAGAACCCATTCACTCTCTGTAGCGTCTAAGACACAGCTGTGTTGGAGGCCATGCCCCTGTATCAGACTAGATGAGGTGGGAATGATCCCCCAATGACACCTCAGCTTCAGCGTCACCAGCACCCACATGGTCCTGGGGCCACAAGAGGTCACAGAGCCCAGAGGTGCAGGTGGGGCAGCCACCACCTGTCACCCGGACCACTGCATGAAGGGGTGGCCCATAGGGCTGCTCTCTCAGGGACAGAATCTCGGGTGGGAGAGACATACGAGGATTCCCTCCCTGACTTCAGTCTAGTCCAGGGTTCCCAGCTCCCCCCGGTGCCATCAGCAGCTCTGCCTTACATCACACAGGGACAGAGAGGTTCACGATGGTCAATGAAATTATATGCTCCATGCAGCAGGGAAGCACACATTCACAAAGACCAGCAGAGCCACTGACTTTTTATTAGATGCTTCTTCCAGGCAATAAACCGGGAGAGGCAGTGGCTGCAAGGAATAGGAGCCCCTGGTCAGAACCTGTGATCAGGTCAATCACTGAAGCAGAGATGAACATAGAATCTTGGCAAGGATGCCAACGGTCAACTGGCAGGACATGTTAGGAATGAGGGCAACCCTCTGACAAGGTAACCATGTCCCTAGTGACCTGGGATTGCCAACACCAGTGACCATCACAATAATGGGATAGTAATAGTTACCACGTATTAAGCACCTACCGCATCTAAGCACTTTATATACCTTATCTGTAATCCTTACAACATCTAATAAACAGTAAGTCCACATCTATCATGTGCCATAGATCTCAGGACATCATCACCCAGAGTCTGGCACATAGTTGGTACCCAAGGAGCCACTGTGTCAGTGAATTAGTGAATGAATGGGTTGGTGCCATGAGATGGCTATTATCATGCCCCTTTTACAGAACAGAAAACTTAGGTCTATGTATTCGCTCAAAATCACATGGGTAGTATTGAGTCGAGCTGGGTTTGAACCTTCAATTGTCTGATTCCCAGTCCAAGACCCTTTTCACATTAAACTACACCTTTAAATAGGGTGCACGTGGGTGCAAGCACAATGAGACTTCCTCCACTGTGCATGCTATGACATGATTCTTCATGAAAATACTGAGACCAGAAAACATTTGTGGGCAGCAAGAGATGAGAAAACTTGACCTTTCTGTGGTTTGGGAGGATGACCCAGGGGTATCAACTTAGTCACTTGTCAGAGTCCTCAGGGCACACCTCGGCCACTGGCTAGTGTCCTACTGAGTCTGCAGGTGACCTGGGAGGCTGATTTCCCCAGTGAGGCTGTGATGGTTTTTATTACGCAAAACCCCACTGCCTCCTACAAATCAATTCAAATTCTTACCACTTGTATTTTTTATTCACAAACCCTCGGTTTTACTTCCCCAGCCACACCTTCCCTCCCTCCCTCCATGAATTCCTTAACAGCAGAAGAGTATACAGATTTCTACATTTTGTGATTTTCCTCTGACTCTTCATTTACCTTCTTTCAGTATCTTTTCAACTGGGAAAGTTGGTGATGAAAAACTGATGGTGAGGGGTGAACTTGAAATCACTGAGAATTTGAAAGTCAAGGAGAGAAGCACAGGAAAACTTCAAACCACAGGTCGCACAACAGCACAAGCCCTCAGGGGGCAGGTGAAAGCTCAGATGCAGCAGAAGTCCCAGCACGAAGGGGCAGAAGGAGGAAGCACGTAGATGCTTGGGTGTTAGAGACTGGTTACTACAGGTTATGACAGAAGCTAAAAATGTACCCAAGTATCATGGTAACTATGCACCAAACATCTATCCCCTGCTCAAGCCATCACTTTTTCAAAGAGATCTTTAAAATAATATGCACTTTTAAAGACATTTTAATAGTTTAAAAAAAGAATGATTATGAATGATTTAGAACAGGGATTAGCCAACTATGGCCTGCCACCTGTTTTTGTAAATAGTGTTATTGGAAAAATTTGTGGGAAAAATATTTCCCAGCCAGCCCTTTATAGAAATGTTTGTCAACCCCAATTGAGGTATTTCACTGAGGTTTTGTTCAGTATATTTATAACGTTGATATTTATGAAGATGTTAAGTGGTAAGTGACTGATGGCAAAATCATCCAGTACATGGGATTTTGGTTTATTTTGTCTAGGGAGCACAAAATGATTCATTTTTTAAAACATGGATACTTACACACAAATGCACCCAAATCAGTAAGAGAGCTGTGGTGTGACTCGAGGCCACAGTAAACCTGAAGCCCTAGGAACTTCTGCAACATCTCTGGACACCACCTCCCATCAAAGAGCATGTTCAACAGGACAGCTAAAATGATAAATCTTGGAAAAATAAAGGGAAATGGCAATCTGAGTTGTCTTTTTAAACAAATGCATAGTAAAATGAGAAATGACTTTGAAAACGCACACTGTCACAGAAGTAGAACTCCAGGTCAAAGTCTTACTCTTCTTCACGGAGGGAATAAAATGGTAGCACAAAGTTCAAAATCCACATAAGGAGAACCAATGCTTGACCCACCTTAATGAAACGGGGAGCCTGTAGATTATTTAGCAGCTATTATTTCCCAACTGCAAGACAACTGTGTGAAGTGAGCAGTACTGATCAGAGGGGTATCTGTTACATAGAAGGGAAAGGAATAAAGATTATCAAGCAATAATAAAGGTCATTAAATTGCTAAATTCAAGGGTGGAAGAAACGCTTTACAGGTCAGGTAAATCTCACGGAGAGGAACAAATCCAGGAGAGAAGGCAGGTAGAACTCTGAAATGGTCTGCATTTTTTAACTATAAAAATGAGGGAGGCTGAAAACAGAGTGGGAATTTGACCAAGAAGAGCTAAAGGTCTTAGTTAACCTTTCTATTGTAAAAATCCACTGTCAGTGGGCTGGAAAAGAGGCTCCTTTCGCATGCTAATGAAATAATCACACAGGCCAGCCAGCCCCGATCTAGTTCAGAGGTCTGCAAACTTTCTGTGTAAAGCACTAGATAGTGGATGCTCGCGTCTGCAGGACACACGGTATCTATTACAATGACCTTCACTATTGTTGATGTGCAGAAACAGCCGTAGACGATACATAAATGAACGAGCATGGCTGTGTTTCAATAAAATCTTACTTACTCAAAAAAAAAAAAAAGGCTGTCTAAAATATTGGATGAGTCGACTTACATGTGATACCTAAAAGAGGCAAATTCACAGAGACAGAAAGCAGAACGGTTGTCCCAGGAGCTACAGATGGGGGGGCATGGGGAGTCATTGTTTAATAGGTACAGAGTTTCTCTGGGAATGATGAAAAAGTTCCAGAAATGGATAGTGATGATGGTTGCACAACGCTGCAAATGTACTTAATGCCACAAAATCATATATTCAAAAATGGTAAATTTCATGTTATGTATATTTTACCGCAATTTAAAAAAAAACCACTTAAACACATTAAAATATATATGTATACACATACACTCACACACATGCACACATATCTGATGCCTTATTGCAAACATCCACGTCTCACCATAGGGATCCCAGTGGTATCTCCCACCTAATGGAGTGAAAAGTCCCACAAGGATGGCTTTACAACCAGGTTCAGACAAATCACCCTGTGAAAAGTTCTTAGGATTGCCAGCAGTTTAAAAATGCTTCCAAATACGGCCAACAAACTTTTCACGTTAGTGAAGATTTCTTCCACGTTGGCATGAGAATAACAACCAAAGTTACTCTTTCTTGGTTTTCTATTTACTCAAGCTAACATATGTGACACAATTTCTCTCGAAATTATACTGAAGACTTATCTTTAGTATTTTTAAGAGATAAATAAAAATCAGTGATTTTTTTTTTAAAGCCATTTGGCCCCCAGGTCATAGTTTTCCATCCTCTACGTGAGATAATTGTAGGAGGAAAGCCTAGGACCATTTGTGAGGCCCATCAGGAACAAGACCATGAGGAAAAGAACATGCAGTCTGGATAAAAGGATTAAATCGAGCCCAGACGTGAAGGGTACCTTCCCTGGCTGATGCTAGACAAGTCGCTGCAGGTCACAAATGGTGTCCACGTGCATCCACGTTGCCTTACCTGATCCCTCCTGGAAAGATGGGAAAAAGGAGGAAACCCATCTTTGGTGCTCTGTGTAAACAGGCCTGGGATCTGAGGACTGAAGCTGCCCCGTCCACCCTTTCTCTACCTGCCACCCAGGAGAACAGGGAGCAGAAAAAGAAGTTAACATCTTGGTCCAGCAATCAAAGCAAAACTCTTAGTGTTTTACTGACAAACATCATGATAACTGAGCCAAAAAAAAAAAAAAAAAAAAAAAAAAGGTTGGAGGACTGGATGGTTAGAGTTGATTAGGGGAAACTGTTCTACTTATCTGTTGCTGTGTAACAAATCACCCCAAAATTAATGGTTTAAAAGAACAAAAAGCATTTATTATCTCTCACAGTCTTTATGGATCAGGAATTTGGGAACCGCTTGGTTGGACAGTTCTGGCTTGGGGTCACTAGTGTGACTGTAGGCACAGAGGGACTGAGCAGCTGAGGGCTGGCAGGCATCTCTCCTCCTCTATTTAGCCTCAGGTCTCTCCGAGTGGACTTTCCACATGAGCTGGCTTGGGCTTCCTCAGTGCATGGCAGCCTCAAGCGTGTTACATGGAGGTGGAGGCGCCAAAGGTCTGAGTATCCATGAGATACAAGGGTGAGTGTCCCCTTTTCTAGCCCAGACTCAGAAGCCACACAAATCATTTCCACCTCTTTTTATTCATCAGGGGGAGGGGACACAGACTTGACAGGGAGAGTTGGGGAGGGGGAGTGGCGAGGTTCTGGAAAAGCACATGGGACGGGAAATATTGTTGCAGCCATTTTTAAAATACATACTCTGCCATAGGAACGAAAGCTTAATTGAGATTGTTAGCTTATTTACGTATGAATAAATTAAAGTAAGAGTGATTAAAAAATTTTTTTTTGATAAAAAAATATTCTTGATTCTCTTTCTTTGCTCACGAACTCCTTTGACCAGCATTTCCCAGAGATGGTGAACTGTACAACATCAGCAACCAGATTTCCTCCTCACCAAAACCCACCAACATTAGCTCAAAATCCAACCTCATGCCATCTGTCTGGCAGCATTCAGAACCCGTCTGCGTGGTTATTTTCCTGCTTGTAACACAGAGAAATAAACGATGTATGTGAGTTAAGACCTGCTGAGATACTGTGACACAAACAGAAGGGGAATTGCCTGGACATAGAACCCAAAGCACATTATCAGCAATCTTGCTCAACATCATCTTCCAAGTGACAGTCCAGAGCAATAGGATCTCACCCACTAAATAATGGACAGAGTAGAAAACTTTTTTGATGTTGTTCTTTTGGTTGTAATGGGCAGTATTCGCAGCAGAAGTAATGCTTTGTATTTGTCAAATCCTGTTTACATGACCTCTTGCTGGGCATCCAAGACCACCTCATTTGTCCTCTCTTACAGGTCCATCAGGACCGTGTGCCTGGGTTCCCATCAACTGGATGGGTTGCAAACCACTTCTAAGCCTGACCATAAAACCTCTGTATATGCTCCACACTTGCTCTCTCTTCTCTTTCCAAGCTAACCTCAGAGGCCAAAAGATAAAAGGACCACTTGGAGGCACTACAGAACCCACAATGAAATGTGATTTGACTCAGAAATCTCCTTTGTGTGTGTGGATTAAGCCAGTGGGATTTTTTTTTTCTTTCCTGCCCCACAGGTAACAGCCAAATTAAGAAATCCAAAACTAGGGGGGGATATTGAAATTTGGAACAATACACTTTTCTGTTACTCAGACTGTCTCATACCTTGTAAAACTACTAGATGCAGGCACATTCCCCAGTCAAGGAAGCCACCGAGATTTTGGAGTTTGTTTGTTATTGCAGTATAACCGCGACTAGCCTGACTCACGTAATATTATGTTAAAACCAACATGAATATATTCATGAGCAGAATTAAAAATTCACATGAATTTTTTAAGTCAAAACATGAAAGTTTAAAGAAATCTCCTGCTTGAGGCAGGCTACTCTAGCTATGCCCCAGTTCCCCAGGGACCATGCACGCACTCATTTCTGCTATTAGGAAAACTTCAATGGGAACATCTGAGAAGTATCCTAAAGCATTTGGCAGAGACAGTCTCTGGAGACAGATGAAACCTAGTTCTGTTACTTCCTAACTGAATCACTGAGCAAGTCATTCCCTTTCTCTGAGCCTCAGATTATGGGACGGGGGAACAACGATTATTGGGTAACCTGGTTACCATTTGAGCCAACTGGCCCAGAAGAAAGCAAAATTTGTCATAGAGAAGGAACAGCCCATTGTTTCGGGAAACACCTGAATGTGTCCATAAATGATGAGGCCTATCTAGACACAGTCAAGACGAGAGTGAAATTTAATTTTTTTTAAAAAAAAATTAGTAAAATTGTTCATTGAGATAAATAACAGGAATTTTGGAGTGCCCAGGAGTCTCTTGAGAAGGGTCCTTCAAGGACAAATGGACAGAAAGGAGACAGAGCAACACGGAAACAGCCTATTGGTACTGGCCAATGGGAATTCCCTGTTGTATCAGTTATCTATTGCTGTGTAACAAATCACCTAAACTCTTCAGCAGCTTAAAGCAACAAACATTCATTATCTCACAGTTTCTTTTCACCAGGAATTCAGGGGCAGCTAAGCTGGGTGGTTCTAGCGTAGGGTCCCTCATGAGGTTGCAGTTGAGATTAATGAATAAATAGAAGTAGAAACAAGCTCACTGATTCTAAGTCAAAGCGTATATTGACAGTATTGTAGAAAACAGCTAACACAGAGTAACAGCCCAATAAGTATTTGCCTAATGATCACTAGTGGTGAAGAGTGTGTGCTCTTAAGCCAGACTGACAGAATCCAAAACCCACACAACAATTCCACAGGCTTGTGGCCACAGAGAACTTACCCAACCCTTCTGCGAAAGGAGGGAGAAACCTCCATCTCAGAGTTGTGGCAGACAGCATTTTCTAAAGGCAGCTGGGGCCATCTCCCACCCACGTGGTCTTCTACACTGACTTTGCCACTGCTCCATCAACATGCGGAAACAAAGCCCTCTCCCCGTGAATCTGGGGTCTGTGACCCTTTCCACAAATAGGAGATAGCAGAAATGATGCTGTGTCACTCCTGAGAATAGGTCAGAAAAAGCCATTCCCTTGGGATGCTCACCCTTGGAACTCAGGCTCCATGCTGTGAGGAAGCCCAAACAGGGGAAGAAGAGGCATACACGGAGAGAAGTCCCCAAGCCCACAGCCCAGCTGAACTGCCGGCACTCACTCGGGAATCAGGCAAACGAAACATTCTCTAGTTTCATTCCTAGTCTGACTCCCCCAACAGATAATGCAGAGAAGAGAGAGGAGTTCTTCCACTGAGTCCTGCCCTGTGGTTTTGAGTCACTAAGTTTTGGGGTGGTTTGCTATGCAGCAATAGTAACCAGAATAGGAACACCGGGGAGATTATTAAATGACAATAAAGTAAGTTCTTCACTTAAAGCCCGGGATGTGTTAAGTCCTCGTTAGCTGTATCACTGTTAGTATTGTTCAGTAACTTCCCAAAGTCACACAGCTAATAGGGATCATGACCAGGATTCAACCCCAGGTCCTCGGTCTCACTTCATATTACACTGATGATCAGGAAGGTAAACAAAGGATTCAGGTGCTTCTACTCCCAGATGGGAGGCTGAAGGAATAAAATCATGAGAACATACGTAATATCTCTTTGGGGCTCCTACACTAGTTTGGGTTGAAAACAGAATCAGGAGACAATAGGTAAGGGAACAATGACTAGCCTTGTTTCTTTTCCTTTAAGGCAAATACTGAGAGTTTGAAATACTTGTTTCTCAAGGGAAAAGCTATCCTGTGGAAAAGTAAAATATACAAACACTGATCACAGGATAGGTGAGAATGCATAATTCACAACTAACTGTCTCCCTGGACAGAAGCAGGAAGGAGGAGGTTGAACATCAGGTCAGGAAAAAAATTTCTAGCTGTTGCATCCCAGCACCTAAGTATTCAATTACGGAAAAGTTTTTGCCCCTGGGGAGACCACTGGACCTGCATCAGCATCAAAATCATTCTTAATATGATTCTGCAGTAAGCTGAGATACGCAGCACCCTGGCAATTGATATGCAAATTAAATAAACAAAACGACATAATAAACAATTAAATCAGTCTAACATGATGAATGAATTAATCATATCGGAGTGATGAGAAGAAGCCAGCATTGTCACCCAGAAGATCACTGATTTGAGAAAAATAAAACATTCATAACAAGGCCATTTCAGCAGAGGATGGTACCTCTTTACATTGATTACCTGTGTCAGCCTCTGAACAGAGCAGGTGCTCAATAAATGTTAGCAGAATTAAATGCATTTTTGCCACCAAGAATGTCCATCTGCAGTATACGGAATTATTCATTCAGTAAGCAACTGCACAGACATTTTCTCATTTCAATCTTATTTAGGAGTAAAACAGCTCAGTCAGGCAAGAGCCGGTATTACCACCCCCCATTCTACACTTGAGGAAAATAAAGCAAAGAGGCCAAGTGACTTGCCCCTCGTCACACGGCTGGGAGGAGGGAAGCTACGATTAATCTCGGGACTCCTGACGTCCTGTGTACACCCACCCTCCACACCCCACTGAGGGGATATCTGTGTCCACACGAGCGTGAGTGTGTGTAGGGAGAAATGTCACACAGCCACCCGCAACCTCTTCAACCACGTCCTAGAATAAATCAATTCCAAATGTATACCGGAATAATTTTGTACCTCCTGCCAATTTGCCTCTTGTTTACTCTCCATAGCATCTCTTTATAGACAACAAAGAAACACAGGCAAGTCTGAGGGAAATAAAAGCCCTGCAGAGCCATTGAAATTAATGATGAAGAAGAATATTCAGCTACATAGGAAAACTTCCACAATATACTGCTAAGCTAAGAGAAGAAGTTTTCCATACAACATGTATATTATCCACGTTATATTAATACACACACCCAGACAAGAAGACTAAAAGTATGGGTTAATACTGATTATTTCCAAATGGTGAGATTATAGGGAGTTTTTGTTTCCCTCTTTGGGCATTTTTAAAGACTTCAGAGATTTATACAATGAGAATGTATTGCTTTCGTAATTGAAATTGTCATTTGTAAAACTAAAGCAAACTGTAACAGGGAGGTAGGGTATTAAAAGTGCCTCTGAGCCCACGTCTAATAGAAGCCATAAATAGTTCACTGGGGATTTTGTTTGTTTGTTTGTTTTTAAGGGAATTACCTAACAGTATAGGTAAATTTGGAGGACGTGTGGGATGGGGATTGAATTGGAATCTCATACCACAGTGAGCCAGACTATGTTCTCAAATGAGACATGATGAAACAATTGAAAAAAGAGAAAAAAGAAAAAAAAGTTTTAAAAAGCTTACAAAGGCAAAATTCTCTAGTGGCAATAAACCATAGACCCAGCCCCTTCCATTTGCCCAACCTCACAAAGGGCTAAACAACTGAAAACAGAATATAAACCTTAGACAGAGCCCTCCTCCCTGGGTCTACAGGGGAATTTGATAGTACCTAGGAAACAAGTAGCAGATTAATGGAAAATCAACCAGACTATTTGGGGGTAAGTAGGAGACCTGAAAATACATACTCTTGATTCAAAATGGCTTTAAAAGGAAACAAAAGGTAGAAAAGAGATTCATGCAACACTTTTGCAGCCAAAAAAAAAAAAAAAAAAAGATGTAAATAAACATTTTAAATGACTTATAA
This sequence comes from Camelus dromedarius, assembly GCF_036321535.1. Classification (NCBI taxonomy): domain Eukaryota; kingdom Metazoa; phylum Chordata; class Mammalia; order Artiodactyla; family Camelidae; genus Camelus; species Camelus dromedarius. Next base: position 13,657,814 of record NC_087453.1, on the reverse strand, counting down.
GTATGCATCTCTAAGAGCATATTTCTTATAAAGATTTATTCTAGAAAATGAAATAAAGTGACAGCAATGATTTGAACTCTCAAAGAAACTGAAAAAATATGAAAATGATCAATCTAAATCAAAATATGAAATCGTAAGACAACAAAGTGACATGATGGAGCTAAGAAAACAAGTTAAAGAAACAATTAAGTCTACCATAGAATTAAAAACAGCATAACAAGCCAAGTGAACAATGAAAAACACAAGCTTGAGATCATTAAGGATGCAGATTGCAGAAGTACATGGTAAACTGATAAAAGCAATTAGGGAGACAATGATACAGGGATCTAGAATGAGAGGGCCCAAAAAAGAATTGAGGAAGCAAAATAGATACTATACTCAGTGATATGACAGAAGAAAAAGTTCATGATCTTCAAGAAAATCTGACTATTAACAGGACTCACAGGCATTAGAAAAAAATTACTGAAAAATGACCAGTATGGAGAAATACCTTAGTGCAATCCTAGCACATCAAGGATGAAAGAATTGCACAAGCACGTAGGCCAGCCAGTCAGTGACATACAAAGGAAAAAAAGGGAAGGCTTTTTCCTGATCATCCTAAATTCCAGGAGACAATGGAGCAATGTCCATGGAGATACAAGGTAGAAGGTATTCTCCTACACCCAGCCAACCATGTGTAAAGAGAGAAAAAGGAAAAAGATGATCATGTAGAAATAGGAAGGAGAGAGGAAAAGGGGAGAAAATGTGGAGACAGAAGAAGATCATGATATTCTCAAACATATAAGAACTCAAGAAGCCTGATGCTACCACACTGTTGCCGAAAAGAACAACTCAAAGCCATCTCTAAGCAACCAAGAGCTCAATCAAAATACAGATTTCAAAGGTAAGTAAGTAGTGATATGGAAGTATTTTAAAATTCAGAAGTAGAATTAAATCTAAATAATTACAGAAAATATAGTTAAAATATTTTAAATCATATAGCTTTATTATTTTTAAAATATAAAAAATAAGTGGTGGTTGAAAATAAGTGATTTTAGGTCCTCCCTGTAGCTAAGATGAATACTTGTAACAAACAGAAAACAGATTTAAAGGCAAAGATATCAATTAAAACTAATAGCACAAAAAAGATGAACTCAGCAGTAAGAGATTCTCAAAAATGAATCCAAAACCAATAAAAACAAGTATATGATGTTTATCAGGAAGAAAACTAAAGCTATAACTCAAAGATGGAAAATACACCAGACAAAAATATATATAAAGGCAAAAATATACCAGAAACAAGTTCAAAAAAATGAAAGCAGGGATTAATCTATTTATAGATGATTAGGTTGAATTACTAACTTTTACAAAAAAATAAAAAAAGATAATTTTTAAACTGACAAATGGCATAACACACAATAAATTTTGGATTAATTGGTCCCAAGGGGACTGGATCCAGGATCCCCATGGATACTCAAATCCATGGATGCTCAAGTCCCTTATGTAAAATAGCATATCTGCAAATCCTGTACACTTTAAATCATCTCTAGATTACTTACAATACCTAACACAATGTAAATGCCACGTAAACAGTTGCTGGCACTTGGCAAATTCAAGTTTTGCTTTTTGGAACTTTCTGGAATTTTTTTCTCCAAATATTTTCTATCTACTGTCAGTTGAATCTGTAGATGCAGAACCCAGGGATACAGAAAGCTCACTATAATTGTCAAAATATCCATGGTCTGAATAACATAGCATCAAATATTTTATTTTTTAAATTACTGAAAATATAAAGTAGGGGAGATGGAAAAAAATAATAGTAGTAGCCAAGTAGGAAGATAAGTACTAAAGTAGGGGATTTTATTAATATTATTAGAGTCAATGTAAAAGTTTATTCATACTTTGTTTACTACAAATAAAGAATTTAGTTCCTTTCCTAATGCCCACTAAATAGTTATAAAATCAACCAATATTAAGCTACCAAGAAAATCCCATTAAATGCCCAAAAAAGAAATTAATAATACAGATTATATTCTCCACTCATGCTATAATAAACTAGAAATTAATTTCAAAAGTAGAGCAAAATAATTATTCCAACAGCTTGGAAATAATTCTTGGGTCAAAAATAAAACGAAAATAGCAATTACAGAATTCTAGAGAACAGCAGTAATGAAACCAACTCATATCAAAACACACGGAAAGTGGCCAGAGGGTTCTCAGAGTAAATTTCACAGCCTTTAAATACTTCAATAACTGAGCAAGACATAAAATAAATCAATTATTTAAGAAATCAACTCAAGAAGCTAGAAAATAAAAAGTTGAATGAAATAGGAAGACGGGCTTAATACAGATAAAAGCAGAAATCAGTTCATTTAAAAAAATAGTAAAACATCAAAATTAATAAATCCAAGAGCTGGTTCTTTGAGAAGAAGACAATAAACTAGACAAGCCATGATACAGTCTAAACAAAGAAAAAATATAAATGAGTAAAAGTAGAAATGAGGAGATTTAGTTACAGAAAAAAATTCAAAGACTCATCTGCTGACACATTTGAGAACCTGAATAAAATTAAATATATAGACTGTGTGTGTGTGTGTGTGTGTGTGTGTGTGTGTGTGTGTGTGTGTATGCCTGTCAAAAGAGAACAGAATCCGAGCATTGGTAATTTAAAGAACTTAAGGTCTTGTTACTCAAAGTGTTGTCCACTTTATGTAATTATAATTAAGTAATTATAGAACCTACTACTCCATAAAATAGGTTAGAGGCTTAAATGAAAATACTTAGCATAACTCAGGACACGCATTAAATATTTCCAAATGTTGCTTATTACTGTTCTGTAAGTACACTTTTTTTTGGAAGCATAATGTATATAACGATAAATAAATCTTAAGAGTACAGCTCAACGAGTTTTTATAGCACCACCTGGGAGCTCATTGCAAAGGCTGACCCCACATGTACAGAATCTACAGCTTAACCAGCTCCTCAGGTGATTCACAGGCAAATTCAAGCTTGAGCACCATGACTTCAGAGCTAGAGGAAACATCACAACTCTCAGAGGTATGTTAAGAAAACCACTACTATTCTTTCAGATAATACACAAAAAAAAACTACACATTATTCTCTTTATATAAATTCAAAATTCTAAAATAAAATTCCCAAGAAAAAGAATCCACACTTTGTTAAATAAATAACACACAACAAAGAAGTGGAGTTTATTCCAGGATTATGGTAATAGTTCGTTACTAAGCTCTATAAGGAGAAAAGAAAAATGTGGGTGAACTTATATTTAAAAAATAATCATTTTAGTCTGGGGAAGGCTTTTCTGAATATGATTTCCAAGCCAGAAACCAGCAAGGCAATGGCTGAAATACTTATGACAGCTTTTTTTTCTTAATCTCTATTGTAAAAATCACTAAAATTACAAACAAGGTTTGAAGAGAAATGACTGACTCAGATAATACATTTGAAACTTCTGACAAGGGGTTATTGTCTAAAAAGTATAAGGAGCTACTAAAACTTACCAAGCAAAAGACAATCACTCCAATGATTAAGGATATTATGCAGTTCACAAAAAGAAAGGTAAATGACCAAAAAATAGGTCTATGCCTTCATTTGTTCAACCAACAAGCATTAAATGAGCACTTACTACAGCTTGGACACCAGGTTCAAAGTTCTGTTCTAGCAAATGAAACAAAGTAACTTCCTATAAGTAAAGATGATCTTAACAAATACTCAGAAGAAATGCCAGTTGGCATGTATTCACCTGAACAACAGACAGGCAAACATTAAAAAAGACAGGTTAATATCCCAGCTTGACAAGGATATAAGGAAATGGACACCTTCACATATCAGTGATGGAGTTCAAAGTAGTACACAATTGTGTGGGCATTTTATTAGGTAAATAATTATTTTAAAGGCATACCTTTTAACAGTGTATCACAGGAAATGGTCAAATATGTATGAAAATCTTCATCACAGCATTGTTTACACCTTCATGTCCATCAAGAGAAGAACGGCCAAAAAAAAAAAAAAAATCTAAGAATATCACTTGACCTGCTATTACCTGTTCATTTATTAGGGATGCATTATTTTTATCCTATCAATGGCAGAATAAAATGTAATTTTGAAATATTTCATTTATTCTGCAGTATTTTGGATCCAAAGCCAAGATATGTTGGGGCAACAGGAACCTTAATACATTTTACATGACGATAATGGAATAATTTAGGTGAGGATTCGGTCCTATATGTAAAATACACACAAGTTTACAGATAATAAGTATCACTCAAAGCTTCCTGAAAGTGAGGTCCAAGGCTGACTAGATGCCTCTGATAACAGAGTCCAACAGTCCTCAAAACAGCGCTCAGACGCCCAGGTGGCTGGCTGTCCGGATGCCTCCATCACTATTGCTCCTGACACTTACACCCCCTCCTAGGTATCCATTCACACAGCAGTCAGGGGGCTGTTTTTAAAAATGGGCTTTACACCCAGGCTCTCCCTCCATCAGCTTCTCAGTGATCTTATCACAAAATTGCAAACTCCCAACAACAATGGCCTGCAAAGCCCTGCATGATGGTGACCGGCAGCTACCCCACCTGCTCTCCAACCCCATCTCACTCCACCTTTCCTTTCCCATCTTGTGCTCTGGCCCCTAACCATCCTCAGAGCGGAATGCTCCCAACTCTGTCCCACGTCAGAGCCTTTGCATGTGATGCCCTTCACCACCTGGAATGTTCCTTTCCTCTTCTTTTCAGAGCAGGTTTTGCCAGCCTTCAAGTCTCAGCTTACACAGCATCTCCCCTGAGTGGCATCCCCGAACCCACCTTCTTCATCTCAGGCATCACCACTCCCTGCCTGTTTCCTCCTTTACACTTAACACAATTTTTTTTTTTTTAAAAAAAAGGAACTGTCATTTTTAAACTAATTATTGGTTTACTCATTCACCATCTGCCTCCTCCATTAGAATATGTGTTCCAGAAATCAGACCCTCTGTCTAAACTCTGCTCTTCACTGAATCCCCGGCAAGCTAGCTCTCATGCTGAGAGCATTCAGATGCTGTTAAATGAATAAATAAATGTGAACACAATTTTGAACAGGGCATCAACAACCTTCAGCATGTTTAAAAAAAATTTTTGATTCTCTTATCTATTAACGGGACTTGATCCTAAGGAAATAATCAGAGAAGTACATAAAGATCAATACCCCAAAATTTTCATTACAAAACTCTTCTTTTTTTGTTTGTTGGTTTTGGGGCTTTTTTTCTTTTTTTTTTTAACATTTTTTATTGATTTATAATCATTTTACAATGTTGTGTACAACACTCTTCTAATAGCAAAAATTGGAAACAGTCTATGTGCCCAACAAGAGGGAAATATTTAAATAAGTTAATGCATGGAATGGAATAGTAAGTATATGCTAATGTGATACATTTTAAAAGGAGAGTAAGAAAACAGTGCACAGTTGAACCCTAAATTTATTAAAACAGAGCATACAATTCCATATGTAAGAGAGAGAGAGGAAATAGCCCAAAATATGAGTCATGAGTTTGTTTTCTTCCTTATATTTCCTACATTTTCCAATTCTACATATTTTTGAAATTTTTGACATTGAGCAAGAGGATTTTGCTCTCATTTTTTTAAAACAGAAATGCAAAGTAAATACCATTTTTTAAAATGTTTTAGAGAACAGGCCTCTCCTTGTAATCTTTAGATTTCATGGGAAAGGAAACTCTCAACTGCCAACACTCCCAGCAGCTGTGAGGAGGACCGTCTCAGTCCAGCGAGGCGAAAGGGGTGGGGTGAGATACGCGCCCAACATCTACTACCGGGGCAGACAGTAGGAGGGGGAGAGTTTCTTTTTACTGTTAAGTCCTTTTGTATCTTTTCAGTTTTGTGTTGATGTCACAATGTATCTGTAAACATAACCCCTGTTCCAGAAAAACAACTGAAAACAGTAACCACCAAAAAAAAAACCCCAAAAACTTATTTTCAAATACTTTTGAAAAGACAGCAGAATAACTCAATCGAAGAAGATTGCTCTAGCTAAAATGGCGCAAGATTCTATCAGCATGCGAAGCATGGTAATAACATAAGATAATTTATTCTGCTTCCCAACACCCAAGGAAAAAAATCATTAATATGGACTGTTTCACCTCAAAATCTACAGAAACGCATCACATCCTGCAATTCTCAGGCCTGGGTCTCTCCGCCCCCTTTTACTGTCTGCTCTCGGAGTATCCCCTTACTGAGCTCTGATTTCTCCGGCTACTTCTCTCTTTGCTTGTATGTTTCATGCTCAGCGTCCCTCCACTTCCCTTTGAACTTGACATTCTTGTCACCCTTACTCTCCCCAGAACTGCCTCCCCCCCCCTCTACTTTATTGGCCACAATATGAAAATATATGAGAAGCATTTAAGAAACTGTCTTGGTTTCCTCCCATTAATATCAAGTCAGAGGAGCAAAATTACCTGTTTATATCTCTCTCAGAAAGAACTAAATCAAATTATTTTTGTTTCCGGGGGTCACCGACTTTCAGGAGCGCATGAGTACCCCCCTCAGGAGAGGCCCCCAGAAAGAGAGACGTGCCCTTGCTGAGAAGTCTAGCACTCTGGCACATAAGCAGACATTGATGATAAGCTGATTAAAACGTATGCTAAGAAAAAAAGCTGTGAGGTGAGGTGTGGTTTGGCAATGTAAAGTCTGCCCAGAAATCTGCAGGCCACAGTAAGTGTGAAGCAACCAGGAGGTCGTAAAAAAAAGTACCTTATTCTCTTTCAGGGAAACAAATCCTTCATACACCAGCGTAAAGTGAACCCGGATGAGTCTTGCCCAGAACAATCATAGCAATTGGAACAATCTGACATCAAGAGAAGTCCAGAAAGAGAGCAGATTACAGCTCATGAGATCCTGTAGTCGACCTAAAGCTTCAAGATTTGAAACATCATCATTTAAGTAGAAAATACAGTATCCAGCAGAGTGAAAGGTGTCTGTCAGCTTTGTGGTTTTGCTCTTCCTTTGGACAGTTTTTAAGGGTTCACAGGGAACAACAACATCTCAAAAAGAAAATGTGTTTTGGGGGGGTTCCAATTTTTTTTTACTTGGAAATAGAAAAACATTTAATGTTAACGCTTCTCAGAATGGAAATATTGATTGGCTTTTGGACTTTAAATACATGCAGCATCAGATCTTATTCTATCTTGAGCCATTTTTGCCTTCATGAGTTATTTATCACTTCACTTTCAATAACTTTGATATGCAAATGAAAGCCACTGTACCAAATGTTATGATTTAGATAAAGATCTAGAAACACTAATATTTTTCATTACAGATTTTGCTTATCCAACTGAATCCAAGAGAATTGCCCTATTTGAACAAGGCAGGGAAAATATCTGGGCAGAACTCTGCAGACTTTTAAACCCACTTACAACCCAAATGCATCGATGGAAGATTTCCTATCCAAAGTGCTTTCCAGTTTGTCATCATGGCACTGTCTAGCAACCTTAACACCGGGATCAAATTTTCTGTTTAAAATACAGGTAGAATCATTCCTCAGACCTATATGAAGAGCTGTAAGTCTCTAGGCTCAGAAAAGTCTAAAGCCTAGTCGTTAATACTTCAGGCGATATCTGCACCTGCCAGCTGTGTGACCTGGGCCAAGTTACGACCTCTCTTTGCCTGGGTTTCCTTAACTGTAAAATGGGTGAAGAAACAGATTCTTGAAATACGTATTTCAATAGTATGAAATACCATAATCCAAGTAAAAGCGCTGACTTCGCCCAGTGCCAATAAATGTTAGCCGACTACGGTTCCTTAGGCAAAATGCTGCAGTGACAGCCTTGTCACGTTCTTAAGACTTGAGGAATCACTCTTCTCAACGACGGAGTAATGGCCACAGTCTCTTTGTGAGGTCAGGGGCTCAACATGCGGCTACATTCAAAGAAGCAAAGACAGACGTCTCTCCTGACCACTGCTGCCCTGCCCCACTCATCTCCCGGGTCCTGTGATGGTCAGAGGAAGCTGGGAGCTCCTCTGGTCACTCCGGCACCCATCAGCACCTTGTGGTTGAGCTAGTGACCCCGACACCTTGGGCAGCGAATGGCAAAGAAGAACAAGAGGTCAGGGAGAGGGCAGAGACTGCCTGCCTCAAGGTCCCTGAGTGTTTTCCGCTCCTGAAGCGCCAATGTTTCTTCAACAAAAGCAAAATTAGAACTTGAGAAGAGCTGTCCCCGAAAAAAAGACTAAACAGTCAGCATTTCATCTCTCTACCTACACATTTATTCATCGTTCACTCACTCATTGATATCTGCACATCTTCTGCCCAGCCTTGCAGAGTGTTCCAGGCCATGAGATGCTAAGCTGGGGTGATGAAGGACAGGAGAGAGAGGGCTGAAGAGGATGCTCTGGGAAAGGGGAGTGGCAGGTGCAGAATCCCAGAGAGAGCAGAGCACCATGTGTGCTTCCAACTGTCTAAGGTCCAGAGGGGCTGCAGTGAGGAGGGGATGGGAGAATGGTGTAAGATGCTGTCTAGACCTCAAGGGACCTTACACACAAGCCAAGGAGCTGGACATCACCCTGGGGGCAACTGGTCCTGGGACCATCCCCTGGAGAGTAGGCAAGAGTGTGACATGCTCAGGATTGCATTTTAGGAGGATCATCCTGCTGTCTTTGTCTCTTGCACACTCCAGGCTCACCCCATTCACTGGACATCTGTGACTGTGGCTCCATTTACATAGATTCTGATCATCTGAGCCCTCAGAGTGTGGGGGCTCCTCACACTTCGGTAACCTTTACTCCGGGTTTACTCAAGCGGAGTGGAGAGGGAAAGCATCTCCCAGCTGCAGACCACGTTTCCAGCTGCCTGATACACATCTCCCCTCCGCCCTCCCAGAGGCAGCGCTAACAACGCATCCAAGACCAAACTCACCATCTTTCCCTCAGAACTGGCTCCTCCTTCTTAGTATTCTGGTCACCCAGGTTCGAAAACTCCCTTTCACTCCCTGCCATGTCCTATCTCCCACCAAGGCCTGCTGTGTCCCCACCTCCCCACTTCCTTCCCAGCCCCACTGCCCCAACCCTACGGATCACAGTGACCTCACCTGTGAACTCTCACCACATGGTCCACCTGGGCTCTCTGCTACACTTCTTGTCAGTCCACTTCCATCACCAAGTCACTCCCCGCCAAAGCTGGCAGGCCCCAAACTCCCAGCAGTGTGGAATTGATCATCATTGCAAAGACATTCAGTCCCAAGGTAGCCAGGTCCCAAAGATGTGTTCCAGCAGGATCTCCTTCTCAGCCTCACCCTGCTAAATCCTCCCGCCGAACAATCACCCAATCATTCTGCCTTCTGCTCATAATGCGTACTGGGTCAAACAGTGTCCCCTGAACGTCAGGATGTAACCTTATTTGGAAATAGAGTCTTTGCAGATGTAAATAGTTAAGATGAGGCTATACCGGATTAAGGTGGGCCCTAACCCTATGGCCAGTGTCCTTATAGAAAGAGAAAATGGAGACAAAGACACACAAAGAGAAAATGGCTATGTGACAATGGAAGTGCAGATTGGAGCCATGTGCCTGAAAGGCAAGGAAGGATACAAACAAATGCCAAAGATTGCCGGCAGCCACCAGAAGCTAGGGGAGAATCATGCAACAGATTCTCCCTCAGAGCTTCCAGAAGGAACTTGCATCTTGATTTCAGACTTGTAGGCTCCAGAACTGTGGGAGAACACACTTCTAGTGTTTCAAGCAGAAACTAGTACATTGCTATGACAGTCCTAGGAAACTAAGACCCAGTGTCCTGTGCGCCACCTAGAATGGTCAGTGCGCATCCCTCTTCCTGTCCAATGAGACCTTCCCCAAAGGCCCAGCTCAAGCTCCTCAGGCCACTGCAGACAGCCTTGGAGCCCTCCCATTCCTCAGATTAAAACCTCCACCATGTCTTATCAGTCCTGGGTTTCTGGGGGCTACACATTCCAAAGGCCACTAATCCAAGTTCAGTCGCCTTTGAATTACTAATTGATGAGCTTCCTGATTGTTCCTCTTGCAAATGAGAGCCAGTGAGGGGGTGCAGTTCACCTCCATTAAGGGTAGTCATTGTTTTACGACCGCAAACTTCCCTCCTAATTTCAGCCACCATTTCGTAAATATCTGCCTTCGGTCACCAGTGGAGGCAGAGACACAGCATTCCAACTCTCCATCATTAAATCCGAAGCTCCCTTTCTACATTTATCATCCTCACACCATCCACTGTGCCTTCCAATCCATCCTAACAAATCTGAATATCCATCCATATCTGAATCTCAAAACCTGCACCCCCTCCACCTGACCACCCATGCTGGAATGCCCTTCTCTATCTTCTGATGCCCTAAAATCCTCCTAGCCCTTCAAGAATAACTCAAATGCCACCCTTTCCAAAAGGTCTTGATTTATCACAAGCCATTGGGAATCAGCTCTCTTCCTGTAGGGTTGGTTCGACCTCAGCTTATACGTACTTTAGGGTATTCTTATCATTGGGTATGGTTGCAAGCATGTATGTAAAACTCTGTGCCTCACCAGCTGTGTGACCTTGAGCAAATCACTTAACCTCTTTGGACCTCAGTTTCCCCACTTATACAACTGGTATAACTATGGCACTGACCATATAGTGTCATGAGGGTTAAATGAGACAATTCAGGTAAAGTAATCAGCACAGAGACTCATACTGAGCAACACTCAATGTATGTTGGTGGGCGGCACTGTCATCAACAAATCACCATCATCATCAAATTTTTATTTTCAAATGCGTTGCATCAGCTAGGAACACAGAGCTGCATAAGTCACTGCTTGCAAGGAAGAAAAAAAAGAACAACAAAAATTCTTCAAAATTAATGCCCCCACTAACCATGAATACTGCAGCTCTTTCACGTATCAAGGACAGCATATTATTATCCTCATAAAATTCCTTTCTTCCTAAGAGATTAAAGAGCTGAGAAGATCTCATTCCATTTGGCTTCACAAGTCCCCTGAGAGAGAGGCAACAGGTAAGCCTCTCTTTTTCCATTGCCCTCAGGCTGTGTGAGGACAGAGAAACAGAGCACGGTAGCTGTCCCTGGTGCTGGAGGTAGCCCGCTTCCCAGGCCTGGGGAGTGAGGGAAGCATGGACCACCCTCCTGCTTACGCCTTAGGCAGATGCCCTTTGCTTCCTCTGAAAGCTAATGAGCGTGCGGTCGGCTGGTGGCTCAAATCCAGGGCAGAGCCACCTCACATACTCTCGGATTCATTCATTCACTTAGTTCATTCATTCATTCATTCAAAATCTTTTGCTAAGCCTGACTATGTTCCCACGTACTCTATAAGCACCAAGTAGGCTCTGGAGAATAAGAGAGGCCAGAGAATGAAGTATAGCCTAAGAAAATGCCCCAAGCAATAAATGGCCAGGGTCTGTCCTGTGTGCTGAATACGAAGACAGAATGCTTCTAAAACCTTACCAATTTTAATTTTCCCCTCTTGTAATTGTTTATAAAAATCAAATTTAAAAATTCAACTCAATTTCTATAAATACTTCCAAAATTAAAATCCCCCAAAATAGGAGAGCCTTTCCTATCCAAATCCAAGACCCCCTCCCACCTCTGCCAAAGTCATCGTGCTCCACAACCAAAGATATCAATGACAGGTGGGGGAGATTTATGTCTGGAGTGAGGATGCAATGGTGAATCAGAGCCTCCCACTGTACTCCCCCCACCTCAAGACAGCAATGCATGTGAGCATAAAATCAGAGGAAGTAAACAGATATCTGTACACCCATGTTCATAGCAGCATTATTACGACAGCCAAAAGCTAGAAGCAACCCTAAGTGTCCGTTTACTGATAAACAGAAATCCGAAATGTGGTATATACACACAACAGAGTATCATTCAGTCTTAAAAGGGAAGGCGATTCTGATACATGCTACAACATAGTATCTTTAAAAGAACCTTAAAGATACTTTGTTAAGAAAGATAACTCAGACACAAAGGGACAAACACTGCGTAATTCTACTCTGAGTTACCTAGAGTCGTCGCATTCATGGAGATGGACAGAATGACGGTTGCCAGGGGGCTGGGCAGAGGGAGGGATGAGAAAGTGTTTAATAGATAGAGTTTATGTCTGAGATGATGAGAAAAGTTCTGGATATGGACAGTGGTGATGACTGAGCAATAATGTGAACCTAGTTAATGCCACTGAATTGAGCACTTAATGGCTAAAATGGTAAACTTTATGTAAGTATATTTTACCACAATTTTTAAAAATCAGAGGAAGAAATTAGAGGACTTCCCCAATGTCATGGGAGGAAGGTTTTGAGCTGTAGCAGATGCTGGTGGGATTTGCTCAGATCCCCTTTACTGGGCTGGGGTACTCCACCCCCAGCCTCTATGGGTGGGCTGCTAAAAGCTCACACCTGCTGCCTTCTCTAGAGAATTCTCGGCCAGCAGGAGCACTCGAGCAATTACTCCATCACCCACTCACCTCCATGGAGACAGCTGGCAGTCAATGGCTGAGTGACGTGGGGGTGCAAAAGGCCACTTGCGTCAAGATGGAACCAACTCCGTGGTACAAGTCATGCTCCAGGGCTCCCTGTGGGATCAGGCTGAGGCTGATCTCCAGCTAAGAACACCTCCTTGCTTTACTTTCTTTCCTGCCCTGTCCTGTTTCCCTCTTTCTTCTCCTGAGAGTGATCCCTCAATAAATCACTTTTACATGAACCCCTGTCTCAGGCTCTGCATAGAAAGCAGTGCTTCTCAACCTCTTCTGAATTACTGTGCCCACTAAGGAGCCTTTTTAGACATCTTTTTCCTAATCACCTCCATGATATCTTAGTAACACAGATCTACTGTACATCTGCTTATGTATTGTGTGTGTATCTGCACCTTTTACACAAGAAGAATAAGAAATTTTCACTCCCTAATATCCCATTTCACCCTCTTGGAGGCACTATCACCCCTATTGAGAACGCATGTTCTAGAAAACCTGGCTTAACACAGTGTGGATATGCCTCAGTGACTGATGTGTGAGATATGAAATTCTCCCCCAAAGCATGGAGTGCTTTGAAATGATTTCTGCTACCATTAATGCATTTTATTCACAACAAGCAACTCTCAAACCAGCTAGGGCAAGAAAATGTAAAATCTGTCACCTCCTATGTGCCCAGGAGCTATGCCAGACCCTGGAGATAGATGAAATAATGAAGAAGCTTGAATCTCGAGTCCACTTGCATGCAGGATAAGAGTTAAACAAACAGATGCTGCAGGAACTAAGGCAAAGTGTGGAGCAGGTGGAAGTACAGTACACGCCTGGGAATGGGCCACCCTGCTCAGGGACCCCACCTTCCTGGAGCCCGCAGACACTCTAGGGAGACACACATCGATTCAGGGAGCTGTCACAGGGTAAGCACGGTCTGAAGAAGAGAAAGGGGTCTACTGCTTTTCCTGACTTGTTAATTCATTCGTTCACTCAGCAACTGATTCTGGGCACCTTCTCTTACACCCTGCACTGCATCGGCCCTGAGGATACAACATAAATGAGGAAGAGAGAGGGACAGACCGGCTGGGATAGAGTTCTCCATGGTGTAGCTTGGTGATCTTGGGCAAGTTCCTTAAGTACTTATGTTCCTTATCTGTGGCATGAGGAGAGTAACAGTAAATGTCTCAAGGGGCTGTTGTGAGGAATAAGGATAACGAAGATAAGGCAACGGAGGTCACTGTCTAGCAGAAGATGCTCAATACGTGTACTAGTTATTGTTGTTTCTTTTGTTACCAGCTGGACACATTTCCTTCCCTCAAGAACCTGATACAGAGGGATGATTAAAGCCTGGCGCCATGTTGCATCAAGGGAAAACGCATCTTGTCCCTCTCATTTTTGGAAAAGGAGCTCTCTTTAAGGACCCGCTTTCTGCGTGGCACTTCCCTGTCCTGACTCCTGGCCACTCACTCTGATGGCTGGAACCTTCCTCTACAAGGCTCTGTTATCTGCAGAGAACAAGATAAGCCCACACTTCCAGCTCATTTGGCAGACACCACGAGTAACTAATGCCTACAACTGTCACCGTTTAGTGAAAGATTTAATAAATGGGGTGTTTTTCCAAGCCCAGTCTCATGAGCCAAGCTGAGGTTTCATTCCCCTCGGTGCTAATGCTGGCATATGTGCACCAAATGGACACCCACCAAGGGGCAAAGCATTATTTTTTCAGTCACATTCAGACCCCCCCAGTGGCTTCTAAAGCCAAAGCCACGTAGTCACAAGACACTTATGAGGAGAATAAAAAAATCAAGATTCCGGGAATGGCACCATCAACATTGAGTTTCAGGGGGTTATTTATTTATTATGTGATAATGGCCCGAATGTATACACTACTCCAAAATTTGCCATGAAAATTCAAACGTCTTTGTAATTCTTGTTTACAAAGCACACAGAGAAATTAAAACAGGCTCAACCAAGCAGTGTTTGTGCATATTAATGAGCCTAAATTCTAAATCTGGATTTTGGAAATAAAAAGGGTAAAAGAGGACTCATTTCAGACTAATTTGCTTTTGAATATGACATTCTGCATGTCAAACAGTATAAGGGATGTGGAAATGGGGGCTTATGCATTTTTAAGCACTTGCACACAAGTTATAGGTCCTAAGATCCTTTAAAAGAAAAGGACAGCTTTCCACATCCAACCTAAGCCTTTCAGGATGCACACCCCTCTGCAGTCCCCTGTGTCCTACTCAGTAAAGGAACAATGTCTGGTCTCCCCTGTGACCGTAGAATTTTTCTCTTTTATAACCTGTAAAACCTTTCCTTGCCTGGTCCCACTGTGACACTAACACAAGAACACCAGATGCCATAAGAGCACAGTCTTGGACCTAGTACACGAAGACCCAGGAGTACTTGGTTCGCAGGAGACAGAGAGGCAGAGGGAAGCCAACACTGGATGCAGAGTCTGACAGACCTGAGTTCAAATTCCAGCCTTGCCTCTCACTGACTGCCAGTTACTCAGTCTCCCAGCCTCACTCCCAACATCTGCAGAAGAGTGATAACTCCTATCTTTCGTAGCAGAGCACTGTAGGTCCTCAGAAGTGTTACCCTCACTCTCTTTGCTTTTCCTTGGAGCAGCAAGAAATCAAGGAGGGCCAGGCGGTATTTTACAGATACTACAATTCGACGAATAACCAACCCCCAGTTTTCTATGGTCTAGGTCTGCAGGAAAAAAGGGCACAAATCAAAAAGATCGCACAGAGGGTGTCCAGGGGCAGGGATAGCTGCTAGGGTGGGAAAGGACAAGGTGCTGAGTCCTGAACCGCGGTGCCTCTGCCTTACCTTCCTAGGCGTATGGCACAGGCTACAGGGGTTGGTTTTTCACCTGTAGCTGGGGACAATCTTTGCACCAAACTCTTCCGCTTTGCAACTCCTATAAGCCACCTGTCAGTCGATTCCTTTGGAGACGTAAGCATATAACAGGAGAATAGATCTGGGGAATCATATCCAAATCAGAAAGATTCACAGAATGAATAAACGTACGCTGAACTCTCCCCCAAAAGGAAAAGAAGTCATCGCACACCAGCACTGAGAGGTGTCCCTTCTGCCAGAACCCAGCCATCCCCCAGCTGACGGTGTCCCCTGTTCCCTCCTGAGCATTGACAGACCTGACAGCCCCCTGGCCGCTTCTCTCTTAGTTGCTGTCCAAGGAGGTCTGCGGATCAGCTAAATAAAGGTCCAGGGGTCGGGGAGGGGAAGTGTAAGAGCCACACTGGGCCCGCTGCCCTCACAGCATTTCCTCTAAAGCTCCAAGCATGGCTGAACTGGAGGCTGGCTGACTCCGCTGCCCAAAAGGATGGTCCTGGCTCGGCCATCAGCCTCTGCCTCTCCTACTGCCTCCCACCAGCCTCTTCCCACCTTGTTCCTGGGCCCTCGCTCCCTCTCCTCCCCCCTCCCTCTGTCTCCTCTGCCTCCCTCCCCAGTCTCTGTCCTTTCTAACAGGTGTCAGTCTCCCCTTTCCCTCCCCTCTGCCTAGATCAGCCCGCCCCTCCTCCCACCCTGCTTGCCCTCTGTCTGCTCACTTGTCCAGCTGCTTCACTGCCCCCTCCCTCCACCTCTCCCTCCCGTCTCTCTCTCCCCACAACACCTCCTCGCATCTTCCCTGCTTTTCCTCTCTTCCCATCAGGCTCTCCCTGGCTTCCTCTCATTTTCCCAGTATAATTCCCTCTTTCTCTCAAAGAGCAGGGGCTAGGATGAGGTCAGTGAGGCACAAATTTAAGGAGGTGCCTAAAAAACCGTCACCAAAATAAGTATCACCTTCAGGTAATATTATTAAAAATCAAAACTAATGCCAAAAATACCCACAATGAAGAAAGAATCAACAACGTGTGTAAAGGCAGGATCTGACCCCGTACCCCTCCCTCCCTCGCCGCACCTGACCCCATCCCTGCTATAAAAGTTCATTTGCAAGAACTGGTGGCCAACTTGAGGGCTGTAGTTTGCCAATTTGATTTTTTTTTAACCCAGCATTAAAATATTATTTCCTTGGTGGCTGAGGTTTTGGCATCCCCTTCAATTGTGCACTGAGGGTAAGGTTCTCCCTTTCTAGGCACTTCCCTGTCTGCCCCTTCCTCTCTCTTTCCCCATTTATCCCTCTCCCCTCCTCTTCCTTCCTTTTTCTATAGAACTGTGTCTCTCCCCCTCTTCCTGGACACCTCAGTCTTACCCCCTGTCTCTCTCTCTCTTTGTCTGTCTGTCTGTCTGTCTGTCTGTCTCTGTCCCTTTCCCTCCCTCCTCTGACATGTTTGCAGTATCTCTTTCTTCCCTGGATCTCTATGTGTCTGTCTCTCCAAGTTTCTCGCCCTCCCTCGCCACCCTCCAAGTCTCCCCTCATCTTGCCTGCACCTGTGGCCGACCCATCAAGCCCAAAGGCTGCCAAGAGTACAAAGGAAGGACGGATCAGGTTTCTCTTGGCAGAAAAACAGGACTCAAAGAGCTCCAGACTCAGACTTCCAGATCCACTGCCATCTGCCAGCACTCCTGCTAAACCCATCTTGAGCAATAAATGCCCTGGGTCGCAGAGGTGGGTCAGCAGGCAGCTGGCTGATGCTAGAGTCCCACATGGAGGATGGAGACAGGAGCACAGCAAGGGGCGGAGCACAGCAAGGGGCAGACCCCAGCGGAGGAGGCCTGCTGGCAGGAACTGGAGACCCTGAGGCTGGGGAGGACCCAGATGCCTCAGGACTGGGCGATCCACTCTCCTTGGGGCCTTCTCAGAATAGCAGTTAGAAAAGTGAAACAGAGAGGATTTGCCTAACATCTCTGGACGTGCCTGAGGCTATCATGTTCTGTGTTTAATTTAATCCTACACTCCACTTTAGGTATGACAACTTCTGCAACTGAAGGAACTGCAGTTCAGAGAGGCTGAGTGACTTGCCCAAGGGATCACAGCCTGATGCAGATTCAGGACACTAAAGTCTCAGTCCAGAGTCCTTCTACCACCTTATTTATCTAAAGAGCTGACTTCCTCTCACATACCACAAGGCTAAGACAGAAAGCAGACCAACGGTTCTGCGGACATTCTTCTACAGAAAACATTCGCAACTGGCTAAACGATTTGGAAAAAATCAGGTTCAATCCCCAGATCATACCACACTCAGAACAAATTACAAATGGATTAAAGAATTAAATGCAAAAAGAAAGATATGAGACTCCTGGGAGAAAACACAGGAGTCTGTCTCTGAGCTGGAGGACTAGGAGACTACTTTGAGTATGACATGAAACACACAGAGAAAGGTCGACTGTTTTCATAATTTAAAAAAAAAAAAGCGGTTGGTTTTGTATCGCAAAACACGATTGAAAGACAAATGAAAAATGGGGAAAATATCTGCAACCTACATGACAAAATGTTCGTGTCCTTAAAATGCGAAGAGTGCCTCTCCATCAACAAAAAAGTCTCGTACCCTAAAAGAAAATATGGACAAAGAACTTGAACAAGCAATTTATGGAAAAGCACTTATACAAGACAAATAAAGAAGAAAAAAGGCCAAAAAAACCCCAAACAATCCTTCAAGTATTCCAAATTTTAATTAAAACTATGAAACATCATTTATCAACTGTGAGATTAGCAAAGATTAAATACCCATTGTTATCAGGAGTTTAAAGAGCTGGCAAGTGAGCGTGGACACGGCTACGACCCCCAGTGAGAAGTTTGTGAACACTTATCAAAATTTCAAATGCACCTTACTTTTGACCCAAGAGTTTCACTTTTAGGAATTTATCCTACAGAAATACATGCACGCTTGCACACAGACATGGGGACAAGGTTATGCCTCACCGTGTTGTTTGAGAGAGCAATAAAAAATGGAAATATTCTTAATGTCCTACAACTGGGTACTGAGTAAATTACAGTGCCTCCAGGCAACAGAATACAACAGCCAATAAAAAGGAGTTAAATCTGTACGAATCGTAGAAAGACAATCAAAAGAAAAATGCAGAAAATAGAGATGTTATGATCCCTTATAAATGACACGTGTCTGTGAGTGTGAGTGTGTATTTATATGAAATACAAAGAAAGAGAATTGGAGGGGGGAGGGGATAGCTCAGGTGGTAGAGAGCATGCTCAGCACACACAAGGTCCTGGGTTCAACCTCCAGTACCTCCTCTAAAAATAAATAAGTAGCCTAACTATCTCCCCTCAAAAAAGTAAAAAAAAAAATAATAATAAATTAAAAAGAGGAAAAGAAAGAGAATTGGAAGCCCAGCTATGAACAAGCCACAGTGGTCCCACTGGGAGAGGCAGAGATTACAGAAGACTCGCTTCTCCCTCCAGGCACTACCCACTACTTACAAACAATGAGTACCTGTTACTTCTATTTTCATAGAAGAAAAGCTATTTCCATAACAACAGCAACCAAAAAAAAAAAAAAAAAAAGCACTCAGCAGCTGTGATTTGAAATAGGACCCTACAGAACGGAACGTGGAAAGCACGCCCTCCCACATCAGCCCCATTGGGCCCCACCATCCCTTCTGATCAAGGATTCCCTGCCCCAAGGGAGCTGGCAATCTCAGACACTATTCACATGGTATCCATTTATTTGTAATTAAATGAAACCTAATTATGTTCTGAGATGTTCAAGGAACCATGACCCATTTTAAACCAAAGTTAGATGGGTCTACCATTTATGTATTGAATGCCCAGTTCATTATTGCGCTTTTAAGCCTCTCTTCAGAACTGTCCTATTAAGGATGATGACGTCTATTTTACTGAAGAATCTCAGACACCTGCTCAGAGCTGAGATGTGAACCCAGGTCTTCTGGGCAGCCCTGAAGATGACCAGATACCCCAGGCCGCTGACCAACCAGATTCAAGGATATTGTGCAGAAACCGCTTACCCAGAGTACCACTGAAATCAAGAGCACACAGCGAATACCCAGAGGACACTGCAGGATCCTGATGAAGTAAGCCAACAGAGAGCAAACCCACCTCTCCACACCCACCTCACCTGATCCAAGAGGCTGCAGAAAGAGGTCCCAGGGAGGGCTCTCCCCAGACATGCATTAGTTCAATTTGTTCAAAGAACTGCGGCTGTAAACGCTGAGTATGCGGCTCTAGACAAGTCTGCACTTTTCCCCCACAGGCAAGAGCCTGCTTACTTTCGCCTAAAGCCCACCTTGGAGCCCACCCAGTATGTGTGATTCAAGAACAGATTTGAATCCAGTTGAATGGAGTTGGTCACACTCCCAGAAGAGCAGGCGACCAGGACCAGGTGAGTAGGTTCCACTTGGAGGTGAGAAGGCTGTGCTGTGTGGGCGAGTTGGGGTGGGGGGTTGCAAATCTCGGGGGCCCTAACTCATCCTGGCCAGAGTCCTTTCAAATCTATGCCTAACAGAGGAGATAAGAGATGGTTAAGTGAAGCAGTGTTACTAGGTATAAATCTTAACAACTGCACTCAGCTTTAACAGAAACTGAAATAATGTGGCCTAAACAATTAGGATTTGATTTTTTCTCACAGAGTGAAATGTACAGGGGAAAAAAAAAAAAGTCTGCTGCCATTGAGTCAAAGGCTTAAGGCTGTCAGGCTGGGAGGTCTGCAATTCTCTTATCCCAGTGGTTTCTTCACTGTCACGGGGGACCGCTCAGCCTCCAGCACGGCGTCCCTGCTCCACTCAGGAAGAAGGGACAGACACAGGACAGAAGAGGCAGGAGCTGGCTGAGCCGGCCTCCCTTTTAGTGATCTCTCCTGGAAAACTCACCCCGCAGTTTTCTCCTTCCATCTCGCTGGCCAGAGCTGGGTCACACAGTCACTTGCCCTGCAAAGAAGGCTGGGAAATGTAGTTTTTAAACTAGACACATTATGCAACAAATTCAGTGAGTTTTTTTTAGGGAGGAATAAGGGAAGAATGGCCATTGGGTTAGCAACTAGCAGGGTCCACCTTACCAGGTAACTTCGGGGAATAAACTTTGTGCATGAATGATGGAATGGATGACATACAGCATGTAAAGTTTTGGAACTGGGAGCAAAGGGTTCAATATTTGCACTGGAGGGAGATCTCACAAGGGTCCCCCAACACAGGGAGGGTGAATAAACCTTGCACTCTGGCTTCTGTGGTCTCCCCGAACAGTCTGTCTTTGTCCTCCCGAAATCTGCACATTGAGGAGAAACTGAGGCAAGACAGTACGGA
This sequence comes from Camelus dromedarius, assembly GCF_036321535.1. Taxonomy (NCBI): domain Eukaryota; kingdom Metazoa; phylum Chordata; class Mammalia; order Artiodactyla; family Camelidae; genus Camelus; species Camelus dromedarius. The sequence continues at coordinate 13,637,180 of NC_087453.1, read as the reverse complement.
GTATGTTTTCTTCAGCTGAGGTTCAAAGATCACTTAAGGCAAGGGAGCAGCAGCAACCCTAAGAAGTACCGAGGGGGTCCGCTCGCTTATCCTGTTCCTGGAAGGGCAGCTGCTTCCTAGAGCTGAGTACTATGGAAAGAGGGGAGTTAGAGGGGAGTCTGTATAGCACATCCAACTGGCTGGCCATCACAGAGGAGGTGGGGGCAGAGGGGACCGGCCACACCTGACCTCAGAGAAGCCAGGGTAGTCCCACCCCATCAGCGGGCAGGTCGCACGCAATGAGCATAAAGTTATGTGGCATCAAGCTCCTAATGGGATGGATATCAGAGCAGGTTACAAATGGCAAGAAGAGGCCAAGTGTGGGGAGGGAGAGATGCCAGGAGGTGGGCAGTTCCAGGGTTTGACTTCTGCCTGGCTGGGGCTGTGTATGAAGAGTCTGCAACATGGCTTCACTGGACCCACAACAGGGTGACTTGAAGGATGCAGCTGGACTCTGATGCCCAAGGGCACTCAAGATGCCCAGCCACAGCAAGACAGCACAGAGGCAAAGCTCCTCATGGCAAAGGGTGGGTTCGTGCAACCTTGCAACCTGTCCCTTCTAAAAGAAGGAGAAATGATACCTTGACCTTGCCATCAACCGCCTCACACTGAGAACCACTTCTGTGTCTGATGATTACTGAGATGTCTGCCACTCTGAGTCTGCGGGACCGGTGTCCGCCCTGTGGGAACACTGTCCTACACCTCTACCATGAGCCAGCTTCCCAAACAGGGTTGATGGCTCGGCGTCTGTTGCTTGAATAACGTTGACCTATTTTGCATAGCGACTTTGACGTGACCTGAAGCATCCTTCCCGGTGCTCCTTGGCTGTGAGCTCCAGATGGAGGGCTGCAGCAGCCCATACCAGGGAGGCTTCAACACACAGCTCCTGCTGCTCTGGGCAGGGTCTGTGTGCTGGGAAGAGGCACCCGGTCCATGACTGAGCTGCACAGAGAAAAACCAAGTGCCCATCTCCCTCTGACAAACACACCAGAGGGGTGCTCCCCTGGGGGCCCAGTGGGCTGCCCACACTGGCCTGCTTTCCTGCTCACACCAGCCCCAGCAAGCCCATTTTACTTCCCAATTGCATCCCCTGCCTTCCTGATTGGAACTGAGACACGCAACCCCCCCAGGCCGACTGGTTACTTGGTGCCTCTTCTTACTGATGTTCTATAAATATCTGTCAACATTCATTTAGAGGAGACACAGAGAGCCACCTGAGCAAGAACCTGGTGGCCACAGGATGCTTCTTCCCTCCTCTCCTCTCCCCTCCCCATCCCTTCTCTCCAGAGCCCCTCAGCTCCGGCCCAAACCCGCATCCTTCCCACCACAGCAAGCCCTGCAGGTGGCTTCTTTTCTGTTGTATCAGTCACCCAGTCTCGGGTATTTTATTTCAGCAGCCCTAGCAAATTAATACACTAACCCCACACATAACTCATTTATATTGCCTGCACAGCCCTGAGAGCATGAAGTTGCCAATTTCTCCCATCAAGAGATGAGGGACAAGACACTTTCCGGAACAGATCTCACAGTTGGGTCTGCTCCTTTTCTGAACATCCAAAGAATGGCACACAGCCCCATCCTCGTTTCTATCCCAGTACTGTCCATCTCCTTAAGAAACAGCGATTCCTCTGTTAAAAGGAAAGTGAAAGGCCCTTAACGTGATACAGGCCAAAATTTTCTGAATTAAGTTCTTTGTTCCTAATGAAACATAAAAGGGAGGCAAGAATATCAAATCCTGAAAGCAACAAGAGTCACTATTTATGTGTTTCACATTGTCACACCCGTTCCTGCAGCACCCATCAGGCCTGAGAGAGAAAAAAGGTCAAGCCCCAGTCACTGCGCATGCACGGCGCTACGAGCCACTGTACCTCGTCTCACGCCTGATCTCAGGCTCCTTCAGACGCTGTAGGACACAAGCATCCCTGCTTTTTGGTTTTTTTTTTTTTTAACATTTTTTTATTGAGTTATAGTCATTTAACAATGTTGTGTCAAATTCCAGTGTAGAGCACAATTTTTCAGCTATACATAAACATACATATATTCATTGCCACATTCTTTTTTGCTGTGAGCTACCACAAGATCCTGTATATATTTCCCTGTGCTATACAGTATAATCTTGTTTATCTATTCTGCATATGCCTGTCAGTATCTATAAGTTTCGAACTCCCAGTCTGTCCCTTCCCACCTGCCTTCCCCTTGGCAACCACAAGTTTGTATTCTATGTCTATGAGTCTGTTTCTGTTTTGTATTCATGCTCTTTTTTTTTTTTTCCAGATTCCACATATGAGCGACCTCATATGGTATTTTTCTTTCTCTTCCTGGCTTACTTCACTTAGAATGACATTCTCCAGGAGCATCCATGTTGCTGCAAGTAGCTTTATGTTGTTGGTTTTTATGGCTGAATAGTATTCCATTGTATAAATATACCACTTCTTCTTTATCCAGTCATCTGTTGATGGACATTTAGGCTGTTCCCATGTCTTGGTTATTGTAAATAGTGTTGCTATGAACACTGCGGTGCAGGTGTCATCCTGAAGTAGGGTTCCTTCTGGATAGATGCCCAGGAGCAGGATTCCTGGGTCATATGGTAAGTCTATTCCTAGTCTTTTGAGGAATCTCCATACTGTTTTCCACAGTGGCTGCACCAAACTGCATTCCTCCCAGCAGTGTAGGAGGGTCCCCTTTCTCCACAGCCTCTCCAGCATTTGTCATCACAAGCATCCCTTCTTGGACTTTCCCTTTTGCCCCTGCTTTGCCCTTTGAATTTGATGCACCACAACATTTCCCTGGAAACAGATCTCACACTCAAACTCCCCTAAATTGTCACAAGCAAAATACAGCCTCTCACTCACTGTAGTTCTGGAAGCCTCCACCATCTTGCACACACTGTCCTCGCTCATGGTTTATCCTCATCCTGAAAGAAGGAATCGAATGTTATAAAATCGATCCCTTTTTAAACTGATTTCAGCAGCACAGTCTTACCCTCCAGAGCTCTAACATTTCAGGGCAGACAAGCTGGGGTCATGAAGTGTCCCTAAGGATGAAGTGCCAGTAAAAGGCCTTTGAACACCAAAAGAGATGCTGAGTGCGACTTCATTTGGCCTCAGCATCCTACAGCCTGAAGCAAAAGTAACAGATCCCTAGGGGCTGAAGGCAGAGGGAATCAAATCTGATCTAAATGCCTTAGAAGCAGCAAAGGCTAAGCCTGAGAAAACCTCCAGCAAATGCCAAATCTGAGAGGAAGACGAGAACTGAAACTGGGGGGCAGGCTAGAAGGAATATGTGAAATGGACCCAGAGGGAGGCGGTGGATGGCAGGAGAGGATGCAGAGAGTGTCAGACTTCTCATGGTCATTTCTCTGTGCATCAGCTCTTTGATTCCCCCAACCAACAAAGCTGTGCATCTTCTGGTCAGAAAAGGAAGGGATGAGAGTGGGGCAATCATCCATCAGTTCCTCCTCTCAGCAGCGTGCGCTGAGGTGCAAGCTTTGAATTCTATCTCCAAATCATGAGATCTGCCTTGCCAGGACTCTCAGCTCCTTCCGTAACTTATTCCATCCTGTGACGGATTGAAACAAGTCTTTAAAAGGGCATGTTTCAAAGCCATGATGGTACAGTAGTCATGCTGTCTTGGCCCTGACAGCTCCAAACACGTTACAGGCCCCAGAAATTACACAGAGCAGCCATCCATCAAGTGTCTCCACGGTCCACCGACTGCCGGTGATATAGAGTTAAATCGTGCATATAGACCACCAATGGGCGGCCGTGATTAGAAGTGCTTTGCTGTCATCACCAGCATCAGCAGAGGAGGCTTTGGCATCACACCCAAGAATGGCAGCTTCCAGAAACAAAAGCACCACGTAGCGCTTCATTCTCCTACCTTCAATGGCCATGCATTCTGCAAACTGACTCCAAAAGACCCTTTAGCCAGTTAACTTCTATTTTCCTTTTCCTTCTGTGGTATGTTGTATTATTGTTCAAAATACTTCCTGGTACAAGCTTCACCTCATCCCACCCCATTGATATTAAGCTTGGCCATGTGACTTGGGGTACTTCTCCCTGGAAGATTAGATCCCCCTGCCCAGAGGGTAGGAGACCCGGCCATGTGATTTCTTGCATCTTTCCTAATGGAAGACGATACATCCTCATTCTAACTGAACTCAGGAGTGGCTACGTGACTTAGACTGGCCCGTTAAATGTGGGCAGTCGCATGTCATTTCCAAATGGCTCCTGGTTTTCCATGTCAGTCTTTTCTCTGTGTCACAGACCACCTATTTCCCACCAAACTGAGTAGCGGATTAAAGGCCACGTAGTGCAGAGCCACAGCTAACTCCTGATGGATTTGTAAAAGAGATGAAAATGAACTGTTGTGGTTACAGTTTCCTGATATTCAGGGGCCACTTATTATAGACGCATAACCTAGCATATGATAACAAAAATGCCGTGTTCCCTTTTCTCCTTTTCCCTCCACTGCTATTTACCAAGCACCTGCTATGAATTGAGCACCATCCATGAAGCGAGGACCCTTTGTGAATTGAGCACCTGCTATGTGGCAGGCACTGGGTTGGGCATGAAGTATAAATGACAGACAGACATATGGGAAGATGGTAACGTTACATAGATACATCTGATACACTGTAGTGAGTGCTGCTACAAGGAGCTTGGAGGAGGCAGTTTCTATCTCTATCTCCTCCACCTGGGGAGAGGGAGGACTTTCTAGAGATACCTGACATACACAACGCTCCCTAAATAAATAAGGTTGAATGAACGACTTTGACATTGGAGGTGAATTTGAGAGGAAGCATAGAGGTTTTCCTGCCAAGGAAGAAAGGAAATGACATTCCAATGGCAAAAAAATGGGGAAAGGACATTTCAGGCAGAGAAAAACAGCATGTGCAATGGCACAAACCTACCTCCGTTGTTCAGTGAGGATGGGGTTTAGGAAGGACAGAGGAGGAGTTAGATAAAACAATTTCAGAAAGATCCACTGAAATCAGATTGGAAAGAACCTAGATGACCATGCCAAGGACACTGGGCTTAACCTTGGGGGTTACGGAGGCTTTTAAGCACAGAAGTGAAGTCATCCAGCCGTGGGAGGCAGTGTGGAACAGGGAACATGGCTGGGTTTTGGAGTCAGAAAAAAAAAAAAAAAAAAAGGAATTCGCTCCGGGATTAGCACATGTAGAACAGCAAATATCAAATGGAAGAAGGGAAAAAGCACATACCCCATCTTCGACTGGGTTCCCTGCAAAGCAGACTCAGAAAAAGATGAGCATGCAGGAGGTCTAAGGGGGAGCGCTCTTGGCAACATCACCCGGAAAGGAGTGAAGGCGGTCAGACGGGGCAGCAGGAGAAGTCGGACTGCTATGCAGTCCACACAGAGGCCTCGGCTGATCAACCAGGGAGCCCCGTACCTTGGATGGCCCGTGTGAGTTGTCCTGAGCCATGGCAAAGGTATCAGACCCTTGTACCCTCACATCTAGCAGTCACTGGATGTGGGCCCCCCAAGGAAGGGGGTGTGGTCTTGGACAAGGTATTTCCCTTCCACAGGGGGCAATGATGGGGAAAGGACTCAGCTGTGGGCCGTCAGCTGGAAACGCTCTCAGCAGCTGAGGAATGAGTGCCGGGTCCTGAAGGGGGAGTCTGGGAGGCAGGTGCCAGCACCCACGACACGCCGTCACGGAGGTCAACCACTGCCACTAACGTTTACTAAGCGCTTCCTGTGGGCCAGGCATCGCGCTACATTTTTGTATCATATCACTGAATCCTCACACAACTCTCTGTGGGAGGTTCTTTCCTGACAGACAGGAAAACAGAGGCTCAGAGGGGTAATGTTATCTGCCCAAGTGACAGTGGAATCAGACTGAAATTCAATGTCAGCTGCATCCACCTGAGAAGTCTGCATTCTTCCTGTAGACACTGGTGTTAATCTCAGAAAGACCTGAACACCTCAGTACAAAGGCAGGGCAGGCCGATCCAAGAGACGGTCCATGGGCCTCTCTGGAGAAGAAAACCTCTACTGCCCTTTGCTGGGTTCTCAAACACCCCTGGCGTTCTGAGCCACAGGCTGCTGAAATCCCCCTCCATCTGTCAGTCTCTGCATCAGGCAACTCACCTCCTCAACCACAAAGGCTTTTCTTCTCAACCTTCTTCCCTGTCCTGGCCAAGGCTGAGCTTGCCTTGGAGGAGAGCAGAAGCCTGACTCGATGAAGACTGGCCAATAGGTGGCATGAGATTTGGGGGGGAAATGGTCAAAAATAATCCCAGGTACCATGCAAGAGAACTCTGTACCAGGCCTTCGTCCACACATTATCCTCACTGTTACTCCCATTTCACACTTGATGAAACTAAGGCTCAGAGAGTTGTGTCCCTTGCCTGAGATCACACAACCTACGTGGTTGTGGTCAATCCAGAATTGTGTTCTTTCCTCCTGGACCCCCACCAATGCAGAATTAAAACCAAAAATTCAGTTCCTTGGTTGCTCCGTCCACATTTCAAGGACTTGGTGCTCCCACGGGGCTGGTGGCTCCCACACTGGGTGGGTCAGGTATAGAACATTCCCATCACTGCAGAACCTTGCACGGGGCAGCACTGAAAAGGGGCTGCTTTGAAGCCCTGGAGGAGGCAACACGGCCTCAATAATGAGGCAAATTTTCTCCATGCCCCTCATTCAGTGCCCCCAAATCTTTTCATAGAAAATACAGTAGCAAATAAATCTAATGAATCTGAAGGGGGTGGGGAGTGTATATAATTAATCCATAAGGGAGAAGAGAAACCATTTTTGTACCTATTTATGTTCGCTTGATAAACAGGGAAAAGCTAATGACTCTGTAGTTTCAGAAAAGTCCACAGGGAAATTGGAATCTCTTATCTGAAAAGCCCCCGCAGAGCAGGAGGGCCTGGGCTCTGAATCACGCCTGAGATCAAAGAGGATCTGTGCATGTCATTACAGAACTGCCTCCCCTTTCCTCCTATGTTTTCAAGCCTTCTCAATTCAGAAGCCTGGCCTACATTTGCCTGCCAGTAAAGAGTGAGGCTTTTAGTCCACATTAATACCAATAAATAAAAGCAAAACTGGCTGCAGCTAGATATCCAACCCCTTGTCCGGGTACCTTCCCCCAAACACAGATTCTCGGAGTGTGGTACAGGATCACAGAGGCCTGGGAGGTTCTCTGGTCCAGCTTTCCATCCACAAAATTCATGCTGAGCCACTGGGTCTTTACTAAACTCGAACTAAATGGAATGTCTCCAGTAGTGCACGTGTGCGTGTGTGCAGACGGGCACCTGGGACCTCCAAGGAAGGCAGCTCTATCTTCAGATACCTACGAACATCACAACCATGGGCACATCTTTCTCACAATGTATCCAAATCTGCCACCTTGTAACCACTGCCCATTTCTCTTGGGTCTCTCCTTGGGGACCCAGAGAACAAGTCTAGATCCAAGTAGAAGTTATTTTGAAGACATGAATTACGCCCCTGACCCCGAGCCTTGTTTTTTCCCTTTGGAATATCTCTGGATCTCTCCCCTGGTCCTCTCAAGGGGTGGTTTCTGGATGTTTCCCTGCTTCCCTGCCATGGCTGCCTTCTACCCCTGTGTGCCAATCCCCTCCTGAGAGCTGGACAGCCAAGCCTGAACCCCCGCCTGCATGCAGAGGGAAAAGACCTCGGGCCACCAGACCCATAAACCTTCATCAGGAATCACACCCTCAGATGCTGCCCCAGGGAAGTGCTCCTCCATCCACACATAGACTCCTACCTGCTGGAATCCACTCCTGGATTCCTCCTCGCTTCTAATAAAGGCCAGGTTAAGAAGGAGCAGCAGTAATTAGTTATAAATTGAAAGCTATTACCATAATAATGAAAAGATGAGTGAATGCAATATCCCCTTCTTTCACAGTGGTATTTACAAAAGAAAGATTAATAAGGTAATTTTACCCCCAAATTTACAAAGAGCTCAGCAGATACAGTGCATAGAAGAAGGTGGAGGGAAGGTATCTGCATTTCCCTTCTGGTCTCCAGGAGTTTTCCCTGGTGGTTGAAAGCCAGGTATTGGAACAAGGACACAGAGGGTGCCGTTTCACCTGCTGGTCTCTGGGCAGGATCCCGGGGTAGCCCCTCAGACTTGCCACCCCACCCCCGACCGCACCCACCCCCTGCCACCTCAGCAGCACCTCCCTGTGAATCAGCACAGGGGATTCAGGGTACTCTGTTTGTGTGAAGGACTAACCTCTCCCTGTACCTGCGGAAGGCCAGGGAAAGGAGAGATGGTTTTTACATCAATCTCCCTCTGGGGCTCAAGGCACGCTGCCCCCAAATATGCCACAATGGCATATTGATTATTTCGAATTAAATTACTTAAGAAACAGCCAATGCAGGTGGGACACTGACCCTTCTCTCTGTCTCTCTCAAAGTAGGAAATAAGTGCCACGTGAATGGTGCAGCCACTGTGGAAAACAGTATGCAGGTTTCTCAAAAAACTAAAAACAGAACTACAATATGACCCAGCAACTCGAATCTTGGGAATATATCCAAAAAAAAACAAAAAAAAAACACCAAGCAAACAAATAAACCAAAAACACTAATACAAAAAGGTACATGCACCCCAATGTTCACCGCAGCATTATTTACAATTGCCAAGATATGAAAACAACCTAAATGCCCAATGACATATGACTGGATAAAGACTTGGTATAGATAAACAATGGAATACTATTCAGCCATAAAAAGGATGAAATTTTGCCATTTGCAGCAATGTGGATGGACTTGGAGGGTATTAAATACTGTATGCTATCACTTATGTGTGAAATCTAAAAAATATAACCAACTAGCAAATGTAACAAAGAAGCAGACAAAGATATAGAGAACTAGTGGTCACCAGTGTGGAGAGGTAAGGGGAGAGGGGCAACATACAGGTAGGAGAGTGAGGTGCAATCTATTAGGTACAAAATAAGCTACAAGGATATACTGTACAACTCAGAGAATATAGTCCATATTTTATAGTAACTATAAATGGAGTATATTTCCATTCAAAATTGTGAATCACTATATTGTACACCTGTAACTTATATAATATTGTACATCAACTATATTTCAACAAAAATAAATAAAATTACAAGAACACAAAAAAGAAAAGTGCGCTCCCTGCATGTGGAGGTAGAAGGACACCCTCATCGCCAGAGACAGGGAATTCCCTCTGTGCCGCTTTGCCCCAGAAACACCTCCACACCCATGGTGCTAAGCAACCTGGAAAGGAGGAGAGTTTTACTCCCATTTGGAGATGAGGCCCCTGAGTTGCTGCTAGGAGGGCCTGCCATTTAACTTCTGCACTCGCTTTTCTAGCTGCAAAACGGGCTTATGGCAGCATTCCCCCAAAGACGGGGTGAGAGGATTAAATGAGATGATGTAGGCCAGGGGTCAATGAACTTCTTCCATAAAGGCCCTCACAGCAAGGACTTCAGGCTTTGCAGGCTATACAGTGTCTGCCAAAGGGACTTGACTCTGCCGCGAGAGTGTTAAAGCAGCCGCAGGCAATTAACGGCGGGGTTCCAATACAATATTACAAAAAAACCCTGCGATGGGCTGAGTGGCCTGCAAGCCAACCCCTGATGGAGGCCAAGTAAGTGGCACGCACTAAGCCTCAACGGAATCATAGTTACTCTCATAATAATTACACTCACTATTACTGCTGCTGTTGTTACTGTTTCCATTTCACCCCCATGCAGCTGTAAGAGGTGTGTGGACCCAGCCTCACAGCTAAAGAAGCAGGTTAGGAGGATGGGGAGGGAGAGCTGGTCATTCACCAACTCACATGCCCTCCCTTAGCGCCAGAGGAGGCCCAGTGGACTGGTACAGGGTGGGGTTTGCTGGAAGAGATCCCCTAAGTCTGGGCAAGAAAGGGGGCACACAAGGCTGCCAATGGCTTCTGCCGCGCCCCCCCGGGCCTCCAAGGCTTTCCCTTGCTTCACTTAGCACTGTCTCTGCGCTTAGAACAGGCACTGATAATTTGCAAATATCAGTGGAGGCAAAGGAAAGCAAAGTGCTCCTCTCTGGTTGGCTGGGCTGGGGCACCCAACTGCAACCCTGTGGCCCCTGGAGAGTGAGACCTGGCCCCTTGGGGTGTCCCTGCCCCTCCGCTGTCAGGCCAGAGCAGACAGTTCTGGCAGGGCCATCCTGGAAGCAGAACGCAAGAAGCAGCAGAAACACCTCCCGCTCCACATCACCCCGGGAGGGGGCCCGACCCTCGCTGGGAGCACGTGGAGCTTCTGGGGGTCTGGGTTGTCTCTCTGCCTAGACTTTGACCTCTACATCAGAAGTCAGCAAACTGTTTCTGTAAAGGACCAGAGAGGAAATATTTTAGAGTTTGTGGACCAGACAGTCTCTGTGGCAACTGCTCAACTCTGCTGCTGTGGCACAGAAGACACAGACAGTCCACAGGTGCACGGGTGTGCTCCAATAAATGCTATTCACAGAACACAGGTGGGCCGGCCGACATGGCCCCAGGGCTGGATATGGCCACGAGACTGTAATTTTCTAGCCCCTATTCCAGCGGACAAGGGTTCTGTCTGATTCATCCTTGCTTTTGCCTCTAAACATCGCAGGTACTCCATGACCCTTTATGGAAGGAGAGGGGAATTTGCGCTCAAGAATCAGATGATTCAAGATAACTGCTTAGACACACACTACTATGCGCAGAATGAAAAAACAAGGTCCTACTGTATAGAACAGGGGACTATATTCAGTGGCTTGCAGGGACCTGTAATGGAAGGAATATGAAAAAGAATATATGCTGAATCACTATGCTGCACACCAGAAGCAAATACAACATTGTCAATCAACTATACTTCAATTAAAAAATGTTTAAAGGCGGGGGGTATTGGGAGAAGATAGGAAGTGATGTTAACTGAGTACAGGGTTTCTTTTGGGAATAATGAAAATATTCTAAAATTAAGTGTACTGATGACTGCATAACTGTGAATATACTAAAACATGGAATTGTACACTTTAAATGTATGAATGTATGATATGTGAATTATATTTCAATAAAGCTATTAAAAACAGAAAAACAAAATAAAACAAAGATAACTGTTTAAACTGATTAAAAGGTGATAAATATTTTTAAATGATGAATTAATGTTAGAATACATGACATTCCTGTAATGGACAGAACTGCTGAGGCCTGATGCCTCTTTGGGTGTGTGTCTGGAGACTGAAGCCCAGTGCTCAAGTGCAAAGAAGCTCATGACAGTTTAAGAAAATGGAATTTGGAGTCCACTGAACAACGTTAATTGCTCTCCTGTGTCAAATCTCTCTTTTCCACACTCACAGCAGGCCGCCCAGCAGAGGGAACTTCCAGATAAGGCATATTTATTGAAAATTTACATGGCATCACCATAATGTAAAGGAGTAATAGTGATGCTCACGTCTGGAAGCCTAGGGTGAGAAAGGTCTGTGAACGTACAATGAGCGCTGCCTCGGGACCAGCAGGTACAGGCCAGTAATTTCCATTCCCGTGAGCTCCGGTGAGTCTGTCCCAACACCTGCTAAGGGGCCTAACCCCAAGGACAAAGGTGAATGGGCTGAGAGAGAAAGCTTCTCCTAGAGTCAGCAAAGGAAATAGGACATTATATTTTATGCCATAACCTGTATTACAAAATTGAGCTGGTAAGGTGGTTCATGTGTGACTTAATTTTAAATTGCCTCTCTCCCCAAAAAGGAAAGGGGAAAAAAAGCAACAACAGACTCTAACACATAATAAATTAAATCAATGCAACCTAACCCACACTGTTCAATTTTAGTGGGAGGAATAACTCTTCTCAAAATTTCTCATACAGTTCTGTGGGTGTGCGGTGGAGACAAAAGAAGAGAAAGGAAGAAAAAATTAATTTTGTTTTTTAAGAATTTACAAAAACTAAACATGAAAATAACCCACAAAGATTCAATCATACAGTCATAGTCTATGATCATAGTGGAATAAAATTTGAAGTTAGTTCTAAAAGATACAACATTTTAAAACTCAACTACTCAAAAACTTTAAAATAATATGCTAAACTACTGCATTAAAGAGGAAGTAAAATATAATTATAGGCAAATTGGAAAAACAGCAAAGAAATAACTACCATTTACAACTTTCAGGACGAAGCCAAAGCTGTATTCAAACAAAAATTCATATCTTGAATTTTCCTATTAAGTTAGAATGAAAATAAATGGAGCAATCAACTTACAAGTTCAAAAAAAGAGCAATGGATTAATAAAGTAAAAGAAGTATTTAATGAATTAAAGAAATTTTTTAAAATGATGGGATTGATAAAAGTAATACCTGGTTCTTTTCAAAAGACCCTAAAATAGATAAACCTTTGGCAAGAGGGAAAAAGATAAATACGCAAAATTAGGAATTAAGAAAGTGAATATACTACATTCACTGATTCTTTCATTCAGCAAATATTCACTGAGCATTTATTAAAGGTCAGGGATTGGTGATATAATAATGAATTAGACAAAATCTCTGCTTTAACTCTCTGTAAAGGAAAAAAGATAAGAAATTGCACTTATGGTGTATTATGAAAAAAAAATTAAGTTTTATCTGTAAAACCACATCAGGAAACTAAATTGCAATGGAATACGTTACTTTTCCAGGAAAATACAAAGTCAAGAACTAGTTTGACTACAGACTTACAGACATAGAAAACAAACTTATGGTTACCAAGGAGGGAAGGGGGTGGGAAGGGATAATTGGGAGTTCAAGATTTGCAGATACTAACTACTATATATAAAATAGATAAACAACAGGTTTCTTCTGTATAGCACAGGGAACTATATTCAATATCTTATAGTAATCTATAATGAAAAAGAATATGAAAATGAATATATGTATGTACATGGATGACTGAACCATTATGCTGTGCACCAGGAATTGACACAACAAAATTATAAACTGCCTATACTTCAGTTTAAAAAAAAAAAAACTTGTTTGACTAAATCAATAACCTTTATTTTTAAACTTCAGTATTTGTCAAAATTTACCTCCAAAATCCATGCCATGATAGCTGGCTTCACAGGCTAGTTCTGAAAAACCTTCAGAGAACCGATGGTTCTGGTGCTTTATAAACACTCCATGGCCGAGATAAAGGGAAAAGGGTTCTCTGTGCATTTTAAGCAGCTGGTAAGGCCCAGCTACCAAGCTCTAGTGGAGGGTGACCCAGGAAGCAACAACAGAGCAGCATCACTTGGGGATATTGGGGCCAAAATCGAAATGAAGTGTACAGTCTCTCATCTAGAATTCTGGAAGTCAGGAAGCTCTGAATCCTGTTCAGTGTCATTTTAAACTTGTTTGGTGGCAACAGCCTGTCCCCTTCCCCTCCCTCGTGCTTCTTATCCATTGTTGGGCACACTGGTGACTGCGGGGAGCAGCTCCCTTCTTCCCACCGGGACAGCTCATGAGTCATGGTTTCCAGAACTCCACTAAGAAATGGAGCCAGAATCACCTTCCCTGGGACGTCACTGGCCTCCTCCTCTTTCTGGTCACACTTGTCCACCTATTACATCATCCTCACCCCTTGTCTCGGGGTCTGCTGCTGGGGACCCATCCTAAGACACAAAACCTGACCTCAGCTTCTTTAGCAGCCACTACTGACCTGAGACTATTTCCAGCGTTTATTTATCTGACTTAGCTTTGCATTCTTATGTTCGCAGAAACATTAGTGTGTTTGATTAAGGGGTACTTCCCCAGACTCCACTGGGGTTACTGCATAACATTCACAGTATATGCATCATATTACCTTCCTCAAATCTAATAAAATATGAATTGCAAACACATTTCACCCAAAGGGTTTTAGATAAGGGATTATGGTGCTGTATAAAATACTAGCTAATCAAATCCAGTACTATATTAAAGGGATAATAAACCATAACCAATTAAAGTTAATTACAATAATGGTTTCGTATTTGGAAATTAAGTCATACAATTTTTTAAAATAATAGGTCAATGGGGTAAAAACCACAGATGAGCTCAACATTTATTCCTGATACAAAAAATAACTCTTAATTATAGAACGCTGTTTTCTTAAAATGATAAAGAGCATTTATCTCAAAAAAAGGTCATCATACTTAACATAACCCAGAAAGTGTTATAACTGAATCAGAAAAAAAGGAAAAGGATATATGCTATTATCATTATTATTTAAATTCATTCTGGAATTTCTAACACAAGCAAAAAATAAAAACTCTAAAAATCAGAGCAATTAAGTATTACAAGGGAGAAGACAAGTGCCATTATTTGTAGATGATATTACAGTCTACCTTAAAACCCAAAGGCATAACAGAAAACTATTAGAACTGATAGGAGAGCTTTGGTTTGGGAGCCAGATATAAAATATATGCCTAAGAACACATCTTTTTAAATACCAGCAATAATAACCAATTGAAAAAATAAACATTTTCCCTATATACAAAAGAAACAAAGATGTAGGAATAAACAAGGAATGTGCAAGACGTAAAAGATAAAGCTATAAAACTCCACCGAGGGACATAATGCCAGAGGCTTGAGTAAATGGTGAAACCTATCTTGTGCTTAGGTAACGGGAGGGCACAATGTAAAAATGCCCGTGGTCTCTAAATTAATCTACAAAATCCAGTGCAGAGCCAACCAAAATCCAAACAGGACCTTTTAGAGACCATTTGACAAAAATTATTCTAAAATGTTTCAAATAGAAGAGACATGCAAAAGTACCTAGAAAACTTCAGGTAATTCAGGGGAATGGGGGAATAAGCTTTCTGATATTAAAACATATAACGGCTACAGGACAAAAGCAAGATGGTACCACCGTATAAGAAGACAAATAAAGAGAAGCTAATCAGACTCCAAAATACATGGGACTATGTTATTCAGGTTGCATTCTTTACAAGTAGGAAATGTAAGGATTATTCAATAAAAGATACTGAGACAAGTAGCTGTCACCTTGTAATAAAATAAT
The DNA here is from genome assembly GCF_036321535.1 of Camelus dromedarius. NCBI lineage: Eukaryota > Metazoa > Chordata > Mammalia > Artiodactyla > Camelidae > Camelus > Camelus dromedarius. The sequence continues at coordinate 13,622,172 of NC_087453.1, read as the reverse complement.
AATGAAGCAAGATCTTTACCTCACCTTTTACATCAAAATAAGTGCCTAAGACAAGGAAGGAGGGAGGGTAAAAAGAAGAGTAAAAGTACCAGAGGAAAAAGGAAAATTTCCTTTATGAAAGTGAGGAAAGGCTTTCTGACGGTGACGTGAAACCAAAACACAACAGAATTAGTGATCAATTTCACTCCCTAAAAATTAACCAAAAAAAACTTCTGTATGACAAAAACATAGTAACAACTCGTATCCAAGTAAAAAGAAAGCAACCTAGGAAAAAATAATGCGACATATATCATAGAGAAAGAACTACTCTTTCTATCCATAGAGCACTTGCCAATGAAAAAACAAGAAAATCACCTGACAGGTAAAGATGTGAAGGGTAGATTATTCCCCCCTTACCCTGAAACGTCAGCTAAGTCACAGGAAGGGGAAGAAAAAGCAAAACACCAATAAACATTTGGAAATGTTTTTCTACCTCACTAATAACTCAGTGAATGCTAATTAAAAATTTTTTCATCTTCGCAATAAAAAGATCAAAAAGACTGATGACAACCATGCCAGGAAGGCAGCATAAAAATGTCAACTCGTTTAGATGGTTGTTTGCGATTATTCAGATTTATGAATTATGAGTATCAATAAAAAAAAAAAACACGCTTGAAAAAGACACCCCAATTGATCAACAGTGGTTACCAATACAGAACAGAACTGGGGAGAGAGGAGAGGATCTTTCACTTTATACACTTATGAAGGCAGGTTTTTTCTATAGTTTGCAAAATTATAATGGCTAATACAGTCATCCCTCGTCCCTCAGTACCCATGGGGGATTGGTTCCAGGACCACCCCATGGCTAGCCTAAATCCCTGATATAAAATGGAGTACTAAATAAATAAATAACTAAATAACTAAATAAATAAATAAAATGGAGTACAGTTGGTGCCCCCAGTGCCCCCATCCCAGGTGCGGAGCCTAGGGAGCTACATGCTACAATGGCAAAATTGAGTCCATCAGACAGAAACCAAATGCCCCACAATGCCTAAAATACTTACAACTTGGCCTTTTACAGAAAATGACTGCCAACCCTTGGTACACGTGTTTATCACTCAGTGGGAAAAAATGGACTGTTGCAGTCAATCATGGCTGAGTTCAAATTCTAGGTATGTTATGTACCAGAGTCTTACCTCCACAAGTCCCTTAACCTCCCCGGGCCTCAGTTTCCTCATGTGTATAATGGTTGCTCCATAAGACTGCGGGGACAATGAAATGGAACAGAACATGCTAAAGGCCCGGCACACAGTAAGTGCACCTCAAGGGCTTGTTTCCTCCTTCCCCGCTTTAGGGAGAGACATTCTTCAAGACCAGTGAGTGTCATAGCCCTGGCACATAGTAGGAGTGCTGTCTGATCATCCAAGGACAATTCCGACTGCAAATTGCAGATTCAGAACACAGAGGCTCCGCAAAGCCTACAGGCTGTGGCTTAAAATGTCTCCTTGTCCAGTGATCCCGGGGATAATTTACTAACCAGGCAGCACACTTAGATAGCATACATCATCTCCTAAGCCAAGCCTGTCCTGCCAGAGCCAACAGTCGGCTTGGCCCTGGAAATAAAAAATGGGCTCCCAGGGACAGCAGATCCCGGCTGCAGGAGGGAAAGAGAAAGCAGCCTAACTTCTGAGCACTCTGTCCCCACAAATCACCTCCTCAGAAGGAGGCCCCCTTGGGGACCTTAGTATCTTTCATGACTGGAGGTTTTATAACCCCCAGCCACCTCAGAAAGAACTAAATCTGCCTCACGGTCAAGTACAAGAACAACCACACAAGGGGAGTTCCGCCCAGGGGCCCACATGTGCATGCGACCACCCATTGCCCACGCCTCCAGTACTACCCGTCTCCCAAGCTCCAACAGTCAACACCACTGCCTTCCTCGTCCCAGCCCAAGCTCCTGTCCTGCCAGATCATCTCAGTGGGGTGCTTCATGCCTAGTTTTTGCTTGCTGGTTATCTCCCCCTATGTGTCTGTACCTCGGTGATATTACGATCCATAGATGGAATCACTGATCATTGTTCTGGGTGGAATGTGTCACTCCCAAAAAAGACGGTTTGGAGTCCTAACCCCCAGTATCTCAGATTGTGACCTTATTTGGAAAGAGGGTCTTCATCGAGACAATCAATTTAAAATGAGGTCGTGAGGGTGGGTTCAAATCTAGTATGACTGGTGTCCTTATACAAAGGGGAAATCTGGTCACAGAGACACACACAGGGAGAACACTAAGTGAGCACGAACACGGAGATCAGGGTGATGCTTCTTTACAAACCAAAGAATGCCAAAGATGACCAGTGAACCACCAGATGTAGGAGAGAGGCCCGTAATGGATCCTTGCCTGCTCCTCCAGGAGTGTGGCTCTGCTAACATCTTGACCTTGGACTTCTAGACTCCGGAACTGTGAGACAACACATTTCTGTTATTTAAATTTGTGGTACCTTGTTATGGCAGCCTCCTAACACAATCATCAACGCCAAATACCCTGACGCCAGGTCTAGTGGGCAGTGGTCCTTGGTCCTACATAGCCCATCAGAATCACATGGAAGGGGCATGACATCCTGTAAGGGGCAGATGAGAAAAACCCACATACCTCTGACCTCTAGGACACCAGTCCTACTGACAGGTGAGCCTTCTCCTGCCAGAGCAAGGCCTGCCAGCTGCCAAGCTCCTGGCACCTCCAGGGTTGGTGCTGATGACAAGGGCACAGCACCTGGGAGTGGTCTGAAAGGTCACCATGGACGCCTTCCCTCGGCCCTGGGAGGCACTGGGAGAGTTGCGGGAATTACTTTTAGTCCACAAGGTCAAAGACAGAAGAGTGAAGGGCTCCGTTGGCTGCTAATTCCAGCACGTTGCTCCTACTATGATCAATATATTATCAGTTCCTTGGAAGCAGACACCCATTTAATAATCCCCTTTCAAGAGTTGTTGGCACTGGGATCACGCACCCAGGTTCGAATCCGGCATCTCCTTGACGTGGGGCCTTGCAACTGAGGCAGTCTCTCCAAATCTGCGTTTCACCAGCTGTGCAATTCTGATGCTGATGGCACCTGCCCTCTAGAGTTGCTGGATGAGATGCAGCAGGGGTGAAAAAGGCCCGGTGTTCTCACAACGGCTCTGAGTGCTGGGGAGCCTTTTTCAACAGCACCTCCTGTGGCTTCTGAGCCATATGCATAGACGACTCAATCAAACATTATTGAACAACTTAAAAAAATCTCAAACAGAACTCACTTAACTTGTTAAAGCAAGGAAGTGAACAACTCTGGGTAGAGCCCTTTGGCTTTTAACTCCCCGAAATCAAATTATTATTCCACTCTCCTATTCCAGCACTGGGAGCTGAGGTCATTTGGCGTGTCGGGTGTGTGACTGCTTAAGAAAGGGTAACAGCCTCTAATTAAGCCTGAAAACGTCAGCGTGAGACAGGCAGGCAGTGAGCAACGGTCTCTTCACAAAAACATTTTGGGGGCAGGCTCAGGCCAAAGAGCTGTCAATCAATAAATTGTTTTGTCTCAAGAGCTTTTACACTCAACAAATTCTGAGCCAGAAAGGAGGCTCCTTAAGCATGACTTCCTTTAGCGACAAGGCTCCCCAGGTCCCAAGGGGCCAGGGGATTTGGTCCAGGTCTCCTGAGTTAGCAGCACTCCTTCCATAACCGCCTGTCCCTAAAGTCCCCTCCGCCCTAGTTCATTAGTGCCACAGCTCAGCGGCTCCAGGCAGGTCAGGTATTTACTGAGCATCTACTGCATGCCAGGCACTGGGACAGAGAAGCAGGACAGACAATGGCCCTGTCCTCTTTAGCTGACAATTTCATGGGAAAAGAAAAATAAAAGAAAACAAATAAGAATTACAAATAGCAATTACAGAAGAGAGAAAGAAAGAGAAAGAAAGACAAAGAAAGAGTACAGGAGGGCAGGGGGCCATGGGAGGCAAATTTAGATTCTAAATCTTAGAGATGTTGTCTGAGCCAAACCCTGGGAGCTCAGGAGGACCACACCATGCAGAGTTCAGGGACGGATACTCCAGAGAGAGGGGTAAATGAGTGCAAAGCCCAGAAACAAAGGAGAACAGGGGATGAGGGGCTGGTTAGTGTCACGCAGGGCCCTCGTGGGCCATAGTAATGAGTTTGGATTTTATTTCAGGTGCAAAGGGAAGCCAGGTGCAATGCAGAGTCAACAGGGTGACATGTCCTGTTTTATGATTTAAGACAATCACTGTAATTGGCCACAAAGAAGGCTGGGGCGGGTGGGGAACGCAGGGAGAAGCACTCAGGGACCCAGACCAGTCGACCGGCTTTGTCCATCCCACTAGAAGGCCTACAGAACCCACTGGAAAAGTCCACCCTGAAGAGCCCGGCTCAGGCATTGGGGCCAAGGTGTACATGGACATGCAATTCTCCAACAGTTTCCCTCCCTCTCGCCCAGAAACCACCCCCCCAACCCTGGGCCCATGGAACCAGCCATCACAACCCCGGCATGCCTCCTCGTCCCCATTCCAGGCCTCCATACATCCTGGGTCTCCATAAACACTTGTTAAACTGAAATGAACTCAGTAGACAATCCCTCAGGAGACACAAGCCCCGCTATTGATGAAGGCTCACAGCCAGCCAAGGATAATGGGGCTCAAATCTCGTTAGCAAAGTCAGAGAACTGAGAAATTCCTGCACTCAAAACAATCATTTCCCTTCTGCTTTCAATATTTTTGCATAGTGAGGAATCATTTATAAGGCAGCCAGGAATAATTCTCGGGCAATTATTCAGCACATCTTGGATGGGTTTTGCTTCTTTTCAGCGGCATCAAAGATCAGTCACTCCACTGTTTCTTTTCTAAAGGGTCCTCCCACCCCCTCTCCTCCCTCCTCCCCCAACATCTGTGCCTCCTAATCTAGCCGTTTTCCTTGATTCTCCCTTAGCCTTCCTCCTGCACAATGACGCGTCTCATGTTTCATCTTTCTTGGGAACCCACAGGATGGTGCTTGAGCGCAGCAATTCCCAACTTTTTTATTTGACATCCCAGTGTGTCTCTAGGCATCTCCAGGGGAGTTGTGAAATTCATTTTCATTCACTTTAATTTAAAAAAGAAACATAGGCCATTTAGTTCTTTTAAGAGGGGGAAATGGGTGTCACTCAACCAGCAGGGAGATGAATCCTGACTCTAGTGCTCAGCTTAGTGGGCAAAAGGACTCCCTTCTAAGCATTCTTGGGCCGCGCAAGCAGTGTTTTGCTAGCATCTGAGAAACATTCTCTTGGAGGGAAGCAAAATAAGCTTTAGGGAGAAAAGAGACATGAGAAAATTCGTTTTCTTTTATTAACTCCATTTCAGATACCGTCAGAATTCACCAAAGTGATTCAACTCACTCACCTGTTTAGTCCTTCTATTCAACAAGAACTTACTGAGTATCCAGCATTTTCTAGAACCTTGTATTAAAGACAAGGATAACATAATCATAATAATAATAGCATCTAACATTTACTTAGCTCACTTACTCTCTGCCAGGTTTAGCTCTACAAGAACTACCTTAATCATCCCCACAGTAACTCCATAAACTTGTGGCTGTTTCCTCCCTACTGCAGAACTGCAGAGAAACATTACCTAAATTACCCAAAGGCACTCAGACGTAAGGGGCACTGGAACTCAAGACTGTCTTTTCACTCAACGACGTATTTCTTTATCTCAGAGGTACAAAGACAAGGAACTAACTGTGTGTAGTGGGCAAAACTGACAAGTGGTAGACTGCGTGAATCATCTGCAAAAAGCAATGAAAGAGGATCTGGGAATTCAGAGGCAGGTCTGGGGCTCAGCCTGGAAGTGGAGGATACCTGAGGATGCACTCCCAGAAGGAGGTAAAGAACTCCTGGGAGCCAGCTAGGCAGACGGGGGAGACAAAGGGGGCTCCAGACAGAGGGAAGAAAGTGGGGAGAGGGGAGCCTGAGAGAGTGAGCCATCCCTGGGGAAGCGTAAGTATGCAAAGAGGTTGGGCCAGTGGTGGGTAGGCAGATGATCCAGGAGCCCTGGCTGGGGAGCTGGCAGGAGCCAATCAAGTGTGAAGACCCTTTCAGGGAGGCTAAGGATGGGTCACGGAGAGCCAGGGGAGGGTGAGAGCACCTCAGTGGCACGGCTGGCCGCAGGACCTTAGAGACAGCCCTGTGGCAGCTGCACGACCACAGCGAGAATTTGGGATGCAGAGAGAGGAGCCCACCTGGGAGGGAGCTAGATGGGTATCTGGGTAGGTTTGAAAGGATGAGGGCTTGACCCCAGGCAATGGCCATGGGGAGGAAACTGCAGATACTTGAGAGACATTAAGGAAGTAAAAAATGACAGGTGTTGGCATCTAAGAATATTAGCCGTTAATTTTCTGAAGTCTCCTGGATAAAAAAAAAAAAATGTTTCCACTTTTATTTTCCTGGTGCTGGTGAAGTCCTAACATATTTTTGCAGCTGCTCTACAACTGAGAGGGATTTAAGATCAACAAAGTGACAAAGTTGGCGACATGCCAAGAAGACCTGTCCCAGCCTTGATGCCACTACAGGGAGAGACGTGCTGACCAACTGCAGTCTTCCTGCAAGTGACCATCTCTAAGGGCCCTGCTTGCCTCTGCCCGGCCACCACCCTCCCATCACTGGTGACACACCTGCCCCTCGCTGTTCCCCTGCAACACCTGCGGCCTGACCCCACACGGCAGCCGGAGTGTCAGAGGCAGCCATCAGCACTGATACGTGATGGCTGAAGAGAAAAAAACGAGGCTTGAATATTCAGTGGTGGCTCTGTCTCCAAGGCTGACACCCTATGCATGTCCCGCCTTCCCCTCAATCCTAGAAACATGGGAAAAGACAGCCACTCATCTCTGAGCCCTCATCAAACCCCACGGGGACAGAGCAGGTGGTGGGGTTAACACCCAAATTTCTAAGAGTCGCAGGTTCCCGTCAGTCTTGCAACGAGAAACGATGAATATGCTTTGGAAAAAGAAGAGTCAATTTATATGTCTAATCTATGATCGTGTGAATTCATGAAAGGCCCAGTAAAGATTAGAGATTCATATATACATACAAATACTCATTAATACCTTAAAATTTCAACCACAAACCCATCTCTCTACTTCCATGTGTAAACAACTATCTTTTCGATGTATTTCCCCAGAGGGATGAAGTTGGTAATAGGAGTATAAACAGCAGTATGCAGACCGATTATCATCTTGCATCCAACCATCTGAGACACAGGTAAACCTAGAGCTTTGCAGAACGTGCTTTTCAGGTGGGACTGAATTCCCTCCAGAGCCGAGAGGGCCACAGACAATCAATGCCAGACTGCATCTGTATTTAAACCCTAAATCATACCATTGGCATGAGGCTTTTAGCTCTCACAACCTATGTATCCCCTGCCCAAGTGTCTTCTGGGAAAATCTCTCTGACAAGTAAGCTTCGCTCTCCTGGGGGCAACTGGCACCTTCTCTTGGATTTAAATACGCTTTAGGTGGCAGCATGAAGCCTGTTAACTCACACTCCTGCCTCCTAAATGAGACAGGAGCCCGAAGACCTGGGTTCAAGGACCTGCTTGCTGCTGTCTGTATGAATTTAGACGAGCCATGAAATCTCCCAGAGCCAGGGGCTGCAGATGACAATCATTGCTAATATTTGCCGAGTTTGTACTATGCCACAGGCTTTCTGCTAAGCACTTGACATGGCTTATTTCAGCCAATCCTCCCAATCTTTCATGATTCCCACTTCACCGGTGAGGAAAGGGAGGCCCGTGAGTGGGATGGCTGGAAGGCTGAGCCCAGGCGTTCTCACTGCAGCCCCTGCGCTCCAGAGCACCACGTACCAGTTAACAAGCAGCTCCCAGGGGACTGGCTGACTCAGCCCTGACCATGTGGTAGGCACAGCACTAACCCTGTTGGGAATGGAGAGAGAAAGAGGGCCTGGTCTCTGCCTTCCGGGGACGGTGCTAATGAGAAAGACCACTGGCAGGGAAGGTGTTGAGCTGCTTCACAAAGTTGAGGTAGGATTCTGGCCAGAGAAGAGGAAGAGAAGGAGGTCCAGGCAGAGAGAACAGTAGGCACAAGGGTATGGCCCACCCAGTCAGCGCTGAGTCATGGTCACTCAGCAGGGCACCCCCGGGCCACGTGTAGCCAGCTCTCCCATTCACTGCATGTCTGCCTACTGACAGGCCCACCCCTATGCTGGTGGATTTCTACTCATACCATAGGGTCCAAATCCATTCTAGAAAACCAGCAATGGTGGGGTGCTTGACCTCTGACACTGGGTAGGCTACAGTTTTGATCCTGGGTCTCTCTCTTCACAGCTGAGTCATCTTGGGCTGTCCACTTAGCCTCTTGGAACCTCATCTGAAACACGGGAATCACATAACCCTTATAACCAAAATACTGGTCTGAGGAGCAAACTCTGAATTCACTCCTTCTGGTAACAGAACCCCCTTTCCCGTGGGGAATTCATCCCATAGGATACAGATGGGCCTAACTCCTTCCCTCCATTCCTACCATTGGCAGGAGCACAGGCATCATACTTGACCAATCAAAGCATATCCCATCCTTGAGCTGCATTGAGACATTCAGTGATGAGCAAACAACCCAACTTCCCTCAGTCTAAATCCTCCCAGGGCACTTTTTTGAAGCTTTCATGAAAGAGTGGCTCTCTTTTCTAGGATGGCAAACTATACAAGTGACACAAGCGTGTATAGAAACTCCTAGAGAATGAGTTCAACAGAGAGAAAGGAAAGTATAATAGAACCAGTAGAAGAGGTGGAGAGAAGCAGAAAGAATGTCTGCATGTCCTAGTGACCTTCTCTGAGCTCCTGGATCCAGCTATGCCTGAAACCCCAGGCATCTCTTAGGCGTCCTACATAAACTGGTAATATTACCCTAATTTTGCTAATCCTAGTCTGAGTTAAGTGTCACTTTTGCAACAGAGTTCTGTCAAAAGCATGGTAGGCAAGTTTGCCACAAGGATTAAATGAGATCAAATTAAGTGGCAAGGCCACTGTACATTTTCAATAAATGCTCTTTCCCTTCCTTCAGTTGCAGGTCACCTGTCCTGGGGAGATGTGAATGGCATTTAAGAAGCAGTAGTACCTACAGAAACCTAAACTGCCATCAAGATATTCTCAACAGACAGTTGTAAGTAAGACACAATATGTAACCAAACCATCTCTTTTAATTTCTTAAAATTCTACTTGAATCCAGGAAGCTGCCCCAGACACATGGTCACTTACCGTCCTTCTAGCTACTCTATAGCTATCAAAGAGAGAGTACTACCCTTTTTAATGAATCAGATTCCCATGTTTAGAGCTCATTTTTTCAAACAACTCTGAGTGAATTGTGGATATATCTCCTGAGGGAAAAACAAATTATCAAAAACAATACTTTAAAACAACTACATAGTTAAAGGAAAATTTTTATGTATCAACAGATAGACACAGAGATTTACATAAATATATAAAGATACATACAAATAAAATCTATATATCCTATTTCACTAATGACTTTTTTCATCTAGTTGGAATTATATGCCTCCAGGAAAATAAAAAATTGCTCAAAAACATTTTACATGAAAAAGTAGCAAACTTAAGGGAAAAAAAACTAAATATTTAAAGATAATTTTGATTTTGCATTTTAAAGAACAAATATGAATGAGTGAAAAATTCCTGGAATTACTTTTACTATTTGCACTAATGGGCTATGGGAAACAAAATCGTAAGAGGTGAGCTAAACAGAGCACGTGTAGTATCATGGGATCCCCAGCGTTCCTGCAGGAAGCCCAGTCTTTGGCAGCCTCACCTCCCTACTGGCACGAGGTCAAAGCCATTGGCTTTAGAGTGGTCAGCTTGGCAGGAAATATGGAAACCTAACAGGGGTAATGACTCAAAATGTAGCATAAATGAACAAAGGAACACACTTACTGAACCCAAAGCCCTAGGAAACTGGCTACTCTATAAAACAAAGGATCGTTTGCTCATACAATAAATCAGTACCCTGGACTACAAAACAGACCGTTCACTGACTCCACAGACATTTACTGGGTATTTAGCGTGTATTAGGCACCACACAAACGGCTGCAAAGACAGCACAAAGCTAGGTGAGGTCCCTGCCTCATAGAGCTTTCAATCTTGTACAACAAACACGGGCACAAGAAACTGCATAATTTTCAACTGCAATGGGTGTTTTTACACTTGAATCTACAAGTTCATTAATGCCTTTTGAAGAACTTTAAGTAGGATGAAGTCATGCTATTTCTTAAAAAAAAACAGATTTATTAAGATAAAATTCATATACCATACACCTCACCAATTTAAAGTACATCATTCAATGGCTTTTAGTATATTCACAGATATGCATGGCCATCACCATGGTTAATCTGAGAACATTTTTATCACTGTAACCTTTAGCTATGACCCTCCAAATCCCCCGACACTCCCCCAACCCTAAGTGATCATTAATACAATTTCTGTTGCTATAGATTTGACTATTCTGGCAGTTCCTCAGTAAGTTAAACGTAGAATTACCAATGGACCCACCAATTCTTTGCCTAGGTGTACACCCCGAAGAAATGAAGACAGATGTTCAAACAAAAAACTTGTACACAAAAATGCTCATGGCAGCACTATTCACAGTAGCCAAAAGGCAGGAACAAATCAAGTGTCCATTGTGGAAGAAGAGATAAGCAAAATGTGGTACATCCATACAATGGAACATTACTCGGCCACAAAAAGGCTACAATACACATGAACCGTGAAAATATGCTAAGTGAAAGGAACCAGCCACAAGAGACCACATATTTTTATGATTCCATTTATGTCTATTTCCTTTTGACTTAGAAGTTATCTTTCTGTATCCCTTTTCCCTCAACCCCAGCATCCACCCATCCCCAATGTCTCCCACCCATCCCCTCCATTCCATCCTGAGGGCCACTCAATGTGGCTCACACCTCTAATGATTGCTACAGCCTCCTCCTTGGTCCCTTGGCTTTCCCCTCCAACTTATCCCAGGCACCAGCTGCCAGTGTGATCTCTAAAAATACTTCCAGCCAAGCTGATTAAAACCCTTCAGCTGCATCTCCACCATCAACCAGATGAAAGCAATTCCTTCAGCATCACACATCAACTCCCATCACCCAACATTCACATGACAGGTACCCAGGGATCAAACAGTACTCAGGTAGGCAAAGCTCCTTGGATCCTGCATTCTGTCCCTGCTTCTGTCTGTGTTCTTCCTCCTGCCTGAATGTCTGCCCTTAACTTTCCTGCCTAGAAATATCACTCCATTTTCCACACAGTTCAAGATTTCCTCCTCCAACAGGGAGCTGTCCAACACCTTCACACATTCACATCCTCACGGCGTTAGAGCACTGTTCACTGACCATTGTTGGGTGAACGTCTGAAAGAGACAAGAGCCGTATCCACTCACTGCTGTGTTCTCGGGAACCGGCACCCAGCGCGTCTCATGCATAGTAGATTCTCAACAAAAATGTGTTGCAAGGACAGAGGGAGAGAGGGACAGAGGAAATAACTGCATGGATCTCAGTACTTTAGGTACTAATTTCACAAATCGACAAATAACTATTGCCTCAGATGTTGGAAGCTTCTGCCCTCTTTTGGTTTTTTCCCCCCAGAATCTCCCAGTCTAAATTGAAAGCAAATAAAAGATCGGAGTTGATAAAAGCCAGAGCATCAACAAGGAAACCCCCTCAACACACCCTAGCTCAAGCCCCAACCAGGGTAATCATGAGAAGTCCTGCCTTCCTGGAATCTTTTTCATTTTAGAGGTTTTACCTCCAAACCTACTTGTAAAACAAAATAGGAACTGGTGGAAACAAGGGTCAAACCTGGAGATGTTACAGAGGCTTTAGGACCTTGATCTTAGTCTACCTCCCAAATCTATGAGCCTTTGGTTTCTTGCCTTCATTTACATGTGCTGGGTTGATAAGCTCCACGGATGACTCTTGCTCTCATCTCATGTTCGAAGAAGCACTTGTGGTCCCTGGTCTCTGACAGCCTCTCTTTTCAGATAAGACAGAAATAAGAGAGCTCCCATTTGCCTCCAGTGGGGGATACGATGGTTTACAAGTAATTCTAAAGACCCTGCCGGCTCTCTCTCTGATACTCAGCAAGGAACAAAACAACATGAAATAACAGTGATATGTGTGAGCCCCAGCAAAGACTTTCAAAAGATTAAAAATGCAAAGGTGTAGCTCATGATGATTGAAAGCAAAAGAATAATAAGCAGTGACATTCGAGATTGGTCTTGATCACTCCTGATTTCTAAAATCTCACCATCACCCTGCCATTATAATTCCCTGCTAATTACTACAAGCAATTTTATTAATATACTTTTCAGCCTCATTAAATATTACCTTGGGCCTCACATTAAAAATGATGAGGCTCGGTAATCTTAATGAGCATCTAAGTTTCATCGACCCAGACAACAAGAGAACTGAACGCACAGCAGCTCTGGTTCCCCAGGCATGCAGAACGGCAACTTTAGAGACATGAAAGAAACGAAACGTGCAGCCCAAAATGCAACCTGACTTGGAAACACACAAGTGTGGCTGGGGCCCCTTCAGATCCTGGCAATTAAGGGGGAGGGGAATGGTCGAGGAGGTATTTCGGCTTTAGCTCTTCCTCCTCTTCCACCCAGATGTAAACACAATATCCATCAGCACAATTTCCACTAATATGAAGTCTCTCTTGTGACTCTGACAGATGGAGCTGTGGGTGACGGTGGGCTGGGCAGGGGCAGGCCAACTGGAAGTGTGAGGTGTTCATTGCTCTCACTAAACAGTCGGCTCTGGTTTTCTCCGAAACAATGGTGGAAACATGGGGGATAGGCAGTCAGGAACCAGAGAAGATCAATTTTATTTTTCTTTCCTTCCTGACATGACCAGCATTGTCTGTTATCTCTCAAGCGGCGAGCTAGGCAAGCACAGTGAGACCAGCTTCCCGGTCCTTGAAGTAAATTATTTATCAGGAGCTGAATTTACTGCTCTCATGACTGAACTGTCAAAACCTTCCCATTGCCAGCAGCTGTTGTGCTGTGTGGTCCCAGGTTTCTTCTCTAGGTTAGAGAGGCTTGGGTGGTGGTGAACATGGGGTTGGCATAAAAGACCATCTCTGATTTAAGGAACCTACCTTCAGCCAAGATCACGGAGAGATATTTCAAATGTGTCTGAGACCAATAAATTGAGTAAAACCTAAAACCATTAAACGTGAGAGAGGAATCTTTAGAATTATCTAACCTAACCCATAGTTTGTAGATAAGAAAACTGAGATCCAGAGAGGGGAAATGATTTGTCTTGTGTCAAATCTAGGACTTGAACTCTTGGATCCCCGTCAGTGTGCTGCTGTTGATATTGTTAACCTGAAATGGGGTCTTTAACTGGGGAGGGAGGCAGAGACAGTGAGCCACCCACCAAAGAACTGCAGTTTCCCTCTTCCACGGTGTAGTGCTACCTCTAAGCTAGAGCTGCCACCAGGAGCTACATCGTGCCATGCTTTCATCCACTCTTACTATACCACCTCACAGCTGTGTCCAGCCATCGGCATGAGTTCTAGCCAATGACATGGGAATGGAAGTGATGGAGGATGCCATTTTCAAGCGCGACCCATGCAAACCAGCAATCTGATGGTCCTCCACACTCTGCCTCTATCTGATAGCTGGGTCCAAAAGACGTCAGATCCTACGAGACAGTAGAGGTTCACGATAGAGGTGACCTAGGGCTCAAAATCATCCTGTGGGGCAAAGCATTTTAAAGACATGTGTGGTCTGTTGCTGGAGTAAGATATAAAATTTTACTGTGTGAAGCTACTAAAATTTGGGGGCTTGTCCATTACAGCACCTAGCATTAACCTCGAAAATACAAGAAACACTTTATACTTGAAGGGAGTTTCTCAAATACATAAAGACCAAAGCAAAAAAACTTAGGGCCCATTAAAAATCATATTAGTGGGAAAAAAATTTTACAAATTAAATAATAAAATTAATAATCTATCAACTTGCCAAACTGCTAATCAGACTCAAATAGATTAACCATTCCAGGTCTCTGAGGGGGAAAAGAACCTAGTAAAGGTTAGCCTTGAAAGCAAAGTGAGGATTTTCACAAAGGAATTTCTTCCTCACCTGTCCTACACCTGATTTCTTTCCTCTTAAAAGCGATGACAAAAGGAACTACTGATACACACAACCACTTTGATGGATCTCCAGGGCATTATGCAGAGGGAAAAAAGGCCAGTCTCAAAGGGTTACATACATACATGTCTGATTTATTTTGTATAACATTCTTGAGATGACAAAATTATAGATCAAGAACAGATAAGTAGTTGGCCCAGGTTAGGGGTGGGGGAAGAGGGTGACCACTAGGCAGTAACACGAGGGAATTTCTGTGCTTCCTGACTGTGGGGATGGTCACTCAAATCCAGACACATGATAAAATTTCACAGAACTAGATGCAAAGAATGAGGAAGAGGAGGAGAGAGCAGAGGAGGAGATGGAAAAAAAATGCATATAAACACTGGTGAAGTCCAAATAAGGACTTTCCACGAACTAACAATTTCATGGTTTTGCCAGCGTACTAAGATAACATAAGATGTCATCTTTGGGGGAAACCAGATAAAGGATACAGGGAACTTTCTATACTATTTTCGCATCTTAAATCACTTCAAAGTCAAAAGTTAAAAAAAAAATTTTTTTTAAGTGATAGCATAAGTTCTGGACCATGAGGTTCTGAGTCAGGAACCAGGCATCGTGATTGGGCAACACGAGTGAGATACCCTTAGAGTTGAGGAGCTAGTGACACAGCTCTCCTCTTTACTTGGATGATTACCTGTTTACTCTTTGTCTCCTTTCTGCAATATAAATGTCAGAGACCAGGTCTGTTTCCCCACTCAATGCCTAACCCAGTGTCTGGTACCAGTAAGTCTCTGTTGCTTGAATGAATGAATGAAGCAACAGACAAGAAAGGAATGATTACTTATGCTTTGCAAAGAAACCACGGTGTGCGGAGATTTCAGTGCCCTACCTCGGGCACACAGCTGGAGAGTGGCAAAGTGGGTGCAAACATATCAGGGCTCTGGAGGATCCCGCGGCCTTTCCATAGCATCAGATGGCTCTCGGCAGCTCACGTTTCTGGCAGCTGCTTTATCTCAGAGATGGAGTACAGGAGGGAAAGAGAAAGAGCAGGAGCACAAGAGAAAGTAAGAACAAGGGCAAGAGAAGTGACAGGGAGGGAGGGAGGGAGAGACAATGCGAGAGGCAGCAAGAATGTCAGATGAAAGAACAAGAGTGAGAGATGGATGGAGGGACAGACAAGGAGAAAAAAAGAGGACAGAGGAGGATGACAGGGAGAGAGAGGAGCATGAAAAAGGAGGATGGGAGAGGAGGAAGGAGAAAGGGAGGAAAGAAAATCTGCCCCAATGCACAGAGAGTGACACTGAACAGGTTCCAAACCAACACGGCCAAACTCCGTAAGACCCAGCTCTGAAATGGTATCGCAATGTGAAGAATTCATCACTAAGTAATAAATACATCATGCAAAACAAAATGAAAAAAAAATGGTCAGCAATGAGATATAAATTAGGAATAACCAAGGGAAATTGTGCTCCACACTTGCTGTGCTCCAATTATCAGACTGTGATCAGAGTTTCTTTTTATCTTTTGAGAAGGTGCTGCAGTTTGCAATACAACAAAATAGAAGGCAAAACGCAATACACCAAGACTGAGAAAAACTGGGTTGTTTCACAGAAACAGATTCAAATTTGAATTCAGGCTCTCCCACTGTTCATCTATGTGACCATGGCCAAGTTATTTAATTTCTTTGAACCGCAGCATCCTCGTGTTGCAATATGGAAGCAAAAACATACTTTGCAAGGTTATTGTGAAGATTCAATGAAATAATCAGTACAAATGTCAGTAGCACAGTGCCCTCATGCATTCAGCACTTAGCAAGGGCTTCCATTCTCCTCAGATGCTGGACACAAAAACAGTGCACACTGTTAAGATTCTATTCCTGTGATGTTCTAGAATAGACATAATGTCTCTGAGAGAAATCCGAGTAAGTGTTCCCTGGAAGGAGGGGAACTGAGTGCAAAGGTGCACAAGGGAACTTTGCCGGGTGATGGAAATGTTCTGGATCTTGATAAGACTGCAGGTTTTACAGGAGTGTATGCATTTGTCAAAATTTATTGAGCCGTACTCTTAAGATATATGCACTTTACAGTATAAATTATACCTCCAAAATTTTAATTATAAAGTAAGATCTAGATACTAGATAGCTAGGTAGCTTAAAAGCTAAACTGCTAGAGAGGGAATGGAGGGCCAAGGGTAGGGGGAGAGGGGAAGAGAGAAGGAGAAGGAAGACGGGGGGGAGGGGGATCGAGGGCGAGGGGAGAGAGGGAAGACAGGGGAGGGGAGGGGGGAGAGAGGGGGAGAGGGGAAAGAGGGGGAGGGGGAGAGAGACAGAACACCAAGTGTACCTAACATAACATGTAGCTCAGGCTAAGGGCTCAATATATGTTTGTGGAATTCTGGAATCAAAATGAACATTCCCACTCTTTCTCCTCCAGACACCACCCAGTCTACTGTGCATGACACAGCCAGTTCTGAACGTGCTTCCTTCTCTCTTCCTGAATCCTGGTCCCTGACACTTCCACCCAAGGGGCCAGGTGGATGACATCTGCCCAGCTCCTCCCCACGACAGAGCCCAGAGGTCTCAACCATCAAACCTATTCTGTCTTGAGATGAGCCTCTCTAAGTCCTTCACTGTACTAGTCACACTCAACTCTCCAAAATCTCCTTGGACCATGAGCCCAGATGGGCTGCCAGACGTCATCTGTTGAAGGTGTGTCCTGGAACTCAACTCATGGGCTCTGGGCAGCTCTGCTGCTGTGAAGTGGTGTCCACCATCCTGTTCGGGCTGGAACACAATAACCTCTAATACTGACTGAGCATTTCCTACGTGCCCAGCACTGTTCCAGATGCTACCTATTTTCATGCCTTCTGTCCTCACAATAAGCCCATAAAGATGTTTATCATCAGTGCCATTTTACAGGTGAGCAGAACTTCAGGGCACCCCTGCACCCCAGTCTTTTCAGATCCCACCATACCCCATCTGCAAATCTGATCTCCACATCTTCACCCCACCCTTCACCGTAAAGGAACTGCCTGACTCAGGAAGAACAACTCTTGTCCAATATACATACAACAGGAGCTAAAGCTTGACAGGAGAGCCTTGGATGAACAAACGATTGATACACAGAACGACATGGGTGATACTTAAAGACAATCTGCTGAACAAAAGGAGGTAAACACAACAGAGTAGACACTGCAGGATTCCATTTCTATGAAGTTCTAGAAAACACAAATCTAATCTATAGGGACAAGATCAGGTCACTGGCTGCCTGGGGCTGTGAGTGAGAGGACAGTCTGAGCAGGGGCATGAGGGAGATTTCTAGGTGATGAAGATGTTCTACACCTGGATCCACGTAGTGATTACCCAGGTGTACACACTTGTCAAAATCCAATCTGTAGACTTTAAAAGTGTGCCTTTATTGTAAGTGACTAAAGCTGATATTTTTATGCAAAAAGAAAGAAAAGCCTTCCGAGGCAACAGCCCTTGCTTTGAATCCCTTTGTCTCTTCCCGGCTGGTGACCTCAGCTGAGTCAGTTAACACATCTGAACTTTGGCTGCAGGCTTGTTGTCAGGGTTGGAGACAGTATGTGCCAAACACCTGGAAAAAGAGTAGGCCTTCAATAAACAGAAGCTTCTATTATTACCGTTAATTAATAATAATGAGAAATAATCATCTGAATAACAGCTTCAATTCTCTACTTCACTTTGCTGGGTAGACCTCAAACTGCTAAATATTTCTTGCTATTAGCTCTCACTGAAAACCAACACACATTCTTTTGTGGCATGCAATCATTTTAATGTTATGCTGGAAGAGATAATCAAGAATGAATACGAATACCAAATGTATGTAGATTAAAGAATTCATGTTTATATATGAATATGGGCCATGGAATCTCAGATTAAGTCAAACCTGAACACTGCTGACAGCTACTATTTTCTTTCCAAGGAATCAGATTTTCATTCTAAGTAACTCCATGGGGAGTTTTTTGGTTTTGTTTTTTTTTTAAACTATATTGTTATCCAGGGTATAATTTCTCTAATAAGGTCATTAGGGGAAGAAAAGAATTCTGGACTCTATAGTTCTTTTGTATTAGTTTCTTCCTAAGAGTGTCTTTCTTTAGGGATGAGGCATAGGTCAGCACAGCAGATTTCAAAGGTAGAGCAAATCTGGTTTGGGTGATTTTTAAAGTTAGAACCCATGAGCACGTCTCTTTGGTTTCTGGTCACCTCCTTCCACATTCAGAAAATTGCGTTGCAGAAACCTGTTACTTCTGTCTAGGCTTACAAATAATTTCTCTGGAGCTGGAGCAGAGGTAAATTAGAAAGTTTCCAAGATTTCTGGTAGAATGGAGACTCTCGGTGTGAGGCTGTGGAAGACTGAGCAATAATGGTGATTTGATGAGAAATGAATGTAAGACACCACACAGTGATGGGCTCAGAGCTGCACAAGTGTAGTCAACCCATCTTCCAGTAAATGCCTCAAGCAACCCTTCATTTGGGGAACATTCCTGTCTCACTTTTATCCGGCTGAAGAGCCAACTTCTGTTGATAAATGCTGTGCCAGTCTTAGGACAGATCAACTCAGTATCATGAGCTGTCTCTTCTGGCAGAAATCTCTCAGTGCCATTATGCCCTCATGAGAACTGGGGAATCAGGGGCCTTCTATGGACCTATGGAAGGCTCCAGAGAAAGAAGAAAGCAGTTATCACCTAGACAGAGGCCACTGAAACATGGCTCTTCAACCCAAGAGTAAGCTGTGAAGAACCCAGGTGTTCACTCCATTCCCAGCCTGAGTCAGTCCTAACCGACCAGAAGTCTCGAGGAATAAAGATTCACTAGCTCACAGTCCCGCTTGGACTCTTCAGGAAATAAACTCGTTAACAGCATGATCATTTTGTTTTAGGATTTGGCCTTCCTTGTATTTACCTGTGAATAACAATTTTTCAAGAGGCCCAAACAACTCTTCTTAAGAAGGACTTCCCGAACATGAAAATGAATATATGTGCGTGGATGCGTGACTGGGATATTGTGCTGTATGCCAGAAACTGACACATTGTAACTGATGGCACTTCAATTTAAAAAAGTAAAATAAAAAATTTTTTAAAGTAAAATAAAAATTTTAAAAAAGGACTTCCTTGCTACAGCAAAGACTGCTCCCTGTTCATCCTTCCCCATTTTCTCCTCTTCCTGAGCACACAACAGTGAGACCACATGTCCCAGGATTCCATGAGGTTGGGCAGTGAGGTGAATTCATGGAACTGAATCCTGCCCAATGTACTGTAGGTATAATAGTTTTTAGGCCTGACCCATAAAAACCTCCCAAGTCATCCCACACTTTCTCTTTTCCCATCTACAAATGAATGGAAAGGATTCCATGGGCCTAGAAGAGGGAAGAGCCCCAAGATGGAAACTCGTTAGTCCTGAATGACTGTGTGGAACACAGCTCCTCTGTTGACCCACACAGATTAAAAAAAAAAAAAAAAGGCAAAATTTTACTGTATTAATACAATGAATTGCTGAAGTTGTTTAAGGGTTAGCCTGTTTGACTAAATGTATCTTCCTCGTATACAGTTATCCCCTTAAAACCTCCATTGAATTATTTCAAATTGAAAAACAACAATAACAAACGATTCCAATATCTCACTTACTCAGGACAAATATTGCTTGATCAAATCCCACCATCAGTCAGCCTTCGAGCTGTGGCTTCAAGTGCCGAACTGTCTGCAGATGTCGTCCTGCCTTCCTCCCCAAAAACATCAAGTCCAGTAAGTCTTCTGGAAGTCAAGAGCTGGCAGGAGCTGGCTAGTGTCGAACAGGAAGCCTACGTGTCTCAGGCCGCCTCAGGTCACACGTCCATCACCCACCGCCTGCTCATCATAAGGTTGAGAGTACAGCTTTTCCCACTGTCTCCCAAGAAGAGGACAATGGGAAGTGTCAGGAGCGGAAAGCAGGAAAATGCCAGCACTTGGTTGAGCACCCAGAAGAGGTTATTTCTGGACTCAGTCATGGTTTCGGAAGCTAGCAGGTATTACTCTGGCCCCCTCCTGTCTGCACATTTGCCTTTTCCTCTCGTGCTGACGTGGCTTTCTTTTCTTCATTGTTAAAGATGATCCTTCTACTCATGGCCAAAACTTCCTCTAAGACATCTCCTGAACAGCCATGCTCTAGCCTGGAGGCATCTCCAAAGAGAGCAACCATCGTCTTCCCTTCTGCATCCCCAGCCCCAGAAAATGCCTCTAAGGGATCTAGTCAGCACAGGCTAGCTGCTATCCCAAATAATCTCAACATTTTGGTAGCTTAAAACATGAACGTTTTCTTTGCACTCATGCAATAGTCCAAGAAAGATTCCCAGACCCAGGCTCCTAAAGCTCCACTAAATCCTGTGGCCTCAGTCTTCTGCAAACAAGGGAAGAGAACAAAAGTCACATGTGACAGGGATTTATGGGCCAGGCCTGAAAGTGGTGGTATACATACTCCACGGGCACCCACATTCCACTGGCCAGAACTCAGGACAAGCTCACATCTAACGACAAGAGGGTCTAGGAAACACCAGATCACATCTAACAACTGTGGCTCAAAAGGAAAAAAGGAAATGGATTTTGGTGATCACATAGTAGTATACGACTAACTGCGGGAAGAGAATGTCTCCCAGAAGGCAGTTAGCCAGCTTTCGAGGACTTAGTCCAAAGATCTGTTGATAGAAAAATGGAATCTCCCAGAGCTATGCCAAAAACAGATGTTACCTTTACACAATAAACCAGGATGATGTCCCCCAGCCTGAGGCCGATGTGAGGTGAGAACTCACACAAGTTGGGAGCAAGCTATCTGAGCAGAGAAGCTGTGTGTATACCAAATGGACGAGGAAGGTCCGAAGATGGAAAAAACAGCTTGTGTTGACTCATAGATTCACTCTGCTTGGGACCAGCAGACTCATGGTTTCGCAGAAAGCAAAGGGCTCAGAGTAGGGGACCTCTCGATTTACAGGGGTGGGCAATGGAGGTGTCCAGAGAGGTAAAGCATCTGCAAGTCTAGCCAGCAGGAAAGCCAAGCCTCTGCTCCTGGATTCCATCACTCCCAGCAGTCTATATATCCCTTTATCTGCCAAAAAAGGGCCTTAAAAAAAACCAAAACTACTAGCCAGAATATTCTCTCAGACAAAAGAGCTCTAGAGACCACATCTCCCATCCTGATATTCTATTCTTCCGAAGTCCCTCCATCCAAAATTACACAAACTGGACACGTGGCAGGTGCCAGTACGGAGCACAAGGACGAAGATAGCCACACACCCACCACAGTCCGTGTCACCCAGATGGCTTCCTGCTCATGCAAGAAGGACTCAGCTCAGTTTCCACCCATAAACGCTTCTTTATTTGTCCCCGGAGGCCTTGCCGTCACCTACAGAAGCACTTCTCTGCAAGCTCGGTGAATTACAACTCTCTTAGAGGGGATGTTCCAGACAATGAACTTCTTTCCTTCCAACTTTTAAAATGAGATTAACCCAAGAACATTGCAGAAGCTCCGTGAAAGGCTTCATGACACTGAGGCGGGAATATCTCCATACTGTTTTCTCGCTCTGAGAAAGTGCAGAAGCCCATGCTTTGCCTGAAGCAGGACGGCAGGCAAGCCCTTGGGAGCTGTGAGACCAGCGTTTCATCCCAGGGTTACTTCCTGATCCTTTCCAACCAATCACACTTTCCTCTCCTCCCCTGATACTGTCCCATTTTCCAGCCTCCACTCCTGTGGTCACCTCTACCCTGTTCCATCAGAACTGTGAAACTTGGCCAAGAGCGGTGGAACATTAGGAAGGGGACACAATCAGGATGGACTCTGAATTCTAGGGAGAGGGGCTTGCATTTTGTTCTATAGCAGAGGTCAGAAAACTATGAGCTGTGGGTCAAGTGTGGACCATTGTCTCTTTTTACAGACCAAGTTTTACTGGAACACAGCCAAGCCCGTTTCTTGAAAGATTTTCCATGGCTACTTCTGCTCAACAGTGGCAGAACTGAATAGTTGAGACAGAGGTCTCTATGACATACAAAACCTAAAATCTTTACAGAAATATTTGTTAAGCCCTAACATTGAGTTCTACAGCAGTATCGGAGTCTACTCAAACAAATGCATGTACAAACATGTTCACAGAAATATTATTCACAAGAGCCAAAAGGTGGAAGTAGCCCACGTGTCCATCAAAGGATGAGTAAACAAATTGTGGTGCATACACACGATGACAGAGCATTATTCAACCATAAGGAATGAAGTACTGATAAATGTGGATGAACCCCCCAAAACATCCTGCTAAGTGAAAGAAGCCAGATGGGAAAGGTCATATATTTTATGATTCCATTTCTATGAAATACCCAGAATGAGTAAATTTATAGAGACATAATGCAGAATGGCAGTTGCCAGGGGCTGGGAAAAGGGGAGAATGGGGAGAAACTGCTCAACGGGTAGGAGATTTTCTTTTGGGGTGACCAAAAGGTTTGGGAACAAAAAAGAAGGGTTGGCCAACAACACCGTGAATGTTGTTAAATGTCACTCAGTGGCTTACTTGAGGATGGTTATTTTATGTTGTGTAAATTTCACCTCAATAACTTTTTTTAACTCAAAAAAAGAAAAAATTTTTAAATGAATCAGTCCCTGGGGATTTTGCAACAGGGGAGTGACATGACCTGAGATGTGCTTTCAGGCAAGAACCCTAGCAATATTTACAAAAAGGGAAGTCCTCAGTTTGCTCCTGCATACGTGGGAAGAGGGCACCACCATTAATAAAAATGAGAAATAAAGGAGAAGCAGCGAACTTGGAAAGGGGGCACTCAGTTTGCAATCTGTTGAGTTTAAATACCTGTGGGACAAGGTGGGGGGTCGGAGTATCGTAACAAGAAGTTATCACTGCTGGACTGGGACTTAAGAGCAAGATCAAGGCCAGAGAAAGAGATGCAAGGGTCATCCTTGGCAGGGGGCAGGAAGGGGTGGGTGGTGGTGGTGGTGGTATTGCCAGGAGAGAAGAGAGGAGAAAGGAATGGGGCAAACACTGGAGAATCTCGGTATTTATAGGGCAGGGGATAAAGTGCAGCCAGAAACAATATTAAAGAAGGTGTGGGTCAGGAGAGAAGGCCAGGTGAGAAGAAGAGCCATGGAAAGGGTGCCGCAAAAGCATGAAGAGGGGAGAGGGAGAGGGGAAAGGAAGGGGAAGAGGAGGACTGATGCAAGGATACTGGAGTTGCAGGGTAACAGTATTGCTTAAAATCCTAGTTCTCAACTTATCTTCTGAGAAGCTGAGGTTGCCAGGTAAGTGAGGCCATGCATAATGAGGCCATGAACAAAGATAAATGAGGAAGATACGGCTTAGCAGCCAAAGGGAAATAAGACTCCAAGGCTGTAAGCTCTGCCCTCCCCTGACCCTCAACCCCATGCTTGGGAGAAAGGCACAGGCAGCCGCCAACACGTGCCTGGTCCCCAGGTCCAAGGCCGAATTCACCCCCAAAGCACAGGACCCAACACTAGCATGCTCAACGTACCCCGGGGCCCCTCGGTGAGCACATCACTCCAGCTGGTACACTTCACAGTCATGGCTTGATGCTGCCACTGCCCTCGGCCTTCTGGCATCGGCGGCTCTGCCTACTGGACAACGCTGTAACGATTTCTATTTGCAGCAACAAATCATCGACAATATTACACTAACTTCAAAACGATGACATTTGGCATATAACAGCAAATTGATTCCTCAGAAACAATGAATTTTACTTGCCATTATTACCATAAGTGGGAATCCAAAAAAGCTGTAATAAATAATATAACCACATCCTATGTATCCATCCTTGATCTCTCCTTTATAACATTAAAGAGGTAAGCACCATGGCGGAGGAGGAATTACTTCTGGTCTGACAAGGAAGGGACTCTGTTGCGGGGGGTGATGCTTAACTAGAAGCAGCGGAATGTCTTTCAGCAAAGGCAAGTCTGTAATGAGGATCAGGCTGACTTTTTAAAATAAGAGCCATTCAGGTGTGAAATGGGCTCCCCCAGAAATGAGGTGGGAGTCCCTCAGCGTCTCTGGGGCTATCATAATGGGTTAGCCATGTATGACAACTTGCATAATGGTTACTCCAGGTTGGAAGACTCTGGACAGCCTTCCTGTGATTTATACAATATCAGTCACAAAAGCATCCTATTTTGCCAGGGAAAATGTTCAGAAGAACCAAGCTCACTGTGGGCTCTTAAGGTGAGCACTTCAAGCTAAGTTCAGGGAGCTAGTTGGAAGAAATCCACCAGCCCCAGAACATGCCTTCTTAGAAAAAAAACGTTTTAGAAAAAACTTTAGTTCAGATGTAATCAACAGGTAGCCTGTGTACCTGATCAAATCTGCTCTACAGCTAAGTTTCAAAGGCCCTGCCTAGTTTTTCAGTGTGTATGGGTTTTTTTGTTTGTTGTTGTTGTTGTTGTTGTTGTTGTTGTTGTTGTTTAATATCTGAATCTACTCCCAATCCTTCGAACTTGAGAGATGTAGCAGCTGGTGCTGGTGCCCAGATCCTCTTCACCAGGAGGTGACCATCCCCCAGACAGGAAGGGCCCACAGCTGCTGCCTTCTCCAAACTGCCCTCCACCCAAGTGGGAATACCCACTTCCATCACAGAGCAGCAGCCAATGACTGACAAACGCGAGGACGTCAGGGGACAAAAGGCCTCCCCACATCACTTCATGGTGGAACCAAGCTTGGAGCAGTCTGTGTTCCAGAGGCCCCAAGAGGGTCAGGCTGAAGCTGGACACAGTTGAGGCCACACTCTTGCTTCATTCCTGCCCATGCCAGTCCTGCTCCTTCCCCTCCCTTCTCCTTAGAGCAGTGGTTCTCCAAGTGTGGTCCCCAGACCAACAACATCAGCATCTCCTGGGAACTTAGGAAATGTGCACATCTCAAGCCCCACGGGAGACTTTCTGAATCAGAAACTCCGGGGGTGGAGCTTAGCAATTTGGGTTTAAACAAGCCATCCCAGTGATGCTCATGGATGCTAGAGTCTGAGAAGCAAGCCTCAGAGTATGCCCTCCAGGCACCGTCACACAGGCCCCCATCTTGGGTCTGCATCTAGGGAACCCAACCCAAAACAGGAAAGTTCACATTAAAAAAATCTGTTCTTTCCAGCTCCTCTTGGAAATGGCTCTTTCCCTACAGGAAAGCCATCAGCTGACCTAGAAGAGTTGCTGCCCCATGGATCTCCATTAGTTTGTCCCCAGTCTATCTCATGCCTACTGGTCTGGTCTGTGTGGGCCAATCTGGACACCTGATCTAGCCTAGACTGTAAGCTCCTTGAGACCAGGGCTTGCTTTTCTCATCTCTGTAACCTCACAGCCTGGCACCGAGCTGGCACTCATTTCTGTCTACTGAGTTCACGTGAATAGAATCAGTGCTGACTGTTGAAACTGGCCAACATTTCTGAGACTTGGAGACAACATTTATGCAGTTAAGAACCCAAGAAACAATCCCTGCAACAAATTAATACAATAACCTGATAGACATTATAGTTATGCATTGGCTGTAATTGTGTAAGGATGTAACACGCGGGAGAAACTGGTTGCTGATTCACCTGGTAGTCATCCTACGCCCTGAAGCCTGCAGATTAATAGCCCTTGTAATTTCATCCCAGTCCATGTAATTGCGGATGCCATCTTTACTCATTAACATCTAGTTCCTCAAAGTAGGTTTGCAGGCCCCTGACACACGGTTCACATATTCACATTGTCTTCTCAGCCCAGAGAGATACATTTTATTAAAGAATCAAGCTGAATATGAAATAAAACAAACACAAAATAAAATCCGGCCGCAAACCAGAGCTCTGGAAAAGAAACAGTCATTTCCAACCCAGCACTAGCTGGCTGCTCTCAAATTATCCATGTAGAAAATTGCCCAAACTTTTCTACCCAAACTGCATTTGTTTCTGATTTTAAACTAAGTTCCGTTCCTAATTTTTCTTCCTTTCTCCAAAGCTTCTATCTTTAGGAAATATGGAGTCCAAGTTCTATAATTTGCACTTCATTTGAACACTAATGAAAAGAAATGCTCTTCCCCTTCAAACTATTTCCTCAGTCAATTAAACAAATCCTCTAAGTGGAGTGTGTGAAGTGATTTGTGTCCAAGAACTTAATTAGTACTTAATTCTGGAATTTGTATCTTCCCACATCCTTTTAAGTTTCCACCAAGCTCCAAAAATGGTCCAGGTGTGGTCCCTTGCCATGAGATCAAGGCAGAAGCTGATTTGAAGAAGTCAAGAGGAATAAAAGACCATCTGTGTGTTCAAAAAGGCACCAGCCTCCAGCCGAGATCCCAGGTAGCCTTTCCATCACCAACTAAGATCCTTTCAAGTCCACAAAGAAGCAAATAATACTTGCTTACTTTGCAAAATAATAGTTGTCTTATTGTAAAGAGAATCATGTTCCCTATAGAAAAAGTGGGAGGAAATACAGGCTAATATAATAAAGGAGGGGGGAAGAAATCAGCTACCTAGTGGTAAGCAACTACTCTTAACATAGATCTCCATTTTTTTTTAATTGTTGAACATACAATGGATGTATAATATATGTGTGTCCATTGCTCTCATTTCCCTCACTTAATGTAACATTTTCTCACATTGTTCAAAACTGTTTTCTTTCTTTCTTATTGTTTTATTTCTGTTTCTTTTTTCTTCCAGTGAGAACAAGACCTTGATGAGATGAACTTCAGACCCTTCTGGGCTTTCTTCTAGGTTAAGCATTCTCAAGTCTTGCAGAGGGTAGTGGGGACAGTGAAAATGTCTTACATAAGTCTTTTTCGGTATAAAGCACAGGTAAATATACATCCTGTGTATCTGTTGTATTAAATCTGTATGTAGGAGTGGTAATGGGGGGTGGTGGGGGATGTCTAAAAGGCTCCTTAGGATGATCCTGGAAAACAAGATTAAGAAACTCTGTAGTGGATGACTAGAACTTGTGACTTGATCAATCCACTTCGTAAAAAACCTGCCAACACACTCAAACTACTGCTTGATATTAGACTGTTAACTAAAAGCAAAAACTAAACAAAATTTTCTAACGTCTGCTAATGACCATATGTTCTTTTTCAGTGTAAAAGATGTGTTTCCCTGCAGTTTGTATCTCCAACAGTCTGAGTCATTAAAGCAGGGGAAAATGAAACTGATCTTCATGCTGGCCATCTGGGTGAGGCCCGTCCCAAGTTCCACGTGCCCAACATTTAAGTCAATGCGGCAGGAAGGAGAGTAACGGTGAATAAGCCTGCCTGGGATCCTCAGCAGAACACCATCAAGTTTGCCTGTGCACTGATGCCAATTTTCACTTCAATTCCTGCTCAGAGTTACACATTTATTCAGAGGCAGAGCCCAGACGTGGTCCTTACATTAGTCCTCCTTCCACAATCCCACAGAAGCTTAGTGAAGTCACTCTTGGAACTTTCTAGACCTTAGTTTCTCCATCTGTAAAATGAGAGGGTTAGACTCAATTTCTAATTGGGGTTTACAATTCCAGGCTTCCAGATAATCAAGGAGCTAGGTGTTTGGGCCCATGGGTCAAACACGAGGCTGTCGAAACCACCAGAAAATGGAAGGACAGCAGGCTGGTTTCTGCCCTCCAGCCACATTTTGGAGGCAATGTGCCTTCATGATTGAGGTTCTGCCCACAGAGCAAAGCTTCCCAGAAAGGACGTGCTGACTTCAACTCCGAAAGCACCCAACTCTCTCTGCCCCTTCCCAGAGCTTTTTCTCAGGCTCATTCCCAGTACAAAGCCTCTGGGGAGAGCTCGGCACAGATACAGAAGATAAACATCCAGCCCTTAATGAACAGTGTTTTGTTTTTCTCCAGGCCATTGTCCAGCTTTTTAGCACTAAACAGCGGAGATGTATCAGCGTCATAAGACCACTGTCTAATTAAAAGAAAGTTTTAAGAACTGCAAGTCCTCGTGGGATTCCTCACCAAAGTGTGAGCATCCCTAAGTGGAAAGAACATGCATATTTTAGAAAGTATCTTTGGATGGCATCATTTCAAGTGCACATGGCTCCCTCTCACTTTCCCGATCAATCTGGCACCATGGAGAGTGCTCTCCTGCCGAGACGCACACCCAGATGTTGGGGGCTTAACAGGGAGCTGGAAGGTGGCATGTGCTTGGAGAGGCCACATGGCTGGACCCATTTCTTCTGTTGCAATTCATTATGCAGCCAGGCTCTGCTCTAATAAACATTTGTCAGTTTCCGTCGCACAGGCGGCTGCATCTCTGTGATGGAGCTGAGGTCCCTGCGCGGATGTGCCCCAGAAGAAGTGAAATGTAAAATGTGCTGCCCAACTGGAAATCATTCTCATTTCATGTGAACAACTCAATTTAAAGGTAAGAGCAGAATAAATCCTCCCTGACTTTGGCCAGGAAACATGGGCCATTCGCCTGACTCATCTACAGCCACATTGTAGGCTAAATCTGCATGGACCCAGGGAAGACCTGATAGCAAATAAAATCCAAAATGGCAAGCACGTCTCTCAACGTGGAAGACAAATAAACGTGCAGAGCCTAAAGTGCTAAAAGAACAGGTGTGCACACAGTTAGACTCTCACAAACCTTTGCCTAAAGCAGTGATGAGAGCTTTACGCTCACTTCCAAAGCAAGAGACGTGCGTTTTCAGGTCTTGGAAGTGTTAAAACCCTCTTTGTCCCCACCCCAAATCCAGAATCCCATGCATTAGAGTTGAAAAGCCTTTGGCCAGAGGCTTAATTTTATCTAGCCCCTCAGCAAGTTTTCTAAACATCTATGGCTGTCAGTGATCTTAAATCCCCTATTTGAAAATTATTTCCATTAATTTCATTAGGGAAATACAATAATGGAGGGTTTTCTTTTTTAAACCAACAGTGGCCAGAATATAACTAAACTTTTCCTCCTGTTGGGTGGGCAGATAACATCTTTTCTTCTGTGCACATCTTTCCCTCTCATTTTTCCAAGAAAATCACTACCTTCTCAGTTTCCGCATGATTCCTGGGGTCCAATGCTAAGATTCCTGGAATCTAGCACTACAGTCTCTGATTCACCTGGGATACCATAAGCCTCCTTAACTATGCACAGCATGAAATTAAAATAAAATGTTACCATGCAATGTATTTAATAGGAGTTGATCTCATTATCCTTGATTTTAAATGCAAACCAAATGATATAAAAAAATACTCTCCGAAAAGGAGAACACTAATGAGGCTGCTTTTTACTTTGATGTGGTCTTCAGTTGACCTTTTACTGTAAATACGTGGTCTTAATTGGAGAAGAAAAAAAGAAACTGTTCTCAAGAGTCTTCTCAGGTCCCCCAGAAAAAAAAAATCCCAAGGGATACATTCCCAACCCCAGAAATCCGGAGCTATCTGCTAGTTGAGACAAAGAGGAGACAAAACTCCGCAGCGCCCATCACCACCACCTCTGCCCACTCTCCTTCCTTAACTCCATGACGGTGTTTCCAGCCTGGTACAGATCACAGCTTTGATTCCTCTCTTTTCCGCATTTCCCACAACATCACTTGATCCCCACGACTGCATCTCCTAAGCAGGTCTCCACACCATCCCTTCCTCTCCTCTCTTCTCCAAGCCATGGCCTTCAGTCAAGCCCCCAGGACATCTCAGCTGGATCTCCAACCAGCCTCCCAATGGGACGTGAGGTCCTCTCTTCCCCAGGATCCCCAGAGTGGTGGTCAGAAACCACAAATGGGATCACAGCAGCCCCTGCTTGGAAAAAATGGGCTGGATCCTCCACTGTCAAAAGATAAGGTTCAGAATGCCAAGTATGACTATGAAGGCCAACGAGATCTGGCCCCAGACCACCTTTGGGTTCCAATTCCACTCAATTAATGGTAAGGTTCAGTGGGACTTGATGAATACACAGATTTAGGTACTGAAGAAGAGGAGTGAAAGATAATAATGGCCACCACATCCAACACTATAAAATGCTTACTTCTGGGGAGTAGTGCCAAATACATGCATTAGCTCAATAGCTCAATATTAGCTTAATCATCTCAATAACAGGAAGGCAGGTATTATTAATACCACTTGCAATCAGGCAACAGACTGCACAGCTCCTTAAGTATCACAGGCAGAGGCTCAACCCAGGCAGAGGTGACAGAGATCACTCCTCCCCCACTGGGCCACACTGCCTCCCATATGATGTCAACAGTGATGGTCTAAGTGACCTCAACCTGGTGGTGTGGGTCAAATCTTATTGCAAATACCTACTAGGCGCTGCTCATGATACCCACTTCAGCTAAACCCCTAAACGTGGAAGAGGCTGCCCCTTGCTGAAGCTAAGAGTTTGGTATTGAGAAGATCCAGAAGGCACTGGGAAGTCTGAATTCGAACTAAAGCAGAGGCAGCCAGGCTGAACCCATGCCTGCAATTTAGAGTGCACCCACTCCAATTCGCCTTCCCAAACATCCCTGAGTATATGCAGAGGGGGAAATACACCAAAGGATTCTATCTCCCAGTAACCCTTTGGTAAGAACCATGCTCACCAAGCACCATTCCTACCCCATGTTGGCTTTCTGTTCTCTCTTCCTGAACTGCTCCTCCCCATTCACAACCTCTACTCCTTTGGCCTAATTGATGGCCACTCCATCTTCCTGGCTTAGCTGAAGCACAGAGTAAATGCTCAAGAAATCTTTGTTGGACAAATGAATGGATGAATTCGGATTTCAGTCTTCCTAAAAAATTCATATTGGCCATCATGAAATAACAAGTTCACCATTTGGTTTTAAGCACCAGTGTCTTGTGGACTCGGTCAGGGAGTGGGTCTCCCTGAAACTGACTCCCCGGGAAGCTCTGAGTTAGTGAGTCTAGGGGCCTGAGAGGATGAGCAACTTGACCTAGAACCTGGTGGCCCACCAGGCCCAGCTTTGGCGGGCAGGCAGGCAGCCTTCATCTCTAATGCTCCCATCTCATCTCCAGCCCCCAGAAAACTGTGTCCTGTGGTAGTTACTGCATCACTTGCAGATGGGGCTACACACACACAAAGTTTGGTGTCACGGCTCCTGTTTCATGCACATTTACTCTCTAAAATCAAATAGCAAGTGCAAGGTAGCAGGGAGGGCTGGTGACCAGGAAGGAAAATCTAACTCAAACAGGCCTCTTCCACTTTGGGAGGATAAACACCACATACCATGGCGACATAAACTGTAAGCAGGCTCCCCTTTAAAAATATAACCATCAATCTGTTGTTAAGCCCACAACCAGTTGCAGTATTAATCATACTCTTTTGGCAAGAGAATCCATTTCCCAATCACATTTGAGTGGCAGAGGAAAGGCAGAGCCAGTGACTTGGAAATAAACGATGCTTCCAAATGATCAAAGGAAAGCTGCTCCTCTCACTGGCAGCTCGCTAGCCATCCTGCTGCTAGCACCAGACACGCATAAATACACGTGCCACTCTGCTTCCCCCGCCTCGTTTTTCCATCCTTGCAGAGTGCTCTGCGGTTCTGGGCTCTCCGGTCCCATTTTTCACTCTGTGCCAGTTTTGTACACTTTGAATACAGACCTCCTCTAGAAATTAAGAGTCACTTCTTAAGCGCATCTTTACTTTCTTTTTCACAGTTCCCTTTTCTCCCTCTCCTTCTCTCTCTCCTCTGCCAGTAATCACGAACCAACCGTGCTAAGTAGCATTGTGTTCTGCCTCATCTCCTGAACTGGGACCTCCTGGAAGACAGGCGCCAAACCCCTTTATTTCCCCAATGGCTGACACCAAGTCAACATTCAATGAATGCTGTGGCAGTAGGGGTTTATTCACTATGAGAAGTTTCTAAGAAAAGAAGCAGATTTGGGAATCCGTGAACTGCTGTTCACTGACAAGTCCAGCAACCAACCTTCAGATGCCACACTCACATTAGAGACAGCAGGACAAATCCCCCTGCCATGTTCTGTCCTTCTCCTTTAATTAGCTATTAATAAGCATTTTTCCTTCCATACAACTGTTAAGATCTGTTTGGCCAATCCAGAAATGCTGTGATGTTACTGCATCTACATTAAGTTTACAGATGAACTTGAGATGAGTGACATCTTGACAACACAATCTCTCTCTCCACTTACTTAGGCCTTCTTTCGTGCCCTTTAGAGTTCCTCCAGGTAAATCACATGTGCTCTTTGAGTAGATTAATTCCTAGATACACTATAGTTGTTATTGCTATTATAAATGACATCTTCCATTACATTTTCTTAATTTATGATTGTGGTACAGAGAAAAACTACCGATATTTGTATGTTTATATCATCTGACAAACTTATTAAACCCACTACTGCTGATGATTGGTCTGTTAATTATTTTTTCTTCAAGTAAATGATATCATGTGCAAATAATGACAATTTGCCTTTTCCCTTCCAATCCTGACAACTTTCTTTTTATCTCTTTTACTGCATTAGCCAACACCTTCTTTAGTATGTGGCAGCAGTGATTATGGGTACCCTTACTTTTTCCTAACCTTGAAAATGAATGCTTCTAAAATGTATCCATTAAATATAATGTTTGCAACAGACTTCTAGAGGAAAGCCTTCATCAGGTTAAGGGCATTCCTTGCCATGATAGATTGTATTGTTGCTCCCAATTATGTGCTTCCCTCTCTACCAGGCCCATCCTTTGGGCAAAGTATGGATCCCATCACAATGACATCAGGCTTGGTAATGTGACTGTCTTCAGCCAATGGACCATGAAAGGAAATGACATACAATACACTCAAGCTGACATCCACAGCCATCACTCGGTACTTCCACCAGTCTTTCTTCTCTGCTAGTAGATCACCACATCCCAGACAGGGGCTGCTCCTCCAGGCTGGCTTCCAGAATGAAGACTACAGAGAGTAGAGACATAGCCAACTTACAGCCAACATGTAACACGAACAGGAAACCAACTTTGTGGTCATAAGACACTGACATTTTGGGGGTTGTCTGTTACTGCACTATAACCTAGCAAAAGCTGACTGCTATACCATCTATTCCTATTTTTCTCTAGGCTACTATCATAAATAAAGTCCTTTTATTTTTTTTTTAACCTCCTTTGAGATCATCCTACGGTTATTATTCTTTAGTCTGCTAATGTAATCATCTCTATTGATAGGTTTTCTGAGGTTCAATCTGTAGCAGTCATTAGCTGGTCCACCAAAATCTCCAGTGGGGCATTGTCACTGAGAGACCGCTGCCCAGCCTGGAATTACACTTACCAGCATGCAGGGGTGGCCATGTGACTAGTTCTCCTCAACAGGACATGAAAGAAATGCTGTGCATCACTTAGAGGCCCAGAGCTCTTACAAAGCAGGTGGAGATTCTCCACATTCTCTTGGGACTCCAGGGCCTTAGAGAGTGATTGAACCATAATTTGAAAGAAGCCTGGGTCCTTGAATTGCCACGTGGGCCATGTAGCAGCCAGTGTATGACTTTGAGGGCAAGAACTAAAGCTCTCTGTAAAAGGAAGCTTATTTGTTAGAGCAGCAAGTCTTACCCTAATATACCATTCTTGTACTCCAAGGGATAAATCTAATATATATGATTATTTTAATGTGATGTTGGATTTAGAGTAACATTTTCTTTCAGATTTGAACTGAAACTGACTTGTAATTTTCCCCTCTCTGGTATCATCTTCATTCGATTTTAATATTGAGGATATAAATTTGGTATTAAGCTTCAGAAAGCAATAAGAGCAGCTTTCCCCTTTTTATAAGTCTCTGGAACAACTTGTACAAGGCTGGGTCCCTCTATTCATATAAAACTGTGTGGGCCTTATGATCTGGGGAGGAGGAGGAAGTTTTCACCACTATTTCAATCTCTCCAGCAGTGACTGTTCTAGTCAAGTTTTCTATTTGTCAACAGGCCAACTCTGGAATCTCATATTTTTTCCATAAACCTATTCATTTCATATGGTATTTCACAGTTATTTGTGTACAGCTGCTCACCCAAGTCACTTGTCTAAGTTGCTTTCATATCTGTGGTTATTTTATCTGCACCTTCTCTTTTATTCCTTGATGAATCTCACAGGAGACTTGTCCATCTTTCTAATCTCAAAGAACTAATATTTGGTTTTTTGTATCATTGTTATTTTTGCCATCCCTCTTTTATTGGTCTCTACCGTATCTTATTATTTCAATCCTTCTGGTTTCAATAGGTCAGAGAATATGGTCTGACTGATGTCAATTCTGAGAAATCTTACACTGACTTTCTAGTGTATAACTTGATACATTTGTGGGAAAATGCCACGTATGCCCAAAAATAATATGCATTTAGTGTTTCCTGGGTGCAAGCTTATTAAGCATGCTATACATATCTTTTATATTCTTGCTTATTTTTGTCTGTTTGATCTGTTTCCAAGGAGAATATATTAAAATCCCTATCTACAATCGTAGCTTTATCTATGTATTACTATAATTCTGCCAATTCTTTCTTTATATAGTTTGAGGCTGTGTTGTTGGTTATATTTATAGTTCATGACTATTATATCTTCTTGGAATACTGTGGTATTGTCACATTTCCAGAATAAATAATCACTTTCCATCTCTTTTCATGTTATTCACCTTAAATTCTACTTTATCTGATATTGAACTTGCTAGCCTGGTCTTATTTTGGTTATTTTCCTGGAAAGCCATTTTTATCCCTTTATTTTCAACCTTGCTCTATGCGTTTGTTTATGTAACTCTCTTAAAACCGCACACTGCTGGGTCTTTTCTGTAACCCAATCTAAGAGTCCCTGTGTCTTAATCAGGGAGATTAACTCATCTAAACTGTAATCACTGACACTGTAGGATTGATTTCTTCACTCTATTTTGTGTTTTCTATTTACTGGGCTTCCCCCCCCCCCCCCCTTTCTAGCTTCCTACCACTTGCTGAATTGATCTAATTTTCATTATTTTTTTTCCTACTGCTAGCTTCAAAGTTATAAAATATATGTTGTAATTATTTTCTTGGTTGTCCCTAACTTAAGAAGACCCACATTTACTTATTTTTCCCCTTCGTATATAAAGATTATCCATGACCGCATTCTCCCCACAGTACTGCTTTCCTCTGCCTCTGCTCTTTCATACATATGCATTCACATTTCATTTCCTGTGTCACCACTGTCTGGAAATTTAGTTCCAGATTGGTCATGAGACCCCTGCCCCTGTTGTTTTCTGGCATATCCAGAACCCTGAGCAGAGGTCAGCAGACCATGCTTTGTTTATCATACTGATTAAAACCAGAATTCTCTTGGTTTATTACTTTTTTTTTTTTTGGTAGGCCAATTATGAATAGTAGTCCTAACAAAAATAAATAACAAATCAGACGCCTTCATATTTGCAAATGATGTCATTTTGGAATCAAAATGAAATGTGGTGAAATACAAATAAAGTCTGTATTTTAGTTAATAGTGATTTCCCGATGTTAATTTCTTAATTTTGACAAATGAATCCTGGTGACATAGTATGTTAACACTGGGGGAAGCTAGGGAAACAAAACTGTACTGTTTTTGTAACTTTTCTAAATCTAAAATTAATTAAAATGAAATACTAGGGGTAGGGTATAGCTCAAGTAGTAGAGCACGTGCTTAAGCATGCACGAGGATCTGGGTTCAATCCCCAGTACCTCCTCTAAAAATAAATAAATAAATGAATAAACCTAATTACCTCCCACCCCAAAAAATATTTTTAATTTTTTAAAAAAGAAACGGGTGTATAAAATGAAAAAAAAGTAATATTCGTAGGAGCACTATTCTTTAACAGTTTTACTGAAGTATAATTTAGGAACCATAAATGTCACCCATTTTAAGTGTATGAGTCAATGGTTATGATTATGTTTACTGAGGGCTACCACATCACACCAGTTTTAAACACTTCTATCACCCCAAAAAGATCCCTCACGCCTCTTTGCAGTCAAACCCTGTTCCCACCTCCTGCCCCAGACAACCACTAATCTATTTTCTGTCTCCACTGATTTGCTGTTTTCTGAACCTTTCATATAAACGTAATCATCGGATACATGGTTCTTCTGCCTGGCTGCTTTTGCTTAGCATAATGTCATCCACGCTGTTGCATGCATCAATACTTCATTTCATTTTACTACTGAGTAGTAGTATTGTATTATAAAGATGTGTCACATTTTGTTTATTCATTTCCCAGTTTCTGAACATTTCAATTATTTCCATCATTTTTGGTTATTCTGAGTGATATTCCTATAAACATTTCCATAGAAGTCCTTCTGTCAATGTAAGTTTCATTTCTCTTGGGTAGCTACCCGAGCAGTGGAATTGCTGGGTCATATCCTAAATTATGTTTCACTTTCCTAAGGAACCGCCAGACTGTTTTCCAAAGCATTCATACCATTTGACAAACCTACCAGCCACGTGTGAGGGTTCTAGTTTCTCCATATCCTTGCCAACACCTGCTATTATGTCTTTTTTATTATACTCATTCTAGGGGATACATTTATTAGTTTTATAATCAGAGACAACAAGCACTTAAATGAGTATATGAAAATTGTGTCTATGTACTATGGTCTTAATGAAGTTGAGGAGGAAAAAAAAAAGAGCAACAAGTATTATTAGGAAGTACACCAAAATAGCAAACAACTGCCTTGGGATGACAGGATTATGAGTCTTTCTTCTTTCTATCTCCCTGTATCTTTCTTCTTGATGAGAAGCAGGTGTTTACTTTAATCACATAAAAAAATTAACTTTAGTAAAATAGTAAGTAATCTGAGGTGTTTTTACAGCTATTATAACCTCATTTTTCCAACCTTAACGTTCCCAACAATGACAATTACATGTCAAAGCTTCCCTCCAGCCTCCAGATTGAGTTGCGGAGAAGCTGTTGGTTTTATTAAACTCCAGAGAACTGCAGAGCTTCCAGGGCCCTCTCTCAAGTGAGCTAAGAGGTTGAGCTATACAGCTGTTGCCACCATCCATCCCACGGGGCTTTCTGTGCCACGTCAGAGCACTGGGACCTCGGCTACACAGAAACGTCTCCTTCCTTTACAAGCATCCTATGATGGTCCAGGCTCTCCCCATCCCACATTTGGCTCTTACACTAAACTCTTTCAGATACATGATACTAAGCAGGTCCGTGTTTAGCTAACGACCGTCAAAGCCACTTCATCATACGTAAGTGTAAATGCTGCTCCATTAGCACATCAGCTAGAAATCTTGCCAAAGCATTCATCCAACAAGTGGTAACTGAGCATCAACTATGCATAAGGCACCTGGCTGCATCCCCTTGAGTTTACAATCTAATAACAAACCATGGATCTTTCAAATGTACAGGGCACTGAGGTCCTAAAGGACAAACACACAGAAGGGTCTACAGGATTCTGGAAAAGGAATATATTTTTTTTCCAGCTGAAAAATGAAAAGCATTTCTAGGAAATAGTCGCCTGTGAGTTTGTGGTGTCAGCTGAATATGGAACTCATGGGTCCCGGAATTACATGATGACCCAAGACAAGGATTTAGGAGGCAGGACCATGGAAGATGCTCCCCTTCCCTGCACCCAGTTTCCCTATCAAATGCTCTTCTCTGTTCTGCGTTCCCAGTCACCACCACATTCCCTGCCTCCTTTCTGACAGCCACACAAAGGCCTGCTACCCTGCTCTACGTGGATGACTTGGGCAACTATAAATCCAAACGCAGCCAGGCAAGGACTCTCTAATTCAACTTGTCTAAAATGAGAAAATCTCCAAACGTACCACCAGACTTGTGTTTGTCCTACATCATGACATGGCACTTAAAAGCTCCACGTCCCTTTTAAGAATGTAACATTTGACAAAATAATTGTTTAATCACACATCACATGCCATCATGTTAGACTGAACATCATACTTTTTTGAAAAACTTCAGCAATGACTTTAATATCAAGAGCCAAAGCAAAAACTTCCACTAGAGGGGACTGTGTTTTTCAGCCTGATGAATAATTTACACTCAGTAATAGGGAGTCATCCAAGCCACTGAGCGTGAATTACTAATTTTCCAATGACCAAAAAAAAATAATAAAGTACATTCAACCTTAAAACCATTCTGAACATAATCTTCCTTTGAGGATTCAGAATGCCTGGAAACACTTTAAATTTGTGAATAAGGACCACGACTCTAGGTTGTCACATCCATACAAAGTTATTCAATAAAACCCAGCAGGCTTAGAGCTTACTAATCCTTCTGTTCTAAGCGAAAAAGAATGGCTCTTCTAATAGTCAATGTAAGGTAAATGCTGCAAGAGCTGGGTGTAGGAGAGGTGCCTATTAAAGGAATGTCACTGGTTTTATTTTAATTGATTCCAGGTTTATTGCAGGCAGCAAAATTCACCCCTTAAAGGTATATCATTTCATGCATTTTGACAAACTTATACAAGCATGTAAGCACCATGACAATCAAGACAGAGAATATTTTCATTGTCCTCCCAAAATTCCTTCACACCCCTTTATAGTGAACCCCTTCTTCCTTGCCCTAATCCCTGGCAACCATGAATCTAATTTCTGTTTCTGTGGTTTTATCTTTTCCAGAATATCATGTAAGTGAAATCATATGGTATATGGCTTTAAAGTCTGGCTTCCTCCACTTATGTAATTTTTAAGAGCTATCTATGCTGTTTCATTGATTTTGTTTTTTCACGAAAACAGGGCTGGGACATCCCAGTGGGTACCTGTCACCTCATGCCAGGGTCTCTGTCAATGTTCACAAGGTATGAAATTCCTTTACAAGGGGCCTTCTGAGAGATCTGATACCTTCCTCTTTGTATATTAAAGGTGGGACAAATCTTCGTTTTTTTGAGATCTGGGCAATATTTTCAAAGAGCAAAGCTTTTACGCAAGGACACAGACTCTGGCCTATGGACCTCTGTGACTGCAGCACAGTTAGGGGCGCCAAACCTACTGCTTCAACTCATCTGAGCTGCAATGTAGTCAGGGGTCAACTTGGATGGTATTATTTTAGCTCAAAAGTAAAACAATCCCACAGGGTAAATTTCTCAAGAAATGACAGATTATTTCACTTTGTTTTGGGGGGTGTGTGTGTGTGTGTGTTGGAAACTGGCTCTGAAAACATTTCCAAAAGCACTCTGGGAAAAGGTAGTACCTTCAGAACATGTGATCAGGAGCTGAGGGTAACTCTTGAACAGCAACAAGTATTCCGATAAATGAGGCAGAAATGAACAGTCAGGAGGAGCATGCTCAGAGGGTCCTCGGTGACCCCCCCTCAGGTGACCACCAGAAGGAGGGGCCGAGGTTCCCAGCACAGGTGGCCAGGAGCTTCCCCTTACCTCCCAGCCCCCAGAACATCCCCTTCCATTGTCCCGGTTTCCATCATCACACACTCACTCCTGCACCTGCATGCGCTACAAATATTTTCTGAGCGCCCCCTGGTGACGACACCATGCTCATTGCAGGAGTGATGCTGCCGCCCACACAGCCAGCCACAAAGCCCAGACTCTAGGTCCAGACGGTGCTGAGTTCAAATTCTCCTTTAGACCCTTTAACCTCAGCCCTCCCATCCTCTAGAGACTCCCCAGCAACATCATCCAGACAAAGCCGGATGACCAAGGTACTCAAACCAGGCATTCTCTCTACCCAACCCACTCCGGCATGTGCTGCTGTGTCCAGCCCCTTGGTCTGGCACCCAGCTTGGTGCCAGCAAGTTTGGGGGACCTTCCAAACCTCTCTTCTGATAAAATTTTCACCTATGAATAACAATATGATTCTGGAACTCCTATTACGTGGGGAAAGAACATCTCACTCCAAAGTGGTCTAGACTCTA
This sequence comes from Camelus dromedarius, assembly GCF_036321535.1. Taxonomy (NCBI): domain Eukaryota; kingdom Metazoa; phylum Chordata; class Mammalia; order Artiodactyla; family Camelidae; genus Camelus; species Camelus dromedarius. Next base: position 13,582,274 of record NC_087453.1, on the reverse strand, counting down.
CAACAACCCTGGGTCTGTGCAGGAGAGCAGAAGCTCAGGAAAGGGACAAATTCTCTCTGCCCTGTTTTTCTCATCTGTAAAATGGAGCTAATAATTCATCCCTCCCAGCTGCAGAATTAAATAATGGGTAATAATAATAATAGTAGATGTTATTCATTGAAAGCATATTTAAGGGGCAAATACCATGGAATAGGCATTAGTTTCATTACTGATTTTAATCCATATGGCCAATCCTAGGAGATAAGAGTATTTTTTATCCCCAACTATTAAATGAGGTAAATAAGGCTCAGAGATGCCAAGCAACTTGCTCAAAACCACCAGCTAGTAAGCAGTACAGCGAGAATGTGAATGGTACTCTTTACTATTACATTCAACCTCATTCCATTTCTGGCCATCAGTCCCAAGGAAATAATAATGAGCAGCTTAAAAGTTTTCATACCTAAAGATGCTCCTCCATAGTCTGAGAGGACAAAATCAGAAAAAAAAAATTAACATCCAATAAGTAGTATGGCTCACATAAATCCGCAGGGTTTTTTAAATCGTCACCACCAATGGTTTATGAAGGCTGGATAAAGATATATGTTCACCTCCTCCTCTCTCCCCAAAGCCACTGATATTACAGTAAATAAGTACAAACAGGACAATATCATAGAAGCACTGTGAACTTCGGGTGAACCTGTGAAAACCAGAAGGCAGGGGCAGGAGTGCTGGCAACAGAACCAGGGCACACGGGGACGGGAAGAAGGAGCTAGTGAAAGGAGTGGGAAGCTGCCTCCCATCACGGAAGCCCCCTAGTGAACACACGTGGATACCAGGAGGGCGAGGAAGGGTAAGAATGAGTGAAAACTGTCCACAGGAAAGTTACAGGCGTTGGCCTCGTCCCATCTACTCACCCATCACCACTCACCCCCTCCCCCAAGAGCAACAAGTGAGTTTTCCCAGGCTAAAAGAGGACACTTAATTTCTAAGGATACTTAACAATCCCCCCAAAAGGCGTGTAAGCTTCCAGAGTCGGGATTACCATCCTAGAATATGTTCCTCTTTGGTTAAGCATGAGGGGAGTGGAGTGGCACAACCCATCTGCTTTTGTTCCAGAAATGCCTCCCATGAGCTCAGCTGCCCACGTGCTGGGTGGTGGACAACCAAAACCACTCCAGTTGAGTGCATCCATCCCTGAGTCCTGCATTCCCGGAATGAACGAACCACCAGAATCATCCCACACTTGGGGAGAAAATAATACCAAAGGAGGGAGTGGAACCAACAGAACTGATTCCAAAGAAAACAGAGATAACCCAGCAACAGATAAGAATGTTCAAGGAGTCCTTGATAATATCTTCTGAGACACTGAACAAGATATTACACACATAAACAAGATATTACACACATAAAACAAACAAAGAAAAAAGAACAGGTGGCTCTATTTTTAAAAAGCAATCAAAGAACCAAAAGAAATGAGTTTATGGAAACTAAGAACATGCCAAAACAAACCCCACAAAAATTAATAGAAAAACTAGGAGAAAAATTTAAGGAAATCTCTCAGAATAGAGAGCAAAGAGAAGCATTTGGAAAATAAAAGACAAAGTAAGAGACAGGGGAGGACATTCCATGAAGTAAATATCCATCTACTAGGAGTTCCTTGAGAGACAGTAAAGAAAGTGGAGAGAAGGAAATAATCCCCAAAATATGAAAAATGTATTTCACAGAATTGAAGAAAGAAATCAGATGTAAAGGGCCCATCAAGTGTCAAATAGGGTAAATAGAAAACACCATAAAGCAAACATGCTAAAATCTTCCAGGGGCACATATGTTAGGGGAGGTAGAGTGCGGACAAAACAAAACAGATTATCCATAAAGGAATGAGAATTTTACGTGTGGCGCTAATTAACGATACTGAATGTTAGAGGACAACTCCATGTGTTCTGAAGTGTCAAGGTGCACATTATTCTGACTCTGACACACAAACACCACAGTGTGAAAGTTTAAAAGAGATTTTTTTCAATCCTCCAGAACAAAAAGTTTTCCCTATACATACTCATCTATAAAAAGTTAATTAGGAATAGAGTGAAACAAAATGAAAAGAAACACAGGAACAAAGAAGACAGGGAATTTCAGAAAGAGAAGAATTCCAGGATAACAAGAAACAAAAGCTCCAGGAAGATGGCAGAGCAGCAGGCCCACGAGGAAGGCACAACAAAGAGTGTGATGGAGCACCTGGGAGGCACTAGAGATGCTGTGAAGAAGGCATCTGCTTCTTCCACCAACAAGAAATGGAAAGACAGCTAGAAAACTAAAAAGCTGTTATGAGAAAGTCAGATTCCAGCATAGTCAAAATATAACATGCCAGGATCCTAGCAAATGACAGAATGGTAAAGAAAGCAAATTCATCTGACCTTGGTGCCTGGAACTTTCGAGGGACACAGTTCTAACTGCAGAGGCATCCATGACTCTCTTGCCCAGGTTTTCCCAAAACACAAAGTCTAAGACAGGAGGATGTGAAGAGGTCATTTATTTTGGGAAGCGATCCCAGGAGACAGGAGGGGAGGACTGGGAAGAGTTGAACAAGGATGGAGAGAAAGTCAAGTCAAGGGTATATGACAGAGCTGATCCCCACTGCGACAGCCCAGACTTCACCCCACTGAGGACTCCCCGAGAATCACCTGCCTGGGGGAGGAAGACTGGAATATGCACCCATTGGCTTCCATCCCTCACTGATCAAGGGTTGCCCCAGGGCCCTGACATTTCCAGGTGTCTCGCTACATCAGAATGGCTGATCAGGAGGCTTCCCAGAAGCAGCAGCAGCAAAGTCCCAGGACAGATATTGGGAAATACATTGCACACTATTTAGAACTGAACATTCCATGCACATGTCATATTTTATAAGAACTGTAAACGAGAGACGCAAGTAGTATGTAGATCACCATAATTTTGACTCTCAGCTTTCAAAGCATAAGATGGAATCACACTCTTTGGCCCCCTTGGAGTTGAGTGGGCCCATGTGATTAGTTCTGGCTAGTGAACTGAAGTGAAAGTCGTATCTCATTTCCATTCAGGGCATCAAATGCTGATGCAAGACACTCTGGAGCATTCTTTTCTTCTGCTGTAATGAACAACAATACTGCACATAGTAGTAGATGCCCAGTAAAGAGGACCCAGCACAGAGGCTCCAGTCCACCACAGTAGGCATGAAAGTGAAAGAGAAATAAGCTTTTGTTGATTAAAGCTACTGAGACCTGGGGATTGCTTGTTATTGTAGCCCAATCCAGCCCTTCCATACTGATACAATGAGGAAAGTCTTTATAATGCTGTGGGAGGAAGCCAGTGTATTACACACACATGCACGTGTGCAACGATTACACTGTATATAAAAACTAAACCTATCCATAAGAAAAGAATGACAACACACTGAGTGCTAACAGTGTTTTACACTCAGTTGACAGAATTCTGAGAAAAGTTCTTACATTTTCTCTTTCTAAACTTTACATAATGAGCATGTATTATTTATGTAAAACAAACAGAACAAACATTAAGAACTCAAGTGAGGAAAAATGGCGAATCCAGGAACGGAGATTGGCAGGCGGGACATTTTTGCTTTGTGCTTATTATGAAGACTAAACCCCTGTACCTTTTTCACTTGATAAAATATGCAAATCTCCTTTCAGCTATCAGGGTCCTAAATGCTCAAAAGTTTACATCAGTTTTATAATTTGCATATTTTAAAAGTCTTCTAAACATTCAGGAAAGTTTTCAGGTAGCTTGGGCTGTTTCTACCCCTTGCTTACAACTCTCCCAACAACTTACAGACCTTTGGCTAATGGAGATTATTTTTCCCTAAAGAGAAACGAATCTTAGAAAATCCAGCTTCCAGAATTCAACAACATGAAGATGGCGCACACACCCCTGAATACTCACACCCCACCTACACACACACAAGCACACACAACACACATGACAGGTCAGTACTTCAAATCTATTCTGAGACCAGTCACCCAATTTCTTTCATGTCCCTCTAATCTATTTTCCAGACAGCAGCCAGAAGGATCCCCAGGAAGTTCCCTCAGTTCAGGTAACTTCCTGCTTCAATACTCTGGGATTCTCACTGTACTTAAGGAATGAAATCTCAACTCCTAATGGATGGCCTGTGAGGCCCAGGTGACCCGTCCCTGTCCAGCTCTCCCGCTGACCCATTACACACCAGCCACGATGACCCTCTGTGGCCCATGAACACACCAAGCTATTCTTCCACCTCAGGGCCCCTGTGCTTGCTGTTCCCCCTTCCTGGAATGCTGTTCTCTGGTCTCTTTGCAAGGCTTCCTTCTTCCCATCCTTCAGGATTCAGCCTAAATGCCACTTCCTCAGTGAAGCCCTCCCAAACCATCCAGAAAGAGTCCATCCCTGTGATTCTCCCATCACCCTGTTCCTTCCCTTCAGAGAATTCACAGCAACCCTATTTCTTTTATTTTTCTGTTCAGGTGTTTACCGCCTGAGCTTGTTACCAAAGGCAAGTTCATGTGCCCACCGCACCATGAGGCCAAACTGAAACATCGAAGTCTGGAGCAGAGAAAGGTTTACTGCAAGGCCAAGCAAGGAGGATGGGGTGGCTCGCGCCCAAGAAAACCCTGCACTCCCCAAAGGGTTTCAGCAAAGCACATTTAAAAGCAGGCAAGGGAGGGGGGTCTCAGGGTATGTGATCACCTCGTGCACAATCCTCTGATTGGCTGATGCTGAGGTAACAGGGCAGTCAACACTATCAACCCCTGGGCACCAGGAGGTCTGGGGGCTACACACTCTCAATCATCAAGCAGTTAATTTCTTCCCTTTGGTGGTGGTTTTTAAGCATCTGAAAAACTCAGGAAATATACATGAGATACTATTTTCTGGGTGCTTCAGAGAGGAGCTACAGCAGAGGATATGGGGAGGGGTCTGACCCTAGAAGGCCCCACAGGGTCCTGCTCGGTTACAAGGTCTTTGTCTGGTTCCTGTATCCCCAGCATATAGAACGGTGTCTGTACATAATAAATGCCTGATACATGTTTGTTGAATGAATATGACAGGCAGACCGTGTGCTGGCTGTGGAAGGGCTAACGGGTGTGCAGCAAGCACTGAGGAAGAGGAGGGCAGGCCATCAGGGGCGGATTCCAGGCAGAGAAGGTGCTGGAGCAGTGCTCGGGGCTCACAAGGTGGGGTGGGGCCAGCGCATGGGGAGCTCAGGATGCCCAGAGGCCCAGGTGAAATCTCACCCTCTCTGTACCCTGGAGATGAAGTCCCAACCCTGCTCGGGAGCTGGGGAGAGAGCGACCCCCTCAGCTGCCTCTGCCTGGGGCGGGATAAAGCCTGTTTCAAACAGGAGACCGGCCAGCACACCTGGGCTCCGGCTCCAGTCCCACGGCCTGTTATCAAGCCGTTTTACAGCCAGTGGAACCTTGTACTTTTACCCTGTCACCTGCCATCAGTGATCTCTCCCACCAGCTCTGAGAGGTCAATCACTGTTATTATTTTTCAGCTCTACAGCTGAGAACTGAGGAGCGTGGAGGCTAAGTGACTGTCAGAGTTAGCAGCCAGACAGGACTGGAACTCCAGCATCTGCGGTCACACGTACAGCCTGGGGCCCACAGCCTTCATGTCTCGGGTGCTCAGGCCAGGAGGCCCTGTGGGGTCTGGATGAGTCCGCGTGGCTCCCCCACCTCCACCCCCACCCCTGGCTGTCCCTCTCTGTCCCTCCTTCCTCCACCTGCCCTCCTCTTCCTCCTTCTTCTGATGTCTCTCCCTCCCTCTCTCCCTCTCTCTCTCTTTCAATCTGTCTTCCTTTTTCTCCCTCCTCCACTCTCTCTAAACCTTCCTGGCTCTTTAGATTCAAAACTTCCCATCACCTGCCTTCAGACAGGAGAACACTTGCTTCTGCTCCTTGACACTGTCAGTGAGGTCTGTAAACTCCTTCCTTAGGCGAGCCAAACCATGAACAGCCTGAGGCGGGGCTGTGGTCCCCAGAGCGACAACACAGAGCCGTCTCCCAGGGTCGGCCCATGGTAACTGAAGTCTGATGCTCATGCAGGGGCCCTGCTCCCACCTCTCCTCCTGGGAGCTCCAGACAGAGGGCTTCCTCCACCCCAGGTCTGCTCCCGGCCTGGCAGGCTCCCCCATCCACAGCTCTGCCTGCCAGGAATACTAAAAAGGGCCCTTCCAGATGCACCGAGACGGCCAGACAATTCCTCGCAGCCTCCGGGGGGCCGGCTGAACAGGGCTGGAATCCAGGGCCTCAACGGGGCGGGCCAGCTCATCTGCAGGCACCAGACCAGGCTCCGGCTCCCACGGGACAGGGACGGGGACAGGAGGCTGCTGGCTGAGGAGGCTGGAGGCTCCAGGCTCCCCATCCTGACGGCATAAATCAGCCAGTGTGGGTTCACAGCACGAAGGCCCAAGGTAAGTTTGGAGGAGATTAAATTAAAAAGCCAAAGCTTCCAAGCACCAGGAGGCCCTGACAACCATAAATTCACCTGTGGAAGACCTCGGAGAACAGCAGGCCAGCCAGCTTTCTCCAGGTGACTGATGAACGCTGGCCTCTGTAAGGACAGGATTCAGCCACACACAGGCCTTGGAGGGCCCTGGTTCCAAGCAAGGCCCAGTGAGAGCATCAAGGGGCACCTCAGAAAAGAAAGCCTAATGGGTGGGAGGTACAGCTCAGTGGTATAACGTGTGCTTAGCATGCACGGGGTCCTGGGTTCAATCCCTAGTATCTCCATTAACCTCCCCTCAAAAAACTAGAAATAGTAAAATACATTTAAAAAAAAAAACAAGAAAGCATGCCTGAAGTGAAGGGGGTGTGTGGGGGCTGTGGGGTCAGGAAAGGCCAGCTCAAACCCCAGCTCCATGGCTCACAAGCTGTGTGACCTCAGGCAGGTCACCTCAGATCTCTTTCCTGGTTCAGAAAATGGGGTAAAATCACAGGGACTTTGCAGAGTCACTGTTTGCACCTGCCCCGGAAAGCACCATGCAAAATGGTAGCCATGACAACAAAGAAGTTGTTGATGATGTAAGAAAGTAAAATCAAGAGCCACAGAATGAATATTAAAGAAGGAGAATGCAAGACACTCACTCTGCACAAGGCGGCATCCTTTCAGTCTTCAAGATAAGTCTATGACAAGATGCCATCAGGGTTCCATTTGAATTTGGAGAACTGGAGGCTCAGAGAGGCAAAGTAACTTGCCCGAGGGCACACAGCCGGTCATGAGTGGTGCTGGAATTCAAACCTGGGCAGCCAGGCTCCTGCAGGATGGTAAACACTGAACTCCCCTAACTCTCAGAATCTGAGAGTCAGAAGGAACACAGGGATCATTTTCCCCACATTCATTTCAAAGAAGGAGACCCCCTAAGCCCAGAGGGCAAGAGAATAGCTCAGGCACACGGGCAGACAGTGACTGGATAGCCAAACCCAGGCCATAGCTCCTTAGAGCAAAAAGCACCTGACTCTTTGTGATCCTAAGGGTCTTCTGTGTGGCTTAGACAGCCCCCAAATTTCTCATATGAAAATGAGCCCACATTAACAGTCATGCAAGACACAGGTGCAGGGCAGTGGTGGGCTAAGCAAAGTGAACCAGGATGCTTCCGAAGATGACCCCCAGGGTAGCCTCCCAGGACCCCTCTTCTCCCCACTACCAGCCATTATGAGGGAGGCTAGGCGGCAGGGCCCTCCAGGATTCCAGGGCAGGGGCCAGAGCCAGCCAGCCCCACCCATCCCCGATGCTGGAAAGAAGCCCCAAGGAGCCTGACGACAAACTGAAATCTGGGACTTTGTCACAGACCCCTGACTGCCAAAATCAAATCTTCCATTTGCAGTTAAAGACTCCCTTTGCTTAAAGCCATGGAGAGGCAGCAGGGCGCAACAGGTATAGACTCAAATCTTGGAGCCAGACTGCCAAGGGCCCAGTCTCAACTGGCAGGCCCTGGCCACGTTAGCCAGCCTCTCTGCCTCAGTTTCCTCATCTGTAAAGTGGAGATAATTGCACCTACTTCATAGGATCATTCCGAAGCTTCCATGGCTTCATATGAAGAGAGCACACAGAATATCCCCCCACCACAAGTAAAATAAAAGACTGTTAAACAGAAGGCTCTCCATGTGTCGGCCCATTCTTCAGAAAGGTGACTTTTTCCCTTTCTGAAGGCTCCCTTGCCCTGTGGGGCAAGAATCTTCAAAGACTGCCCTGAAGCCTCAGGATCTGCTCCTAACCCGATGGAATATGTCCTCCCAAGGATGAAAAATTGACTCGATACTGCTGAAGTTGACTCCATAGTTTGAAGCAAACCAAATTATATGTTTAAGCCAAAAAACAGCCAAAAAACAAAAAAACGTCTAGGGTAAATGATAAGCACACAAATGTCTACAAAGGCCATGTTTTAAGTGCTCACACGCTGGGCCCCTGGGCTTAGCTGCACGGCCGGCACTCCGCAACTGCACATCCAGCTTTCAGAAACTTTTAAGTGGTTTCATGTTTTGGTTCCCCTCACCTACCCATTGGCCTGCTTATAGTGTGAACTGGCTACATTCATTCTGATAGATATTTTTCTTGACACCCACTAATACTCAGCCCTGCAGCGTCCCTCGCTGGGCTGGATGCTGGCATACACAGGATTTATGCTAGCTCTTTGAAAAATCCCCAAATCAGACAGCACAAACCTCTCCCTCGTGCCATTGTCTGTCCTGGGTGAAGGCAGCATGACAGTAACACCCACCCGAACACACACACACACACACACACACACACACACGGGCATTTCTCCATAATGATAATGTTAAGTCTTTACAACATGAGCAGGGAGGATGATTAAATCTATCCTCTATATCCCCGATCCAAAAACCAATGGTAACAATTTCCTGTATGCATGTGGAATCCTATAGCTCACAAGATAATTTCAGACCCACCATCTGCTTTAAATGTCATGACACCTCGTGTAATCAACAGGTCTGAAATGGTGTCCTGCTAGCCACAGATGAAGGAAGTATGGATCAGAGAGGGGAAGCAATTTTATAAGGACACACAGCAAGCTGGAGGAGGACCAGACCCCACTCATTAGTCTGCCTACGCCAGTGTGACGCTCCCCACAGCCTTTTCCCTCCCTGCCCGGGGCTTCTTTTCTGAGAGCACAAGAGGGTTGGTTGATAGGACAACCTGCTTCCCAGCCATCCACAGTTTGCCTAAACTAGTTTTCCACCCCTACCTCCAATCCTCCCCTTCACAAATGGTGTTTCCCACCCACCCCTGCTCAAACAGTCTCACTCCTGTTTCTGCAAATCCAGCCCTACCAGGGCCAAACAGCCCTTCATGGGGAATACTCTCTGACCGCCCTCACCCCAACAGCAGCAGCCCCCGGAGACACCGCCCCTCCGTATCCCCACAGCACTTGATTCCTCCTCACTGGGTCATTATTTCCGGTCTTGGCAGTTCTCCTCTGCTACACTGGGGGCACGGTGAGGACCAGGGTGTGCCTGCCTTTGGAAGCTCCCACCGGCCTCACATGGTGCCTGCCGCAATCACTGTCCACATCCCTGGAAAGAAGATCTACGTGTATCATGTGGAGAGAGGTTTACCTGTGTGAGGTCAACCCTCTAGAAATCCAAGAATGTGAACAGAATGTAAAATCGTTGCACAGGGTCCAGGTAGAGTTGCCTTAAACCCAGGCAATGCTCGAATCTGTGAATTAAAACAAAAGTCACGAACGAGGCAACTTAAAGCATCATCTAAACATCAGGCCTTAAGATACAACCTGAAGGTCTCCTGCCTCTCCAGGTCTCGGGGCTGCATCACAAAATGTCCCTTTCACTCCAGGCCCTGAGTTAGCATCAGGGACACACGGGGCTCATACCCCAGGCCCTTGGAAAAGAGACACACAACCAGACAATGACAAAATAATTCCAAAACCCTCGAATGGGGCACATCTGGGTGATGAAAAAGCACAAAATGGAAAGGTTTCCAGGAGGGAGAGGATGGGCTAAAACATGAAGAGGATGGCATTTACCATGCAAATCTGTGTACGTGTGACTCTGTATGTGTATGTGTGTGTTTCAGATGGAGCTAGTAGCAGTTAAAGTGCTAAAGGGCACAATACTAACATTTCCAGACAAAGCAAAAGATTCAACTAATCATCCAAATAATTTTATCCCAAGTTCAGACAATATCCATGGTGGGAGGAACTTCTGGTGTTAGAGAGACAAAGCATCCTTTTCATAGAATGTTCTGATGCCACATGATCACACACATTCATGACCAAGCTTCAAGTTGACTTACCTACTGTTACCTCTAGGGGATAAAAAGATAAGAAAATCCAAGTTCTCTGAACCTCAGCTTAGGTTAAAACAGACCTCACGGGGTCTGCTGGGGGTAGATTCCATGAGGTAGGGTAGCCAGAACACTTTTTGTGATGAAAACCACATAGCAGACTCTTGATAACTTCTAACATAAATGCTGGGAATCAGCACAGCATTCGGTGGGGGAGCTGGAGCTTGCAGATGCGGGTTCCAATCTTAGCTCCACCTCTTACTGGCCATGACCTTAGAAGAAGCCAGGTAGCTTTTCTAAGCCTCCGTCTCCTAAGCTGCAGAATGGGGATCCTAATGCATACCTCATAGTTCTAGTGATAAAATGAGGTTATACGGTGAAATTTTTACCACAGTACCGGTAATCAAGTCTCAGGAAAGCAACACTAGTACTGTGTGTTACTTTCGTCAGATAGTTTGTCTATTTCAAAGGTGGGTTAGGAAACTGAGTTCATAATCCACGTGTCCACAGACACCCAGGCACTGGAAGGAGGGGGAGGGCACAATATGAGAAAGGCTTCAGAATTCTGGGTCTGCTTATTTCAACACAGCTGCCTCCCTAGGGCTGACTCTGGGTCACAGCTGCCCCTGACAACCTGGCAATGTCATCAGAGTGGGGGCAATTCTTAGCTAGATGTTTCAGGTTACATATTTAATATATTTAAATCCGAAAGACCACCAGCTTCTCGTTGGAGGTCACTGACACACAAACACACAAAACGCACGTACGTACATCCCAGAGGGGAACCCAGACAGGTTTACAAATGTGTGTAACAAGTGCTGGAGAATGAAATATTCAGCCGACCTAATTTTTACATTGGAAATAGGAGACATCAGGATATTTTCAATAAATCTCACAAAATACTCACTTCATTTCGACATGAAGATGTAATGAGTCAGAGAAAGAGAGGAGCCGAGTACAGGAGACAGGGTCAGCCAGCTGCCCACCTCCCTTTGGCGCTTCCCAAAGGTCACTGCCTGCAGAAATCTCCCATCTACACCTGTGGCCACCGGCATCTTGGTGTGAGGGCACTTTCTGATCATGGGGGCAGAGCAGGCTGGACTTGAGAGCTGATGAAGAAACATCCCAGCTTCCTTGTCCCTTGGTGGGTAATTATGGTGTGTCTGACACAGTCTCTCGATAAGTCCATAGCAGTCTCAGCCTCCAGTTGCCCACAGCAGGAACCCGCTTGTTAACCCCACCTTCGTGGGCCTTCCTCCCCTGTCTGTCATATGACCCCCCTCCCTGGGTGCTTCCTGGGATCACCTCTAGAATAAACTACTTGCATCCAGGTCCCTATCTCAGGTGTGCTTTGGGGAGAACCAAATGGAGACCAAGAGAGAAAAACAGGAAAAGAATAGAGAAAGAGGGCCGGACAGCCAGAAGAGGAGTATAATCAATGGGAAGGTCACCCTGGAGGTGATATGAAGGGAGATGAAATGAGGGCTGAGCGGGAAAAAGAAAAGACCAGAAAGGACATGTCAGCTTCCTTGGCGAAGGGGATCCTGTTTCCCACCACCTCTCCTGTTCCAATCTGGCAAACCACCAACCCCACAAATTCACGCATTCCCCCCTCAAAGGCTTAGACATCCCCCGCCCCCCCCCAAGTGGTGGTCAGTCAACACTGCCCTCCTGTCCCTGGGACTGGGTCTAGCAGCCAATGCAGAGGACAGAGTCTGGCCCCACGGCTCCCACCATCCAGACCTCCCAACCGTCAGGCTCCACCCTGCTCCAAAATCACTGGGTAGAGACTCGGCCAGAATAACTACTCCAGGAGTGTAGGTACAATAGGAGCCTACACGCCTGTGAAAGGCACTCTGGTGGGGACAAATCTCCTTCCCAAAAACATGTTCTGTTGCAAGGGACAGCAAGAGGCAAATTTTAGAAGCCTTGCTGAGAGTCTTTGGAGATGAAAACAGAGATTAAACAAAGCCATAAGAAAGGACGATTTCCACCCTTGCCCTGGAATCCCAACTTGGGACGCCTCATTCTTTGATGTTACAAAGCTTTATGTAAACCCTGCACCCTCAGGGAGGGGCAGTGTCACCCCCAAGGGGCGAAAATTGTTCTTGGGAGACGCAAGATAGTCTTAGATGTCATAAGGGTTTGGGGCTTCTCCGAAGTTCAAAATCTTATTCCATTTAATTTCACGGAGAGGGGGGATTAGTGGGGAAAAATATCAAAAAAAAAAAAAGGCTCTTAGGAGAATGATAATGGCGGGGGAAAAAGCTTGAGAAACAGTGATATAATGATGAAAAGCCTATTCTGGATTCATTTTCAACTCCTCTTAGGAAATAACATGCACCACAATAAGAATTTAACTGCTATCTCTCATCTAATATCCTGCGGAAAACACACATCACAGAGAGATGCATGGGGAGCAGACGCCTTACACAGCACGTGTTCTCACCACACGCAACCGCACTTTGTGACTTTTCTGGCACTTTTCATAAATTCCAGAGGTTACTTTAATCTCCACTGCTCTGTAGTAAGGCAGCAGAAATAAAGAAAGATGATCGATCGTTATTCTGAAGTCGATGCAAAGACCTGTTGTTGGCATGGCTGGTCCTGGGTCACAGAATAAAGCTCTAAAAATGTCAGCATTAGGATTCTTACCCTATCCGACCATCACCTGGAATGCAGCTCCCAGCACAAGACACAATAGGGCCTTTGATGAGATTTTGGTGAATTTCCATAAATTCATCATGTCCAAATGGAACTCACCTTTTCCCACAAACCTTCTGTTTCCCCCCCGAGGGCCACCAACTACATCACTACTCCCTAAGGTCCCAGGCAAAAATTTTGGTGTCTCTGTGATCCATAACAGACCAGCTAAGAGCCCAGGCTTTGAAGTCTGCCACATCCAGGTTGAAAGCCCAATTCTGCCGCTTTCCAGCCATGACCCCAGGCAAGCTACCATATCTCCCCGCAAAACAGAAATCATAGCTACCTTCCTCGCAGAGTAGTGATGTGTTTTCAACAGAGTGAGAGATGCAACATGCTTAGCACAGCGCTGCGCGCAGAGTAGGCGCGCAAAAGGGGGACACTCTACTGCTGCCGCTGTCATCAACGCTGGGGGTGTCTTTACTCTCCGGGCTTCTAAAACGGCTGCAGAGCGTCACTGAAAAGCGTAACAGGGCAGACCGTGTGACGAAGTCTCACCCCAGCTCCATAACTCAATAAGGCAGACTCTTCGCAGAATTCATTCTCCTCATCTGTAAAACATGGGTCACATAGCAACATCCACCCTGCAAGGCTGCTGTGACTATTAAATGGATAAGACACGTGATGCCCACAGCAGACGCCCAATAGACAGTGCGGTGTCAGCCGCAGACTTAATTATATCCGATTTCAAATCATCCTCTAATTGTTTCTCCCATGAAACTATTTTCCAAGACCAGGCCAGTCATGGGTGCAAAATATCAAAGGGGGCCTTAGTTTCCAAGGCCCTCTTACCAAAAAGAAAATCAGGCATTTGCAAGAGAAACTTAGCTCTTGTCCAGCTGACTGAGTCTGAGAACATGGCCAGATGACCAGAGGAAGGGAGGGCGTGGTCAAGGTCAGGGGAAGGGGCTTTAGGCCAAGGCCTGCAACAGAAACACATTAGAAATACACTTTCTCAGGCCCCATTCCCAGCCTACTCAGTCAGGAACCCTGGCAGTGGAACCCAAACATCTGCTTTTCCAAACCCTTCATACGATTCCAGTGCACACTGAGTTTATGCCCCTGGTCTACACAGACGAAATCAGATGCTTCCAGCCTCATCTCTCCCCTACTACCTGCCCCTCTTCAAGAGGGCCAAGAGTTTCACTGACCCTATCAGGACTTCATTCTCATCTCTGCCTTTTCCTATGGACTCCCATTACACCAAATTCTTGATGTCAGCATCCTATAAGTAATGCAAAGAGGCAAAGTGAAAATAAATGTTAAATACAACAGCATATAACCATGGCTCATGGCAGGATTTCAGTTACAGCTGTTTCTCTCTCTCTTTGAACCCTGGTGGAAAGAGCTTTCTTGTTAGACGGTTGAGAAAGTCAAGCTTCAAGTAAATTCACTCTTAGACACTCCAGATGCTCATTTCCAACGTCTATCGGACATACTGAGGACTTCCATTCACAAGGATGCAACAGGCCCAGTGAAGGGAGGCAGATCACAGGAGAGGCCACTCCAGACAGAATGCACCTGGGTGATCCAAGGCTACCCTGGACCAGACAAGAGACAAGGCAACAGAGAAGCCTCGTGTAGCGGGCACAGCATGGCAGCCACTACACTGCTGGGCTACCCTAAGCAAACACCTGCTCTCTCTGGGCCTTGTCAGTAAACCCGAATCTTAAACTGCTTCTCCCAAGATCCCTTCTAGCCCCTTTCTGGGTCCCAAAGTTCCATAAAACATCAAAAAGAAGATAAAGGGTTAACATTCCTTCCCCTCCTCAGATTTCTTCTAGTTTAGAAAGAGTCATGTGTGTGGGGAAAATGAAAATTAAATTTTTAAAATAAATATTTAAAAAAATTTTTATTTTAACTTTTCTATTTCTGTTTCCACTTCAAGGGAGAGAAGGAAGCAGGCTGCTTTAAAGGATTTTTTCAAGTGAAAAAAGGATGCCAGCAGAGGGCTCAAAACCTTCAGGCAGGGTCAAGCCAGGGGGAAAAATAGTCTCAGATTGATATGCAGTGAGGGGTGTGTGGGAGACAGCTAGTCTGCAGAGGGTGGACATTTCATCTTCCCGGCTATTCATCACCTTTAGAAAAGTTTGCTGGAAGAAAAAGGCAGCAAGGAAAAGAAGAAAAACATGCATTTACCAATCTGCTTGACTCATCCCTCCTGAAAACTAACAGGGCAATACAGCTTGAAGAATTCCAGGTCCTCTGATTAAAAGAATAAAGTAAAACAGGAGATGCTATCTTCCACTGGGTTTTTTTCTAAGTTGTAATAAATGATGTAACGGAAAAAATTGAAATGACTGTCACTGAACACTAGGTTTGTGGTTAATGTCTCAACAGTCAGTTGGAGTCAGCTGCAACGCACAGGCACTTAGTTCTCAACCTAAAGGGTCGATGTCACAATTACATGATGCCAGCAGAAATTAAAACAGGTTTACTCATGAGGGTTATCTAAATGCAAGGAGTAAAGGGAAGAATCTTAAGGAATTTGGCTTCTACACGTTGGTTACAAGACTCCAGAAAAACCTTTTAAATCTCTTAACATTAGGGGTGTGTATGTGTTTAAATAAGTGGCAAGAAATAACACCTTAATCTGGCATCTTTGATATTTGCTTATTTAATATATTTGCTTATTAAAAATGTCAGAGGCCATCAGTGAATTAATATTGGGCAATTGCTCCATACAGAGAATCATTCCCAAAGATCACTGTCTTGGAGTAACTGCAGGCAAGGAAAACTAAAGAAAAGGAAGTGGGGCAGACTGTAGTTCTCCAAAGATGGCTGCAACCATCTCTCCCAGGTCATGTATTCTTCTGCAATGTGATCTTGACACCCTCCATCAAGACGTAGAGCCCATATGTCCACCCCCTTGACTCTAAGAGAGGGGACCCCCTAACTAATTTGACCAATAGAATATGGCAGAAGGAATGCTGGGCTGGCTCCCAGGCATAGCTCTTAGCTGGCCTGGCATCTTGTGTCCCCTGCCTCCGGGAACACTAGTTTCTCAGTGAGAAGGATGAGCCACACAGAGAAGTGGCTTGTGGG
The DNA here is from genome assembly GCF_036321535.1 of Camelus dromedarius. Lineage (NCBI taxonomy): Eukaryota > Metazoa > Chordata > Mammalia > Artiodactyla > Camelidae > Camelus > Camelus dromedarius. The sequence goes on along the minus strand of NC_087453.1, from coordinate 13,566,258 downwards.
TACTCTGGCCAATCCAAAGCTGATGTCCAGCATCAACGGCCACTCATGTGAGGGAGCCACCCTGGACATCCAGCCCAGTTGAGCCTTCCAACAACTCCATTCCCAAAACCATTTGTCCATAATCTCATAACAGGCCTGACGAAGGAACTGCCCAGCTGAGTCCAGTCAACTCGCGGCACAGAGAGAAATAATAATACATTGCTGTTAAGTTCCTAAATTCTGGGAGGATTTGTTACACGGCACTGAGTAACTGTAACATATAACTTGAGAGACAGAGTTGGGTGGGGACTTAAGGACAGATAAAGAATCTGCCCTCTGGAGGGTCTTCCATCAGAGTTGTCTATATCTGCTAAGGAGGACCTCTTCAAAAAAAAAAAAAAGCACTCCACAGCATGGAGGCGAGGGTGGGGGACAGACAATGTGCTGAAGCCAACGATGTGAAAAACAAAACAAACATCCTACCATACACACCATTTTAAAGGTGCTAAAATCACTGCTCTGAGACTTGCAATGCGACAAGCAAAACAGAACTTTAAAAGTCTGAAATCAAAAAAGCCTTTTAAAAAACCCAAATAACCTTATCTTCTCTAAGTCTGCATTTTAAAGTAATAAGAAATGCACTAGCCAAATGCACTGCCTCTGGCACCAATCTAGGGTAAAGTAGTTAAATTCCAAGGCTAGACCCCACCACCCCACAGTAATTGGATGGCCATACCTGAGGAGTTGGCTAAGGAGGTCAAGCCCTTACTGAGTTTTCCTATTTTCTTGGAGTTTTTTTCCCCCCCTTTTCCTTTCTCTGCTGTTTTCCTTACTCTCCAGTACATAAGAAAGCACAGTCAGGAAGCAAACATCATTATTCAGGGACAGTGGTCATGTGAACAACATAGCAGAACAGGACAGGAAAGGGACTGGAGTTCCTTACAGAGGACAGTCATAAACAGAGCATACTGTGGCTGGATGAACCTCCCAAACAGCAAAATGGATCCGGGGCCCAGTACACTTGCTGATTGCTCAGATGGAAAGTGATGGCCCATGCTATTTGAAACTGACCAGACCTGAAGGTCTCAAACACGTCCAAGGCTCAGGAACCACAGGCACCCAGCAGAAGCCTGGTGGGGAATCTCACCTCTGAGCTCATAGCTGTGGGACGTGACTTCACTCCCTACCTTGGAACCCTTAAGACTTGACATTCCTAGTCAGTATATTTGCGCTAATTTTTCTCACCCAATATTTATTTAGCACCTACTATGCCAGAGGCTGAGGATATGGTAATGAACAAGTCAGACCTGGTCCTCCCCTTCACTTGGTCAGACAAAGTGAAAAAGATAAGTAACAAGCAAACCAAAAACAAGACATTACAGACAATGATAAGTCAATACAGGAAAAACAACAACAACAACAACAAAAAAAAACAAAACAAAAAAAAACCAGGAGATGTGGCAGAGAGGGAACAAATGGGAAAGGCCAGTTTAGGCTGGGTGGCTGAGGAAGACCTCAGTAAGATGGCTGCATTCAAGCTAAGGCCTGAAAGGGAAGGGACTTGGAGAAGCAACATTCCAGGCAGAGAGCTCAGCATGTGCAAAGGTCCTGAAGCTAAAAAGGAACTTGGCATGTTCTAGGAATTTTAAAAGACTGGTGCCTAGATTATAGAAAAGTAGGAAAGAGAGAGGTGGGAGATGAGATGATAATGATGGCAAGGCTTTGATGCAGAATGGTAAAAAAAAAAAAAAAAAAAAAAAAGTCTGAGTTTCAGCTCTGTAGCAATGGGAAATACCTGGAGAATTTTATATAGGAAAGTGACTACAGCTGGTTGATTATTTTAAAAAATTTCCCACAGTTAGGACGGTGGTTACCCTTAGAGGGAAGAGTCACTAGGAAGGAACAGACAGGAACATCTAGAGTGCTGATAACATCCCATTTCTTCACCAGTGTGCTGTTTATCTGGCCGTCTTCATTTTGTTAAAATTCATCAAGTGGTATATTTAGGAGACATGTCCATTTCTGTATATATGACATATTTCAAGAAAACATTTGCTAAAAATTACTCCGGCTCCTCCCAGGAAATTGACTTCATATCTCCTGGCATCTGGGAAAGGCACTCCACTCCTCCACCAGCCTCAGTAACTCAAGCCCCACCCTGGGCAGCGCCACCCCAATCAGGCCAATATGGGTGAAAAATTCAGATAACACAAGAGACAGAAATGTTTATACAACAACAACAAATCCATCAGGTATTTACAAAGCACCTGCTATGCCTCAGTTGTTGGGAATGGCTGGGAAAGAGCAAACAGAAGGCTGAGAAGGGCAGGACAGGATGAGTTACATGGATGGGGAGAGTCAAGGATAAAGGGTAAAGATGCAGCCAGAGAGGCTGCTGGGGACCAGACATTAGCAAGCAACTGAGACCCTCCAAGAAATCTGGGCACAGAGGGTCCCCACAAAAGCCACAGGAGTGAGTCCCTGTTCACACTACTCTGACCACTCCCGGGGAATGGTTTCACAATGGTACTTCTTTAGTTCTTTGCTGAAGATCTAGACATCCACATCTTTCAGTCCTTTGCAGACTGCTTAAAGAAGAAAAAAAATTATTAACCCGGTGAGAACTAAGACCTTAAAAGCAGAGAGCTGGAGAGCCCAAGTCCTCATCTGGAAAGGAAAAGAATAAATTGATCTTGAGAAAAATTTATACAATAGATTACACTGAGAATTAATCACCTTTTGAGAAACAGGTCAGGCTAATTACTCCTGGAGTGGGCAAACAGCTCTTGAAATGAGCTCCTAGTTGTCAGACTCTCATGCTTAGCAGAGTCAGCCTTAGCATCTGTTTGGCTAATAAAAACTTACTTGCATGTTATGGTTCAGTCCCCAAGGGACATCGTCTCATCACCAGGTAAAACATTTAACATTTCCTTAAAAAAGACATTCTCTTCTGACCCAGCTCCCAATTCAGATGGGAAGTCTCCAACCCCCTTGAATGGAAACACGTCTTCATGGGTAGAAGGAGATGCAACAAAGAAACCCAAATGACATCTATTGACTGAGCAGAAACTAGACCCACACTCTGATAACAGAGGACCAGCACGTTCTAGTAGCACACGAAATAATGACATCTCATTTCTTTCAAATCTATGAGTGGATGATTTTTATTTGATTGGCTACAAGGCAAAATGGTGAGAACACTGGTAAGCTACACTTCAGTGAACATGTATCCAACCTAGAAGACAAACTCAGTCTACCCAAGACCAAAAGTTGAGAAGAACTATGGATGGGCAATGTGGAAATATGGAAATGGGGCTCTTCCAAGCTTACAAACAGTGAGACAAAATTTCCATATGAGATAATGAGAATACACTTGCCTTAACAATCGGAAATTGCTCATTGCTTTCCATTCCATCCTGTTCCATGTTATGCAATACAAAGGGCACCTAAGGGTCAGAAAACTGGATGGAGAAATAATGAAATCTGAGGCTGTGCGGAAAAGAAAAGACAGGGGTGAAAAGAAAGGAAGCAAGTCAGGAAAATGGAGGATCCCTTTCGAAGATCCTAGTGTGAATGGAATGAAAAAGAATGAAAACAAAACCAATATGGAGTGCAAAGAAGTTCCACCCTTTTGGATGAGCCTGTTCTGGTTCGAAAAGGATAACTTCATAAGTGAAGTGAAACTCAAAAGTTGGGATTCATGCACAACTTTCATTAACCCCATATGGTCCAAGGAGTCTTTCAAAATAAGGACAGTTGCTGATTTTTTGACCCCTGGATGTTGGGGTTCTGGAGATAACACACTCGTGGAACAAATGTGTCTCCTGCTTTAATTAAACTCCTTCTCTCATCAAGGGAAGGGAAAAGAATCCCAATCTAACATCTCATCCATGTTGAACTCTGCTGTCTCTCTTCTGTTTCCAAAGGAATTTGACTTATTAAAAAAGTAATGAGCTATTAATTAACTCTCCACTCATACAAAGCTGTTTAATTCTCAGTCTAATTAGCAGCAATCTGTTGAAGGATTCTAATGATTATTTTAAATTTGCTAACAGAAACATCTTTTCACTTTTCATAAGTTATTTATAGAAGAACTCACATTGGATCCTGCTTGGTTTTTCAATTTGAGAACGTTTTACTAAATGCTCCACTCTTCTCCCATCTCTGTGTGACAGGGTTTAGAACTGTCACCCTTGGAAAGCCCAGAAATACTATCGCAGGTCAGCTACGTGGCCAGGCACTCTTCTGTCTTTGAAAGAACCGCCAAAGTATGAGTTACATGGGGAGGAATTATGTCCTTCTAATGCCATTCTCAGGGAAGAGGCAAAACTCAAGTATGAGCCAAGGTGGACCTCAGGCTTCTGGCAGAAAGACTGAAGGCTTGGAGTTACCGGTGGGGTTGGATGTGGTAGGAAGGGAAACACACTGTGACACGCACAGAAATGCCTTTCTCATAACTGATGTAACCAAGAGCATGCCTGAACCTCCTTTTAAGAAACCACACACACTGAATCACGTTTCATTTCTGGGTAGCACTGCTACTGTAACACTACAGTAAAACGTAAGAATATCAAATGATATTTTACATGCATATTCTCTGCATTTCCGTATACCTTATAAGTTTCTAAGTACATGTTAATGTAAAGGACTGTCTACTCCTAACCACAGATCAAATAAATACACACACAGGCACAAACACACAGACACTCCCCATAAAATAAAATGTGTTTCTACAAGGCATTTTATTCCTCCCTATAAAATATAAGAGATTAGATTATTGCTGATGTGACACTTTCTCTCCTTCTAGAAGATCTAGGGTGGAGTAAACCTACTTCACAGTTAGGATCAGCACTGAGAAATATCTGTAGAAATGGTGGAGGGATGAATTAGAAGATTCATTAGCTTTCCTCTAACATCCTAACATCCGAGGGGAAACCGCTTCCTATACCGTCCCCCACCTCTCCTCCTTGGTACATGACAATGCAGCATGCATAATGGTTAAGAAAACAAATTCTATAGCCAAAGTGCCTAGGTTTGAATCCCAGCTCTGTACTTACTAGCTGTGTGCCTTTGGGCAACATAACGAATCTCTCTGTGCCTTGGTTTTACTCATCTAAAAAATGGGAATATTCGTAAGGCTGTTGTGAGAATTAAATGAATTAATATTTCTAAAGCCTGGGACACAGTACATACTCTGTTATTTCTAAATAAAATTAACTCTAGCTAGGCACTTCTCCCTAGGAAATATGTAGAGCTGGGGCCACCACAAGGCCATTATCCCACTAACAATAGTACTAAAAAAAAAATCCAGAAGCTCAAATTACAGAGAACATTTGGTCTCAGTGTAAAATTTCTTGAATGCATTTTTTTTTCTGTTTCTTTTCTGAGAAAACAGGTAGGGTGTTAAATGGCTTATATTTTGAGCTCTCACTAGTGTAACTATTTATTAAATGTCATGATTCATTAAAACGTTAATAATTCACTAGGTTTTTAAAAAATTAAACACAGGACCTTGAAAAAATTAAATTTAAATAAGTAAGTTGAATATTAATGGAGCAGGAAGCCTGGAGGAGTATGTTCTGGAAACTGGTTATTTATTTATTTTACAAAAAGAGTCGTATTTATAAATAGTATTGATAATAACAGTAATAATGGCCCGCATTTATGAAGCATTATCCACATGCCAGGCACCATGTTCAGTGGGCTACGTGCACCATCTCATTGCATGTGATGTGTGCAAATTCAAGCACACTGGTGGTCCTCTCCTCTCTGCATTACTTCTCTCTCTTCCATCCCCTTTCCCTAATTACTCGACCCCCGTAGCCAGTGCCCTGAGCAGGACAGTCGGACACTTCCTGGAAGGAGATGCCCAGTTCCAACATCCCTGCCCTAGAAGGTCATGCAGGAGCTAAGCAAGTATCCAGGAGACAGAGGGTACCAAGCAGATGGATGATGCTTGGTTCAGCCTTTAAATTGGGCGTCAAGGTCTTCTCAGGGGCCTGCGCATCCAGATTGTCAAGATCAGAGAACATACAGGCATTTGAATCCAAAGCCCCATCACAGAATGTTGTCCACTCTGTTCACATCCCCCAGTCAGAGATCCCGATTTCCCTCAGTTACCCCATCAGGGATTCCACAGAGCATGGCTCTCACCCAGGGGCGATTTTGTGCCCCAGGAGAATCTGGACACTATCTGGTGACATTTTCAGTCACCACAACTGGGAAGGGGAGAGTTTCTACTAGTATCTAATGAGTAGAGATCAGAGATGCTGTCAAAGATCGTACAATACACAGGACAGCCCCTCACAACTAAGGACTGTCCAGCCTAAAATGCCAATTCAATTTCCAATTTAAGCCAAGGATGAGAAATCCTGCTCTTGAATGGCATACAAATTGGGGTCCAGACAGGCCTGGCCATGGCTCTATTACAATGGTCAAAGAGCCTTGGGCAAGTAACAATCCCTGAGCCTTGCTTTTCTCATCTACGAAACAGAAGCCTGATAAAGTCATTTGAAAACTCCCCAAGCACAGCCCTGTGAACTTAGCGAACTACCAGCTATTATTACCACAGGTTTGTCCTCGAAGAAATCATGCAATCCACTTGCTGTCAATATTACCTCTAGATACTAGTTGGAAACCTTACCTTTGGGTAATGAATTCCAAACAATGAATCTGACTGATCCTTGCAGGGGACTGAACTCATGACTTTGGCCTCATTAGCACTAGATAAGAATCTACTGAATTGGCCAAAAGGAGGTATCAAAGAAATGCTCTTTCCAAGTAATAACACTTGCCATCTGACAACACAATCAGAGCACTCAACCTCAGGCTCTGCCGTCTGGAATCAAGAGCCTCAACTTCCCGCCTCCCAGATATCCCCATCGGGCTGCCATGTCTTAATGGGGATTATAAACCAGAGCACACAGGTGGTGGGGGATTAAATGAGATAAGACTAGCAAGATACTCAAGGCCTTGCTTTAAACTGTGTCCACTAGCTGTTGCTAACAGTAATGTCATAAAATTAGTAACATAATAGGACTGCACCGAAGTCCAACAGTTATTTACCAGACTCACCTGTGTGAGAATAAATGATGGCAATGCTCGTCCCACTTACCTTATTTACCCAGGTCAGACCTGCTCACGCTTCTTAGCTCACATATGATCTCCCCCAGGAAGCCCTATCTGATGGGCCCTCACCTCAGGGACACCTGCCACTCTATGTTCTGTTCATCACTGGGCTTACCCACCACCATCACAACTGCTCTCCTGCTTTATCATGACTGCCTGTCTTCCTTTTTCCACAAGTCTGTGGGCTCCCAATGGCAGGGAATATATTTTTGGTCCTGTCCATGCTTGCAGCATGTGGCCCGGGGCTAGTACATGCCACTGCTGAACAGCCACCCACTGAGAATTCCATGTGGGTTGAAACAGGACTATCAGATACCTCTTGCCATAAAAATACTGGCCCCAAACGAAGTGGCTTAAAGCAAAAATCATTACTCTGAGTTACGGATCTACAGGTTGTCTGGGTGCCAGATGATCTGGGTGTGGCTCAGTTGGGCTGAACTCGAGCATCAGCTTGGATGCAGGTATCATTTCACATGATTCTCATCCTCCTTGGACCAGCAGACTAGCCACTGATGTTCTTCTCCTGGTGATGACCAGACACGAAAGGAGTGAACAGAAACACTTGTGCAAGAAGTGGTTCTTCTTGGGGTTTAAGCACACACAACGCCACCTACACTTTATTGGCTTGAGCAAGTCATGTGGCTGATGCCAACCTCGCTGGGTGGGGAAGTAGGCTACCTCTCTACTGGGAGGAAGTGCCAAGACGTGGATAGAAGGCGGGATGAAGATCTGGGAACAACCACCCAGTTCACCATGGGAACTCTTGCATCCACAGCAGAGGGCTGTTCTTATCTACTTCTAGAATCTGTGGGTAGTTATGAAATGCTATCCCAGCCTCCACTATCAGGAGTTAGAATCTGCATTATTTCATTACAGCGTCTACCACCATGCCCGCTGGTTATTAATCTGCCCAACACCACACACCTGGAGAGGAGTAATGACGTACACAAACCAAGGTCTAACACCAGAGCCCACCATGCTGACTACTCCCCAACAAAACCATGTCAAGATAGAGAATATGATCTCTGAAGCCTTGGTCAGATCCTATTTTCCTGTCCCAAACTTAATTTTTGAAGTATTCTAGAAGCAGCGTGACCCAGTCAGGAGAACTATGAAGAGAAGGTGGAGGAACAGCCAAGAGCCAGCCTCGTGAACCTGTCACATCCCCAAGCTCAACCCCATCCACACACCAAAGGGACAGGGTGACAGAACATCTCAGACATTCTGCGAGTGGAGTCCAATGCATTCTGACCCAGAATCGATTTCAGAACAATAAAGTCATTTTAGTAGCAAGAGCCAGAGAGCCCTGCATTCTTATGACAAATGCTTCCAAAACATTCCCCCATCAAACCAGCTTTTGCTCTAAAACACAGACAACGTGGATTAAAAGCATCTCACTCTCATTTGAGGTCAACCTGGCTTTTTCCCAGGGAAGTCTCTAAAAAGATCTGTGTGTCAATCAAAGTTAGAAGCCGGAATCTTCTTGTTCCTTTTGTAACTGCGGAGCATCCACATTCAACAGAGTCAGCTCAGCGATACATAGCTTGGGTCTATCCCCCATCACAGAAATATTTTTATTTTAGAAGTACAATGCATGTATCTATCATGACTTCAGAAATAAATATTTTGTGGTTGATCAGAAGTCGAAAAAGCTTTTCTATAAAGGGCCAGATAATAAGTATTTTCAGCTCTGCCTCTGTACCATGAAAGTAGTCACAGACTATATATATAAAGTGGCTGTGTCCCAGTAAGTTTATTCATAAAAATGGGGGGTGAGATGACTTCAGCCATTGCATTATATTTTTTGATCCCTAATCTAAAAGAATGGGACTATATTTGGCTAAACTTTTAGAAAGTTGATCAGTATTTTCAACAGGCCAAAGAAAATGTATAAAATTCAAGTCACTCTTTAGCAGAGTCTGATTTAAGCAACACCACCTGGACACCTAGCTATTCATTTAATCCTCCTTACAGGTTGATGAGATGGAAAATTATATTCTCATTTTGGGGCTCACTGAGCTTAGAGACCCATCCAAGATCACACAGCTAGTATGTGGGGTAAAGCAAGGATCTCAACCAAGGTCAGTGTTAATTCTATTTCAGTGATTTTCCAGCATCAGTGGGTGTTGACATTATGCATCCTGAGCCTTAAAATGGTTATAAAGAATAATCGGAAAATGCCACTTTTACTCTAAGAAAACCATCAGTGATGAACTCAAATTTACAAATAAGATGTTCATTAAAGCTCTTTTTTACAGTACTACAAAATTGGAAACACTCGATGTCTAATATGAAATGGAAAGTTGAACAAATTATGATGGAGCTATTGAAAATGATGCTCATAAGACTATGTAATGATAGTGGAAAATGTTTACAATAATGTTATGTGAAAAAAAAAACAGAAGCAATGCAGTGGCTAAAGCATGACCCCATTGTTTTATTAGCATGTATATTATACATACAGAAAGCTCTGGAAAGAAACACTAATTGTTTATGATCATTTGACTTTCCCTGGTTTGGAGATAGTGAGTAATCTTATTTTATTTTTTGAACTTTTTTGGTTTTGCCAAATTTCATTCCATGTACATACTGGACATTTACAATCAGATAAATGTTTTTAAAAAGCAGTTTACCCTAAATTATTTTCTATTCCCTCTTCTATTGTTCTCTTCTATTTATTATTTTCTTATGGGTAAACTGTTCATAGATTAACATTTTAAAGCAACCAGAGGGTCGGTATAGCTCAGTGGTAGAGTGTATGCTTAGCATGCATGAGGACCTGGGTTCTATTCCCATGACCTCCACTAAAAAAAAAAAATTAAGCAACCATTCCATCCTCTAGGTTCCTGGGAGAATCCTGTGTACAATCCTTAACAGCAGGCTGCAACACACACCCGGCTTTTGTAACTCTGGTCTCTAAAGGCTGATGCGGTGGTCCTTCAAATGTTCAGAACCATCCCCCAAATCACATACATACATGAATCCAGTCCTTTTTAAGCCCTTCTGAGCAAAAAGAAACCTTCCTGTTTCACTATTCTATGGTTACTGAACAAAAAACAACAAACAAAAACTTTAAAATTACCACTAACTTTAGGCATAATATCCCAGTACCATCTGCAATGTGCTTAATGTGTTCTGTATGTTTTTTCCTATTGCCTGAGAGATAAGCAGTGAGTTGGGAGTTCCCTCCAAGTACTGAGGAAGTGGCACCACTGAAGAGCAATGTCAGGAAATCGGGTCCAGAAGAACCAGGTTTGAGTCTCCAGCAGGGCCACTTAGGAGCTGAGTGTCCCAGGACCAGTCACAAACTCTCACCAGCTTAGCACCCTCATTCTTACACTGGGAATAGTAACCACACTTTCAACATCCGCCACAGAGTCATAAGGATTTAATGAGAAAATAACGAAAAACTGCATTAAGTATATAAAGGGTGTGCCTGCCATGACTGCCAGTGATAATACTGGGATGTTTCCTTTATCCGCCACATTCAGATCTCAGATTTTTAAAAGCAGCTTTCTTGGAAATGGGTTACTTTCTTCAATACTGAAGAAGACGTGTGTATGTATATTCGTGTGTGTGTGCCGTTGGTTATTCTTGTTTTATTCAGCTGTACAGAAATGGGAGTCAAGAGGATGTTAAAATGGTTGACATATTCTTCAAGCCAGTGCCAGTCATTGTTTCCCACAATCACGCTTTTTGTTTTTCTATAAACATTTTGCATATTATTGCATAGCTATTTCAAGTACATTTTGTACTAATATAAGCATACGTAAAGTGTACAAATCATAGACTGCTTAATAAATTTTCACAAACACACCTAGACAACTGTCAATCAGACCAAGAAAGAAAACATTACCAACATCTCAGAAACACCCTTCGTGACTCTTCTCAATCAACATCCCCACACTCCCAACATAAGTACTGCCTTGATTTCTATCACCATAGATTAATTTTGCCAGTTTTTGAAAATACTCACTAATTGGATCATACACTTTTTTTTATCATCTGTCTGGCTTCTCTTCCCCACAGTTAGCTGAGATCCACCCACCTTGTTGCAGAAGGTTCATTATCTTTGTTAGATAGTATTCCTTTGCATAAATATATCATGATTTATCCATTCTATCATGGATATTTGGGTTTCCAGTCTTCCTTGGTTCTTACAAATGATGCTGCTGAAAAAATGTGTGTACACCTCTATGAGTAAATGTGTTGACCCATTTCTGTTAGCTATATACCTAAAAGTGAAATGTGCCCCATAAATTATATTTATTTATATATATATATATATAAAAATACATATAATATATATATAATATATACTAGCTTTATTAGATCTGTCAAATTTATACTTCCAGTAGTAGAGTAGAAGAGTTCCAGTTGCTTCACATCCTTACCAACATTTGACATCATGTCTTTACCATTTCATGGATTTGGTGAGAGTGCAGTGAAATTTCGCTGTAGCTTTATTTGCAATCCTGGGAGACTAATGAGATTCAGAACCTTTGCATGTGCTTAGTGGTCACGTCCCCTCTGGTAAAACACTTCTTCGAGTCCCTTGACCCACATTGCTTCATATTTTAGAGGTAATTCATAATTTATACATGCCAAGACAGGAAGGAGTGGAAGGGAAGAATTTTAAATGGTAGGGAAAGAAAAATACCATATGATATCACTTATATGTGGAATCTAAAAAAAAAAAAAGGCACAAATGAACTTATTCACAAAACAGAAACAGACTCTCTTGTAGTCTGTCCTACGCAAGTCACTTCAGCTCCCTGTACCTTGTTTCCCTACATGTAAAATGGGAAGAAAAACCCAAGTTGTAATTGCTTCAAAAGGCTTTGTGAGGCATAAATATTACCTAGCTCAGATATACCTTATGAAATATAAAGCCCCGCAAATATGGAAAGGACCTTCATTTCCTACAAACAAGAGAATTTTTTAAAAAGAGAATGCAATAGGAGAAAGCCATGTCTGAAAAGCCTCTCCTAATTAAGGAGAAGGAGCTGAATCAGACCAATGGTTTCTCTGCTTATCTCTGCCAAGTCACCTCTTCCAGTCCCATCCAGGTCATTCTTTATTCTCCAAATGAGAATTTAACTTTGCTCTAACACCATTATTACATCTAAATTAAATATTTATTGGGCTGAATATCAATTGACTTTTAGAAATAAAGATTTGAAATTTATGTGCTAACATAGAGTAATTCAATAATTGTAAATTTCACAACCAAGCTTTGTAATCAATTACTGTTTAGTAATGACATAAATGCACATTCTTCTCAGGAGACCCTGGACAACTATAAATTAGATTCTGCACACACAACCATCTGGCAACATCTCCACACAGGTTTTGTCTCTCTGAGGAGTAACCGAGGCCAGGGATTAATCCCAAACAGGCTTCCCCTGACCATGAATTTAGACCCCCGTTCATTCATCAGTCAGGCTGTGCCAAGACTGGACTTAATGAGTGCTCACACAAAACATAATTCAGAAGATAAATCACCTGGAAGGAAAACCACACAGCCCAGTTCAAAGAGAGGCTGTACCATGTGTGGGTAACAGTTATTCGTGCGTTCACCCATCCAACATATTGCGTGCTCCCTGGTGGTCTAGTGGTTAGGATTCAGCGCTGTCACCCATCCAACATATAGCTATTGAACACCTGTGTGCAGGGCACCATCCTACATTAGCATATGAAACAAAGGCACCTGTCCTCCTGGAGGGTGAGAATAAGGTGCAATGAACAATAAATAATAATCAACATAAAGAAGCAAATTAAAGATCTGAAATTCATGAGCTAACAGAATGCTAGGAGGTCATAAATGTTATGAAGAGAAACAAATTTATTAACTAAGTATTATCTGAATTTTATAATTAAGAAAAGTATAAATAAGGGGTTCAAAGAGAGGAAGGACTTTAATTAAAATCAGCAACTAAGTTAGATTTGGGATTTGAATTCAGACCTGGTGCCCAGTTCTGCCCTCTTCCTGCCCTTCCACAAGGAATGGGTGGAAAACTGACCAAACCTACACAAGCAACTCTGGACCTCATTTCTCACTGACTACAGAATAGAAATCCTTATTAATAACCACCCCCCGATCAGCTAGAGACTCTTCTAACTCAGAAAATAAGGCTAAGGTTAAAGAAATGCCCGTAGCAGACCAAACACCAGCACCTATCAGCATCCACCATGCTTAAATCTAGACTTGGCTTGAGCAAAATTTCCATTTTAATTTCCATGTGATAAACGTTGGCATTATTTTCACTCTGAAAGAACCTTAAAGCAATTGTGTGGTTCATTGTTCATTTAAAACCCATTCTTTGTCTTCATAGGACTGGCCAGCTACAAGAGGATGCATTATAATTTTGGCTTCTATTGGAACTAAGCTTGGTAAAAGGGGATTCTGAAACCCTCAGGGAGACCTCTGTAGCAAACCCACAGATTCTGGTAATTGATTAGAGAGCTTTTAAGTGAGCTCAGTGATTACATTTTCAATTCTTTTATATTAATTATTAAAGGCAAATTATGTTGTTGAAAAGAAATGCCATAGAAAGATGGCAATTTAATGAAAGAGGTTAGGGAGGCATTGTGAATAGGGTAATTGATTTAAAAAGTGAAAGGCATTGGGGAGGTTTGTCAAAAATGGATTTAAACCTTTGAAAACTGGGTACCTAGTCATTGTTTTTGTGTTGCTTAAAGATGACAGAAAGTAGCTGAAGATTTGGTAAAATCTGACCAAATGTGAAGAAAGAAAGTTTGTTCTATTTGTAAATATAAATGGTATAGTCATGCCTGACGGAACAATTCTGCATTTCTCTGTTTACAGTGTTCAGTGGAAGAATTCACATGAGAAAGAAAGACATTTCACTTGAATGCTGTCATTTTCTTGGGCTATCTCTGTCCAACCAAGATGCCCGTACTTTGCAACAAAATGGAAAGATGTTATGAAAGTCAGAGAACAAATTTTAGAGTCACTGTATTATTTAAACACTAAAAATAAACTTTCGTTCTAAGAATGACACCAACCTCTCCAAGTCATCGCCGATCTCCCTCCCACTCTCAGCAGGAGACAGAGGCAACTCGTAATGGTGATAAAAGTAGCAGGAAGAGTAGGAATACTCCACACAGCAGTGATGCTCTCCAGTGGTAATAAAGATCCATGGGATACAGCGTCTGAGCCTGGGTCCCAGAACCATCACTTAGAGGAGAGCTGCAAGGGACAGCCACCCAACCCACTACAACCACACTGGACAAGAAACAGTCCTATGATTATGATCTTCAGTCCTTCTTATTGCAACAGAAAATGAAACATGGCAAAGGCGAAATATTTGTGTGGCAAACTTACTTATGGCTATGAACATTTCTCCCTCTTTTAGATTCCTCCTTAACCCCCGATGAGAAAAAAAAATTGCAATCATAAAAAAAAAAGAAGGTAATCAAGGCACAGCCAGGACACAGCAACATCCTAGTGCACCTCCTGGTATTCGTAAAAGCCAAAGAAGACTGGAACGCCCATCACTCCCAGCAAGTTCCGTGGCCATCCCCTAGCCATGTTACCGCAGCCACGAGCATCAACCAGAAGGGGTGACAGAGCAGAAAGGCCAGGCTAGGACACTAAGGCACCACTCAGTGCAGCTGTGACTTCTTGTAGCCAAGCTAGAACCAGAAAGAGGTTATAGAGTCTAGGGTGGGGGGAACATAGACACTTTTTCCAGCTTGGCATTCCAAACAGAATTTCCCCATGGGAGGGGACAGTGTCTGAGCTGAGAAAGGCTGGGGCCTTACTCCCTTTCTGATAGCAGGTGAAGCCCATTGTTTGCATGCCAGACTTGGGCTAAGCGCTGCTGCTCACGTGGTGTTGACAGGTCTCACTCTGATTGACTGATTTTCCCAATTTTCCTCCCACAGCCACAAACCTGGATACTTCAAGATATCGCTAGATCTTTTGTGCTGACAATCACCATGGAACAAAAGGAGCTTAGGAAGAGTTCCATTGTTTTCATCGCAATGGTGATGACCTGGATTAGAATTAGACTGTATTTTCAAGCATTGAGCAAAGGCAGGCAATGGGCAGCGAAGACGTCATGTGTATGAAGAGGACAAAGACACCTACTGTACAAATGATGAAAAGCAGAGCAAGTCTGTATCAGGTGATCATGTCAGAGGCAGATGAAAGCACCCCGAGGCTCTCCTTTGGACCAGAGAGGAAGTATTCACCTGGATACTTTCCTGGGCAGCCATATAAAACGACAAATAGGTTCCAAAAGGGCTAAAGAATTTTTAGTGATGGAAGATGAAAGGACGAACTATTGGCTGATCTGTATTCAGTCTGGTCTTGGACCCATTGCTACATCTATCTTACCTCAGATGACAAAATGCAAAGTTTTGAAAGGTTCGCGCTCCTATAACAAATCAGGCGGCTTCTTGCTCCTCACAATCTTGGGGGTGCCAACCCACTCTTTCTAGCCTGGTCCAGCACAACCACTTTGGGGGCCCCGAATCAGGAAAGGACGACAGGCAGAGCAGCACCTCCACTGGCTGTGGCACCAAAGGAGAAAGTTCCAGCAATAAAAAGAGACTTCTCTAATATCAAGAAGTGGGAGAAGGGATATAGGACCTCAAAACACTCCCCATTTATTTTTTTTACATGAATATACATATATTCATTTTCATATTCTTTTTCACCATAAGCTACTACAAGATATTGAACACAGTTCCCTGTGCTATACAGTATAAACTTGTTTATCTATTTTATATATACCAGTCAGTATCTGCAAATCTCGAACTCCCAGTTTATCCCTTCTCACCCCCCTCCCCGCTAAGAGACTCCCCATTTCTACCACTGCACCTGAATAAATGGATCTGGGCTTTACGATTACAAAAGTGCCAAGCCCTTGGCTTCCCTGGCCTGCAGCACATCTGAAAGAGAACCATAAATCAGATTGCAGGCCACTGGCCGCAAGCCCACTCTGACTGCAATTCAGACCTGGCTGGGGCTACAGGTTTCAAAGTTAGGGAATCATCTGCATCCTCCTCCCACGGCTCCCATGCTGTCAGCCTAGGATGATGCCCCAGTGCATTCTCAAACTGTGCATATCAGAGTATCATATCAGGGTAAGTTCCCCTTTGTCACAATTTTAAACATACATATATAAGTAAAATGTAATGAGATGTGTCAGCTTACATATACATATATAGTACACATATATGCGTGTGTATAACATCCTGTTTTCTGTCCATCTTCCCTACAAAGCGGTAAGCTCCATGAGGCCCTTCCATGAGGACTGTTTGTTTGCTGTTTTATTCACCCCCACCCAGCCATGAGCCTCACCAAATTATTCATAAGTTATTTCAGTGAGTGAGTGAAACTGACCCTGGCCAACGGGGAAGGACATAGAGGCTGAAGGTGTAGGTGGCTTCCCCAGCCTTGCAAACAGGCTTTCCCTCTCACTGTGTGAAGAGGGAAGGCAGAGTTCTGACCCCTCACGTCAGGACCACTCCCCGTGATTCTCCACCCTGTGCCATGCAAAAGGGCAGGGGGTCTGAAACCCCAGCCCTCCATGCACTCAGCCACAAGGGGCTGCGTCTTTTGCTAATGCACACAACCCTGCTAGTTCAGTGCCCTTTTCTGACCCCATCATCTTTCTACTCTGTTTGCCAACTTCCTCCGTTCCTCTTCTTACCAAACAGAATGCTGCCTTTAGCTGCTCCTCCATCCTCACCACCTGCTTCCCTACTCCAAAGACTTCTTTTCTGGCAATTTTGTGATACAGAATCAAGAGAACACAGAAAAATAGAGAGAAGCAGAAGACAAAAGGAAAGAGTTTAGGCCAAAAAACTAAGCTGATCTATGTTACAAAGACTTTCCAAGCATGGCATGGACAGGCGGAAAAGGAGATAATAAAGTTGTGAAATACATATTTGGATTCCCGTCAACAGTCTTTAATAGAGGTGAATAAATAAGTACATGCTCTTTTAATTATTTTGTGCTCCTGGAACACAATGGCATTCAGAGACTGAACCACAGGGGTTTACAGGTTCCTAACAGTTTTCTTTAACTAATCCAGAAACAGTGCAAATACTAAAAAAACTAGATAGACACTAAGGGAAACCGGAAAACACTGAGATATACTGCCTTCTCCCTAGAATAAAGAACATCAGGTAGGAGCAGAAATAAAAAGAAGCCTGGTGCCAAAGCGAGAATTGTTTAAAAGCCAAATCTATGGAGCTATCTGGTAGCCACGGGATTGAAGAAAACATTCAACAACCACACACATGAACAATGCACTTGTCCCTTCCCGTTTCTCAATAAACAGCTTCTGAACAGAAGAATAAAGATGAAAAGAAAAAAGACAGGACTTACTATTTACATGTTGCAAAACAAAACAGAGAACACCATCAAGAGACTTTGGAGGTACACACGTCTGAAACTAATCTACCACAGGATCCAGAAGAAAACTGCAGAACTCTGTTCATCACACTTAACGTCACTTACGTCAAAATCGGACATGACACCCCTAGCCCCACCTCCAGTGTGTTATGCTTGTCCTGGGGCCGTCCTGCTTTTCTCCAGGAAGACATAGACAGTAGTAAAAACAAAAACAAAAAAACGACTTTTATATTCTTCTCACTTTCTGAAACTTACAAATTGCTCTGCAATGATTACGGATTGTTTCTATAATAATTTTAAAAACTAACTTGACAAAAAAAAATTTCCTTTAACCAAATTTAAGGTTTTTCAAAGTGACTTATTAAAAACAAAAATATCCTCTCTCTCGTCAAAGAATTATCCCTCAAAGAAACATTTAAACTAAGATGGATTCAACGTTGATTTATTTAAACAAGCTTTTATTTTTTAAACAAAGACAGTATAATACTGATAATAATCTGAGAAAGGCCAGAAGAAAGAATTCAAAAAAAATCTAACTTATGAACATAAACAAACATTCTAATTAAGCACTTATCACATAGAAACTAGAAAAACATTTTTAAAAATAACACTCCATGTCCTAATAGGGTTCATCTCAGAACAGAATCTATTAAAAATAATCACCGTGTTAATACATTAAAGAGAAAACATTTTATGGTGAACTCAATAGTTACCAGAAAAGCACTTAATCAAATTCTTCACTTACGCTTGAGTTAATAAGGAAGAAAAAAAGAACCTTGATAAATTAAAATAGAACTCTTGCTTAACTCAGTGAAAAATTAACAGCACACACCCCCATTACCACCATTATGACATCACAAACAACCAACAGAGTACTCAAGGGGGACCCCTGTGTTTCTGTCAGGGAAAGGGAAGAACAAAGGTGGCCCATTATCACCACTCTTACTTAACATTGTACTCTAAGTGCTACTGGATACAATTAGAAAAGAACAAAATAGTGTATGTTGTAAAAGAGACAAGAAAATCATCTTTATTTGTAGCTGACTGTATACATGAAAGACCCAAAAGAATCAACTGAAAAGCTAATAGAAAAAAATAGAGATTTCAATGAGAGTTGGATTAAAAAACAAACATTAGAACATTAATTTTTTACACTAAGAATACCCATATAGAAAAAATGGGGAAGATACTTTTTTTAAGCATTTACTTTTATTTATCTATTTATTTATTTATTTTTTCTTGGAGGAGGTAATTAGGTTTATTTATTTTTTTTTTGATGGAGGTACTGGGGATTGAACCCAGGACCTCATGCATGCTAGGCATGTGCTCTACCACTGAGCTATACCCTCCTCTACCAAGATACTTCTTAAAAGAATAAAAATAAACAAAATATCTAGGAATGAATTTTACAAAAACGTACAAAACCCTGGAGAGTTTTACTGGAGGACAAAAAGGAACTACTGAATCCACCAAAAATGTTGTTCTTGGAAACTCTGTGATACCCAATTTTGTGATAATAAAAAGGTAATTCCAATCAAAACTCCCAATTTATGAACCTAGACAACATGACTCCAAAAATTCATCTGGAAGAGAAAACGCAGCAAGAACAGTCAGAACAAAAGTCTGAAAGTGTGATTACTGTGAGGATCGGGGGTGACTTGGTCTGCCAGAAAGTAAAACATATTATAATGCTACCGTGCAGGAAGAGACAGAGAAATATCACAGAATATCCAAACAGACCCACGTTTATAAGGAAATTTAAGATAAAAGAGGCATTTCAAATTAGTAAGGGAGATAGGGAGGATTCAATAAATGATGTTAGGACAACCAGCTAGTCATTTGGAAAACTTGGATCCAAAGAGTGTGTGTGTGTGTGTGTGTATGCATATTAATTATTAAGCCTAGAAGAAAGGCAAAGCACTTCATTATCTTGGGTTGGATAACACAGTTCTTAACATGAAACCAAGTCCAGAAACTATGAATAAAACAAAGGACTATTTTGATCACATGCAAAACAAACTGTGTGGGAAAAGATAGAATAAATGCAGTTTAAATACAACTGTTTACCCTGAGGAGCAGGGAGTGGGCATCAACCAGAAGGAGGTATCAGAGGGGAGGAGGATTCTGGAAATGCTCTATATCTTGGTCTGGATGATGGTTGCACGGGAGTATGCATATGTAAATTTCACTGAGCTGTAAAGTTAAGATTTGTGTATGTTATCATGTGTGATTTATGCCTCCATAAAAAAAGAAAGAACAATAAAGGGAATGAATCAAGCATTTATCCTGTCTTTCCTGTAAGTACTATATTTCAGGCTAAGCAAAGACTTAGGGAAAATTCTTCTTCATACAAAAGTTACTGTTAAATGCAAAAGGAATGAGAGAACTAGGAACACCATTTAGCAATCTTTAAGGAAAGAACCAAAATAATCAAACTAGAAAATGTCCATCAATGTCTGTTAAAACTGTTAACTGTTAGTGGTTCTCAAACTCTAGAATGTATCAGAATCACTTGGTGTAATGGTTAATTTTATGTGTCAATCTGATTGGCCACAGGGTACCTAGATGTTTAGTCAAATATATTCATGAAGGTGTTTTTGGATGAATGTAACATTTAAATCAGTAGACTGAGTAAAGCAGATTGCCTCTGTATTGTGGGTGGGCCTCATCAAATCAGTTGAAGGCTTGAGTAGAACAAAAGGCTGGCCTTCTCCACCCAAGCAAGAATTCTGTAGTGTTGGCTCTTCCTGGTTCTACAGCAGATTGCCTTTGGGCTTCATTTGCAACATCGGTTCTTGGACTGGAATTGTGGCATCAGCTCTCTCTGGGTCTTAAGTCTGCCAAACTATTCTGCAGGCTTCAGACTTGCCAGCCTCTGAATAAGCCAATTCCTTATCATACATCAGTTTCTCTCTCTCGTTTACTCTCATTCACTGATTCTTTCTCTCTTTATAGATTCTATTTCTCTGGAGAACCCTAATACAACTAAAGAGCTTGGTAAAACACAAATTACTGGGTCCTAGCCCCAGAGTTTCTGATTCAGTAAATCTGGGGTAGGGTGCAAGAATTAGAATTTCTCACAAGTTTCTAGGTGATGATGGGGCTGCTAATTAAGGGACCACAGTGTGAACACCCGTGCATTAGATAAAAGGTTGATGGGGACATTTATAATCAATACATCAGGCTCATCACACCTGAACTTACTAATAAATCTGAACTTCAGTTTACAGGAAATGGGGGACTAGAGGGACATGATACACAACACCATAAAGATGCAGTGAGGCCACATCCAGTGTAAGGAAAAATCTACGGAAAAAGATGACCCAGAATATTCAACAAGCAACTGTCATAAAGAAAAGCAAAGGAGGAACTGCCAGAGATTAAAAGAAATTAAAAGACCTTTGGGGATACTGATTCAAACTAGTTATACCTATTTTTTTTAATTCAGAAGTTAAAGAAAATTTGGTAATATTAAAGAATTGTCATCAGTTTTGATGGATGTGGTAACAGAATTATGCTTATATTTTTGAAGTCTTGATTTGTTAGACGAGGGTTTTTAGCCTCAGCACTGCTGACATTTGGACGAAATAATTCTTTGTTTTGGAGGGTTGTCCTGTGCACTGTAGGATGTGGAGCTGCATCCCTGGCCTCTATCCACTAGAAGCCAATCGCAACTACCACCACCCCAGGTTGGGACAACCAAAACTGCCTCTGGAAACTGCCACCTGTACCCTGGAGGGCAAAACTACCCCCAGCTGAGAACCGCTGTGTTAATATGTCTTCTGAAGAATTTACAAGTGAAGTAATACACCTGGACTTTTTTTGTTGTTGTTTTAATACTCTAGGAAAAACTATGGGGAGTTGGGTGAGATTGCTAGAATGGCAAAATGAAGACCACTGCTGCAGCTGGGGAGGGAGAACCTGGGTGTTATTACTCTAGTGCCTATGCGTTAATATCCATTTGAACACTTCTGATACGGTTTTTGCAAAAACACAACATATAAAGTAATACTGTAGAAACACATTCCTGACAAATGTTCATGGTATTAAGTGAGAAAAAAACACATCACCAGGCAGTATGTACACTGTGACCCCATTTTGATAAAAAAAAAAGAGAGACAGGGATACTCAGAGAGAATATGAATCAAAATATTCACATTAATGGTCTCCAGGTGGTAGAATTGTAGGTAATAATTCTCTTTCTCCCATTTCAAAGCTCTCCACATGAGCATATACATATTATTCCACGTAAACAAACAAATAAAACAGACTCATAAAGAAGAAAGGGACTGCTATAGAGAGATACAAAGCAGGCAAAGAAAGAAATAAAAAGACTTCAAAGCAAACATGAAATTTCAAAAAGCACAACAATCAGGGAGCCACTGAGCACAGAGGCAAAGATATCTCACAGCCCCTGAGGAAATGCTACATTAAAGCAAGTTCACTGACGCCCCTGTGTGTGTGTGTGCATGTGCATGCCTGCATAGCTTTCCTGATACTGACCTTGGGCATCTAAATTCCATTTGATCTCCCGTTTCAGAAAGCAGAGTCACATGGAATAAATTTTAGAGATCCTTTTCTCCACACAGAGAATGGTATTTTTGCTGCCAGGCAAATGTTTATACTAAAGTTTTTTAAATAATCACATTGGTGCTTAAATCCATAGCCAAGTGGAAAACTCAGCTATTAAGCTAGACTCATGCCCCAAAGGTTCTGAGTAGCAGGGGTTTAGTTCTTCTGCTTTTCAATGCCAAATATAAATTATTTGCTATTTAATCACCTGTTACTCTGGCTCACCTGAGAGGCTGCAGCCTGACTTAGGCACAAGTTATTAACAGTGAGCCAGGGCTCCAATGTTATGATTCCTTCTGCGGTATCTGGTTTAAATTTCAGTTGCCTTTCCGTCTTCAACCGTCCCACAGTCTGCTGTCAAATCATCTCCACCTTCATGGTGATTCCCTTCTGCTAGAAGGTAGAGCCCATAAAGACAAAGACTTTTACCTTCTTCAGTTTTGTGTCCCTCCTGCCTAGAAGGGGAACTGGTGCACAGTAGGTGCTCAGTAAATAACTGCTGGGGGAAAAAACTGTGTTTCCCTCTGTTTTCCTGATTTCTGGTCTTCTCAGGGAATGGCTATCATTTCTAAGACCACCAAATGGCCGGAATTATCAGGTCTGATTCCATTAACATGCTGCTTACCCCCACTTCCAGTGGATTAATGATGATGTCAAGATAGATTCACCCACCCAGCCCCGTACTACAGACACATACACACACACGTGCGCGCACACGCGTGTGCATGCATGCAACCCTCTGCCACACCCCCAGACACCTCCACACCCTAGACCCTGGTGATACTTCCCACTTACTCCTTGTACCTCAGCCCAAGATGTGCTCAATCTCATTTCCATAAAACTAATTTCCAGAGTTAAAATTCATGAGGCTGCGTATGTAACGTCTACATCTATAGCTGCTTCTGAATCCCCTCGAGCTGCAGGCTTTTTTATTCTACCCACAAAGTCTTCTGAACTTATTTGAAGACAGGGTCCCATGGCCTCAGAAGCCCACAGCGGACTTTGCTGCTATTCCCAGACATTTCCTGCTCAATTCACTCCAGTGTCTGGCTTGAGAAATGGCATCAGATTCTGGAATCAAGGCCAACTCTCGGCTAACAATCCCCTTCCCTTCCTGTCTTCTGGCCTTCAGCCAATACCCACTCAGGGTCCCCGAAATATCACCCCAAATCCTCTCGTAACCATCCCTTAGAGATCTAGCCCAACTTCCCCCAAGGGAGAAGAGGAAACGGGTTCATAAGCAGCATGTCAGAGGTAACCTAGTGAGGGAGGGGCAGTGTGGGCACTGTGTCCAAGGTCTCCTGACCCCTCAAGAGCCCAGGTTTCTTTCTATGGAGCAGGGATCAGCAAACTAACTCTGCTGGGCTACATCTGGCCCTCTGCTTGTTTTGTCAATAAAGTTTTATTGGAACACATACACACCCATTCATTTCCATATTATCTACAACTAGTGTCTGCTACAATAGCAGGGCTGACTAGCTGTGACAGAGACCACAGAACTACAAGCCTAAAATATTTACTGTCTCACTAAATTACAGAAAATGTTGATGAAGCCCTGCTGGAGAGGTCAAAAGAACAGGAAAGTTGGAGGAAAAGACCAATACAGACACCTCAGGGTATGTCAGCTGATCATTTTGCTAGTCTCCTCAAAGGTGACCAGCTCCAAAGGGGAACAGGAGGACCCACTCAAGTCAGAACCAGTCATCTCTCTGACCCCACTTCCCCTATGCTACCTGTGGCATCTTGAGAGATGCCTCTGCAGAGATTCAGCTCCACTCACTGTCAAGCCTTTAGCTGTCTCCAGCACCACACATGCACACACATAACTATGAACACACACTGAGTTCCAAGTGTGCTGTGGTCTTCAGAAACAGGTCTGGAAGATTAACCTCAGATGCCACAAGAGAGCCTCCCAACTCCGCAACACGGGAAAGGCCAAGAGACATGGGACTTGTGCACAGGGAGGAAGCCTTTACCAGTTCATTGAAAAAAATAAAAGCCTGGTTTCTGGGGATCAGGCTGCCTGAATTCAAGTCTTATCTACAGCCCTCACCCACCAAGTGACCTCGAGGTAGTTATTTCTCTGATGCCAGGGCTTCTCATCGATGAAATAAAGGTACCTACAGGTGTGAGGATTCAATGATGCAATGCATGTGGAGATCCCAGCACAGTGCCTGCCCCAGGGTGAGGGCCGAGTCGGGTGCTGGTGAGCAGCTCTGTAAGCACCACCTTGGACATCTGGACGTGACTCGTGCGAGGCAACATTCTAGTATCCAGGAGAGCCTCTGAAACTCAGGGCCTGAAGCAGGCTTCTCCCATTCCAAGGGCAATGCTCAGAAATGCAAAGTAAAAAGACAACATGTGACCAGGCCAGAACTGGCCACACAGGCCACCCTATTTGGCCTGGAAGACAGAGACGGACGATGTGGCGACTGGGAACATGGTGGGCACTGGAGTCAACTTGAGCTCCTCCTTCCCTAGTCCTGAGAGATGCAAGGGAAAGGGGTCTCCCTGAGCCTGTTTCACTATTTGTAAACAGACAAGAGCCTTTACCCCACAGGCCCCCTGTGAGGACTAACGGACATAAAATACCTGAAGGTCTTAGTACAGTTTCTCCTCTCCCACGGGGAGTGCAATCCCCTGCCCCAGGGATCAGAGTGCCTCGGGTTCCTGGCAGAAGAAAGACACAAAAGCCTTCAAGAGGCTTCATACAGATCAGAAGCAATATTTTAAGTATGCTTTAGAAGATTTTTAAAAAGCTAATCCAGAAATACAGTGAAAAGTCAACACAAGAGAGTATACAATAAAACCTCCCTCCTACCCCTGACCACAGGCTACATGGTTCCCACCCCGGGCACTGACGATTAGTATCTTCTTGTATCTCCCTCTGGTGGTAAGCTGTGCATGTAAGTCTATGATGTACATACAAATGTGCGTGCATGTGTATTTTGTGTGTGTCCCTTTGTTACACAACTGCCAAACCACCAGCAGTTGTTCCATGCCTTTTTCCAATGGATAGGCCTTGGATCTTGTTTCATATCAATGCATAGAGATCATGTTCTTTCTCTTTAACAGTACTTCCTGGTAGGAACATTTATGTTATGTCCAGTCTTTTACAAGTATAAGGGAAGCTGCAATATACATACATACTTCCCGTACATGAACACACACACACTCTGCATCAGGTAGAATTCCCCAGAAGTGGAACTACTTATCAACGGACAACAGTTAGCAAATCTTCTCTGGGTTTTGTGTGTGTGTGTGTGTGTCTGTGTGTGTGTGTCTGTGTAATGTGTGCAGTTATGGTGTGTTGGCCTTTTTTATTTTATTACTCTAACGGGATGAGACCTGGTTGTAGGATATTACAGCTAAATTGGAACTCATCCTATCTCACTCCCTCTGCTTTCCTTTGAGTCTGTTGTTCCTCCATTTCAGCTACACTTTTGGTTATTAACGTCCCCATTCAATGTTTCATATTCACGAGGCCTTCTTAATCCAGTTTACTTTTTTGAGGCTTAATACTCTTACAGAACCACCGTGTGTGAAATTATCTTTTACAATGCTGAATCCAAGCAGTTTATAGTTTTCAGTCAGTTACTCCCAACTGCCAGAGCTATGCTCAGGGTACTTCTGGCTAAATGTCTTGCTTTTTGGATCATGAATTCTCAGACACGACTAATCCTGGTGTCTTGGTGAGGCCACTTACTTGGACTCACACTCAGACCAAAGATTCTCTTCAAACGTAGAAATTCATACTCAAAAGCCACCCGTGTTCTGCAAAATTTTAGCACAAATGCTAGGCTGTTACACTGGGTGAAATTTCCCAGCCCCCGATAAAGTTAATTTTTAAGAAATCCTATAGCAAGTCCATTCGTAATTTTTTCCTTAAATCCTTTAGGTTAAGGGAAAAAAAATCACTGGCCAGTAATTCAACTCTATTAGTTAGACAGTTAGCTTTCCCTGTGTAATAAACTACCCCCCAAATTCAGTGGCTTCAAACAACCACCATTTATTTACCTATGAGTCTAGGGGGCAGTACTTCAATCGAGGCTCAGTTGGGCGGTTCTTCTGCTGATCTAGGCCAGACCCAATCATGCACCTGTGACCAGAGGCTGCTCAGATCAGGAGCTCTGCTCCTAGGTTAGCTGGGGTGATGGGGGCCACTGGGTCATGTGTGTCATCATCCAACAGGCTAGCTTGGGCTTCCTCATCTAGAGGCAGCAGCAGGGATCCCAGGAGCAGAAAAGAACACGTCCCAGTGCACAAGTACTTTACAAACCTCAGCCTGTGTCACACTTACTACCATCTAGTTGTCCAAAACGAGTCACCTGACCAAGTCCAGATTCAAAGGGTAGAGAAACAGACTCCTCCTCTTCATGCAAGAAGCTGTAATGTCACTGCAAGTGCCCAGATGCAGGTAAGGGGGAGGACTGATGGCCCTTTTTACAAATGACCACATAAACTGTTGTTGAACTCATCAAACTTAAAAGCAATGTTTGTGCAAGACTTTGCAATGTCAAGCTGCTTTTAATCACACTGACGTTATTCCCAGCACAGCTTCTAGGAACAAGATCCACATAAAGCAACCATTGGAGAGACCTCCAAGGCCAACAGTTAGGTATCCACAGAATGGCTCCAAGTCATCCCAGAAGTTACCACTCAGGGACCCTCTTGATCCAGATGCGGCGGCCCCTGAAGGGCTTTCCTCATGGCAATGGTGGGACAGAAGACAGATCACCCGACAGAGGGCACAGAAAACTCAAGCTTAACCTCAGCTCTCATAGCAAGTTATTTCAATTC
This sequence comes from Camelus dromedarius, assembly GCF_036321535.1. NCBI lineage: Eukaryota > Metazoa > Chordata > Mammalia > Artiodactyla > Camelidae > Camelus > Camelus dromedarius. The sequence continues at coordinate 13,539,386 of NC_087453.1, read as the reverse complement.
TCCATGCCAGCCCTTCCCTCCTCTGCCGACAGGGATGGCAGGAGCAATGTAAAGAACTGCTGGGAGGATGCAGAGGAAACAACCTGTGCTCGGGCCCCAGGCACCTGCAAGTGCCCGGTGTTGCATGGAGGAGACCTTGAAACAGCGAACCCAAAATTCTAAAAGGACTTGGTTAGCCAAATAAAAATGACAGATGTGAGCAGGAGGCTGGAAGGAAGACCAAGGCTATAAGGCTGCATTGAAGGGAAACAGAATAAGTGTGGCCACAGGGTACGAGGCTGCAGGACTGGAAATTCTCAAGACAGCAGAACTGTGTGCTCTCTGTGCCCTCCATGGAAATGGACATGGCCTCGCTCTCTTCCCAAAGGAGAATGAGTTCCCGGACGTGTCCTTGCTAGGAAACAGCCCTACCCGATGAAAGAAAAGCGTGAATACCTGTGGTTTTATTAAAGACCCAAAGAAATTAAATGTTGCTTGCTCTTTATAAAAGGAAATAAACCCCCATCATAACCACTTTTTATATTTCCAGGTAAATAACCAGAGTGATAGCTACAATTTGGTAGATGTCAAATCATATGGCAGATACTACCAATCAGCCCACCTACACTGAATAATTAGCATTCAGGGCACAAACATCCATTCAGGGGCTTTCACTGAGCACCTATTATGTACTGGATTCCACCCAAGGGGCTGGAGAAGCAGTGATGATAAGTACCAGGTTCGGCACTTGCCCGATGGAGCCTTAAGGTCCAGTCACAATCACTAATGCTGCCTCCACCACACCGCCAACAGAAGACTGCACCCAGCTTTTATGAACAATCACCACAGGCCAGCTTTAGACGCAATTTCTCAGAGACTTCCGTGATTACCCCTGGAGGTACGCATTACGATAGCCACTTTACAAGTAAGTCATCTGAGGCACAGAGAATCTGTCCAGGAGCACACAGCCAGCGCGGGGCAGAGCTGCCCCTTCCTGAGACCCTGTCTAAGTAAAAACTCCTCTTCTCCACGTGGGATCAGAAGCCTCCCCTCCCCTGCACTGTGAGTTACTCTCAACCATCCCCCACCTCACTTTTCTCTTCCTATGACTCTTACACAAGTGGCTCCCATTTCCGCTCTCCCTCTCCCTCCTCCTTTTGACTTTCCAGAGAGTCTTCAGCAAATGGATCTAATATAAATTCAACAGCTCACTGGCTCTACATCTCAGCTCTGGCTCTTTATCTGCCTAAAGGGCTCATGGGGCTGCTAACTCGGCACTTGAATAAAATCTAACACTTGCACATTCATGCATTTACTCATTCACTCAACAAAAACTCACCCAGGGCCCACCAAACGCCAGGCTCAGAGTGAGAGCACCCAGGAGATGCTCAAGGGTTTTACACAGCAGTGTGATGTGACTACACTCAGGTAGAAAGGCCACTGTGGCCAACGTGGGAGGTCGGGATGGGGGTCCAAGGGATGCTAGCCTGGACAAAGGTGGCAACAAGAGAGATGAAGAAGAGGGGTCAGGACCTGTTCTGGCTTCGATCAGTCTCAGGAGTCTTGGCTGGTGATGCAGATTTGGGAGGCCCTGCCATGTAAATGTATTAGGTATGGGCGACATCATATAGGTAACAGCGCTCAGATAAGAGGTGAAATCCTGGCCCAAACTCCTTGGGAAGCTTTGTGCAGGTTCCTGTCCCCAGAGATTCTGGTCTGCCTCCCACGGCAGGAACCAGGCACTCCAGCTTGCAAAGATTCCCCATGCAATTTCCCCATCTCAGGTCACCAAGAACCACTGGCACGTGCCAAGTAGACAGGGAGAAGTGAACCTGGGACGGTGAAAAGAAATATACACACACACACATATAACCAAATCACTGTGCTGTACACCAGAAATTAACACAATTATTCAAGAACAAAATGGAAGTTTGACTGATTGGAGCAATCAGACCAGGGAGGTATCTAGAAGTCACCTGATGCATGAACGGCTTCTATAGAATCCTGGGCAAGTGGGGTTCTGCTTGAATATATATGGTAACAGGAAACTCACCACCTTCCAAGGAACCCAAGCATTTCTGGGCATTTATAATCATGTGAAAGTCTCCTTCCTGCCATGTGATAATCTGTCTGCTAGACCTTTTGGACTCTGGTTCTGCCACCTATAGCTGTCCAGAGCAAGAGTCCAGGATAGGGTACCATATCTCCAAAGCAATCATGCTGGTGTTGCAACCCTCAGTTCTTCCCACTGTCCAACTGCACAGGTATCCATCACTCTCAGGATTCAGTGACCATCTGCGTGCTAATGGCTCCAAGATCTAAAATTCCAGCCTCTCTCCAGACTTCAGACTCAAACACTCAACTGCTTGTCACACACCCCTGCTGCAATACCCTGCAGGCACTCATACTCTGAATGTGCAGAGATCTGAACATGCGATCTTGTCCCTACACACCCAAACACTCTGCACTGGAGGGTGCATCTTACCCAGTTCCCAACTGGGGCATCAGCTTTCATTCTTTCTCCTCAAACATCCAAATAATCACCTGTCTGTTGTTTCTTCCTTACACACTGGTTCTCAGGTCCATCTACCTAATCCTCTACATACTCACGGCCATGACTCCAACTGAAGCCACCATTCTCTCTCTCTCCTGGCACTCTCTCTCTCCAAGATGTTTCCTAAATTATCTCCATTCCACCATCTTGTCCTTTTCATCCATTTTACTGGCACAGAAGTAGAAGTGATGCTTTCAAAAGGCAAAGCAGGTCACAACACATCACTGCTTAAGACTCATTACTGGCTCCCATTGCTCTGGGGATACAGTTATAACTTAACTGCAAGATCTGCCTGTTTACCTCTTTGGCCTCACCTCTTACTCCATACCACCCTCCAACTCTGTTCTCCAACCACACTGAACACTTTGGTTCCCCTGAAGTGTCATGCTGTCTCATCTCTGAACCAATGTAAAGGCTGTTTCCTCTGCCCCATCCCTATCTCCTCCTTCTACATGCAGTGCTGGACTTCTCTTTTCTTGCTGTTTCATAATTATCTGTCCATTTATCTAAACCCTTCCAAAATCTCTGATCTCCAAGGAAATGAGTCTATGTTTTCTACCAATGTCTCTCTATTCCTGACACATAAGAAGCCCTCTATTAATATCTGTTGAAAGAAAGAAAGAATTTCCATCTATCAATCACCTCCAATGGTCTATTCCCTATACTTCTATTAATGCAATCCCAAATGACATGGGTTTTTTTTAACTTGCCATGGTTCACTAAAGATAAACATCTCATTTCCCCTTGAGACTTTCTCCATTACCTACTCTTAAACCAGGCATACTCCATCTCATAGGCAAACAATTCTCTTCTTTAAATACTTGCTGCAGAAATTTATCACCAAGACAGAAGGGAAAAAAACCATTTTCAGGGTGAAAAGGGAAACATGAACACTTTCAGCTTCCATTTTTCTCTGGTTCTTCCCCGGTTCATAGATTAATTTCTGGTCCCAGGATCTACAGCCAGATAGGAGAGAATCGTACAGAAAGGCTTCCCCAACTCACAGAAGCCAGTAAGAATCACTCCCTTCACAATCGTCCATTTTACAATGTGTCTAATTATAACTGAATAAATTACTTCTGCCATTCTGCAAAAATACTTAAAATAAATAGCTCTCTTTCCTTGAATTAAAATCATAGTCTTTTGTTCACTGTTTTCTGTTCCATAAAGCAACAGAGCCTGTTGATTAAAGATCATTTATAGGACTTCATTTTCAATCTATTTTATGATATCACTTTAAAATACCCCCAAATATTCAGCTGCAAGGAGGGATAAGAACTATTGAAAATTGGCTCTTTGAGACTTTTTGATGAGAAATGAAGTTGTGGATGTAACTCTCCACGAATGAACATATATTAGAAAAGTCTATTTTAATAACTGCTTGATTCTTCTCCCTGGATTTTTTTTTCCTCTATCCAACTTCCTATATTTTTCTTGAGATTACAACATAATCCCCACTGACATACTAAATATTACTTCTCTGTATTGAATGGATGACACTGAGACAATAAATCACTTTGAGCTAACACAATATGCCAACCAGCCCCAGCTAAGCCAAATATTTGACGAAAGACATACAAACTGAAATTTAGCAAGGCAGGAACACTCAGGGAATTAAGTCCTGAATATCAACCATCTCTAGACCCTCTGTAATGAAAAATATATATATATAGATGTACAAGGAGGCCATATCTGAATGCGTTAAGATGCTTCTATGTTCAGAGTAGTCACAAGTGTGAAGCCAGTCCTAGGAGACATCCTGGAAAGAGACTGTGGTTAGGCCACCCTCCAAATGTGGTAGATGTCATGATGAAATAAATGACTGGTCCTCAGTTCTGGTCCAGGAAAAAAGAACCATTGTTTTCCTGAACTGGTGCAGAAATAAGTACAACATCAATGAAAAAGACTGTCTGGGGCGGCTTGAGCGTGATGCTAACAAAGCTGACCCTTCAGGATCCCTCGTGTGCACACGTGCCTTTCAAGGCCTTGCACCTGACTTTGTATTTAAAATGTAGTATTCTTTTTCTTAAAGAGTCCCTGACATCATGTACACTTCTACAAAACCGCCTGGACCTGCCCCTGTTGACGTGTTTCACAAGTGCTTCTAAACAAACTTCAGAGATGCCCCAGCTGTCAGGAGGGATAAACTGTCCACAGGCCATCCAAAATCCCCCAACAGGAAGACAGAACATCCTTGGCCAGCACCTAAGACGCTCCCAGAATGGACCGGCAGAACCTCTCTGACTCCAGTCTCACTCCGCCTTGCCTTTCATCGAAACAGCAATGATAACTCATCCCAGCTTTCCTTGAGCTAAGCACACTCCACCCCGTGTTATCCCTCTGGACGGCTCTCCTTCAGGACTCACTAAAGGGGCACCAGCTCCGAAGAACCTTTCCTGGTGCCCCGAGGTCAAAGTGACTACATTCTCCTCTGTGCCCACCAGCTAGTAACTACCCTGGGTCTGAATTCTGCCTCCTCTGCTTACCGGAAACTCCCCATGCCTCAGTTTCCTCATCCCTCCTAGAACAGACATGAGGATAACATTGTTGCAAAATAGAAACTCAATAAATGCCAGCTACCACCGTCATCTTCACATCATCCTACACATTCTTCAGTCAGAAATCCCTCAACAATCCACTGCACCTCCCTATGAGACCAGAGACTTCTTAATGGCAGAGATAGAAGCCCACGAACAGAGCGTGGCTCTCTATAAACGTTTGCTGAACACAGGAAGGAACTAAGTGATATTTATAACCTGATCAACAGAGGTAGGATTCAATAATGCATCCCACAGTCTCCTGTTTGCTAGCATTTTAAGTCTATATAGGAGAATTTTATGAAAATTGAAAGGAGACAGGAGGAACAGGGAGCAAAGCCACTTTGCATTCTGTCTCTCTATATATTCCTAAGAGTCTTCCTTCTCCACCACATGCCCGCAGAGCCCAAGGCTGCCGGTTGTCTACAACATACTCCTCCAGGAACAGCACCATCCCTCTACCTCCGTCTGCGGACAGAGCTCCGAGGGGCCTGCAGATGAAAGGGAAATCTGGTGAAACTCAAAGCCGGACAGCAGACCTTAGCACTCTCACCCTTGGCAATCTCTTCCGTGGGATTAGACAGCACAGATAACTCTCTAACCCAAGACAAGAGTTCAAATCCACAAAAGGTCTCCTCCAGCCAAGCAGGAGTTCTATGCGTGGTGATGCAGGGAAGGTGCAATTCAAGTTCATGAATGTGATCAAAACACCGATTCCTGACATTTGCACACCTCCAGGCTGGGAGGTATGATCTTCCTCCACCATGTTTAACCCCATCCCTGTCACACCCTCATGCCTGAACTTAACTCTCAACTTCACAGAAATGACACTTTTTAGACCATTCACATCCTACTGCCTGAGCACATCCATCACCCCCAACCTGGAATGCATTCTCACTAACCCTTCACCCCATCCCCACAGCAAAAGGTACCCATTGCAATAATTCCTATATACTCCTTCCAAAGCCATCACCATCCTGTGAGGTCTTCTGGACTCCACTTCCTCAGAGTCTCCTGGTTCTTGTCACGTGGCTCTCAGCATTTTCCACACATTATACTTGTCCACTTGTCTTCCACCCACCAGACCAGACTATATGTGGAACAGGAAGTGGATATTTCAATCTCTGTAACCCCAGAGCCCAGCACAGCAGCTGATAGACACAGCAGGAGCTCTATAATTGTCTGAAGAGTGAATGGCTCAATGAATAACCCCCCAGAAATCAGACTTAAATTATGTTCCACATAACCCGTGAATTTCTTAAAAGAAATTCCCAAACGATGGCTCATTATAACCAAACCAGACTAGCTATTTTTTTTGCAGACAGAATAAAGAATATGTGGGCTGGTTTTTTCAGGAAGAAATTACCCATAGCAGAACCACTCTGGAGGCTCAGGTGCAACGGTGGTATAGAGTTTTAGCACGCTTCAAAACTGTACTATCTGCTACCTTTTTCCTAGGCAAAAAAAAAAAAAAGTAAGGCAGCAGAAGTGAAGAAGTAAGAGGGTTTCACTCCCACCTCTGAGATTGCAAAACATCGGTATCTCCTGCTTGAGAAATCGTTAAAGTGCCTGAGGTAGGTCAGGGATTTTTTTTCCAATGTCTGTGTGATATTTTTACTTCTGCAAGACAAATTAATGCTGCAGAGTAACTGGAGAAAAGGAAAAAAAAATGTTGATGCATGTTCGCTTGGAATGCAGTTTGCTTTCATTGTTTTCTCATGTAATTACATATATTACCAATGTAATTACAAATAATACACATATTTGATTTGTGCAATTATAGAACAGTATATAATTTTTAAATGTAGTACATTTCTTTCTCCCCAAGAACCCCTTGTGAGGGAAAACAATTTATCATTTCTAAAAACATGCCCCTGTGCATTACATTTTAATAAAGTAAAAATTAGTAAATATTTGCCTTTCTTTTGTATTTCAACAAAATAAACTTTGTTATGAAAATTCAGGTTTGAAAAGGCCCATTACGTGCCTTGAAAAACTACTTCCACTCAGCTAATTCTACCCATTGGAGGAAAGCCATTCACATTATCATTGTCAAGAAAGGTAATTACAGAGGACCTACCCTGTGCAAGGCATGGTCCAGGGAGGTACTGGTGATGGCCTGGAGTAGAGAGAAATGACACCTCCACGTCAAGCACAGCCCACACTGGAGTGGAAGAGATGGACCAGAAAGCTGAGCTCTGTCCCTTACCAGCTGTACATCTTTGAGCAAATGCTCAAACCTCCCAGATCTTCAGTCAAGTGGAGGTCACACCACCTCGCTCACTGCTCAGCAAGAGGATTAAATGAGATGATGTGCATGAAAGACCCTACTGCAACCTCACTTGGGCAGTACCCGCATCAAGCAGTAGGGACTTCTTGCTGCAACAGCATAAATCACAACCCTCACTTACTGCCATTGTATTTTGATTTGCAAGATCACAGTTCGTCCAATGTGCTGCACAACATCTGTAGCACTGTGGTCTCTTGGTCTCATGTTTTCAGGAGTAAAATAACAACCATCTAGATTCATTCAAAGTAGGAGGAGAATTGTGAAGGACCCAGGGGAGAGAATTGTATGAACACCCTGGAAGTTTGCAGGGAGGAGAGGATATGGTGACAAATACAGATTTATCAAGTGGAAAGACCAGAAGGGAGTTTCTAGATAATTCTACTCTAAATAGTGGCTAACATTTAGATTCTACACAATAGAATCTCTTTTGCTTAAAAAGTAGCCAACATTTAAAATCAGGAGATTCCCCAGCAAAAAAAGTTAGATTTAGACATTCTCTTGAAAATGCAAGCATGGGCAAGACTGAACCTAAGCTGCTTCGTGGCAACAGCTGGCTGGAGCAAAGGAGTACTGCACTCCAGGTGGCCCCATCCTGAAGTTCATCCTCCATTTGTTCATTATTTGCATAAACTAAGGGACTCCTGGGACACAAAAACTTGGAGACTCTCAAATAGATCTCCAGACAATACAAAAATGCCCAGTGAAAGAAGATGGTCTCCACCCTCAACTAACGCTCCATCATATATGGTCAAGCCTCCTATTTGTGGAGCCAGCACTGCTCTTCCCAGAAGCCACAATCACAACTGTTGTCATGACCCCTCACAGAATCTTCAAACACCTGAAGTTCACTCAGCCCCAGGGAGAAAAGAAACACTAGAAGAAAAGCATTACAGTCCACACAATAGAATGTTCTGCCTCCTCAGAGAGGAAGACGAGCGTTGTCTGCCTCCATGTTTAACCACGTGTTTGAGAAGGGAATGGACAGACCACAGTTGGTCTGAGCTGTCCTGAAGATTTTCCACCTACATATTCAAGAACATGCCTCTAATCTTGGCATCGCAATGGGGTTAAAGATAGCATGGGGACAGAAAGTATCTAACAAGGAGCGCTAATAAAGAACTGCAAGAAAACAAAGTCTCAGCAAGTCCTGGTAACTGTGAGAACTGGGAATTGAACCCAAGAACTCTTGACTTCAGACTTGAATAAATAAACCAAAGACCTGTACTCTTGCTTTTCTAATTACTTAAAAACACACACCATTCAATCCACAGATGCATCAACATTAAGGTTACCAAGAATGAGAAGACTAGTGAGACTAAGAATACACTCCAGACTCACCTGAAGATGGAGGAGACAGATGACCTCAGCAAGCCCAACTGACGAAACCAGCCACATTCTGGAGCCAGAGACAATGAAGAATCTGATGCTTCCTTTTACATGTGGATGAAGTTTAAAGGTTTCATTCTGGATTCAGCCCTCATCATGGAAACAACAGTTTCATCAAGTGCAAGAACTGCCAGGAAAAGCCTTTGTCTCGTGTTCAGGTCCAACCACAGGCTCAAAGACTAAATAAATAAGCTTACTGCTACATTTTAAGAGCAGGCCAAAAAAAAAAAAAAAAAAAAAGACTGAAAGGAAATTTACCAGATTATTAAAATGGCTGACTCCGCGTAGTAGGATCACTTAACAGATAGCAGGTATCATTTTTGATCTTTTTTTCCCCTCTAATATCTTCTCTTTCTTAAATGGACTGACCTTATTTGTTTAAAATAATCTATAACTAGATGAGAAAAATAAATTATATGTGAATCCCACTCAAGTAAGGGAGTGCAGTTAGGCGTCTATCTGGTCCTGATCTGGGACCCACCGATCCATCTCAGTGGGGCACCGCCTACACTTCTGCTTTCTGTCCCCTGCTAGATTAGCAAAGGTGCCCCCAACGCCCTGCCGTCTCCACTGTATCTCCCAATCTGAGCAGTGAGGTCCGCAACACATAGTAGGTACCTAGCAAACACCTGTTAAGTGAATAAGAGCTAGCCTCTTGCGTTTCCCTTCACCTGCTCTCTCTCTGGGTCTATCAATTTAGAGGATGTTACGCAGGTGAATGATATTTCCTGGAAGAGACCATGCAATTAATTACCCTCGTAACCTCAAAAATCATATTTGAAATCAAATCTGCACAAGTGACAAGCAGAGGATATAAGAAATGGCACTCTCCTCAGCCTCTTAATTACATACTATATATCAAACGTCTTCCAAGCTCTGAAAATGTCCCATTTAACATTCTGCACTTGGCATTCAATTCCAAAACCTGAAATGGAGACTGTATTACTTAAACATTTCCCTGATTTTTTTTTTACTAACTTGTTCCCCATTTTTACCCTTCAACCAGGTTTCATCTACTCCCTTTTTCCCTCTTAGGCTGTGTCCTGGCCAAAAGAATTTAAAGGAAGGCTCCCATGATTCTTCGTCCTAAGTCTAAGGGGCATTTACCCAGACACAAATGTGTGAACACACTCAAAGTATATGGAGAAGCCAGTTAACCATCAGATATATAAAGACAGAAGAAACACCGGGGCGAAGGCATGCTGAAGACACAATCATCCCTCTGATCATTCCTCTCCATGAAGCTAAGTATCTTGAGACTGGAGACCAATATGTACAGCATGACTGAAACGCTGTTTAAAAAGTATGCATGTGTGTTTGCATACAGATGTGTGTGCATACCCACAGGAGAAATATCAGAAAGGATATACATCATGTAGAAAACAATAATTAGCCCTGCGTGTGCTGAAGTGGAAAAGCCAGTGGGCTAGGGAGATAGAAGCTTCTACTTCTTATTGTATATAATTCAGATAAAGTGAAAGAATTGTGGATAGACTGTATTTTTGTTTTACCTTTTTTTTTTCCCCCAAATAAAAAAGAACATGAATGTATGTATCTGTATGAAGTTTAGCTCTCTGCCTTCAGATTAAAACACAGTGCTAAAAACAAACACATACAAACAAATATGCACAGAGGAGCAACAGCAGGATCAAATGTCCTGAAATTTAGCCTTGGGGCATCTAAGTGAAAGCCGTTAGCTGCCTGAGCCACTAATCACCTCTCAGACCCACAGTGAACATTACATCTGGAGGCAGAGTTGGTGGACTGGCTTCCCCTGATCTCCTCACTGGCCCAGATGGGGTCACATGCCCATTTATTCACCAACTGCTGTGCCCAAGGAAATGCATGCACAAGCTGGTTCAGGAACCCACCCCTAAGCCAATCTCTGAGTCTGGGAAAGTTGGATTGACTCTGATTGGCTAAGACCGGCTCACAGATTGGGGGATGAGGAGGAAGCTGTTGGGAGTGAGATCTACTCCTTGGGAAAGAGAATAAAAATCGAGGTGAAATTAGGAGAAGGAGAGAAAGAATTAATGCTGAGTAGGCGTCAACAAAGGGCTCCTGCCACCATCTAGATCCTGTATCTAGGGTCCTAAGGAGGTATCCCAGACCGCTCCTCTCCCTCAGCTTCTGCTCAGTCACAATGCAATGTCAAATCCATTTCCTCATCAGTTACCACAATGTGCCCGCGCGCGCACACACACAGCTGCTTTTATCCCAAATTTACAAGACTTAATCTGAACTATTCTAGACACGCCTCACTTACAGCTCTGATTCTGGGCTTGTCATTTTGATTCATCTCTCTACTAACCATGAGGATAACTATTTCAAGAGCACATTGAATGATGTCACTCTCCTACTTTGAACCTGTCAATGGCTTCCCATTGTCCCCAGAACTCCTTGGTGTCACCTAATAGTGCCTGCCTGGATCTCCGGCCCCTTTCCCATCACACCTCCTTCTAGTCTCACCAACTCAGAGAGCTCCCTAAATCTGCCATGCTGACTCAGGAGTCTGCATCTCAGTTTAGCTCCCTCACCTCTAATTCCCTTGCCCTTCACAATGGCCAACTCCTATTCCTACCTCAAGACCCAGATCCCCTAAACCACCCCACTCCCAACAAAAGTGAGAGAGCAAAGTTAGCCTTTCAGAATTAGGTGGCTTATGGAGAAACTTCTGGAGACGGCTCTATCCCTCCCCCAGGAAAAAGAACTACAGCAAGTTCCTTCCAAGTGAGATCTCCCACCTTCTTCATCCTCGGGTCTTTGGGGGAAGGAAACATCAAACTGCTAAAACCATTCATACTCTCCTGCAGGAAAGGTCTTCCTCAAAACTGTTTAACCCCCTCTAAAAATGTAAATTGATTTTTTTTCTCTTCAGAAATGAGCAGCCTGAGCCCTCCACACAGGACCCTTCCACAGAGGTGAGGAGGGCTAAGCCACAGGTCAAGTTCCTCTCTTTACAACAGTCAGCCCTGTTCTCAGCATGCCTCCATGGAGAACTTATCTCCACCCCTTTGAAACCTGTTCATTTCACCTGGCTCCTTGGCACACTATCCACACCACTCCCAAGCGACGAGGAACTTCACTGAGTTAGAAAGGTACAGGGAGTGCCAGGCGGACTCCATGCTGGGGCTTCTCTATTTGCTCGTGGAGTCTGGAAGTTCATAAGTCTCATTTCCCGGCCAGCCCTGGGGACAGGAACAAGTGAGCAGCCCCACCTGAGTCCAGCATGAAGCCTGCACATAATGGCAGCTCACAACTAGGAGCTGCAGACCCAGAGGGTCCTCAGCAAAACCCATTCCACAGACGAGGACACTGAGACCCAAATCAGGGAATTGGGTTTTTGCATTTCCCAGGAGGAAGTTAATGACAGACAAGAACTGGAATCCAGGGCTCTGAGCTCAAGGGGCTCAAATGATAGATGGGTAGAGAGATGGACAGATGGACAGATGGTTGGATGGGAGGGAGGAACAGAGAGAGGGACAGAGAAATGACTAGCTGGCACTTTATTATAAAAGCTGAACCAGAACAAAGTCTTCTCCCCAGGCTGTGCTGTTCCCTGGTTCCAAAACATGTCCCAAGACCCCACTCGGCCACCTGAAAAATTCCTGCATGGTTTACAGTGGAGGAGAGTGAACAGTTGGCTCAAACTCAATGCCAACGTGAGTGATGGAGGGAGGGTTAACACACAGACTCTTCACACACCAAGAATGCCATGTTCTTACCAGTTCCAGGTTCTTATCAGCCCCCAACTACCCAGTGGCAAAAGTTGCTACAGCTAGACTGTTGTGTCCAGGATGATCAGGAGACACCAGCCGCAATGGTTTTCTTGCCAGGCTTGCAATGGGGGCTCTCTGTCGAGCCTTTTGAGGTCAGAGGAAGGGTGCACCTACGCTCCTTGGCCAGGACTCATGCAGAGACGGTGGGTGCGGTGGGATGAACCAACTATCAGAAATCTCTTGCCCCTTCATTCAACATCTATTTCTGAATGCTGGGAATTGCCCTCAGTCATTGCAACACAGCAAGAAAAAAAGATTGAAATCCCCGTGCTCTTGGGTTTACATCTTACTGGAGGTGGGAGATGAAACACCCACTAAACAAAAAATATAATAAAATACATTGTATGGGTGGAACATGCTAAGGAAAAAAAGAGATCTGATTCCCCCTTGTTAGTTCACCCAGAGCTATACTATGGGGCGTAGGAGGGAACAGGTGCTTTGTAATACCAAACGGGCACCTCCTAAAACAAGTCCATCCCATGACAGTGCAAGTGTTACCAAGGACAACTTGTATTAAAACAGTAAGCCTGTTGGAGAGGACACTGGACACTCAGTCAGAAAACCTAGAAGAGAGATCACAGCTCTGTTAAGGTTAGTGTGGCTCTTTAGCTGTGTGACCTTGGACAAGTCACTCCACCTCTCTGAACCTCAGCTTCCTCACGTGTACAACAGTAATAACATCCACCCCAGGGATTTGTTACTGAACAACTAAATGACAAGAGCCATCTAAGTAGCTTAGCACAGCATCTGGGACTTAGAAACTGCTCAGTAAATATCAGCTATAATTATTACATTGTTATTGTTATTATTAGCAGCATTTGACTTAGCTTGGGATCCCCAGAGGCAGTCCTCATGACCAGGATTAGAGAACAAATAGTTTATTTGGAAAGTTATCCTACAGAGCATTGGTTAAGGAGAGGGGATATAAGAAATGGAAGGAAAGAAGCCAATACAGGGCGTGTTATCAAGCAAGTGACCACTGTGGACCCCTGGAACTCCTCTGAGCCTGTATGAAACGGGGGGAGTAATAATTTCTGCCTCCTCAGAGTTGGCTTGAGGATTTTACAAAATCCTGTCCATCAAAGCCCTCGGCATGATGTCTGGCAGGAAGAATTTCAGTTTCCCTTCCCTCTTTCTTTTTCTCCCCATCACTCCCTTCGCACATAAAGGGAACAGCTTGCCTCCTCGTGGGCCACTGAGACCCTTTCAAAAGGGCATTTTCAGTTGTACAGCTTTGCTCTCTGGCTGCAGAGCGCTCCTTCCCCATAATGTACTCTCTGACGTCGATAATCATCTCTCTCAATATGCCTTTCTGGATGCAGGAAGTGGAGGTGCTTGGAGCAACGGGGATTCAGGTCCCCAAAGTATGCTTAACTGCTGCTACTGCTGGTGGCACCCGCCACGCCGGGACCTTTTATCTCCAAAGCAAATTGGTGAAGACGGACCAGTTCATAACTCGATTATGTTAGGCACCGTTGTGCGTTGGTTGCTGGGCAGCTCACAGAGGCACTGGCAAGTTGACCCAAAAAGGAGCCAATCCCTTCTGCCCATGCCCACCCCTCCCCCGCAAAAGACCAGTCTAGAAAGGGCCCCGCAGGAAGCAGGCCTGCCCAGAGCCCCCCACCAGCCCGTACAGCCGAACAGGACCTGGGCCGGAGACAAGCGCTCATGTGTGCACAAGAAGCCACCAGAATACAAACGAGCAGGGAGGCCTGGGCGCCAGGAAAGGCCCACAACGGCTATTTGTCTGGTGTTCTGGGAAAACACCAACGGAGGCCTCACAGAGGCATCCAACAGCCAGAATAAATCTGAAAGGAGCTGACCACGGTTGGGGCCAACCAGGCTTGGTTACAGGCACACAACTAGGTCCGGTTGATTCAGAAATCCTCTCGATTTCGAGTTAGCAACAGTCCCAAAAGGTGGCACCTTGCTGCCCTTGGTCAGGTGCCCTCCAGCATGGACAAGGCGATTTCATTCATGAAAAAAAAAATTACATGAGGTGGTTGCTGGACACAGGACTGCAGTAAGGGCCCCGAGTATGGCATCTGATTGATTGCTCATACAGCCCCCGACACAAGCATTAATATCTCATTTTACAGGTAAAGGAACTGAAACTTAAAGGGCTTCTCAATCATTTGATGATGGTGATACAGCCAGTGAACAGAAGAGCTGAGCCAGCCATCAAATCCACCTCTTGAGAATATTTTTTTAAAATCTACTGTGTTTTCACATGCAGAGTTAAATGTAATGCAACAGTTACTTACTATGTTTTGAAGCCACTGGTTCCCTCTGTGGTAGAAGAAGATACGAAGGAACTTTAAGACCCTGGCCCTGTTCTAACTTCCTGGCCTCAGTGGTGGTTTCACGAAAGTATCATCGCGTGATGATTCGTCACAGTGGACACTCAGCGACTAGGGCATTTTCTCTATGTACATTATACTAATGCAGGGATCAGAAAACCACGACCTGAGGGCCAGCTGCTTGTTTTTGCAAATAAAATTTTATTGGAACACGGCCATGCCCTTTCATTTACATATTGTCTCTGCTTCTCTGACCCTTGGAAGAAAAAGGCGGCTGAGCCTTGTGAACATTATACTGATTTTGACTTGGGCTCTTGGAAGATCTTTCTGCTTTTTTTTTCTTAGTCAATCATGGAAGTGAGTTTGCAGACTCCAAGAACATGTCAAATGACAAGAAGAGCTTAGTGTTACCCTGATGTGTTCATTAAAGAATTGAAATATTAGCTGATTAAAAAAAAAACATACAATCCAATGAGAATATAAGGAAAGAAACCAGAACAAGTGGAAGAAAATCAAGATCAAAGGCAAGACAGGTATTACAAAAACCACCCATGGTGACCTCGTACATAATGACTAAGATTAGGCTACAAATTTGACTCAGAGTTTCCTGGACACCCAAGCAAAAAATGGCAACACCTGTGACACAAATGCACCGGATGTCAGGAAACCAAGCTGGGATTTAAAACATCCCTTGCACAGTCCACTGAGTATCTAAACCCATGCACACAACTAAAAGCTGGCTGTTCTTGATTTAAAAAGCACTTCTATCCCATTTTTCCTGCAAAAAGATAACTCATTTTTCGCTCTGATGGGCAAAAAAACCCTCAGGAGCCTAATTTTCGCCAACTGCCATGTGGCACAGCCCGCTCCCATCTGGGCTGGCTGGCACAGACCTCGGCGAACAGAGCTGAGGGCCCCGGGAGGGTCCTCCGATCGTGGACCACGGCAATGACCTACTTGGGATTAGAACAACATTTCAGAGTATAACTGTGCTTTATGGGTCATAAATACTGCACAGATGTTCCTTATTTACACAGACTCGGTAGATTATTACTGCGGCATTACCATGCTAATACGGCGATTCCTGCATTTGAAACTGGAGGACAGGAAGCAGGGAGATGTAATTAAACAAGGGCCGTGCACATTTTGGAGGGGGGTCAATAACACAACTAGTAGCAACAGGTAGCACTGAGCGTGTGCTTCCCACGTGCTTTACGTACATATTAACTGACTTAATTCTCAGAACAACCCTACGAGGTGTGTTTTATAGCTACGCCCTTTTAACAGATGATGAAACTGAGGCACAGCTCAACTCAGTAACTTCCTAGGATCAGAAATGCTGTAGTGGCAAAGCCAGAGTCTGACTCCAAAGCCCCTGTTCTGTGAACAAATGGACAAAAAGCAAGAACAGCAACAGCTTTCAGCAGAAGCAAAAGCTCTTCTGCGCCGTCCTACCCTGAGTCACCGAAGCACACAACTAGCAGGGCCCAAAAATGATCTCAGTGACCCCTGGCAAACACAGCACTGCCTCCCTACCGAAGCAGCAAGGAGTCAAGCCTTTGGATCAAGTCATGGGGCTTCCTCCCACCTGTCCTTTCCCCTCCTGCCACACTAGCTCAGCCTCCCATGGTTCCAGCCACACCAAAGGGCTTGGCTTTTCACAACGATGCCCTGCAGCTCCCCAGCGCCCTTGCCTGGCTCACTACCGCACAGCCAGAGTCTGCCAGAGCTGTTCCTCAGGTTGCCCCCTGCAGCATCTTATATCTATGGTCTCTGGATGGTGACCACAAACACACTCATCTGTTTCCCCAAACCAGACAGTGAGCTCCTTGAAAATAGGCATGGTCCTCTGTGTCTCCCCTGCTGATGCAGCTCACCAGTAAGTTACCCAGCAAGGGAACTCAGCCCACACGGGTGGACCAAAGGAACTGGCTGGGGAGAGAACAGAGACCTACCTTTGACAGCAGCAAGGACGCCCTGCCAGGAACTCCTATCACTTCCCCGCCTACTAAGATCGGCCACACAACCACAGCCTCTCAGCAGCTTTTTGAGTCTCCAAAACAAGCATCTATGTCAACAACTGAGACGGACAGAGTGCCGGCTTTGTGACATTCTACTCTCCAACACAAATCACATCTGCCCTTAATTGCAGCAAAGCATTCTTGTGAACCACGCCGTGCTACTGTGAGGTGAAGAACAGGCCGTATGTGTCAGGCAGTAGCGTTCTCACACATTAGGTTACGGTTCTGTGGCTCCTGCCCTGGACTGGTGTCCTCGAGGGAAAAGCCAGCCGAGGATGCCCACCCACAGCACATCCATCTCACCTCTGTGTCCTTACGTGTGTGTAAAACAGAGGGGAGAGAAGGAGGGATAAATACATCCACTCCACATTTTCTCTTTTAGAAAATGTGTTCCTAAAAATCGGTTGCAAATTGAAAGTCTGAAATTTGGAATATGCTGATTCTTATGTGCTTTAAGAGTAAAATAGAGGAGGTTGTCTGTGGGGAGAGAGTTTTTAAAAATCATGAAATTTTAATTTCGGTGTCAATGTTTCATTTCCTTACTCCTTGAGTGTCTACAATGTCCTCCTGATTGTTCAGGATTAGTGAAAATATTTTAAAATAAATTAAAGTACAAACAATAAATTTAATTTTGTGATGTCTTATCTTAAATTCCAATTATCTCAGCTTACTGAAAAGGACATTTCATATGAAGGAGAAAATTAGTTTATTGTTGGGGAGAAGGACACACTGGTGCAGATATGGCAGATGACTAGGCTGGAGATTCAGCACTGATTTCTACTCATTCATGCAGTCTGTCAACAAACATTAATAGAGCACCCAGAATGTGCCAGGTGCTTCCTACGTGATGAGCAAGACAGAACTGTTCCCTCCAAGAGCCTACATTCAAGTGGGAGAAACAAACTAATCCGTAAATAAATAATTACTCAGAGACAGTTGATGCTATTAACATATCAATATAACCAAGCTAATGTGGTCAGAAAGCGCAGGAGTGATATTTGAGTGACAGTTGAAAAGCAGCAGCATCCCAAGTAGAAAGAACAGCAAGAGCAAAGGCCCTGAGGTGAGCAGAGGTTCTGACTGTCTGAGAAAAGAAAGAAGGCCAATGCGGCTGGAGCAGGAGTCAGCCGACCTTTTCCACACGGAGCCAACCAGGAATTACTTTAGCCTTGGCAGGGCTTAAGTTTCTCCTGCAACTACTCAGCTCCACCACTGCGGCATGAAGACAGCCAAAGATAATTTGCCAACAAATGGGCAAAGCTGTGTCCCCAAATAACATTTTTATGGATACTGAAATTGGAATGTCATATCATCTTCATGGGTTGTGAAATGCTATCCTTTTGATTTGCTATCAACTCTTCAAGATGCAAAACCCATTCTTAGTTGACAGGCCACACATGAACAGGCGGCAGGCCAGATCTGGCCCATAGGATGAAGCCTGGTGGCCCCCTAGACTAGACTCAATCCAGCAATGGCAGTGGGAACAGTGGAAGAGGGGACTGAAAACAGTCTCAGGAGCCAGACCTTAGAGGCAAGAAGCAGTCATTTGGGTTGGGGGCTTCATTCTAAGTGTAAGTAGAGCGATTTGAAACAAGAAAGGGACATGGTCTGATTTATGTTTTTAAAAAATTACTTTGGCAGCTGTGTGGTGGTTCTGATGGTGTCATCAACTTTCTTGAAAAATGTGTCAAGAGGAAGCTGAACACTGTCCTCTTGATGAAGGAGTCCGGAGCACACCATCCTCCCAACAAAAGCGCTACGATCTGTTGATTTCTCTCTGTATCTGAATCACTGACGTTGGGTTTTTTTTTTCTTTAATGTTGATTCTCAAGCCATAATTTTAAAGATTTTCCCATTTTCCTCCATCACTAAACATGGCCTTTGAGACACAATGTTTAAGAGTCCATTTCTAGCAGTTCGCACGTGTGCTTCATTTGATTTCCTTTCACAACAGAAATCATCTGACCAGTAACAAACTGAAGCTGAACAGTTGACCCTGTCCTTACATCTATCAGGCTCCATATCTGCCTCAAACGTATTACTGAGTACCTGCGTCTTCTTTTTTTTTGTCTTTTTGTATTGAAGTCTAGTTAGTTTATAATGTTGTGTCAATTTCTGGTGTATAGCATGATGTTTCAGTCATACATACACATACAGAATTTCTTTTTCTTATTCTTTTTCACGACAGGTTACTGCAAGATATTGAATATGGTTCCCTATGCTATACGGTAGACACTTGTTGTTTATTTTATATATGGTAGTTAGTATCTGCAAATCTGGAACTCCCAATGCATCCCTTCCCAGCCTCTTTCCCCTCTGGTAACCATGTTTGTTTTCTATGTCAGTGAGTCTCTTTCTGTTTTATAAATAAGTTCATTTGTGTCTTTTTTTTAGATTCCACATATAAGTGGTATCATATGGTATTTTTCTTTCTCTTTCTGGCTCACTTCACTTAGAATGATGATCTCCAGGTCCTCGAAGTGAGTACCTGCATTTTCACATTTCCATTTTCTGCTCATTTTTATACTATAAGAGAAAACTGGAAAAACATCCATCACAGCCATGCAGACAAAGGTGGCAGGAGAGGAAGACTGGCCTCGTCGTTGGCAGACATGAGCCCAACGGCTTCCCTTGGTCTCATAAAGTCCAAATTCAACACCGAGGAGCATGAACGAATAACGAAGACCAGTACTGTGTCTCCCTGCTAATCCTTGCTTATATGAAAGGAAAAGGCTCTCAAGAGACTTGGCCCTTTTTGGCTTTACTGTGTTTACACCAGCCCTGAATCCTGACTTCCAACATCTCCTCTGGAGCCCAGTCTGATCTTCGCATCTGCACGTAGACTGTACTTGGCATCCTGACATTCAGCTTAGCCCAGCAGCCCAGCTCCAGCTAACCCTGCCCTGGCAGAGAGAACGCACCCCCATGGCATCAACCCCAGCAAAGCCTTAACTCCTGACCCCTCTGATCTCTTAAAAATCCAACAACTCTCAAGCCTTGTGAGCTCGGACAAGATTCAAGGTTGATTCTAAATCCTAGTTCCCTCATCTGCTTACTTCTCAGGGTTACCAGTGAGGGTGAAAGGAAATCACGTATTTCAAGCCCTCTGTAAGACCCTTGATAAGTCCATCAAGGTAGATCAGCCATCAAGTCAAACCCAAACAGAATTTTCCATCCCCGTCTTTCAGTCTCTTAAATTTCAGGCACCCCCTATTCCCAAAGAAGCCTTTAGCGGCAAGGCTTTGAAGAATACAAAAAAGGGGGGTTTTCAGATGTCATTCTGTGGCAGGTAGACTCTAAAATTGTCCCCAATGATCCTTACTTCTCAGTATTCATGCTTGTAGGTAGTCCCCTCCCCTTGAATGTGGGCAGGACCGCTGACTAGCTTCCAACCAACAGAATATGGTCAAGGTGATGGGATGCCATTTCTGCAATCAGTTACATGAGACTGTGACCTCTGTCTGACTAGCAGACTCCCTCCCTTGCTGGGGAGATGGAGCGGGCCCCTGTGTTGGGGAGGCCCATGTCACAAAAAACTAAGAGTGGCCTCCGGCCAACAGGCCAAGTGCAACAGGACTGTGGGAAGTAAAACCCTCAGTCTGGCAGCCTGCAAAAAAACTGAATGCTGCCAACAACTTACATGAACTTGGAAAGAGATCCTTCACAGTCAAGTCTTCAGACGAGATCACTGCCCTGGCTGAGGAATGGACAGCAGCCTCAGGGAGCCTGAGAGAGCAGCTCAGATGTGCACAGACTCCTGACCCCACAGAAACAGCGAGATAACAAATGTCGTTCGTGGTCAGTGGCTGAAGTGGTTCAGTAAGTGTAGTCCTCAGCGGCTAACTTTGTTAACTAACACAGGGTCCCTTTCAATTTGAATTTCTCAAGTCATCCTAATTCAGAAGTCACATGGTGGCAACTCTCTGTACACCTCCAGCTGCACTGTGCTGGGCTGTCACAAATTTAAAAGAATGGACTAGACACTGTTGTCTTTCAAAGAGCCACTACATGAAACACACCTTGACCCCCTTTCCTCCAACAAAGGACGTCATTTGTCCAATCTTCCTCTTTGATGCAAGTGACAAGGAGGAAAATCAAACCACGCCATCTCTGGGTCTAGGAGGAAGGGATACCAGCACTCGGCCTGGCCTGCCTCACACCAGGAATGCAGTTAAATGGTTCTGAGTCATGAGCCTCCCCAGACTATTTGGATAAAACTGGCATCAGAGGAAGCCAGTAGTGGAGTATCCTTCAGCAGCTACTGTCTTACTGTTTGCTATCAAAATCTATCTTCGATAGCAATTTTTCCATGCCAGCATGAATTTCTCACGCTAAATACAAGTTATTTTTAACTAAGAGCCTTAGGCTGTAAACTTGCTCCCCCTGAAGAGTCAGGTCAAGCAAAATCAAAGGAGTCAGAGAAAAAGAGGCAAAATACTCCTCCAAGGAAACGCCACGTGCCCTGTTCCACCACTGTCCTCTCAGTGCTCTTGCAGGACCTCTGGCCCTTTCTCTCTGCCTCTCTTCACCTGTACTTTTCTTAATGCATTTCCTCTGACCAGCTCTTCGCCCTCCACTCCATCTTCATTCCAGCTGCTCCTAGAAAACTTGCCTTTATGATA
This sequence comes from Camelus dromedarius, assembly GCF_036321535.1. NCBI lineage: Eukaryota > Metazoa > Chordata > Mammalia > Artiodactyla > Camelidae > Camelus > Camelus dromedarius. The sequence goes on along the minus strand of NC_087453.1, from coordinate 13,517,918 downwards.
TCAGATCTTTCTAGATAGCTAAAGTTTGCTCTTTAATTCAATTTACTACTCTAAATACTTAAACCCAGGGTTTATCAGGCTGAAGGCATCAGGCTAATCATGCTAACCACCATAGCAGACAGTTGAAGAGCTGTGTCTGCAAAGCCTCTAAAAATGTTCCACAAATTTCCCTTCCCTCCCACATGATAGAATGGGACCACGGTGCACACTGCAGGTTCAAAACCTAAAAAGCAGGTTTCAGGCCTTTCCCTGGCCCTCAGTTCCTATGTGGCCTTGGTTTGTCCTTTATTGCATCTAAGATTCAACCTCTTATCTGCAAAAAAGGTAGTTGCACATATTAAGGGCAAGAGTTAAAACGGAATGCTGTGCCTGAAAATACTGTAGAAAGTGTTATAGAAGTAGAATCGTTGGCAATAAAGAAAACAATTTAGCCTTTTCTTATAACTCAGAGTTATCTGTAGATCAGTCATTGTATTCGGAGTCCCACACCTGCTTCTTCCTCCTGACGTCGTAATTGTCACGACCGCCATGGCATCTTGTGCCAAGCAGCAAGGTGTAGCCTTCGGGGCCTTCAGCAGAGTAGCATCCCCTGCCCACGTGCCTAGCAGTCCCGCTACCAAGTTTACTGAGATCTCATTGCTGCTTCCTGCGGTTCTCCTGCTCCTCTCCAGCAATCAGGTCACCACTTCTTCTGTTAACCACCACTGCGAGCATGTCTCTCTGAAGCAGCCTGTCTCCTTCCCTCTAAACTGTCTGGGCTTTGACATCATATACAAACGTGTTAGAACTGCATGTAAAGTGAGAGCTACAGCCGCCGGATGAGAGTCTGGGAGCTCTCCCTTAGAGGAAAGACAGAAGCTGCGTGTGGGTTTAACATCTACTGTGTAGCCCAGAGACTCTTTAGCTTCTTTCCAAGATCTTCACAGCACACCAGAAGGTGAACAGTAGGATTCAGGGCAAGAAAGAAGCTTTTACATGATGTCTGGTGTATAATTACTATTTACTGTCTCTACATAGGACCTCACTTGGTGCCTACTTACATGCACAGACATGTATCTGCACACCTAATATTCAAAGGTCAGGAGACCATGGATGTATCTGATATGCAGAAGGAATTCCCATTTAACAATGATCATAAATTTCACACAGTTTAGTCACCACTTTACATATGTTATTTCACATAATGCTCATAACTGTCTAATGAGATACGTACTATCATCCCCCATTTTGAGGTAAAGACATCTAAGGCCCAGAGAGGTTAATTAATTTGCCCAAAGACATACAGCAAGTAAGCAAGATGATGAGAGATCCCAGGCAGTCTGAGCCCATAGCCAGTCCAGATGGGAATGAAAACATCTCCAGAGACTGTTGCAAGTTCAAGTCATATTATCAGTTCTTCCTAACAATGAACATTAAACTCTAAAATCTACCCACTGAACTGAGACTTATCACAATTTGCACATAAATTAGTATATCTCAAAAATTCTTAGAAATCACCATTGCTATTACCACTTGCCAGGTGTTTTATATGCATCCTCTCAAATGGTCGCAACTGCCCCTGCCAGATGGTGAATCTAGGCTCAGAAAGGCACAGTCACTCACCCAAGGACACACAGCTATTAAGTGGCAAGAGCTGGGATTTCAATTCAATTTCTGACTTCAACGCCTATCCTCTCTCCAACATGCTGAGCGACTCAAGACAAAATAGATTTCAAGGCAAACTATTCTTTTACGCTACAATCATTCTTTGCAATTCAGTCTGTTTCTCTAAATCTTGCACAGCTTTGAAACTGAAACAATACTGGCCTGGAAGTGAACACAGCTTGACTGAAACCTGAATTTGGCCAGTTAATAGCTATGTGACTTTGGGAATGTCACATAACCTCACTAAGATTGTATTCCTTCACAGCGATCCAATTTCAGAGACTTTATGAAGATTTATGTGTGACATACCGATGTGTCCTGGTCCCTAGCACACAGAGCACACTTTAAAAACTCTTCTGTTAATTCATCAATTATTATTTTCCCACTTGAAAACATGGAATTGCAGGTTGAGATTTCAGACTGACAGATTTAAGATAAACTAGCCATTATTATATAAGACAGAACACAGAATCTTCACATCAAAAGTAAACTCGCTGAAAGTGATCTTAGAAATCACTTCCTATCCGTTCGTTCACCAACCCTGAGTACCATGTTTAGGAACTGGGCTGAGCACACGGGATCAGCAGCGAGCAGAACCAAGTCCTGACACTGGTGGAGCATAAATTCTAATAAAGAGTCAGAAAATAAATAGGCTATTTTAGAGGATCAAGTGTTATGAATAGAGATGGTAAAACTCCCTCTCATTTGGCTGAGATGGAAACTGTCCTCCAAACCAGAGAATGGACTTGACTGGCTAAAAGCCCCACATGAAATTAATGGTATATCTTTGCTCCCTAGACCAGCCGTCCTCACATTTTCACAAGTGCCAGAGTCACCTTGAGGGCTTATTAGGGCAGACTGCTGGGCTCCACCCCCAGAGCTTGTGACTCAGTAGGTCTCTTGTGGGTCCCCAAATTTGTACTTATAAAAAGTTCCCAGGTGATGTTGATGTTCTTGGTCCAGGGACCATTTGAGAACCACTGCCACTGCAGAATACAGCCATACCAGAAAGCAGTGAGGCAGGGCGAGAGGATAAATACCCCAAGCCTCCTCCTCCTGCCTCGTACTCTCCTGCCAGTGCTCCGCATCTGCTTACTACAATCAGGACCAGCGGGCAAAGGAGTCACAGCCCCTGGAGCTCAGAGCAGTGCAGAGCAGGGATCCATGAACACAACTCCCTTCCCCTGCCCCTTTGCCAATTAAAAGGTACTAATAACCTCCCACTGTTCCTAGTCTCTCGATGTCTCAGCATCCCTTGTAGGTTTCCTTAACCCCAACTCCATCCCATATACAGTCTCTTTGTTAAAGTCTCATGACACATTGGAATTGAATTCTGTTTTCTGTCTGGATCCAGAGAAATACATCACCAGACCCCAGACAGCTCCTCCAGTGGTGATACTTTCTGAAACTGACAAAAGAAAGCTATTCTATTTCTTCCTACAGAAATATCTATCAAATGCAGGCCAAATATCAGATAATCCTTTTTTGCTACATAAATATGAATTATACATGCAACTTGCAGGAACCTGCACAGCGTATGCAACGAGATCACTCTGAAGAGAGCTTTATGGCCCAGGCTAGGCATTAGAGTGACCAGTTCAGCCTGGTTTTCCTGGTACAATCCCGGATTTAGCACTGCAGGTCCCACATCCTGGGAAACACCTCCATCCTAGACAAAGCAGGACAAGTGGTCACCCTCACCACGTGCTCTTGTGCTCCAGCAATAGCACCACCACCAACATGACTAGCATTTGTTGAGCTGTTTCCACCAGCCTGGCCCCAGGGTAAGCATTTTACATTCATCACCTCACTGATTCCTCACAACCACCCTACAAGCAAGTTACTGTGATTAGCCTCATTTCACAGATAATAAAATTAAGGCTCAGAGGGCTCAAATAACTTGTTCAAGGTCACACAGCTTATAAAGAGCACAGCACTGACTTGAGCCCACACAGCCTGAGATCAGAGTCTGCGCTTTTAACCATTACGGTTTCCTTCATGTCCAAGCAGATGGGTCCACCTACACCAGACCTGATTCCACAAGAAGAGCCAAGAACTACCAAAAAGTCATATTAGGAACAAGCTGAAAAACTGCCATCACAGGAGCAAAAACTGACACATTCTTTCTTCTGAGCACACAATGAAAAACTCAGTGGGGAGGTATTTGGCACCTTTGGAAAATTAGAGATAAAATTACGTAGGCTCATATTTCAGAACCAAAGATTCTTGCTGCAAAATCTGAGACGTTCAACACTTGACAGTGCATCCTACAAATGCAAGGGCAGTCCCACCTGATGGCTTAGCCTTCAGCCTCTCATTTGCAAAACTCAAATAATAATCACCTCTCAAATCCACAGGGTGACTATCTTGTGGGTTAAATTAACTCAATAAACTATAGTCAGCCAAAAAGTGTTTTCCTAAAATGCTGTGTTTGGTGGAGACCCAGAGGTCCAAAGACCGTAGTCAAGGATGAACCCTTCATCCCAACTGAGTTTCTGGTGGGTGTGGCACCTTCAGCTGCTGAGCCTCCAATGTGCAATCAGCCACATGCAGGGGCCCAACTTTTGTCCCAGGACAAGGGAGGGTCCTTCCTCTCTATGAATTACCCTGTTTTTAAGACTGGGATGGTTGAGATGTCTTTGGGAAGAAGATGGGGCTTCTCTCTTGGGAAGACAGCCCCTCTCTCCCATTCCTCTTACCGCCATAAAAGTCTTCTAACATTCAACATCATGTGATGAAGGACCCGGACTCTGAAACGAGACTACAAGTACGACCGTGGCCAAGTCTTTGAACCTCCCTAAACCCAATTTTCTTATCTGATATATGAAATTGTTGGGCCTGCTTCATGAGGTCATTATGAGAATTAAATGAAATCTTAGAACTCCCCCACAGGAATTCTCATCGAAAATTCTGAAGGAAGGCTTTCCACCCAGGAATTTCAAATAGGACCTAAATGTTTCCCCTAAGTATAAATTTAGCACAGCACCTGGCACAGAGTAAACTGAAGAGAGAGCAGGAAGCAGTGGCCAGGAACACAGATTCCAGCCTCAAATTGCCTGAGGTCAAGCCTTGGCTCTACCACTCACTAGCTATGCGACCTTGGGCTAACCACTGTACCCACATCGTAGGACTGCTGCAAAGGCTCTTTAAGTGACAATTAGTAAAGCCTCTGAAAAACGTCTGGCTCATTTGAAGAGTGTTAGTGTTCACTATCTGGTGTACCTATTCCCCTGGTGTTCAGTTTGAATCCTTCATGCTCGGCAGACATACCCCAGTGCACCTGTGATCTTCATAACTTTTGAATCTGGTTCCCTATTATTATTCCCTTATCATCCATCATTTCACCAAATGACTTGTCATCTCCCTGTGTTTTCTGCTTTCCATTCCAGCATAAGCCAAATGCTCCTCTCCTCGGTATCCTCCTTCGGGTTTAGAAATCTTCCTCCCAGGAGAGTGCAAATTCCTTCCAACATACTCTAATCAGGACTGTTCTGATGGAGTTGCTGTTTGAAATGAACAATCCTGGACACATATTCTGTTTGTTTCATCTCCTAGACCTGGAGATTTCACAACTCACTCCTTTTGAATGGACCATGGATGGTGTCAAATAACAATCTTGATTAATCAGGAAAGGGCAGATTTTTAGTATTTTAATCTCTATCAAAGATCGCAAATGATTTGTTTTTCAGGGGAAACAATCAAAATTCTAAAGCCAGAGACTAGAACTCCAGCCCTTAAGAAACAAAGAAGTCATCTGGTCATTTTACAGATGGGAAAACTGTGCCCAGGTTTGCAGCATCTCTAAACACTGAAAACATTATTCCTCTGTGTCAAATGTGTCCTCCTTGGGCCTCAAGCAAACCTAGAGGCCGTCCCATGGAAGAATCTCTGCTATTTCTCTGCTGAGGCCCCAGGAGAGAGGAGGTGTGGGAGGTGGATGGACACTGATGCCTACTAAGGCCCCTTCCACTGAGGACTCATCACTCATGCGCAAGTATCTCCCTGTATCTGTGACACAATTCTCTACTTTGCTCCTCCTAAGCAGATGCAGGGGGCCTTACAATTCACCATAGGAATCCTCAATACAGACTTTGAAAGAAGCCTTTCCATACAGAAAATAACACCAAAATTTGTTTTGAAAGAATGACTGAAGAACAGTTCACATGTTTAAAATCTCCATAATTTGCAACAAATCTTAAACTGCAAGGGTGTCACTTTTTCAGGAAATAAATTAAATGCAGAAATATTACAAAGAGAAGCGTAATTTAATTAACACTTATGTTCTTCTCTATCAAGAATTATCAACTAGTTTTAACAAGGTTTTAAGAGTATTCTCCTTTTCAGATGAAATGGAATATTACAAATTAAAGCCAAAACGCCCCTTACGTATCACCTCAATTCCATTCCTCCCCACCCCTCTTCTACGAAGTGTAGCCTTCCATTATGCTTTTTATACTAACATAAACATAGTGTGATTATTAACACAACATTTGATTGCTATATCCACAAAACTGGCTCTTTCCCCTTCCTAGAGAAAAGGATGTGGACTTGCACATGCTGAGTTTGCTTCATGAACCAGAAGAACCTAATCATATTTGTAAATATCCCTTAATAGATGCTCTTATTTTAGATAAGATCTTCCAAGATGCTATTCTTGTATAAGCAGGATTCTGCCAGCGTTGAAGATGTCCCTACAACTGTGCATCCCTAAAGGGGAACCAAGAGGCCAGAAAAGGTCAGACCAAGATACACCACGTCTGCTTCACATCTGGGTAGTCACCTCACTTCCATGATATCCGGTATCTTTGACTAAATAAGTCAGGAATCTACTGAAGCCTGGCGCACATACAAGGTCTTGCCAGATAATCTGTAATCCATTTTAACTATGTCACGGTGTCAGAAGCAGGGCAGCCATGACAAGCTCACTATCATGGCCAGATTTTAATCAGAGATCAGACTGTCACAAAGAAGGAAACAGTAAGTAAAACATGCCTGAAACGTGAGAATTTCTGTGAGAGGAGCTGAGTCAAGTGGAATCTATTCACTGTCTCTCTGCCTCCAATCATTTGGACCTTGTATATAATGTAAAAGACAGTTGAGACAAGGGCAAAGAGTCCAAGGCATAGATCCTGGAATCAAAACAGTGGCTAGAACTAAGACTCTCTAAAGGGAGTTGAAACCCCAAAAGGAGGAAATGTCTGAGATTTGAATCAAAAGCCTATGGATCACAAAGGGATGGCCCAAAATTAGACACATGAAAAGGCCGGCTGGGATGGAGGAGGTACCTGGAGAGGTCCAGGTGGTCAGCAACTTTCCAAGGACAGATGACAGTGGCTGAGGTTTTGGAGGTGAGAGGAAATGAAAATACAACTGAGAAATGCTTCAGTGCTTGCTAAGTCCATTCTCAGCTGAAAGCAATAACAATGTGCTTTTTGCACACAAGTGATTTTAAATGTATCCTGAAAGTTTAATGTGTGGTAAGAGGTAAAGATAATGCAGGTAAGAAAGCTCTGACTTCATCAACCTTCACTAAAAGAGTGACCAATAGAGAGAGCTGGTCCCAAGCTAAACTAAGAGATTCTGTTTTAAAATATGTATTCATCTCTATAGACAATGGTGACCTTGGGACTCTGGGATTCATTCAGGTTTAAGTGCACTCCTCCATTAAAAATGGCCTTCAGTGTGTCAAGTCCCAGAATTAACATTCTACTTGGAACACACATCCTCTACTTGGAACACACATCCTCTGTGCAGAAAATTTTAAAGACTTAACTGAAATGGAAAATTTTCACTAAGTATACCTCTCGAAAAAAAGTTTTATAAACGTTTGTTTTAACAAAAGGTGGTATGGTACTTGAGTTCAGTTAAGGTGTTTACAAGTTTGAGCTGAGCATCTCAACTGTTGAAAACTTTTAAGTTTCCTCTTTCCCAGGAGGTCCCACAGTTCCTCCGTAAATCCAGTTTAAAAGACCTCAAGACAACGCAACCCAAGTGTTAGAGAGCTGCCCTCTGCTTTGTTCCAGACAACTGTGTTTAGAGGAAGACAACCATCCTGAACTGGAGCCAGCCGAGATACAGGGGAGAGGCTGGCAGTGCTCCTGGCTTCTGAATATAACTGATCATTCCTCTCACCCCTCCAGCCCCAGCCCTGGTTTGAGACAGGTCAGCATCTTGCTTCAAGTCTTGGTTTCTGAACTTTTGGAGCTGAAAGCCACTCCCCCAACCCAATGCATACATTTCCTATAACAAAAGGTGAAAAGATAATATGAAAGGCAAAAAGGTGGTAAATGGACAATATTTGGCAGAGGAAAGATTCACTAAAAAAAAAAAGAAAAAAGTAACAGTTAAGACATCAGGAGCTCTGGATCCGGAAACAGGAGAGGAACTGGACATGGAAATGGCTCTGAACTCAAAGCTGGTACAGTGGAGCAGAACGAGGTCCTGGACCCGGTCCTGCATGTACAGCTGTGCCGGGTCCACATAGCCACATGCAGCAGCCCTGACCCAGACACTCAGGAAAATTATGCCCTCCCTCCCTCCCACCAGGAGGGGTGCTGACACCCAGCCTTGCACAGCCTGACTTAGTAGGACTGAAGATGACAATGAATAAATGAGAAACTGCTCCAAAATCCAAGCCCCTGAAAGTGGAAGCCAGACCAGCACTTCCCCAAGTCAGATGAAGGGAAAACTCAAGGTATCTTGGTTTCCCTCTTCCTCAAGGTCACCTTGCAGAGATGAGACCAAAAGGGGATTGGAACCACCATAAACTGGTGACCCTCCCGTCTACTTATAGACACTGCCTAGACAAGCACAATGAGGATCTTTGGAACCACCCCTCCACCCACCCACACACCAAGCAAACAAGTAATCTGTGAAAACAGGTAAATCCCTGGAGCACATCCCCATCAGGAAGTCAAAGGTCTGGTCAGTCCATTTGGATTTTGACAAAACCACTCTTCACTGGAAGATCTCATAGTTATCCTGAAAATATTACTGCAATCGAGTTTCTCCTGTAATGACTGTACTATTGCCACAGCAATCAAAACTAACAGTACAGGCAGGACATGTGTTGATCCATATAATAATCTGTATATTTACATTAAACCTTTCAATCACTGTAACCTAATAAATTCTCAATTTTGATTTTATGTGACAAGAAACTCTAGGAATGTCAGAAAAAAAAAAGCCTAAAATAAGTACTAATTTGTAAAACTGGGATATGCAATAAAAATAGTAAATTTCAGCTAAATTATATTATACCCTTCATCTACTGGTATTTTTTATAAACTGATTCTTGTGGAACCTACATACTAGTGCAAACATCTTACAGTGTTATAAACACATACTACTCCAACTTGTAGGATAAAGCTTGAAAAGTTTTCTGATGGATCTTCGTATAGTTCATTTTTTACTTTCTGACCTTCATAATTAACTGTTTTTAAGATTTGGACTAAGTCCATTCTAAGACAATAAGTCTCTCTACTCAAAGTCCTTTAAAGAGTAAAATCTTGACACTGCTCTGACACTGGTGCCCAAAATAATAAAAAGAATTAAAAGATTTGAACACACGTTAAAAATGACGTTTGCATTTTTCTCTAAGATACTCGCTTTCCTATCCTTTGTGTCTTTTATCTGAGGTTCCTACGGTAGGCAGCTCCTAACATGGCTCAAAAAGTGCCCCCCTTCCTGGTAGTCAAGCCCTTGGGTGATTTCCTCCCCTTGAGTGTGAGCTGGACCTAGTAACTTGGCAGGAGTAATGAGACGTCACCTCCAAAACTAGGTTACAAAAGACTGATTTCCATCTTGCTCATACTGTCTTTTTTTTTTTTTAAATGCACACAATCCTGGGTTCAATGCCCAGTGCCTCCTCTAAAAATAAACAAACAAACCTAATAATCTCTCCTCCAGAAAAAAAAAAAAAGTTCTCCTTGCTAACATGAATTCATGCTTAGTTCCAAAGAGACAAATAGCTGACCCTCCAAAGATGAACCGTAACCATCCACCATGAGTTATGAGAAGACCATGAGAAATGGTTACGTGATCTCACAACAGGGGTAAAAGAGGAGTAAAGCAAAGTCGGGGTGATGTGAGAGGAAACAGGCTTTCCAGGGTCCCGGGAAGCTGGAGCTGGGAACCTGGGTGACAGCACCACATCCTCCCCACATGAGGACAAGCATCATCGAGCCCAGAATGTTTGAGTTTAATAAACATCTTTTTAAGAGCAGCACATGGACTGCTGGTGCCAGGTTCTTCCAGGGTGTTGATGGAGGCCCCCACAACACACAGTAACGGAGCTGTTTTCTCACCTCTCATCTCTGGAAGCTGTTCATCTTGTTAGGAAACTAAGGGGCCAAACATATGTTGTATCTGCTCCTGAGCAGGAGGGCCTCCACTCTTCTGTTAAACTTCTACACCCTTGGCTTAATGAGGAAGGAAATGAATGAATGGTCGATTCCCTCCCCTTACCAATCCAAACCCTACCAAAACACTCCAGGCACAAAGCATTCACGTCTTCAATTTTAACAGATGTTGCCAAATGAGCACTCAAAAAAGCTGTTTCAATACTCACTATTCAACAATGAACAAAGCCACCTAATTGCTCAGATCCTCGTCAAAACTTGATAGTCTTAAACTTTTCCATTTTTGCCAAACCGATGAGGGGGAAGACACATTAGCTCCGTTGGCTTAATTCACAGTCTAAAGAGCCTAAAAGGGAGGCAGGGGGAACAGCACCCAGGAACAACGCCTTGCAAACACCAAATGCAACAAACTATCTGGGAGACTAGCGAGGCATGAGAAAGAGTGATGCCATTTACTCGGTGCCTGTTTTGTGCCAAGAATTGAGCTTGACAATTTACAGGAGTACGGGAGCCCTCGCCGTACTGGGTTATGGGTGGGCCCCCCTTTGCAGGTGCAGAAAGAAAGGCTGAGAACAGTGAAATAACTTACCAAGTTCACACCACAAGCCCAGAGCTGGGATTTATAGTCACACAACCATCACCACCTTCCAGTTTTCAAATCTTCCCATCCCTCCGAAACATTCTCTCTTGCCCACATCCCTGCTCCCATGCCCAGCCCCAGGCAATGACTGTTCTGCTTTCTGTCTCCATAGATCTGTCCTTTCTGAATATTTCATATAACACATAATCTTTTGCATCTGGCTTCTTTTGCGCAGCTTAATGTTTTTTGAGGTTCATCCATGCTGTAGCATCATGCATCAATAGTTCATTCCTTTTTATGGTTAGTCGTGTTCCGTTGGATGGATTCACCAGTTGATGGGCATCTGGTTTGTTTCCAGCTTCTGGCTCCCACGAATAATGCTGCTCTGAACACTCACATCCGTACCTTTGTGTGGATATGTTTTCCTTTCTGTTGGGTACATTCCTAGAAGCAGAATGACTGGATCCAATGGCAGGTGCACATTTAACTTTTTAAAGAAACTGACAAACTGCTTACCAAAGTGGTGTCGCCATGTTTTTTCACTCCCTCCAGCATCCAGTGGGTCAGCTGAACATTTAAGAGACTGGAAAGACTTTCTATCTGTTCTACTTGTGCACCAGTCAATGTATGTGTGCCAGATGTACTCCAGCCACCAGGCTCCAGGGTGAACAAAAGTGTAAGTCTGTCACACTGGAGACTCACCTCAATTTATTAGTTACCCACCAGTCTGATGGTGGATTTGACAGGCTTCTGAGCAGCCCTCACCTGGGTAAATACCTAGGACGGACAGAGGGAAATAACACTGAAATTTTGAAATAAAACAGGCAAACAGATTATCATTTCTCAGCGGCTCCTCACCTTTTCACCACTCTGCCTTTTTGACATATTAATTCCCATTTTTCACAGTTGACCTCTGGTAGCTCCCTTGGGATCTAAGCCTCGAATCCTCACTGCATCCCTCTGTATCTTTTTTAGAACCTGCAACTCTTACCAACAGGGGACACCTAACTGATAGTATCGTGTTCATTTCGCCCTCTTCCAGGCAAATAAGAGTGTCCAGCAAGACCACATCCAATGCTGACTCCCATCACCCCAACTGCCCACGCTGGCCCACTCGGACACAGCACCCATGAGCCCCACTGTCCCTTTAGCTGCATCTGATAGCTATTAATCCGCAAAAAAAAGAAAAAAAAAAAACCACAGCTTTATTCTTCTCCAAACCAATTTGAATCCATTTTATAAGATTTCACAAGGCACTCTAACTGCTTTCTAATATCTACATGGTGCTGCCTCCTGGCCCCAATTCCGTAATGTGCCTGCAAATGCTATTACATCTGTCAGGCGTGGTTTGTTTTCAATAATCTCATAGCTTTTTTATTTATTGGAATGCCACAGCCCTCTATATGTTTACTTAGTCTTTGCTTGTTTATCGAGCGCACAAAGCATCTTTCCCTCCACTGCCCCTGAGTGTCATGCACCTGACTTCTACGTTAGGTAAGAGATGGAAATGGAGCAGGAGACAGAGCCCTGAGGCAAGGAAGACTCTGTGTGTGTGTGTGTGTGTGTGTGTGTGTGTGTGTGTGTGTGTGTGTGTGTGTGTGTGTGTGTGTGTGTGTGTGTGCGCGGTGGGGGTGACAGGAAGGGAGAGAAGATGTACAGGAACACTTTCCTGTTACAATGTGCGACCACTTGGTTTCTTGCCATTCTCATTTGCAAGGTAAAACATGCTTGGAACTAAACACGCCCCTCTAAACCCTTGAATGGCCACATGTATTAGTGCCACCTGTTTCATTCTAAATCTCTTTGTGAAAGTGGTTGCAGAGAATCAACCACCCCCCTTCAAAAGAAGAAAAGGAGAAAAACTAAAAATCATCACCAAAACTCAGCCATCTAATTTTCAATTCCTAACATCAGTGCCCCCTTGGCCCGTATACAGACCCCAATGCCAGGGAAAGTGAGAGACAAGGCCCCCCTTCAGGATCAAGCAGTACAATGCACTCTGCGTACATCATCTAGTCTAGTCTTCATGAAATCTAGTGAGGCAGCTATAATCATTCTCACCTGACAGATGAAAAGCTGGAAGGTCAATGACTTGCCCAAGCTGGCACAGCTAGAAAGTGGCAGGGGCAGGATTCAAACTGAGGACTTCAGACTTCAAATCTCATCTGCTTTTTGCTAAATCAGGCTGCCTCCCGCGTTCAACTCCTCTGTCCCCCATCACAGTTGCCACAAGACTCTACCATCTCTTCATATCATTAGTAAATATTCATCAAGGAACCCACTGCCTGTATGGCATCGCTCTTGTTTCCACAGCAACACACTGCCAGAGAGTCATGGGAGTATCCCGGGCTCAAAGAATGATGCTGTAATGTCCTGTGATCGTGGTTTTGAAAGGTGACAGTTACACCACTACAGAGAATGCTGCCTCAGCTGGCAGCCTGGAGCCCACAGGAGCTGTGCTGGGGCTAAGCAAGAACGAATTAAGGAGAGGAGAATGGCAGTGGGTTGTAACCCAAGAAGATGGTCAGCTTCCACTAGAAACATGTCTGCAATTGTTGCTGAAATGAATCCAAGCCAGGTTTGCACATGAATTGTTCTTTTATTAGGAAACAAATCAAGCAATCCAGGAGAGAAAGTGAAATCTGACTGTGCTGCTAACAGTTCCCCAGAGGTATCTGGCAATGATTATCGAGTTAAACAATGACATTGCTAACAACTGACAATCGCCAGCGAGTGAGTCCCTTCTAGGATCCATTTTTCGCTCTCAGTGTACGGATGCTGAAACCCACTAGTAAATAAAGTAATTATCCCCTTATCCATTTGTTTAACTGATTCCCTCTTTCCTCATCTCAAATCATGTTTTGCCACACTCTTCGCAAGATGATTTTAAATGCTTTTTAAACTCTTATTCCTTACAAACATCATCCTGGCTCATGAAACACATCTTGAAAGAAGGAAGACGGAAAATGCCTGTTGATGACAAGCTTTTGCCGCTGACTTTTGGACACCGTGACCAACATGTTACAACAAAACATATCATCCCAACTGTATACCGGATGTAAGCTTACAAATCAAAATTGCTTTCGAGACCGGGGGTTCTCAGGTTAAAAGAATATGGAGAGCACACCACTGAGTTTTAAAATGTTATTATTTACCCAAACTTGCCAAAAGTTTTAAATAAGATTCTTTAGAAGAAATCAAACCAGTGTCATATTTATACTAGATCTGGATTCCAACAATGTCTGCGTTTAGAAAGAAAGAAGTCCATTTTAAAAAGTCAACATTTGCAGCATTCCGGCATCTACAAGTGCAGATGTTTGGAACCTGGAAGGATTAATTTAAATGGTCTAGTTAGTATTAACCCAGAAAGGAGAGAATAGATACATGCAGAATATTTCCGCTTTAACAAATGAGGCTTAGAATGCATCAAATCTTCAACACAAGCTAATCTCCCTCGTTTAAGGAGCCCCTGGAACAAAAGCAGACACTCGGGAAGTACAGGATAGAGTAGGTTTGCAGAGGGTACTCAGCTCAGGTAGAATCAAAAGAAACATAGGATGCCGCCAACAGTAGATTTCTTCCCAAACTGTACTCCAGGATTGCTTTTCTTTCCCGTGTGTTCTGAAGAACAAACAAAGAAAAGGTGCTTGCTCCTCACACTTCTCTAAATGTTTTAACAAAAGGCTGCTGAATAAACACATTACTCATTTAAAAATTGAAAAGAAGTTCTATTCTTGAGATGAAAGCAACTGGATTTGCATTTTAACAGTTGTGGGCGAGCGCCACCTGGCGGGAGCACTCGGAACCGGCGTGCTTTTAGCATCGGGCCGCTTTCCCAACCCCGTACAGTTTTACCGCCCGCTACCCAAGAACGCTTTGAGACCCGCGGAGGAATATGTTTGATATTGTTCTCGCCGCCGAATTGTGAGTACTATTAATGTGTGGCGGGCCGATCAGGCCTTGGAGGATAGTAAAACCTAAGTCACGAATGATGCCTGGTCCCCAGGACTGCCCCCAAACACCCTCCTTCCTTCCCAGCCCTAGCACACCTAATGCAGACCCAAAACGAGGAAAACACGAATTGTGCACCATCTTCAGAACGGTGTTGTGGCTGTCCCTCTCTCATTTGCTAAGCCAGACTTTCAGCTGCACACACGTCAAAAGTATCCTACTCGCCTAACTTCCCAGCCACGAAACAGTATGTCCCTTCACAGAAGTCCCATATTCAGTTCCCATTTTGGCCCAAGGAAGACTCCAAGGCATTTCCGATGGAATGTCACTCCAGCCGTTCTTGGCCTAAGCAGCAGCCTGTTTAAAGAGGTTACACTCCCCCATAGCTTCTTTCTCCCTGTTTCTTCCAGGGTGATAATATAATGGGCACCACTGTTACTCATCAATCCAAAATGAGTTTTTTCCCAAGTTCCATTTGCTCATCTCAGCCGCTCCCTGGGATCCTAGCAACCTGCCCTCAGCGCGGTCACACCTGAACTAATGTGCTAGGAAACTTCAAGGTGATTCTGAACTTGGAAGCACACCTGCACCACTCCCTCCCTTCTCTCCTTCCCCCACCGCTTACTCTCTGGGGACTCAAGGCTGGAAACTGCCTCTGGTGGGGTTTGGGGATGTGTAAGACCCCGGATCCTGGTGGCCTCCTGTGCGTGCCAACTTGCCATTAGGAGAATGCCAGGGTAACCCCACACACACACGGGGAACTACCTCTGCTCACCTCCCTCCCGTCAAACCCAAATTCGAGTCCCCCAAACTTTTCAGGAACATACACGCTCACCGGTCAAAGCCACTCCACCCGAAGGGCCTTAACAAGAGGCCCGTTTACTTTGGATAAAAACCACGGGGTCGGGAGGAGGGGCTGCTGTCTCAGTCGTTAACACAAACACCCCCACAGTGCCTTCAGCAGTATGAGATCAAGCTTTAGGGGCGCGTCGTATTTAGAGCAAGTCTGGAGCTGCCTGTATCTCTCGGGAGAAAAGAAAAGCCACCGCCCTGGCAGCCTCGGCCTGCTGGCGACCGGTCCTCCCCACGAAAAGCGCGCGCTGCCCGGGAAGCTGCCGGGGAGAGGGTGATCCACCCCGGGCGTCGATGCCACTTCTCAGCTCGCCGCCCCAAACACTCAAGCGACAGATTCCGACAAGTGGGAGGCAGCGAGCGGAAATATTCGCCACAGACGCGGAAAGTTACTCGAGCCCGGGGGCCCGCAGGAAAGTAAAGCGGGGCACTTCGCCGAACGCGGGCGGCCGAGAGACACCGAGGGCCGGGCCCGCTGGCCCGAGCACGCCAGGACGCGGCGGTCGGCGGCTGCAGGCGGGGACCGGGGCTCTGGCCGGCGGCCCCGCGCCCCCCAGGAGCCCGCACAACTTTCTCCTCCCGGGCCCGGCGGCGGGCTCCTGGACGCGCCGGGGAGGTAGCGGGGACCGGGGGTGCACTCACCTGCGGCGCTCTGCGCCCGGGCGCCGGGCAGAGGAGGCAGCTGCAGCCTCAGGAGCAGGCTGAGGGCGAGTGCGGCGAGGCTAGCCATCCGGGCGGCGGCGTCTCAGCCCCTTCCCGCGGGGGCCGGGGCCGGGACTGGGGCGGGCGCGGGGCGGCCCCGCATCGCCGGCGCGGCGGCAGGCGGTGCGCGCCGCTAGGCTGCAGGAGCCGGCGCGGCTGCGCTCGGAGCCGAGGCGCGGCGCGAACTGAGGCGGGAGGCTGGGCGGGGGCGGGACGCGGGGCGGGGGGCGGTGTCCCCCGAGTCCTAACGCCGCCGCCGCCCGCCCGGCGCTCCGCCTCGGCCTCGCACACACCCTCGCGCGCACGCCCGCGCCTCGCACACGCCCGCGCCTGGCCCACGCGGGCTCCCCGCGCACCCTCACCCGGCTGGCCGGCTCGAGGCCGCTCGCTCGCACAGTCACGCGCCTACACGCATCACCCCCGCGCCCACACGCCCTGCTGGGTCCTCGCTTCTTCGCCCCGCCGCCACGCTCCGTCTGCCCACCAGAGGCGGTCGGGGGAGGAGGGAGAGAGGGAGCAGCCTTTTGAACTCGGAGTGGGAGAACAGGTGAGTGGGGGGACGGGTGGGTGAGGAGGGAAGGAGGGGGCAGACGTCTCAACACGGGATAGGGGGGCCAGGTGAAGAGGGGGAAGGGAGGGGCATCTCCCCTAAACTGGGGCTGGCTTCTGCTCGCCAGGGTCAGTCACGCCCTGAGATGAGAATTTCATCTAAGAGTCGTCACCCCCGCCTCCCACCTCTCTCTCTCTCCTGGGTGCATCGATGATGACTGCGCTGCAATCCCCCGACCACCACCACCTCATCAGCCGCCCAGGCACCCCTCTTATTTACCCACAACTCTCCCCTGTTGCCTCCCCCTAGCGGGAGGGGGCGAAGACTGGGCTTGAGGCATCCCATTCTCTCTCTCTGCTTTCCCCCTTCCCCTTCTCCGGAGACAGCACCCTGTAGCTTTTTCCTTTTTCTTCTCGGTTTGAACAAAGACCTGGTTGGAGCTGAAAGCCTAAAACCATACATAGATCAGAGTTCGAGGTGTCCCTTGCAGCCCACAGGCCGGGACTTTGCTCTCCTGGGAGCAGGGATCTCATGGAGGAAACGAGATGCCACTTGGTCCTGGCTGGAGGCCTGGGCTGTAAAAGCCAGAGGCTGAGCCCCTGGGCAAAGCTCAGAGGATTCCTGCTCTGAACCTGGCCAAAAGCCTCTTTCTGTTTCAGCAAACAGCAACCCCTCAGCCTTTTCCTTGTTGGGACTCCAAGGATTGGACTGGACAGACTATGGGGGACAAATATGAAAGTCAGGCCTGGCTAGGGTTTCCAAAACTGGGGAGCCTAGGGCTCTGGATTAAGCTGTTATGGCAGAGAACACAGTCTCCCTCCACCCTACCCTAGTTCCCACTAGATGGACTGGAACAACTCCCTTGAATGGAGAACTATTAACTCCCCCAACACTTTACTTGTCATCCCAGGCTAATTCTTCTACAGTCTGTCTCCCCCCACCGCCCCCCTCCACCACCTTCAAAAGGTGAAGGGCTTGGACTAGCCTCTTGAACTAGCCAGTGCAGCCCACACAAAAGATTTGCCAGGGAGGTTGTTCAAAGTTCTGCCTCCCAGACCCCTGTCTGGGGAGAGTGGGATTCCACAGGTCTTGGGGGAGGCCCAGGAGTGGGACCTATTACCAACTGTCTCAGAGATTCTAAATCATTGCACAGATATATACAGAGCACTTAACCATGGGCCCTGCTCTGCTCATCTCTGGGGACATAGATGAGTGGCTCTCAGGACAGTTGGGTTAGGAAGATCCCTTCTGCTCAGGGATAAACAGCTGGCTGCTCCCTCCACCAAACCCTCACCTGAGACCTGTCTCAGGCAGAGGAGTTGTTAGGGAGCCTCCCTGGAAAGGTCCAACCCAAGCCCAAGATCTGTGCCTCTGGGCATGGCTGATCCCAGGGGAACAATTTTCTAATACACCAAGGAGCTTCTAAAACTTGTCCTGGTTCCCTCTGGCTCCTATTCATTACCTCTCTCGAACTCTCAAACTTTCTGGAAAAGTGTAAAATAGCAGTTCTCATAGCGTCTTCAGAGTACAAGCCCTCCTACACCCACACTCAAGAGATGCTATATCTCTGCCCTAAAAACTCCCACTGAATAGGGTTCATGTGGCCCCAAGAAGAACCTTCATTGCAAAGGTAACTGAGCTGTGGAACAGGCACCACTAGCCATTTAGATATTAAGTTTAGAAATTCAATCTTCAGTCAGACTAACCACATGTCAAGTGCTCAGTAGCTACACATGGTTAGTGGCTGCCATATTGGACAGCACATTTCTATCAACACAGAAAAGTCTTTAAGACAGCACTGGTCCACATACAGCCCATGGGCCAAGTCTGGCCCACTGCCTGTTTTTTTAAATAAAGTTTTATTGGAACACAGCCATGCTTATTCCTTTGTGTCCTGCCTATGGCTGCTTTTTGCAGAAAGTTCTATTAGTGCTGCTCTCAAGCCAGCAAACTACTGTAATAGGGAACAACCTTTGTATTCTATTACTAGCTAATCACTAAAGGGATGTTGCCTATAAGTTTAAATTATACGTAATAGCCCATCTCTGGGAACCCTGCCTCCCAGGTGATGAGCATTAAGCTAAAATAAATACGTTTGTTTAGCTCACAAGAAACACCAAGACCAGGCCCAGCCGTGAATGCCTGCAGAAAGAAAGAAATTAACACATACCCCACCCCTCAACTCCCCACCACCCACCACCCGGAATCTGACCAGAACCAGGAAATGTTTGACTTTACCCTCTCCCCTTTTAGTATAAAAGCAGCCTGAATTCTACCTGAGGGGAAGATGGTTCTTTGGTTCTAGTTTACTATCTTCTCAGTCTGCTGGCTTTCTGAATAAAGTCTCTGTTCCTTGCCCCAACAACTCGTCTCTCGATTTATTGGCCTGTCATGCAGCAAGCCGTATGAGCTTGAACTCAGTAACACTACCACCTGAGGATTCCTTTGTAAAGTTCTGCTTGTAGGTGCATCAATGTTATTGGATAATGCGTGTTTTTTATATAATAAAATGAGTTATGAGGTTACATTTAAAAAATACTTACAGTTTTTAAGTTGCATTTGAGTTATTTATATTTGCATGTCTCGACAGAAAGCACTAAGGTATATTAATATTTCTGCCATAAAAAACATTCAAATAAGCCACAACCTGCCGCCCCCCCCCATTTTTATAAAGTTTTATTGGAACACAGCCCTGCATATTTCTTTACATATTGCCTGTGGCTACTCTCTGCACTAAAGAGGCAGAATTGAGTCTTTGCGACAGAGATTAGCCCGTATCACTGAAAATACTTAGTGTCCTTATCCTTTACAGAAAACGTCTGCCAGCCCCTTCTCCATAGCCAGTATTAACAGCACAATCTGAAAATCACTGGTGAAAAACTGGTTCTCAAAGTGTGGTCCTTGGACCAGTGGCATCAACATCACCTGGGAACATGTTAGGAATGTGGATTCTCAGGCCTACCCGAAACCCATCTGAATCAGAAATGATGGAGGTGGGGCCCAAGAATGTGTGTTTTACCCAGCCTCCCAGGTGATTCTGATACACACTCAAGGGGAAAAACCACGGATCTAAAACACCTGTGGAGGAGATGCCAGTGAGTGACTGGCACAAAAAGGTGTTAATGGGCTCCGGTGGGGACAGAAGAGTTTGGAAAGATGTCAGAAGAGTGGCTGCCCATCCGCTGCCTGGTCCCTCTGCAGCAGAGCCTTTGACAGCCCTTGGATGAGGCCACACCAGCCAGGACAGGACCTCTCACCAGCCGCCTGTGCTCACGCCCAGGCCCCACTGCCTGCCCAGCCCCGCCCTCCCATAAAGTTGTCAGCACATTTGGAGCTGTCTCCACGCATAAATTCATGGACCAGCTGTCTCTTTTAATCTGGTTGCAAGATGAAACCATTAATAGATGTCAGACACATTGGCAATGATCTCTTCATTAATAATTTCCTTCTTTCTGAGAAAAAAAATTAGTAACAAGCAATCATCAATAATTCAAAAATACAAGTTAACCTTTCTATTAGCAGAGTGGATTTGCACACACTACAGACTCTTTCAGAGCCAGTGGCTCTGGCTTGAATAATGTTTTTTACGGTAGGAATATTAATAGGCATTAATGCTGTCTGTCAAGATACGCAAATATAAATAACTCAAATGCAACTTAGAAACCATGCATATGTTTCGAGTGTAGGCTGATGATCTGACCATTTTGTTCTTTAACAACATACATTATCCCATAACACTGCTGAGTCCAAAAGCAAAACTTTACGAAGGAATCACTCTCAGTTTGAGGCCTCTTGTGCTACACCAATGCTACCACCCAGTAATTTTCTCCCTTGAGTCGGCTCCTCTCTCGAGGGACAGACAGACAGAGCCTGGACACACTTCCAGGTGACTTTCATTTGGATGTTGGTGTGTTCTGTCTGGGTAAGTCTTCTCAATCCCTTCCATCCTTCCTGGTCCTCTTCTTGTGTGATTTTCAGACCCCCAACACCTGGTTCCTCTTCCAGACTATGCTATATTTTGGTAACACCCTTCTTCCAGTTGAGGCTTTGCACCTGCCCACATTCCTTATATCTCCATTTACCACCCAGGTGACCACGAACTAGTCCTGCTCCCTCTCCAGATCTGTTTTTATTCCCACCTGATTGTGCTGAATTCGACTTAAGTGATTTAATGGATATGAGAACACCTAGAACAGGGGCTGGCCCACCCAAGAGATTATTTCGCTTCCTTCCTTTGCTACTTCCAAGTCTTAGATTCACATACCACCCCAGCCTAGACTCCACGCCAGTTACCATAGATATCTGGACGACAACACAGCACAGAGCGCCAGCTGCTTCGTCTTTGAGCCAAACCACCAGCACATGGTCCAGACCACTGGCAGGTCCAGACCACTGGCAGGTAGACCTCAGTGCCTGGGATGCTGGGACAGCATCTTGCTTTGCCTAAGTGTGTTCTTCCAGCCAGCTGTTTCTTTTAATTAAAAAAACCCCACAAAACTAAGTGATATGTGCCAAGCACCCACCACATATGCTTGAGTCTCAAATGTGTGCCCAGCCCCACGCTGAGCAGTAAGGATGCCAAGGTAAGGTGACCTCATCCACAGGAGCCCACAGTCAGACCACGCTGAGGGGTCAGGCCAGCACACTGGGAGCGCTGTGGTGTTAGGGTCAGGGTTTGAATAATGGACGTCAATCATGATTGAGACATGGCCCCAGCCTTTGCTTCTTGCTTCTAGCAAAGCAGTTCTCTGATGAAGCAGGACAAAGGCCACTGTTCTCATGGTGGCCTGGGACCCTGGAGTTGGACACAGGCATTTCAGAGCACGGAGGTCCCCCAGGGCTCTCAGCCCCTCTCCTCAACCCTGACTCCAGACTCCAATTCAGGAGGGTCCCAGGCAGGGATCGACTCACAAGTCTGAGGTGGGCTGAACCTGTTGCTGCTCCGCTTTCCCCCCACAGGGAGCTTAGCTCAAATTTCAGTTCCCTTCTCCCTTCCCTTCTGCTGTCTCATTCCCGCCAAACCCACTCCACGCACGGCCGCCAGAGCAGTTGTTTGACAAGACCATCACCCCACAGTCTTGTCACTCACCAGCTTAAAGCCCTTCTGAAATGCCCACCATAAAATCCATGCCCTTGACAATGACAGAATTCTGTTCACTGCGGTCCAACCCATGAATGCTGCACAAATCAAATTTCAGGCTGGCAAGAGGGCCCTCGGGGGGAGATCCCAGAGCCCAGATGTCCCTGGGCTCCCACAGGGCAGCCAGGTCTGGGTTTCCACTGCAATGACTTTCAGCCCTGCTGCATATTAGAATTACCCAGGGCCTCACCCTCAGCCATTGAGTTATTTGGGTAGGACCCATGCAACCGTATTTTTTTCATCTCTCTAATAATTCCATTAGCAACCACTGCAAAAGGACTCCTAATATGTTGTCTCCCTGTCCCTAGGTGGGTGAGATATGAATCATCTAAGAAATTTGGAACGGTGTTGGAGTGGGGGATGTTGCCCCAAGTTGCCCCAGCCCCTTGCCCACGTCAGGGACTCCCTGCACATAAGGGGAGATGTTCTTGGAGAGGCCATGGTGGCCAAGTGGATAGTACACTTCTCAACATGGGTCTATGGGACATTATCTATTCCAGAACCACTCAGGT
Organism: Camelus dromedarius; assembly: GCF_036321535.1. Classification (NCBI taxonomy): domain Eukaryota; kingdom Metazoa; phylum Chordata; class Mammalia; order Artiodactyla; family Camelidae; genus Camelus; species Camelus dromedarius. The sequence continues at coordinate 13,495,627 of NC_087453.1, read as the reverse complement.
GTTCATTAATTTTGCATTGACTGAATCAGAATCCGTAGAGGCTGAGGCTCGGGAGTCTGATTTTTTTTAACTTGCACACCAGTGATTCTCAGGCATATGTAAGTTGGTGAATGGTTGATGCAGTGTCAGGAACAAGGGAAGTTGAGAGGCCCCAGGGACAACTCTGAGCCTCCTGAGGCCAGGTCAGCATCTTGCCCATTTTTGTGTCTCTGACACCTATAAGGGCTTAGAGGGTGAATACTAAGCCTGGAACATGTACACACATTGTATTTCAGGCAAGACTCTTTTACAAATGGCAGACATCTAGCTCAAATAAGCTTATGTGGAAAGAGGATTCCAGTGGCTTATTTAGCTGAGCAATTCATGGGCACCTTCAGGCAAAGCAGGATCCAGGTACTCAACTGCCATCCTCTCTCCCCACTTCCCTCTCCCTCTCTCCCTCTCTCCATCCATATCTCAGTTGTCCTTCTCTCTGGATAGTCAGGGAAATTGGACAATAACAGCTGCATGTATAGTTCTCATGGCTTAGCATCCTCAGTAAAAGAAAAAGAGAGAGAGAGAGACCTTCTGCAACACTGCTGCCAAACTCTAGTGAAGACACTGATTGGCTGATTTGGGTCACATTCCATTTCCTGAAACAATCAATTTGGCCCAGGAAGTGGTGGGGAAGGCAGTACTAGACTTGGCCAGCCTCAGCCGCTGGTCCAGCCCTCCGCATTAGGGGTGGTCACCATAACTGACAGCCCATGAGGACCAAATGGAGGAGGAAGGAGTGTTTCCTCCAAAGGATCTTGGACCATCAAGTAACATCTATCCACCTCTCTTATGAATCAAAATGCTCACAAAGTCCTTTAGTAAGTGGTCTACAGACCAAACCACGAACCCAGGGTCTGCCCTCTACTTAACCTTGTCTGCTCCATCAGACACTACTCGATCCCCCATTCCCACACAGACCCTGTGATTTTTACACAGCCTCCCCTTCCTCTGTACCAAAGCATGAATGTTATCCCTAAAACGTTTCCCAGATACTCCCTGGCCTATGCAGTGGGATAAATACGAGTTCTTCAGTTTCAGAAAACAGCATCTGTTTGAGAACTATGTTACTATAGTATACTGCAGAGAAAGACATTTCCCCCAAAACATTAGCAGCAAACGTCAGCCCTCAGGGTCCCCTTCCCCACTCCTGGAACCGCGCGGGATGGCGGCCGAGGACTCCCAGATGCACCGAGATTGTTCTGTTGGCACGACTGGCCAGACTATGCAAGTTTATTTAAGCCATCCTCACGTCAAATAAAATGTGGCTAGAAAATCATTATTTCTACAAGCTAAAATAAATGCTAATAACTCAAGGCAGAACAAGAGTGAGTTTGTTGAAACGAACGTGAAGAATGGAGGGTACGATCTTGGAATGTAAAACCACAGAAAATACCACCTGGAAACACAGAACTCATCTGTCTTATCTGGAAGCCTGTCTCCAGAGTGGCAAATTTAGGGATGGGTTGGAGGACAGAGTGTGCCCTGTGCCCGGGGGAGGGGACCTGAAGGGCAGGGGGGCCTGAGATTCTCTGTTACCCAAAAAATGCCATTCATCACTGTCCACCGCTAAAGCTTAAAGATGGATAATCTGGGGGATGGTTTGCTTTGGTTTTGTCTGCCCTTCTGAAATGCTTGAACTTACATTTACTGTGAGTCAGACCCACAGCTAAAAGCCTTACATGCATGACCCACCCTACAGTTCTCTTATTATTCCCTGTGTACAGGTGAGGAAACAAAGGCACAAGGAGGTTTGGTGAGTCGGGAAGGATACTGGTTTGAGGTTTCCTTTCCATTGTCTCCCGGACCTTTTAAGATGACGGTAATCATGTCTCCCAACCATAGACCAAGTATATTGGAATGAGCAGGGAACTCCAAGCCCAACCATCTCAAAACACTTTTCATTTTTCAGACATTTCAATAGAGCTTTGCTGATAAACAAAAATAAGTAAGTTCAGTTTACCCAGAAGCCTGATCCCCTGTAATAAGTTCTGGGCTGGATTCTCCCCAGAGCAGGAGAATGTGCCATTATTGTTCAGATTGAGTTTGTTTCTTTGAGGCTTTCCTCTTCAAATTTCTCAGGCCCTACCTACCCCAGGAAGAACTGAGATGTGATGGCGGAAACCACAGAGCCCCCCTCTAAAGCCCCCAGATGGACAAAGCTGAGTGCTCCCCAATGCTCAGCTGGGGATCACGGCTTCTGCTTTGAGAGAATGCACTCTAATTCTTGTTTCCTGCAAGAAGAATATTTAAGGGCCCATGAATGTTTTAAAATATAAATGCATGGAATTTTGCAATCTCTCAATAGTCAGGTTTCTCCACTCTAATAGGTTTCCCCAAAAAATCAAGAATTGACAAATGTTAAATATTTCCTTACGGCTAATAAAGCTTCCCCCTCCTCCTCCTCCTGTAACTTCTAACATGAATTTATTTTCTATTTGAAAGCCAATCTCACTGGTTATTAGATATTCTCCCTGCTGTCACCATCAGTAAATTATTAAACAGCTGACCAAGCTTTGTTTTAAAATGATTCTCTTATGAGGCTCAGTGACATATTTGCCATGAATACTGAATGGCACCACGGTCTCTAAGGACACGGGAATGATTCCTATTTACTACCTTTAGCGAAATGTGTGTGCAATTAGCAGCGAGAACTTGACTTGAATCACAGTTACTAGGGATGCCTGTGGCTCATTTACGTGGCGCTCTCTTGACTCATTACCCTCCTGGCTTGGGGAAGCAGGTTAAGCTTCTAGACTGTGCCACGAAATAGCATGTAGACCTGCCTTTTGTCATGTCTCACCTCCTTTCTTGTCTTGCCACCCCTGAGCCTCAACAGACCTGTAGGGAAGTCTTCCTTATTTAAAGGAGCAACTGGTTCTAAGTGAGCTTCCCTGTGAAGAAAATGAACTTGATGAGGCTAAAATTGCCTACACTGCGTCTCCACTTCCTCATCTATAAAATGGAGATCATAATTCCTACCTCATAGGTTGTTTTTTACCCCTGGAAAAGCTCTTTTTTTTTTAGATTCTAAAATGAAAACCAAGCAATAAATACAGTGGCTGACATATAGTCACCACTCAGGAGCTGGTAATTACTCTTTCCTGTTGACTCCTGCATGAGTTCAGCCTCCAGGTTTTAAGTGACAGAGACCCATCCCAAGTTCATGTAAGCCGAAGAGGATACGCGTTGACTTAACCAATAGTTCAACCAGTAGTTGAACAGTTGAGATCCAACCAGGAAAGCAAACTGCTTCATGTGTTCACAACAGAGGGAAATTCAATTCAGGACATTGGCGATAGAAGTGATGAGGGAACTGAGATCCCAACAAGGGATGGGAAGGTAAGTGAGAAATGCACGGGAGCAAGGAGCTACTCCCAGCCGTTAAGACCGAGGGATTGGAAGCCCAGGGGTGCGGTACTGCATGGAAGCTGGAACCATGACAGATGTGTCCAGGGGAAGATGACACCAAAGAGAATACTTCTTTGCTGCTGGAGAAATCACCCAAAGCAGAAAGGAGAAGAAATCCTGTGTGCCTCCCTTTCCCCTGCCCTTCAGCATTTCCTCAGCGTCTCTCACTGGTCACGCACAGCTGGAAGCCATCAGAAACAGTAGTCTGGGAATAGGTATACCTATTCCTGGGGTATAGCCCAATGGTAAAGAATTTGTTTAGCATGCACGAGGTCCTGGGTTCAATTCCCAGTACCTTTATTGAAATACGTAAGTGAACCTGACCCCAAGGAAAAGAAGTGATAATTTTTAAAAAATAATAATTTTTAAAATTCTTTTAAAAAGAAACAGGAGCTGGGAAAAAAAATCTCCAGATTGTCTGAGCCCAGAGCCTGTGGTCTTAACTACTATAAAATAATGTCTCCCTTATACAGCCTCATGAATCCCCACCTGATTGCACCTGCTTTATTATTTCCTCCCCTGATGTTGTGATTAGTTGCCGTTGGTCATGAGTAATTTAAGGAGCCTTGGCTGGGAAGCTGGTCCTTCTACCACATTAAATTTTCTGGAAATATCCACCTGGTTTCTTTAAAGCACCCTGAATCCAGGATGAATTGTCAGCCTTGGGGAACTTGGATCTGGGGTTCAAAAAAAAAAACCTACTTAAGAGGTAGCACAAAGAAGTGGTGGGGCCTCAGGGAAAGAATGTTCCATCTCAGGGCTCAGCACCAGGTGTTGGCTGGGGCAGGAGGGGCCAGGTAGTAACTCAGGAAAAGCAAGCACCGTCGTTCACTTTGCTCCCACAAGAGTTTACTTATTGAAGGATGGATGTTGAATTTGGAAACCAGGCTCAAAAAAGCCCAAGGGCAGAATTTAGATTGAAGAAGTCAATCCAATATTTTAATTAATGAACATATTTCACAGCAGGTTCTGAAAGCAAAGAGAGAGAGACACTGTATCTTCTTAGGAAATCTAAGAATGAGGGAGGTTCTGTGGCGACGGTGCAGTCAAGAGCTGGTACTATTTATCTTCAAAGGGACTGGCTAACATAACAAGTGCTCCTTCCTCAACTTCTGAATCCCGAAGCCTCAAGTGAAAATCCTTCCCATCTGCTGGAATAGTATTCCAATCTGCGGAATCAGTCACTCGATAAGGCAGTAATTACTGGAGCAATTTTAGCAGATACAAAGGCATTTCTTAATAATTTTAATTATTCAAAAGCCTGATTAATTATCTAGCCCACGGATCAGAGGCCAAAGAGGGATGAAACTGTATGGAAATGGTTACCATGATAGAGGGAGGGGAGGATTCAGCTGCCTTCCAACAGAAAGCTGCTCTCTGTGACCTTGAAGTTACAGTTACAGACCACTGGACTGGACATTAGGTGACTAGAGTTCCAGCCTGTCTCCACCACTGACCACTACATCCTTGGCTAATTCCCTTTCCTTTATCAGGACTCTGTAAGATTAGTGGAGGGAAAAATAGAGGAAATCCAATAGGTGGTCTGTGAACCTCTGTCAAGTACTGACATCCTATAGGTCTTCTGGGACATTTTTTTTAAAGTAGAGATGCCACTGGAATTTCCTCTGGGACAATGAAAATCCAGAGAACGTTCATGAGCATGGAAGGGATTTGATCACATTTGGGATGGTGACAATAGTCAGCCACCTGTGTAAGAGGTAAATTAGTGTGGGGAGAAGCTGATGGTGGGGCAACAGGCAGGTGGTATGTCCCTAAATTAATGTCTGCTTTTAAATGGAAAAAGCTGCCCCCATTCACTGACCATTAGTTGAGCACCTCACATATACCTATGGCCCTTGTGAGGTACTGTGGAGACCCCGGCTCTGCCTTCAGGGAGTTTGCTAGGGCAAGGATGCTTTACTCAGATGGTAGCCCACTGATGGGTCTGTTTGGATGACGAAATCAGGATATTCTGGAAGCAGAGATGTTGTTCACTTTTGCTGCCATGGTGTGTCATGCCTCAAGCATCTGTATAAGCCATCTCTACAGACCCAGTGATGAGACTGTCTCCCCAGGCCTATGCCCTATGTGAGCTTGATGGCTCTTTTCACAGAGTAATTGCCTCATCTCCATCACAGCTCCCAAATGTCACCCCTAGCTTTTGTCCAGGCTTACGTGTTGGAGATCCCATAATGTTTCCCATGTGAGAAATTCCCAGTCAACATTGGGACAGCTGACCAAGACCTTTCAATTGATTCTCTTGGTATTTCCTCCAACAACCCACCATGTGTTCCTTTTTGGCTGCCTCCTAGAACACAGCGCCATGATTAAGAGCATGAGCCCCAGAGCTAGACCATTGGGTTTGAATCCCTGCTTTGTGCTCCCTCGGCTGTGTGACCTTGGACAAGTCACAACCTCTCTGTGCCTTGGTTTTCGTATATTTAAAACAAATTTCTTATTGTAAAGATTAAAGTGAGATATATGCACATAGTAGATGTGATATAAATGATAGATAAATAGCTATGTTACTCTATGTAGTTTTGTTCATTTCTACAGGATTCAGTTACTCCATGTCTAAAATGAGATGCTAATCCTTATGTACTCATGTAACAAATGTTGACTGAGGTCCTGTTAAGCACCAGTCACTGCTGTGGGAGCTGAAGATACCACACAAAATAAGGCAAGGTACCTGTCCTCCTGGAGTTTGCATTCTTGCAGGTGAAGGGGGCAGACAGGAGGACCAAGTAAATGTATGATATGGAAAAAATATAGAAAGCAGATGAGTGTGGTGGTGTGTGTGCTTTTTAAGACACAGTGGTCAGGGAAGTCCTTTCTGATGTGATGACACTTGAGCAGCGACCTGAATCAATGGGGCAAGTGATCTGAAGGCAACAGGTGGATTGAAGTCATGAGGAGCAGCAGGTGTAAAGGGCCAGAGGCAGAACCACGCGTGACATGTAACAGAAGCAGCTATGAGCTCACCATGGCTGGAGAAGAGAAACAGAGACAAGAAAGTGGTGAGTGAGATCCGCAGGTCAGGACAAGGAGAGCATCCTAAGTGTCCTTGGAAGCCATCAAAGGGATTTGAGGGAAGGGTGAGAAGGTCTGACATGTACACAAAGTACCATAATGCAAAGCAGAATGTGATGCTCCGGTTAGAGACACCAAACGTTCAAGCAGTTAGCAGAGAGGGGCTACTACAGACTCAGAGAAGCAAGAAAAGCTTTAAGGAGCTGAGCAGATATTCAATGGGAAGAGGCCAGTATTTCAAAGAACAGGAAGTCTGCAAGAATGATGTTCATGGGATCCACTGGTTGATTTGTTCAGTCATTCACGTATCATTGTCCCCTTTTCGTGCTGCGCCCTGTCCTAGGTGCTAAAGAGACAGCCATGACTAAGATCTAGTCCACTGCCTGTCTTCAGTGAGTTCACAGTGCAGGCTGGGTGTGGGGAAAAGATTAAATGGTGTTAATTCCCTTGAAGCCTCTAAGATTCCGGGCTTATTTGTTACCGCAGCATAAGCATACCTAGGTCGTGACCTCCAGTATCAAATGAGGTGCTGATGACATTCAGCCCTTCTAACAGATAGGCACACAGGCCATGACACCATGGTGCTCCTGATCGAGACAGCTCCATCAGTAAACCCACTTCGCATTTACACAATCATCTTCAAGAAAACCTGTAATGTATTTGGCCACTGTTACAGTACCAAGCCCCTAATAATGGGTCATAATCCCAAAGGAACAAGTGAAAAACAAAAATAAAATCCATCTGAAAACACTAAGTCATCCCAAACTACAGCAGTCTAGCTTCAGTTTTAGTCAGGCTCTTTGAAGAGCGCTTACTTGGTGCAGGGACTTTGCTAAGTGTTGCACAATAATTAACTCATTTCATCTTCAAAGAGTCTGTCCTCACCCCACACCTACCCCTTCAGTCTTACTTCTTCAGTGCGCACTGCCTGACTTCCAGCCACCAGCATGTGCATCTTTGCCTGAGGGCTTTCTCGTCCTGACAGAGCCCACTTTGTAGCCGGCGTGGCGAGCCAGAAGCATCAGGGAATTAACACCACCTCCCTGCGCAAGTGCACGCAGTCCTCGTGAAGATGGTTGGGAGTCGGTGTATCCATACCCCAGCCTCTCCACCCATCAAGTGCATGTTTTGCTCTGAGGTACGTGTTTCACAGTCCCCAAAGCTCCCTGGACTGTCTCAAGTTCCAGTCACCCCCCGGTGCCTTGCTCAGTAACTCACTGCTCCCTGGGTATGCTCATTCCCATCTCCCTGTAACCCTCATCTACCTTCACCTCCCAATTAACTTCTCGTCTTCAATCCATGTCTCAGGGTCTGCTTCTGAGGAACCCAAGATAAGATACAGCCCTAGGAATAAATCCTAAGAGTGCTCATCACAAGGAAAAAAATTTTTTTCTATTTCTTTCATTTTGTGTCTATATGAGATGATGGATATTCACTAAACTTATTATGGTCATCATTTCATGATGTATGTAAGTCATATCATTATGTTGTACACTTTAAATTTATACAGTGTTGTAGGTCAGTTGTATCTCAATAAAACCGAACAACAACAACAACAAAAGATACAGCCCTTAGAGGGAGAGAGGTACCATATTATTATCCTTATTTGGCAGCTGAGAAAACTGAAACAGAGAAGTCGAATAACTTGCCCAAGGTCACAGAGCTGGTAAGCAGCAGATCCTGGCTCAAGCCCAATTACCAGGCTCCAAAATCTGTGCTATTAACCCTGACACTCGGCTGCCTCTGGCTGGGAGAAGAGCCCAAACCAGTGAACACCAGCCTCACTTAATTTGCTCTGTGAGGCTGGCAGGTTGGTGAGCTACAAGGATGCAACTGTAACCTCTTTGGAGATCCAGCATGTAATTCAGGTGTGTGCTTGAGAAGGTATTTGATGTGATTTTCAATGCAGTGGCAGCCACATGGTGTTCCATCACTCAACTCTCTTTGACAGAGAATTGATCTCTCAGGTCGGGAAGCAAACCTCAATTTAGGTAGGATGCACTTGGCGTGTGCCCTCCTGGTAGCACACGGAAGATAAAGCAGAGTCAGTGACGGTTCTTGTCAATGAGTTTGTTATGGCAAGAGGGGCGACGCGAGGCTCTCTGGGCTGAGTGCCGCCGCTGACACTCCAGATGTGCGCCCTTGTTTGTATGATAAACACTTTGCCTGCATCTATTAGCCCTGCCTGTCAATTCCTTGATGTTCCCAAGTCCTCTTTGGAGCCAAGCATCTTCATCCAATAGCACAAAAGCAAAATGAGTACTTACTTGGTTCCCAGGCCATCAACCATTCTTTTTCTCTCAAACTAGATCTCTCTGATTTTTCAATTTTGTTTCGTGTCTGGATGAGTAATTTCAGAACCCGGAGGTTGGTGAAATCTGAGCTTCCTCGCTCAGGATTTCTTGCTCTTCACACAAAAAGAAAAGCCCATTGCAGCAAATTGTCTGTGTGATTCATTTGTTGCAAGCGCGGATGAAAAAGAAAAAAATTTTTTTCTTAAAAGATATCTCAAAGATCCTGGACCATTATGGTAGGAAATAATGCCGGAAATTGAGAAAAGCATGATGCAAAAGTTGAATATTAGATTTATTTTGTCATTAGAAAAGTGCATCCCTTTTTTGCTTTTGGGGTGAAATTTGAGATATAGAGGATGAGAAATTGAGGAATGAAAGATCAGATCAAAACTGCCTCTGCTGGCCTCAAGATGAATGTTTTCAAAATACAAATTTATTTTTCTCATGGCAAGGTTTTCTGTTCTTTATTCATACCTTAAAGAAATTAAAAATCATGTGGCTGGCTTGTTCCTGCTTATCATACAAGCTTTTCATGCTCAACAAACAGAACTACGTTTAAAAGAAAGGGAGGAGGGATGGGGAAAGACATGAAATGGGAGAGGTGGAGGGAGGCAGGGGAGGATAGAAGGAGGGGAAAAAATAGTATATGGAGGACATTCTTTTGATTCCAAACTGGAACCACCTTACTGGCCACCTACAATGAAAATGCAATGGATGGTTACTCAATGCCTCACTTAACTTTGGGCAAATTTAATTTTTTAATGCCTTAATTCCAGAGTGTACCCATTCCATCATCTCAACCACAGAATGGTGGTGACTCCAGCCAAGAAATAGTTTCTCAGTGACTTCATTTAACATGTATACCTTGAGGTTCTCCAGCATGAAGACACATGCCAGATTCTGAGGGGCTAGCTTATGCTGTGTAACAACCATCCCCAAGTCCTAAAGACTGAAACAGCAAAAGCTTATTTCTTGCTTATGCTACCTCTGTTCAACATTGTCCTCACACAGGGACCCAGGCTGAGAGAGGCTCCATCTCTGTCCTCCTGTGATTTGCTTAATCAGGAGAAAGGGATGGGGAGGATTCTGCACTGGCTCTTACAGTTCCCACCTGGAAGGAACACTCATCACTGCTCATCTTTCATTGGCCAAATCAAGTCACATGGTCATGACTTAGTTCAAGGGAGTAGGAAGACATGGTCCCACTATGTCTCCACAAGAGGGGATAACCCAAAATATTTGGTGAACAGTTAATGTCAACCACACATACAACTCTTGATATGGAGAAGCTCATTGTCTTTTAAAGATAGTGGTGGCAAAAAAAATTTTAGCAGTTCCCTAGGAGAGGAACAAACTATATGTCACAAGTTCAAAGAAGGCTGGAGAGCTGTGCCTTTGAAAATGAGCAGGATTTTTACAAGTAAGAAACTGGGCTTTTTTAGGTGTGAAGAGCAGAGGAGAGATGAGAGAGCCAGAACATGAGAGTTATATCGCAGAAAAATAAGTGGATTGTTTGGCCATTAAGTAGAGTGTGCATGTAGGGATTCACAAGCTGTAAGAAAGAGGGGGTGAGATCAGCTTCTGGAAACACTGCACACCAGGCTGGGGATGGTGGATGTCTTTCAGCAGATTGGGCCATCACTCGTGCATTCATTCATTTACTCATTCATTCAATCAACGTGTACAGCTATCTTACTGAGTTCTGAGTATGTAGCTTCAAGGTAATGAAATGGGAAGGATGGGAATGCGTCTGAAAAAGATGTTGAAAGGACTGAAAGAACTGTGTGACTTTAGGAAGGGTGAACTCATGAGGCTAAAGGTGACCCTGGAGGTAGAGAACACGGGAAGAGTGGGAGTAGGGACGGGGCAGCCTAGGGGCCACAGGATGAGCTGGGTTTGAGACATGCTGGGTCTGAGGTGCCAAAGAGCCATGCAGGTGTGGTGCCCACCTAGACACACTTCAGTTCAGTCATAAAAACACGTGGGGAGCCCTCTAGTGGACACTCTTGGAGCGTGGCCTAAACTTCTCAGCCCTGTTAACGGCATCTATAGGACTCTGCCCTGGGGTCTCTGGGGCCTCATCTTTTGGCCTTTGTCTCTGATGGCCCATATCTGTGACTGTAGAAGACCAGCTGTGGGCTCCTGGAGCCCCTCTGCATGCACATGCACACAGACATGGACTTATCCGGGTGTTCATGTCTCCCTGGAGACATTACTGGCTGGTACAGGAAAGGAAAAGCCCAGCTTCCAGGACAACTGCTGAGGCTTGACTTCCACTCCATAGTTCCCTACAGATCAGGTGGAATGCTCCCCTACATGGACTTTGGCCTGAAATCACATCTTTAGCCCTTCCCTGGCCCCCTTCCAATTACTGGTTTCTCCTGGGAGCAGTTCCTTAAGAAATCACTTGCAAACAAGTCCCCATCTCAGAGTCTGCTTCTGGGAAATCCAACCTACATCCAGCACCTGCAGTGTGCCAGGCAGACCCGGAGAATAAGACACAGCCTGGGTTTTCAGGGAGCCCACTGTCTGGTGGAGAGACAGATGCCTGCACTGATGATTTCAGTGCAGTAAGATGTGGTAAGAGAGAGATGCTGGGAGGTAAGGGGGAAGCATAAAAATAAGGGAGGCAGGGAATGCTCCCTGGAGGAGGTGATCCTAGGAATGGATGCCACAGGATGAATGAGATTTTGCTAAAGGGAAGGTATAGAAGGGCAATACAGGCAGAGGAAACAGTAGAAGTCAGCCTGCATAAAAAGTATGGGAAACGGGGCATGGGAAACTCCAAGGAGTCTTCTATGGCTGGAGCATAAATGGCAAAAGAGAGGTGGTGGGCAGAGCACAGATGACGTGGGGGCCATGGGAGCCATCTGTAGGGTAGGATTTAAGCAGGAGGAGCAGGTCTGACCCATGAGGAAGTGTCATCAACAAAGGACACGTGGTCTTTAACCTGTACTCCAGCCCCCAGTGGTCTCCTAGGTCAGCGCTTGAAACAGAGCAGTGCCTTCCTAGGGTCAGGCTCCACCGTGTCCCTTGCCTCTTTGTAGAGAAGCTTTAGCCCTCCCAGGCCTTCCCCGAGTTCCCAAGAGCAAATCTAATCAGAGAAGTGGGAAAATGCAGAAACAAAGGAAAGTAGTCAAGCAAGACAAAATAATAATAGTTTAGCCATAAAACAAAGTCAAGGACCTTTATTGTCTCCTTAAGGGCTACAGATAATACCCTGAGCCATAACCTTGAGGAGTTTTGCAGAGACTAAAACCCCCACCAGGTGAAAGATGCTGACTGCTGACCACCAGCACGTAGACCCCAGACCCACTGGAACCAGAATGTTGATGGTGTTAACTCCTAAGTACCACCAGGTGTTTCACCACCAAAAAAATCAGAAGAATGTCCATGAGCTGATTAGGCACCCTGCAACCTTCTCCCTCACCTTGACTGTAAAAACCCCTCCCCAAAGGTAATCAGGGACTTTAGGTCTTTTGAGAATGAGCTGCTCATTCTCCTTGCTTGGCCCCACACTGTGCCTTGACCTTGCAATAATGCTAGACTCTCCTTCACCACAAGCTGGTGTCAGTAGATTGGTTTTACTGTGTGCAGGCGAATGGACCCAAGTGTGGTTCGGACTCACCAAGCCTGAGTCCCTATCCCAGGGGCACTTAACAGCATCCATGAAGTTCCTCTCATCAGTTGATACTGTGCCCAACAACCCAGGCCTCCAGGGACTGAATAAAGGATAAGCAGAAACTAACTACCCGGCACTTGTCTGGGAAATTTTCTTTCAGTTGGGGTCCTCCCAAGAGCAGACTCTGAGACAAGGATTTGAGCAGCTGGAATTTATTTGGGAGGTGCAAGAAAATACCAGTAGAGGAGTGGGGAAGTGAGGCAGGGAAGGCAGCCAATATAGGGCATGTTATCAAGCACATTACCACTGTGGGTGCCTGGAGCCAGATTCCAGGGTTGCTCAGGAAATGGTAAAGCACATGCTGGAGTTTTCCTACACCAGAGATAGGGGAGCTGGGATATTGGTACCCCAACACCCATCGATCTCAGCTTGAGGGCTGCTCCCGGGGAGTGTGAATTCCCTGGAAGGCAGCCACATGTTGCTGGCAACGAAATGCAGACACAGGCAGTTGGAAGTCAGGCCACTATGCCTCGAAGCAGTAAGGGCGAGGGGATCTGAGCATCACACTACCGTGAGCACTACATTGTAGCTTCACGTTCTCCCTTCCCAGATGTGGAGGACAAACACCACTAAGGCTCTGAAGGTTGGAAGAAGAGTCAGAAAGGGAATCGCCAATCATAAGGAAGGAGGTGCCTATATCAATCCAGAAACCATTCAAGCTTCATTGTCCCTAACTTATTTGGGGCCAGCGTGTCTGCCAACTGGCACAGATTCATTTCCTCACCCCATAAAGCAAGCGAGCAAAGGAGAAAGCTAACTCATAATAACGCTTCTCCAAAGTCGAAGAGTAATTTGACTTTGGGTTTATAAAGAATCTGATTCTTTTCACCTGGAAACACTAGTGTGACTTTGCTTTTAATACACCACATTCTATGAAAGCAGAGATGTGTGGACATTTTTGAATGCCACAGCCATAAGGAAACAGAGTTGTTATATATATGTTTTTAAGTCCAATGGTTTGCAATCTGCTCTGGGGCCTAGGACCTCTGCAGAGCAGGTCTCAGGAGGTAAGGAAGCAGGGAGGAAGAGTGTTTTCTGCCCTGAGACCCTATCTTAGGGTCAGCCCAGAAGTTGACCTTGAGACAAGGATTTAAGTGCAAGTGGTATATTTGCAAAGTGATCCCAGGAATCACCAGTAGGAGAGTAAGCAAGTGCAGAAGGGGAAAAAGGCAGCCAGGAAGGGGTGTGCGAGCAATGTGGGTGCCACTGTGGGCCCCCAGAGCTTGTGGCTCCCAGGGAACTCTGGGAGCCAGTCTAGATCATAAGCCCCAGGCTGGCCCACCTGAGGGTATGAATACCCCAGCTCCTATCAGTCATTGGCTGTGTGCTGCTTGTGAGGGATGTTAATTCCCCAGTACTTCCAGCCTGCTAAGTAGGTGGCAAAATAATCTCTGGCAGCCAGAGAAAGACCTTGGGGGGTAAAAAAAAGGACATGCTGACAGTTGGAATTCAGTGGAATGAACTGAAAATTTAAGAGCAAGGGACTGTGGAGGAGGCATCAATAGTGTGGGATACAGCCCCCTACCCTTACTCCTTTGAGAAGAGAGGCTTAACTCTTATCTGGGTGTTGGGTTAACATGCTCTAATATGCAAGAGACATGCAAAAAACATCTTAAGACCTCTGGTCTGATCCAATGCACACATTTTACAAGCAAGGACACAGAGGCCCAGGAAAGGGAGCCTGGGCTCCCTGTAGCAGAGCAGGGACAGGAACTGGGGTCTCCTGAGCCACAGACCAGGCCTCTTGCCACACTGCATTCATTTCAGCCAAAGCCTATTTTTGCTGCTATTCATTTTTTCCAATTCCGTTTCTTCACGTTATCCTTGCTTTCCACGAACACCCTTGTGACCTCAGCTGACTGTTTCTCAGCCTCAACCACTCTGAGACCCCCAACAGTCATATATAATGCCGTTCTCTTTCCATCTTTATCCAGCTCCTTTGACAAAATCTCTTATACATTTGCAAACAGTGACCAAAAGTATGAAAACCAGAGAACTGATGTTGGCACAACCACTTTGGAATTAAATGTAAATACTCCGCTTCACTTGGGTGACATGCTGGGCTGATAAAACAGCTTCTGCAAACTCAATAGCAAGTGGTCTGTTTCTAATACAAGTGCCTATTGTCTTTCATATTTAAAAATTATTCAAAAGTCTTTGGGTTACTTTACACATTAACATGTGGATGTCTCAATTTATAAAACCATCGTGCACCCTATTGATGCCTACATCCTCGGTATCTGGAACTCTTTCTAGCGCATAGTAAGTGCTCAGTAAACGTTTGCAAAATGAATGAAGAAAAAAAATCTTGGACTCCATACTCTATACCTTACCCTCAAACTGAGGTTGGAAGGTCAGCTGCAAGCATTTTCATGTATACACCAAGTTTCAATGACATGCTACTACAAATTGATCATGATTCTTTGCCAAAGATGTTTCTTGAACCATACTGACAAAATTAAATACATAGGGTTATTATTTATTAAATAAATATTTATTCAGTGCTATGTGTTGGGTAGATAAATGGTGAGAAAAGGGAGTGGGGAGAAGAGACTTTTCCTTATTGAATAGTGCAGCCCAGACAGATATTAATCAAGTAATCACACACATAAAGGTAAAACTCAAACTGTGATAAGCGACTAGGGTGGTTTTAAATATATGTCCACAGATCCTGTGATGATCCTCCTCTCAAGAGAAAAAGCTCAAAATATCATACGATGTCACTTATATGTGGAATCTAAAACAAAAAAAATACAAATTTTATTTACAAACCAGAAATAGACTCATGGACATAGAAAACAAACTGTGGTTACCAGAGAGGGAAAGAAGGGGAGGGATAGATTAAGAGTTTGGGATTAACAGACACACATGACTGTACATAACATAGATGAACAACAACAACCTACTATATAGCACAGGAACTACATTCGATTTCTTGTAAGGAGCTGTAACGGAAAAGAATCTGAAAATATATATATGTATATGTATGTCTATGTGTAACTGAATCACTTTGCTGTACACATGAAACCAACATTGTAAATCAACTACATTTCAATAAAAAAATACGAATTTTAAATATATATATATATATATGTATTTATCCCTCACCTCTTTCAGTGTGCCTTTCCTATTACACGCTAACGATGTTAACGGGGAGGTACTGGACATGTGTGCCTTGAGATGATATGTTGGGTGGCAGGCGCAACAAGACAATCATAGAAGGTAACCGTGATGTGCGTGTGTGTGTGTGTGTGTTTCATATGCTGCATTCAAGCCCATCTTCATCCCCGCCCCCAAGGGCTCTCTACAATGATGACAAGTGATTCTGAAGAATTCACTGAAACATGTTATAAGCCTTGATTACAAAGAAAAAGTGATTTTCCTAAAGAGACTCCTCCATCTACAGTGACAAGGCAGATAAGCAGGGCTGCAGAGAAACTCCTGGAACTCCAGGGCAAAGCACACTCCTTCCCCCAGCAAGCCTGATTGACAAGGCCCAACAAAACCCCAAGAAAAGCCCATCCAACCAGTCAGATCACGCCCA
Source organism: Camelus dromedarius (assembly GCF_036321535.1). NCBI lineage: Eukaryota > Metazoa > Chordata > Mammalia > Artiodactyla > Camelidae > Camelus > Camelus dromedarius. The sequence continues at coordinate 13,479,633 of NC_087453.1, read as the reverse complement.
GGCCCACCTCCGATTGCAGCAGCCCGCAGAGCAGCCTTGGAAACGAACGAGAAATGGCGCCTTTTTATTTATGAGCACTTTCCATTACGGGCATAATACCCCTATTCTTTTCCCGCGTTTGTATATAAACATCTCAAAATAGGATTCTTTTAAAAGGGCCTTGGGACACAATACTTCTGTTTAGAGAGCAGCTGAGTTGCTGCTTGCTTTGCCTCCTGTCCAAGAGCCCTCAGCTTTTCAGGCAAAGAAAAAAAACTTGCTCAGAAGCCGGCAACCCAGTGGACAGCTTCAAAGTCCCGTGCCACTCCAGGGTCACATGCCCAGTCCTGTGATTAGCAGTTTGAGGACCCATGGCCATTTTGCCCATGATCATGACTCACATTTGCCGGAAGTCACATTTCCAAATCCCTGGTCATTGGCTTTAAGCTCATTTAATCCTCACACCCTTGAGTTAGTCATTAGAGCTCTTCAGCTGGGACCACTTAGCCCCTGAAGGATCAAATCCCTTCACCACCAGAAGAATGGGCAGGGGAGTAGCTTGAAGCCAGGTTCTCTGACTTCAAGCCCAGAACCCGTTCTGCTGCTCCTCCTTATCCTGACCAGTGACTCCCCCAGTGGAAAGTGGGGCTATGAACACTACACTCAGAATCAAGTGTTCAAACACGGAGCAGAACTTCCAGAAAATTCCTTCCTCTTTCCCAGCCTCTGTTTCTTTGTGTGTTTTCTTAGTCTGGGCTACCCCCAGAAACAGACCTTGAGTCAACGATTCAAGGGCATGTCATTTATTTGGGAAATGAAAAAAAAAATACCAGTAGGCAAGAGGGGAAGAGAAGTAGTAGACTGGTTATCTACTTTGATATGACAAATTCCCCCCAAATTTAGCAGCTTAAAAATAACATGTCCCACTCCTGGGCATATATCTGGAGAAAAATAAAATTCAAAAAGACACATGCACCCCAGTGTTCATAGCAGCACTATTTACAATAGCTGAGACATGGAAGCAGCCTAAATGTCCATCAACAGGTTACTGGATAAAGAAGGTGTGGTATATTTATACAATGGAATACTACTCAGCCATAAAAACCGACAACATAATGCCATTTGCAGCAACATGGATGCTCCTGGAGAATGTCATTCTAAGTGAAGTAAGCCAGAAAGAAAAAGAAAAATACCATATGAGATCGCTTATATGTGGAATCTAAAAAACAAAAACAACAAAAATAAAAGCAAAACAAACAAAAAAAACAAAGCATAAATACAAAACAGACTCATAGACATAGAATACAAACTTATGGTTGCCAAGGGGGCGGAGGGTGGGAAGGGATAGATGGGATTTCAAAATTGTAGAATAGATAAACAAGATTATACTGTATAGCACAGGGAAATATACACAAGATCTTATGGTAGTTCACAGAGAAAAAATGTGACAATGAATATATATATGTTCATGTATAACTGAAAAATTGTGCTGAACACTAGAATTTGACACAATATTGTAAAATGATTGTAAATCAATAAAAAATGTTTTAAAAAAATGCTATTTGCAGCAACATGGAGGGAAATGGAGATCGTCATTCTAAGTGAAGTGAGCCAGAAAGAAAAATGCCATATGATATCACTTATATGTGGAATCTTAAAAAAAAAAAGGACACAAATGAACTACTTATTATTTATAACTTAGATGATTGATTTCTTGAATAAGTGTAAGCACATTTGACTGGCCTTTATGATTGGATTACTGCATTCTGTTGATTCTTATTTTGTGGTTGGCTTTATTCCTCTGATAACTATGTAAGTTTAAAAAGCTAAAGCTCTAATATGTTCTTAGAAACAATGGTCAGTACATATCTGTAAACTAAAACAAAATGTGCAGTATATTGTATATATGTATTTACATGCAATATAATGTATATGTGCAGTCAAACCATAATAATTCTACCTAATGAAACTGAAAAAGAAAAAAAAATAACTAACATGTATTGTCTTACAGTTTTGGGGTGATCAGGCACAGCATAGTTGGGTGCTGCTGACTTAAGATGTCTCAGGAGGTTGCAGCTAAACTGTCAGCTGCGGCTGCAGACTCATCAAAAGGCTCAACTGGGGAGGATCTGCTTCCAAGCCCATCTGTGTGGTTGTTTGCAGGATTCAGTTCCCCCTTGGCTGTTGGCCAGAGAATTCCCTTAGTTTCTTCCCTGTGGGTCCCTCCACAGGGTGGCTCACAACAAGAGCTGGTTTCCCTTGGAATGAGTGAGAAAGCAAGAGAGAATTTTCCCGAACTGGAAACACCATCTTCTCATAGCCTGCTCTTGGAAGTGATATCCATTACTCCTGCCATATTCTGTTCATTAGAAGTGAGTCAATTAACTCCAGTCCTCACTTACTGAGTCGGGATTATACAAGGGTGTGAATATCAGGAAGTGGAGATGATCATGAGTAATGTTTATTCCCAATGCTTTGTCCTACCTTGCTAGCAGAGAAGTCTTCTCTGCCTTCAGAGGAAACCCACAGGAAAAGACATTCAAATATTGGAGTGTGTGATCAGGGTATTATCATTATTCCCCCAGCTCCCTCCCTCCCAGGGGACGGCAAGTGGGTTGCATCCTTCTGCTAAAGGCCACAACTCCATTCTGACAATCCTCCCCAAGTGCTCCCCTCTCTAGGGATTTAAGCCTTGCCTTCCCTTTTTGTGGCAGTCAATAAAGGGTGCATTATCAAGCCACCTGGTATGTGGATTTAAGCTCCACTGGGAGCCAGTATAGAGCACATGTCTCAGAGCCATTCCTTTTGAGGGGAGGAGGAGCTTGGGGTATTTATACAATTATCATCAGCTATTGATTCTGAGGATAGGGTTTGTTAACAAAGCCAAACTGAACCCAGCCTAAATCAGCTGGACTCCTCTCCAAATTCCAGTAACTGCTTCATTCCCTTGCTCCTTCAGGTCTAGGGTGGGAAGGGCTCCCTACAGTGCTCTTGTCAGTTTCCCTAAACTCTGCCCCCAGCCCTTGTAAACAGTCCCTTTATTAAACTCTCCTTAGTTAAACACGTCTTGGGGAAGATTGAGATGACAACTCCTTAGATCTCTAACACGTCTCCCAGAGTCACTCTCTGTTCACAAAGCAAAGATTCTTCAAAGACTGTTTTATTTATTTATTTTTTTTTCCTATTTCTGCCCTTTCTCTTCACATCAGACCCCTGGACTTTTAAGATCTGGTTTTCTCGGTTCATCCCTCATTCTCCTTTCGCGATTACAAAGAGAGCCAAATCTATTCTTCACACTGCCTCCTCTGCACGCCCCAAAGTCTGAATCTTGATGAGCTCATTTTTTTGTGTGTGGTTTGGTATTTTTTCATTTGTGAGTTTTAAAAAGGCAGGGACACGATAATATCTTTATCACTTAAGGAAGTGGCCTGGCACTAATTCACCCTAATTTCTTACAAAAGTAAGCTAAACATGCATTCATCTCTGAATGAACTGTGCAACTGAGAAAGAAAAAGTTAAGGTATGGCCACCAACTTGGGTCAAAGTTCAGAAGCCAAGTAGTTACTTGGCAACCAATGCTCTAGGGAGAGAAACTGACAAAGCAAACAAATTTTACTTTTGGTGTCTCTTGGATTTCAACTAATTATCTACCAGTGCATAGAAATGGCCTCATAATCATGTAACCATGGTCCCAAAGAGAAGCAATATTAAAGATATTAAATAGCAGATATGGCCTTGGCAGGAGCAATCAGCACAGACCCCAGGAGGTTTGCTGCACCAGGGAAGCCAGCTGAATATCAATCCTGGGTCTGGATCACATGTGTCCTACAGTCCCCCTGGAGCTGCCTGTGAACTTTCTTGCTGCTGGGCAATGTCTCTTCTCCACGGGAAAGCAATCTGTTAGCATCCTTGTGAAACACTCCATGATCTATGGGGAATTGTATTTCTGCAACTGAAAAGCGGTCTCTTGTTTCCTTCCTCGTTGTAAGTGAATTTGGGTTATTTAGCCCAACATGATTTACTCTGCAGATACACTGTCACAAGTGGTAAAGTTAATAATTCATTAGCAGCAAATCTGTCTGAAATCACTTCCTTGTATTTGCCACAATTTTAACGTGATTGCAGAACCTCCCCACCACCCTCCCTTCCCTCTCCCCTCAGCAAGCTCATTGCTTTGCCTGTGAATGAGGCTTTGGATCTCGAGGCCCAGGGCAAAAGGCATGGACTGATCCCGGGAGCTGGTCAGGCCTAGACAGAGCTAAAAATGATAGCACCACTTCCCCATCTCCACGCAGAGAGCAAAGTGGTTATTTCTGCTCCCGTGATCTACTTTGAAAGGCTAGGGATAACTTTCCTTGTATTTAACAAACCTTTCAATGGCACTTACTATGTGTTATGTGTTATGGGTATTATTCCAAATGCATTTCAAATCTTAACTCGTTTAATCTTCACAACATCCCTATTAGGTAGACTCACTTATTATCCACAGTCTGTGGATGGGAACGGAGGCACAGAAAACTTCAGTGACGGGTTCACGGTCACAGAGCTCACATGCAGAAGAGCTAGAATTTGAACCTAGCTGATTCCAGCGCTTTCTTAACCACTGCACTATCCTCTTAAATATTATTTTTTTATAATTCAGGTGATCACATGTGACCCATTCACTTACCAGTGAAGTAGTGCCTACTTTATGGATGCAGGAAGCACCAACACTGAATGAGCATCTAAAATATACCAGGCTTTGTTCCAAAAACCTCAGTTTGCTGCCTTAGGAGACAGACACTATAATCTCTAGTTTATAAGTGAGTTAACTGAGACTAAAAGCATAAAACAGAATGGGAATCCTAGCACCATGGCTGACATATCCAGTGGTCACTCAACAAATAGTAATTTAATTAATGTCTAAATAAAGACACAGTCATAACTAGTTTGCAGTGAAGTCTAAATCTGAACCCAAGTCTCTCTGACTTTCACCTTAAAACTGATCAGAATATCCGTAAGTAGATAATTAGAAAAGTATGGATAATAACCTACATTTATAAAAATATATTACCATAGATATATTAAGCTATAAAAATTAATTAAAGTATTAACATAGATATAAACTGACTTCTAATTATTATGTATAAATGAGATATTCATTTTCCAACATTGTTACATCCAAACTTAATTTCTCTTATTTTGCTTTCAAGAGAAGATATAACTTTCCGTCTTGGTTGCTTAGGAGTATTTAATCCACATGGAATTTATTTTGGTTTATGGCATGAATTATGTTTTTATAAATAAAATATATGTAATATATATACAATGAAAACTATATACTTCTCCAAATTGTTAGCTAATTGTCCTACCATCATTGACTGAATAATCCATTATTTCCCCCACCTTATTCCTATAGTAAACAATTTTTCAGATCTTAATTTGAAATAATTTTAGACTTTCAGAAAATTTTCAGTAAGAGAATTGAGAGTTCACCCAGCCTCCCCTAATGTTAAGAACCTACACAACTACAGTGTAATGATCAAAACCAGAACATTAGCATTGATAAAATACTATTAAATACTCTGAAGTCTCTACCTGATTTTCAACAGTTTTCCCATTAGTGTCCTATATCTGGTCCAGCACCCAATCCAGGATCCTGCCCTGCATTTAGTTGTCGTGTCTTCTCAGTGTCCTTCAAGCTGACATCCCAGTCTTCCCTTACCTTTCATGACCTTGACATTTTTGAAGAAGGCTAACCAGCTATTTTTTTCCTTCTGTGTATTCTTTTATTTCAGTTACTGCATTCTTCAGCTCTGCTTGGTTCTTCTTCTCATTTTCTGACTCCTTGTGAGACTCCTCACCGTGTTCATCCATTCTTCTGTTGAGCTGGTTGAGCACTTTATGCTCATTACCTTGAACTCTCTATCAGTTACACTGCTTATCTCCACTTCTCTTGGTTCTTCTTCTGGGGTTTTGCTTTGTTCCTTCATTTGGAACGTATTCCTCTGTCTCCCTCTTTTGCCTGATTCTATGTATTAAGTAGGGCAATGACATTTCCTGATGTTGGAGAGGTGGCCTTATGCAGGAGACATCCTGTGGAGCCCAGCAGCAGACCCGCTGTGGTCACCAGAGCTACATCCTCTAGAGGTGCCCCCTATGTGGGCTGCATGGGCCCTTCTGTGGTGGCAGAGCCAACGACTGTGCATGCACTTGTAGGTGGGCCAGCCCTAAGCCTGACTGATTGCCAGGCCCTGCCTTGTGTGGTAGCTGCTGGCCTGCTGGTGAGGGGGGCCAGGTTCCTGCATTGCTGTCTGTGTGACCAAGGGGATCTTGGGGCTGGTACTGGCCTGCTGGTGGGCAGATAAGCCCCTGGCACTAACTGGCTAAAGGGAGGACTTCAAAATGGCACTTGCCAGCACCCATGTCTTCATGGTACAATAAGCTTCTAAAAATGGCTGCTGCCAGCATCTATCTGCCCAGGGAGAGGCCCAGTTACCTTCTGCCTCCCCAGGAGACTCTCCAAGATCAGCAAGTGCATCTGACTCAGGCTCCTTTCAGATTACTGCTTCTGCACTGGAACCCAGAGCACAGGAGACTTTGTGCACACCCTCTGAAAGTAGTCTCCATTTCTTACAGCCCTGCTGGCCTCCCGTAAGCAAGGCAGACGTTCTGGGGGCTTGTCTGTCTAGTACAGGACCCACGGGCTGGGGAGCCTGATGTGAGGCTTGGACCTCTCCCTCCTTGGGGAGAGCCTCTGTCACTGTGATTATCCTCCCATTTGTGGGTCACCCACCCGGGGATGTGGGTCTTGACTACGCTGCATCTCTGCCGCTCCTACCTGCCTTGTTGTGGTTCCTTCTTTATGTCTTTAGTTGTGGGAAATCTTTTCTGCTAGTCTTCAGGTCACTCTCATAGAGAGCTGTTCTGTAACGAATCATAATTTTGTTGTGACCGTGAGAGGAGGTGAGCTCAGGGTCTTGGCCACACCTCCAGATGAGTTGTTGAAAAATTTCATCAAGCTGCAAAATAAATTCCTGAGGGCACTGGGTTGAAATTGCATTTAAGTTATTAACTATTTTGAGGGAAATTATTTTCTTTACAATATTAAGTCTTCACATCCAAAAATATGGTGTGCCTCTCCATGTACTTCAGTCAGCTTGCACATGCCTGTGTGAGACTTTGCTATTTATTTCTTGTAGGTACTGTACATTTTGGTTATGGAAAATCCTCAGGTTTTTATTTTCCAGAAAATTTTTTTTTATAACCAGACACCTTACTGAACTCTCCTATTGGTTCTAAATTTTTAGCTTCTTTATTTTCTTTTTCCAACAGTTATTTACTGAACATCTACCATGTGCCAGGCACTGTTGTTAGAGTTGGGGAGTTATCGTAATTCTGGCCTCACAGAGCCTAAATTCGAGCAGGTCAGACAGACATATAACAGAGAAACAAATAAATATTTACAAATAATATTGCTCTTTATACTAAGGCATTGTGAAATGTTCTTTACAACACTAAAGCAGCATAAGGAAATACAAAATGAAAGAGCGGGGGCATTATTTTAGACATGGCAGTTAGGAAAGGCTTTCTGAAGGGATAATATTTGAGCACCGATCTGAATAGAAGGAGAAGAGTGAGTCAAGAAACCACCTGAGCAAAGAACATTCCAGATGGAGAAAATAACCTGTGCAAAGGTCCTGTGGCAGGAATGAATTTGGCAGCTTTGAGTATAAGGCCAAGGTGATGGAAACAGAGCAAGAGTATGGAGTGGTAGGGGATGAGGTCAGAGAGGTAGACAGAAGTTAAGTCTTTTCAGGACTTGAGACCCAGGTAAGGAGTATGTATTGTATTCTAAGTTGTGATGAGAATCATGGAAGCAGAGACTAAAAAGGAGTCTGGGAAAATCACCCAGGAGAGAGAAGGCAGTGGCTGGGATCACCCAGGAGAGAGAAGGCAGTGGCTGGGACCTGGGCAGGAGCTGTGGTAAGGTCAGAAACAGTCAGATCTTGGATACATTTTAGAAGTAGTGCCAGCAGGACTGCTAAAAGATTGGCTGTGAGGAGTGAATGAAGGCAGGAGTAGTGGAAATGTACCAAATTACATTGGTGGGCATACATTCCATGTATCTCACATTTACCCTCAAGGATCCAGACTCAGCCAGCCCTTATACAATCCATGCATCAGGTTTTAGTTAATTTTCTTCATCTTAAAAAAAGACAGGATCTGTCTTCTGGATCCTGTCTTTGGCCATAAAATCAATCTGCACACCCCTAGAGATGATCAATATAGCAGCTAAATTAGTCCAATATACTGGAATACAATAGTGAGAACATAGGTCTAGGAGACAGAGGCAAAGATGGGCACATCATTCAAGCTCCTTGGTCTCAGTCTCCTCAAGTAAAGTGTAAGAATTTAACGGGATCCTCTTGAAAGTTTCTTCTAATTCAGACATTCCAGACCCTCCATAAACTGCATTATCACAGAGACCTGAGTCAAGGACAAAATCTTAGAATGGACAAGCTGGAAGAGGACCCAAGGACACACTGGGACTCCCCAAAGCTGGAATCTCCCCCAGGTGGAACGATGTTGGATACCTGGAGAGTTCTCAGCACCACTCCTGACACATGGTAAGAGCTCGCTGCACAAGAACCGCCCTCACTTTTCCAGTTAACAGAAAGTTAACAGATACATATAGATCACCAAATTCAACTCTATTATGCTTGTCAACTGAAACTCTACTGAACACATTATATTTTATTGATGACTCAAGTACCCTTCAGGCTCTGGAAGGAGCCTGAAGGTCATGATTATAATCTCTAATTAGCTTTGTTCTGGAGCTGTGTGGGAGGGCTGGTGAACCAGAATTTTCAGGTACATGAGTTCCAGAGAAAGAATTGCTGCCTCAATGGATTACGAACAGATTTTGTTCATTTACTGAAGTGCTTGTTAATTGTGAATAATTACTGGAGGGTGTACTTTAGCCATCATCTACACATATAAATAACCATTTGTACCACCACTCCAGGCTATTAATACACTCCCAGGGCCTTCTTGATATAATGCCGGGAGAAGTGTGGGACTCACATCCTCTATGTGAATTTTTGTTTGGCCTGACATCAGAGGATGCCGGGAGAAAAAAAGAAAAGAACTCCACTGGGATCTAAGTTAACCTGAATTAGTCAAGGTTTGAGCAACTAACATCCATAATGAAAACTGCTTAAGGGATAGGTATATTTTTGGAAGCTCCGCATCATGGATTATAAAAGAATTAAACTCTGTGATGCCTCAGATTCAAAGCAGAGCCCCCTGGTATCTTCAAAGACTTCTGCCTCATCAGTAAGGAGAAAAGTAGAGGGTGGTCCCGGTGCTTACTAACCGTCATCCACTCTGCCTTCTCCCTGTTGAATGTTTTAGGAGCAAATGAATGGGACAGAGGAATGAGCACAGAGCAGCTCAGACCCAACAATCTCATCAAATGATAGGTAGGTTATGTATGTCCCCCCAAAAGATGAAGTCAGTCCACCTTCTCTCTTGGACCCCACTCCATCACTCCTGACCCCTGTGACCACTCTCAGCTTCATCCATTATCTTTGGGCTCTGCCTGCAAGTCCCACATTTGTGATGCCAGCTTCCGCTCTAACACACGCTCTTGCTTAACCACACTATGTGTTACTGTTCAAGTTGTGTCCCCTAAACAGATTTGCTGAAGTACTAACCCCAGGTACCTGTGAATGAGACCTTATTCAGAAATAGGGTCTTTGCAGATGTCATTAAGGTACGGTCACATTGGATTTAGGCAAGCCCTGAATTCAGTATGAATGGTGCTCTTATAGGAAGAGAAGACACAGACGCACACATATCGAGGACGAAGACCACATGAGGATGGAGACAGATTGGAGGGAAACACTTACAAGCCAAGGAATGCTGGTAACCACCAGAAGCTAGGAGGAAACAAGAAAGGACCCTCCCCTAGAGCCTTCAGAGGGAGCATGGCCCTGCTGACACCTTGATTTCAGACATCTAGCCTCTAGAACTGGGTGAATAAGTTTCTGTTGTATTAAGCCGCCCAGTTTGTGGTAACATGTACAGCAGCCCTAGGAAACTAACACAGTGTGTAACATAGGAGTGTCCAAGGCTCACTACTCAGCCATCCTTTCTTCAAATAAAAATGTATAAGGGAGACATATAATGTTCAGTAAGATATTGGAAGAGCTCTGATTCACATATTGGGGGGAGGTGGGCGGTGAGCAGGAAATCAGGCTCCCCACCCCCCACAACTTCAGGGGTCAAGGGGGTAAGAGGATGTGGCCATGACTGACACCCTCTCAGGCTCCATAAAGCGCAGTTTGACAATAGGGATTTGCAGGAAAGGTACAGCAGAGGACTCTCCAGGGTATGAAAGTCAAATCTTCCCCCAAGCAGCTGGGGGATCTCTGACAGATAATCACTCACAGCCTCAGTTTGCTAATCAGTAAAATGCAGATAAAGCCCAATTTGATGACCGCACAGCTGAAAGGGGAGCCTGTTTGCAGAGCACCCACAGTGGGCCTGTGTTAGGGGCTGACTTGTGACCCCAACACCAAGTTCCTATGTTGAAGCCCTGACCTCCAGTACCTCAGGCTGGGATTGTACTTGGAGGGAGGGCCTTTAAAGAGGTGATGAAGTTAAAATGAGGTCCTTAGGATGGACCCTAAGCCATTATGACTGGTGTCCTTACACAAAGAGATTAGAGCAGAGACACATAAGGAAGACCATGTGGAGACACAGGAGAAGACGGCCACCTCCAAGCCAAGGAGAGAGGCCTCAGAAGGAACTAACCCTGTCCACACCTTGGTCTCAGACTCCAAACCTCCAGAATTGAGAAAAAATGAGTTTCTGTTGTTTAAGCCCCCAGATCTGTGGTTTTGACCTGGCAGCCCGAGCTAAAATACACCTGGCACACAGAGGGCGGGCAAAAATTGTTAGTTTCCTCCCCATCATTATGTGCTACACTCACTGACAAGCATTCTACATCTGTCACATTTGATTGATTCTAGATGCACCTTCTTTTCCCATTCTGAAATGGGGATGTGTCTGGCTGCCAGGGGAGGCAGCAGTCGTGGCGAGGTTGTGGATGTGCATCCTTCAACTTGCTGCTGGGGAGTCTTGGTGCACAGGGGCAGGAGCCACATTTCAATCAACAAACCACTTCCAGACTGTGATGGTTAACTTTATGTATCAACTCACTGGCCTGAGGGATGCCCAGATAGCAGGTAGCACGTGATTCCTGGGTGGGTCCGTGAGGGTGTCTCTGATAGAGATTTGGGTTAGAAAACAGACTGAGCAGAGAAGACCACCCTCCCCAGTGTGCTGAGCACCTGAATAGAACAAAACGGTAGAGGAAGGATGGATTTGCTGTCTCTACTTGAGCCGAGACACCCATCTTCTCCTGCCTTTGGACATGGGTGCTCCTGGTTCTTCAGCTTGTAAATGGGACTTAGCCTCCATAGCCAATTTCTAGGAGCCTATTCCTACCAGCTCAGTCTCCTCCTCTTCCTCCCTAAGATAAATATCCTTTTGCTTCTGTTTCTCTATTTCTTAAAGACAGGGTTGTCGAGTCTCAGCTGTTATCTGCAAACCTTCCTTTGACACCTCCTGGTAAATTCTAAAAATTCCAGCATCAAAATTTGCAGAATGGGCAGCTTGGAAAAAAAAAATCCTGGGGACAGAGTTGAGAGCACTCTTCCAAGAACTGCTGCATCGGGGACCTCTAGGTAGCACAAAGGACAGGATTATGTGGGAAAATACAGATAGCTACGTCTGAGTCAAAAAGTGTTCTGAGAAATTAAACTCTGAATGCAGAAGAGTTTTAGGAGTACCTTCACCAATTTATTTTGCTTGTATTTTCCTTTTTTATGTATGCAAGCATTCCTAGAATCTATGTCTAAATGAATTTAAAGCAGCTCTTTCAACAAGCATAAAATAAAAATTCTAAGTGATTAAAAAGCGTGGAAACTAGTTAGCAGCACTTTTTTCTTTCTCAGTGATGCGTAAAATAAAAGTGCATCTTACAGTTAGTGGTCAGTGGCTTTGGTTTGATGAAATACTGTGTTATTTTCATTGCTAACATAATGTCAGGCAAGAGGTATGATTATCCCCATTTTACAGGTGAGAAACTGAGGCTGAGAGAGGCTAGACTTGCCTAAAATCATAGCACTAGCAATGCCAGGCCAGGATTAGAACCCCGCCTTATACCTCCAGACCCTTGGCACCTGGCTGCAGGTCCAACCCTCTCAAACTCACCTTAACGGCCCCCACCTAACCCTGAATCCCAATCATGTATCCAGCCTCAGGCAAGAAGTTACTGCCAGAGAGTTAAATTAGTTGGTTTTTCATGCATATATAATGAACCCTTAGCAATAAATAAACCTTTATGGGTGGCAGATATATCCATTTTTATGATACAAGAGTAAAACCTGCCTGGTGTATATTTCTAACAGGTGCTGCCCCTCACACGTGCATACGTAAATCACAGTGGTGTAAGGTGGCAGCCGGGGGGACCTGGAAGCCAGGTGTACAAGACCAATGGTTCTCAGCCTTGAGAAGCCTGCAGTACACGTGGGCAGAGTCTACTAGGAGCACTGGGGTGCGGACAGCTTACTGGACGCAGGGCAGCTATTGTGTGGTCATAAAGATGGTGTTTCAGAGGATTAGTGTTGTCTGCAGGACACCAGAGCAGAGTGTCTAAATAAACGCGGAAAGAAGGAGGAGAGAGAGGAGGCATCCCCAGAACTGCACCCACGGAGCTCCCTGGAAGGAAGCAGCACCTTGGAGACCAGTGCTTCGCAGCAGAATCACTTGGAGGGCTTGTCAAAACAGACTACCCGAATCCACCCTGGGAGTTCTGACTTAGGAGGGCTGGGCTGGGCGCGAGATTCTGCCTCGGCCCCGGGCGATGCTGAATCTACCAGCCTGGGGATCATACTGTGAGGACCAGTGTTCAGGTTATATTTTGAGCAAAGGCACAAGTGTATCACACAGGACCCATTGTCCTGAAATAAAAAGCAGCCCTCCCTGCTTTTGTATGTAAATGGCGCAATAGACCCAGGTCTAGGGAGCCAGCTTCAGGCAGCATGGCAGTTAAGAGGAAGGAATCTAGAGAACTCTAGGCTAGCTGCTCCCTTCCTTCTGCCTCTCGCCCTGCTACTCTGGGAGCCTGGGCCCTCTTATCCTGCCACCCTCCCTCGCACCCTTCCCTCTGAGCTCACGGGAGCTTCCGGGTAAATCTCTCTCCCTCAAGTGTTGTAAGATCCCAGGAAGCCCTTTGGCCATTCCTTTGTTCATTCTTTCATTCATTCAGAACATAATGCAGTACTCCTTCCAGATGCCCGGTGCTGGCCTGGGATAATAAATGTGAGTGTGTTAAACTATTAAAATATTGGTGCTTGTGTGCTACAGCAGCAAGCATAACCCAAACCCAAATTCCCTGCCCTTGAAGAGATCCCTGTCTAGTAAGAGAGAAGAGACATGTACCCAAGTATCCCAGCAGAGGGATGATTCACTGGAACTTCAGGCACCAGAGGAAAATTTCTTATGGTGACACCAGGCAGTTCTGCCCTGTTGCACGCCTGCATGAGGCACCAGCACTCCTGGGATCTGGGCAACCTGTTGAAACCTTAGATAATCATTAGTGAATTCCATTTCACCCACATTCAGTAATCAAGGACTTGCATGTCCTCTAAACAATAAGATGTTTGTCCAAGTTTTCCAGAAACTTGGAGTCAGCTGTGTGTAGTTTGAGTTGAGCTAATTAAGAATGGATAGGACCAATGACCCTCCAACTGGGCATGCGTGGGTGTCCACGTGGTAACCTTTTGACCTCAGAAGGCTGAAAACTCCATCCTCAGATCATCTGAACTTGCAGAGGCCTGTAGCTTATTAGTTACACCTGCACAGAACGATGACCACACCTTTTCCTAATCACTTTTCCCCATGCCCCCCTGCTTCTTCATTCTTTGTCTCCTAAATACCCCAAGCCCCTCACCTTTGGGGAGGCAGATCTGAGACATATTTTCCCATCTCTTCACTCGGCTGCCTTGTAAATAAACCCTCTCTTTGCTGCAAACCTCGGCATCTCAGCGTTGTGGCCTGCTGTGTGTCGGGCAAAACAAACCTGGTCGGGTCACACTGTCACTCTGGTACCAGGGCAAGCTTCCCAGAAGAGTGAGCATTGTCGCTGAGCCTCAGACCACACCCGTGGGGACTAGGGGAAAGGTGCTGCACCGGGTTGAAACCAAAGGAACAAAGATCCAGTGGACAGAAAATGCACCGTACACACGTGGAGGTGATAACCACCAGGGTTTCTGGAGCAGGAACCAAAGGCCAAATACTCTTCCCATGCATTAGCTCACTTGACGCCACAACCCCTTCGCGAGGCAGGTACTACTATCATCCCCTTGAATACATGAGAAGCTGAGGGGCAGACGCGTGCCTGCGGTAACTTACCCACATCACAGTGTTAGAAAGTAGCCAAGCCAGGGTGCGAGCTGGCAAGATTCAGACAGCCGGCTCTCAAGTCTGTGCTTTAACCTGTTCACAGCCCCTGCCCACGATCACTAATGTGGGCACAGCACTTTACAGTTTACAGCCCTCTTTTGGACTCCTCATCTGTTTTCATCATGGCAGCTGTTCCCATTTTACAGATGAAGGAACCAGTACTCAAGGTCTTGTGACTTGTCAAGGTCACACAGAGTAAGAGGAGAGGCTGAGACTGGAATCCCATCCTCCGACCCTCCACCAAGAATTTCGTGGCAAGGTGTCTGCAGAGCAGGCTCTCCCCTCCCTGCTCTGCATCCGAGGTGAGGCGTCTATATTTAGATCATGACGAGGAGCTGCTGAGAGGATGCCTCAGGCTATGAATTCAGCCTTACACACACATGCACTGCAGATCCAGGAAAAGGCTGGGAATAAACGAGTGGGAGAAGGTCCTTGATTCCAAACAGAAATTGAGTTGATCAAACGCAGCCCGAGCACAAACAGAAGCTGTAGCAGAGAAACAGGATTTATCTCAAACCCTGTGTACTCAGAAGCTGTTCCCGGAACCCAGGTCCCACTTTCGGGAAATTGTCATTTCATGCATTTGTTTATTTTTCGTGTGTACTTTGCAAAGCTCCGTGTTTCACTGACTCCTTATCTCCTCGGTCCAATTCCACAGTCTGTTGGGTTGGAAAGAGCTCAAATCTGTTCAGACTGTTTCAGGGGCTGAGCTGTATCAGGGACAACTGCTTATCGGCAGGGCAAAGACATGATCCCACTCCCCAGCTGGGCTCACTGAGGCCTCCTTCTGATGGAGCGTGGCTCCTATAGCAGGAATGGCCTGCTGTGCGCCAAAATGCATGCTCCCCTTCTGTGGTTATAGAGTTCTCTCTGAGGAGCCCAGCCCAGCCCAGCCAGGACTACATTTCCCAGCTACCCTTGCAGCTAAGTGGACTCATGTGATCAATTCTCACCAACTGCTTATGAACAAAAGTGATCGGTGTCTCTCCTGAGCAAGGTGTGTTTTCTCCATGTTCTCTTCTGCCTGGATGCAGACCTTGGGGAATGATGGACCCACACAATAGAGGGAACGTGGGTATCCCAATGGTAAACACTCATATTAGGCTGCTAAAATGACAGTGGTTATTTGTAATAGCAGCAAGAATAAACTGAACAAATGTATCTCCCTTGTTGACCTCTGGCACCTTCAGCTCCGCATGGAGAGAGTTGGAATCCCACTTGCTCCCTGAGAAGAACTGTAATCTTCAATTTCTCCCTGTTGTGAGCTGACCTGACCCTCACAGCTGGGTTTCTGCCTCAATTTCCCTGAAGAGAACAATAGATTTCCCTCAAGACAGGGCTGACTCTGACCCCAGTCCATTTGGAACTGGCTGTTTAGACTTGGTCAACATACCCTCATCACAGCTCTGGACTGAGACCTGTTTAAAATGGACCATGACCTCAAATTTCATAGGTGATGTCCACCTACCCCCCTCCCCTGCCAACTCATGGGACCACTGCCCTCGACCTTGCTACTGAATTCTGCCCCTGGAATGGGTCCCTTTGATATTGGCACTGGCTGGATTTAACCCACAATCTCTAGCCTTACTGGTGGGTTGACACCAGACCCTTGGGGTAAGCATGGTGTAAGGAAGGGACAGTATAGACTCAGAAGAACCTCAAACCAAACCCATAATTTTCAGGATAAAGTTGGTACTCCTCTGTTAGTCCATGAGGCCCTTGATGAGCTGCACTTGTGTGTGTCGTCCTCCCCATCTGCTCCTTCCTGACCTTCCTCCTTCCATCCATCTAGCCCACTTCTGCCACCCCAAGTAGATGGTGCACCTCACAGCCATGCACATGCTGTTCCCTCCGTGCAGAATGCCCTTCCAGCTTAAAATAGTTCAGAGCCCAGCAGGTGATTGCTGCTGGGTTTTTGCCTACTCAGCATCCCTCCCTCTTCTAGAAATATAAACCCATTGTGGAGAAACTTATCCATGAGGTTTAATTAGAGCTGCCCACCTTCTCCAACAGAGAGGAGAGCATGACATAGTGTGGGGCTAACCCAGGAAACTAAATATTTAACACCAGGAGAGATCAGGCCTCTCTTCTTTCTAAGCTGCGTGGAAGACATAAAATAAGCTCAGGGCCTTTGGTGGTCATCTTGTCCCCATTCTGTTTGAGAATGAAGCCAAGAAGCAGCCCTTAGAAGTGGGATGAGAGATGAAACCCTGAATCATTGCTTGAGCCCCTTGGTGTAGACAATGTTGGTGCCTTGCCCAGACACCCGAGACCAGACTGTGCCCCCGACTGTAAGTGTTGACTGCAATTGTGGATTGCTTACAGTGCACGGTTGAAACCTTTAGAGAATTACCCTCAGCCAAAGAGAGCCGCTTTACCTAGAAAGTCCCGGGAGGTTATGTGCCCCATTCTAGAGACGGCACACAGCCAGTGACTAACATGGGAAGACAAAAGGCCAGGCCTCTTGCCTTAGAATGGGACAGTTCTGTGATGTTATTCACACTCCAGAGCTCCCCGTGGGGTCAGGCCAAATCTAGATTCCAGCTGAAACAGCAATCTTCAATGGCTCTTTCTTCTGCTCTATCTTGCTTACAGATTCACTCCCTTGCAGTTCCTCCTGAAAGCACTCTCTCAGTAAGTCACTTGCATGAAAATCCCCACTGCAAGCTCTGCTTCTAGGGAATCCAACCTAAGACACCCCTAGATCAAGCCATGCCTGAAGCCAGAACCATGGACTTCCTAGCCCTAAGAGCCCACAAATTCACTTTTTTATTTAAGCTGGTTGGAATTGAGTCTCTGACAGTTGTACTTGACCTTGGGGGTCTCTTAATTTAGTGAAAAATAAACAGTCATGTGGCATCCCTTATTCTCAATCTCATCATCATCAGCTGAGAGTGAGGTAAGCCTGTAGCCCGCAGGCTCCCTGGAGAACCATGTGTCTAGCCCACGCAGGCAGACACCCCCACACCCAACACTCCAGCGCTACAAACAGAAACTGTCACACCTCCCCACATGTCTTGGGAACTTTATTCAGTGTCTGATTCTAAAAAGGGTTGCCAGATCAGGCCAGATTTCAACTGCAATAAAAAGGACCAACTGCTTAGTCTCTCTTCGGTCTGTGCTGAATACAAATAATGCTTGTATTTGTAATAAACGCTTAAAGAAAAACTGCTTCAGTTCCCAGCTTTAGAGAGTCACATGCCTTTCAAGGATTCCTGTATCTGACTGTTATAATGCAGAGGTTGCTGGCTATTAGGGTCTATCCTGAAACCCTCCAAGATGTTGGCACTGTACAGTATTAGAAAATTACGGTGTTTTGCTGGATGGCCACAGAAAAGAAAGATTAAACACAAAGCGGGGTTTAATAAATAAAGTTGAAGGTTGCTGAGCAGAATGAGGGCCCACTCTTCATTCCTATGGCCAAAGCCTTGAAAAGTCTCGAATGAATTACACCCCCCCCAAACTCCAGACCTCCCCGTCCCAGCATTTTCAGTCCTTATCTCTTCAAGATGGGCTGTTGCAAGTGATGCAGGTTTTAACACATGTGGTGGATTTCAGTTGACATTAAATATGGTTCAGACTTCTCATTCAATCAGTGTGTGTGCATTATAGCTACAGTTTAGTGAGACATCTCACCAATTCCTGTAAAGTAGTTAAATCATTATTATCACCCCCATTTTACCAAAGAGAAATCTCGAGCACAGAGAGGCTGGTTGGACAACCTGTCCAAGACCATAGTGCCAGTAAGTGGCAGGGCTGAGATTTGAACAGAGGCCTCTGAATCCAAAAGCCTGTGTTCATGGAGCTACACTGCCTCATGTGTCAAAGAATATAATGTAGATTTAGCCTTTCTTTTCTTTCAAAGTTTGATAACTTTATGTGGGACACCGTGAATAAAGCTGGTTTTTGCAGTAAAGATTTCCATGAACTTTTTAAAGTCATGGTGGCCAGGAAACTCCAGGGCTGGAATCTGCTTCACTCTGTGGCTGGCAGGCAGGACGCATGCTACAGGTCCCCTAAATGGTGTGTGCCTGGAGACACAGGGATCAGAGCCAAGCTGCCTCCTCACCTCAAATGGGGATGCGGGGCCTTCAGTTCCTGCCAGCTGTGTGCAATCCCTATCTCAGCCCCCACTTCCTCATCTGTAAAATGGGGGTCAGAATGCCTTCCTGGAGGTCTGTTTTGAGAGTTAAACAACATTGTAAACATGCAAGATCTTAGCACCCGATCTGGTATATAAAAGCTGTTCAGTCATGTTTGTTTCTGAATCTGAATGGGTCTGATATACTCCACTTACAGATTACGAAGCTGAGGACCAGAGAGGGACAGGGACTTGCCAAGATCACACAGCAAGTCTGGCTACAGGCTCTGCTGTCTCTAAGCCTAAGGCTTCCTCCCCTTCCTCTTATGCTTTTCATCCTGAATCTGGGACACTGTGGCTCTGTCTCTGGGCCCATACTGTACGGCATGTCGACGCCTCCCTGGGTCTTTCAAGCAGGGACCTCCTGCAGCTGACCTGCATCTGAGGAAGACAAGCAAGCACAGTGGGGAAGAGGGCAGAGGACCTCCGTCAGCAAGAATCTGCCCATCTTCTTTCTTCTAGGGTCAGGGCTCCAATTGCCTCCTTCCATGTGACTGACTTTACCTGCCCCCTTCAACCCGAGCTGAGGGCAGGCACCTGGATGGGGCAGGGGAGGCAGGAGCAGGGCATCCCCCACTGGGTGGCAGGCTGGCATCTCCCAGAGGCAGGGGCCAGTCAACAGACACTGAACAGGCCACTTCACCATGCAGCCCCAGACGTCCAGTGGGACACACAGCCCCTGGCGTCTCTCACACATCATTTTCATCATTTTTCCAAAGCATCTTGTCAATGGGTCTGAGTCCAAGGGGAGTTCCAACCCGCAACCCCTGTTCCACCGGTGCTGCCCCAGTGGGGTTCACGAAATCCACACCTGCTGGCTGCATCTCCACCGCCCTCCCCGCTCAGACCTAATCTCTTTCCTGATTAAACTTCCTCTCCTTTCCATTTATAACCGTGTGCAGGGATGTGAGTTTTGGAGCCCCGTATAAATATGTGCCTTAGAATTAAACTGCTTCAGCAATTCTTGACAATGATTTCTCAGAAACTGAGCCCAGACAATTTGTTTGGCTGGAGCAGAACATCTGAAACATGCGTGATGGAAAAGCGGTGAACGTGCCCAGAGCCAGGCGGCTTGAACAGCCGCTCCTCCGCTGGAACATGCTGCCCCCTGGCCGCGTGCTCGGTTAGTGCCGCCCCGAGCTTGGAATTTCACACACCCTCCAAGAAACAAAGCGTCCCAACTCGTGGGCACCTGTCTCTTCATTCTGAGCGGACCCTTGAGCTCCAACAGGTGGCAGTAAATTTGTGAATGGGGGAAAGAGGTGGGATTGATTTTTATCTATGTGCCTGGGATAGCAGGCTCTGTGCAGCATGAGATTAAATAGGAATGCTGTTCTGATGCACACTACAGCACGGAGGGACCTCGGAGACATTATGCTCAGTGAAAGAAACCAGACACAAAAAGTCACACCTGCATGATTCCATTTATAGGAAGTGTCCAGAATGGGCAAATCCCTAGAGACAGAAAGTGGATTAGTGTGTGGGTGCTGGGGGGAGGGAAAGTGGGGCGGGATTACTAATGGGTCTTCCCTTTGGGATGATGAAAGTGTTTTGGAACTAGGTACTGGTGATGGTTATGCAATAGTGTGAATGATGTACATCATGCCACAGAATTGTACACTGTAGAATGGTTTAAAGGACACGTTTTATGTTATGTGTCTTTTACCACAATAAAAAAAAATAGATTACAAAGGAACTTCAACTGTCATATATTGCCCTGAGTCCTCACCCATGTTCAAAGTTCTCCTGAACATTTCTGATCAGCCCCAGAGGGTGTTTTTTGTTTCTTTGGGTTTTTTTGTTTCTGCTTTTGTTTGCTGCCCTGTGGTGTCTGCCAGTCCCCTCTTCTGGGACCAGGCTGGCTACAGTCACACCATTTGCACCTGCCCAGGGCTCCCACAGCTCCACTTGGCTCTGTGGGGCATCTGACATGGGGAGGGGGCTGGCATCTGCACAGAGAGCTTCTTCCCCTCTCCTTGTAGGAGCTGTTGGTGTGAAAGCTGCAGGCTCCAGGCGCCCCAGCCCACAGGATATCCTTGTGGTCTTAGCATAGCTACCTTTCCAGAAAGCTTAGGAAAGGCCCATGAGTGGCCTGCTGGGTGACAGACACAGCATTGGGCTCAGAAGCTCCTCTCTAGTTTGGTCCATCATTTCCAAGCCAGACTTGGGGATCTGGAACACATCTCCCTAGGGACTCCTAGAACCCTTGTGTTACTAGGACCCTGGCAACCTACCACCTATTCCTACCCCCACCCCTGATTTATCGAATCCCAGGTTCTTGCTCCCAGCATTCCAGCTCAGGTCTATCATTTAATCCTCATGCATATATGAAGCACAGATTATTCCTTCCATTTTAGTGCTGGTGAAACTGAGGCTCAAGAAAAACAGCCACACAAGAAGTCAGTGCCTGGTCTGTTCAACTTGTCCTCGGATCCCAGCTGCCTCTAGGGGCTGGGTTCCCACAGCACAGCAGGGATCAGAGTCAAAGAGCCATCGAGGTCCTCTCCTACCAGCCTGGGAGCTCTGAGAGGGCAGGTGGTGAGAGGAGTCGTCTTTGATGCCCAAGGCCAAGCACAGAGCCTCTGAGGTGGAGACAGCAGTGAGCATTGGCTCAGATTAACTGGGCACTGGCCCCACGGAGATTAAGATGACAGACCTGGCCTGGAAAATGACAACTGACCTGAATCTGTGCTCAGCACTTGAGATAAATGATGGAGGTTGGGCATCTTACCTGCTTCATTTCTCTCTCTCTTTTAGGCGTTGGTAAGGCATCACTCACACACACACACACACACACACACACACACACACACACACACACACACACACACACACACACACATCCAGTCTCAGCTTTTCACAAAAATGTTACAGAACAAGGCATTCACCTCACCAGTCCCTCATGTGCTCCCCACCCACCCCAACTTTGAGCAGTCAAACTCTTCTAAAAGGGGCTGGAGAACTGCTTAAAATCCTGGAATTCAGCCTTAAACTGTTACGATTACTTTTCACCCACACTCATTGAATGACAGAATCAGGTTTCAGGAAGGTCTTGCCAGGTAGGGGTGGTGGCCAAATCTAACAATGGAATTCAGACAGGAAAACTACAGATCCCACCCTCGGTTCCAACGTTGTTCGTGGGTCAAAGGGTTAGATGTGACATTAAAGTGGATTCACAGTGTGACTTGAACGCTGGAAGTGTCTAATTTTACACTAGGCCACATGCACACAAGTACAGGGCCGGGACCAGGGAAGTAAGAGGGTCCAGAGCCCGCTGAGTCCCCACGGACAGAGTTCGGTACCCACCTCCCTCTAGAGGAACAAACTGGAATCTTTCCAGGTGTGTGAGCCACTTTCTCTCTCTCTCTCAAATGAACCTGGGTCTCCTTTCATCCACACTCAACTTCTGGCACCATCACATCCTCAGACTCCCAAGAGAGAAATAACAGAAGGACCCTGGCCTTGACCGTCTCCCTCACCTGCCACATCTGCATAACCAAGCCCCACCGGTTCCACCTCCTGAGCACCTCCACTGCCCCCATCTCTTTCCAGCTCATCCATATCTTCCCTCGATGTGTCCAGGAGCCTCCTCCCTGGTTCCCCACCCTGCCTCACTGTCCCTTCTCCATACTGTGTTTAACTCCCTTGTACCCTGCCCTGAAGGTCCCTTCTGGCCCCAACTGAGCACAGGATCAAGTCTAAACTGTGTGCTACTCTCCTGCCAGCCCTCCTAGCCTCCCATCTCTGCCTCTCTGCCTCACCATGTCCTAATCTCATGCTGGGGAATCCATCTTTCTTCTTTGGCTTTGAGGATGCCATTCCCTCTGACAGAAGCACCACTGACCTCCTACTTCCCACCTGTAAAACCCCTACTCACCCTTCAAAGCCAGGCTCCACCCTCCCTTCCTTCAGGAGAACACAAGCAGCATGGTCCCTCTGTCTCCCAGGCTCATGGGGCTCCCGTGTTACTCTTGTCACACAGCCCTGGACCTGTGAATGCATCCGTCTCCTCCCCTGGACTGTGAGATCCTGGAGGATGGGCTCTGAGTCCTAGTCATCTCATAACCCCCTGTGCCGAGCACTGCACCTTGTGCATAGTACTCCTCTGTATGTATGCTTAGAATGAAGAGATGCTTGGATGGATGCATGGTGGAATCATGGTGGCTGCACAGAGCCATGGGTGGGTGCAAGGATGCATGGAGAGATTACCATGTCTGTGATCAGCTTCAGCATGGCTTCACACCACATCTGTCCACCTTCCACTCAGTAAGCACAGGTTTCAGAATGGATATGAGCGGAGGGTGTGAACCTGCCATCCCTTTGGTTGGTCTCTGTCCCCTTGAGCCTTTCAAGGTGTGGGCATCTCTCTGCATGGATTAGGATTCCAGGGTTTGAGGAGATGTGTGTCTTCATCCAAGGCCCTTAAGCCAGTGACCTCTTCCAGCCCTGGAGGAAGAGCAGCTGTGTTGGATTCACTGAGAAGCACTATGCTGGTCTGCACTGAGAGACCCCCCCCTAAGAGCTCCCAGCAGGTTGGGTTCCCCAGGAAGCAGACTCAGGTAGCAAACACTCCTGCATTGTTCCCTGAGAAGGGAGCAGAACAGGACAGAGAGAGAAGCTGGACACAATACAAGCCTCAGCTGGCTTCAGGGAGCGCTCTGAAGATGGACTTTCAGAGTCATCTCAAGTTAGGACTCCACATACAGGTGTCAATAGGGGCTGCCCTGGGTAGGGGTCATGACCCAGAGTGAGGTGACTGTCTTCAGCGATACAGTTCTGCAGGGGACCAACAGCTCATGGCTAACAGTCTGCAGTGCCCCAGCAAACAGAGATGTAAGACCTTCAGTCCCACGTGGGGATCTGGGCAGCACATCAGAGCTCCCCTAACCATCCACATGGCTTTTTTCATGCTCCTAGAAGCACTGCTAACAGCACAGCTACACATTTCTCCGGGTCCTCAGCATGGTGTTAAAGCTCGTGTCCCAGGAGAATGCTCTCAATCCAATAACCTCTGTGATCCAGCTCTGCCTTTCTCTCCCTTGACCCAGCACTCTCAGAACTCAGCCTCACAGGCACTGGCTGGGCTCCCCGGGACACATGCTTACCAATCCTGTCTCACTTTTGGGAACCTACAGATCATTCTCGACTTACAATGGGGTTGTGTCCAGATAAACCCATCACAAGTTGAAAGCATCATAAGTTGAAAATACATTTAATACACCTAATCTACCAAACATCATATCTTAGCCTGGCCCACCTTAAACGTGCTCAGAACACTTACATTAGCCTACAGCTGGGCAAAATCAGCTAAAAAGAAGACTATTTTATAACAAAGTGTTGAACATCTCATGCGATTTATTGATGCTGCAATGAAAGTGAAGAGCGGAATGGCTGTCTAGGACGGGACGGTTGTAAGTGTCTCAGCTGTCTACCCTCGTGATGGCACGGCCGACCAGGAGTTGTGCTCACTGCCCCGCCCAACATCAGCAGAGAGGATAGGACCTCCTGTGATTAGCCCCAGAAAGATCAAAATTCAAAATTTGAAGTACAGTTTCTACCGAATGTGTAAAGTCACAAAGTAGTTAGCCCAACCGTCATGAATCAGGGACAGTCTGTGTTCTATCTCCTCCATTCCCTGGCGTGCCACACCCCCACGGAGTCAACCAGAGACCTAAGCCCAGCTGTGGCCTCCGGCCAGGGCCGAGGGAGGGGGCAGATCCCGAAAGCAGCATGCGGCCTCGCAGGAGGCTTCTGCCTTATCTTCAGGCGAGGAGGGTGGGGAGCAGTGCTAGTGACCACTTCTGCAGACTCCGATAGTTTAGGGGAGTCTGGGAACTCAAGATCTGGGGGTGCATCGACTCAAATGTTCCTGTCCCATGTGTCACGGTCACCTTCTTTCCCAACCAGGTCCCTCAGATGGGACTCAGCTGGAAATCTATCTTCTGCTGCTCTCATGATGAAGTCCTGGGCCTGGGTCAGCTTTCTCTGCCCTCAGGTTTGGGCCATGAGGGTTCCTTTCTCTGTTACCAAGGAGGGCCTCTGACTTTCACAGTTCACTTTTATTTGCCCATTAATCACTCAAAGCCTTTCCTTATGTGTTTCCAATGTGCCAACTGAGCTGAGCAACAGCCGTCCAATTCCTCTGGGTTTATAGATACCATTTGCCCCCATTTCCCAAATTCCGGATACCCTGTATCATCTGGTGCTTTCTCTTCCTCAGAATACCATCCCAGCTCACACTGTCACTGCTACCTTATGTGAGGGGCTCTCCAAGCATCACCTACTGCGATCCGCGTGGCCAGCTGGATAGCAGATGCTCCAACTCCAAAATCCTATCTTAGCACTTGCTTTCTCAGACCACTCCTCCTACCAACTGTCCCAGTTTAGACGCCTCGAGAAGTGGTCTCTGAGATGGAGATGAGGGTACAGGCTCTAATTCTAGCATTCTCTGGTCTGCCTCCAGACCCTGGATATATTAGTCAAGATAATATTAGCTACTGTAAAATATTTATACATAGTAGCTCAAACCCAATAAAAATTTATTTTTCTTCCCATAAAGATAAAAGAGGTGTTTTGGATCAGTGTCTGGCTCTCCTCCAAGTGGTGATTCAAGGACCCCGGCTCCTTTTCTCTTGTGAATAGAAGCCATATTCCTCATGTAGCTTCCAAGATCAGCATGCCCCCCATAGGGCATAAATGGATTAAGTACGGAGACATGGATGGGAGGTTTTTATGGGCCTGGCCTGGAAGATGGTGGCCCATCACTCTGTTCACATTCCATTGGCTAGAATAATTTACACCGGCCTGCAAGATAGTTTTGGGACACATGATCTAGCTACGTGCCCAGGAAGAAAAGGAAACTGGCTTGGCCAACAGCCAGCTACTGTCTGTACACTCAGGAAGCTAAAACTTTCCTTTCTGGTACGAAACTAGAGTAACATGAGGGATCTCACTCTGACCTCAACTCAGCCAATGATGCTAAAGTCATGTGAAGGATATGAAGTCAATCCAAAACTCTCGCTTTTAAATGTCAGCTTTCCTCTTTGCAGTCCAGACATTCTAGAGCCCCCGTCCTTCTCTTAAGCTTCCCACTGAAGCCTCCCCTACTGCACCCATCACATGCCCAAGAGCATCAACTACATATAGCATATGTGAGATTTAGCACAACAGCAGAGGAGGAAGACATGATGAAATTTTGGCTCAAGACCCAAGCAGCATCCTTATCTCCAGGAGAAAACCACAATAGCTTATTTCTTTACTTCTTCAGTCTCCTACAGGAGCTATGACAGTTTCTTATAATTTTTTTTTAACGATTCAAACACTCCAAGGATCAGCAGTGGACAAGTTAATGAAAAACACAATTGTTGCTGTTAGAAGTAAAGAGCTGATCACGGTGAAATGTGAAGAAATTATTGCATTTATCTGGGGTTTGTCAGTTTAAGTACAGGAAGTTAATGTTGGGGAAACACAAATGGTCTTTGAACCAAGTGAATAATGCAGCTGCTTCTGCCTGCTTTTTTTTTTTTTAAATAACTGTTATTAAATTAAATACATGTAAGTTCAAATGTCCCTACGATAATGCACTAAGAATACCTTCTGGGAATAAGTCATACTACTTGCATTTTGAGATGCCATTTTGAGTGTACATATAAATCCCTTTCCTCTGATCTACCAATAGAAATGAACAAAAAAAGTCTAGACATTTGATAAAAGGAAGGACTCGATCTCCACATTAGAAAGCAAGGATGGTGCTCTCAACAAGCCCAGATCGTCATGGAATGTCTGTGGGACACGGTGCAGGCAGCAGCAGATGGAGGAAAATACTGACCCATTCACAACTCAAAATAAACAAAGCAAAAAGCCCATCCAGAAAGTAGGCAGTATAGATCTCTGGTAGAACCAGAATCGCTTCTTTCTCCCCCCACCTAAAAAAGAAGAGAAAAGAAAAGCTCACAGCACTGGGGGTTAGAGATAAAGGTGAGATGTGAGACGTGAGGCAATGGGCAAATTTTAACCCCCTCAAGAGGTGTGGGGACAAAAACGAGTGTAGAGAAAGCACAGAGCACACGCATTGTCAGGGCGCTGCCTGTGTCATCTCAGCACTTACTTAATTCCCTGCAGGCCAACCTCACTTCTAATGCCAGCACCTGCACTGTTTTGCTTGACGACTCTCTGACCACCAGAGCCACCTCAGTCCGTGTGAGGTAAACCAGAAGGATCAAGTCTCTGGAAACAGGGTATATAAATACCTCAGCTCCCTCACCCTCAAGCAAGATAACTCTAAGGCACATACTCTCTGCTGGTTCCCAGAGTTCCCTGGTGGGAAGGCGCTGCAGGTGTCCCTGGAGGTAACCTGCTTGATTATGTACCTTGTGTTGGCTGCCTTTTCTTCCCTAACTCACTCCCTCATTCCCCGTGTCAGGTGTGTCCTGAAATTACCTCTCAAATAAACTACTTGCACTAAAATTTTTAATCTCAGGATACAGGGAAACCCACAGTAAACAGGGATTTAACCCCAGACCTTCTGAAGGTGTGAGTGGTAGGTCAAATCAAGTGGAACCACTGCGACAGTGGGGTCCTAGAGTGGGCAGAGGAGCCCAGGGGGGATGAGGGCTGTTGTCTTAGCTAATGTCAAACTAATACGAACATAGGAAAGGATCCACCTTGCTGAGGGACACGCCTTTAAATGCCTCCACCCCACCATACACACACACACACACACAACTAGACTCTACTTCTCTCTCTTTGGGAAACATCTGAGCTGAGACACTTATAATTAGACAGAACCCGTCTCAGTCTTTGACAAACATGAATCTCTCAAAGAATAAGAAAATAAAGAATAATCACCTACCATAAGAAAAGATTTGGTGGTGAAAACAACAGCCCAATTCTGCAGATGTTTTCCTGCATCTACAGTTGAAAAACCTTTAGGAAATCTCTCCTAAATATATGCGATAAGTTCCCAGAACACAATGCAAGATGTTAACACTAGGGGAATGTGGGTGAAGGGGACAAGAGAGCTCTCTATAATTTCTTTGTGCTTTTCTGTAAATCTAAAATAAAATGTAAAAATAAGACAAGACTAAACAAAACAAACGTGGCATCTATGAATGAAAAGCTCTGAAATCAGAAAACACTTTCAGTAGGAAAAGCAAATATGATGATTAAAATATCTAAATATAGTGGAGGCCAAACAATGGATTTAGATACTGCCAAAATCCAAATTAGTCATTTGGAAGATCAGTGTGAGTGAGTATCTCAAACTGAGAGGAAAAGGATGAAAAGATGAATTTGATGAGATAAGAGAGGAGAAATGGAGAATGAATCCTGAAGGCTCAGTAAGCTCCCATTTGGAATTCTAGAAAGAGCGAACAAGACAGATGGAGGAGAAGCAATAACGAAGGAAATAACAGAAGGAAAATTCCCTCAAATGTAAGCAAATGGACCAGCTCCCAAGGATGGTAAGTGACTAAGTGCTGGCAGGAAAGCCTGCAGTGAGTGGCACCATGGACAGGCACCAAAGCTCAGCCCCCAGGCCATGCTTGAGCCCCTGGGCATCCGCCCAGGAGGACAGTGCAGAGAAGAAATGCAAAAAGCACGGACTTGTCTGCAGTTGCAACACAACAATTAAAACTATGGAGAAGTCCAAGGTTCCTGGCATTGCTCCTGGTGACCTGAGCATTTGCATAGCTCCTGGACATCTGAGGAATCCAGTTGAGCAGGTCTACACAGCTCTGGGAAATGAACAAAGCCTAAGACAGCCTTGGAGAGGATTTTCTTAAGGGTGGGGATGGGAGTTAGGATTAGATCTCAATGTCATCTTTTCTCATACCCTTCCAATTTCCCTGCCTTCCAATGCCTGCCCCCAACCTACCATCCCATCACTCACCCTATCCAGGCTGAAAAGCTTAGATGACTTTATCTAAGATAGACTTTATCTATCCTGTTATCCCTCAGGTCTGTTTGGTTTCCAGATGATGAACTTTTATGATTGGCATTATACATACACACACACACACACACACACACACACACACACACACCCCTTCCATGTATGTATATATCTCCTTCCCTCTCCATCCCCACAGCTTCAACTCTTGGACTAAAAGCCCTTGGACTGTTAAACAGTATCCCACAGGGTCTTCATGCTTCCAATCTATGAAACTCAGTAGTTTACTCTGTACCAACACTTGGACCAAATCAGGTATTGCAAACTCAGATGCCCATAGGTGATATAAATGTGTGAAGCAAGCAGGGTTGACAATAGGGAGTGGTGAGGACTATAGTAAACTAGAGAGTAAATGCTCTGTCTAAAGGGACTAGTCACTACTCACCTCCAACTAATGGGAACATTGACTTAGGCCAGATCTGCTAGCTTTTAAAGAAAAACCAGAAATTTAGACCTTTTTGGTGATATCTCTGGGTGTTTAAAAGTTAAAAATTAATTCAATTTTTAAACATTCTCAGACTTTTAAAATCTGTTTTGGTTTCTGATGTATCTTTAACACCTAGAACAGTCCTCGAAAATACTCCGGAAAGTTCAGTGTTGCACAGATGCTGACAAGCAGGCCTCCAGTCTGCAAATTCTGCATTGAAGAATTTTGTCTAATCTTCATACAATGGAGAGGAAATGATCACTTGTGCTTTAGAGATGAAAAAAAGGCACAGAGAGGAGAAGAGGCTTGCCCAAAGTCACACATCCAGTGCCAGTACTGCGATTTAGATCCAGCTCTTTTCACTACACTACACCACTCAGGAAAGCAGGGCTTCTGAGTTCTGGTCCCACCTCTGTCACCACCAACCTGTGGGATCTTAGAAAAGTCATCCTTGACACATCCTTGTCCCATAAATCTACCCTGAGCTTTCTCCAAGTTTCCTCTGTTTGGTTTCCCTTAGTCTTTCTACCACCAACTCAACCTCATTTGCTTCTCCTGAAGCCTGAGGTGGCCTCCTATTTCTTCTCCCTGGCTCCAGTGCCTCTTCCTTCATTATCATCCCTAGAGTCCTGTCAAATATTGTGCCTGCAAAGTCTTACAAGACTTTCAAGAGAGGTAAAGGCCATATTCCAAGGCCTAACATTTGAGTTTCCTTCATATCCAGTCTGACCCACCTCTCAACGACTACTGCCCCACCTTTTTCACAGCCAAGCTCTCCAAACCTCTCACCATTCCCTAAAAGCACTATTTTCACAGCCTCTTTGCTGTTCTCTCACCTCTTATACTTGTGCTTCCCTTCTCCTTTGGAGAACTCGTCTTCCCCTCTAGATCTGGCTTAAATGATCCACTGAGGGAGAACATCCCTAAGACTTCCAGGGTCACTCACAGCTTTCCCTGTGGCCTCCTAGACCCTTTTAATGCTTCCAACAAAGAAGCATACCTCACCTTGGATCATAGCCACTTACTCAATTATCTGCATCCTCAACTAGATGCCTCTCTGTCTTCTTCCATAGGACAACCCCATGTCTAATGAAGCCCTGTCCTTCAACATGGATTTAGTAAATAGCTTATAAATGGACAGGTACAGCTTTGTCCTCTGCAGACACACAGGAAAGGGATAAAATATCTTTTATAAGTTATTTAATTCTTTCAACAACCCTGTAAGTCTGTAATTACCTACACTTTACCAAAGAAGAAATTGAAACTCAGAGAGGTAAATATGCCCAAGATGTGGTAGCTAGTAAGTGGCAGAGCCAGAATTTAAATCCATGTCTGTGAGCTTCTAAAATTCTCACTGTGTTCATGAAACCATATTTCCCTTCCATGACAGCTCTTTGAATATTTCCCCTGAGTCTTCTTTTCATTTGGCTCAGCAATCTCAGGTCTTTCAACTGTTCCTGATCTGTTCCAGAGTCGTGATTCATCATCAAACTTGAAGATGGTGAAAAAGCTCACCACAGTTCATACTGTTGATTTGATTCCCTTGACCTTCTCCTCTGTTGAACCCAAGGCCCAGATAACGTGGCTCCTCCAGGAAAATACTGCTGATTTTAATGGAAATTTGAAGAAAGAAGGCAGATAGCTCCCTTCACCTGTCTTCCTCACCAAGAAGAAATATTTTTTAAAAATGTGTATCCCCAGATAGGATTTGCCTATACTGTATATTTCATAACATGGACTCATACACTATGTGGCCTTTGTGTCCTTCCAGGGGATGGGGAGAGGAAGGAATGGAGAGGTACAAAGTTCCTTTTGTGGTGGGAAATGTGACAAAAATGTTCTGGAATTAATTAGATAGTGGTGATGATTGTGCAATCTTATGAATATACTAAAAGCCACAGAACTACAGGTCTTTTTTATTGTGGTAAAATATATGTGAGAGAACATTTATCAGTTAAACTATTTTTAAGTGTTCTTTATAGTTCAGAGGCATTAGATGCATTCACGTTGTTGTGCAACACCACCAGCATCCAATTCCAGAACTTTTTCACCTTCCCCAACTGAAACTCTGTACCCATTGGAAACAACTCTTCATTCCCTGCTCCTCCTAGCCCAGCAACCACCATTTTACTTGCTATCTCTATGAACCTGACTACCCTAGGTTTCTCATGTAAGTGAAGTCATACAATATTTATCCTTTTGTATCAGGCTTATCTCACTTAGCATAACGTCATCAAGGTCCATTTATGTTGTAACATGAGTCCGAATTTTTTTTTTCTCTTTCTAAGGCTGAATAATACCCTACTGTACAGATACACCACATTTTGTTTGTCCATTCATCCATAGTTGGACATGTGGGCTGTTTCCACATCTCAGCTACCATAAATAATGGTGCTATGAATACCGTTGTACAAATATCTTTTCAAGTGCCTATTTTCAATAGTTTTGGATGTATAATCTCAGAAATGGAATTGCCGTTTGACACAACATTGTAAAATGACTACAACTCAATAAAAAAATGTTATAAATAAATGAATAAGTGGAATTGCTGGATCATATGGCAATTCTGTTTAATTTTTTGAGGCACTAACATACTATTTTCCTGAATTTTTTACAATTTTATTTACTTATTTTTATTGAAGTATAGTTGATTTACAATGTTGTGTCAGTTTTAGGTGTACAGTAAAGTGATTCAGTTATACATATACATACATACATATATATATATATATACATACATATATATATATATATATTCATTTTCAGATTCTTTTCCATTATAGGTTAATAACAAGACATTGAATATAGTTCCCTGTGCTATACAGTAGGTCTTTGCTTATCTATTTTATGTAGAGTAGGGTGTATATGTCAATCTCAAACTCTTAATTTATCATTCCCCCTCACCCCTCTCCCTTTGGTAACCATAGTTTGTTTTCTATGTCTGAGTATCTATTTCCAGTTAGTAAATAAGTTCATTTGTATTTTATTTTTTTTTGGTTTCCACATAAAAGTGATATCATATGATATTTGTTTTTCTCTGTCTGACTTACTTCAGTTAGTATGATAATCTCTAGGTCTCTCCATGTTGCTACAAATGCCATTATTTTATTCTTTTTTATGGCTGAATGGTATTCCATTGTGAATATATGTATTCACAATAATAAATAAATATATAATATATAATAAATAAATATATTCCATTGTGAATACATATATTCACATATATATATCTTCTTTATCCATTGTTTATCCATGAATCATGCATTTTTTAATGAACCATGCATTTTTAAACAGTGAATTCTATGGTATGTGGATTATATCTCCATTTTGTTCAAAGTTTAAGCAATACAGAGGAAGCAATGTGAAATGTTCTACAAGGCAACTAGCCTGGGCTCTTTAAAACATTATGGTCATGAAAAATCAAAAAGTGTAAGGAGCAAGTTGTAGATTAAGGAAGAATAAAGAGAGCCAACAACAACAACAACAAGAATAGATAAGAGGGATCATGGTAGACACTGGCGCTTAGGTCACCTAGCCCACCACCCCCCAGCCCCAACCCTTTCTTTTTTATCTTCCTTTACTCTAAAGATAAGAAAGGAATTGGAGGAGGTACTCAATTTTATAGCTTCTCTTGCAGCTCAAGGTGGGCTTGTGACACAGTTCTGTCTGGTGAAATACAATAGAAACCTACTGAGAATTTCTGGGAAGGTATTTGCTTTCTTACCTCCCCCTTCCTTCTGCCTAAAAATGCAAGATGAAATTGGAAACGGAGCAGCCACCTTGCAACCATATGTGCAACAAGCTCAGCAACAAAGCACCAACGTATGAGGACTAGAGAGATGGAAATCCAAACGTGAGTCCTTGATGGCCTCTTTGATCTGCCACACCAGCCCTGAGCTCTCTGCCTCTGGACTTCCTGTTATACGAGATTTTTTTTTAATTGTGTAAGCAGGTGATAGATTTTCTGTTATTTGCAGCCAAAGCTTTCTCAAGTGTTACACAAAGACTTCCATGAAGATGGCAAATTGCTTAACCTCCCTATACCTCAGTATCCTCTTTTCTATAATGAGAGTAATCACGGGATAATGAAGTAACATCATAGGGTTAATGTGAAGACTGAAATAGTTATTACTCACAAGGCGTTTAGACCAGAGCTTACATGTAAAAACCCAATACATGCTAGCTGTCGTTATTGCTGCTAGTAATTTTATTACTAATGTTATTACTGCAGAATAAGACAATGTTCACAAACTCCTCTCTGAAGTCCATCAGATTGACCAAAAAGAACCCAAGGTAGAGACAAAGCCTCCAGTAACAAACCTAGGCAACATCTATGAACCCATACCACAGATACTGGCTCATAAGGTGTGGACCAAACCAAAGGGAGACACTGGGAAGCAGTGGGATTTCTTTGGGAAGACTCTGGAATCAACTTGGCTGATCTCAACTTCTGGATCTGTCACATATTAGACTGAAATGTCAATAATGTCACTTAACCTCCATAAGCCTCTATCTCCTCATTTGTAAAATGAGGATGATAATAATAGTCCCTAATTCAAAGAGTCGTGTGAAGATCAAATGAAGTATGTAAAGTGCTTACCCCAGAGCCTGGCTTGTAGTAAGTGTGCTATATTATCCACCTCGGTATGCATTAGCTGCTGATGTTTTTGTTGTTATCATCATCTTCAGAAACTTGAGAAAGATGTTTGATAAATACTTGTTGGAATCATGGTGAGTGGATGGATGGATGAATGGTTCAATATATGGATGAATGAAAAGACTCTTGGAGGTCAGGGAGTTGGTCTTTATAATCCCTGGTTGGTCTTGAATGAGTTAACAACTTCAGGACACTCACAGCCCCATTAGTTATAGAACATGCCTGGGCTCCCTCCTCTGCCCCCACAGAATAAAAAACATACATTTAATTCACAGCCTCAGTGTACACAGCCCCCATCCCACCAAAAATCACCTCTTAACAAAGCTCTAAAAGACAAATACATCTTGCCACTGCCATTGGAATTATAGGTTGTCAGCAGCCTAGCATTAGTGCCTATCTCTACACTTTATTTATTTTTAATAGCAAAGTTGCTGGGCTCTTCGATCACAGGGGACCATGCCACCTTTGAATCTCCTTACTGCTGTCTGACAGAGAAGGGGGCCACCTATAAGGCTCTACCCCAAGCAAGCAGGTCAGCTTCAACCAGCCAGTGCTATAAATCATCATTAACTGTTACCTTCAGACGTGGGTGTGGAGGGTGAGGGCAGTGAAGTCCACACCAACCTCAGGGACAAAGATAAACCTCAGCTTGATTCACTGAAAGGTAATTACAGGGACTGTCAGAAGCTGGTGCCGGGTTTACTCTCTACTTGAGAAAGCTGCAGGAACCTGAAAACTCCACATATTTGAAAATAATCACTGAATTCCCACTGTGAATTTGTGGGTCAATCACTCATTGCTCCCAAATAAAGACGTCTGCAAAGTACTTTGCTTCTTTCAAATGGAGCCAAAAAATGAGATATTGCCTTTTCAATGATTTCCAAAGGGGAGGGGGCAGAACACCAGTGTTTATGAAGTATCTACTCTGCACCGTGCTAGACATTTTATGTGTATTTCTTCACTTCAATCACACATTTGTGAAGCTGGCATTACAGTTTCTCCTTTTACAGATGGGGAGACTGAGGTTCAGGAGTTAGATGATTTTCCCAGGGCACAAAGGTGAGAATGGAGTGTGTACCCAAATTTGTATGACTCCAAATGCAAGTGCCCAGAAGCCCTCACTGGTCTTCTTAGTAATTGGTGCATCTTGTGGCTGCTGCTGGTCCCTGCCTGCCACAGACCTACCCAGCTGCCCACAATGATATCCAGTCATGTGGACATTCTGGCCCAGCCAAACAGATGCTCACACTGAGCTGGCCTGGGTTTGCTGCCTACACACCCAACAGGGTCCCAAGGGCAAGAGAGCTGCTCTAGATCACCATCTATATACAGTGTCTACGACTGGCCCCTTGAACCCTGTTCTAGGATTTCACTCCAGTTCCCTGTTGGGGCTGACAGTGTAGCTGTGGGTGGACATCTGGACCTAATTCTCACCACCTCAAACCCCTCTGGGTCCCTGGCTCACCTTTCTTCTCTTCCCCCTGAAACAGATATTTACTGAGTGTGTTGTATGACCCAGGGTCAATGCCACATTCTGAGAGTCTAGCAGTAAACAAAGCAGCCACAGCCACAGCCCCATGGAGCTGTTAGTCTAGCAAAGGAGACAGATACTTAACAATCAGGGATCAAACATGATTGATCTCCAGAATCATCCATTCAACACATCACATATTCCAGCAGGAACATTATTAACAGATGATCCAGCAACAAGCTGAACATCATCCCATGAATTACCTCCATTAACCCTCCACAAGGGTCTATGAGTTAAAGATTAATATTATCCCAGCTTACAGATGGAGAAACAGAGTCGGAGAGAGGCTAAGTAAGCCCAAGGGCGCACAGTTCACATGTGGAGGAGTCAGGGTTTGGACCAGTGTGATTCTAGAGCCCACTCTTAAGGCTGCCCAATAATGTGTCCTAAGAGGACAGACTTGGGTAGCCAAGAGCCTCATTAACTTTGAAAACAAGTGTAAAAAGTGATTCAGAGAGAGACCAGCATATTCATACTGGCCAGACATCATCTTTTAAAACAGCTTGTTTTCGCCACTCGACAGGTGTGCGGGTGGCTCCGAGCACAAATCAGGACTCATTCCTTTGCCAGAAGGGAGAGCTGTGGCTGAGGACAGAAGACAAGCCCTCCCAGCGGCCCTTGGCAGGCCCAATTCGTCTGGCCGGCTGGTGTCCCTGGTGAGAGGCCGCAGCTGACTCCCCTCTCCTCCCAGGCCACAGGGAGGGCTGGCCACTGCGTGCAGACAGCCAGTAATTGATTTCAGATCTCTCCCTCTCTCCCCAGATCCCAGGAACCCATCAATTACCCACACACATGCAGCCCATTCGAAGGGTGGCTATTACCTTCTGCGCTCATAGCAGAACCACGCGTCTTGATCCAAGCACAGATGGAAGACAAGGGCGTGGGGTTAATTGATCAAGCGGCACCACTCCCATGTGAAGGTTGGCTTAAAATGGCTCATTTCGCAGATGCACAGGCCCCTGGCTCACCAGTCTCCTGTGGTTAAACCAGGTCACTAACGTGCTTTCAAGCAACACACATGAACTTACACATTCAGGTTCGCCTTGTCTCCTACAAAGTGGTCACCTTGGAATACCGCACTCACCTGCCTCCATTCTGCAAACATGTGTTGACTGTCAACCAGACACAAAGCATGGTGCTGGGGTGGGGGGCTGGGTTACAGTTCAATGCAATTTTGTTCATTTCCACCAACATCTTTTGAGTACCTACTGTGTATAAGGCCTGTGATTGGCAATTGGAATACGAAGATGGGCTCTACCATCCAAAGTAGGATAGACAGACAAACAAAAGGGTATTCTTCAGGGTGGCAGAGTGTGAGGGGGACAGGAGGCTGGGGGAGGGTAGAGCACAGGTCGGGAGACAGTACAAGACGGATGCTAAATACTGAAAGAAATGGTCGTGGGTGTCAAACTCAGAAAGGCAAGAAATGTTACAATAATGTTATTTTCTCTAAATCTATCCCAGGCCTCAGCTTACTGAGCTGGCAGGAAGTTTATATTTGGAGTGCCCTCCTTCTTGTCCCCCAGGATCCTGTGAAGGTCCCAAAAGGCTTACAAGGAGCCCACTTTGCGGATGTCCAGTGGTTGTAGGTCCACACAGGTGTCCTTTGTTAGGGTTGTTGCCCAAGCTCTAGGGGCTCCTTGTTGGCAGACGGCAATGCTGCCTCCCTGCTGAGTTGGGCTCAGGACACTCTGCCTGGACTGGGAGCCCTAATGGTGGGGACCCAGCCTCCTTAGAAGACCCTCACAGTCATCCCCTCTGGATCCTGCTACTCCAGGAATTCCCTTCTGCCCACGGAACCCCGAACGACATGTCCTTCTTGGTCTTTGGGAATTTTCTCTCTCTCCCCTTCCCCCTTTCCATTCACCTGGTTCCACTTTATCCCTCAATCCGTTCACCAGGTTCTACTTTATCCATCCAAAGATCCCTCCTCCTCCCCACTTTGCATTACTCTCCCCACATCCAGTAGGCCCAGGGTTTCAGAAAAATAGAATCAGGAAAAAGACCCCTGTTCGGGCAGCATCTCCTTTTCATCCTACAACACAAGCCTCCCTTAGCAAGAGAAGACAAAAGCCTCTCCACCTTAGAACGGGGAATGCAAGAACACAACACAAATTAATGTAGTAAGTTATCCCATCTGTCAAAGGAAGACTTAGAAGTACTTGGAAAAGAAAAGAAAATTTTACTTGCAGAGAACAAGGGAGTCAGGCTTCGTGAGGACTGGCTCACCAAACACAAAGCACAGCAATTATTTACAGGAAAACAACTGCCAAGTCACAGAGCTCACCGGGTTTACATTTATCTGCTCGTGGCGTGAAAACAGCAACTTTCTCACATGATTTGCATAATCGCAAAGGTATCTTCAGAGATAATCACGGCACAAATCAAGGATAGAATTGTCTTTGTTAGGGAGTCCAGGATTAAGGGAAGTATTCAAGGATGTATAATTTGGGGGACCCTGATGTTTGGGGTTTGCTTCAGGATTATGAGTCTGTAGCTGTGTTGGTTCGGGGTCTCTTGTTCTGCTGAAGTAAAGAGATTGATTATATTGGAAGCAGGGCAAAGTGGCCGTTTGGGCTTCTACACACCATATGATCAAAGGGAAAATGTAACAGGAGTCCAAACTAGTTGATCAGAGGAGATCATGAAAGACTCAGTAAGAGACATTAGAGCCTGGGCAATCTGGGCACACAGAACTGGGAAGGCAGACACAGGGCACATTCACCCAACCTGGCGGCTCACTCTGGAAAGTGGGGATGCGACAGGAGGTTGGAAGAACTGGTTGAAGGTCAGGCTGAGGGCCATGGGTGGACTTCTCTGGTACCTCAGTTGTCCAGAGTATGCCAAGAACAGCAGCTTTATGCCATGAGGCCTCGGAATTCTGAAACATTCACTGGATGTCGAGGTGGTTTAATCCAACCTCTGCCAACTCAGATGAGGAAACTGAGGCCAGACAGCTTGGGTGTGTCCCCACAATATCTTCAGTGATAGCGTGTTTGGCCTTCAGGTCAGGGGATTGGGGGCAGGGGGTGGATTTCTGAAAAGAGTAAAAAGACACTCAGAGTCAGGGACTGTCAATCAGGCGAGGATTGAAGTAGGCAATGCCACTTCCTATTAATATTTTTGTATAAGTAATTTTAAAGGATAAAGGTAAGAATAAAAGCAAATTTCTTATGCTGTTGTCTGCCACTGAAGGACATTCTCAGGAGAATCTAAACACTGAACAGACTGATGGGAATACAGACACAGCCTCCCAGTGGAGTCAATGCTCATTTTGGCACTTACACTCTGGGGGAGGGGGGTCTTTCTTTCTTCTTACGTACTGCTCACTTTAATTAAAAATAATAACCCATGCTCACTGTCAAACATCTAAACAATAAGGAAGGAAACAGCAAAAAGTTGAGGATTGTCTTTAATAGCTATCCCCAACCTCACTCTCCCCTTTGAAGACAAATAATCTTAGCAGTTCAACATCTACCTTTCCAGATGTTTGCACTTATTCACCGATTTGTATGCATGTAAACTCATTTAAAGAAGGGTTTTCCTACTCAAAGGGCATTACACAATGTATCCTCCAGTTTTGCCTTGTTTTTTTCACTGAGCTTGGCATCACAAACATCTTTTCATGTCATATAGCTTGACCTCCTTCTTTTAAACAGCTACAAGTTATATTGTGTGGGTGCCCCATAACTGATGTAAATGTTCCTTATTAATGCACATTTAGAATATTTTCCTTACCAATATAAATAATGCCACAATGAACATGTGTATCTTTGTACATATATGTATATATTCTATAGAATAGATTCCTGGAAGTGAAATGTTGATTCAGTGAATATGTATATTTTATACTCTTGGCATCAGCATAATATGGGAGAGATTTTGTACCTCCCTCATTAAACAAGACATTAATGACCTTTTGAAAATGTTTGTCAATTTGATTATTGTGGAAGATAGTATCACATTTTCATTTGCACTTTCTTAATTATGAGTAGGGCTGAATAGCCTTTTTTGTGGGTCTGCGGTTGTGTCAGTTCAAGTCCTCTGAGAAGCAGATGTCAAGACAGGATTAGACAAGCAAGAACCTTCCAGAAGGAAATATTTCTGGAGGAGAAAGGACAGAAGGAGGAGAAGGTGGGAGAACCTTCGGGACAAGTGCAGGTCTGACACTTGTGATAGAAGAGGGGAAGGAAGGATTGGGTAGCATGATCCTCAGACCACAGTACAGCTCTAAGAAAGCCTCCATCAGACCTCTTGGGAGTTTCCAAGGTGGCTGGTTCAAAAATCCCACTGTGCTTGGTCATTGCTGGGAACAGACTAGGGGAAGCATGGCGTGGCGTGACTGTGGATCAAAAGATGTTCTAGCTTGAGGTTGTCATTCCCTTCTCCTCCCCATAGAAAGTTCTCTTGAAGGAAGATCTGAGCAACATCTCCATGGCCATTGCTGTCGTCCAGTCTTTTCTCTTCTAGAAGGTAACTGGCTACATCCTTTGCCTACTTTTCTATTGCATCTTTGTCTTTTGTTATGGATCTGCAGAAATTCTTATATCCAGTGTAGCAGCTGTTTGTTGTATATGCTGCAAATATTTTCTCCCTGTCTTTACTTTCTTTAATTTAATTTTATTTTTTTATCCAGACTGATTTTGCAAACTTAATGGGTTTTTTCTTTGCTTACTTTGAACTTTGAGCCTGTGTTTCACTCTACAGGTTGTTTTTTAAGTTTAATTTTTTTTCTATAGTAAAATCTGTTCTTTTGTTTCTTTAAGGCTTCTATGTCTTACTCAAGAATGTTATCTTTTCTTAATGGGAAAAAAAGTGGGAGGAAGGTCCCATTACTTTATCTCATACCTTCCCTGGCTGCACAGTACATTATGGACATCAATTTAGTATAAGTGATTGATTATATTATGCATCAGCCAGGGCTCAACTGAATTTGCTTCTCATCATTTCCAGCTTTTTGCCATTTAATTACTACAAAATCCATTCCCTTTTGAAATTACTGGCTGAACTCCATTTGTTCATGATTCCCTCATCCCCCCTAACCCCCAGCCTAATGTCATCAATTGATTTGGGGCAACAGAAAGAAAGTCTTTGCAACAGAAGACAGGGACAAGACTCAGCATGAGAGAAGAATGGGATGTGGCTAACAGAAAGCTGTGGAAGGATGGAAGAGAAGCCCATGAGGAGCCCATGATCAGAGGACCCCGCTTCTACCACCAAAGAGCTGGAGAGACAGTTCTAAGGATGGTGACCCACCCCACACATGCCTGGATCACTTCTGCAGCCTCCTTTGGCTGTCTCCATAGTAGCTCTCATAAGCTCTAACTGCTACCTTTATGGCTTGGAAACAGGAGTTTCCTGGCCTCCTTAGGGCTCCCTATTAGACAAGTGGCTGTGGGATATCTGCTGACCATTAGTGCATTTGGAGTGGGGTTTGGGGAGAAGAGTCCACCTTGCAGGGGATGGGCTGGCCACGGTCAAGCAAGACCTTCTACTGCCCCCCCATTCACCTTATTCTGTCCCATCCTCCAATGTCACTACTGTCAGCTCCTTCCAGGGACTTCACAGGGGACAGCTTAGCATGTCCCTGGACGCCCTCTGCCACACCCACACTTGGCTTCTCTTATATACCCCCAAGACCACAGCAATTAGCCTCAGACAATTATCACTGATCCGGGACTGTCTTGAGCTCACATTTTTATGTCAGGATGAATTTGGATTCTGAAGTTGATCTCCTTGTTGTACAGGTTTTATGAGGGAAAGATTAAATCGTCCTCTGATGTGTGCTTCATTAGGCCCCAAATCCTTGAAGAGTCGTAAAAGCACCTTCTCATGGAAATGCTCTCAATCTCAGCTTGATGGGTATCGGCAGGAATAATCTCTCCATTAGTTGGGAGCTATACTGGCTGGGAAGCTCTACCCAACATGATTTTGCTGCAGTCCTTTGAGCCTGCCCCTTCTGTAGCCTGTGACCCCCGAAATCCATGAGTGGAACAACACCAAAGGCTGATCCTGTTCTGTTTTTCCCATGAAAAGACATTCCCTGCCCCTCCCCTAAGGGGATAGGTTTGCCTTGAATCAACTACACTCTCACCATGTTCCCACAGCTGCAGATCTTGTCTGTGAGCTGGAGAGGGGTCAGTCCATGGTCAGGGCACAGTCTGGGATGAAGATCAGGGCTCAGTCTGGAAGCAGGGTCAGGGCACAGCCTGGGGCTCAATCTGTCGCCAAGGTCAGGAAGCAGGATCAGAGCTGTTTCTGGGTGGAGAATTAGGATCCAGTCTATAGCCAAAATCATGGCTCAGTCTGTGGCCAGGGTCAGGGCCTGGTCTATGACCTGGTTAAGAGCCCAATCTGTGGCCAAGGGTTCGCTGCTGGAGCCTGCCCTGGCATCACCCCCACCTCGGCTAGGTTACTAGGATTTGGTACCTTGCCTGAGCACTCTTGGTCTCAAGTATCAGCCAAACTTGTTCCCAGCCCGGTTGTACCAACAGCTACTGAGTGACTCAAGCTACTTCAGGTGAGGGAAGCAGGCAGGACTGTCTGCAGGTGAGGGTCTGTATTAGAAG
This sequence comes from Camelus dromedarius, assembly GCF_036321535.1. Taxonomy (NCBI): domain Eukaryota; kingdom Metazoa; phylum Chordata; class Mammalia; order Artiodactyla; family Camelidae; genus Camelus; species Camelus dromedarius. Next base: position 13,437,863 of record NC_087453.1, on the reverse strand, counting down.
TGGGGTCTGGAAAGGCCAAGGTAGAATTGTGAGGGGTCTGGAATAGCAGCAGGAGAAGCCAGGGTATCACCAGGGCTTCAGCCTCAGAAATCCCAGGCAAAGGCAAAGAGATCCTGCATTGTTCCACCCTTTCCCAGTAAAACTTACCCCTTGTTCATCTTTCTCATTCCAGCAGCAAAAAAAGCCAGAATCTTTGGGGAAGGGTCCAAGTTGATGTCAAGTTTCCTCCCATCATGGCTGAGGGAGGGAGGGAGGGAGGGAGGGAGAGAAGTGAGGTTGTTCTGCTTAGTACGAAGCACATTGGACGTGCTGAGTGACCTTCAGCAAGTCACTCTTCCTCTCTGGGCTTCAGGGGACTCATCTACAAAAGGGGGAGCTGGACTGGCTCATCTGCCAGCTCCCAGTTCAGCCAACTGGGAAAAGTACGAGAAGAGAGCATCGCCAGTCAGCAGGAAGAGTGTAGGAAAGGTCCCAGGCAAGAGAGAGAGCTTAGCAGTTCCGAGCGCCTGGACCAAGCTTGGTGTGATGGGACAGAGTGTGAGAGAGGACAGAAGCAGGAGGAGGGCAGAAAGATAGGTAGTGACTAAGCCTGCAGGGCCTGCGTACAAAAGAAAGGAGTCTAGTTTTTATCCTGCAGGCAATGAAGAGTCAAAGGTTTTTAACAGGAGAGTGAACACCATGGGTTTGCATTTTTGGATGATCTGTTTGGTTTCTATGTGCAGGAAGCAACATAGGGACAAAGGTGGAGACAGGGAAAAGACTGCACAGTTGTCCAGGCAAGAGCTGCTGAATTAAGGAAGGGGGCAGAGGAAGCGGTGGGAGAGGGACAAATCTGAGCAATTTTGTGGGTAGAATCAACAGGAATTGAAGACTTGTAGATATGAGTGAGGGTGAGGGAGGGGTCAAGGAGAACTGGTGAATTTCAAGGCTCTGTCTTGCACAACAGCTGGATGATAGTGACATCCACTGGATGGGAAGATCAGAACAGGGTTGAGGGGGAAGATGATGGTGAATTCCAGTCTGGACTTGTTGAGTTTAAGATGCCTATGGGACTTCCAAGTGGAGGCGTCTAAGAATGAACTAAGACATGGGCCAGGGAGTTCAGGTGAGCAAACTGGGCAGAGGACATAAATTAGGGAGGCTTGAGCCATTACCGAGGGATCATGTAGAGGGAGAAAAGAAAAGGAGGCCCAGGATGGAGTCTTCCAACACCCCAACATATAAGGAACCAACAGAGGAAGGTAAGTCAGCAAAGAAGCCTGAGAAAGAGTAAGCAGACAGGTGGGGAAAAAGCAAACTTGAAGAGATGGTGATGTATTGGGAATTAGAGAGAGAGTGATATTGAATATGACCAAGAGACAGGATGTGAGAACTCAGAGGATTCAGTAACCACAGATGTCATTGGTGACTTCAAAGAAAGCAGTTTCTGGGACACTTTTGGGGGCAGAAGCCAGACTGAAATGAGTAGAATAAATTGAGGAAGTGGAAGTGGAGACAACACTTTAGCACAGTTTTCTCTGAGAAGGATAAAGTAGGCTCAGAGACAGAAGAAGGTGTGAGGTTAGGGCAGGGAGGTGTGTTCTAAGCAGAAGGAAACTTGGACATGCATAAATGCTGGTAGGAAGGATCCCCTGCAGGGAGAAATTCAAGACACAGGAAAGAGAATGGGGGGAAAGAATAGGTCACTGTGTGTATGCTATTTACCATCATACAAGGCACATCCCACACATTTTTAATATTTAATTCTTTCAACCTGCCTGTGGTTTCACATAACCACATTTAACTTCCTTCACAGCACATACCATAGTCAGTAAATTATTTTAATTATTCCTTGGCTTATTTATTGACTCTTTCCCACTGATTTCTCCAGGAAGTTCTCGGTCTCCATCACCTCAATCTTACTGTGCTTGATTTTTCATCATGACACTTAAAACTAGCTGATATTATCTCATTTGTTTGCTTGTTGTCTGTCTCGTCCTACCAAAAATGCAAACCCAAGGGTAGATGAGACTAAGTCCGACTTATTCTCCACTCCAAATATGTGTGGAATGAACAAATGGAATGAACGAACAAGCTAAGGAAGGGTACTGAGAACTACAAAGTCCTGTTTAAAGTGAAGGACAGGGAGAAGACCCTGACACTTGTCAAACTGGTTCCATCTACTGCATATATAGCTTCATCTGAACTTCACCGCAGCTTTTGGAGGTATTGGCCCCTTTACAGAAATGAAGAAAATGAGCTCCAAAGAAATCTGAAATAGAGTCAGAAATAGCACAGCTAATACGTGGTGGCACCAGAAGTGAAGGCCAGGATGTTTTGGTTTGTTTTATTTATTTGTTTATCTCAAAAACCTGGGTTTATTTCCTGCCTCCACGGCCTCTGGAGATGATCACAGGTTCTTCCCTACACCTTTCCTCAGGACTGCAGGCCCAGGAAGAGAGGCTGGCACAACCTGGTGTGTGTTCCAGAACCATACCCCGGCTGCAGCCATGCAGAAGGACCGGGAGCCTTCCCCAGGCTGGTGGTGACTGAGGCTGAGTTGAGGACCATCAGGTGAGAGACTTGAGAGAGAACATGGACAGGGCCTGAAGGATGTTGAGATGTGGAGCAGAGAAAGAGCAAGACATCCAGGATGGACTCCTAGGTTTCAGGTCCAATGAGTGGGTGGCCAGTGCTGCCAATGGGTGAGACGCAGAGAAGAGGAGCAAGTGTGGGAAGGGAGGTGGCTTCCATCTTGGAAAGGCTGAGTGGGCCTGTGGACATCCAGGTGGTGGTCCAAGGGGAGGAGCCCGAGTTGAGAGTGGTCCGTGGAGCCCTTGTGGTGGATGGCAGGTGAGAGGGAGGGGCTGGGGCGGCCCCAGAATTCCCAGGGGTGGGCAGAAGAGGGTCTGTGAGCAATGCTCAGAGAAGAAAGCTGTCCGTAATATGGGAGGAAAGCATCCCTTCTGAACTGTGTGGTTGTAGAGACAAAAGACAAGACAAACGAGCTTTTCTGCATGTTCACTCAACAGAATATTTTACAGCCTCTCTGGATAAACAAGCTGTCATCTACCACCCAACCCTCTATCAACTAAAGCAGCTTGGGAAAAAGATAAGGCTGCAGGTTTGGATATTCTCAGCTGTTGGTGCCTAATTACTACACAAGCAAAATAAACCCCGAGAGTTGTAGGCAAAGAGGGGCTTGTTGGCTGCCTGGGGAGGAAAGACATTTCCCCACTCCCAGGAGAGGGATGGAAGACAAGCACTGACATTTATTAGGCTCCTATGGTGTGCCAGACACTTACACACATCATCTTACTTAATGCAGTGAACGGGGAAGCATCCCCTTTTGGCAAACGTTGCGACAGAGGCTCAGAGAGACCAAGTTAAAGGATCCACACTGGGGTCTTCCCACTGCACTCCCTGCCTCCCTGGACCAGGGCTAGGTTTTGTTCACTCTGTTTCCCCAATCCTGCAAAGTCAAGTCCAAATGCCATGTTTGTGACTTTGCAGCTCTGTTCAGTGTTCTCTTCATAAGACATTCATTTGTAAGAAATAAAACTGTTGGGCTCAGCAGCAGGGCAATAACTACAGAGAAAACTGCCATTAAGAGCATGGATTTTGGCTCCCAGCATTACAGTACATTCAAAACAGATGGACATAGACAATAATTCCAAGGGAACCCATTTGCCTCTTTCTTCCTGCCCTGCCCCAGGCATGTCTGTCCAAGGTGGAATCAGGAACAGGGAAAGGAGGTAAGGGAGGTTGAAGAGGAACTGATGGCCCCTCAAGGAGATGTCAGCAGTCTTCTGACTCAGGGGACAGATCAGCTGATTCCTTCTACCGTCTCCACATTCTGACCTTGTAGATGGTGAAATGAGGACCAGAGAGGAGCAATGACCTGACTCTGACCAGATTAGATCCCAAGTCCCTTGCCTCCCAGACCACAGTGCCCTTCCCAAGACAGCATGCAGCTTTATAAGAGGCCAAGAAATCCATTTATAAGGAAAATTTATATATGTATTACTTGTATGCTCAAATGAACTCATTTTTTTACTTTAAAAGATAATTTCTATATATATCTTCCAATACAAATGGGCAAAGATCACATCTCTAAATAAAGATGTCTATATATGTATCTCTACATAAAGAGAACAAATATCCAAAGAACAGACAGGATGTTTCTAGCAGGGTCTTTCAGCGTTAATTTGCACACAATTGTACACCACACTCCAGCTACACAGGCCCTTGAAACCCCCAACATTGTTCCTGCCTCAGGGCTTTCCCTCAGCTATTCCCTCTGCCCAGAACACACATTCTGGCTTGCATGGCTAGATTTCTCGTCAGTGAGATCTCAACTTAAATGTCACCTCCTCTGAGAGGTCTTCCCTGACTACCCTTCCTCAGGTAACTATACTGTCACTCCCCACAACAGTGGATCTCAGACTTGAGCATGTATCAGATTCACCCAGAGGGCTTAAACTACAAATTTCTGGGACCTACAGCCAGAGTTTCTAATTCAATAGGCCTGGGATGGGTCTTGAGAATTTACTTTCTCACAAGTTTCCAGGCTTTGCTAATGCTATCAGTCCAGAAACAACACTTTGGGAGCCACTGCTCTATAACATCACCCTGTTTTATTGTCTTCACAGTGTTTATCACAGTCTGAAAGTATCATGGTAATCTATTCAGTTACTTTACTATGATCTGCCTTTCATACTGATTGGAAGCCCCTGAGAGCAGGGTATTCTGTCTTGTTCATTGCTATATCCCCAGGACCCAGAACAGAGTCAAGTATGTATGATAGATACTCACTGAGTATCTGTTGAATAAATGAGTTTGTGAATGGGTAGATGGATGGATGATGGATGGGTGATGGTGATGGATGATGTATGGATGGATGATAGGTGGATGATGGATACATAGGTAATGAGTGGATGGATGGATGGATGGATGGATGGATGCTCACTTCAACCTCTGGATTCTGACTCTGCACGTGACATCTTTTTTCCACATCAAGTTTATACACAAGTAAAAGCAAATTCCATCTTCAATTTCCAAAATTCCACTGATGAAAGCAAGAATGTAGAACATTTTGCCAGAGGTGTTGGAAAGCCATGAGACACATATTACAAAATGGCAAATGACTTAAAACTACACATAAACATAGCTGCTTTTGAAGGCCATTTTAGCTACCCCATCACCCAGGTGGTTCCTGGCCTTCTGCCATCTTGAAATCTCCTCTCTCCTATACCTTTTCCTCCTCTTCCTTCTCCTTCTACTGGCTTCTCTTTTCCTCCTCAAAGATCTGAAAGACAGTCTCTCATTTTCCCAGATAGAGCAGCTTTACCATGATTTTTTTCATTACTTAAGGATCTCAGGAAGACCAGTACACCTCCTCTGTCTTTAAAAATTCCTGCATCTTTGAAGCTAAGACAAGTTATACCTGTCTCTCTCCATCTTTGTTATAACCTCCAGGAAACTCTCCTTCATTCAATGAAGTCTTCAGTCTCAGCTCCCTGACTTCACACTGAATGATTTGAGGAGACAGATCAGCTGCTGATAGCCAGGTAGGAGGAGGAGGTAAGAGGTGCGGTGAGAGTGGGGAAAGCTTTAGAATTAAATAATTGCTGCAAATGGTGGAGGAATGAGTTAGCTAGAAACACACACAGAAACACACATCCAGCTCTGGAAAACCCAGTTAAGTTGATAATGAGCATGTCAAGAAATAGAGAATCTAAGATGTGAAAAGTCATCCAAATATTTTCTTCTCCATGCCCTTAGTCACTTCATTAGTTTCCAAATTGCTGCTGCAACAAATTACAAATTTAGTGACTTAAAACAATACTAATGTACTATTCTGATAGTTCTCGAGCTGAGAAGTCCAAAATGAGTCAGCAAGGCTGTGTTGCTTCTGGAGGTTCTAGGAAAGAATCTGGTTTTGTTTTTGTTTTTGTTTTTGTTTTTGTTTTTGTTTTATTGGAGGTACTGGGGATTAAACCCAGGAACCCGTGCATGCTAAGCACATGCCCTACAACTGAGATAGTACCCTTCTCCCGAGAATCTGTTTTCTTACCTTTTCTAGCTTCTGGATGCCACTTGCATTCCTTGGCTTATGGCCCCTTTTGGTCAAGACATGGATATCTCTGGGAGGGGGCATTATTCTACCACTCACCCACTGAGAGGGTCACTTCCTGATCTTTATCATCATCTGAGACTGCTTCTTCCAAACTTATTAATCCATGCACCCATTCCCCCTGAAACCTCCTCTCTACCCAGCTTGTTTGCCCAAGCACCCCACTGCAGCCATTCTTCAATCTCATCAGGACCTCCAGTCCACCAACCTCTCCTCTTCCTCCCATCCACGAGCCCCTCCTGCCTTCCCTTTCCTCATTTCGTCAGTTAGATCCTATGATCTATCATTACTATGTTGCCTCACTCCTCATCTCTCTGTTACATCAACTGGCAATAGCACAACCCTGAATGAATTAACCATCTTCCTCCTCCAAGCTGTGACTGGGGAACCACATAACAATAACATGTAAATTTACGGTGTCCAATATCAACCTTACTATGAAGCCAATGGAGGGTTTTAAGCTTGGAAGTGACCAAATCAGATATCTGCAGCAGTGTAGAGAGAAGGTTAGAGCAGGGAGGTAGAGAGATGAAGGATGCACCCTAGTCACCTCAACACCACACCTTATTTTCATTATTTCATGTTTAGTTAATAATTAGCACCCTCCTCCTTCCTTATCTCTATTAATACAATCCCTCATATCATTTGTATACATGTCTGTCTCTTTGGGTACATATAACAAGAAGTTTAGGCAGAGGATCCAAGTTCAAACTGAGTCTCTTCACTGATAAGCTGTGCGAACTTAGTCAAGTTGCTTAACCTCTCTGAGCTTCCCTTTCCTGATGCACTCAGGAAAAATCCTGAATGAATAATACCTGTGATCAATAGCATTACAATATTCACCAAAATTATACCTTGCAAACTATATAGCACCCTCTAAATAGTACTTGTTGTCATTATCCGTAGTTTATAACTCCTGTGAGAATAGGGCCCGTACCTTATTTGTGTTTTCATCCATCCCTCCCAATGCTCTATAAATGCCTTAAGAGATAAACAAGCTATTGGCTATCACACTAACGGTCATTTAAAGAGGGAGAAAACCTGACCAAGACTGCCCTTTTAAACATTCCCTTTCTCCCTCCGTGATGATCTTTGCTCTGATTTGATTTTCTCTGTTCTGAGAGATCTACCCTGACCCACACACAGAAATTAGTCTGTTTACTGAGAGGTGCCTGCCTCCTGATGCCCCAGCCCAGAAGACCAAACAATGAAGCATTAAAGGCCCTGGCAAAACATTAAGATCCGGTGCCTCTTTGTTCAGAGAGTTTGGTTTCTGCTGCTCTTCTGAGATCGTTGTTCTTAATTACTTTTGAAATCGGACTGCCTCTCAGAGCCATCTGGTAACCCATGTCCCTGCAACTACCCACTTTTCCCACTCATCTCGGTGCAAATATTGCCTTGGGATTACTTGTTGATTTTAAGAGACACTGAGGCACCTGGCCAAGGAGCTGTCACAATCTGTAACAAACAGGCCCTAAAGGATGGGCTGTTTGTCCAGCTGGGGAAAGGAAGAAGCAAATAGGAGTAAGCCAATCCCTGCCCCAGGATTAGACCTCAGGCAGCTTTGAGGTTTGGACCTGTTGAGTGATGCTATGTCTAGAAAACTTACCTCTGAGCCTCCAGGCTCACGTCATCGCTCAGGAAGGCACTATAGCTATATTGTATTGATTTGTTGCCATGGTGTTCAGAACAGTTGGAGGGTGGGGGGAGACACACCTGGAGAGTATAACAACCCTCATGAGAATGGCAGAGGCTACCTTCTTTGGTCCAGCAGTGGCATCAACAAAAATGGAACCTCCTCATGGGAAACTCTGAGGGTCCCAGAAGGCTGTGCATCTCTTTGGGAATGCCCTGTGATGCCCCACGCTTTGTATAACTGGCTTCCCTCCCTGGAATTTAAATCTCTACTAGCAGGACAAAGAAACTGAAAAACTATGGGGCCCGTCCCATCCCACCCTGTTCTGCTTTCTACCCTCAGGAGCTGCCTTATTTCTTACACCTGTTCTGCCTTCATCCATTTGGATGACTCCAACAACCTCCCTTCTGTGAGAAGTAGCCAGGGCTGGTTTCTGAACTTCATCGTCCGGTTGTTGGGGAATGTGTAGAGGGTATAAACATCCAGCAGAGAGGTTGACTCCTTGAACACATTTGCTCCAAATGATGTAGGACTGAGCTGCCTCCCCTCTCCTTCTGCAGAAGACATGCATCGGGTAGAGAATACACACTCTCTGTTCCAGATCCCTGGGAGCAGAACAGAAGCTGCTGGTGGAGCTCCAAGCTCAGAGATCTTTGCCTGCCAGTAGGATCTTCAGTCCTGCTGTCACCTATTCACATAGTGAGCGAGAAAAGTGACTCTCAGAAGCAGAATCATTTGCCAAGAGTAACTCAGGGTCTTTAGTGATCCCTAAAGGAGTAGAGTCTAGCCTATGCCATTGAGATACATCACACTGAGAATTCCTGGAGGACGAAAAATGCAACTCTCACCCACAACTTGAGGCCATTATTCTTACCTGAAGTTCTTTCTACCCACCTCAAGGGGCATCACAAAATCCCTTCAACTGTGTTTAATTTAATATATGTGGAAGCAGATCTGAACTCCTCAGCTCCACCCTTCTCTTGCCCTGGTAGAGAGCCTACAGCTTCCATAATGAGCTCTGAGTTGGTAGATAAATACCTCAGCTCCCTCCCCCTCAGGTGGGATGACTAGGATGTGGGTTCTATGCTGTCTACCGGAAGTTCCCCAGTGGCCAGTGCAGTAACCTGCTCAATAAAGCACCCCATACTTTTCCTTCCCAGTCCCACTTCCCCACTCACCTCCAGTTGCTTCCTCAGATCACCTCCCAGGAAAACCATTTGTATTCACACCCTGTGTACTTCTGGGGGAGCCTGCTCTGAGACATGTACCAATAAACAAATGGGGTGCACAGCCCTGACAGCCCTTCAGAATCCATTTACCCCACGTGGAAACTGACTTTCAGTTAACCTGGAATGGGTCAGGGGATAAGCCCAAACAATATATTAGCTCTCCTTTTAAAATAATTATTGCAGCACTGTGGATAAAAAGTAATCAAATATAATAATTACATGATATGAAACATACTAATACAAAAGAATAAATAAATAAAACAATAAACAGAATAATAGAAATGCTGCCTGAGCAGGTGCAGTGGGTATGTGTTCCAGCACTTGGGGCTGCTGGGTTTTATCTCTTTGTGGTCTTGCCACACATTAAATCAGCTCATTCAGTCCCTCTGTAGAAGGGCCCACAGCTGCAGTGACCTTCCTTTCAATTACCCCCTTCACTGGTTCTTTTTGAAAAGAAGGCAGGCCTGTGAAAATCATGGAGGAGATCAGGACTCAGAAGTGACTGATGTTTGGGAATCTCTGTTCCAGAAATTTACTGCATGTTATTTCCACAGTTCCTCCCGACTGGCTGTGAGGGAGACAAGATCACCTTCACTCTCCTGGGACAATAGGGACTCCCAGGCATCAGATGACATGCCTGAGATCACATGACCAGATCCATATAACTCAAAAGCCACACTATGACCTTCTCCTCAGGCTGTGTCTGTCTGTTGACTGGGATGAGGATGGAGGGGAGAGCAGGAAGACCTATCCATGGCTGGGATGGCCACTTAGCCTGCAGTTGCTGCTTCCCTCTGGTCCAAAAAGGGCCCAGAGAAGAAGGAAGGCAGAGAGTAGGAATGGGATAGAAGGACAAGAGTCTGGAGCAGAAGACACAAAGGGAAATCTATTTATCCTCCTTCCTTCCTTCCTTTCTTTCTTTTTTTAAAATCATGAGCAAAGGCTCAAAGAAAACCAGAAATGTCTGAGGACTTATTTAAGAGGGGTTGTTAATTCTTTTTAAAGAATCTGATAAAGGCTCATGTACTAATAGTCTGGACAGACAAAGAAAACAAAATCTCTCTGTGTCATCTCATTACGTGGTCACAGGTAGGTGAGGCCAAAAATATGGTGGCCCCTTCTTCTTGGGTGATGTAAGGCCTACATGGCAACAGCATGGGGCCTGGCACTTAGGAATGCCTCAGTAATGCCTCAGTGCTTACTCCTTCTCACCCCTTTCCCAGTGCTAGCAGATTAGAGGGTCCCTGGTTTGATTTTTCATTGCTAACGTCTGCCTTCCAAGATCCCATACTGCCTGCTACCATCAAGAAGCTAAACCAATATTTCCAACTCATCAACACTTAAACACGAGTCCAATTTGCCCAATACACTGTCTATTTATTTTCCAGGCTGCAATCTTTATGATGCATATTCCTGAGGCAGTTAATTTGCTCTTGAATACATCTCTTTGTGTATTGGTTACCCATTTCATTAGCCACGATATTGAGACGGGCTGGGACATGCGGGGGATTTTTCACTGAGTGAAAGGAGGTTTTTAATAAGCCCCATCATCGCTAGCTTTATGGTTCCATTTGATGAGCAACAAATGTATTCATTTGGCAGCTGCATTCCTTAATCAGGTATTCACTGGGTAACAGCATATATAAATATGGAGAAACACAGAGTTTAGGGAGCTGAGTGCAGTCATTTTCCACAGGGATTGGAGCATTGTCTGTATTCACCATCAGGTTTCAAGCAACAGCCTCTCCTTGCTGAACGTGAGATTCTGTGCGTAAGTACACGGTGCCCGGATATGACTCACTGTGGTCTCTCAAGAGCAGCCCTCCTCCGCCGAGGGCCAGGCCCTCCGGGGGACTCTTGTTCCCTTCTTACACCAAACGAGTCCCCAGCAATTTAGTTTCTTTGACCAATGGGACTTTTAAACCCTTCCTGTGGCTCCCACTCCATTCGCTCTCAAAATGGCCCCAGAGGAAAAAAAAAATTTAAACAGCTTTATTGAGGTATAATTGACAAATTAAATTTGTGATAAATGTGTACATTGTGAGATAATCACCACAATCAAGCTAATGAATATATCCATCACCTCACAAAGTTACCATTTTCTTTTTCTGTGTGTGTGGTGAGAACACTGAAGATCTACCCTCTTACCAAAATTCAAGCACACAGCACAGTACTGTTACCTGTACATTTGATCTCCAGAATGTACCCATCTTGCAGAACTGAAACTTTGTGCCCTTTGACTAACACCTCCCCATTTTCCCCTCCCCTTGCTCTTGGCAACCACCATTCTACTCTATGCTTCTGAGTTTGGTTATGTTAGATTCCACATATAAGTGAAATCACCCAGTATTTGTCTGGCTTATTTCACCTAGCATAATGTCCTCCAAGTTCAAGTATAAGTCATAAATGGCAGGATTTCCTTTTTTTTTAAAGTTGAATAATATCACATATATATATGTATGTATGTATGTATGTGTGTATATGTGTGTGTGTGTGTGTATATATATATATATGTGTGTGTGTGTGTGTGTGTGTGTATACATATGACACCTTCTTTCTCCATTCTTCCTTCTACACACATTTAGGTTGCTTCCATATCTTGGTTATTGTGAACAATAATGCAATGAATCTGGGAGTACAGATATCTCTTCAAAATCCAGACTTCAGTTTCTTTGGAAATATACCCAGAAGTGGGATTGCTGGCTCATATGGTAGTTCTATTTTTTTTTAAATTTTTTGAAGAACTTCCATACTGTTTTCCATACTAGCGGCACCAATTTACATTCTCATCAGTCGTGCACAAGGGTTCCCTTTTCTCCACATCCTCACCAACACTTGCTAATTCTTATCTCTTTGATTAGAGCCATTCAAACAGGTGTGAGGTATGTTTCTAGGAATTTCTTTTGTTTTCCTTGGGCCTGGGACAGAGACCATTCCTCTGAAGACAGTGAGATTGGGTTGCTCAGGAGATTGAAGACTTGAGTGTGTGTGTGTGTGTGCGTGCGTTAGGTGCCCCCCATTGATAGAATAAGTATAGTACATCTATCTAGACTGCCAGGGCAGGAACCATGTTTGTGTACTTCTGGACCCAGGAGCCTAGAGCAGTGTCTGACATATCAGGATACTTAGCATGTGTTAAGGAAAGGAGTAATCAATCAAGGGCCTCGTTTCTGTTCAGTTACTTCTAGGCTTAAGTGAAAACTCCCAGATATGCCAACAGAAGATGACTTAACAATGAACAGAAGACCTCCTTCCCCTACACAAGCCAACAGTGGCCTTGGAGACAACGCCTCCACGCTGTGATTCCCAAGGGAAAAGAGGGGCAAAGAAAGAAGAACGGCAAAGGAGAAAATGAGCAGATGGAGAGAACCTGTCCCAGCTGCTGGCATCCATGAACAAGGAAAACCAATCTCTGTTTGGAAAGGATAATGTTTGTAAGGACTTGGCAGGATTAGAATGAAAACAGGAAATGCATTAAATGTTGTGGAAATAACACACATTTTTACCCTCATATCTGGAACTGCCTGAACCTCACGCTATAGTTGTGGTATAAAAACAGGCCCTGGATCAGAAAGAGGCAGGCTAGGACCTCTCATGTGTAGGGGGCTGGGAGGCTCAAGGCCATGGCCAAAGGAACATGGTGGGCTCAGGTGTGGATACTGTTGTCCAGAAGGCAGGGCATCTATACCACAGTCCGGGCAACAGGAGGTAAAATGTCACAGCAGCCCTGGGATTCTTGTGCGTGATCCTTGCTTAAAAAGCGGGGGGTTAGGAATCAGGAGATATCTGTGCAGAGTGATAGACGACAGCTCATCTCTGCCAAGGAGACTTCCCTGACTTCCTCTCCGGGAGCAAGTGCCCCTCACCAGCTTCCCACACCCCCTACAGTGAGCTTTACTTACGACACACTGCACTTCACAACCGACAGCTTTCCTGGCTGCCTCAACCACTGAGATCTCCTTGTTGGCAGGAACCACACCTCGCAGGAGGTGCAAAATGGAATGGAAAGGGAAGAGCCTGCCATTCAGGTTGACTATTTGGGGAGGAAAAAATCACTCTGGAACCAAAAGGCAGACTAGAGCTTTGATACTCAAAGTTTTGCTATTCTGAGGACTGGCAGCTTTGGTACCACCTGGAGCTCTGTTACAAAGGCTGCAACTTGGGCTCCACCCAGACCTCCTGAATCAGAGTCTGCTTGTTAACAAGAGCCCCATGTCACTCACATGATCATTATAATTTGAGAAGCAATGGGCTAGAGAGTCGAATTTGGATCTTTGGGACTCTAAACTCATATCTCTTTGAACTCCTACATTTCCATAGTATTTTGAAAGACATACAACACACTGATATATTTTCTCTTTATGCTTTCCCGGCCTGAATTGACTTGGGCGAGGGAAGAAGAAAATACTGTAAAAAAGACAAAAACAAAAACAAAAACAAAACCACAGAACTCATTAATAGAGTGCCTACTCTAAACCAATCATAGTGCTAGAAGCTGTCATATCATATGCATTCTCTTATTAAGTCACCAAAGTAAGCACTGAAGTTGGAAGAATAATGTAAGAATAATCTCACTTCCAGATGGAGTGAGATTGAGAATGGCTGAGTAACTTTACCAAGTTCACACAATTTGGACTTGCTTAGCTGCAAGAAAACAAAAGAGGAGTTGTTGTAAAGAAAATAGACGACTCAGAATCCCAGGATAGGAAACCCAACAAGAGCAAATGGTGTGGAGCCTAAAAGTGGACAAGATTTGAGAGCCAAGTTATCTGTCTTTGTGTCTTAGGAATCCAACTTGCCCTCGAGATGGGATGGGGATCCTTGCATAAGTGATTATTGAGAAGGAGAATGGGAGAGAGGGAAGCAGGACAAGGTAGGGAAAGAAGAAGTCTAAGCAAGAACGTCATCTCGGGTGGAGACCGGCTTCAGCCTGGTCCCAAGGGAGCTCAAGAGTGTCAATGGCACCACAGAGTTGGCCCCATCTTGAGTCACGAGGCTGGCCTTCTGTACCCTATGTGAGTCAGTCATTGGCAGCTGGTTGCTGAGGGCGGAGGGACTAACTAACCTGGCCAGAAAGCCATTAGGTCAAGGGTTTCTCTGGGGAAGGAAAAACTATAAGGTGTTGGCAGCCAACACTTCAGAAGCTTGAAGGATAAGGCACCAAAAACGGAGAGGGTCACCAAGAGTCTGTGTGTGTGTGTGTCTGTGTGAGAGAGAGAATGCCCTGCTCCTTTCTCCCTACCTCTGAAAGCAGTCCTCCATTTGCCCGCACTTGCCCACTCCTGCCTTCTAACTCAGGCTTGCACCTGACCCCAAATGACCATTCCAGCTTAACGATGCCTCTGGACCAAAGGGTTTCAGCTCTGATCCTCACAGCTCAAGCCTCTTAGCCAAATGTCTCAGCATGAAATCTGATTGGCCATCTAAGTCACGGGTCCCAGCCAACAGATGGAGCCTACTTAAGTCACATGTCCACCTCAATCCAATCAGCTGAGGCCTGGAATGATGTAATGGAACACGTCCAAGAGAACTGGGGGATGGGCCTGTTCTTCTTAGAAAAGTTACAGATGAAGCAGGCAGTGATGGAAATTTCTAATTCTGCTCATTAGCTGGCATCCAAATTTACATTTCTCTGACCCCCAAGTTTATATTCCTGCCACATTGCTTCCCCTTCATAGTATAGTTATTCATGATAAACTCTGCCTGGGTTGAAATCCCAGCTCTGCCATTTGCTTCATGAAATCCCAGGGGGGTTATCTTCTCTGTGCTCAGTATCCTCATATAGGAGGTGATAATTGCACCTGCCCCACAGGGTTGTTAGGAGAATTAAATGAGTTACTATGTGTAAGGTGCTTAGAATAAGGCTCAGCACGTAGTAAGCATAACAAAAGTGGTTGCTAAATAAATAAACATAACAAATGAATTTTTCAAACTCTCAGCAGGAGAGAGAAGGAGCTAAACAGGCATGACCCCGCAGGGTAGAAGCTGGCCAGCACTCCACAGACTGTTGGCACACTGAGCTGTCTGGGATTGAGCCCTGGGAGACAGACGGGAATGTCACCATTGGGGTTCGGGGAAGGAAGACTTTTCTGACCCCCCTCCAGAAAAGCAGTGCCATGGCAACTTGAGATGGCCCCGGGGCAGCACGACATGTCAAAGCTCACAAGGATCGTGGTGATAATAATGACCAATATTTCTGGTATTCTGTTATAGGTGCTATAGCTGCTTGTTATGGATTGAATTGCCCTCCCTCCTACTCCCCACACCCACACACACAGAAATTCATATGTTAACCACCCCTACCTCAGAATGCAACTTACCTGGAGATAGAGACTTTACAGAGATAATCCAGTTAACAATGAGGTCGTTAGGGTGGGTCTGAACCCAATATGACTGGTGTCCTTACAAGAAGGAGAAACTTAGACAGACATGCCTAAGGGGAAGATGATGTGAAGAGATACAGGGAGAAGGCAGCTGTCCACAAGCCAAGGAGAAAGGCCTGGAATTCCTCCACAGCCCTCAAAAGGCACCAACCCTGCCAACACTTTGATCTCAGACTTCCAGCCTCCAGAATTTTGAGACAATATACTTCTGTTGTTTAAGCCACCCAGTGTGCGGCAGTTTGTGACAGCAGTGCTAGCAAACTAGGCCAGTGTTTTTGAGTCACTTCACAGGCCTTAGCTCAGTTAGTCTTCCTACCCATCCTGTTGGGTAGAGGTTGTTCTGCCCCACTTGACAGACAGGAAACGGAAGCACAGAGGAGGTAAGTGCTCCATCTGCAATCTCGCAGTTATTAAAAGACAGAGCTGAACCTTGAACTCCCATCAGCCTGAACAATGCCTGGCACACAGGAGGCACTAACTCAATCGCTGGGGAGTCTTGAGACACTGTCATTAGACCACAGGCCAAGCTGACAACCAATCCAACAAAGCTTTGAGGAGGAGTTATAACGGTCCTCACGATGGTAAATTGATGCAGCCACTACGGAAAACAGTATGGAGTTTCCTTAAAAACTTAAAAATAGAACTACTCTATGATCCGGCAATTCCACTTCTGGGTACATATCTGAAGAAAATGAAAGCACTATGTCAAAGAGATATCTGCCCTACAATGTTCACTGCGGCATTATTCATAAGACATGGAAACAACCTAAGTGCCCACTTGCAGATGAATGGATAAAGAAAATTTGGTACATATGTATAGTGAAATATTATTCAGCCACATCAAAGGAAATTCTGCCATTTGTGACAACATGGATGGACCTTGAGGGCATTATGCTGACTGAAATAAATCAGGCAGAGAAAGACAAATAGTATAAGATCTCCCTTATATGTGGAATCTTAAAAAAAAAAAAGAAGAAGAAAAAAATCCAGACTCATAGAGAAAGAGATCAGGTCACCAGAGGTGGGGTTGGGGGTTGGGGGAATTGGATGAAGGTAGTCAAAAGGTACACATTTCCACTTATAAGACAAATGAGCACTGGAAATGTAGCTAACAGCATGATAACTGTAGTTAACATGGCATTAAATATTTAAATAGTATATTTGAAAGTTGCTAAAAGAGTAAATCCTAAAAGTTCTCATCACAAAGGAAAAAACATTTTTTCTTTTTTTCTTTTTTTTTGCTTCTGTATGAGATGATGGATGTTAACTTATTGTGGTTATCGATTTGTAATATATATAAGTCAAGTCATGATGCTGTACACCTTAAATGTATACAGTGCTGAATGTCAATTATATCTCAGTTAAGACTGAAAAAAAAAAAAAAAAAAAAAAAAAGACTGTCCCTCCCTTAGGGAAGATCAGTTAAGAAGTCAGACCCCAGGGAGAAGCAGGTCTTGCCTAAACCCCTTCCTGTCTCAGGCTCCTAGAAGCAGAAGGACCAGAAATCGAAGACCCTTTAAAGAGTCTATTTCCCTTTTTCCTGTTTCTTTATACCCAGGGTCCTGCCCATCCTCCAGCACCATCCTTTGTTGAACAGCCCTCCCTCCTCCCATCTCAGTGCCAAAGCCCCTCTTTCCTAGGAGAACAAGAGAACTGCTCTTAATTATCCCCCAGGAGGAGAGGCCATGTTTGAGGCTGGCTTGTATTCCTGGTAGGAAACGTCCTGCCTCACACCAGAATAAACCCACTGACAACTCCCTCTGGGGTTTCATATCTGAGACGTAGAACAGACAATGTCATCCCTTTGTGTAAGAGACGAGAGAGCTACCAACAAAAGAGGCCTGTCAGAGGGAAGTCAGAAGAAAGGGAAGGTAGCTGCACACAACACACCCTGCCCTCTCCCCTAAATGACTTCTTTTATTGTATATATGGTGGATTTTTCTGATTACGGTGGGGGGTAGTGTTAATTTGTAGAAAATTGGGAAAATACAATAAAAGCACAAAAAAAATTTAAATCATCTACAATCCCAACTCTTAAAGAATACCACTGTTAATACAGGAAAAAAAAAGAATTTTACATATAGGTACACAGAGATGTGTAAAGTTGGTCCTGTTTTATTTCCTACTTTTCCCGCTTAATATGTTGTAAAACTTTCTGTGCCAAGTCAGAGAGCTACCTGTCCTGCAATATCTACTCTCCTATTCTCCCTTTAGTAACGTAATCCACCAAAACTTCATGTAATTGTTCATACTATTTTTTAAACCACACTTCCCAGCCTCCCTTGCAGCTGGGTGTAGCCACGTGACCAAGTTCTAGTCAGTGTGGAATTGATGTATATACTACTTCCAGATGTTGCACTGAAAGAAAGGGACATGCCTTCCATCACCTTCTTTTGTTACTTTCAGCTGCTCTTCCAGAAGTGAGGATGACGTGTCAACTGTCTTGGACCATGTTCTACAGGTGGCAAAAACAACAAGATAGAAGGAGGCTGGGTCCCTGAGCCACTTCATGGAGCAGAGCTGCTGCAAGCCCTGGACTGACCATCTCCAGACTGCTGCGTGAAGGAGAAAGAAACTTCCACATTAGTTAATTCATTGTTAATTTGGGTCTTCTCTATAGCAGCCAAATCTATATCCTAATACATGTTTCTAGATCTTTCTCTACAATATAGTTTGAATGACTGCATGTTTTTCTATCATACCAACGTTCAGCATCAAGATTTACTGACTCCAGAAAAAAGTTGTTGAACAGAACTAATTATAAATTCTTGGCCATTTGTATTTCTCTCACACTTTCCTTTATAATAAATAGTACTGCAGTAAGTATCATTGTACATGAGTCTTTAGGTATATTACTGATTATTTCTTAGGAAACTTTATAGGAGCAGAACTTCTAGGTCAAATAATACAAAGTTTAAAATATGTTTTTCTTTCAGGAGTATTATGTGTTTGCTGTAGGAAGGTATCCTGCTTGAAATTCCACCTGAACTTTCTCCTATACGATTTTTGTTTGTATAGGTTTGTGAGAGTCACCACATGTTTATTTTTATTACCCTCTCCCTCCCATATGTATAGAAAGGAGTATAATTAGTCATGCAAACTCGACTCAGATTTCCTGGGTTCGAGTGTGTGTGTGTGTGTGTGTGTGTGTAACTAATCTCTCTCTATTCCACTTCCTCATTATAAAAATAGGCATCTAAAAGTGCCCACCTTATGAAGATATGAGAGTTAAATGAGTTAATATAGGTAACACATTTAGTGCTCCCAATATAGGAAGTGCTCACTAACCATTCGCTATTATTATTTTTATTCTTTCTAGGATTGTTTATGATATTTGTTTTCTATTCAAAAATATGTTTAGATTTATGCTAAGTTTAAATTGTTTCAGTTCTTACTGTCCACCATTGATAGCCTGATTTTTCTATCCTTAAAGAGTTTACTTCATACCTTGACATTTTGAAATGCATTTTCCAGTCTTTTTTTTCCGAGAAAAAAATATATACAAGTTGTATAATCAGTATCTCTGCACATCAGTAAGTGTTTTCACATTGTCTTCCAATAGGAATGACCTGTTGCCTGCGTACAGAATTTGGGGGTAACTTTTCCTTCAAAGCTTTGACTTTGATTCTTCTTCTGTATTGAATGTGGAGAAATTTGCTGTCATGTCAGTTAGATTTTTCTCCCTTGGTTTCTTTTTAAAATGTTTACCTTCAAGAGGACTTGTAGGATGGTTTCTTTACCCTTGAAATTTTAAACCTTCCCTGGCGGTGACTATTGGGTGGTTTCTTTTTCTTATTTATTATATGGGAAGACTTTCCATTTGTAGATTCAAGTTTTGCTTTAGCTCAGTCAAGTTTTCTACAAGCACACCTTCAGGTGCTGCTGCTTCTACTACTGGTAGTGCTGCTAGGGTCTTCTCGTGCTGAGAACAATGTTTTTTGTCTCAAACCTCCCCCTTGGGTACCTTATATTCTTCATCCTCCCTCTGATCACTTTCAGCACCTTGTGTTCTGAGAGAACTTCCTAGTCCTCAAGTCTCATTGATTTCCTCTCCTGAATATTTCTTAAGTCTGACTACCTCTCTCCATCCCAACCACTCCCATTCTAACAGGTCTTCCTGCTTAGTCCTGCACTTCTATAATTCATTCCCCACCAAGCAGGAAAGAAAAAGAGCATCCCTTTTAAAATGTAAACCAAGTCATTCTTACACATTGTTAACATCCTTCATCGGTTTTCAGTTGCATTCAGAAGAAAATCCAGTCAACTCAAGGCCTCCAACAAACTGCCTGGTTTGGCCCTGTGGCTCCTAAGAGATGTCCACCAGCCTATCCCTCTATGGCCTGTTGGGGTTGAGAGCATTCTAGAATGGGTCCAGAGATTAGAGTGGTAGGGAAATGCTAAGAAGGTGGAGCTTCTCTTATGGAATATGCCCCAGGCACAGCTATCAAGACAAAGATAAAAAGAGGTGAAGACACAGGAGGTGATAATACAGTATGGTGGCAGAAGTGGTCACAGGTTTGAGGGGCCAGTAGGTTTCCAGGCTCTAAAAATCAGATCAGGAAAGTAATAAGGAGCACATTTATTGAGCACCAACTTTGGGCAAACACTGTTCTACAATATAGTCCATTTCATCTTCCCATCTTTGTTAATAATCCCCTTTTTCAATAAAGAAACTCTGAGAAGGTAAATGACTTGCCTAAGATCCCTTGGCTAATGAAAACAAAGATAAAATTCAAGTCTGCATGATTTCAAAGTTTCTGATCTTTCCCTATACTTTGTAGCCTCCCTAAAAGATGAATTACAAAGTGGCAGCTGGGATGGAGCCATGGGGAAGTGAAAGGCTTTGATAAGTTGCCAAGATGGAGAGCAATTACTTGCTCTGCTCCAGGAACCTTCAACAATTACATTAGAGTAGGCTAAGTTTGGCTGAAGCAATCCAAGCAGATATTCCTGGCCAGAGGACAGCTTTTTCCCATCTTCCCTCCTATGGATCCACCATGCTTGTCGTATATGTGTCCACCTAGCAGAAGGAGGCCCTTTGCCATCTGCTCTTCACGGTCCTTCAAGATGGCAGAGCCAAGAAGTGAAAGGAGACTGGGTTGCCAAGTAACCACATGGAAGGTTATCCATTAAATGGCCAATTGCAGCTTGTCATATACAAAACCCCCAAAACTTACATTGTTTAAAAAGTCACTGAGATTTTTGGACTTCTTTGTTACAGAAACCAGCATTGATTACACTGACTAATACAAGTAATATCACAAGTTTAAAAACTGAGGCTCCAAGAATCAAGGTTCATATTTAAGTGTCTCATGTCAAATTTGGGGCTTCTTTCCCCATAGCACACTGCCCCTGGTGACCTGAAGCTAGTCTTTGTTCAGGCTTTAGCTCTCCATGGAACTCAGGGAAAGTTATGTCCTCTCTGGACCTCAGTTTACCCACCTTCAGAATGAGAGTTTTGTCTTGGAGGGTGGCATGGGGCACTTGCTCTTTGAAAGCAAGACTTGCTGCTGCCTGCAGCCCAAGTGCATTATTCCACAGTGACCCCATGCACAGTCACCACCCCTAGCCCTTGGGTCATCAAGTCATTCATTGCAAGAGGAGGGTCAAAACTTTTCTTTTTCTCTCAAACAAGTCATTTCAGCTGGTTATATAATCATCTACATTTAGAATGCCTTTACAGTAACCATGGCAACCATGACATGTATGCAGTTCAAACTTTGTTCAAAATCTGCTGAAGAGGATAAAGAAATGGTTCCTTATGTGGACCTCAGAGGACCTGGCATGGTTCTCCTTCCTCTGTGGGACTCAGCTTGACTTCTGCCCAAGGGAAGCCAAGACCAGGAAGAAAAGGACTTTCCTGATGGAGGTAACCAATATCTAAGCTGAATTTTGCCAGATTAACTGAGGTTTTCTAGGCACAGAAGAAAGAGAGGGAGCTGTGGATAGGAGATAGAGCATGTGCAAAAGCCTGGAAGTGTGAAAGACCTTGTTATGTCTAGGAAACAAGCAGATGGTTATTTTTCAGGCATAAGTGTGATGAGGGGGACAGTGAAGAGGAGGAAGCTGGAGAGGTAGAGTAGAGGTAGATCATCAAGAAATTTGTGTGCCAGACTCAGGAATTTAGATCTGATTCTGTAGAGTCCAGAGGAGCATGGGAGGGGCTTGCTAGGGAGGCTGTTGAAAGGCAGATAGGTTCTCAGCTCCCCAACCTCACCTCCAGATCCACTGAGTCAGCATCTCCTAGGGTAGGACCTAGGCATCTACACTTTTAAAAACCTTTCCAGTGGTATGGTGGTTCCTCAAAAAGTTAAAACCAGAACTACTGCATGATCCAGCAATCCCACTTCTGGGTATATATCTAAAACTATTGAAAGCAGGGACTCAAAGAGTTATTCGTACACACGTGTTTATAGCAACATTATTCACAACAGCCAAGAGACAGAAGCACCCAAATGTCCACTGATGAATGAATGGATAAAGAAAATGTGGTCTATACATACAATGGAATATTATGCACCCTTAAAACGGAAGGAAACTCTGACACACGCTACAACATGGAGGAACCTTGAGGACACTATGCTAAGTGAAATAAGCCAGACACAAAAAGACAAATATTGTATGATTCCACTTATATGAGGTACCTAAAGTAGTCAAAATCATAGAGGTAGAAAGCGTAATGGTTATAGGAGCATGGGGAGGGGTAATAGGGAGTTATTATTTAATGGATATAGAGTTTCAGTTTTGCAAGATGAAAAAATTCTGGAGATCTGTTGGACAACAATGAATACACTTAAAAGTAACAATAACAATGGTTGAGATGATAAATTTTATGCTATGTGCTTTTACAACAATTTAAAAAACTATCTAGGTGTATCTGAGGCCCCAGTGCTGGGAGCGCTGGAGAGCTACTGACGGACATATTGGTGAGTTACAATTAGGGGTGTTATGAGGTCAAATTTACATTTCAGGATTAACCTGGCTGAAAAATGGAAGAGTGGGTCAGGTGGGATAAAACTGAAGGTGGGAAGCAACCAGCTGGGAGACTGTTGCCATAGTCAGCCAAGAGGAATTGGGGCTCTGAAGTCCTGAATCAAGGGGCTGGGAGTGGGGAGGGGAAGCTGAGAGATGCTTCGTCTGATTGGGTTTCATGAGCCCTACTTTACAGGTGAGAAAATGAGGTTTAAAGAAGTAACTACCTTGCAGCAGGCCCAGAGTAAGTAGGAGTCACACCTAACTAAGCCTGGTTTCAACAGGTCAACCACACACAGCTTACTGCCCCTTAAGTCCAGTGTTCATCCCCTCTCCAAGAAGCACATTAAAAGATATATGTGGACCTCAGGAAAGGGAGATTCTCTTGCTCGAGGAAATGGCATGCTGAAGGCTTCAGGGACCAGAGCTGCCCCTTTTCTGGGCCAGAGGAGGCAGCAAATGCCAGCAGGGATTCAGCCGCCTCCCAGGCCCCAAGGACATTTCACTCTCCCCTCCTACCTCAGGGCCTTTGCACTGACTTTTCCTCTACAGGGAAATTCTTCTTTTCTGTCACTTTCCTACACCTGCTTAATCCTTACTCATCCATCATATCTGAGCTTTAACCACAAAGAAACATTTCTTCACATACACAGACACTCCAGGTCAAGCCAGTGCTCCCTGTTGTCCTTTCTCATAATCTCCTGTACTTCTACCATTCTGTCCCCCAGAGGAAACACACAGCACAGCCAAGCTGAGCAGAAGGGAGTTGAAAAGAGGGCCCGTTTAAAAGATGAGCAGGGTGAAGGGAAAGACAAAGGTCCATGCAGTGCTCCAGACAAGAAACAGCGGGACACCATTAACAGCCCAGGGCCTAGCAGAGAGGAAACTGTACAGAACCTGGGCTGGGTGGAGAGCTGTGGCCTTCAGTAAGGACACAGCCAATGACTAATGATCTAGGGAAGTAAATATCCTGACTGTGTTTTCCTCCCTCCCTCTGGTCTCCTGCCAGGCACCCTGTTGGCCCAGTCCAACCTAAAGGCAGAGAACAAAAGAGCCATTTGACATGGCCCACAGTGGTCAGCCTCCTGGGCACAGAGAAGAGTGGTGGAGGAAGTGGAGGGTAAATCTGTGAGGCCAATGGAAGGGGCCCTGCCCACATGCAAAGCATTTGTTCCACCTTGTAATTAAGGGACTATATAAGTCTGTGTGATTATTCAAAGCCTGTCTGTTCCATTCGACCTTGAACTCCATGAGGGCAGGGACTAGGTCACCACTTCATTCTTTGCAGCTAGCATAGCACCTGCACACCAGGCACCCACTAAATAGTCCCTGAGTGAATGAATGAAAAAATAAATGGTTGGATGAATGAACAAACTCCTCAGTATGAAGAACAGACACTCATAGAGGGAAGGCCTCAGGATCACACAGGATCAGCCATTCCTCCTTGGAGCCAGAAAACTGAGGAAGGGTCGTCACAGAGCATCAGACATGACCTTGAGCCCCTTGTCATCCAGCCTAGGGCTCAGCCCCATCTAGGGGCAGGGCCTGGAGTAGTCATGCTGCCTGAAATACTAAATCCTCCCCACTGACTCAGGGCTGGACCCACTGCCCCAGACTCAGTGTGAGACCCCAGAGAACCCTAGGCCTGCTACCCACAAACTCCTCTGGCAGGTCCTGCCAACCACTCCCCTCCCCACCTCCATATCTGACCCCTGCATATGAACACCAGCCTGACTCTCCTGAAGTCACCATGTCCTCTCCATAGTGTGGTAGGACCATCACCTCTACCATCTGCCTACCCCTCGGTCCTAATATTACACCCCACCCCACCAGGCCACACCTAGCCCAGTAACACTGTCTTCCCTCTTGGCTACTGCTATAGTCCCAGCATTCTAGATGGCAATTTCTGCATAACATCCAAACAATCAAGGTGGCTGGGGGGAGGGGATCATCCAGGATCTGTAGACTTTGCTCCTGAGACAAGTTTCAAGCCCGTAAGGTCTGACTCTGCCTTCCTGTCACCTCACTGTACTTGGAGAAGCATACCAAGTCTGCTGTGTATGGATGTAGAGTTCATCACACAAAGGTGCCCAGCTGGGTGGAATAGTGTGGGTTGAAATCCAGCCCATGTTCCATTGGCCAAGTTGTGCACCTGGCATGAGCTGGAACTTCCCAAAGGACAGAGGAAAGAGTGTCCTTTTCTTTTTTCTTTTTCTTTTTATTATTACCCCCATTTTATTTTATTATTTTAAAGAGCATTTTTAGGTTTACAGCAAAATTTTGAGAGAGATATAGATGTTTCCCGTATACTCCATACCCCAGCACATGCACAGCTTCCTCCATTATCAACACCACCAAGAGTGTCTTTTTCCAATTTGAACAAAGATGTCTATGGGTTAGAGGGTCACCCTAAAACAGACCCTACATGAAATCTGGGCAAAAGAACTTATACCCAACACAAATGAGACCTGCAATATTCTCTTTATATCTGAATTTCATGAAGTCAGATGGCTTCAAGGCCAGTCCTTCCTGTGGAAATTCATTACACAAAAAAAGACCTTCTGGAGTAACAAAAGATATCATTGCAATTACATTTATCAAAAAAAAAAAAAGCATGACAATCAATGTCTCATGCACAGGCCGCGTTTCAAATGCCCTTAATCAATGGCTGTGCTAATTACACATTTATTGCAATTAATTTCATTTCAATTATGCCTTAATTACTAACCTTGAGTGAGATTGGGCAGCTCAGAGAATTTGTGTCACCACAGAGCTAGGACCCAGAGATAAGTCACTGTCCTTCAAATGAAAGAAGCTGCTCCATTAAAAGTTGGTTTATTGGATCAAGGCTTTTTTGGGGAGGAGGGGGCTGGTTTCTCCAGGGAGGCAATTCATAATGTGAGTCTGAAATTGAATGTAGGAAAGCAGGCAGCTGTGCTTACTAATTAACTGGAGCTGGTGTTTAATTTGCTTCTTATTGATGCCGATTCCTCACTGGTTCATTAGCTGTGGTCAGAGAATAAATGCCTTCAGAGTTCATGCTTTTGTGATGTCCTCAGCTTCTGGTTCAGTGCCACTTGTTCCTTATCTTCCCTCCAAAGGAGTGCTCTTTCGTAGTGCCTTCTCGTGTCAAAAAGACTCAGCTCTGCATTCCTGGGGCAGGGCCCAGGATAGAGGCCCCTTGTGTTTGTTGAGATGCCCAAGGAAAATGTCATTCCAACAACCCAGATGTGGGTGTAGGGAAAAAACTGGCCCGTGGCAAAGCAAGAGAAGCTTGTATGGTAGACAGAACCCAGGCTCTGGAATCCCTCAGACTGGGGTTCAGGTCCCACTTCTGATGCTCTCTAGCTCTGTGGTCTTGGGCAAACCATCTAATCTCCCTAAATCAAGTAAATGAAAAATGAAAGTTTCCAACCCTTTGTAGGAACTCAGAAAGTATGAGCTGCCTTCCACAATTAACCCTTCTCTAACACTTATGGCAAATGTGCCTCTGGGAGGTTTCTTTTATTTCCAAGAGAGATCTTTCTGCAAAACCAGCTCAGGAAAAAGGAAGTGTAGAAATCTGCCAGTCCAGGCCATCATCTTAAAGACGGGGAAACTGAGGCCAAACAAGGGAAGCCTGAGGTCACATTATGAATTGGTGCCAGAATTAGACTAGAACCAGGTCACCTGTCTCCGAACTGTAGAACTTTCCTGCCACACTGCAAGATAGCCTCTTTAGAAAGTCGTATGTCAGTAACCGGTAAAGACTAAAGATATACAAATATCCCATGTACGTGCTCAAGTAGAGAGGTATAGAGATGTCTACTGCAGCATTGATTGTCATCAGAAAAAAAGAAAGTATCAGCCATCTAAATATCCCTCAGTAGAAAAACACAAAGGCAAATCGTGATGGAGTCACAGGCTGGAGGAATACTATACAGCAGTTAAGATGAATGCACTTGATCTCTATGAACAACATGGATAAATTCCTATGACAATGTTTGAATTTTAAAAGGCAAGTGGCAGAATATTTACAGCATGATATCACTTAAGTTAATTTTTAAAATTTACAAAGGCAAAGAAAGAGATTACAAGTCCATCCATATGTAGTTTGGGTATTAAAACACGAGCAAAAAGAATATATTGCCTGGGGGCAGTGGCTACCTGAAAAATGGAGAACAGGATTGAGGAGAGGCACAAAGGGGCACTTAACAGCAGTAAGTGTAGCATGTTACTTATCTTTTTAAAGAAATATTTAAAGCAAATATGATTAAATGTTTGCATGTGTTAGTTTTGGATGGTACTTGGCTTTCTTTCCAAATTCCTTATTCTGTTTGAAATGTTTCATCATGACAACAAAAAAATTAAACAGTTAAGCTTTCAAATAGGTTCTTCTGTCTAAAAAAACTCTCAAGGATCATCATTTACTGAAAACAGAGACACAGCTTTGAGATGGTTCCAGGTTAACACTCATGGCACCAGAGATAAGGTGATCACACATCCCATTCTGCCAGGCTTAAAACCGAGCTGTTGGACATTAGTGCATACTCAATAAATATTTATTAAATGAATTGATTAATTAAATAATTAAAATATAGTGGATACTCAAGAAATGTATTTTCTCTCCTTTGCTTATAAAGGTTCATAGGAAAATCAATGAAACGGGGCAGAGTGAGACGTGCAGATTGATGATGACTCTGCTGCCGTTGTCTAGGTCCCAGGTAGACTCCTGAAGAAGGAGGGCTGTGTCTGAGACTAGGGAGATGTTCAAGGAAATGGAGAAAGGTAGGATTGCTGATTGAACAGATAACGGGGATTGAGGAGGAAGTCCCCATCTAAGATCCTGGCTTCACAACTCCCTGGGAGAGGACCAGGTTAAAGAGAAAAATCTTGCACTCCATCTTGCACCCAGTGCATTTAAAGAGCAATTCAGCCTTCAAAGGGGAACATACACCTTTCAATTCCACCTCCAATGCCAATAACATCCCTTCCTGGGGCTCTGTGTGTGGGCTCAGCCCTCCACCATGGCAGTGTGCTCCAGAGAGCTCCCACCTTCCATTCCCCTGTTTTCAGGAAGGTTCTAGTGACTCAGATGTTCGTTTGCAGGCCTGTCAGATGAGCTTTGAAGCAGCAAGTCAGCCTAAGCCCAGTAAGGCAGGCCTTCTCCTCTCGCCTCTGCACTGCCAAACTTCTAACAATTAGAAAGAGCCAGGTAAGTGTTGCCCAGCCCCACTGCTAGGCTTCCATCCCTTCTGGATTCCCAAGGGATCCATGCCAGGAGCCTGTCTGTCTCCTAGGGGGCCAGGGAATGGTGCCAGTTACACAGAAATATAAAAAGGGTCTGGCCCTGAATTCCTGGGGAAACGTTCTGCTCTGACAGAGCCTCGCATACGGCCAACAGTCAACATCTGCCTTCATAGCTCTGAAAAAGGAACGTAGAGGAAAACCCTTCTGTGAGCAGAAGGCTTCACAGTGCCAGTGAAAATTATGCACAAAATGATAACATAACCAAATCTTTGTGGGATATGCTGGAAATGCCTTTTCTTATAATGTTAGTCTTGCTCTTGGGTCTTGTTCTGTCCGAAAGATGGTGGAAACCTTGGTTTTATCCAGATGGATCCGGTGATGCCGGGTGGCTACAAATGGATTACCCAAAAGCTGCACACAGCTCCTTTCTTTTCAGCTTTTCCTAAAATTTTTCATGTATTTTTCTTCCATCCTCACCGTGGCCTTGGGCCAGTGCTTTCAGGCTGAGTAAATTTAAATGTCATTACTGATAATGGGAAAAGCCAAGCCCACCTTTGAGCCATGTCGCACAACATAACTTTTCCAGATGCGGGGATTATAGGCCATCAACAGTCCCACTCCCATTTAGCCGTAAATCCATCAGGCACGAGGGCACCAAGTCCCAGGTCAAGTTCTGTGCAACTCCAGGGTGCCTCCAATTATCTCAATGACTCTTGCAATCTTCTCAAAAATGTCTCAGAACAATTCGAGTTTTCACTCAGTATCCACTTAAAAATAAGTACATACCATGTAAGATTTTGAAGCAGAGCTTCTTAACCTGGGTTCTAAGGGTGTGTGGATAGAATTCAGTGATCTACAAACTTGGACAGGAAGAAGTTACATCTTTTTTTCACCAACCTCCGACTGAAATATGGCATTTTCTTCCATTATGAATATAGAACACAAACCACAGTGGTATTAGAAAGAACTGGCTTTCACCAATTAAACCCAGGGATGTTTTCACACCACCTAACAGTTGCTACATATTTCATATATTCTGAAATATTTACATTCAACACTATTTTGAAATCACAGTAATTGTTTACCTCTCCACTGGGTTGACAGTTAAAGGGTTAATAAAGAAGCACATATATTACAATATCATAAGTTTGCTTTCTTAACATTTGGATAACTATATTTCAATACAATTGGTTTCTTTTGGAATTCTATGTATCTGTTATGCATTTAAAGAGTCTATATTTGAACAGAGATTCACAGGCTTCACCAAACTAATGGGAGGGTCTGCACAGATGAAAAAGGCTAGGAATTCTGCTTTGGGTGGGGCAGGAAGGAGAAAGAGAAAGAAAACGAGGGGTGAAATTTAACAATTGTGACTGGAGAGCCAATTAATGTGCCATTCTGTTCCAAGCTTACCAAGGGGAAAGTCTGAGGATCAAAACAACAAGGTTCTGCCTCTCTGCCACCCCTCTTCCTAAATGAACACTTCTCAAACTAATTTTTTGTAGTAAAGAATTTAGCTTTTCCCAAATAGAGGTCTAGGCTTTGTTCCCAGCACCTGAATGGTAACCTCTAAACCTCTGAAATTTCCTGAATGACAGAAGTGAGAATCTGGGGGTGGTTTGTTATGCAGCAATAGCTAACTGGATGCTAGTGGTTACTCTGGACTTGACTAAACTTCCTATGTCCGCATCTTCTCTAGATCAGTCCCCTCCACCCCTGGACCTGGCTTATGTCAAGGGCAAACCGTGTGCCAGTTCCCAACCCTCCCCTACCTCCACCTTCTGTTTCTATTTTGCTTCTCATTAGCTGTGTGATTTGGGGAAAAAATATTTAACTTCTCTGAGCCTCATTTCTTTAGGGTTGTTGGGAATATTGAATGTGTTCATAAAGTTTCTAGACATATAGAAGACGTTAATAAGTGGTAATAAATCAACCATTCCAGACTGATTCCTGAGAAATTCTTCACTCCATCAAGATGTTAGAGAAAGGGGGAAAAAACTCTAAGATGGATGGATGGACGGATGAGGATGTCTGTACCTTTGGAAGGGCAGATAAACAGATGGTTGGACAGTTTATGGATGGGCAAATGGAGTCCTTAATCCCTGGGGATGCCCAACAGCCTCACATTTACTTCTTTTTCTCGCCCCTCTAGCTCCCACTCATTCCTCTCCTTCAACATCAACTCCTGGGTTTATTTTAAGTGTCTTTTTGAACAGATCACAAATCTCAAATTGGCTGGTGAGGGTTTCTAGCATTCTAATTGTGAAACATGCTTCTGAATGACTTAGGAGCTGAGGGGAGCTTGAAAAAAGCCCAAGATGCTGAGAGAAAATGAGAAACATGACATTTTGAAAAGGAAACCAATTTTCTTTAACTAAAACTGTTGCCTCTGTAAACCATATTATAAATCCAATAAATCCACATAATGCCATGATAAGTCCCTCACAAAGGAGAGAGGGGAGGGGAGGGGAGAGGAAGAAAGAGAAAAAAGAGTAAGAAAAACCTTGCAGAGATTTCCAAAGCCATTCCTCCCTTTATAAACAATTGCTTTGATACTTATGATAGTTATTAAGAGTCAGACTACCTAGATTCAAATACAGGCCCCACCACTTCTAAGTGCAGTAATCTTGGGCAAGTCACTTAACCTCTCCACGCCTAAACTTCTTCATCTACAAAGTGAGGATGATCATAATACCTACTTCATTGAGTAGTTGTGGAGATAACTGAGATAACATAGGTAAAACTCTTTAGGAATTTTCCAGGCATGTGGTAAGTGTATGGTAAGTGTGAACAAATATTATTACTACTACTCCCATACACACTCACTAGGGGAAGAACTCAGCAGCAGGACCCAGGTAACCTAGGGAATATGAATAGTTCAGCACCATTCTGAAGACTCTTGCCATCTTTTACAACTTCACATACTGATATTCTCCACCCAATTCCCTTCCAATGATCCTGACACGAGCTACTCACAAGTTCAATTTCAAACATCATGTAACTCAGAGTTTGGATGTGGACCAACACAGTGTTAAACTGAAAGAAACAGTCCAGCAACCAAAAAGTAACTTAGAGCACTGCAAATATTTACTCAAGCTCTCAAAGAATTTCAAAGGGATAAGTATGTACATTCTTAACACACAACAAACATCTTTAAAACCTCCTCTATCACTGTTGCTTTCAATATCCCAAGTGTATCCCTTTTCCAAAACTCTCTCTCTCCTTCACTCACTCTTGGCCTCCAAACCATGAGGCCTTTCTATTTCTCACTGCCTCCACACATTCCTGCATTAGCTCTGTATTGGGTAGATGGACTTAATCTTATGACAGCTTAAGTGCTTTCTCTCCATTTCATAGTTCACCTGGATGCTGCGAAGGAAGGTGAGCCCAGGAGCTGACCAAGCAGGTCAGGATTCTTCCCTGTGGGATCAGGAAGAAAGCTCAAAATGCTCATTCATAATTGTCCCTGCAACACCAAGTTCTCCACTATCTCCATGACTTTGCTCAAGCTATTTCCTCTGTATAGAATGCACTCTGCTTTTTGTTTGAAAAGATAGGACTGGCGTCTCTATCTTAAAAAACTCAGATTCTGTGGCAACAAGGGTTTACTTGTTCTTTATCACCAGAGCAAACTAATGTAACAGCTACCATGTTCCACTTTACAGAAGTGGAAATTGATGCTCAGAGAGGCCAGGAGACCCATTTAGAGTTTCATGGCAGTCAAAGGAGGAGCCAGAATCCTGATTCAAGCCGTAACTACTGTGGGATCACCCTCAACAGCCTCAGGACAATGCAAGATGGAAAAACATTCTCCCCCACCATGAGAAGAGCCATTTCCT
This sequence comes from Camelus dromedarius, assembly GCF_036321535.1. Lineage (NCBI taxonomy): Eukaryota > Metazoa > Chordata > Mammalia > Artiodactyla > Camelidae > Camelus > Camelus dromedarius. The sequence continues at coordinate 13,406,460 of NC_087453.1, read as the reverse complement.
TCCTGGGGCACACTCCACCCTCCAGCCAGTGATGTATGCAGACCGTGTAGCTTTGGCATGGGTTGGGCCAGGTTGAGGCAAAGAGCTAGAAAAAGAGATTACAGAGACTCCAGGCACTTCCTTTCCATCTCAGCTGAGCCACTGTTCTACCATGTGAATTTGAGCTGGCAATTTCCCCTTTTCCAGCCCTCCGTTTCCCCATCTCTGAAATGAAGGCATTGAACGAGATGGTCTCTGAGGTCCCATCCAGCCACAGGAGTCTTAGGTGTGTTTTCCAGCTGAGTAATGAAGGGAGAAAGTGAGTAGACTGCAAACTAGTCTTTATCTGGAGAACAGCAATTTGCCAAACAAGAAAATCAAAGGGAAATTGCAAAGATGATGAGGGATGGACCTTTTTTAGGAACAACAACCTAATCACAAGTCACTGCTGGAGAAGAAATGTCACAAAAACCTTGATTTGCAGCTTTAGGGAGCGACATGCCATGGGAGCCAGGCAATTAACAATGTGAGAAGCTTCACGGAGGCACAGATGAATCACGAAAGGCAGCATCTATAGGCTGCAAAGGATGCCAGCCAGCACGTGATCAAAATCCTAGTTTGATTCATGAAGTGCTTGTGGAGCTGCCCCACCAAGAAGTCAGCCTGCACCTTCCTGGTCCCCTCTTGTGATGGGGAGATTTGTACCTGCTCCCCAGCAGTGCATGGCACACAGCAAGAGTTCAACACATATTTCTGAATGAGTGAATGAATGAATAAATGAATGAATATCTCTGGTGCTGCTCCAAGAGCTCTCCTGATATGTTCACTTATGGGTCCTAGTGCTACCCTCTGGAGCATCCTTGGTCCTATGACTGCCTCTCTTAGAAAGGGAACCCCAAAAGCAGACCCTGATTCTGGAGGTTGGGGAAAGAGGAACTGAGACAGGGAAAGGGAGGAAATATGGGAGGAATCAATGAGTATGTTACCACTGTGGGCAATGTAGCTTAATCCCTCTGGGGAACGGCTGGGAAATTATACAGAACAGTGTGACCAATGTAGCAGCCATTAGCCGTGTGGGTTTATGGAATACATGGAATATTTTAACTGTAGCTAGTCCAAACTGAGATGTGGAATAAGTATAAAATACACAATGGATTTTAAAGACTTTGTATTTTTAAAAAAGTAAAATATCTTGTTTTATATTGATTATGTATTGTAATGACAATATTTTTGACATACTGGGTTAAAATATAGTATTAAAATTGGTTTCACCTGTTTCTTTTTACCTTAATTGAAAAGTACATTGGGCTCCCATCAATGGCTCACATTCTATTTCTATTCTTCACTGCTGTTACAGAACAACCCTGAGAGTTATCCCACCTAAGGGGTGAGGGAGCTGGGGTTCTACCCACCAATTTCCAGGCATCATTGGATGGGTGTTGCTCCCAGGGGTGTAAATTCCCCAGCATTTCAACCTTCCCCACACACCAGCGAGCTTCTGCAGCCAAAGAAAACCCTCAGAGCTGAAGGAACTTGTCAGAAGCCATCAGCATGATCAAGAGCCTCAAGCATAGGGGATGTGAGCAGAGCACCAACGGCACCTGCCACTCTGCCCTGCAGTTATCTGATAACCACATGCGTGTCCTAGCCGTGTGCCCCAACCCTCTCCTCCACACCGAGCAGCACAATTTCTCTCTACATGTCCTTCTCAGAAAACATGCTCCCTGTCCCCTGAGCTTCCGAGTTGCCTTCTCTAAACACAGACCACGTGGCCATTGTCCTTTTTATATATAGGGCATTGATTGAAACTGTCTATCATTCACGAGCTTTTTCACCTTCCTGCATCAAGTAGCCCTTTGAGATTCCAGTAACTTTATGGAATTTCTGGCCTGGAGGAAAAAAGAAAAAAAGGACGTGCACCACACACAGAATGTTTGCATTGCCCTTCCAAGGAGTTCGCCAACTCCAGAATCCAGACTTATCTCCCTCCAAAGGTCCGTGGACCTAACTTGAAAACCCCAGCTCTAATGCTCGCCTGCCCAACTCTTATTTTCCTCCACTACATACACTCAAATCCTCCTGAGTTCTTTCAATTTTCTATGCAGAAGAGGAAAGGAATTCCTAAAGCTAGGAATAGGTGGAGGCAGGCACCCCTAGAGGGATCTGCCGGCTGCAGAACCCTGAGCACTTGATGTTAGTCCCCAGTTCAAACCCCAGTGATTCTCTGGTTCCTAATAAACAGTCAGTACACTGAAGATGAGCATCACAGGTGACCAGGATACCACTGCAAGAGCCCCTTGCCCTTGGGGCACAGAATGTCAAGCTAGAAGGGGCCGTGGACATCAGCATACCTCATGCTTGCCAGCAATTTAGAGTTTACATGTCATCTCACTTTGACCCTCAGGACAGCTCAGTGAGGGAAACAGGGCTGTGTGCACCTTGATTCTGCAGATGGAGAAGGTGAGGCTCACAGAGGAAGGGTGCTTGGCCAAGAGCGCATAGCTAACAAGAGGGGAAGCCAGGACTTGAACCAGCATCTACTGACTCCCAGTCCTGTGTCCCTTCATCTGCATCAAGTGGCTCTTTGTGGGGGAGACTGCTAGCTGTCCACCCAAATCCATTCTCCCTTTGTTCCATAGTTGTTGTGATTGGAACATGGCCATCTGGCTAGGGACTGCAGCTCCCAGCATCCCTGGAGGCTAAGGATGGCCATGTGCCCATTCCAGTGATGGAATATGAGTAAACATGACATGTGCCATTTCTGTCTCACTTGTTTACAAAGAATTTATGGCCCTGATGGCCCTGGATTGGAACACTTTACCCCTTCCTACTGGCTGGGTGGTGATAACCAAAGCGACCTTGGAAGCCACATGAAGATGGCAGAGGCATCATCAACTTGGGCTCCTGAATGACTGCGTGGAGCAGAGCTGCCTCCTGACCTAGAACGTCGCTTCTGACTATTGTATGGGAGACCAACGTCTTTGCTCTTTAAGCCATATTATTTGGTACCTTTTGTTATAACAGCAGTGCCTTTTATCTTAACTAATACACACCCATAGAGAACATCAAGCCAAATTCCCTTACTATACAGAGTCAGTTCTCCCTCTTGCTCATTCATTCATTCATCTAGAAAGAAAGCATCTGAACTATGGGAATGCTGGCACACCAAGACAGCCATCGGGGGTCTTATTTTACCAGTGCCTCGAAGGAGAAAAGAGGAGGCAGGCTTGTGGATTGCTAGCAGAGCCCCTAAGGTGCTGGGCCCGGTACCCTGGATCAAACGAAGGGACAGAGAATGACTTTGGAGGTGAGAGGATGGAGGTACCCAAGCTTGACCTGAAGGGTGCCCACCTTGACCCGGAAAGGGGCCCACTTGAAGGGTGCCCACCTCAAGCCCAAGGGGTACTTGATCTGAGCAACTCAAAGATTTAATTAAACTAAATGAGACAGCATCTCCACTCTCCAGAGAGCCTAACATGACGGCTGCCAGGCATGGCTGGGGAGAGTCTGTTTTAACCATCTCCTACTCACCTTGTTGATGAGGAAGAGATAGGGTCGTGGGGAAGGCCAAATAACACCCAGCACCAAACAGACAGGATTGACAGACTGATCGTATACACTCAGAGCCTGGGTAAGGAGAACGCTGCACATCACTCAAGGCCACACAGGCATTGCACTCCAGAACACAGAGAACAACTAGTGTCTGTGGGAGGCAGGCTTTGCAGTATCAAGAGGGTGGGATGACCCCTGGTTCCCAAGAGATGACGGGATTGGCTTGTTTGAATAATTCCACAATCTAGTAGAGAACTGAAACCTGCTACTGAAGGGGGCAGGCGCAGGGCAGTAAGCAGGAACTGCACCCGGTCTCCTTAACAGGGAAGGTTGTTGACAAGAAGACCTTAACTGCAGAAACAGAGAGGGGAAGGAAACTTGCAGCTAGGCCACTCAAGGCCCCTCAGACAATCAAGATATTTCACCAGATAATCAAGGCAACCCATCAAATTGTGCCTTAATTTTAGGCCTTACACCACCGAAGGCTCCCTGGAGATCAGAACCTCAGCAGCCACAGACCTTATCCAGTCAGCAACATCAGCTCAGGGAGCCTCAACGTGCATGGGATCTCAACCCAGGGAGTCCGGAATCTCAGAACCCAAGTCGTTAGTGATCGGTGCTGCTCAAAGTGGCTCAGAGCTAAGCATCAGCCAGCGAGGGGCAAGCAATAGAAACACCTCATTACTTGCACCTTCCTGATCCTCCCGCCACCCTGCAAATCATCCTGCCTCAGCCATCTCAAAAATCCCCACCCCTAGCTGTTTGAATCCCTTGATTTCCTCCATGTCACCTGCATTTCACACAAACAGACGTTAATACACCTGCCCTTTTGCTCCTATAAGAAAACGGGCTCTGTAACCAAGACAACTGGTTTTGGCCAATAGCACTGAACATGGGAAGGCAGCTTGCTGTCAGTGATAAGGGTCCATCCTGGGACCTTCACTCCTAGACCCCTACCTCCTGTCCTTCTGTCTTGTTTGCTCCCGGCGACCTAGCTCAGCCAATCAGAGGGCTGTGTTTGCTTTCTGCACTGGCCTTTCTCAACTTTTATAATCAATTCTTGCCTTGAGACACCAACTTGGCTGAACCCACAGAAAAAGGTGAACTTTGTTCTACTTTGAATGTGGTTCAGGCATCCAACTAATAATGAGCTTCAAAACCCTGTACCCTGCAGAAATAATCTCCATGAAGGCATGTTAAGACCCTGTGTGGCTAGGATCTGCTAGGATGGGGACTTCAAGCTGCCAGTGCTTGAAAACCACCCTGGCTACCTGCTTCCAGCTTCATTTTGGAGATCAGGCCCTACCCAGTCCCTTGGGCCACTGAGCGATAAGGAATGATGTCTGGATCCACCCCCTGGGCCCCAAGCACTTAGAAGTATTGCTAGAGCACAGCCAGATCCATGCTGTTTATCAGAAGCCCCTGCTGGCAGGCTTATTAAATCCATTTTCCCTCCATTAGGAACTAGAAGGTGAGTCAGGGCTGCTACTTTGGGCACCAGGGACAATAATCCCATGGTCCAGTTAGGGGATGAGAGAATCCATGAGCAAGACACTAAAATTAGGATTCAACTTCCTAGAGAAGCACAGAATGCTGTCAGGGCCCTGCCATGAGTTAATCCAGTGGGAGGCCTGCTAGGAACTTAAACCATGTGTTTTGTTTTGTTCTGCTTCAGCCAGAAGTTACTTCCTCTACCCTTGACTAGTGGGAGGCGGAGGCGTCTAGAGAGTGACCCTCTGAAAAGGGGAAAGGAAGGAGAGGCCTAGGGAGGTTATGATGACGAGGACCCTGTATTCGTTTGCCAGGGCTGCCATAGAATGGGAGAGCTTAAACAACAGAAATTTAGTTTCTCCCAATTCTAGAGGCTAGAAGGCCAAGATCAAGTTTTAGCAGCTCTGATTTCTCCTGAGGCCCCCTTCCATGGCTTGGAGATGGCCGTCTTCTCCCTGTGTCCCCACAAGGCCTTCCCTCCAGGCCTGTGCGCATCTGTGTCCTGATCTCTTGTTATCAGGACACCAATCCTACTGGATTAGGGCCTACCCATATGACCTCATTTTACCTTCATCACTTCTTTAAAGGCCCCATCTCCAAATATAGTCACATTCTGAGGTACTGAGGGGGTTAGGACTTCAACATATAAATGTAGGGGGCGAAGAGACACTGTTCAGCCCATGACAGACCCACTCCCTTTCAGGGAGGGTCAGCAGGTTCAGATAATCCTTTCTTAAGAGATCCTATGCCCCACCTGGGAGTAAAGAATCAAAAGAAGGGCTTCTACCAGAGGTGGCCTAACGAAGGAGAGGGCAGCACCCTGAGAAGGAATCTGGGGAGAGGGGAGGAGGAGGGGGCACTGGGTTGCGGGAAGGGGATCTGGTCAGTAGGTTGGAAAAGGGATGTGAATAACTTCATTGTTCCCTGGGGAGGATGGACGGACTGTGAAGAAGCTGGCAAGATAATAGGGGACATTTAGCTTTAAGAAGGGACCAGACCTCTGCCTTCACCTCCCTGCAGAAGGGTAACCAGTGGGCCCCAGAGAACAGAACCAGGACCTGTGGGTATGAAGCGAAGAGAGGCACATTTCAACTGCAGGAAAATGAGAGCATTCTAGGCATTGAAATATTCAACCTTGGGGTAATCTGCTCTGACAAGTAGTGAGCGCCTTTCACTCAAAGCACTGCAGTCAAGCTGGGAGATCATTAGGGTGCTTGGAGGAGCTTTCCCGCAATTCTCAAATTTTGTGATGAGTCAAATAAATAATTTAACTCAAAGCCCGCCCTTGTTCTCCTTTAGTCTTCTGTAACACTTATAACCAGCCTCTGTCTTGCAGACCGGATGAATTGTAAGGAAAGGAGCTAATGACACATAATCCTGGCATGGAATTCATAATGTCCATCCAAAATGTCCAAGCCACCTGTATACATCAACAGATCTTCATAAACATACAAGCACAATAGCAGAAAGATAGTTTATCTAAAAAGTGTAAAAAAACCCACTCTGAACCCTGTCAAGAAACTAAGCTTTTTAGAAAACTTTAGGAATTCAACATCACTCTAGAAGGGTGTGGTCGGCCGAATAATGCTCCCCAGCACAACCCTCCTGCCCTCCACCTCTGATGAATTCCACATCCTAATCCACATCACCTGAGAATGCAGTTTTTTTTAATTGAGGCAAGATTCACATAACATAAAAGTAACCATTTTAAAGCAGATCATTCAGCAGCATTTAGTGTTCTCATGATCTTGTATAACCACGACGTCCATCTAGTCCCCAGTTTCATCATCCCAAGAGGAAACCCCATGCTTATTCAAAGTCACTCCTCCCTCCTCCTTGTCCCCAGACCCTGGCAACCACTATCCTACTTTCCGTCTCTATGAATTCACCTATTCTGGAAGTTTCATGTAAATGGAATCGTACACTACTCGGCCTTTTGTGTCTGGCTTCTTTCACTTAGCACCATGTTTCTGAGGTCCATCTATGCTGCAGCAGGGGTCAGCACTTCATTCTTTTATATGGCTGAAAAACATCCCATTGTACCTAAATTTTGCATAAGATGCTTTGCCTTTTCACTTCGCACCAGGCTCTGAAATCGTGAAGCTGATCCGAGCTGGCTCCGATAGGGCGTGGGAGCTGGTCTCACTCAGCAGGACCAGCACTTGCCTTTCCTCCCACCACGCAATCCCCTACCATGCAGCCAAAATGATCCTCCTCGGATGAAGCTTGGCAGTGCCATCTTCCCATTTATAACCCTCCCGTGACCAGCGTGCATCCACCCCCAGCCCATGCGGGTCTCGGCCCCTCCGCCACAAGCTCCAGCTCTCTGAAGGGGCCAGACTCTGGCGACTCTCCACATATTCATCCAGGCCCCCTCTCCACTGCCCTCACCTCCTCTCTCAAATTGATCCAAATACTGTAACTCTATGATTCTATGAATCAAAATGAGGTGAAAGTGGTAAAAGGGAAAAAAGAAAGAAAGGAAGTGGTGAAAGGGCTCTAAGATCGGTGGTGGCAAAGGTGCAGTTTACTTCAAGGCTGACCTTCCAGGAAGACTGGCTGAGAAACTGATGAGTCCATTTAAGCTTTCACACTGACATGCTGGGGGATCACGGAGCTCACTTACGAGGGAACTTATGTAACCAATGAGATATAAATAAGTACATTAAAGTATTCCTGCTTCAGTCCAGCTTAGTGGCCAAGAAACGAATTGCCAGAGATTGGAAAGGGTCTGAAATATATATGCCTGGAGTGGCACTTGGTAACACGTAAGGAACCTGGCCAAAGACGTCAGAATAAACGCAGGGATGCTGAGAGGATGCTTCCAGACACCCAGTGGGTGGATTTTCTTTTTGGTAATTAGGTTTTCCTTTTATTTTCACATCAACCATCATTAAACAGTAGCCAGCACCTCCTTGATTCTACTTTCAAGAGTAAGGAGAATGAGTGGGTATCGGGAGGTCAGAGGGGCACTGGAAACCCTGGGGTCTCCAAAATTCACCCATCTGGCTTGTTCTCTCAGTGGCCAATGCCCCTACGGTCAGGGGCCTTAACCATGAACAGGAGTGTCACAGGTCAGCCTTTGTAGCTGGGTTTAAACTCCCTCAGCATCTGCCACCTCAGCCCTCCCCTGCTCCCCAACCTGGCCCCAGGTCACCACCTCCAAGGTCTCATCTACCCACTTGGACAAAAGCCCCCTGCCTTGGCTCTGCCTCCCTCCTATACCATGATCCTCTCCCTCTGCCCACCTGCTGCCAAACATCCACATCTGCTGTCTGTCCTTCCTCAACAATCCCCAAGTCTCCAGCCTCCAGCCCCACATCACAAGTCCCTCTTCCACAGAAAGATCTTTCTGAAGCACAATAGAACACAATATTCCCTGCCTACACCTTCTAATAGCCTTTTAACCCCCAAGAGGAGGCTAAGTCTTAGGTCTAGCCTTCAAGGACTATCCCAGCCTGGCCCCTCACCGCTCATCTCTCATCCATGACACACCTGCAGCACCTCCTGCTCTCCATCCCAGGCTCCAGGCCTGCTCACCCTCCCTCAAATATATCTCCCTCCCACCTATGCATGCCTCCCCTACTTCCCATCTTCCACCTCATGAGCCTCGGTTTCTCCATCTATAAAGGGATGGGTTTGGACTGGCTAATCCCTGAGGTTCTTCCCTCCTGGTTCTAAAAGAAAAATTCAGCACACAAACCACTTAGACTTTGTTCTGAGTATCTAAGTGCTTTCCATGGAAAACTCAGGAACAGCCAGCGAGGATCCCAACGGAAGCAGAGGGCGTGTTCTCTCTCACGCTTTTTTCCTCTCTACTTTCAATGTGTTTCACCATCTCAAGAACAAAAATAGCCTGGTTTGATTCCCTAAGGAAAAAATACAAAGGAAGCTGAGAGTCAAATTAGTGTCCACTCTTAGAAAATCAAAAGAAAAACCAAAGAAAGGGAACAAAACAGTAAGAGGCATCAGACCCACAGATTGATCAGACAACCTAGCTCCCCGTGGCTGGGGATCCAGATGGGGGCGGCCAGAGAGACAGGGGAAGCTGAGGCAGGAAGAAAGGTCTGTCCAAGGTTCTCCATGAGGTTCTGCTCATGGGTATCATGAGCCACGGAGTTTTAGAGCAACACTGACATACAACAGTTCAGGTCCGACATATAATCATTCCCTTTTCATTTGGCTGGTTTAACAATTTAAAGAGTTCACCTGCCCGTGGGTGGACTGATCGTCAAAATGTAAAGTGTATAATTCTTTATATTTGGGGAGATGGTCAGCTAATCTTTGTTTCATGCTTAGTCCTCGAAGCAGCACTGATAGAATAAGTCTGGCCTTCTGGGGAGGAAGAAGGATGGAGGAGTTTGTCTTGGGATCCCTGGAGACTGGGACCCCAGCTGTCACCTCTGGGCAGTGGGCCAGGGAATGGGCAATGAAGGAAGAAACCTCCACTTGTGTACTTTTGTCACATCTTAATTATTTGGTTCTTTTTCAGTCAACTTACTCTGTAGTTGGTTTCGGTGTTTTATTCTGTTTTGTTTTGTTTTGTTTTGTTAACACGCACAGAGGGGATTTCCGGTCAAGATAGCAGAATAGTAGGGCCACCAGCTTGCTTCCTCTCATCAACACAACAAAACCACAACTGGTTGCTAAACAAGTATTGATAAAAAAAAGACTGGAAACTACCAAAAAAGATCTTCTTCAACCAGAAACATAAAGAGGGAATCACAGTGGGATGGTGGGAGGGGTGTGCTCTCGATATAATTGGGTCCCATACCTCCTACGCGGGAGACCCAGAAGCTGGAGAAAAATTATATTGCAGAGGCCCTCCCACAGGAGAGAGAATTCTGAGCCCCACATCAGGCTACCCAGCCAGGATTCTGGCATCGGGAAGAGCAGAGCATTTGATTTTGAAGGCCAGGGGGGCTTAACTGCAGGATCTCCACGGGACTGGGGGAAACAGACTTCATTCTTAAGGAGAGCACACGGAATCTCACATGCCCCAGGACCTAGGGCAAAGGCAGTGATTTCACAGGACCTGCCTGCCGGTTTTAGAGGGTCTCCTGGGGAGGTGGGCAGCAGCTGTGGCTCACCCTGGGGACATAAAAGCTGGTGGCAGACATTCGGAGAGGGTTCATGAGCTTTCCTGGAGGCTGACATCTTGCTTGGGTCATTAGTGCCAAGACCTGGCCCCATCCAACAGATTGTAGGCTTAAATGCTGGGATGCCTCAGGCCAAACAACTAACTAGGTGGGAACATAGCCCCACCCATCAGCAGACTTTCTGAGCCCCAGCAGACACCTGCCTCTAGGCATGCCCCCGGACACAGCCCTGCCCACCAGAGGGCCAAGATCCAGCTCCACTCAGCAGTGGGCAGGCACCAACCCCTCCCACCAGGAAACCAGCACAAGTCTCTAGTCCAGCCTCACCCACTAGGGGGCAGACACCAGAAGTAACCACAGCCTGTGCATGGAGTCCCCAAACACAGGCCGGACTCTGCCCTAGGACCAGCTGGACCCTGGCCCTTGGGTGACAAGAGGGGAGCGCACTGCTGGGACACATAGGATGTCTCCTACAGAGGGCCACTCCTCCAAGGTCGAGAAATGCAACTAACCTACATAAATATGTGAATAGAAATTTAGACAAAATGAGGCAGCAGAGGAATATACTCCAGGCAAAGGCACAAGATAAAATCCCAAAAGAAGAATTAAGTGGTGAGGAGACAGGCAGCGATGGTGAAGATGATCAGAGAATTCAGGAGGAGAATAGACACACAGAACATACACAGAGATGACAGGAGAACTTTTATTCCCCAGGTTGTTCAAGAAAACAAATGAGCCTTGGAGACCAAATTACGTGGTCGGTGATCCCCAGTTTGTTAAACCATCATCTGTAGCGTGGTCTTCCAACTATGGCTCACAAGCCAAATCCAGCAGGGCATTTGTTTTTGTAAGGTCTGCAAGCTTAGAATGCTCTTTATATTTTGTAGTGATTTTTTTTGAAATCACAAGACTATTTGGTGACATGTGAAAATTATGTGGAATTCAAATGTCAGTGTTCATAAATAAAGTTTTATTGGAGCACAGCCATGTGTCTTCATTTACACATTGCCTGTGGCTGCTTTTACACTATGTAATCCATGGAGCCAAAAATGTGGACTGTCTGGCCCTTGACAGAGTCTGTCGACCCCAGTTCTAGACTCGCATGTCCTGTCGTCTTGTTTCTTAAGAGCTAAGAATATATTAAAAACTGAAATTTTAGTCAAATGAAAGCTTGAAAATATTCTTGAGAAACACTATTTGGAAACATACTTACAGACTTCATAATGTGGGGTTTTTTTCCTCTTTCTTTCTCTAAATTTTTCATTATGGAAAATGGTCTAAACATATTCAATAGTACACAGAACGGTATAACCGACTGAGCCCCCATGTACCCACCACCCAGGTTCAACAATTATCTATCTGTGGCTGTTCCAGTTTCAGCCAATTTCCCCTCCCACATTATTTTAAAGCAAATCCCGAACAGTATAAATTTCATCTGTAAATATTTTGGAGCATACAGTGTTTTAAAATAAAACTTTACAACTGGGGGAGACTGTGACAAGCTGTATGTAATCAGGAATTTGCTGCTAAAGAGTCACAAGCCCATGATGGGGTGGGAGTGGGACACACTTTTTAACTGATGGAGAAATGCAAGCCAGGCCCTCATCTTCCAGTCAAACCTCCCAACTGGGTGACAGTCATCCGGTAGGGCAGCCCTCCCCTCCCCTATCTATTGATCAAGGAAAAGAAATTGGATGGAGCAAGGAATAAGGAAACGGGGCTTGTTAACATAATTCAAGACTGGGAAGGAGACAGACACACTTTCAGTTGAATGAGTTTCCAAAAGCTGCGTGAGTTCTGGCATAAGATTCACGCTGGCGGTGGATGAGGTCTGATTCTTCTTTCTTTTAACAGCAAGTGTCAACGGGGAGAAAGAAGCAGGCTGCCTCCACGCCTCCAGACACGCTTTTTGGTCTTCCTCCCCTCTGCCACCCCAAGAACCCAAAATCACCCCCCAATTCCCTTACCCACAGAGGAAATAAGCAAGAAAGAGAATAGCCATGTCAGAGGTCAGGAATGGAGGGGAGGGAACTTAACAGGAGAGGCAGTGAGAGAAGAAAGGAAACTTCCCTGGAGGTCAGATACTGCTGGTCAGTACAGCGACGTGCATGGGGACAAGCTAGCGGGATTAGGGATGTCACGCTCTGATGCCCGGCTTTATATGTCAGCTTGGCCCAGCTGTGGTACCTAGTTTACTCAATCAAACACTAATCTAGGTGTTGCTGCAGAGGTATTTTGTGGATGTCGTGAACACCTACAATCAGGCGACTTAAAGTAAAGGCGATTACCGTCCACGCTGAGCGGCCTCCTCCAATCAATCGACAGGACTTAAGAGCAAAACTGAGGTTTCCCTAAGGACAAGGAAATTCTGCCTCAGGACTGCAGCATCAGTTCTGGCCTGAGAGTTTCCAGCCTGCCAGCCTGCCCTGAAAATTTCAGACTTGCCAGCCCCCACAATCACGTGAGCTAATTCCTTGAAATAAATGTATACAGATATATGGGGAGGGGAGTGTAGTACAGGTTTAAATACAGACAGATATTTATATGATGATATACATACAGATATGGACGCTCTTGGTCCTGTTTCTCTGGAGAACCCTGACTGATATACATGCTTAATAGTTCTCTCCCCTGACTCTATACATGAGTGATGGTATTAATACCTAACGTTCGTTGAGTGCTTACTATGTAGCAGGCACTGTTTTAAGTGCTTTGCCTGTGGTAACTCACTTAATCTTCACGACAGCCCCATGAGGGTGAACCCCATTCTACAGGTGAGAAAACTGAGGCATAGAGAGGTTTGGGTGTTTTTTTGTTTTTGTTTTTGTTTTTTGGAGGGGAACACTGTGAGCCTGCTGCAAAGAGCTGATGGGTCCTGGGAGCAAAAGTGAGGAAGGCATGTGTTCCTTCATTGTAGGCTTACCTGAGATACAGAGTCCAGTTCACTCCACCTGAGACAAGAAGAGGCTTACTCGGAAAGAGGCTAGACATGGAGAAAAATACCAAAAGCCCAAACATACTGCTTGCAGTCTTTCTGATTCTACTGTAGCAGCATCAGCGGAGCACAAAGTCATCTCAGTGAATTATCCCAACACATTTCCGTGATACCACAGTGAGCATTTTAATATAGTAAATCTTCCCATCTTCTCACTTCCACCTTCCCTCCAATTATATCTTATTTATGTTGTGCTTGAAGAGTTATTAATTCAAAGATGCCTGAATCAAGCCCTGCTGCTGGAGGAGAGGGAGAAAGAAGAAATGGAAGGCACCCTTAGAAGCAGGGAGGTACTCCTTAATGCCAAAGGAACCACATCAGGCCGAGCCCTGAGAAGCCATGGCCTCTCACCAGCACTCTCATCTGGACAGTTTCTCAGCCCTAGATCCAATCTAGAGACCAAGCTAGGCCTATGGATGCTTCCCAAGAAGGCTCTGGTGGGGTGAGTGTGGGATTTCCCCCCCTCTTCTCGAAAACATTTGACTGCCTTGCTATTCAAACCCAAACAGCCTGACAATGTGCTGAAGTGTGTTGAAATGCAAGGAGCTGAGGCATGAAGAGCTTCAGAGGAAGGATGCCTTTAGCAAGGCCAACCTGCCGGGAAGAGGCCCTGGGGGCTCGCTGAATAATGGGGCCTGTCTGCTGGAGAAGCTCTGGGACAAATTCAAGCTTCCCAGAAATTAGAAGAGCTGGACGTCTTGGGAGAAAAGGAACTTGTTTTTAAAGTTGAAGCTTCACATGGACATACCACACTGTAGCCCATGAGAAAACTCTGCACACAGTTGGTTTGAAGACACTGGGGGAGCCCAGGGGAACCCCAGCACAACACACACCACGGTGAAGACCAGGCATGCAGACCAACAAGCAAAGGGTTCTGCAGTGGTCACCTCGCGTGCTGGGAACACTCTTTGGTGAGCTTTCTGCTACCTTCGCACTAAATCCCCACATGGCCCTCAAGCCAGCAGGACGAGGGAAGCCCGAAAAAAAAAAATGTCTCCTCAGCAGCATCCAAAAGGCCGTAAGCTCTCTCCTTCATCCTTTTCAGCCATCCTCTCTTCCATTCCACCCGGGATCCCCATTTCTTTGACTGGACTCAAGCAGCCCTCTGGGTGTGTCCCCATTGCAGTGATGCCAGACTGTCTCCCAGAAAGAAGATGTCCCCCATGGAACCGAGAGCTCCCTGAGAAGGCATTCAACCCAGGGAAGCTCTGTCTGATGATATTCAGTCCTGTCAACTGGTCACCCCATCCCCTCCTCTCCCTCCTCACCCACTGCCCTCCCCAACCTTCACAGGGAATTTACTCTGTGCTGGGCACTGCACTAGGTGCTAGAGAAACAAGAAAGAACAAGACCGAACGGGGCTGGGACCTTCTGGGGATCCTGTCCATTCATCTGTTCATGCAGCAAATGCTGGTTGAACACCTACTGTGCACCGGGTGCTGTTTCAGATGCTGGGGATACAGAAGGGAACAAACAGAACAAAGACCACGCCTCTGTGGAGTTTACATTCTAGTAAGACACCAAATAAATCATTACACAAATGATCGATTACACATGCGTGGCTGCTACCACGGAAGAGTTCAGGATGTTAGGAAAGCACACGACAGAAGAAATCGAACCTGATCATGCCCCGAGGAAATGCATTAACTGAGGCCTCGTGGAAGAAGGGGAATCAGCTTGGAGGAGAGGGTGAAGAGGACCATTCCTGCAGACATTCTGGAGATGGAAGAAAGGCTAATTCAGACCTGAAAACAGACCAGTGTGAGGGAACACAGGAAGGGACGTGGCAGTAAAACTGAAGGACAGGCAAGGCTCAACTATGTAGGGTCTTGTGACTGAGGATCTGGCTCTTTACTCTGAAAGTCATAGGGAGCCACAGAAGAGTATTCAGGAGGGGAGCGACACCGTCACATGTGTGTTTATAAACCATGATGCAGGTGTCTGGGCAGAGAGAAAATAGCAGGGAATCAGAAGGAAAGTAGAAAGGCAGGTTAGTGAAACCAAGGGCAGTTAATCAGTTAGATCCCTTAAACTGTAACTTGCTTAATAAATAATATTCTGTAACCTGCCTTCACTAAGCTTGCTTTAATTGTTCTTGCAAACTGCATACCCACCAAGCATCACATAGCTTAGGTAATACATCATAAGACTCCTCAGACTGCCACTTAGAGATACCACTGCTGACCTGTGAGTCGCTATAGTAACTGTTGCTTAAATTGTTTTTCAGGAACATGGAGCTAGTCTTGCCCTGTTCAAATCAGTCGAGATCACTGACCACTCAGCTGGGCCTGTGTGAGTGACCTGAATGACCTTTTGAGGACCCAAAACTCCACCCTCAGATCATGCTGACACCGACACTTTCTAAATATACATCCCACGACAAAGCATGTAACTCAGATGCACCTGTACACCACACCAATTATACTTCACCTTTCCCCATGCCTAGGATCACCATGCTCCTTTTCCCGTAAATATCCCGAGCCCCTCGCATTCAGGGAAGCAGATCTGAGACTTGTTCTCCAGTCTCTTTACTTGGCTTCCTGGTGAATAAACCTTTTCTCTGCTGCAAACCTCCACATCTCAGTGTCTGGCTTGCTGCACGTCAGGCAATGACATTAAGAGCTACTGCAGGAGGCCAAGGAGATGGTAGAGTCTGGGGCTACAGTGAAGGTAGAGGGAAAAGACAGACAGAGAAATTGGGGAGGTAGGCTCCACTGGCGAGAAACTATGTGCATTTGCTAAATAATAGGGCACCATAGACCAGGTAGTTGAGACTACAGAATGTTATGGTCTCACAGTTCTGAAGGCTGGAAGTCTGAAATGGAGGTAGGGCTGGTCTCTTCCAGGGCCGTGAGGAAAGGATCTGTTCCAGGCCTCTCTCCTTGCCTTGTTGATGGCCGTCTTCATGTTCACATGGCCTGCTCCCTGAATGCATGTGTCTCCAAATTTCTCCTTTTCATAAGGACACCAGTCATACTGGACTACAGCCCACCTTAAAGACCTTACTTTAACTGGATTACCTCTGCCAAGACCCTGTCCCAAATTAGGTAACAATCTGAGGTACTGGGGAGGGGAGCGGTGTCTTCAGCATAAGTCTGGGGGGGACACAATCAGCTATAATACTTACTAAGAAAAGTTCAATGGGGAGTGAGAAGATGTAATGGCCTTTCATGTCTTTAGAGACACCAGTTAAAGCAACTCATCTTGTTTCCTTTTCAACTGACCAGACTCTTGTCTGTTTGATTGTTTCTTTTTGTTTGTTTGAGACCATGCATCACAGAGAGGACCACACAGGTCTGAGATTCCCAGTTTCTGGGGGTGAAACTCCAACCTCAACAGAGCTTCCTGCCGGATACTGTAGCTGGGGGTGGCAGGGGTTGGGGTGGCAGGGAGGAACAAAAGGCCTGGGCTAGCTACAAACACAAGCCAGTGGAATCTAAGTAGGGCCATGGGGAAGGCTGAGAAGGGAGCACACTACATTATCTGTTTTCCTGTCTATTTCCAAAAACATCTGGAAATTTATCTACCACACTCCTGTCTCCTCTCAGAGGTCTGCAAATCTGACTCACAGTCAGGGACTCACAGTACTTGTTAAAATAGATTCCTGGGCCCCACCGTTGGAGACTCTGCAGTGAGACTGCAGACCTCTGTTTTTCTTATGTGCCCCAGGTGACCCTGGTCTCCAGTGGCATTTGGGAACTTCTTCTACAAATGTCCTTTCTTCTGCTGGGCCTAAATATAAACATCTGCTCAGGCATCTGTGGCGCCCAGAGGTTCTAATCTGTGGGGAACTGGCACACTTCCTAGCCCTTGATTATCCCACTAAATTGTCTCAAGGAAGATTCTGATTTCCATCTCTATTCCTGCCTCTCAATTCTGATTACTTCAGCAAGTACCTTTCAATTGCCCTACTCTTTTCTTTCTTAAAGAACAGCCTCCAACTTCAATTAAAAAATAAATATATATATATATATATATATATAAGTCAACAGAGGCAGCTTTACATGACACTGTGATCAAGCCTTTTTAAATGTAGGTAGAGACGGCCACGGATGAGTGACTCAAATTCCAGTCTGGATTAGCCCCATGGCTGATGCTGTTGGTTTTCCTCCTGTAGATCTCCACACACCAAAGGATGCTTAGAGCAAATCTTGCAACCCATTGCTGTGGGTATGGGGGCAGGCTAGGCCAGTGTGCAGGGCAAACCAGAAATCCCAAGGAGCTCCTACCCCAGAAGCAGCCCTCAACCAACTGGAGACCAGGAGTTGGTACATAAATGCTCCAGCTTCTTTGTTACCCCATTAGGATAACTCCAAGACATTTTCTGCACTGGATGCCGGAGCTTTCCAGCTGAGTTGAGCTCCGGTTGCCCACAGTAGTGACCTGCTTGGTAGCACACTCATCAGTTTCCTTCTCTTCCCTCTCTCACTTGCTCCATTCCTTAACAAGTATCTCCTGAGATCACTTCAAATCCTTGTCCCAGTGTCACAACATAAGGGACTCAAAGCAAGATAGGCACTATTCTAAACTGTTCTTCCTGTGCTGGATCACAGCTCTTACTCAAGAACTCAAATTCAAGGCTGTACTATATTTTACTGACTTCTATTACAGAATACTTAGGGTGAAAAATTGAAGGCTATAGGTCTTCTCTGGCCAAGCTAAAATCCAGTCCTGCAATGCAATGAGCTTTCCTCTGAGGCTTTGGGCCAAATTGGGCTTGAAGCTCAAATAAATCATCAGTATCTGCAAACCCATTCCAATCAATAAAAACCAAAAGAGAGTTTCCGGAAGTGGGATTGTAAAATGGTACAGCCACTTTGGAAAATAGTCTGGCAATTCCTCCAAAAATGTTAAATGGAGTTACCTTATGATCCAGCAGTTCCACTCCGAGGTCTGTATCCAAGAGAACTGGAAATACATATCCATACGAAAACTTGTGCATGAATGTTCATTGCAGCAGTATTCATAATAGCCAAAAAAGTGGAAACAACCCAAATATCCATCAGCTCAACTGTGAACAGACAGTGTGGTGTATCCATACAATGGAATATTATTCATCCACAGAAAGAATGAAGTAGTGATACATGCAACAGCATGGATGAAACTGGAAAACATTACTCTGTGTGAAAAAAGCCCCATCACAAAAGGCCACATATCATATGACCCCACTTAAACGAAATGTCCAGAATAGACAGATCCACAGAGACAGAAAGTAAATTAGTAGCTGCCAGGGATGTATTAGGAGTGACTGCTAACAGGTATGAGGCTTCTTTGGGAGGTGCTGAAAATGTTCTAAAATTAGATAGTGGTGATGGTTACACAACAACTCTGTGAATATGCTAAAAACCATTCAACTGTATTCTTGTACAAGGTGAATTTCACTGTATGTAAATTATATCTCAGTAAAGCTGTTATTTAAGAGAGTTTCTGAAGTCTGCTATGAATCTGTACCTCAAAAAAAATTTTTTTTACCACTTTCTGATTTTCCTGAAATATCTTTTCAAAGCCATGTTACAACCTCAGAAGAAAGTGAAGCTAAAAGTCTGGCTGTGAGTCTTGGTGACGGCAAAGCTGAACTCCAAGCAGAGGCTGGGTCTGTGAGCTTTAGCAGGCACAGCAAAAAGGATGCCAGCGGACCTGGCTCCGGATCCTGGTGCAGCCACCTGCTGGTCCTGTGACCTCAGCAGGTTGTGCGTTGGTACAGGGTTTTGAAAACATTAAATGAGATTAGGAGTCTGTCTCAGCCAAGCAGAAATAAGTCTTCTTAAAGCAACATCTGAGGGAGGGAAGTTGCTCACTCAAGGCACCCGAATCTTGACAGCAATGGATCTGCTGGTTCAGAAGTCTCTCTGTAACAAAGCCAGAGGGGCTCTTTAACCCAGGAACCCTTAAGGTCACAAAAGAATTCATTCAGTAATACAGATGAATTTATTTAAGAAACAGAAATAGACACAGACATAGAAAGCAAATGTAATTACCAAAGAAGAAAGTGGAGGAGGGATAAATTAGGAGTTTGGGATTAATAGATACACATTACTATATATAAAATAGATAAACAACAAGGTCCTACTGTATAGTACAGGGAACTATATTCCATTTCTTGTAATAACATAATGGAAAAGAATCTGAAAAGGAAAAATATATATGTATAATAGAACTACTTTGCTATACACCTAAAACTAACATTGTAAATCAACTACACTTCAATAAAAGTTTTTAAAGTGGAAAAAAATAAAAATAAAATAGATAAACAATAAGGTCCTACTGTATGGCACAGGGAACTATATTTAATATCTTGTAGTAACCTATAATGGAAAAGATTCTGAAAAAGTGTGTGTGTGTGTATCTGAATCACTTTGCTATACACCTGAAACTAACACAATATTGTAAATCAACTATACTTCAATATTTTTAAAAAAAGAATTCATTAAGAATATACTTTCAGGGATCATTTCTATAGTTTGTTACTAGAGAAGTTTCTCCAAATGTGTAGAGCACCCAAAACCACAGGAAGAGGCGCAGTGTTCTCTCCTGAGCATGAAGCTGGTTCTTGGTGTCGCTTGTGTGACTGCCATTTGCCACTGATGATCGTTCTTCTCTTCCTTTGGTGAGAGTAAGAGGGAGAGGACGCCATCTGAGTGGTTTTGTTTATAATCTTGTCTTAGCAAAAACAGGTGACATCTTTTTGTTTCTTTTTCTTTGGTGTCTTTTTTTTTTTTTTTCCATTTATTTTGTTTTGGGCTTGTATCTGTGTGAACCGGAAGGAGGGCATTTTTTTGTTTTGTATTGATATAATTAATCACAGTTTGGGCTTTTTTTTAGTTTTTTATTTGCTTGATACTTTTTTACTGGAGTTTTTAAATAGTGAAGGGTTTTTTTAGTCTTTGCAACATTTGTGCTTCAGGGGTTTTTTTTTGTTTTTCTTTCTTAACTTTATTTTATAAAAATAAATGTTGCAAAAAAAAAAAAAAAAGAATTCATTCAGAAGGACTGAGGTCATTCCCTAGGGTGAGGACAGAACACAGTTCAGCATGCAATTAATTTCAAAATCATGGTGTTTAACTACAAAAGTCTTGAACAAAGTCTGTAAAATGATTCCCATTTTACAGAAGAGAAATAGAGTCTCAGAGAAATCAAATGAGTGACTCCAGGTCACATAAGTAGAACCTGGGGCTTGGACCTGCACCTCCAGCTATACGGCATATACACAGGCAGAAGTCAGGCAGGGCCAGGACTTGGGGGGCACCAGGCTAAGGCATTCAAGACAGCAAGGATGGGGAGAAAGCCAGGGCTGCTTCTTACATCAGAGAGGCAGTAAGCATGACAACCTGAAATGACCCTTGGAGGAAAGCCTAGATCAACTGGTTCAGGCTTCCAATTCACATCGGGACCAGAGAGCTGGATGGTTTCTCATGGAATGCACACAATAGCCCTGTTCTATGGAGATATAGGGTAAGTGTGCACAGATGAGAAAACAAGACTTGGAGAGGTGATGTGACTTGTACATCTAGTACATTGAGGTGGCAGAATTCAAACCCCTATACAACTCTATACAACTACAAGTTCTGTGCTCTTTGCTCCTTGGCACCCACTTGGCAGACAGCTGAAAATGGAAATGGTTACGTTTAAACATCTTTTTGTTGAATTTACTTAGATATGGGTGAGGAGGACTGGAGCATGGCCCCCAAAGTAGCAGTTGCTCCTGAACTTGCAACTTATTCGTTTTTAGCTATAAAATGGAAACAAAACCTAAGCCATTGAGCTGCTATGAGGAATAATGAGTTGATTGACATAAAGCACCTAGCAGGTACCTGGCACACAGTAGGTAGCCTAAATGTTGAGTCTTTTCCCTCAATAGGAAGGCTGGTAGTCCAAGGTCAATAGTTGGTCCTCAGTGTAGATAAAAAGACAGAGGCACAGTTTAGTGCACAGAATTACAAGATGGAGTGGGCAGAGCCTTAAGGAACATCCCATCCTATCCAGTGGATGACAGCTTGAGAAACTGAGACTCAGACAGCACGGCAGTAACTTACCCAGGATCATCCCCTAAAATGGCCTGTTCATTTGGAGAAAAAACTATTCCATATTCCCAGGTTTCTTCCCTCAACACTGCAAAGCAAAAATGATTTCTCCTCTAGTAATCCTTGGCAATTTTTAATAAAGACATTTCCCTGGCATAAATGTTAAAATTGCCTAAATATGGCTAACTCTTGAATAATGCTGGTTAATCCTGGCTAATGTTTGATCCTTTAAAGCATCTTTTCCCATCAATAAACTTTTTTTGTGGGAAACTCTCATTTGCCTTGTGTTTCTTATGGAAATGTGATTTGTACATACATCCTCCCTGCATAAATATTTAGCTCATCATTGTGCTACACAAATTCCCTACAAATTAGGTGGAAATCAGCCTCAGCTGACAGAAGCATCCATACTCAATCCAGGGGGAAATCATTATTATTTAGAACTTATTAAGCCACGACAGTTAGTACTGGATGGGCCTGGGAACTTCAATAAATACTGAGCACAAATAGGAGCCAAACGCTTGAGCGAAGATTGGTCTTGCAATTTCTACCAGTCAAGCAGCAGCAAAAGGTTGAAGAAAAAAAATGGGTTGCAACTTGGTTCTGCCAACTGCAAACTGTTGCAACAAAAGCAAACTATTAAGTCCTTCCTTTTCTATAAAATGGGTCTAACCATAGCTATGTCACAGGGATTTTCATTATAAAGGTTAAATGAGATAATTTATGTATTTAGCACAAAGCCTGGCATATAGTACATGTTCGATAAATGTTCATTTCTAAGAAACTAATGAACCCCAAGTGGTGAGATGTGGAGTTGTTAGTTCATAGTTCATGTAATTATGGTTACAAACATGTAACCATAATTGTTTGGTTACAATTATATCCCAGCCCCCTGTGCTACAAACATAATTTACTCCAGTCTCAACCAGGTTTTATTTGAAGGTTGCAGCTAACTCTGCCAATATGACATAAAACTAAACAGAGGACCAGTTTCATCTAGTGTGGGATAAAAATCTACATGTTCATACAAACTGCATCATTAGACTTTGTAGCCAATGCTGTCCATGTCCTGTTATACACCTTGGACATTTCATTGTGCCCCAGCAACTTCCATCTGTCATAAATGTATCTCTGTGTGTAAGTGCTCTTGCTCCAGAAACAGTAGTGTATAAATACCCCAGTTCCCTCACCCCTTGTGTGGGGTCATTCTGAGGCATGTGTTTCCCCATACACACTTTGTTGGCCCCTTTCCTTCCCTGTTTCACTTCCCCACTGATGTGACCTCCATTTCCCAAATAAAGCCCCTTCACTTGAATCTTGTCTTGGAGTCCAGGAGAACTCTAAAGGAGTTCAGGACATGCCACCCTAAACTATGCCTCTTTGACATATTTATTTTTTTCAGCTAAAGGCACTTGAGAAACTGCAGATGCAGGAAAGGCTCTCTGACCTGCCCTTTTCTACCTAGAAACAGAACATAAAATTTCCCATGAGAAAAACACCCTCTCTGTACCAGTAAGACAAGAATATCTTTATCACCACAGATTTGGAATAAGACACTGAAATGGGTCTGTACAAACAAATGTACTAAAATAACCCTATCTTCCCCTGCTTCCTCTTTCCAATATGTCTCCTAGTCATTTCCCTGTAATTTACTGCCCCTAGCTTAAACCTCTTCTTTTTGTTTCTTCACAAATTTATCATTTCTTTGTCTAAAAGGTATAAAAGTTTCTGCTCTGGTCACTTCCTCAGGTCTTCATTCTCTTGTGAAAGCCCTGTGTATAAGTAAAAATGTAATAAAACCTTCATGCTTTTTTCCCATTAATCCCTCTTATGTCAGTTTAATTCTTAGGTCCAGCTGGAGAACCTAAGAGGATAGGAGACTTTTTCCTCCTCTACAACCCAAAAGAAGTCACATACATGCTAGGTCCCCAGCGCTGTGCCTGAAGCGCAGGACCAAACTAAGTTTAATGTGGGAATAAAAATAGCTCCCATCCCTGAAGGTTAGTCCTCCAGAGCTCCAGCCCCACATACCCACACGGCCATCCCCACGTGCTCTTAACCTGAAAAAGTAATCTCCCCATCTGCCCAACATCTACCTGCTCTTACAACTGGAAACAGCTCCATTATCTACTCATTTCTGCAAGCCAGAACCCTGGACATCACCTTCAATTTTTCCCTTTGCCTCCCCTGACCCCCACCACTTCCTGCCAATCACCAAGTCCTACCAATCTGACCTCCTAAATCTCTCCCAGAATCAGTCACTTCTCTCCACCTCATAACCACTGAGCCAAGCAAGACCACCACCGTCTCTGGCCTTGACTATTGCTGTAGCCTCCTAACTATTGTCCCTCATCCTCCTTGGCTCCCCACAATCCTCTCTCAGAGCCATGGCCAGAGAAATTATTCTTTGGAACTGCAAATAATAACAGCAACAATTCACACTTAGCGATGCTTACTTTGTGCTAAGCACTGCTCTGACACTATAACTCCCCAACATTAAGTCTTCTACTTTCTAAGGCACTTAAGATAAAACCCCCAACTCTTTGCTTGAGCCTGCAAGGCCCTGGATGACTTGGCTCCCCCTTTTTCTCCACAACTCTCTCTCTCACCGTTTCCACTGCAGGATCGAGTCGCAAGGGTCTCTTTTGGAACAACTGTGTGCATAGTTTTCTGCTTTTATTTTTTCATAGAGAACTGATGTCAAAGATAAACACAGCCAGATGTTAGCTAAAGCAGTGAAAAGAGATTGTATTCAGTAACCACTAACAGGGAAAGTGCTCAGCCCCATTCTGATCTGTGCAGAGGTGACTGAGCATTTTAAAGAATGAAGGGAGAGGAGGGGGAATGTAGGGGTTTGAACAAAGTCAGGAAAGTGAAAAATGACAAAAAGCAGAAAGGGGTGGTCAGTCCATATAAAACCCAGTGGGTTTGCAAACTGGTACCTGTTGCAGTTAAGCTCCTCCTCTCCCATAGAGCCTGGGAGATGGGGCCTTTCTTTGGGTGCCGGCTGGAGAAAGCAGTGAACTAATTCAGTTGGCGGCTCTGAATTTTCTCGGGTCGGAACTTTAACAGCGCTAGGATCATCTAGGGATGCAGCCTTGAGCTCTTAGGAGCTGTGTTAGTGTTTGCTAAAGTTTTAATAGGCCAAAGTTCAGTCTTCCCAGGAAGACAGCTCAGAGGAGGCTGGTTACAAGGAGAAAATCTTTGTCACTGACTTTGAACATCCATCAGCATCAACCCCTCATCTCCATCCGAGCCCCATCCACCATCTTCCCAGGCCCTACTTCAAAGCCTCCTCCATCAGGAAAAAGCCTTTCCTCCTTGGAGCTCCCATTGGGACACTTGGGATGAGTATGAGATTAAGGATAGTTCTATTCATCCCCTTAACCATCCACAGGTTCATTAGAGCAAGAACTCTCTCTCACCTCCCACAAAGCCTGGCACAGAACAGAACCTAACACATAGTAGGTGCTCAAAGAATGTTGACTTAATTAATAAAGTCGCCCAGTCTTAATCACAAATGTTTGGGCTGTTTCCTTCAAACCACCTTCCCCCTGGGACCTGCGGCTGATTGGACAATTACTCCAGAGCTGGAACAAATCACCCTCAGGCGCTCGATAAAACTATTCAATGAACGCTGCTGACAAAGGAGCTGATTGTGCTACTTTGACCCTGAAAGTAATTACATGCACCAGCATCCATCTGCCCGTAGGGTGGCCCGGAAGGGGGTCCTCACCTTGATGCAGCTCTATCTTCTAAATAAACTCAAAAGAGCAAACGCCGTCTTGTCCCCCAGGATCGTCACTTGTTAGAAATCAAACTGAGGGCAAGTAAGAGGTGTAATCTGCACAAGCTAGCATCTCCCCAGGCTCAGCTGCGCTCCCTTCACCATCTCCATCCCAGACACCAAACATCATTAGCCCCTAGTCCAGGTAAAATCAGCAGGGCAGCCTGAAATCAAATGACTGTTTGCTCTCCCCTCAGACCATCACTGTCACTTCCACATGTCAGCCACTACTGGCCCCATTACCTTCTTGCTCTCGTCCTGAAAAGCTGCAAGTTATCCCTGAGGTTTCTGTCTCTTCCTCTATGCATTCCATTCGTTCTTTCCACAAGCACTTATCGAGTACCTATGAGAAGCGAGTGGATGGTGCTGGGTTTATACTAATGAACAAGACAGGCATGTTCCCTGCCCTCATGGAGCTCAGCATCTAGACAGGGAGATGGCGCTTAACCAGATACACACACAAATATTAATTTTAAAATTAAACACACCTATTATTTGCTGTATTTTTTCCCAGATCCTGTAGTGAAGGAAAGTCACATAAAGTAGGAGGTCATTACCCAAAGTGGCCTCAGTGTTCCTCTCAGCTTGGCTAAACTATAGACAGTTTCTTCCTGACTCCTGGTCCCTGAACTCCCTTTTCTTAGAGCATTTACGTTAGAAAATTTGGCATTGTAAATTCTTTCTCTGCCCCTTAGAGATGCAAATCTTCTCCCAGCCTTCTTACCAATTTTACAACCCAGAAATGTCATTCTCAAGGACATGGGAGCCACCCCTTAGAAATGTAATCATCTAGAAAAATAGCGCCCCTGTTTCCCAGTCTCTGCAGGAAGGTAAGAGCCTCGCTTTGATAAGCATCAATTAGCAGACACAGATGGCCTCATCAACATCAACCAGCGGCCTCCACTATTTTCCGTCACCTTACCCCAGAGCTTAAAAACCCTCCTGCCTTTTGTTTCAGTGGAGTTCAGTTCAGTCCCTCTCCCCTAATGCAACAGTCTTCAATAAAGTCTTCCTTGCCTATTTAACTCTGTCCACTGCAAATTTTTCTTTGGCATCATACAGAAATGAGTAAAACATGAATCCTGCCACCAAATAATGTAAGGTTTGATTAGGAAGACAAATTAAAACTTCCAAAGTTGTAGTAAATGCTGTGAAAGAAAACAAGAGGAAGCTATGAGAGTGTACAGCAGGGAAAACATTTAAATGAGAAGAGGATCAAGGAAGAGCTCCTGAGAAGTGACGTGTAAGCTGGGACACTCTCTGTTCCAGGCAGAGGAACGGTACATAGAAAGGTAGATCAAACATTCAGCTTCAGATACATCAAGTCCCTGTCCCCATATCAAGTTCTGTTATGAACCTGTGTCTTTTCTTTTCCTTATCAAAGCACAACTCTGTCTGCTCCCTTAGTTCAATAACCTTCCATGAACCCTGGGTCCCCCCTGAATATCTTCCTCAGCCTTGGGTCAAGACTGTGTCTAATCTGGCTCCTTTTACCTCTCCAACAATACAAAGAGAAAGTGTCCCCATGAACAAGCCTTCTAGGGTATGACAGAGGAGGGAGCTTCCTGTAGAAGCAACTGGATGACAGCCTGGGAAGTATGAATGCACAGCACTCACATGATTGAGAGTCAATTCATAAAGCTGAAATATTAATAGGAGAAAAAGCTGTTTTTTTCCTAGTGGACAAAAAAAAAGCGATTTTGCCTTTCTTTAATTCTGTGACACAGGACCTTAGGCAACCAGGAAACACAAGATCAGTCTTTGGTGAGTTTATTTTTCCCAAGCAAAGGATATGCCTTGTGCATATCCTGGGACCTTACTAGCCCTGGGGCCCCCTCTATTCCCAACAGACCTATCTCCACAACTCCCATAGTGCTTCCCACTCTCCTGATGGGGAAGGACCATCAAGGTCACCCTTATGTTGGGAAAGAAGTGGGGTCTTGATGCTATTACATTTGGATACCCAAATCTCCCCGCAGGATTCCTTGGGAAGCCTCATCAGAGAAGAGTCATCAAACAGGAAATCGACATTTTCCTGAGATGAGCTGAGCCCAAGCCCAGTCTACATAGCACAGAACTCCAAGGACCTGAGGTTGGAGCACAGAGCTTGGACTCGTGACCCGTGGAGCCTCTGCCTCCCGTACAGCTCCAGGTACAGCAGCTGGAAGGGAGGGCACGCTGGCCTGAGAGCACCTCTGCAGTAAGGAAGGAGTGACTGACAGGCAGCCCACTGCAGCCTTGCCCACAGCTCCCCAAGATCCAGTCACTGTCCTGGACTACAACCTATCAGAGGTCAACTCCTCCTCCTCCCTGGGGGAGTGAGAGCACCTCTTCATCACCTCTGACCAGTCTTGCCCAGCTTTCTCGACCTGCCGGCCCTGAGCACAGGATCGTCTCAGTCAGACCTTCCTCCTGGGTCATGTTCTGCATCCTAGGGCCAAAGCCCTTGTCTCTTCATCCGCAAAACACCCTCCTTTCTACATTCCTAGGTACGGAGACTGCTTATGCCTCTGAGCTCTGGGCAGGGGCCCAAGCACTCAGCTCCTCCCAGCAGGATCAGGAGCCTCCTAGAGCCAAGCCTGCAGCCCAGCAACCCTCTTGGCCTTGACTCTTGCTTCTGCGATGAGCTCTATCTGCATCCTGTCAAGGGCAATGAGTTACTGTGGAGGTGGGGCAGGACTTTTTTTCTTTAACTCAATTAAGCCGCATGCTGACTGTGATACTTTCCCCACTATCTAAGGCAGCAGGTTCCTTTGCAATTACTTTCCCTCTGCTGAGGCTGCACGTCAGCTGGGGGGTCTCCAGGAGATAGAGATGAGGTTGTGGAATCACAAAGGCAATGTGATGGGGGAGGGGACAGAGCAGGAAGCACAGAGCACAGACCAGAGTACCCGAGAGAAAGATCAATCCAGAGTGGGGAGCATAAGGTGGCCCAGAACAAACCATGCCTGGGAATCAGCTGAGATGTGACTTCCAGCTGCTTGTAAGGGCCTCAGAAGTGAGGGGGGGCTACGTCTTAATTTGATCTCCCCAAAAGCAGACCCAGAGACAAGGATTTGGATGCAGGCAGTCAATTTGGGAGGTGATCCGAGGAAGCACAGCGAAGGAGCAAGGGAGTGAGACGGGGGCTAGTCCCTGGGCAGAAGGAGCTCAACCCCACTTGGCAGTCTCTATGAGACTGTGTTGCGTACACCTGAGAAGTGTCCCCAAGAGGCAAGCAAGCCAGATGTTCATTCACTGCAGTGATTGGGTGATAGTCCTCAAAAAGATGTCCACGTCCTAATCCCCAGAACCTGTGAACGTAGGACCTTACATGGCAAAAGGGGCTTTGTAGATGTGATTAAGAATCATGCGATAAGAAGATGATCCTGGATTGTCCAGGTGGGCCCGGTGTAATCACACGGGTCCTTATAAGTGAAAGACGGAGGCAGGAGGGTCAGGAGGTTAGAGTCAGAGGGAGATCTGAAGATGCTATCTTGCTGGCTTTGAAGATGGAGGAAGGGGCCATGAGCCAAGGAACACAGGCAGCCTCTAGAAGCTAGAAAAGGTCAGTGAAGGGATTTGCCCCTAGATCCTTCAGAAGGAACACAGCCTGCTGACACTTTAATTTTAGCCATTTCAGACTTCTGACCTCCAGAACTCCAAGAGAATAAATCTGCATTGTTTTAAGCCACTGAGTTTGTGGTAACTTACAGAGCACTGGACACTAACACATTTATAGACTTAAAAAAAAATTGGGATTAGCCCATGGGCTGTGAGGAATGGGATGGGAACATTTCTGAGATATTTTTATTTTTCCTCCTGTAGTTCACTGTTTTGCTTTCTTTACTTCCTTCCTCCCCACCCCAATTCAAGCCATCAAGCCTCTGAGTTCATTGCCTGAGAGGAGGGGCAGAATGGGAGCGGCTGGGGGAAGTGGAAACAAGGCACCTGCCTGGTTTGGGTCTCCGCAAGCCTGTGCCCTTGGGGGACATAAACAAAACGTGTGACAGGAGCATGGCCAAATGTCCTCCACCCCATGAGCTGTGAAGATAATCTTCCCCTAGGATTGAGAGGAGAAAACAGACATTCAGTGGGGGAGAGGACCCTGCACCCCAGGGAGGCAGCTGGAGCCTGGAAAGGGAAGGCTGAGGGTGGCTGAGAGTCTACAGGGCTTGGTACCTTGCATGAGATGCAATATTTAAGATGGAACAAGCCAGATTCTGGGGAACGTGCTGAGTCCCTTGGTGGCTGTTGTCAGAGCTGCGGACCACACAAACCCCTTTGGGTGGGGGAAGGATCTCTCCTGAAGGGCATAGGTGGCTCTTCCATAATCCCAGGGTAGGAAATAAGGGTGTCTTATTTGGGCCAAAGGACATCCTCTCCCTCTAAGGCCAAGGAGGAAATGTGGCTGGGATTCCAAGCCTTATAGATGCTGGGAGGCACCAGCCGCCGGAGGCTGAGCAGACCCCACCCTGTGGAGAACAGCCAGAAGTCCTTGGGTCTCTGCAGTGGCTCCTGGGTCTGAGGGCTGCAAAGCAACCTCCCAGCCCTACGCTAGGGAAGTGAGAGAGAGTGGACCCCAGAAAGCCACTGAGGGGAACCAGTGCTCGTCAGTGTCAACAACATCCCTATGCCCAGAGCAGGCTGCTCACCAGTGTCCCTAGCAGCAGTGCGGCCTCAGCAGCAGAGGGGCCTGCCACACTCCTCCCCATGCGCACGAGATGGCGGCAGAGAAGCCCTTCTGAAATAATTGAGGGGACAGTTTAGAGGGGCTTCATTGCCCGCAAGAGGCCCAGAAGGGGCTGATGCCAAAATGACTTAACTGTAGGCAGGGTGAATGAGCTCATTTCACAGCGCTGGGGAGGCTTCCCAGTTTACATATGTAATAAAACATTTTATGGGGAAGAACGAATTGGGAATAAATTCGAGTGTAAGAATAAGCAGCATTGTTGAGTTTTGTGTCATTAGCAGAATCAGATCAATTCAAAACATAAACCAGGAATAACAAGCCCTCTCTCTCCAGGTCACCCTGGGTCTTAAATAAGACCTATTGTGTACAAAGGACCCACCAGAGCCAGTTATTCAGTTACTTTGGAATAACCACATAAGAGCGGGGGAGGCTACAGCTCCAGTGGCAGAACACATGCTTAGCTCAAGGTCCTGGGTTCGATCCCCAGTGCCTCCATTAAAATAAATAAATAAATAAAACCTAGTTACCTCCTCCACCAAAAAAAAAAAAAAACAAAACAAAAAAAAAAAAACCTGCATTAGAATACCCACATAAGAGAGGATCATTTTTAACGGAACCCCCGCCCAAATCTATGTCAAAATTATTCCCAGTAATAACCGTGGAATAACCAGTAATAATTACTTCTTGGTTCGTTCTTTAGTTTTAAAACCACTAACAGTTATCAATTATAAAGAAGAAATTTGACATTACATATATCATTCAGATTCAATAAAAAAATTTACTGTAGGAACTGAAGTTGGCACTTACCAAAGTTTCTAGATCACAATGTATATCCCATTTCACTGTTCTAAATTTTTAGCATAAGTTAAAAACTCCAAGGGGTCACAGAATGATTGAATTAAAGTAACTCACATTAGCGTTTTTCACCATTTAATCACTAGGCTGTCATTGTTGCTACTGACTGTTTAAATGCAGGAATATGTATACCACAGGCATTAGAGACCCGAACTGGGCCCAAAGAGAATGTGAATGATTCTGGATCATTAGCAACTTACTTTCCCTGAACACGTGTAGTTGAGTCCCTAGATCTAGAGGAATGACTGTACAACAGGGAATTCTTTGGATTAAGTTCCACAAAAATACAATGTTTATGAAGGGAATAAGTGATTAAAACATATCAGTTTGAAGCTTGCATGTATATTAAAATGCGACAGTAACCACAGCAATTTAGATCGTAGTTCAGCTGAGTATTTCAGGGTGCAGGAGTGTTAACGACTGATATGGTTTAGAATTGGCAGAGTATCATGATGATAAAAAACAGACTGGCTTTGTTGGCTTTATTCTTGTTTTAAAATCTCTACAAAATGCTCCCCATTATTGCCTGCACCCAGGGCAGTGCCCCATCCTCATACACTGGTAGTGACTGGAACCCATTCTGTTATTTGGGGGAAATCAATCCTATTTTAAAATGTGAAAATAGCTCACACTGATTGTCTGCCGTCCTTCTAAGACCTTCATCTGTATTAACTCATTTAATTCTCAGTACACGTCTACATTAGTGGTTAACTGTCCTTACTTCCATTTTACAGATGAGAACATGGATGCACTCAGAGACTTAGATATTGCATATGGGAGTGCTTTGTACACTCGAAGTGCAGGACAAATATTGCCAAGCTGGCAGTCATATTTGTGAAGGTTTTGTGTATTTGGTAATGGCAATGGACCAGAAATACCAAGGATTAAAAGAAGGGTAGATGTTTACGAGGCTGTTAACAACCTAGACAAAATACCACAGCCAAATTCAACAGCGCCAATATTCTGTTCCCAAAATGGAGCCTGTGAAGACAGCCAAATGGTGTGACCACAGTGCCAAGCAGCCAGCTGCCAGAGACGAGATGCAAGCAATGGTGCGGCTGCAGAGAAAAGGCCTCAGTGCTCACCATCCCCAAAAAACCTAGCAGCAACCAGCTCCTGCCCAGGGCCAGGTCACACAAGGACTGTTGGTTCTGTAGCACATTCAGAGGGGAGAATTGGGAAGCCCACACAGCTGCCTGTGGGGATGCCCACTGAGACCTAGGGCTGAGGCGAAGTGATCTGGACAATCCATGACCCCTCAGTGGAGGCAGATAAACAGAAGCAGGCTGCTCTTCACAAAAGTACATTGAGTGAACATCAAGGGTCTGGGCTGGACACTTCCACCTTTTCCCTTGTCTTTTGTTTATTTAATGCACGCCTCATAAAGCCATTCTTGTCTGCTCACAAATGAGGAATGTGCAGCTGGACAGTTACTTAGCTGGCACCGGGTGCAGAGAGCTGGAATGGTCACAAGGGAGACCAGAGCTAGAGGCCCCAGACTATCCTCCACTGACCCTGGGAGCAGTTTGACAATCTCAGAAGGGGCCTGTCCTGGAAGGTCAGGCTTGCCAGCCTTCCATCCAGCGCTAGAATGGTCTGGGAGCCTCTGCTTGCGTACCTCCAAGGAGAGGGCACGTCCTGCTGCTTGAAACAGCTGTGGACACCTTACTGCCCAAGCCCTCCAAGCTATCCCTGTCGCTGTATGCAAGTCACACCTGTGCCTGGGAAGGTCTTCAGAGACCTTCAGTGAAGCATCACGCTGCCCACCATGACCCATCCTCCCCAATCAAAACAAATCCCCTCCTCCAGGTTGCCCAGCCCTTGTTTACGGCACCCACAACTGTCAGTGTTTCAGCCTGTTTTATAACTACCTGTCTCCCCCATTTGACTCCTCAAAGGCATAAACTGAGTTTTCTCCTTGATAACTGACTCCAAAAATGCTTTAAAATCCTTTTATTAAAAAATGTAATTCTTTAACAACAATCAGCAAGCCCTCTCTGCTGTCTTTCTCTCTCCCTCTCTCTCTCTCTCAATCTCTCTCCCATGTGAGAAAATCACAAAGATGACCCTCATTTCTGGGCTGAACACACCGCACAGAGCACCAGCCATCTCTCCCCTCCTACCCCCTCACCCCACACCCTACAAAGGAAAGCTCAAAGCAATGGTTTTGAGATCTCAGGCCAGCTTCCTAATCCAGTCTTCTGTTCCCGTGGTTCTCAAGCTTGGTCAGGCATCAGCATTCTGTGGAGAGCTTGTTAAGACACAGAATTTCTAATTCAGGCCCTCTGGTGGGCCTGGGGTGGGACTCAAGAGTTTGCACTTCCAACACGTTCCAGGTGATGCTGATGCTGCTGGTCCTGGGACCACACTTTGAGAACCGTGGCAGCACAGTGTTTGAAGTTCATTCCCAGCCACCGGAATGACTTGCCTATGGGGACAGGAGAGGCATGGAGGACTTGAGCAATATCCTGCCTTTTCTCACCATCCAAGAGGTCCCTATGCTGTCTCAAGCATCACAGAGGGTACAAGACTTATCTCACACACAGCATCTCCACTGGTGCTTATCTAACTACCTCCAGCAACACAACAGCCACTACTTGTCAAGTCACACTACCCTACCTCCAGTTATTTCTTACATTGAGTGACTTGTCACCCTCCTACCTATAGTTGCCAAATAAAATACAGGACTCCTAGTTAAAGTTGAATTCCTGATAAACAATGGATAACTTTTTAGTTAAGTATGTCCCATTAACATAGCTATTTTTATTTGCTAACTCTGGCAACCCTACACTCCTATGCATTAGGTCTCCAGGTGCCTGAGCCAAATTCCTGCCAGTCCTGAAGCAGCCAGGTGATCTCAACTGCAGGTGAACTTACTTTCTGTGCTTCACAAAAACCATGTGAATCAACACCGATAGCAGTCAGCATCAGGAAACACACTTGACCAGAGCTGCACTTGGAGCCTGGGTCTTACAGCTATTCCAAGGCTTGGCCACTGTCAGGAAAATGACCCACCATCTGGCCTCCTTGGGTGTGCACCTCCTTACCTTGAAATAGATAGACCTTTATGCCAGAGACCTACCAGACTCTCAACACCTGGTCATCCAACTACACCCACCCCATAGGTAAATGCTGGCATCTAGACTAAAAGCTACTTCTTCTGATGCTCATGCTGCAAGTTTTCACTAATGCAAGAGTCATTTACTAAGAGGTGACCCCAGGATCTAGTACAAGTGCTAAGCGGTGAAGGAAACTTCCTGTGCAAGTTTTGTCATTTCAAGACTCCAAATGCCACGGATCAGAAGAGTCCTACCAATTTTCTGATGTCCCCCTTAGAGACCACCCAGCCCAGCCAGAGAGGGAAAGGGACTTTCCCAAGCTCCAATTCAAGCTGACAGCAGTCTACTGACCTCAGCTCAGACCTCAACCCCTCTACCAGGGCCTCTTCCAACCAAAAGGGAGCTACTACTACTGGCAAGTGAAAACCACAGAGGTATACCATTTTCTCCCATGGAACAACAGTAGAAAATTCTCACAATGCCAAGCATTGGAGAGCACGTGGAGAAAATCATACTCTTCTGTACTGTTGTTGGGAATGGAAATACCTAGAGTGATTTGAGAGGAAATTGGCGATACCTAGTAAAACTGAGAGTGCACTTACTGTACAACAGAATGATCCCCCCTCCTCGGGGCTTGCCCCCAAGGAAACACTCTTTACCTGTGCCCGATGAGATCTGGGGCAAGGGTGCCTACTGCAGCTTTGTTTATTGTAATGAAAAATTGGAAACAATCTAAATATGCAAGAAGGAGGAAATGAGAAACAAAACATGCCTTATCCACATGACAGAATACCTTGCTGCAGTTAGAATGAATGGATTAGAGCTAAATTTACCAACAAGAATAAAGGTCGAAAGCGGCCTTGTGTGAAAAAACAAGGTGTAAAGAGACCCAGGGCAAGTTTATGTAAATACTGCAATGCATTACCACAAAACAATACCATGTATCTATTATTTATAATACATTGTATGTGTATATACAAACATGAAGGTTTCAAGACAATTTATTTGAAAAGTTTTGCCCAGAAGGAAACATGGCTATGAAAGTCACTGTTGCGGTTGATTCTGCAAAAGGGGTAAAGTTCAAAATGTTAAAATAAAATATCTTTTGTTCAAAATACACTTGAAGTAAATATAACAAGATTTTCAATGTTATCATCCCAGTGGCAGGCATGCCAATTCATTACTTTTGTGTTTTCCTTTTGTTCTAACTTCTCAAAGAAAAATAAAGCGGCTATTCTGAGGCACTGCTCTCTGGGGCCCCCCAAGCCTACGTGACTGACCAAATACACATTTCTCAGGCTTCAATAATTCATCACATGAGCAGGGGCGTGAGTGCGGGAAAGGCTCCATCCTTA
Organism: Camelus dromedarius; assembly: GCF_036321535.1. Classification (NCBI taxonomy): domain Eukaryota; kingdom Metazoa; phylum Chordata; class Mammalia; order Artiodactyla; family Camelidae; genus Camelus; species Camelus dromedarius. The sequence goes on along the minus strand of NC_087453.1, from coordinate 13,371,595 downwards.
AGGGAGTACAGAGGAACGCATCCGATCCAGGCTAAAATCTTCCTCCCTCCGTCCTGACTAGAGATGACCTTGGGTTTGAATGAAGAGGGAGGGGATTTAATGCACTGAATGCTTCTCCCAATCTACTTTAGAGAGACGGAAGGGAACTCTCACCTGGCTCAATAATTTATCAGAACTCGAGCATGAAGAGATGTAGAACCTTTCATATACATGGGCTGTGAGTTCAGCAACAACTCATGACCACTAGCTAGTCAAGGTGATGGGCTCATCCAAGCTCCAAGATGATAAGGGGGACGAGATCCCCATTGATGTAAGAAGGGAAACCATAATGTGCACATAAGTCTAGTGGGGATCCTGTTACAATGTAGATCCTGATTCAGGAGGTGGGGGTTGGGGGCAGGGAAGGCAGGGGCTGGAGGAAGTGCTGGAATGTTGCATTTCTATCAAGATCCCAGATGTTGTTGGTGTGGCTGGTCCATGGATCACGCTTTGAGCAGCAAGTCTCTACACTCTCCACAGTCAACTGCCCCCTTCAGTTTCTGCTTCAGCATCCGCTTTACAAATAAAAGCACGAGCACTGATGTTGTCCGATGGTACTGGGGTCAGGAGAACCAGGAATCACCTAACTCCTGCCTGTCAGTCCCAAGGGAGGTGGCTGAGGGGAACCAGAGCACACCCCTTGTTAGAAGCCTGAGGTCTGGGAAGCAGACGAAGGGGCCAGGATGGAGCACAAGCTTGGCGGGGTGACCAACTGTCCTGGTTTACCTGAGACAGAGGAGCTTCCCTGAACACAGGATTTTCAGTGCTAAACCCAGAATGTCTCAGGCAAACCAGACATGTTGGTCACCCTAACAAAACCTAGTGTGGAAGACTGATTTTCTCCAGGATGGGGAAGGAGTAGAGGAAATAACAGGAAAGGAAAGCAGGTGTACTTTCTGAGCTGGTAGAAACATTTTCTATCTTGGTCACAGAGGTTTGCACAATTGTCAAAACTCATTCAACTTAAGATCTGTGCATTTTATGGTATGTAAATTGTATCTCAATAAAAATATCTAAAATAAAGCAAAAGCAGCCTGGTCCACCAGCTCCCCCTAAAATGTCATCTGAATCTTGGCTTCTTATCACCCACTTGCTAACCAGAAGTAGACAGTCCCCAGTGACCAACCCAACTGTAGGAAGGAGGAAGTTGAAGCGAATAGCCACACCCGGGGCACACACAGAGGCCCCCACCTGAGTAAACATGTCCCTTGTGGGCTCTTGAATTGCCCCACTTAGTAACTCTTCCTTCTTTGCAGGAGAAATGTAGAAATGAGGTGGACAGAGGGTGAACTTTTTCTTCTCCTCACCAAGATATCATTTTAAAAGTTCAGTCAGTGTAGCCACTGAGAGGCAATGTGGCCAAGGGTAGAGTCACCAAAGTCTGTCCTTGTTCCTGTCCCCTTCCTGCCTTTCCAGTGCCCCTGCCAGAGCTCAGCCCCAGCCTCTCTCCCCTCTGGGCCTCAGCCAGCTAGAGTCCAGGTTAACTGAACACAAGGTTGTCTCCCCCATGTCTGCTTCCTCTCTGGCCCCCCCTTCCCCACCCTCCACAAAACAGTAGACCAGCGGCTCTCAAACCTTAGCAAGCAACACAATCACAGGGAGAACTTGTTACTGCAGGATGTCTGGGCCCCACCCCCAGGGCTGCTGATTCTATATGTCTGCAGTGGGGCCTAAGAATCTGCATTTCTAACAAGTTCCCTGAGGGTGCTGATACTGCTGGCCAGGGTCTGTATTGAGAAACATTGCATCAAATATCTGCTAAATGGATAAATGAACAGCACTGGAAGGAGCTCTAGAACCAGGCTCCCCCCACCCCCAGTTCTCCGATTCTCTCAGTGCAAGAAATATTTTAGGCAAATCTTTCTTCCTTGATGAGACTCAGCTTAACCATTTATAAAATGGGTATAAAAATACCGACCTCACAGGATTGTGGTGTGGATCCAATGAGATAATGCAAGTTTTCCTGAGAACCCATCTCTGCCTGGAAGCCCTCTTTGACCCCCCCCCCCCAAATCCAGGAGGCATTAGTTTGCTCTGGACTCGTCCAGCCATAACCACTCATGGGACAGTCAGAGCAAACTGCCTTAGATGGGAAGGTAAATGCATTCCCTTAAACAGTTCTGTGTTCAGAACTTGTACAACAGCCTAGAACCACAGAGATGGGGGAGATAGTTGTTCTCAGGCTTGTGGGGAGTCAGATATGGAAAGATGCATTTGACATGCATGTGGTCAATGCAGGGACAGAGCACAGTGTAAATAAAACCTGGCAAAAGCACAGAGTGCAGTCACCAGCCCTGCTGTCCATCCCCCACTTCCTTGAGTGGCCTGTAAGCAGCTCAGTTTTAGGGATTTGCCCTGACCCTCAACACACAGATCTGTGCACACAGCAAGTGCTCAAAAATGTGCCATCACTGGATTAAGAGGCCCAGCTACTGCAATGCCTCTTGGGAACAATACCTTGTCTGACTCATGACATAAGAAACCAAAAAAGAACATTCAGTAGACTATCCTGCTCTGATGAAACTAACATCTAAACAAATGGACACTTGTTTAGACAGAAAAGCAATCATTTCCTATATACAAATTGCAAATTCTCCAGTTAAAATTAAGAGGAAGAGGCTCCCCTGTTCACATCAGTGCTTTGCTTCTAGCTCAGCAACTGCCTGGCTACCACCTGCCCCATTCAGGCCACCCCTGAGCCACTGGGCCACAATCATGGGCTCTGGAGGCCAGGGTTCTAAACAGCTCTTATGTTATTCCTATCTAAAAAAAACCTCCCAATCCCTTCTCCAGCACCCAGTTCCTGGAGGAAGCAGGGGAGATGTGAGAGAGAAAATCTCTCCTGGAATTGGGTAAACTGACCTTAAATCCTAGCAGCACCATTTAGGAGCCATGTGACCTGCAGCCAATGATTCATCTATTGGGTCTCAGCATCCTCATCCGAGAAGTAGGGACAAACACGCCCACCCTCAAGAGTGTGGTGAAGACTGAAGGAGACCATATGTGTACAGAGCCCAGCTCCCAGGTGGACAGCCCATGATCATTGCCTCCGAACCCTCCAGCCCCTGGGATCCAGGTGACACAGAGGGAAATGCATGTAAGAAATAACATTGTTCTGTAGGACTCTTCCTTCGAATTCCCCTTCAACTCTCGCTGCCCTTCTGTGGAGCACTGAGAGTAGAAGTGTGAAGGCCCTGAGTCCTCCCAGCTGTTCTCTTTGTGACTCAGCCTTGGGCAGTAAGCACAGAAATATCACAAGCAGAGCCTGTTCTGGTGACATTTCAAATCCAGAGCATCTTTCGCATCCCCCTCCCAGGCTACGTCTGGTCAGCATCCATCGCTCAAAAACTTCCTGGGGCATTTCTGTCTCCTTTTCAAAGGTCCTTATTTAGTCTACTTCACATGGGGACAGTACAGTTTAGAGAGCACTGTCACATGCCTAATTTCATGGAAGCCTCCCAGCAGCCCTGCCAAGGAGGAAACGGATGCTCAAAAAGTTAAATCAACTGCCCAAGGTTACCCAGTGGGCTTGTGGCAGAGCTGGGATTTGAACTCACAACTTTCTATCTCACAGGCCTCACCTTTTATACAAACTCATTAATGATGCAAACAGAAACAAATTAAGGCCACTGGTCCTATCAGCCTTGGGACTGATCCTCAGATAAGAGCTGGACCAGACACTGGACAAGGGCCTGGAATTTCCAGCAGCCAGCAGCCACTTGCTTCCCACAGGCTTGCAGTCCAGCCAGTGAGGCCAGGACCCCAGAGCATCTGCTCCAGATCCCCCTCCCTGTGCAAGGCATCTGGAACCTCTCAGGACAGGCTTGCTACAAAGCCTTATATCAGCACCAGGGGAACGCAGTGCAGCATCTCTGCTCACTGTCCCCTCTGACACCTGCATCCCACCAGGCTCAGCCCTAGAGTTGATTAACAGACAGACCTGGATTTATATCCTAGCTACCTCCAGCATAAATGATACCACTAAAAAGACCAAAAAATGAACTGCAATCACCGTAATTATGAACAATAAGATACAAAAAAGCCACAAGCCAACTGCCACTTCTGAGGTGCTGGGAGCAAAAGCAGGGGACTGTGCATGATCCCTGCACACAGCACCGCCAAGGGGGTGAGCAGACCACCTCAGCTACCCTCCAGCCCGACCCACCCATCCACCCCTACTCTCAGCCCATTTAAGGAACCAGCCTGCCCTCCTCGGGAGTGAGGAAGGGCACCTGTTTCTTGTTTTTGCTCCCTCGTGCTGCAGCAGGAGTCCCAAATAAAGCCCTACCTGAATTTCTCATCTGGCCTCTTATCAGTTTCTGTTGATTAAAGAGTCCAAGACCCCAGGTGAGTAACACCTTCTAGAACAGGGTTTCTCAAACCTCAGCACTACTGATGTTTTAAGCTGGATAATTCTTTACTGTGAAGGCTGTTTAGCAGAACTAGATTCCCAGTAGATGCCAGCAGAACATCCCCACCCCCACCCTCAGTAGTGACAACCAAAAATGTCTCCAGACATGGTCCATTGTCCTCCAGAGGGACAAAAATCACCCCCGAGTGAGAACCACTGGAGCATCGTCAGCATCTGGACCAGGTCCAGTGGCCTTGACCACTCAACCCCAGTGACAGTCATTTTACTCTGCTCCTTTCCTCTCCTGGGGCAGCCACCTACCTTCTCCACTGCCCAGGGCCCCCCGGGAAGCAGGCAGAAGCAAGAGGACTGAATCCATCCAAACTCAGGGTCCAAGCTTCAGTCAACCAGGCTGCCTCCTTCATAGCACTTCCCCTGATCTGTAACTGAACTGTTACTTGTTAATATTTCTTCTTTCCTGTGTCCATTGTCTTTTCTACCTCCTCCACTAGGATGCATACAAACTCCTTGAGAGCAGGAATTTAACTATTTTCTTCAGTTCTATCCCTTACACTAGCAGAGTGCCTGGCACAGAAAACACTGATGGAAGGATGGAGGACTGGGAGGGAGGAAAGAGAGAAAGGAAGGAAGAAAAGAAGGAAAGATTTTTCAGAAGAAAGGACAGAACTGTGGAAGAGGGGAGATATCTATCAGATGAAACAACAACAGTCAAACGTAACATCTGTGCCTTGATATAATCTGTAGCCAATAAAAGGGATAATGTATCTCCTTATTCACTGACATGGAAATATCCCTAACAAAACTATTTACCTGCCCATCTGTGTATTTATGCCCAAAGAAATATCTGAAAGAATGCTCACCAAAAAAGGCTGAAGATTTTTATCTCAGCGTGGGGAAACTTCAGGAGGAATTTTGCTTTCTCTTTTATTTCAATTTTCCACAATAAGAATTATCCTCCCAAGCAGAAAATTTCATAAATCATGTTTTCAAAGAATGTATTTTATGATGGGCAAAATCTCATCATAAAATGTTAGGTTGAAAGTGAGCAATACAAAGAATTTTCTTACTATACATAATATATAGGCCAATTAAAACAACTTTTCATGAAAAGTACTAAAAAAAAAAAGATCAGGAGGAAATTCACCACATTTCAACAAGAGTGATTCTGAAAAGTGAGTGGCAGGGATAAGTTCCCTTTATCCTTTCTCTTTTATGCATGTCTTTATTTTCCAAAATCCCTAGAGCAGTGCTGTCCAGTATGGTAGTGACTAGCTACTAACACTTGAAATGTGTTGTGCATGATATAACTGAGGACTTGAGTTTTTTAATTTGATTTTATTAATTGAAATTTAAATTCAAATAGCCTCATGTGCCCAGTGGCTACTGTATTTGAGAGCAGAGCTCTAGCATGAACAAATATTTTTCATACTTAGGGAAAAAAAGCATGAGATGTGATTTTTAAATTAATAAATAAAAACTCAGAACAGAAAATCCAAAAGCTGCCCCAGCGTCTGGCCCGGTTCCAGCCCAGTGCTGCGTTCTGCGTCTGCTTTTTTTAAGATCTGAATGCCCCATCCAAACTTTCTTGGCAGATGTATCATCTTCCCCACTTTTTTAAAAAAAGTAAAGGATGATTTCTTCATCTCTTATTCAGTTTTTGAAAGTGAGGCAAGTCAATGAACTCACACATATTCCAGAAACTGACTTCCTTAGACCCTAACAGAAGGTACTTAAGTGCACAGATGTTTGCTGCTTTTAAAAGGAGGCCTTGCTGTGTATGAAGAAACATTCCCCCTAATTTTTTGCTCAATTTGTTGTAAGTTGGTAATGAAATCTGTGAATCTGAGCTCCCTTTCTTCAGGAAAAATGGAATTTTGATCTCTTTTAAAAATCAGAACGCAACAGGATAATGGAGAAATCAGTCTCAATAGCGCATTTCATGTTCATTTCAGGGCTGTGATGTAAACATGATGATGCTACGCTTTTGGGGTCTTTGAGATCTTTGCCATAACCATAGCAGCTCAGGTGGATTACTGCCTAATGCATGCTTCTTTGGTAGATTTTTGTCAACAAATTGCACGTCTGCTCATCTGAAATGAAATCATGGAGTTGTTAATGTCTTTGCACAAAGACTGCCCCATTCTGTTTGCCCGCGGGAAGAAGACTTTGTGCTAATCACCTCTTCTCTCTTAAAATAAAGAGCCAAAGGAGGGACAGAAAACCCACATTGACTATATTGATTGTACTCTTACTACAAGCCAACTGGTCACACACATAAGAGGTTTGAGTAGCTCCTGGTGGTCCAGGGGCCATGGCAGAAAACAGAGGGGATACTGCTTGACCTCTGGTTTCACAAAGTAAATAATAATAAAATAAAACATTGAACACTTGTTTTATTCACTACCTTCTTGTGTGCACTTTGTAAATGCTGGCATTCAAAAATGCAGAATAGGCTAATGAAAAAAGTTCCCCCAAATCTCACCATCCAGAGCCAAAAATCATCCACTTTCGGAGAGCATTCTTCCACATCTCCCTCCAGTGGTTCTCAACTGATGCCAGGGGACATTTGGCAATGTCTGGAGACATATTTGGTTGTCACAACTGGGAAGGGTGCTACTGGCATTTAGAGGGCAGAAGCCAGAAATGTTACCAAATGTCCTACAGTGCACATGGGGCAGTGCCCACACAAAGAACCATCCAGCCCAAGTGTTAGCAGTGCCGAGGCTGAGAAACACTGCCATATACATATGGATGTGTAGCCCTGTGACAATTACATAATCAAGTTCACACTCTGCTAGCTGTTGATCAGCCTGCGAGGACACATGTATTGCTCAAATACTATGGAGCACTGCTCGTTCCCTAGAGGGGGCTTCATTTAATTTTTCCCGGAACTCTGTAAGAGAAGGAAACATTATAGATTTAATAGCTGAAGAGACTGAGGCTTAGAGAGGTGAAGTGTCTGGTCCAAGGCTGCACAGACATTAGTCGTGGTGCTGAAGTCTGAAGTCCAGGTCTAAGAGATTCCAAACCCCACCTTTCCCACCATCTGCTGATCTGCCCTCTTTCACCCCAGGACCCAGCTGACAAAGGGCAATTAGGAACCGGGGAGGAAGACCCTTGAATTGCCCTTCCAGTACCTAAGGGAGGCAGGGCTTTGGTCTTCGTGTACACCATTCAAGTGATTTTATTATTTATATCCTCCCTATAGTCTAATTTGTATTTCTGTCAACACAATCTGTCAAGAATTAAAAGAATACACTCCCTTACACCATATACAAAAATCAACTCAAAATGGATCAAAGACTTAAACATAAGACAAGATACAATAAACCTCCTAGAGGAAAACATAGGCAAAACATTATCTGACATACATTTCAAAAATTTTCTCCTAGAAGAAATAAAAGCAAGAATAAACAAATGGGACCTAATGAAACTTACAAGCTTCTGCACAGCAAAGGAAACCAGAAGTAAAACAAGAAGACAACCTACGGAATGGGAGAAAATTTTTGCAAGTGAAACCGACAAAGGCTTGATCTCCAGAATATATAAGCAGCTCATACGACTCAATAAGAAAAAAATAAACAACCCAAGCCAAAAATGGGCAGAAGACCTAAACAAGCAATTCTCCAAGGAAGACATACAAATGATCAAAGGCACATGAAAAAATGCTCAATATCACTATTTATCAGAGAAATGCAAATCAAAACTACAATGAGGTATCACCTCACACCAGTCAGAATGGCCGTCATTCAAAAATCCACAAATGACAAATGCTGGAGAGGCTGTGGAGAAAGGAGAACCCTCCTACACTGCTGGTAGGAATGCAGTTTGGTGCAGCCACTATGGAAAACAGTGTGGAGATTCCTCAAAAGGCTAGGAATAGACTTACCATATGACCCAGGAATCCCACTCCTGGGCTTGTATCCAGAAGGAACCCTACTTCAGGATGACACCTGCACCCCAATGTTCATAGCAGCACTATTTACAATAGCCAAAACATGGAAACAGCCTAAATGTCCATCAACAGGTGACTGGATAAAGAAGACGTGGTATATTTATACAATGGAATACTACTCAGCCATAAAAACTGACAACATAATGCCATTTGCAGCAACATGGATGCTCCTGGAGAATGTCGTTCTAAGTGAAGTAAGCCAGAAAGAGAAAGAAAAATACCATATGAGATCGCTTATATGTGGAATCTAAAAAACAAAAACAAAAACAAACAAACAAACAAAAACAAAGCGTAAATACAGGACAGAAAAAGACTCATAGACAGAGAATACAGACTTGTGGTTGCCGGGGGGTGGAGGGTGGGAAGGGATAGACTGGGATTTCAAAATTGTAGAATAGATAAACAAGATTACACTGTATAGCACAGGGAGATATACACAAAATGTTATGAAAACTCACAGAGAAAAAAATGTGACAATGAGTGTGTATATGTCCATGAAAAGACTGAAAAATTGTGCTGAACACTGGAATTTGACATAACATTGTAATATGATTATAAATCAATAAAAAAATGTTAAAAAAAGAAAAGGAATTAAAAGAATACTTTCAAGTTTCTCCCTAACCACTTTTCTGTCAATTTCTCATTGCATGGCCAACTTTTTTTTCCTGCATATATTTATAAGCTACATTACATTCACAACTGTTATATCATGGTTGTGGATTAAACTCCATCAGTTTGTCAAGTGACCTTCTTGGTCTTATTTAATAATATCTACCTTCAATTCCCCTTCCTCTGATAGCACCATTGTGACCCCTGCCTTCTTTTTGTTTGCATTGGGCTGGTGTATCTGTGAGTATTCTGCCTTTATAATTTTATTTTAGGGGATGTCTTAATCTAAAAGTCCCTTTCTCTTAGAAGGTGGTTTGTTTTTTTTTAAATGTATAGATACTTTCATAACTTATCTTTGGTCTTAATTCCACTTGCTTGTTTTCTATTTTATATGCTTCTGTTCTATCTCTTAGTTTCTCATTTCCCCTAACTTCTGCTAATTTAGTAAACAGAATGTTTTTAGTTTGCTATGGTATAAATGTTTGTGTGCCCCCAAGATGCATATGCTGAAATCCTAATGCCCAAGTGATAGTACTAGGAGGTGGGGCCTTTGGGAGGTGCTTAGGTCATGACGATGCAGCTCTTGTGAATCGAATCAGTGCTCTTATAAAAGAGACTCCAGAGAGGGCTCCCTTACCCCTTTGACCATGCAAGGACACAGCGAGAAGGAGACAGTCTGGGACCCAGAAGAGGGCCTCTACCAGAACCCAACCACGCTGGCACCCTGATCCTGGACATCCAGCCCCCAGAACTGTGAGAAATCAATTCCTGTTGTTTATAAGCCACCCAGTCTATGGCATTTTGTTACAGCAGCCCAGACTAAGATATTTATTTTCTAATTTTTCCTACTTTCTGCTAATTTGCTAAACAGACGTTTTTAGTTCTATTGGTGATGATGTTTATATCTTTAAATGACATTCTTTAATCTACATGTCTGAAGTTATCAAATTCAGAAATTGAAAAGTAGCAGTTGACACCCCTTATTGAAGGATAAAAAACTCAGTTCCCTTATACCTCCTCACTCTCCTCACCCTCATCTTCTGGTTTTCAATGGTATGCTCTGGAGGTTTTAACTCCATCTTTCGTAGTAAAATCATGGGCATACTCTGTTACATTCTTTTTTAAGAATTATAGTATCTATATTCTGTTTTATAATTTTTCCACCGTTATTTAAATGTAATTTTAGTTGCAAAGCCTACCATCATACAACTCTCCTTTCCAGGAATGCTTTTTCCCATGAGGTCTTTGTTCTGATTCATCTCCTGGTTGACTGAAACACATCTTCAAGAACTTCCTGACCACTCCCTTTCCCACAAGAAGAATATATGAATGATATACATCCTAAATCCTTGCCTATTTGAGTCACATATCAACTTCAGGCATGAGATTTTTGGATCCCATTCTTTTTCCTTCAATTACCTTCACTATTTTCTTCTAGAATCTAATGTCAGAGTTGAAAAGCTGAAGGCATCTGATTTTTATTTCCCTTGAGGGCAACCTGCTTCTTCTGCCTAAATTTTCATCAGAGTTGTTCCTTATCTTTGAAATATAATGGTTTCATAAGAGCATATGTCTCACTATTAGTTTTCTTATCCCCACTAAATTCACTTAGTAATCCTTTTTTAGCTATTTCCCTTCACTTTGGGGATGATTTCTTCTGTTCCCTTTTTGAACATTGTTCATTACATTTGTTCTATTTCTTACTGTCCTACAACACAAATTATCCCCATGTCAGTTCCAGACTTCCTTCTCCAGATCTCAGTGTATCAGTAGGAATCTAGTCAGGAGACAAAAACCAGTTTTTTCAGTAGAAATAACCTAATGTAAATAACTGTCAACTAGGGCATAAATGTGGTAACTAGGTACTGAAAAGGCAAAAAGGGAACACTAAGATATTCTAGAAGTAGCAACTCAGGGAGCAACTACCACCCTGAGGACTGGAGAAACAAGGAAAGAAGTTGATACTAGTAAAACTTACATGCTTGGAGCAAGGGCTCTGCAAAGCTGAAGAATCAGACCTCTGAGTAGCAGGTGCTGTGCGGCTGTGCTGGTGTCTCCGAGCTCAGAGGTGAGGCCCCTTGATCCTGGACCAAGACCTAATAGCTCCCGTGCTCTAAGCCAAGCATGTAACATTCCTTACCAGAGCCTGAACAGTGACAGGTCCTCTATAGAGATACTTCTAGGCCAGCAGTTCCCAACCTTGGCTTCATGTTGGAATCAGCTGGGAAATATTAAAAAAAAAAAAATACTGAATCATGCATCCCATCCCGTGAGAGTCTGAGTTAATTGGTCTGGGGTGGTGCCTGAACTGTGAGTTTTAAAAATTCCCCAGATGATGGTAAGTGTAGCCATGGTTGAGGGCCACTGACCTAGAATTATCTCTGCATGGGACCTGTTACCTGTGTTCTCAGCCTGAGGCTGTGTTCACAGCCCTGGTTTTATAGTATCATGATAATCACCTAAGAAAGCTTTTTTTTTTTTTCAACTGGTGAAGCTCCTCCCTTCCCTTCCTCCCCCAGAGGTCCTGATTTAATTCATCTGAGTGAAGGGGTGACTTTGGGATTTTTAAATCCCAAGGGGTTGTAACATGTAGCTAGGGTTTAGGAAAAGATCCATAATGCATATTTCTCCTGTTAGAGTGTTCCAATGAATAGATGCCAGACATCACAAGGAAGCAAAAATGTCTAACAATAATTCAGCATCAGAAGACGAGGTTGGTGGGAAAAGCCTGACAATTAGATGACTTTAATAGGGGGCCTCTTCACTAGGAGATGTCAGAATGGAGATCGACTTGGGGGGCCACACACACACATTCATTGGTTCTGCAGTGGAGAGGACAGAATTAGGAAAAAAATTATGAATGTGAGTTGAAAGGTAAGTTTCAGTTTTCTTTAATATAACTGCAAGTCTGCTTTGGGCCTCACTGCCCTAGGGCAGTGGCTCCTGGACCAGCAGCATCAGCACCACCTGGTATCTTGTTAGAAACACAAATTCTTGGGCCCCACCCCAGAGCCACCAGATCAGAAACTCTGGAGGGGGAGCCCAGCTATCTGTATTTTAACAAAACTTCCAGGAGATTCTTGTGTGCAGTCCGAGTTGAGATCCACTTCCAAGAGCACTGACATCTGGAAAAGTCACACCAGGAAAAAAAAAAACAAAACAAAACACTAAAAGGTCTGTGCCCCGCTGTGTCCCAGGAACACCTTCTGTGGACAGCTGTGGAGAGCGCCCACCCTCCCCCTGGTAGACCAACTGCATCACCATAGCAACATGGATGCTCCTGGTGGGTCTCTGACATTCACCCAAGAACATCTTTTCTTAATAAACTGAAGAATCTGTATGTAAAATTAGACTCCTGTGCCCTTTGTCCCTTCGCCTGCCTGTGACAACTAGTACCATCTTTTTGCCATTTCCTTCCATGTGCTGAGAACTTATTTTTGTCTAATCCCTCTTTATCCTTTCAAATCAGTGCAAAGTCCTTCTAGATTTTGACAACGGCTCACTGATGGTCCTAGCTCCTGCCTACTGTTGTGAATTGTATTCCTTTGGCAATACTTTCATTAGTACATCCACTGCATTCACTTTTTATAAAGGACCACATCAAACTGTTGGCACTAACTGAGCTCAGAATAATCTAAAGCCCCTGATTCATTTTCCACAAGTGATGAGAAGCCGCCATGTCTCCATCTTGCATCTCAGCTGTTGGTATTTTGGACCCAGGTATACAACCTCCTAACATCTCATGAGGTTTTAGCATGTCATTGTTTCTTGATTCACTTGTGCCCAGGTGGCAGACTTTGTTCATGCTGGAGTGACAACCATCCTGGTTTGCCTGGGACTGAGGGCTTTCCCAGAACCTTCAAGACTAAAACCAGGAAAACCTCCAGAAGCAGCTTTCAATCAGTAAGAAATAGGATCCTGTGGATGAACCAGCAACCTTACCCCTTGGTGGGTGTGATAGGCAGCCTCCAAGATGGCCCCTGATGACCCCACCTCCTGGTATTCACGTCCTTGTGGGATCCCCTCCCCTTGAGGGTGGGCTGAACCTAGTGACTGGACTTGATTCTAACACAGTAAAAGTGCTGGGATATCACCTCTGAGATTAGGTCACAGAAAGACTGAGACTTCCAACTGCTGGCTTTCTCTCTCACTTTCTCCCTGGCTGGCTCTGACAGACGCCGGTTGCCATGTTGAGAGGTGCCCTACAAACAGGTCCATGTGGCAAGGAACTTCTGTCCCTAGATGTTACAGGCTGAACTGTGTTCCCCAGAAAGTTATGTTGAAGTCCTAACCCCCAGATCACCTCAGAATGTGATCTTATTTGGAAATAGGGTCATTGCAGATATAATTAGTTAAGGTGAGGTCATACTGGAGTAGGGCAGGCCCTTAATCCAATGACTGGTGTCCTTATAAGAAGAGAAGAGACACAAAGGGGAGAATGTCATGTGATGATGGAGGCAGAGATTGAAGTCCTGTAGCTACAAGACAAGAAATACCAAAGACAGCCAGCCGTCACCAGAAGCATCACCAGGCTACCTTGAATAAATCTTTTTATTTTTAACCCTTGTTGGGGTCTTTGCACAAGCTATTCCCTCTAGCTGATGAATCCTCTCTACCACCATCCCCCCTTTCCTGTTAATTCTGATGTCTCCCCTAGGGTGAACAACCATTCAGGTTCACTCAGGAATGAGGGGTTTCCAGGGATACAGAACTTCCAGCATTAAACCAGGAAAATCCCAAGCAGACTTGGGTGAGTTGGTCACCCTCACTGAGATGCCAATTCTCCCACAACAACTGCTTAGGAACCAAGGACAACAGCCAAACTTTTACCCGAGGGAGGCTCTTGCCTGTTCTACTGCAGGCTCCTCTGCACTTCCTACCTCAATCAGCTAGTCACTGAGGGCTACTGTTAATTAACAATATGGTGTAGACCAGAACAAACTGCAATGAGTATTTGACTAATTTTCAAACAAAAGGTTGCCTTCAATTAACCAAGTGTGAGAATTTTGATTAGGGTGGTTTGCACATATGCCCATAGTTACCATCACCAACTAGCAAGCTTGTGCCCCAAAAGCCCTCATTAGTGAATGCATTTATGACATACAAGCAAAAATTAAAAGCCATGGTACTGTGGCATCGTTCTTCTAAATTCCATCAAGGGCAGGGAGGGAAACATAGTACTATTTAAGCAGGATTGTAAAAGCAATCGTTACACATTACGATATAAAACCCAACCACGTTTCCAAAGTGTTTGCCAAGTGTGCCATCTCCCTTAGGAGAGGTGTTTTGCGTGGAAATGTCACTGTGTTTTGCATGGAGTTTGGTCCATAATAAACGTTTGTTGACCAAAGTGGTTGAACATCAGAGCCACAAAGCTTCTTGGAACTAATTCTGTGTGATCATGAGGCTCAGAAAAATGAAGTGACTTTGCCAGGGTAGCACAGCTGCAAAGCAGAGCTAAAACCAGACCTTTATTTTAGAACAGGGTTTCTCAACCTCAGTACTATGGACATTTGGGGTTGGATAATTCTTTGTTGTGTGGGGGGCTGTCTTGTTCATTGCTGGGTGTTTAGCATCCCTGGCTCTCTACCAACTAAATGTTAATAGCAGCCCCTCACCCAATCATGGCAGTCAAAATTATCTCCAGACATTGCCAAATGTCCCCTGGTTGGGACGAGGTTTGGGGGAAGGGTGGCAGAATTGCCTTCAATTGAGAACCACTGTAAATATAGACCTGAGGTTCTCAAAGTGTGATGCCCAGACCAGCAGCATCAGGTTCACTGGAAGCTTGTTAAAAACGCAAATCTGGGGGGCACCCACTCTAGAGCCATCGAATCAGAAACTCACAGAGGTGGATCTCAGCAATAAAACCTTCAGGTGGTTCTGATACACCTTCAGGTTTTTTGTGTGTTTTTTTTTTTTAACATTTTTTATTAATTTATAATCATTTTACAATGTTGTGTCAAATTCCAGTGTAGAGCACAATTTTTCAATTATACATGAACATATATATATATTCATTGTCACATTCCTTTCTCTGTGAGCTACCATAAGATCTTGTATATATTTCCCTGTGCTATACAGTATAACCTTGTTTATCTATTCTACAATTTACACCTTCAGGTTTGAGAAACAGGGGTGTCAGTTGTCTCTTATTCCCCAGGCAAATGCTTTTTATATATAACCTATTTCATAGATAAGGGAACTGAGGCTCAAGAGATCACATGCTCTGCCCAAGTTCTGATTTAGCAGTAGCAGAACTAGGACTTGAATCTGATTCAGTATTACACCAGAGACCAGTTCTCTCTGCTCCACCGTGTCTCCTTGAAGACAGGCAGCAGGGCTGAGGGAAGCCCACGGGATTGGGACACAGCCTATCTCTCCCAGACCATGAGCACCACAAAGGCCAGGCCACCAGCACCAGGCCCCTTTGGGGTTGCTGTGGCCCCCTGGGGTCTGAGGTAATGAAGAGAAATGTCAGAGCCTGGAGAGGCTTATTAAACAGAACTAGATATTCTGGGGCCACATTAAGTACCTGGGGAGCAAAGGCATGGTATCTCTCAAGTGAGCGTCCTGAACAAACCTTTACTGAAAAAATATTTCATCAACCCAGCTAACCTCTTTTCTAGGAAGCGGTGCCAGCATTTCCAGAGTTACTGCAAAAGTGGCCATTTCATGTACCGTGAACTCACTCCCTCTGCCACAGCTGGCTGGCTTGGAGTGGGTCCTTGACCTAAGCTGAACCCTTACCTGGGGTTTTGGACTTGGGACAAACTAAGAATTGAACTTGTCCTCCCCTGACAGTTGAAACTGATATTTCAAATTCTGGAGCTACTGGGCTCCACGTTGTTCTCCTACTACAATTACCAGCCCTAGAGTTTCTTTTACTTACAACCAGAGACCTAACTCCAGGAAGCAAGACTTCGTAAGAAAAAGTCCCTCTCACCACCGTAACCAATGCAGGCTGAGGGTAAGATTCTTCAGAACATTCAGGAGACAAGGGGGAAACGTGCCACTGTAACCCTCACCAGTAACTCAGGCAGGTTCACTCTGGGAAGTTCCTTCCCCTCTTCTCCATGGCCTGCGGCTTCTGAGGATGATTCTGATCTTTCTGGAAAAAACGGACCTGTACCAGACCTCTCAGACCCAAGAGTTACCCTTGACCTCCCCCATCACCGACAACAATACCTCAGACTAGTAGCAAAATTTCATGTGGGAAGGATAGAGAGAAAAGACTATGAGTCAAAGGGACTGCAAGTTACTCAAGGGTGGATATTGGATCAATAAATGAGGAAATGCAAGGGTTGTGGAGAAGTCAGAGGAGAAATATTTACTAGAACAGATCTGACTCCATACCCTCCCTGTTCAATGGGGAGTCCAAATTCACCGCCCTTGCAATATTCACCTCTGTACAGCCAACAACAGAATGTGTCTGAGGCAGAGACAGCATCACTGCTTTTTTGCTAGATGGAGGGATGGAAGGATGGACGGATGGATGGATGGACGGACAGATAAGTGCTGAATGAGAGCACAGTAGTTCTGTAGAGTCAGAACTAGAAGTTCTCAGCTAAGGTGAGAGACAAGGGCTTCTGGCTCATCCTAACAGTATCTTTTGGCTGGCAGATCTCTTAGGTGAGGGGAACAAGTGGTTATGAGGAATGTGCAGAGAACAGACCAAGGAGACAAAAGTCTGCCTCTCCATGCACCTGCTGTGAGACTCTGCGCTACTCCCTTCACCTTTCCGAGCCTCAGTTTTCCCATTTACACAAATACAGGGCTGTCCTAGCTTTCCCTCTCCTGTCCCTTCCATCTCCCAGATCCAAGGCATCTTCATGGAGGTGGGGGTGTCCTCAGGCTGTTAAAGCAGAGCTGTGTTCCAGGCCCTCTGAAGAGCAGGTCTCCCTGACCATCTGCCAGTCCTGTTTGCAGAGCGACACCAAGATGGGTGGGCAGTTGGGAGGTCTCCAACTCCTCCGAGAACATCTCTGCAGATGCTTCTGAAAAGGGTGAGACGTGGGCCTTGCAGCGAGTGAGAAGTCTGGAGCGCTGCCACCCGGTCCTGCCTGTCCCCACGCTCACCAGACAGACACCATCCCCCGACTGCAAAGCACTCCCCATGGGGGCTCTGGGTCCTTCCGTGAGATGACGGGGACTCTACCAGAGATGTTAAAGTATAAATTCCTGGAACCACCAGGATGATGGTGATGATGGAAATGATGCAACTCTCCTGCCAATGGGGCCATAGAGAGCCACATTTAGGGGTATCCCTTTGTCTCAGTGCCCAGGTCACTGTCAAGACTCTTTTACAGAGATGTTCCTCAGTCCCAGGTCATGGGCTGATGCAAATGTATACCAGTGAGGGCCTCTCTGTTCTATGAAACCAAACTCCTCTTAACCCAGCCAGGACATCTTGGTGCAAATCATTAACAAATAACCTCCTTTATCAGCACTCACCATGTCCTCAGAGCTGTGCTAGGTGTCTTTCATTTAATCTTCACACCAACTCTGTGCAGAAGACTACATGCCCCCCAATATAATACTGAGGAGTAAACTGAGGCACAGAGAGGCTGTTCACTTGCTCAAAGTCACTGAGTGAGCCGGTGGCAGAGCTGAGATGAGGACGTTGGTCTGTCCTTAGGCAGAGTTTGTACCCTAAGCACTGGGCAGCACTTCTTCCCAGCACAGCCCAGATCTGAAAACCAAAGACTCTACCACCCTCGACAAACTGGCCCCATAGTCTCTACAGCTGCAACCTCCCTACACCATTTGCACTCCCAGTCATGCCAGGGCTGCCACTCCTCTGAACCCTTTGCTCTCCCCAAAACGCTCCAGGTTCTGCTAATGGGTCTCCTCCTCCAGGAAGACTTCCTGACCTTTCCCAGCCCCCAAGGCAGAACGAACACATCCCTCCTTCCTGCCCCCATTGACTCTGCAGGTGCATTTGTCACAGAAACATTCCCATCATTGTTCATATGACCATTTCAGACTTCTGGCTTCCAGGCTTCTGACCATTAAATCTAAGGTTCCTGACATGGACTGAATGTTTGTGTTCCTGCCCCCAAATTCACATGCTGAAACCCTAACCCCAATGTGATGGTGTTAGGAGGTGGGGGCTTTGGCAGGTGATAAGTTCATGTGGGTGGAGCTCTCATGAATGGGATTAGTGCCCTTACGAGAAGAGGTCAAATTGCTAGCTAGCTCTTCCTCCACTCTGTGAGGAGGTCTGCCACCAGGAAGAAGGTCCTCACCAGGAGGCACCCTGATCCCAGAACTCCAGCCTCCTGGAACTGTGAGAAATCCATTTCTGTTGTTTAAAGCCATTCAGTCGATGGTACTTTGTTATAGCAGCCAAAATTGACTAAACGGTCTCAAAGTAACTTTTTAAACCTTAAACCATCCTTCTGAGACAACAGACCTTCAAAATGCAATAAGAAAAAAGCCATCAATTCAAAACCTTGACAATAAAAGGATATTAGTCACTCCACGTTGCAGAGAGGCTTGGCCTAATTCTGGAGGGCTGATGAGATGCTCAAAATCAGTGTTTAATATATAAAGCCTTTTTAAGAGTCAAGTTCCCCCAGAAGCAAACTTTGAGACAAGGATTTGAGTACAAGTAGTTTATTTGGGAGGTGACCCCAGGAAGCACCAGCAGAGGGGGGGAGGAAAGACAAAGGATGGAAGCCAGTTAATAATAGTGTGTTATTGGTTAGTACTGTTGGCAACTAGAGCTCGATCCAGCTGGGGACCCTGGGAGACAGTGCAGACTCACCTCCAAGCTGACATTCCCAAGGAGAAAGTGAGTTGCGCAGTTATTCTTCAACTTCCATCTGCCAAGTCGGCTCCCAGAGGCATTAACTCACCAGTACTTCCAGCCTGCCCACTCACCCAGGGCTGAGAAGACAGCTCACAAGTGGATACTGGTGATGCCCACAGTAGGAGACCCTCAACATAGGCAGGGATGGTCACTGCCAAGTGGATGTGAGCAAATCATCACCAGTGACAGCTACAAAGCCCAAGGGAAAATGGAGTTGACAACAGCTTTTGCCTCCAACTAATAGGTATGAGAACCTAATGTAAACTAAGCAAGAAAGTGGGACAAAAGCAAGCTCTGGGCAGAAGAGAAGCCAGAACCTTCCATCTGCCACTCCTCCTCTCTTTCTTTTGAAGTATATATGTCTGCCTTCCTGCCTTCTCTCCCTCCTGACCTGGAATCTATTTTCTTCTCAGTCTGAGTCTTTCTTCCTCTTCCCCCTCAATAGCTTCCACCCACCCCCAACCCCTGTCCCTATTTTCCCATCTCTTAAGAGCTCATAACACAAAAGCGAAGCATCTTGCTTAATATTTGTTTACTTAGGAACAGTGAGTTTTATGTACACTGTTCTTAATTAAAATCTCAGCAAGTTTCTATTTGTGGATGGAGAGACATTCTGCCTATGAAGGGGGGCTTTAAAATCTTGGCACCTTCTTACCAATGCACCCTCAGCTCTTGGAAGGAACACTCGGGATTCAGTCTTGCATCGGGGGCCCATGAAGCTATTCATGTTCTCAGCAACACCAATTATTGGCAATTTCACTCTGTGAGAGAAGTGGATTTCCTTCCAGACATGCTGTAGTGGCGCTCAAGGAGTGGTGACTAGCTGCTTCATCTGCGTGGGTGGCCCGATGGATAAATGCTCATCCAAAGCATCAAGCGGGGCATCTACAGTGAAGTACCTGGTCTCTATCCAAACCATAGTCTGCAGTAATTCGCTCTCCCCTGTCGTTTTCAGGGCTCCCCTCTAAATGACTGCATCAAAGAAAGAGAGTCTCACTGTCTTCCAGACCCTCCTCTCCCCTTCCAATTCATTCTCTACTTGGCTTTCCTCAAGATCACCCAAATGGCACCTCCTCCAAGAAACCTTTCCCTGGCTCCCTCAACTGGCAGTCACCCTCTCCTCTGTGCTCCCTGAACTTGGGACCACCCGCTTGTGCAGTATGCCCTGGATAGTGTTGTCTGCTAACGAGGCTGTGGGCCCATAAGGACAAAGTCCCCCAACCTGGTCAGCTTTTCTCACTGGAGTTTCAGCACAGAGTACATGCTTGGTAAATGTTGGATGGATGGGTGGACGGATGGATGGATGGATGGATGCTGGGACTTACTAGAGCTTCAGAGCAACTTGTAGGAACTTTTGGGCTGACAGCCAGTGAGAAATGTAAGGAATCCAAGGTCAGGATGCCCAGTGTTTTTCACCCTGGGGTGGGTGTGGAGGCCAGAGGACTAAATCTACCCTATATGGAACCAGGATGCTCTACTCCTGGCTGATTTTATATATTGGATTTCTGGAAATGGAGTTCTATCCCTCCAAAACGTTAGAAAACCACTGTTCAATTGTCTCAACCACTGCATTTTTTATAGGGGGCATGACTTACTCAAGGGAAGCTTTGCCAGGACCTAGGCTGGCTGACTCCTGGTCCATTGCTCATTTGGCTCAGTACCACAGCCAAGCCCACCCAGAGATGTGGTTCTACTTCCAAATGGACAAATTGCAGCTGGAGGTCCAGAAATAGGGGACATCTGGCCCATCCCTGAAAAGGGAGTCTGGGTTAAGAAGATGGGGGACAGGCAGTAGCAGGGTTGTGGGCAGTAGGTTGCTACCTGACCCAAATGGGAGCAGGAGCTCAGCCTTCAGGTGTTGGGGGGTGGGGGAGAGCCCAGAGGAGATGGGATAGGGACCCTAAGATCAAGGTGGAGCTCAGGAGCTTAGACTGAGCTCCACAGGGCGGGGCCCAAGGCCAGGACAAGACCTCTCTCCTAGTCCAGGCCAGTAGATCAGGGGTGGCCACAGCCGTGAAGGATGGAGGTCAGAAGTGTCCTGGGACACACACCGGAAAGGACAAGTCCCTGCTGGACTCCTGTCCCCTCTCCCCGCAGCCTGCCTTGTATGGAAGACTAGTAGCCTGGCAGTCTCCGGGAAGGGGAGGCTGGGGGGCTTCCCAGTGGCTCGAAGCCCTCCTACCAGTAGCCGGCAGAGAAGCGGCGGCGCCACCTGCTGGCACCTTCGGGGAATACAGCTCACGCCGAACCAGCCTCAGCCTTAGGCGGGGCGGGGTGGGGGGTGGGGTCAGGAGACGCGGGATCAGGAAAAGCGAATCTGCCGTTTGTTTCCTATTTCTACATATTATCATGGAAAACTTCAAACATAAACAAGCAGTAGCGAGAATTGTGGTCATGAACTTCCAAATACCCATCACTACGCTCCTCCAGTTAGTAGTTTGTGGCTGATCTTGCTTCTCCTTCACCCACCCCCACCAACCCCTTCCAAATTATTTCAAAGCAAATCCCAGCATCTTATCATTTCAACCTACATGTTTCCGTACGTATCTCTAAAATAAGTATTTTTACGAGGTAACCACAATACCGTTATCTTAGCGAGAAATAATTCCTTAATTTAATCAAATATTTCTCAAATCATCAGTTGTCTCAGGAATTCATAAATGTTTTTTCTATAGTTTACTAATCAGGATCCTGATAAAGTCTACATGTTGTAACTGTTTCAATGTCTTTTGAGTCCTTTTTAATCTATAGGTTTCATTTGTTGCTTCATTTCATTTGTTGCTGTTGTATTTTGGTTTTTAGTTTCTGTTTTTTATTTTTGTTTTTTAACTTGAAATTCCTTTGTTGAAGGTCCTGGTCATTTGTCCTGAAATTTCCCACGGTCTGGACTTTGCTTGTTTCATCCCTGTGGTATCATGTAACATGTTCCTCAGACTTTCTGAGTTGTATCTTCTATCAGTCGGAACTGAGTCTAGAGGTTTATTCAGATTCTGTTTTGATCAAGTCTACTTCAGAGGGGCCACTGTGTTCTATCAGGAGACTGGTGGTGCCAACTGGCCTCTCTTCTTGGTATCTAGATCCATTATTTCATTGGGGATTGCAAAACACTGACATTCTAATTCCATGACACATGTTTAGTTTTAAATCTGAGATTCATTATTGATTCAGAATTACTTCCCACAACAAAAAATGGCCCATGGGAGAAAATCCTCATCTGGACCCTGGGACACGTTGTCTTCATCTTCCAGAACTATGTTGCCCAATAAGGTAGCCACTACCCACATACGGTTATTGAACACCTACAGACTGACCAATTGGAATTTGAGATGTGTTGTAAATGTAGAATACATTTCCAAAGACTTGGTATGAAAAAGGAACGTGAAATACCTCATTAATAATTTTTATATCATTTACATGTTGAAATAATATTTTAATATGCTGAGTTAAATGAAATGTATTACTAAAATTAATTATATTTGTTCCTTTTTACTTTGGGAATGTGACCACTAAAATTTTAAAGTATATATGCAGCTTACATTTGTGGCTGACATTCTATTTCTGTGGGACAGCACTGGTCTCACATCTACTTGTCTCAATGAATTCATTAACTGTCCCAATGATTATTGAGTTCTATCCATGTGCCAGGCACTGTTCAGAGAATATAGTAGTGAACAAAATAGACAACATCCCTGCCCTCATGGGGCTTACATTCTAGAAGGAAGAGACACACAGGAAAACTAAATATATACTACTAAATAATCAATGGAATAATAAATTAATTATAATACCTAAGCAACTGAGTACTATCTGTCAAAATTTGGGACAATAGGCTAAAGCAATACCTGGGGGGAAATGTGTAGTTTAAAAAGTGTTTATCATAATACCAGACAGAGTTAATGCAAATAAGCTAAATGTTCAATAAAGAAGTTGGAAGAGAGCAAGACAGATGATGATGGCTTGAACTGTAATAGTGAAGATGGAGAAAAACTGGGGACGTTTTTGAAGATTGAGTCAATAGGATGGATAGATGATTCTGAAACTCAGTGGAAAGGGCATAATCTGGAGATATAAACCTTGGAGTCATCAGCATATAGGTGGTATTTAAAGCAATAATCAGAGAGTGAGTTTAGACAGAAAAGAGTACAGGACCTAGGTGAACCCACCAGAGCTCTAATTCTGAAACCAAACTGGTTAAATCTTGTTGGGGGCCCCAGGATGTGTTAGATGCAGAGATATTGCTGCAGTTGAACAAAGCTTACCAGAGCCTAGTGTATAAACCAGAACACCCAACAAGGAACGGAACTGTCAGGTAGACCAGATGTCATTATCGCCACTGCCATCATCACCATCATTGCCATCATCACCATTATTATAGTCATCCATTCATTCATTTATTCAATATCTCACACAGATGGTATTATTGCCCCTGTTATATGAAAGGCGAAAGTGAGGTTCAGCAAACTTAAGTAACTTTGACCACAACAGCAGCAGGATTCTATCCCAGACCTTGAGCACTGCATTGCCAGTACAAGGATGTTCACTGCCACAATGTCTATACCAGCAAAAAACTGGACACATTCCAAATTGCCATCATTAAGGGAGTGCTCAAACAGTTCAAGCAGTATGATTGATATACACTGAAACATTTAAGAGCTACTCTAAAACTCAATGACAGGTGCATCAGGAGCACTGCACGTGGAGTCCACCACTGGGACTAAAGTCCAGCTCCACCACTGATAGGTGTATGAGCTACGGCAAATCACATCACCTCCATGAGCCTCATCTTCCTCATCTGTTCAGTGGGGGACAAAACTCCCCTTCCTGGTGACCACAGGTCTTCAGTGAGAGCCAAATAGAAACAGATGTTAAAGCTTTTCATTTCAACAGAGGATTGTACAAACATGAAGGGTGATGGCTGCTGCTTCCAGAACTCCAAACAGGTCTGGCTCCATTCAGATGATACCTAGAACTCCGAGAGGCCCAGACCTGCTAACAGTGGGACACGGTCAGATTTCAAGACCCCCCACGCCTCTCTAGCTTTGCGCACATGCGCGCGCGCGCACACACACACACACACAATCACGCTTAGACTCCAGCAACGAGGACCTCCCTGCTTTATTTCTCTACTTTAAGGAGCCCTTCTCTGGCCTTCCGATAGCCAATGCCCCTGGCCCACAGGGCAAAGAATCTGGAGGTCCAAGATGTGCCCACCTGTAGCTCCTCCCCTCACCCCGTTCCTAGACCATGCTGCAGTTCCCCAGGACCCCAGAATTCCCTGCCTAAATGTCCTGAGTTTCCAGTACATGCACCAATCCTTCTTTGGGTCTTTCCTCCCAAGAGTGGCCTGTTCCCTCCATGTGCATCCCTAGCCTCAAAGGGCCAAAAGGAGGTTATCTGCAGAAGAATCAAGGAGGTGGAAAGGAATGGGAAATGCAGCATGGGGTGACTATATGCACGTAGGGAGACCCCTTATGGTGCAGGACAAAGCTGGGGATGGAAGAGCAGAGGATGGGCTCCAGACCAGAGCCTCCATTTGCATGCTTGCCCCAGACTTCTCCAATAGTGGGGCTGCACGTAAACATCATGACACTGATCATATCCCACCCCTTCCCCTGGGAGGCTGGTGATAAAACACGGGGAGCAAAAACAATCATTGCTGGAGGCCTAATTATGGCGAGCAGCCTGTTAGTGCTGTATATAGACTCTGCTTTGGGGGAAATGTGCTGATTTATGCAGTTCCCAACATTTAAAGGTGGAGACCAGACTGTGGCTGAATCAGATCACATCGTTCCCTGGGACAAACTACAACCCTGAGCTGCTGAGCAAAAAACGTGCAAAAGATTGTCTGTCCTTCCTTCCCCCGACCTGTGACTAGCTTCCCCTTGGGTTCTCTGGCCATTCCTTCCAGCCAAAGGCTCAAGTTGGCCACATGGGTGTTGAAGCAGAAATCAGTAATTACCAAGCACCTGCTCTGTGCAAGGCTCTGAGGAAACTGAGTCAACTCAAACCAAGGCCTCCAGGAGCTTAGAGCCCAGTGAGCTCAAACAGATCCTCTTGGCATGAAAGCTGTCCAGACGTGGAAGATTGAAGAAATGGCACCAAATCCCCTCCACACCCCATATCTGCACCTTCTTGCTGTTACTTTGAGTAACCTCCCACTCTGACTCTGCGCTCTGTCAGGTGACTTGTTGACAACCAGGCCAATAGGATGCTAGCAAACATTATGCAAGCGAAGATTTGAAAAGCTCTTGAGCTGTGGGGCGTATCCTCTTCGGGCAGCTCTTGGAATCCACCATGTGAAGAAATCTAAGCTACTCTCCTGGAGGATGAGAGACCACACTGAGCCAGGTGGAGAGAGACCCCCTGCTATCATCTCAGATGTCCCATTGAGGCCATCACAAGCCATTCAGCCCCAGTTGACGCATTGGCACACTGCAGACCCATGAGTGAGCCCAGACTGGTTCAGAAGAACCACCCAGCTGAGCTCAAGCTGCCAAAATACAGAATTGTGAACTAAATAGATGGCAATAATTTTAAGCCCTCCACAGCAGAGGACTGAGCCAGACCTACAATGATGAGGATTTACCATGTAGGCAAACGAGAAACGGTAAACAAGGCAGAGAAAACAGCACAAGTAAAGGCGTGTTGGCACGGGGGACTCTTTTCAGAGATTTACGAGTCACCCAATACGACCAGATCAAAGGGCTTCTGGGAAAGCTGAGGTTGGTGAGTGAGGCAGCGGCCTTGCCACAGGAGACCTCAGTGCTGAATGTGGGAGTTTGGACTTTATCCAGAAAGCAGTAGGAAGCCACTGGAGGAATCTGAGCAGGAGAGGGCCAACGTGAGATGTGTATTTTGCAAGGTCACTTTGGCAGCAGTGAGGGTAATCAGGTGTCCACCCTCCACCTCCAGCAAGGGGCCAGCACCACTAGCCTCTAAGGGATGTCAAGCAGCAGCCCTTCCTCCCCACTCCCCTCACCCCAACTTCAGACAGGAGGTGCTGCTGGGATCCCAAGACAAATGCACTTCAAATGAACCAATTTCCAACGCCAGTTTCCACGTCTGAGACAACAGTAATGCTGTCTCCAGGACAATGACAGGCAGATAGGGTCCTCAAAGTCAGTGACAAGAGGGACAAGTGTGGACAATGAGAAAGCAGCTTCACAAAATCATCCTTTTCAGAGCTGAATAGGCCAGTTGGCCCAGCTCCCTCTGCAGTAGGTCTCTACCACACACCCTTTCTTACATATCTCCAGTGATGGGGTGCTCAGCACTTTCTCTGCCCAAAGTTCTTCATCACGGGTTTATTGTTGGTCCTTGCTTCCTGCTTCCGTCCACAGCAGCCTTCAGAGGTGAAAAGATGCCTACTGAAACCCCTGATTTGTCTTTTCTCCAACCTGAACATAATTCTGCAGTGATCTGTAGAGAATGAAAAGGGCGGCACTTACTTCATTCTCAAATCCAAAGTTCTGTCAACGTAGCCCAGATAAGCTTTCACGGCAGTTACATCAGTCCCGCCTCCTGTCACCTCCGGGATCCCCTCTGGACAAGGTGGTATTTTGTACGTCCTTCTATTATAGCTGAATTGTAATTCTTTTCCTACGTGACAACATAATTGAAAAACAAGCCCTAGAGCAAATGAATCTTTGTCTTTGTTCCTTCCCCATCCCAGCCCAAGGTCTAGGATAGAGTAGCAGCTCATCAAACGTGTGCTGAATGAATAAGCCTGTTTCCTAAAGAGTAAGGGCTATCAGATGGGACTTAATAAGCAAAACAGCCCAGGACCAAGGATACGGGCTCTGGAACAAGACTGCTTGGATTCAAGGCCGTTTTCACTAGCCCCTTCCTGTGTGCCAAGACACCCCTGGGCACTGCAGCAAACACTCAGAGGTACCACTGGTTATCTTAAATGTTCAAGAGAAACACAGTGATATCTGTCGGACATCCACAAGCTACAGCTCATGGTACTCACAGTTTCAACATTAATTTGTACCACATTCCTTCTGATGCCATCGGATCCTTGCAAAGCTGGGTTTTCAGTGGTTACAGTAATAAAAAGCAAGTACCATGTGAAAATCAATAATAAGAAATGTCCCACCTGATTCTAAGTTTTGAGACTATGTGCAGTTCCATTACTACGTTAATTCTGCTTGTTTAAGATGGAATAAATTTTTTTTCTTTCAATTTGCATGAATTATTTTTTCCAATAACTACTAAGCTATTAGGACATAAATATGTATAAGTTGTTTGCATCTAACTACTTAATAAGCAAAACTACTTGGTATTTCTTTTGGCCTTTGGGTACCATGAAAAAATACTAAGATATTAAGGATACTGGGAACAGAGAAATTATGAGAATCTGTTTTAGGCATTTTACATCACTTCTGTGGGCCTCAGTTTCCCTAAGTATAAACTAGGCGATGACAAGAATAGGACACAGGGTTGTTGATAGGATTAATTAAGTGAGGATATATGCAGTATTTCGGATGATACCTAGTACATAATAACTGCTGTATACATATTATTATTTACATAGAGAAGCCAAATCAGTAACTGGCAAGATTATAGGGGAAATGTCTAAAACACAGCAGAGAACCATTTTCTAACATTTTCTTCTTCTATGAATAATGTAACTACCATATACCAAGTGCTCTGACATTCACTACAAAGAGCACTGGTCTGAGAGTCTCAAGGAGACGTGTTCTAGCTACAGTTCAGCTTCAAAACCTTGAGCGAGGCACTCCCTCTCCCTAAGCCTCAGTCTCCACATCTGTATGTTATATTTGCAGTGGTGGCCATGGAGTTGGCAGGGAGGGAGTTAAGATTCTTTTCAGGTGTGCAAACACCAACAGGAACCAGACCACAGATGGGATACTGCCTCCTGTACAATATAAATAGTGTGAACCTCAGGAAGTAGGTGATTAATACTGCACAATTGATATGCTAATTACAAACCATCTTTATCAGCTTGTTGCTGCAAATTCCCCCAGGCACTGGAGGCCGCAATCTGGAAGAATGAGTTTCTTGGCTTAGTCTGAGTTGAAGGTAATTAAGCACGTCAGAGTTACAAAGCCACATGCTTCAAACTGATTCAGACCTTTCACTAAATGAGACCATCTTAGAATGTGTTGGAGTAGTGAGGTTTTGCCAGCTGTATAATCAGTTCCTTATTCAATTCCTTAAATAGAGATTTGTTGATAAACCAACCTACTGTTTTTAAAATGTAGTTTTTGGGAAAAAATAATAATAAAGCTTTCCTTTAAAAAAGATTTCAGTTTTCACCAGATCAAATTTCCTTGCCTTTTTGCCTCTAGGGTTCCTAGGGATTCTAATTTTTTTTTTTTTAATGCTGAGTTATTCCTTTATTAGATAGTCATTGAAATCGACCTCATTCCCATTGATGGGTGATTATGGGCACAGAAAATACACTCACTCCTTTTACAAGGCTGGTGGCTGACAGAAGTGATTCTGCTGGTAGCTTCAGTGGAAATGTTGAGTTTTATCAAACCAGTACTGAGATTATTACAAAGCTGTTTTTGGCATGTTTTTCTAAATTAAAAAATAATGAAAGTGGAAAAATGGTTTCTCTCAGATGAAGGGCTCTACACGGAGCCCCAAGGTCTAAACTCCTCCAGCCCCTTCCCTCCCAACTAATGAAAGAAGATGAGTGGCACTCCCTGACCTTACCCTCCAGTCCCTTGGGCCACACAGGACTCTCTGAGCCTGCAGCAGAAAGCAGACCGACGGACAGTTCCCAGATCCTCCCTGTGAGCACAAGGCATTTAGACATTGCAACACCAGAATATTTAGTCTTGACTCAACAAAACAAAAAATTCTCTTTTTGGCTTTAAAAAAAATCACCTTACTCCATCCTTGAGACTGACCCCATGATCTCACAGACACCTCTGCTAGAAGGGAAGGCCTCTCACAGTACAAAGGGTGGAGTCCTTTCTACAAAGCTGCTAGAGCCAGACAGCCTAGGTTCGAATCCTAACTCTGCCACTTACTAGCTGTGTGACCTTGAGCAAATCGCTTAACCTTTCTGTGCTTTCCTTTTCTCCTCTGCTCAGTGGCAGTAACAACTGAAACTCAAACGACTTAATATTTGTAAAGTGCTTGGCATAGGGACCAGCATACATTATTTGATGAAAGCAACCCGCTAGGGTTTTGTCTTGTGTCTGGCCAACAGCCCATCCTCCTTCCCTCCTGTCCCTCTGGCACCTAGTGAACTTACCGTTCACTTTCTCACCTTTACACTCCTGCCTTCTGCTCCAGACAAAAGTCTGTCAGGCTGTGACATTGCTCTACAGCCTTCTAATTTGTCCCGGTCTGTCCTCTTATGAAGATATGAGGAGATGTTTCAGATCTGCCTCTGCCACCGAAACTCTGACCCTCACTCTCAGCCCATCTCTCCTTCACAGTGAAAATATTGCCATCAAACAGAATCTCCTCAACCTCCTTCCACATCCCTCACTCTTTCCTGCTCCCAGCCACAACCCCTTACTCCCCTATTCTCCTTCCTGCCAGAGTGAAGAAGGCCCCATCACTTGACCATCTGAAGCTGGTTATCATCCTCAGTGAGGCATGCCAGTGAAGTTGTGCAGGTTGGGCACTGCACAAGGGCCCCTAGCCAAGGTGCCAGTAGGAACTGAAATCCAATCCATCTTTGTTTTCCAAGTCCTACACCCTAGCAAGGAGATGCCCAGACAAGCGTACCTTTTCTAATACATCCACCCAGAGTGGCCCATTTTTAAAATCTGAACAAAAGTATCTTACCCTGGACCTTGAGCACAAGATTTCAGACACTCTTGCTCTTTCAGAGCTTTTTCTCACTCAGTTACCTCTTGATTTGCCTCTTTCTCTACCAGGTTCTACCGTTAGTTCAGAGTTGTCATGGGCAGAAGACAATATTAAGGAAAATGGGCTAACACTTGGAAATGAGACAAAGAAATTACTGTGTTCCTTCAGTGCTGAGTGTTGCCAAGCAGTTGCCCCACCCCCCATTATCTGAGCTTCTTGGAACTGCGCTCTCCAGTATGGTTGCCATCAGCCACATGTGGCTATTGAGCACTTGAAATGTAGCTGATCCAAACTGAGACGGGCTGTAAGTGTAAAACACATACTGGATTTCAAGGATTAGTAAGAAAAAAAAAGAATGTCAAATATCTTATGAATAATGTTTACATTACATGTTGTATTAGTTTCTGATACCTGCCATAACAAGGTACCACAAACAGGGTGGTTTACAACAATAGACATCTATTGTCTCATAGTTCCAGAGGCTAAAAGTCCAAAATCAAGGTGTCAGCAGAACAATGCTCCCTATGAAACTTGTAGTGAACCTTTACTCACGTCTTTCCAGATCATGGTGCTGGCTGCTGATTTTTCGTGTTCCTTGGTTTGCAGCTGCCTCTCTCTGTTCTCTGCCTCTGTCATCATGTGGCCTTCTCCCTGCATGCCTGCGTCATCACATGGACTCCTCCTCTCTTTTAAGGACCCTGGTCATATTGAATGAAGGGCCCACCCTACTTCAGTATGACCTCATCGTAACTAATCACCTCTGCGGGGTATGTATTTCCAAATACGGTCACTTATTCCAACATGTCTAAGAACTTCAACATATCTTTTGGGGAGACATAATTCAATCCACAACACATGTTTAAGTGATACTATTGTGAACTCACTGAGTTAAAGTAAATAAAATAAGTCTTTGCATATGTGGCTGACTTTGGGGGCTTGCCTTGTATTACTTTTGGACAATGCTGTCCAACAGAGGTGTTTTAGGGGTGTTTACTGTATTTATCATTGATCAGGCTACTTTACAACTCTGAAAGCATAGACATCAACCTTCAAAAACTAACGGTGACCAATGAATTTTATCCTGTAGAGAAGTAAAGGCAAAGATGATAACCCAAAGCTTACAGATATCTTTACATGTACTTTAGCAGTCTTATTCCAACGTTCTTTCTTTTAAGTGACTATAAATATTTCTGTCTCTCTCATACTTCTTCGAACTCTCCTTACCATCTTGCTGATTCTCTCATTTCAAGGAGTTAATTAAATCTTTGACACATGCTCACTTTATGGAAAGTTAAGTTTTCAGCATTTTGGAAATTATACTTTAACATGGGGATTCTGAAGGCAGTGCTGCATGTATGGACTCCCTTTTCTTCCCATCCCCACTCCAGACTATTGCCTTTTCTGAGCAAGAGCTGGTTCCTGAGGAAATCACCATTGTGTGACTCCATCCCTCCTGGACAGTTAACTAGAGGGCAGTGAAGGGGTAGGAGCCAAAAGTGGCCGTTCCAAGGAAAATCTAGGCATTCAGGATCTTTAGATGCTACATAAGTTGCTGAGCCTTACTGACATTTAAAGCACCAAGAAGTTGCTGACATGGACTGAGTTATTCACCCTCAAGTCTAGGAGAGTTCAGAGAGACCAGGGAATAGAGAAGCCTCTTTTGGATGCCTTGGCAGGGGGCTGACAGCCTCCCATGGATCACAGGTCCTCAGAGCCAGAGACTTTTTTCCTCTGCCCATTTTTAAAGTCATGTCTCAGTGATCTAAACTCCAAGGAGCAGAGGGCAAAAGATTACCACCCAACAGAGGGGCCTCAGAGGTGGGTGAGACAGAACAATCAGACCACATGGTCAATGAACAGAACTGCAGCAGGAAGAGACCAATTAACACCTCAATTTTTAAAATGATTGCACTCTGTAAGAAGAGCCAAACCCATCACAAAAAGAATTTCTGGAACTTAAAAACAACAACTTTGAGCTTTAAAAAAAAAAAGCCTATAGATGAATTAAAGGAAAGGATGTCATTTTGAGCCCTGAATCACAAACCTGGAAGATAAAGTATAAGAAATATCTTAAAGCTTCGAGAAGAAAGACAACAAGATGAAAGTCATGAGGGAAAAGATAAAAGATTTAGAGAAAAGATCCAGGGATGCTAACATGCAAAGACAGAAGTTCCAGACAGAGACAAAGTAATGGTAGGAAAAGAGGTAAAAATTAAGCTCAGACCAGAAGAAAATTTTCCTCAACAGAGGAAAGATCTGGGTAGCCTGAACAGTCCATCGAGATAAAAGGACAGCTGGCTAAGAAATTATTCACACAATACAGTAGAAGAAAGACACTCAAGGACTTGCAAGAACTCATCATCATCACAGTAAGCCAGCAGATACGTGACAATGTGTGTGAACCACAAAAGAGCTGCTGTTTCACCTCTGTCCTCAAAATATCCCACAGGAATCTCTCTTATGGCCCACGCTAACAAGAAATATGTACATAAGAGAATTTGTAAAATGCAGTTCAGCTGAGCCAAGTTCGCACACTTCAAAGCCACTACAACCAGCTAAGGCTGAAAGAACTGAACAGTTTTTATTATTAGCTCATCTTCACTAAGTGGCTTCTGGTCAATGATTGGGCAAGCAAGTGGTACAACAGTCTAGCCACTTCTGCCCAATGGGGGACTCCTTTCACGGGCAACTGTCACCTCAGAGCTCCCCTGTCAGGCTGGCAGAGACAGTATTAAGTGTACACCATGATGTGATGGTTCCCCTGCCCAAACCCCCTTCTTGGAATTTCCTTTCACAGGTGTTACTACACCATAAATCTCTGTCCCAGCATCTGCAATTCAGAAATTACAACCCACATAAGATAATGTTAAAGCAACTATTATGAGTATGCTCAAGGACTCAAAATATGCTTCAAAAAAATGAGTAAGTAGGGAATTTCAACTATAGAAAAGAACAAAATGAACATTCTAGAACTAAAAATTACACATCTGGAATTTTTTTAAGATCACTTGAGGAGTTTAACAAGAAATCAAAGGTGATAGAAGAGTCAATATGTTTGAAGGTAAGTAGAAGTTGTCCAACCTGAAGAAAACGAAGAAAAAACTAAAAAAATTAAAAAATTAAAAAAAAAAAAATCTCAGGGATCTGTGGAGCAATACTAAAAGGTTTAACATAGGTATAAGCGGAGTCCCAAAAAGCAAGGAGAGGAGGGGACAAAAAAAGTTTTTTTAAAGAAATAATGGCCAAAATTTTCCCATTAAGGTGTAAGTTATAAATTTACAGAGTCAAGAAGCTCAACAACCCCCAAGCAGGAAAAAATAAGAAGAAAAGCACATACAGATACATCATATCAAACTGCTGAAAACCAAAGACAAGAAAAGTATCAGGAAAGCAGCCAGAGAAAAGTTACACGTGGCAGGGAGCAGTGATATGAATGACTTCTGACTTCACATCAGACATCATGGAGGCCAAAAGACCACAGAATAATCTCTAGAGTGATGAAAGAAAAACTGTCAACCCAGAATTCTAAATCCACTAAAATATACTTCAAAATGAATGTATTGTGCATAAGAAATTACTACAAACTTAGCAGCTTTAAAAAACACACATTTACTATCTCACAGTGAATCAGAAATGAGAGGATGGCTCAGCTGGGACCCTGTAAGGCTGCCATCACAGTGTCAGCCAGAGCTCAGTCCTCCTCCAGAAGCTTGACTAACAACAATGAATCCTCTTCCAAACTCACCTCAGTTGGTGGTGAAATTCATTTCTTAGAGTCTGGAAGATGAGGCCATCCTCAACAACTAGATTCTGCCTGCAATTTTCTTGCCCTGACAGCTTGCTTGCTCAGAGCCAAAAAATGAACGAGAAACTCTAGAGTCAGCCAGCAAGACAAGAGTCTTTTACACTGGAACATAATAATGGGAGTGGTAGCCCATCACTTTTGCTATATTCTACTGGTAAGAAGCAACTCACAGGTCCCGCCCACACTCAAGCTGGGAGGTTCTATAAGCACATGGACACCAGAAGATGGGGAATCACTGGGAGTCACCTCAGGGTCTGTGCGCCGCAATGAAGGGGAAATAAAAAATATTTTCAAGTGAAAAAAAAGCTAAGAGAATTCATTGCCAGCAGACCTGCACTACAAGGAATACTAAATGAAGTTCATGAAATGACATAGAAAGAAACTCATCTCTTCTGGAAGAAATGAAAATCCCTGGAAGTGTTAAATATGTAGGTAAATCTGACCAGTTAAAGTAAAAATTTAACATTGTATTGCAGGGTTTATACTGGATATAGTTGTAATATACATGATAAATATGGTATAAAGGTTGGGGGTGTGACAGTAAAGAGACCTATTGGTTGCAAGGCTCTTAAATTTCACGCGAAATGGTAAAATGTTAAATTTAAGTAAAATGAATGAATGGTGTAATCACTAAACAACTGCTTTAAAAAAATGCAAAAATGTATGGCTAAAAAGTCAATTAATAAATAAATTAATTAATTAAAATGGAGTTCTCAAAATTATTTACTTAACCCAAAGAAAACAGAAAAGGAAGAACAGAGAAGCAATGTATGTGTAAGATAGACCTATGTCAAATCATATCCATAATCACAGTATCTGTCAAAGGCTGAACATTCCAACTAAATGGCAGAAAATGTCAGAACGGATTATAAAACAAAAATGAAAGACAGGCTATGTTCTGGCTACAAGACATACTTTAAACATAATAATACAGATAGATGAAAAGAAATGGATGACAAAAGATACATCATACAGTATACCATCAGGGCATAAAAAGTCTGGAATAGGGGCTATGCTATTTCCAATAAAAGAGACTTCAAGACAAAGAGTATTATAAGAGATTAAAAGGGACATTTCATGATAGTAAAATGGTCCATTATCATCAGGACATAAAAATTATAATTACACCTAATGACAGAGCTTCAAAATGCATGAAACGAAAACTGACAAAAATCCAACACTCCTCTCAGAAATTTATAGAACAACGAGATTTTTAACATCATTAAAAATTTAAGAGATTTGAACAATGCCATAAGCCACCTGGATCTAATTTGTATTTATAGAACACTGTACCCCAAAACAGCAGAACGCACTTTTTTTTTTTCAAATGCCCATGGCATATTCACCAAGATGGACCGTAGCCTGGGCAATTACAAAAGTCTCAATAAAATTAAATTGAAGTGATACAGAGTGTGTTTTCTGACCATAATGGAATTAAATTTAAAATCATTAGCAATTAGACACATAGAAAAAAACAAACCTTTGGATATTAAGCAACAAACTTATAAATAATCATTGAGTCCATGAAGAAATCACAAGGGAAATTTTAAAACATTTTTATATGAATAATGAAAATAAAATATATCTAAACTTGTGGGATGCAGCTAAAGCAGTGTTCAGTGGAACTTCACAATCTAAATATTTATATGAGAGAATCAGATAGATGTAAAAAAAGGACTTAAGTGTCCGCCTCAACAAACCAGAAAAAATAAAAGCAAAGCAAATCCAATGGTAGTAGAAATGAAGATTACTTTTTTAAGAGCAGAATTATCAAAATAGAAAATAAAGAAAAATAAAGTCAAAAGCTGGTTCTTTGAAAAGATCAATAAAATTAATAAACTACTAAACTGACCAAGAAGAGAAGAGAAAAAACACAAATTACCAATATCAGGAATCAAAAAGGAGATAGCCTCATGAATCCTTCAGGTATTTAAAGAATAGTAATAGAATATTATAAATAACTTTATGCTAAAAATCATTTAGACAACCTAGATCAAACAGAAAAGTGCCTTGAAAAATACAACTTTCTAAAACTGATATGAAATAAAATAGAAAACCTAAATAGTCATGTATCTAATAAGAAGTTGAATCAATAATTTAAAACTTTCCCACACATTCACACGGAAAAACCTTCCCACAAAGAAAATTTCATGTAGTTATACCAGTGAATTTTATTAAGAATTAATTCCCATCTTATAAAAACTCAGAATGGAAAAGAACTTTTCCCAACTCATCTTACGAGAATAACATAAGCCTGATGACAAAGCTGACATAGAAATTTTCTTTTTCATTTCAGACCAATATCCTTCATGAACATAGATGTAAAACCTCCTCACAAAATATTAGCTAATGGAATCCAATAACATATAAAAAACAAAACGCATTATGACCATATTGGGTGTATCTTGAGAATCTAAGGTTGGTTTAACATATGCAATGCCAATCAATGTAATTAACCATATCAACAGACTAAAAAGAAAAATCAAAGACTTATGTAAATAAAGTCAGGAAATTATTTGAAAAAATTAATCAACAGCCATTCATTTAGAAAAAAAACTTCCAGAAAACAAGAATTAAAAAGAAATTTCAACCTAATTAATGACGTCTTCAAAAATTATGTTAACATTATACTTAATAGTTAAATATTGAATAGTTAAATATTTCCCCTAAGATTGGGAATAAGGCAAGGATATCCATTCTCAGCACCTTTATTCAACACTGTACCAGAGGTCCTAGCCAGTGAAGTAAGGCAAAAAACAAAAGCAAAAAAACAAAAAAGGTGTACAAACTGGAGGAAGAAGTAAAACTGTCTCTGTTTTGAATGACTGTTTACATAGAAAACCTTAAAGAAGCTACAAAACAAAGCCCGCTCCTGGGCACATATCCAGAAGAAACCCTACTTCAAAAAGATACCTTCACCCCAATGTTCATAGCAGCACTATTTACAATAGCCAAGACATGGAAACAGCCTAAACGTCCATCAACAGATGACTGGATAAAGAAAATGTGGTATATTTATATAATGGAATACTATTCATCCATAAAAAATGACAACATAACGCCATTTGCAGCAACATAGATGTTCCTGGAGAATGTCATTCTAAGTGAAGTAAGCCAAAAAGAGAAAGAAAAATACCATATGAGATCGCTCATATGTGGAATCTAAAAAAAAAAAAAAGAACATAAACACAAAACAAAAACAGACTCATAGACATAGAATACAAGCTTGTGGTTGCCAAGGCAGAGGGTGGTGGGAAGGGATAGACTGGGAGTTCAAAATTTGTAGACATTGACAGGCATATGTAGAATAGATAAACAAGATTATACTGTACAGCACAGGGAAATATATACAAAATCTTGTGGTAGCTCACAGTGAAAAAAAATGTGACAATGAATATATACATGTTCATGTATAACTGAAAAATTGTAATCTATGCTGGAATTTGACACAACATTGTAAAATGACTATAACTCAATAAAAAAAATGTTTAAAAAATAAAAGAAGCTATAAAACATCCACTAGAACTAACAAATAAATTAGCAAACTTATAGATATCAGGGCAATATACAAAAATCAATTGTATTTTTATATTCTAGCAGTGAAAAATTGGAAAGTGAGATTAGAAAAGCAATCTCATTTATTTTATTGTCAAAAAACATTAAATACTTAGGGATACATTTAACAAAAGACATTACCTCTACAATAAAAGCCTTTACATCAAAACTACATTTAAAAACTACAAATACTGAGAGAAATTAAAGAGAAGCTAAACAAATGGAAAGATATTCCAAATGCATCAATTGGAATATTCAATGTTTTTAAGATCTATACATTTAATGCAATCCAAACCATAATATAAGTCCATTTTGTAGAATTTGAAAAAGTGATTCTAAAATTTATATAGACATGCAAAGGACCTAGCACTGTCTAAAGCAATCTTTTGTAAAAAGACAAATTTAGAGGACTAACACAACTTGACTTGAAAGGCTTACTATGAAGCTATAGTAATCAAGACATTGGAGCACTGGCATAAGGACAGACAAATAGTTCAGTGCAACAGAGTAGAGAGCCCAGGAATATATTCATTTATGGGGTCATCTGATTTTTGATGAAGAAAACAAAACAGTCCAATAAAGAAAGGAAATGTTTTCAACATATTGTTCTGTTAACTGGATATCCAATATGGAAAAAGAGTGACCCTAAACCATTACCTCGTCACACTTTGTACAAAAGTTTTAAAAAGATTTTAAAAGATTTAAATCAAGATGAGTCATGGACCTCAACATAAAAGCTAAAACTCTAAAACTTCTAGAAGAAAATGTAGAAGACTTTCTTGTCAACTAGGGACTAAGCTACTTTGGCAGGTTTCTTAGCCAGGACTTAGAAAGCAATGTTAAAAAATCATAAAAGAATAATCATAAAAATAATGATCATAAAAGAAGAAAATTATAAATTAGACTTATACAAATTCAAAACTTGTACTCATCAAAAGACACCTTTAAGAAAATGAATAAGCAATTCTCAGAATGGAAAAAAGTACACAAAACATATATATCTGACAAATAGCCAGTATTCAAAGTATATATTTTTTAAAAAAGCATCCTACAATTCAATAATAATAAATTTAAAAGCCCATTAATAAATGGTAAAAACTTTTAACTGGCTAAGCAAACACTTCACAAGAGAAAACATGAGTGGCCCACATGCACATGAAAATGCACTCAACATCATCAGTCATCAGAAAAAAGCAAATTAAAATCACAGTGAGATACCTCCACTTATTTACCAAAGTGGATATATTTAGAGACTAACAACACCCATTGTTGTTAAGAATGTGGTGTGATCAGAACTCACACCATGTTGAAGGGAGTGTAAAATGGTACATTTGGGGAAAAGATCCATCAGTGTCTTAAAAAAAAATTAGTGTCATATAAACATATACCTACCCTATGACCAGCCATCTCACTTCTAGCTATTTACCCAAGAGAAAAAAAAAAAGCATGTCTACAAAAAGGCTTGTACACAAATGTTCATAGCAGCTTTATTCATAATAATCAAAAGTTGAAAACAGCTCAGAAGAATGGATAAATATAGTGCGATGTGGTCATAAAATACTACTGAGCAAAGAAAAGGTATAAACAACAATATAAATAAATCTCAAAAATATTTTGAAGAGTGAAAGAGGCTTACTAAATAAAACATACATATACTAAATGATTTCATTTACATGCAATTCGAGAACAGAAAAAAGTGGTATGTCATGAAAAAGGCCAGTGGTTGTTTCTGAGGAAGTGGGGTGGCACTGACTGGGAAAGAGCATGAGAGAACTTTCTGGAGTGGATGGTAATGTTCTACAACTTAGTTGGGATTTGGGATACGTAGGCGTATGCATTTGTCTGAACTTGTTGAAAGGTACACTTGCGATTCAAGCATATCATTTTATATAAATTATATCTGAAAAAAAATCTGTAAACAAATACTGAACTAAAATTAATAATACGATGCTAAGTGTTTAGAGGTGAAGTGTACGGAAGTCTACAACTTTGAAATGCACCAAAAATAAGATGAACTGATAAATAAAGAGACAAATGAGTAGCTGGTAGATGAGCAAATACAGAAAAAGTTTCACTGTAAATACAGGTGATGGGTATATCGGTGTTAATTGTATAGTTCTTTTATCTATATATTTAAATTTTTCTAGAATAAAATTTTAATGAAAAAAAATACATATCCTCTTCAACTCAACAATTTTATTCTTGGAAATCTATCCCATAGAAATAAAAGTACTAGTCTATAAGAGCAGATGTATAAGAATGTTTATTGTGGGGGAGGTTACAGCACAGTGGTAGAGCACGTACTTAGCAGGCATGAGGTCCTGGGTTCAATCTCCAGTACCTCCATTATAATAAACAAATAAATAACCTAATTACCTCCCCCTGCAAAAAATTAAATTAAAAAAAAAGAATGTTTATTACAATATTGTTCCTAGTGACCAAGAACTGGAAGCAAAGTGAATACCAGTAGGAGTTCACTTGAATAAAGTGTGGCATAACCACACCATGGACTATCACATGGCCACTAAAAAAATGAATCGGAGCTCCTCCAGATAGTTTAAAGGAATTTCACTGAGATATTGTTAAGGGAGAAAAACAACTGTGAATATGATACTTTTTTTAAAAAGCAACCACACACACACATGCTGTATGGGATTATATATGTAGAGAAAAAATATGGAAGAACATGTATTACATTGTTAACACAGTTTATGGGAGGAGGCTAAGCTAAGGGTTGAGTGCTGATGTAGGGTTAAGGGGGGAAATCTATGACCAATACAGCTTGTATATCATCCCATTTGAGTTAAAGAGTCTACATGAACGCAGTATGTGGTATCTAAAGAGGTGCACAGAAGGCTAGGCGCCAAAATGCTGATAATAGTCATCCCAGGGTGGTAGGATTCCAAGGGACTCTTATTTCCTTCTCTTTGTTGGAAGGAGTAGAGGGAGGGAGCTTCCACATTCTCACCTCCCATTCACCCCTCAACCCCGCTCCAACCCCTATTCTCGCTGAGTCCTTATCTTATTTGACCTCTGTCTGGTATTTCACACTGTTGGATTTGTCTCCCTGAAATACTCTTTTCCATCAACTTCCACAGCACTCTGGATCCCATCCCTGCCTCTCTGGCCATCACTTCTCCCGTCAGCTTTGTGAAGTCATCTTCCTCTTCCCATCTTTCCCATCATTTCCCTCTGGATTTTTTCCTCAGACCTTTCCTTGTCTCAATTTAATCACCGTCTATCTGCTAATACCTCCTAAGCTTCTCTCTTGTGTTCCAACCAGACAACTCTATTTGGATGTCCTACCAGTTCATCACTCAGCAGAACCAAAACAACCTCACCTTCTTTCCCCCAAAACCTAATGCTTCTCCCCCTGCAAATCCAGTCTCAGGAAACTGCAGACATCCCTGCCTATCCAGTTGCTCAAGCCATCAGCTTGAGTATCATTACTCACTCGCTCTCACTACCACATCCAGTCAGTCACCAAGTGCTATCAATTCAACCTCTTGGGTCTCTATCAAATCCATCCTCTTTCCTGCCCCTCTACTACCACTATCGTGGCTCAGGCACCTTATCTCTCTTCTAAATGACTGAAGCAGCCTGTTAACTCATCTTTCTGTCCACTGACTCTCACTCATTCTCCATGGAAGCCAGGGAGATCTTTCTAAACCACAAATCTTACCACATCACTTTCCTTCTCAACACTCTCTGAGGCTTTCCCGTTGCTCTTGAGACCAAGATCAGACTCTTAATCATGACCTATTGGTTTAAGGATACGCTCAATCTCCCCCAACACACATCACCTCCAACCCCGTGCTTCACCCCCATGCCTAAGGAGGGGGAATATTGCTGTGGGCCAGGCTCCAGGTTTGGGCACTAAGCTAGTCTATGGCACAGCTAGTCTATGGCACAGATACTTGCAGAGGTGAGCATGTCCTTCCTGCCTGAGAAAACTACTTGCCAGGTAGCTAAAGATGTAAGAAGGTGGAGGCTGCTTCTCACAGAGTGACAGCCTGCCATCTCTCACTTGTCCCTTTGACCCTGTCACTCTCAGGAGGTTGGGCAATGGGCTAGTTGAAGGCTACTGACCACAGGGAAGAAAAGCTGGAGTGGGGATGAAACCGCTTTTCTCTGGCTCTAAGGAAGAGGTTCCGCTCTGACCTTCTGAGTTTCTGCCATTTTAACTCCTGACACCTGAATATCAGAGTTTGTGATCAAGCCCAAAGGGCTCCTTTGCTAGTGACCTTCCCCCACACATACACAGCACAGCGCTGGGCACCATAACTGTTTGATTAAATCTTCTTAGAGGAGTGTACCAGACACCTTTCCCCTCAGCTCCAAGCTCCCAAGCCTGAATAGGCTGGAAAAAACTCAAGTAAAGAGACTGTGAGGCTATGGGATGTTCTGAGGGGACTCCTGCCCTTAGAGGTGGTCCATAAAGTGGCCACACACTGCTTTGGGGTCTGCCTGTGCTTCTAGAGCTGGCCTTGCATGTCACTCACTGTGTGACCTTGGCCTCATACCCTGAGCCTGGCAGAGGGGCAGTGGAGATTACAGGGCTTGTATGTGTCTGCTTTCCAGAAAAGTCCCAACTGGAATGCTTCCTAAAGAACACTAGCCCACTCTTTCTTTGGTAACTTCCACATTTACATATAAATTGCTACCTAATGGCTCTGCCCTCCTTTATCTTAGCTCCAGGTTCTAATGAGCTGGAAAAATAGTCCTGTGCCTAGGAATAACGAAGCTCCCAGCACCGTGGGGAAGCCAAGGAGGGACGGAAACACAACGCCCCCTCCGCACCGGGACACACGTCCCACTGTCCCAAAGGAAGGAAAAAAGAATTTTTGTAACAGTTTGAAACACGGTGGAAAATCAAGCATGAAAGTATGTGAAATCCACTACACAATTTGTGAAAAGCGAGTCGTAATTCTATTTGTTCTGCCCCGTGTACCCGTCGCAAATTTTTCATCCAGACAGAAACTAAAAATAAAGGTGATCCAGGAGCGCCCTCTGGGGTGAGATGTGTCACTACCTCTGCCGCTCAAACTTGGAGGTCTCTGCAGACATGGGGGGATGTGTGAGGCAGGTTATAAAGCCCCTCTCCATCCAACACACACACACACACACACACACACACACACACACACACACAAACCCCCACTGGGTGCTAGGCCCCTCTTAAAGCATCTTAATAATCCTTTTATTTAATTTCCCCAACTCCTGCAATTTCAAGTCCCATTTAGAGACTGAGGAAACTACA
The DNA here is from genome assembly GCF_036321535.1 of Camelus dromedarius. Lineage (NCBI taxonomy): Eukaryota > Metazoa > Chordata > Mammalia > Artiodactyla > Camelidae > Camelus > Camelus dromedarius. The sequence continues at coordinate 13,329,386 of NC_087453.1, read as the reverse complement.
AGTATCTGGCTGGCTTGGGATTCAAGTTGAGGTCTGTCTGATTTTATCGCCCAGGTTCATTTAAACTTTTAAGACTGAATGTGTCCATTACAGCAGAGTGTCTTAACTGAGGTCCACGGATAGAATTCATGGGGGGGGGGTCTGTGGTTGAAAAAAAATTACATATTTATTTTCTACTTCTGACTGCAACTGAGCACGTCCTTCTAATCTGAATGTGGGCAACAAATCAGTACCTGTGACTGTGTCACCAATAGAAATCACAGATATTTTCGTATCCTATTACAGTTGTGGCTGGTATCTCAAAATGTCATTTACGTTCATCACTATTTCAAAATGTCAGTAGTTATCAGGCCCACGACAAGATCTCATTTAATGTGTCAATAAAGAAGCACTGGGTAGCCAGGTGGCTTCCCGAAAATGAAACTCTATGCAGCATTTGCTGATTCCCATGGTGTAAATACAACCATTGCCAATTTCAAGGATGGGTATGTCTAATGACTCGTTCGCAAATTTCCTTAAAATTTAACAATTAGAAGCAGGGACAAGATGGTTCCAGCATACCCTTGGCACAGAAGTGGATTTTCCTGGGCCTGACTGCCTCCCTTCCTGTATGTACCTCTCTTTCCTCAAACCAATTGTGGCCTTCAGTATGATGATGTTAATAATAACAATAATAGATTTTAAACATATACATTAAATCCTTACTCTGTGCCAGGCATTTTCATAAGCACTGAACATGACCTGTATCAATGAATCTACTGATAATCCTGTAAGGCAGATATTACTGGAGTGGTTCTCAATGGATTAGGGAGGAGGGGGTGGGATTTTTACCATCCAAGGGATATCCGGCAATATCTAGAGACATCCTTGGTCATTATAACTGGGTTTGCTACTGGCATCTAGTGGGTAGATGCTGCTAAAAATCCTACAATGCACGGGACACACACACCATTCAACAAAGAATCATCTAGCTTTAAATATCAACAGTGCTGAGGTTGAGAAATCCTGTGTTACTGTTAGCCCCATTTTAGAGATGGGAGAACTGCAGCCCATAGAGGTTAATTTGCCCAGGTTCACAGAGCTATCATATCACAAGTTCTCAGTGAAGACGAGTTCCTACTCCCTGACATTCCCTCACTGGATGTAGGGAGAGGAGCTTTCTGAGAGAAAGCAGCCTGTTGGCATTAGTCTTGGCAATGCATGTCTCGTGGAGGCTCAGGCATTACATGTTGCAGGATCCAACCCCACCTGCTTCTAAAGAATGAAAAGGAGACTTGGCCGTGGAAATGATTCTCAAGATGGGTCAACCAGATAGCCTATTGGGCCACCTGCAAAAGGTATTTAAGGTAATAAAATGGAAAGGGGGAGTGAGAATTGCTCTTCCACAAATATTTAGTGAGCACCTACTATGTGCCAGCACTAAGTGCTGGGGATAGTGTAGGGAACAAAACAAAAATGGCTCTTGTGGAGTGCTCAATCTGGTGGAGGGGACAGAAAAGCAAATTTAAAATGGGTTACAATAATTGAAATAGATGCTGTGAAGGAAGCAAGTGAGGTGCTGTGATAAGTAAATTTAGGGAGGCTTTCTTTAGACAGGGGGGTCAAAGAGGACTTCCTGAAAGAGGTGACATGTGAGCTTAAGACGTGAAGGATGAGAAGTCAGCCATGGGAAGAGAGGGGAGAAGGAGCAAGTACCTGGAAAGACTAGCAGGGCAGGTGATGAGGGTCCAAGGAGGGAAAGAGGTGGATATTTTCAAGTCATCAAAAGGATGTCATTGTGACTGGAACACAGAGGACAGAGGGGAGAGGAGGGGCAGAAATTCAGGACCTAAGAGGTCAGCAGGGGCCATTCCACACTGGGCTTTGTAGGACTATGTCTCTTGTGTGCACAACACTCAGAACAGGTGTGATGCAAAATAAGCCCCAGGCTATGAGGGCCAGACAAGAGAGCAGACCTGGGGGGTGGGAGGGATTGTAGGTACCTAGATGGACTTCTGGCCTCTCTTCTACTCCCCCACCCACCTCCCTAAACCCAGCACTTCTGCTGAAACAAGATTCCGAGATGCCAGGACCCAAAACACACAAGTCTGTGTGTATGTGTGAGTACGTGTGTGTAGAATAATGACAATGATCAAATAATCAAATGATACTAGGGATTGTAGGTACCTAGATGGACTTCTGGCCTCTCTTCTACTCCCCCACCCACCTCCCTAAACCCAGCACTTCTGCTGAAACAAGATTCTGAGATGTCAGGACCCAAAACACACAAGTCTGTGTGTATGTGTGAGTACGTGTGTGTAGAATAATGACAATGATCAAATAATCAAATGATACTGGGAAAATCTTCAGCTCCGAGGTGATTCACAGCCCTGGGGAACCAACACACCTAGCTCTTTCCTGAGAAAGCTGCATTAATAATTAGTCACCTGGGTAGCGGCAGCCCACTTATGCCTAATCACTGCACTGCTGAACAGCAGCGGGAGGGGTTGGTGCTCCAGAGCTGGATTAGCTTTGCTGAGCAGGTTAACAAATCCAGTACCAAGCTCTGTTTACAGAAGCCCAGAATTCTGAAGTAGGGAGAGCAGGGAATGGCAGGAAGTTGGGGAGGCAGGCAGGCAGAGGAGGAGGGAAGAAAACAGACACCAAGGGCGTACTCTGTGCCAGCTGCTATGTGAAGCCTCACTGTACACCCACTATCTTGTTTAATCCTTCCAAAAACCCACATGGGGGGGTACCATGTGCCTAAGACAAATACAGCCCTGATGTGGGGAGGTAATGCTAAACAGGAAAACTTGCTGGAACTCTCCCAAAATAGTGAGCACCCATAGTCGGGCAAAGACATTGGAAACTCAGGGACCCACTGACTGTGTCAAGGGGATAATGTTTCTGAAACTATCAAATGGATCCATCTATTTTGCATCCCCATGAATCACGATGCTCTGTGTCCCTTCACCCCACCACCCTACTCCCTGTTGAATCAATGACATTTATTACCTTAAGAAGAGTGCAGACACCACCTGAAATAAAGAAGTCATAGTCTGGCTTTGAGTCTGTCTAGAAAGAGTTGTCTTAGAACCTAGCCACAGGGAAAAAAATAAAGAGTTTCTTAATTCTAGAGGCTTCCTTTTACATATCAAGGGCAAAGTCTAAATTTGGAGTTTATAAGCAATCATGAGGCGGAATTCAGGAAAAGAGGTCAGAAAAGTGCCCACCCCACTAGAAGAAGGTGATCCCTGCCAGGCCTGGTGGTGGACCCAAGGAAGGAGGGAGACTTGGAAGGAATGTGAATAGGAGAAAGACTTGACTGGGTCTCAGGGACCCAGTGCCCCTACCTCCCTCAGCCCAAAGTGAGAAGGTGAGAAAATAGCAACCCAAGTAGGTAAGGGGATAAGGATGGATCAGAGGGAGTTTTGCTTTGCTGAAGCTCTAAGAGGAAACTGTGACTTGGGATACCCCCATGCCCATGTGGAGCAGCTAAGATGGTAGCGAAAGCTGGTGTATGTCCATCAAGATTTAGTCATAGGATTGAAGCCTCTCCAAGTGCTATGGGAATGAGATACTTCATACTGGAAAGAGAACTCGCACAGAGGTGGGAGGACTTGGGGAAGGGAAGGGAATGAGAGGACCAGGAAAACAGCCACTATTGTGTCTGCTGGAAGCACTGACTCTAGTGGGCATATCAAAGCCTACAGGGAAATCCAAGAAGCCATTCCTGTCTGCCAAAAAGAGACTACAAATGGGAACCTCACTGTGGAGGAGTGGTGGCCAAGGAGATGGAGAAAAGAAGACAGACTTAAGAGATGCTTGGAGGTGGGCCTAGGAGAGAAGTAATGGGAAGGAGAGGAGCCATGGAGGATCCCAGATTTCTGGCTTGAGCACCTGAGTGGACTGAGTGCAATCTACCAAGATGAGGATGACAGAGAGACTGGAGCAGGACCAGGATGAGATGAGTGAGGTACTGCCTCGGGCACCAAATACAAGGGTGTGCCAAAAAACTCAGTAATCAAGATTAATAATGTTCTAGTGAAATATTTTTTAATCAAAATGAATGCCAAAAAAAAATCCATGATGAACAAGATCAGTATTACTGATTTCTCCTTTTGCCTCAGGCTCAGCTTGGCACTATTACTGATCCTGTCTGGATTCTGATTTTGTTCATTGTGGATTTTTTTTCATTCATTTCTTCTTTTAAAATATTGCATTAAATATTATTTGATAGCCATTTTTTTTGATGCCCCCTTAAATGTTGTGCCTGGCACAAAGGCCTCAGTCACCTCACCCTAGTCCCAGCTCTGAGAAGTAGGACTAAGAAGAGGAGGTAAACTAAAGATTCCATCTTGGATAGATGCAAGGATTAAATGAGATGGCAGATGCTAAGGGCCAGGGCCAGAGCAAGTCTTCCATCCCTGTTATAGTGGATTTTATGGGTGCCTGGCTCGAATCCACCAGGACTTACCATTTCAGGGCATGCCAGCTGCAAACACCTGCATTCCCTGCTTAAGGACTGTCTTGGACATCAAGTGAAATAGGCCAGAAGCACTGGGTAATTAACACCCCTGCAGCAGCTCTCAACCAATGATCCACAGAAGTCAGTGTATAAATACCCCAACTCCCTCACCCTCCAGTGGGGTAATTTTGAGGTGTATATGATACATCACTTCCAGAGTCCACAGGTAAGATTAAATTCCATCATTCACAATGTAAATGGCTTGATAATACATCTCCAAGCTCTGTCCCTTCCCCATCTCACTTCCCTACTCTCCTTAGGTATTTCCCAGGATCACCTCCCAAATAAACTTCATGTACTCAAATCCTTGTCTTAGGGCCTGTTTCTAGGACAGACAAATCAAGATCTATGGGTGTCCTTCCTTTCTTCCCTTACCCTCTTCTCTGTGGAAATATGGAATATTCTGCACACACTTGGAAATCTGAGCATGCCCTTGAAGAGAGACCCCTGACTCCCACACTCTCCCAGGAGGGAAGTCTGTAGTCGGGTAATTGCCAGCCAGTGCTGGGAGGCCTGGATCTGAAATCGGCTCTGCTGTGTTTCTGTAATCTCTGCACCTTGAGTGGAAAAATAATTGGCAGATACATTTCCTGGCCGTTAATTCTTCACAGCCAACACTGAGCCCTTGAGGCAAAAACTGATTGCTGTTACTGCCAGCCTGGTCCTGAATTCAGAACAGGAAACATGAGTCTCCCCTCACCCTCTTCACAGCCAACCACCCCTCTTACCTAGTGCTCTCCCACCCATCCCCAGAGCCCAGGGGGAGGCAGAGAAGGCTGTTGGTGCAGACTGAAGATGAGAAATGGCCCGCAATCCAGAGGGATGAAGGGGTTGAGGGCCGTGTGTCAAAATTCCTGGAAGGTAGAGACTTTATTTATGCTTCCTTTTTAGAAAAAAATTTTTCAGCATCCACACTTTTCCTTATGATCTCCATTAACACTTGCAACAGTGATGCAGTGCATATGATTGTTATACCCATTTTACAGGTGAAGAGGCTCAAAGAAGTGTCTTAGCTTAGGTGACAAAGAGTATCTCCTTGACCGAATTTTAATCAGGCTCCTCTGCATTCTCTTCCCAGCTAGGGCCTGATTTTGGAACCTTAGCTCATTTCTGCTAATATATACAGTTTCTGCAAGAATCTTGCTAAGTTGATTTAGCCAGAGCCCCCCACCCTTGGTATCTGATCACACTCAATATTTGATCAGGTTCCTCATCTCTACTGTCCCCCAGGTGATGACTAATCATCCTGGCCTGCCTTCAGCAAGAATCCTGTTAGGTTGGTTTAACCACAATCGCCCCTTACTCCTGATGTTTCTTTCCTCTCAGTAATTTTCAATCCACCAACCCCCCCACACCCTGCTCTTTGGGTATAAATTACCTGTTTTCTTTACTATATTTGCAGTTGAGCTCAAGCTCTCCTATCACAAAACCCCACTGCAGTAGTCCCTACACTTATCTCAATTTTCCCTGGGAATTGAGTTCACCTTCCCGTTTTTTAACAAGGGACATGAATAATTTTTAAAGACAGTTCATGTAGAGAATAAGCCAATTTGGACCCAGGTCTGTTTGATTCCAAAAGCTATTCTCTTCCCTATGTCGTATGTTGTTTTTCTTCCTTCAGTAAACATTTCCTACTATGTACCAGGTCCTATGCTGAGCCCAAAGGAGGACACAGATGAGTAGGAAACATTGCTTCCCTCAAAGAGGGAGAAATAAAATCCTCCCCATTCTGCCCATCCTCTACCCCAGGGGTCAGTGCTTGTTTTTAAACATTTACATATAGCCTATGGGGGCTTGAGACTTACAAGGGCAGACTGGGGAAAGTGCAACAGAGACCATCTGGCCCACAAAGGCAGAGTATACACTGCCTCATCCTTTACAGAAAACATTTGTTGACATCTGGTCTACCAGGCCATGCACTGAAGATGCATCATCTTAGTTACTTCTTGACTCAACTCTAGGAGCCTCATCCTACTATTATGTCCATTTCACAGTGCTAACTAAAAATCGGCACTTGCCATCTGCCTCTACAAGGATTGGATCACATTAGCACTTGTCATCTAACTCTGCTTGGATTAAATCACGAGCCACTACAGTCGCTGACCTCCAACACACCCTGCAAGGAGTTCAGGATGGAGGTCAGGAATGAGGCACTCTGTGCTCTGAGAAAACTGGCTGAACAGGCCTTCAGATAGTTAGATATTTTCAGAAGATTTTATGAGCCCAAATTCTTGCATTTCCTCCTATCTAGAAAAACACTCAATTCATCAATAGTGACAACTGCTACTTGTGACTGGCAGCAAGTGTGTGCTTGATTGCACATACAACACCCCCTTCACTGAAATCACATATAATACTGAGTTCTCCCATGCCTCCTCGGAACAGTTTCTCAGAGCTTTCTGAGATGCTGTCTCCCGGGCTATAGTCCTCATTTTGCCCCAAATAAAACTTAACCCACAACTCTCACGTTGTGTGATTTTATTTCAGTCGACAATAGATAAGGAGTGAGACTCAGATGCATGACATGAATTGGCACACTGCGAGAAAGGTGAAAATTTGGATAATTCCAAAGCTCTCCACCCTTTCTTCCCAGGTGTCCCTTCAAGTCACATCCAAAATATTGGTGGCCAAAGTTTTGAAACATTGACATTCACTCTTGAAACAGCCTATAACCCCTACCAGGAGTGGGCCACAAGGCCAGTCCCTTGGCTCCCGCCTTCCCTACCTCCAGATACCTGCCAGGCTGGTATTAGAGCTGAAGCCTGCTTGGTCTCAAACTTTGTATCATGCTTTTCTCCAGCACGTATCAAAGGGCCTTTCATGGGGGGAGGGCATAGCTCAGTGGTAGAGTGCATGCTTAGCATGCATGAGGTCCTAGGTTCAATCCCCAGTACCTCTGTTAAACAAACAAACAAACCTAATTACGTCCTCCCAAAAAATAAAAATAATTTTTTAAAACAAAGCAAAAGGTTTTTCACATGATAAACATGTATTCATGTACTAATCCAAAATCTGAGGCCCCGAATAATTATTTCTGTTGGTTTTATTATTGACCCTTTATGGGAAGGACACAGCAACAACCACTGGGGTTGGCATGTCAAGGAAGAGCTGATGAAGGCAGGGAAGATGATGGGGACAGGGACAGCTGGAGTGTTCTGCACGACAAACATGTCCAAAGGTCAGTTCACGAGAAGCCATACATCTCTCCATTCTTATTAGGGGAAAATGCCATGAAAACAGAATTGCAAGGGGAGGTGAATTGACATGCCCATGGCAGATCTGAACTAGCTGCTTCATCTTCTCAACATTCACCATCTACGGGCAAAGTCAGATTGCTGGGAACATTTGCCTCAGGGCTCTCTGCCCCAGGGCTTGCTTTCTGGCTGTGGGAGACACTCGGCCACTTGGGCAACCTGGGACCAGTAGGGAGTGAATGCTCCTGGAAGCAGCCCTCCTCCAACACAGCTGGCCAGTTGATGTACAGATACCCCAGCTTCCCCTCGGTTGGGAAGAGGCCATTCTCTTCGCTGGTCTGAGATGTGTTTTGCACTGACTCCCAGAGTCCCCAGGGGAATGAAGCCCCAGTTGTCCGGCATGTCATCAGCCCAGAATGCACCCTTTACTGCCTTTCTTCCCTTCCTTGTTCCATATCCTTTTTTCTCCCAGCAGTGTTTCCTAAGATCACCTCCCAAATAAACAATCTGCACTTGTATCTTGTCTTAGGGCCTGCTTCCAGAGGAATCCAAACCCAGACAAGAACAAAGAACTCCACAAGCCATCTCACCTGAACTCCTCCACAGCCCTGGAGCTGAGATCACCCCATTCTTCAGAGGTGGAGACTGAAGAACTCAGAGAGGATAAGCAATCAGAACCCCAGCCTGTCAGGGATTAGCAAAGTCCAGAGCACTCAAAAAAGGCCAAGCATCTTGACCACAGCTTGAAACTGTCCCACACCCAGCTGAGGCCCAACCTTACAGCTTATTCTGCTCTCACCTCCCAAGTAGCCATTCTCTGGGAATCCTCCATCAGTGAAGACAGCTAGAATTGGACCGGAGGCTGCTTCTAGAGTCGGCCTGTCATAAAAGATGAAGAATCAACAGCTCTTAGCTTGCAGCAAGTCCATAAAAATGATCTCAAGGGGGAGGGTACAGCTCAGTGGTAGAGCGTGTGTTTAGCATGCACAAGGTCCTGGGTTCAATTCCCAGTACCTCCGTTTTAAAAAGAGAGAGAGATAGATCTCCATAGCTACATAGGTCAGGGAGTAGCATGGATGAAATTTGCATTTACTAAATAATAATAACCAATACTTACTTAGTGCCTACTACATGCTAGGCGCTGTTACAAATGCTTTAGAATATAACTTTAAAAAATTCTCACTCTTTGTGACAGATGCTAGTCCTTTCTTTACTTTACAGTCAAGGAAACTGAGGTAAGGGGTTAAGAAATTTGCCCAAGGTTACACTCCTAGCAGATGATAGAGCTGGAAACAGAACCCAAGCAATCTGGCTCCCAAGACTTGCTTTTAATCCTTGTTAAAAGATAACATTATAAAGAGTTTATTTGAGCAAAAATGGATTCAAATCAGGCAGCAACAAACCAGAAGGAGTTAGGAACACTACATCACAGGGTGATGGGAAAATTACATAGAGAAGGTGCTGAAGCAAAGAAAGGATACAGCTTAAAGCCAAGTTAGCTGTGATTGGTTATCCTTAGGTTTCCATTTCTTAACCTGCAGGCATCTACATCCTTCAGTTTTGGTTTGCTTACACAGGCCACCAAAACATTAGAGGCGCTTCGGCATAACAGATCCCTCCTTTAATTGATCTAACACTCTCTTTTCCATACTCTGCCTGTAGCAGAAAGCGAGCTTCTCCCAGTGGACTATCAAAATGAGACACTGCAGGAGACAGAACCCCTTTCAGGCCTGGAGGTCCATCTTTCATTTTTGGCTGGATGAGTCGGGTAATGGGAGGCTTAACCCTAGGCTCCCTGGAAATAGCAGATGGTTCAAAGCACTCGATGGTATGGTCTTGTTGGGTGTGGTTTTTATTTAAATGACTTTTATTGATTATAATTTATATACAGTAAAATTCATCTATTTTAAGCATCCACTTCAATGAGTTTTGTTAAACGTACACTTTGTGTACACACTGCCACAATCATGACACTGAACATTTTGCTCACTCCTGCCTCTCTGCTGTCAATCCTCCCCTCCAAACACCAGCCCCAACAACCACTAATCTGTTTTCTGCCCCTTTAGTTCTGTCTTTTCTAGAACACCATATAAGTGAACTCACACAGCATGGAGATTTCTGAGTCAGGCTCATTCTACATAGTATAATGCGTTCATCCACATTGTTCCTTTTTATTGATGAGTAATACTCTATTTTGCAAATCTGTCACCTTTTGTTTATCCATTTACCTGCTGATAGACATTTGGGCTGTTTGCAGTTTGGGGCTACTATGGATAGAGCTGCTTTGAACATTTCTGGTTTTTGCAAAGATTTTCATTCACTTATTTTCATTACCAAGTAATGCATGAAAACACTCTTCCCCTTATCAAAATAATACACAAGTAGGGTCAAAAGCAAGACTCCCTTGCACTTTGCACTGGCAATGTTTCTCACACTTTTAACGTCCACATGAATCCCCCTGGGAATCTTGTTCAAATGCCTGCTATGATTTAGTAGGTCTGGGGTGAAGCCTGAGATTCTGCATGTCTGACAAGCTCTCAGGAGATGCTGATAGGGAGTGGTCCACAGACTACACTTTGAGTAGTAAAGTCCCAGGCCAGGAGTTCCCAAAGCATCTGCTTTACATTCATGCAGGAGGATGTAAAACATGCAGATTCCTAGGCCCTGCCCCACACCCACAGACTCCAAGCCTGAGGGATGGAGCCTGCAAAGCTTTGTGCTGAAATCGTCCTCGCCAATGTCTGAGGACCACTGCTTTGGGACTACAATCTTTGGAGAGCCTGACTGGGTCTGTCTTGACCTAGGAAAGTCCCTGGACCATGCAAAATGCCTTAATAAAGACTTACTTCCCCTCCCTCTCCTAGGAGTTGGGTTTCTGTGCCCTGGACACACCCCTGGATGCTCTCCTGCATGTGGCGGTTCCACTCAGCTTCTCTGCCCTATGATGTTAGAGGGCCACCACGTGATGCAGCTTTTGCTGCCAGGATAAGGGCTGTGGTGGTAAGAATGAGCACTTAAGGCATTCAGGAATATGCTTCTGCTTAAATTTGTCCAAATAATGGCATGTGGAAGTAATGATAGGTAAAATGTCTGCAAGCCGCAGCTCAGTGCCAGGTGGAAGGACAGAAACCCACATGCACCAGCCTCAGGGAACATCTGCAAGGGGACCCAGCATCGCCTCTCATGGGACTCTGACAGGCGTGGAGCCCACAGCACTCGCTGAAGTCTGCTGTGGGTTCTGGACTAACTCTTTTCAGATTTCCTCCATGGCCTCATGCTCTTCACCCAACACGTGGCCAGCTGGGATCTTCCTCATCAGCACTTCTGCCTCCCGGCTGCCCTAGGGACTGGAGCGATGATTCTGAGTCACCTGCCCATGAGCACTGGATTTCCGTTCTGTTGCCTAGCCTACCTCCATTCCCAAGACAAACACTGCCACAGTGGGCTATTCCAGGAGAGTCTCAAACCCCGTTTGGCTCCATGCAGCAGGAGAGGTAGGGCTGAGTAAGGAATCAGACAGCAACCACAGCTCTTATGTGGCCCAGAGAACAGCATGGCCGCAGCAGCAATGGGCAGGTCCAGACAAGCCCAGGGGAGCTAGCTCAGTCTGAGGGCCACACCTGAAGAGAGCCACAAGTGAATCTACACACAGGAGCAGTTAGCAGCCAGAATGATGAGCGGACTTGAAAGCAGTCCCCAGAAAAGACTTTGGGAAAACTGTGGACATTTCACCAAGAGAGGACATGAATAAGGAGAGGGTCTGAGTGCTGCCTCCAGACACCTGAAAGACCTGTGTAGGAAACAGGTGAGGTTACTGAACTGCCTCAGGGGCACGACCAGAAGCAGTAGGCAGACAATTCAAGGCAGAAATTTTTTACTTTTTATAAAGAATTTAATCACAGTGCAAGATGTCCAAGAATGGACTCAGACTTGGATTCCTGGTTAGGCAGTGAACTCTCCATCGGGGCAGGGAGGTGTTCAGGTAAGGGCCAGAAAACCTCTGGGTGAGTAAGGGCTTAACAATTAGAAGATTTGGATTCAGAGACCTTCAAAGACCATCTAGCACCGAGCTTCACTGAGGCATGGATGAGGCAGGTCGGGGGGGCGGGGGGGGATTTATCTTCCATTGTAATAACAAAAAGCCACCAGATGGCGACAGAGCCACATCTTCCCAGCCAGGGAGCAATTAGCCTACAGAAACCTAATTGAAAACAAATAAACTGATTCAAATTGACATTCATGGTCAAAGACTATGGATCAAGTCCCCAGTAGACCTTTAGTCCCTAGCATGACCCAGAGGGCCCCAGGTTAAGTAAGTTATAATTTTCTTAGATTTTTTTTTCACTTTCCACTAAAGTACAACATACATACAGCAAAATGCACAAATCGTAAGCATACAGCTTAACGAATTCTTACAAACAGGGCACAGCTATGTAACCAGCATCCAGCTCAAGAAACAAAATATGGCCGGAACCCCAGAAGTTTTGTCTCTAGTCACTCCCCCGGCCCCCTAGTCCTGAATTCTAACACCATAGCCCAGTTTTGCTTGCTTTTTGGCTTTACATACGTGAAATCATTCACCAGGATTCATTTGTGTCTTTCTTGGAGGGCTACAGTGTTGTGAGAGCTACTGACGGTGCTGTGGATGGCTGTGGTTCCTCCTTGTTGCTGTGTAGTACACTGTGGTGTAAATAAACCACAGCTGATTTGTCCATTGTCCTGTTGATGGCATCTGAGTGGTTTCGTTTGGGGGCTAACGCACATCACGCCACTATGAATTTCTAGCACTTTCCCTATGGAAAGCGTATGTACACAGTTCTGTTGGGTGTGGAGTAGTTAGGTCATGGGGGAAACACTAGCAGCTTTCATCCTTAGTAGACATTATCACTCACTTTTCCAAAGTGACTTTATTAATTTGCACTCCTACTGTCAATGTATGAGAACTCAGGTGGCTCCTTAGCACCCCAGAATTAATTCTCCCTCTGTCCAGAAGAGACTCGGTAGAGGAAATGTGAGATCTTGATGAACATCTCTGCACATGTCTTGACCCTCAGAGGGGGCGGAGGTGAGTGTCTGGGTGGGTGAGCACAAGCCAGGAGGAGGAAGATTCCATCCCGCCAGCATGTCTTCATGAGCTCCTCGGCACACCGCTATCCGCTAAGTGGAAAGCCTCACTTCCCAGGCTCAGAACAATTACGAGCACTGAGCACTTACTGTGGGCCTGGCATTTTCCTTGGTGCTTGGGGTATAACAGTGAAGAGACAGAATATATGCCACGGGATGAAAGTTTAATAAAGAAAAAGAAAACAGGGTAAGAAAGTATAGAGTGCAGGGAAGGATGCTGTTTTGAAGTGGGTGATTACAATAAGCTGTCACCTCACACCTGTCAGAATGGCTATGATCAAAAAGTGAGGATATGGGGGGAGGCGGCGTGTGGGAAGGAACCCTGGTGCACTGTTGGTGAGAGTGTAAACTGGTGCAGCCACTATGGAAAACAATACTAAGGTTCTTCAAAAAATTAAAAATTAAAGTTACTGTAGATCTAGCATTTCCACTTCTGGGTTTATAGCATATCCAAAAGAAATGAAAGCATTATCTCAGAGAGATATCTCTGGTCCCATGTTCATGCAGCATTATTCATAGTAGCCAAGACATGGAAACAAGTAAAGTGTCCATCAACAGAAGAATAGGTAAGGAAAATGTGGGGTGTGATTGTGTGTATGGAATATTATTCAAGCATAAAAAAGAAGGAAATATGACTTATGCTACAACACAAATGGACCTTGAAGGCATTATACTAAATGAAATAAATCAGACAGAGAAAGACAAATACTGTATGTTCTTACATATATGGACTCTAAAAAAGTAAAGGTCATAAAAATAGAGTAGAATGGTGGTTGCCAGGGGCTGGGGTGGGTGGTGGAGGAACTGGGAGAAGTAGGCCCAAGGGTACAAGCTCCCAACTATAAGATGAATAAATTCTGGGGATCTGATGTATATACGGTGACTATAATTAATTATTACCAATACTGTATTAACAACTTGAAAGTTTTTAAGAGAGTGGATCCTAAATGTTATCACCACACACACAAAAATAGTAATTATGTGAGGGGATGGAGGTGTTAACTAATCTTATTGTGGCAATCATTTCACAATATATATGTGTATCAAACCATCACACTGTAGACTTTAAACTTACATGTGTTATATGTCAATACTATTCCAATAAATCTGGGAAAAAATAAAATAAATAAAATTAAAAGTGGTTAGAGGGGTGATAAGGTGACTTGAAACAGAAACCAGAAGTGAGGGAACAAACCATTGGAAAAGAAAGCTCCAGATACAGGGAGACATTCAGTGCAAAGGCCCTGTGGTAGGTGGGTGCTTGGCACATTCAAGGCACAGTAAGAAGCAGATGGGAGGAGGAAGGGTCAGGAACACTGGGAGAGGGTTAGAAGGGACATGATTAGGTAGGACCCACACGGACTGATGCTCAAAGACAACCCAACCCTTACACAAATGTATATTCATATACAGGGTTGGGCTTGGGAGTTAGGGGTGGTGGTTGTTTATAAACATGGCACCATGCATATATTAAAACTGGTCTTTCTTATTTAACAACATACCATAGACATCTTTACAAGTACTTAATGTGGATCTGGAGTAGGCAAACTTTTTCTGTGAAGAACCAGCTAGTAAATATTTTAGGCTTTGTGGGCAGTCTCTGTGGCAGCTATTTGATACTGCTATCATGGCTTAAGTTCAGACAATAGGTAAGTAAGTGGGTGTGGCTGTGCTCCAATAGCATTTTATTTACAAAACTTGTGGCAGGCCCTGTTTGGCCTGGAGCCATAGTCTGCTGCATACATTTCACTCCAGACACCTGAGTTGCCTTGTTTTCCCAAAATCCATTCAAAATGACAGCCTCTGGAATGATCAATTTTTCAGACATAAGAAAGCAAAACCCATCAGAATCTAGCTGACAACACTTCAAATCACTTGGTGCTTGGGAAATACTTTTGGTTTCCAGCTAACATATATAAAAATAGCCATTGGATTGAAAACCACAACTGTGTGCTGCTCTAGACTGTGTTTTACAACCTGGGTAATTATGGATTTGAAGTTATTAACTCTCTTCTGGATCATACTGAGGCTACTCTGCCTCTCTTGCTGACAGAGGGAGCAAGAGCTGTATGCTGCAGTTACCCGCACAACTTTCAAATGAGCAGTGATCTTTATCTGCCACTGTGTCTAAAGACACTTCAGACACTGCCACAGCATCTAAAGAAATGAGCTCCCATGCTGTCCATCCATCATTTCTCCTTTGAGTTGTTCTTCCGAAATATCAAGAGGTGCGTGAGATCATCGGCAAGATCCACAGAATGCTGATGGCCCAACACTCCCTTCACCAATGATATTTAAGACTGTTTCCTCTTTTACTATTCAAAATTTTTAAAGAGTAACCATTTTAAGAGTAACTGAGAGAGGTGAGAGAGAGTGAAGGGCGGTGTCAGCTGCATTTTTCCTCTTTGGGCAAATTATCAGCAAGGAGAGAGGAGGCAACATCCCACTCCAGATATGCATCTTTAATAAGTACCACCTACTTACCTTCCCACAAGGGACGTTCAGTCCCACCAGTGCTACGTGAGCAGCATTTCCAGGTTCACCTCTTACCAACAGTGAATTTTAACAAACTTTATTTAACAAACAAATTGGATGAGTGGGGGAAAAAAGTTATCCCATTGTTAATTCTCCTTACCTAATTACTATATTGCACACACAAAAAAATTTAAATATCTACCTATATATTTTATTTACCTAACTTTAAGCACAGACAGTATAGCCTCTACCACTAAATGTCAGTTATCAACACTCCCCCCCGTCATGACAACCTACAGACCCCAAACTTTGCCAAATGTCCCCTGGAGAGCAAAATCACTCCCCTTCCAACCAGAAGCTGTAAAACATCAAGGCTTCCCTGCTCCTGACGAGCTGGAATATGCGTAATACCTAAACAGCCAGTATTATCTCAGTGTTATCCCCTTCCTCCCTGCTTGTGTGACATCATGCTCACTGGCTCTCTTTCCCACCTCCCCAGTCACCCTTTCCCAGTCTCTTTCCTGTCTTTAAGTTTTAGAAGACTCCAGGGTCTTCTGCTCTCCACTTACATTGACTCCTCTGGAGTTTTCAGCTCTAAATGGCATCTCTAGTGGTAAACTCCCATGACGTGCGTTTCTGCCACATAGATAAGGAGCCTTCCCAACCAAAGGGGTAAGGGATCGGGTTGGGACAAGGGACCCTCCGTAAGAGGGAGAAAATGAGCGTACCTCTGTGGGAGGGCTGCCAGGTCTTGCTCAACTTTCTTGGACCTGAAGACTTGGCCCGGTTCCCCTTGTCAGCACCTACAGCGAGCGTAGGGCTGCCAGGTACACCTCAATCTACAGGTGACTCCAGGTGCCAGTGCTCCAAGAAAGACCTCTGTAAGGAGAGGTGGACATTTAGGGAGGCCGTGAAAGTGAGACCACGAGGGACAGAAGGCTGTGAGACAACGAGAGACAGAAGCCGGGAAGGCAGTGCGCTCCCGGCCGGGTCTCCACGACCTGGGAGCGCAAACCTCGGATTCTCTGGAAATGGGCGACTAACCAAGTTCGAGAGCGCCTTCCCCACCAGGCTGAGCGTGAGCCGAGCGATCCATGGATAAAATTCGCAGCCAAATTTTCAAGGGGCCAATCAGACCACGGAGGCCTATTATGACAACCTGGAGAACCAATGAACACAGGGATTCTCCTAGCCGGCCTCCCGAGCGGCAGTCCCTGACAGAACCCGCAGAGGAACAGTTTCTTTTTTAAGGTACAAATTAGAAAACTAGTCCTCGGCTGGACGACGGGAAACGACGTTTACAAATCTGGGTGGAGAAAATTCGGTAAGCGGGTAGAACCGCACTCGCCTGAAACTCGGCGGGCAGCGGACCTGCAAGTCGCCGTCTAGCCTCGCGCTCCAGCGCGGGAGGGTGCGTGCTGCGCGCTGACGTCATGCGCCGGGCCCCGCCCCTGGCCGCCCGCCCTTATAGCGTAGCCCAGGCGCGCGCGCACCATTGTGTGGCTGGACTCGGCCGCCGCTGCGGTGTGAGGCGCGTGTCCCGGCTCTAGCCGTCCCCGCACCCGCACCGCGGCTTCTGCCTTGCGGTCCGCCGTTCGACAGCCAGCCCTCGGGCCCCTCGCCCGCCACGGACATGCCGCGCGTCTACATAGGACGCCTGAGCTACAACGTCCGGGAGAAGGACATCCAGCGCTTTTTCAGTGGCTACGGCCGCCTTCTCGAAATAGACCTTAAAAATGGGTGAGTCGGGCCTAGGCGCCCGCGTCCGCCCGCAGCGCCCTGGACCTGCGGCGGCAGGGCCCGTCGGAGGGAGGAGACGGCCAAGGCCGCAGCGCCGCGTGGCAGGGCCGCCAAAATGGCGGCGGCCCGGGGCCGCGGGAGCGCGCGGGGGACTGGGCCGCGGGAGCGTGCGCGCCCCCGGCCTAACGACGCCCGCCGGCCTCCCGCCCTCGCACCGCCCCCAGGTACGGCTTCGTGGAGTTCGAGGACTCCCGCGACGCCGACGACGCCGTTTACGAGCTGAACGGCAAGGAACTCTGCGGCGAGCGCGTGATCGTGGAGCACGCCCGTGGCCCGCGCCGCGATCGCGACGGCTACAGCTACGGAAGCCGCAGTGAGTCCCACCCCCGCGCGCTCCGCGTCCTTGGGACCCCGGGGGGTGGGTGCAGGCTTAGGGTGGGCGGGGTGGGGCCTCCCCGCCGGGCAGGCGCGGTGGCCGGGCTCGTTTGACTCGGGTGTCCCCGGGGCCTGCTGCCTTCACGCCTGCCCGGGGAAGACATGGGACACCGGAGCGCGGGGATTGGGTTTTGCCTAGCCAGGGTTTGGGTGTTTGGGGGCGGGGGGTTGCTAAGTTGGGAGGGGGTGGCTTGTGCTGGGCCCCTGTCAGCACTGGCGTGGGCTCTGCCTACGAAGGAAGTGAGGGATGGCTGTATTTGTTGTATCCTCCTTGCTTACCTGTCAGTGCATTAGCTAGAAGTGTGAATAGCTTAGCGTAGAAGTTTGGGACAGGCTGGGGGTGGGGTGGGGGCGGGGGAAGGGGTGGGGTCTTAAGCATAGGTATTAGAGTTATTAAAATTGGCAGGGGCCAAAGAAAATACTGTTTTGAAGTAACGTGGTATTACACCACAAAGTAGATTTAAATGAGCTTTATGCTGTATTTGAACTAGTTGGGGCATGTTATTGGGAGGAGGTGGGGGGATTTTTGGTTATGTTAAATGTTTGATGTTGAAATTGTTGCATGTTGAATTCCAACTTTTTAACAAGTCCTTGATGTTTCAATTTGAAAGTGACCAATGGGGCTGAGGCTGTGTCCACTGAGGCTAAGATGACTGCCTTTCCTGATTGGCCTTGGCTTTTCCATACATTGTGTGACCCTTGCCCTATGACCCTTTGGCTGACCTTACCGGAAGCCATGACGACAGCAGCCTTTTGCCATTAGACGCAGGGTGATGGTGAGGATTCCAAGGGTTAGACAAAACTGGTTAATCTGAACTAGGTGACTGTTACCTTGCGTGTTTTGTGGCCAAACCACCACCAAAAACCTCACACTGTGATGTAAGTACTTAGTGTAACTAGTAAACATTTTTGTAAAATGTAGAAATGCATGTAATCAGTTAAGTTTTATATTTTACAATGTTCTGTAAAATAAAACTTAGCGAGGTAAATTGAATAAAGGAGCAGTCACTCTCTAACAGATTGTAGGAGAAGTTTAGTTGGATTTAGTCTATTTGACTTGCCCTTAATTTAATTTATGGCAAATCACAACTGTATCGAAGGTTTAGCAGTATAATAGCAAAGTCCTACTCCAGTAAATGAAAGTTGATATGTTTGTACTAACTTTCAAAAACATGCATCCCTATCATTACAAAGCATCTAATTGTTCTCTTCATATGATAAAGGTGGTGGAGGTGGATACAGCAGTCGGAGAACCTCTGGCAGAGACAAATATGGACCACCTGTACGCACAGAGTTCAGACTTATTGTAGAAAATCTTTCTAGTCGTTGCAGTTGGCAAGATTTAAAGGTACATATTATAATTTGAGATTAAAATGGCATGACTAATTTTAAAAAGTAGACTATTTAATTGCTCTTTTATCTCTGAGAATCAAATATAGCACATAGATTTTTTTTCTTTACATACCTGGGTCTGACCAGTCTTGATGTTTTTAGGATTTCATGAGACAAGCTGGTGAGGTAACCTATGCGGATGCTCACAAAGAACGCACAAATGAAGGCGTCATTGAGTTTCGCTCCTACTCTGACATGAAGCGTGCTTTGGATAAGCTGGATGGTACAGAAATCAATGGGAGAAATATTAGACTCATTGAAGATAAACCACGAACAAGCCATAGGCGGTCTTATTCTGGAAGCAGATCAAGGTAACTTGTTTAAGGATACGGAGAGGGGAGGAAAGAGTATTTGCCATGAACAGGAAGATTCAAACAGCAGTATTTCAATTGTTGCTTAATTGAAATTGGGTCAGTTCTTAGTTTCCTTTTCGTTGTGCATCACTGGGTTCTTTTTCAGATGTTTTGAAAGTGGATTTAATTTGTAGTGAGCAATTAAACATTCATGTCAAGATGTCTTGACATGAAGGTTTATCATGTTTTTTGTTGTAGGTCACGATCTAGAAGAAGGTCACGGAGTAGGAGTCGCAGGAGCAGCCGCAGTAGATCTCGAAGTATCTCAAAAAGTCGCTCCCGGTAAATGTCACTGTTTTTCTGAATAACATACTTTATAGAATACTCTTATGTTCTGGCAAGGTATTTAAAAAAATCTGGCTTTTCTTGTCTAGATCCAGGTCTCGGAGCAAAGGTCGATCACGTTCTCGTTCAAAAGGCAGGAAATCTAGATCAAAAAGCAAATCTAAGCCCAAGTCTGATCGGGGCTCCCGTTCGCGCTCTCGAAGCAGGTCGAAGGATGAGTATGAGAAATCTCGAAGCAGGTCTCGTTCTCGATCTCGTTCCCCTAAAGAAAATGGAAAAGGTGATATAAAGTCAAAATCTAGATCAAGGAGCCAATCTCGTTCCAATTCACCCCTACCTGCTGCACCCTCAAAAGCCCGTTCTGTGTCCCCTCCACCAAAAAGAGCTTCAAGATCCCGTTCTAGATCTCATTCAAAGTCAAGGTCACGATCCAGATCGAGTTCCAGAGATTAACCCAGAACTCTACGTTCTTTGCACACTATTACGGAGAACACTTTCCTACTTGCTTAGGCAGTTACTCTTCCATGTTTGTACTTGGCCTCTTCTGCAAGAGGAATCTCCTGAAAACAGGGGCACACAAAAATTTGATTCGTGGCCAAATTTAATGAAAAAGATGAGGTTCTAAAGAAATAACATGAAGTCAAAGATCCTCTCCCTTCTTTGTAGAATTAAGATAACTTTGATTTTGTAGCTTTTGAGCTAAAATAACTTTTGTAAAGATTAAAGCTGATTTAGATTTTTTTTTTAAGTATTTCAGCAGGATCTGCTGCAGGGGTTTTGTTGTTACATTTGTTTGCTTTTAAATTAACCGTTTCAAGCTTTGAATACTTAAGGCTTTAGAGGGAGAACCCAATTTTCAATTATGTTGGCTTTTTATAAAGCTTGAGTTATGTAAGATTTCAATAAAAATTTGCTACCAAGATGATTGCCTTACTGAAAAGATCATTCTTAAATTCCTTTAAATACTGATAATCTATTAGTGGAAACTGTAAATTCTACTTAGTATAAAACAAGGCAAGTCTTAGACCAGCAATAAATTATTCAATTTGGATAACATTATTTTGTGCTGTTAATCACATCTGCCAAAGTTATATTGGCCCCTTTAACAGGTTAAGTCAAAAATAAAAGATTTTGTAGTCAATCTGTTATACAGTTTTGCCTAAATAGAGTTTAAATAATGAAACCTTATTCAAACTTGAATTTGATTGAACTCTTTAAGGAATAGTTCCTAATACTTGGATCTCATCTAGCCCGGTAATCCCACTTTCTGGAAGTGGTCCCTGTAGTTAGTGTTTTGTTAGAGTGTAGTTCCATGGTCTCATGTTTGTTACATAAAAATTGTAGTAGCTTTTCTTTGATCAGAAATTTAGTATATTCGAAATGGAAAAGTAAATGCTTCATTTTCTGTTGGAAGATCCTAAATATTTAACAGGCACTTAACAGATCACTTGGTAAATCAGTTGCTGATTAAAGTAAAATTCCACCTAACCATCAGTCCTCTTTGTAGTTAGTGGGGTTGTATGATAATTGGTTAGATCATCCTCGTAAGCTTTACAATGTGTGGTTGGCTTGGAAAAAATTTAAGTGGGTATACCCTGAATTTTTTGTACTTTATCAGGAAGTATAATGAATACTGTGGAAACCAAGTTATAATACTGCAAATTTGTAGGAGTTACTGGGTTGCCAATCAGTCCATACATCTGCAAGCCTAATTAGTTGAAATTGCAGTTTGAGAAATTAACAACTTTATATATCTTTGTTCAGATTTTTAAAATAAGGTAATTTCATGTAAAAGCATTCATTAACTTTAGTGTGAGATGAAGATGTAGGTTATTTGGCTCAGCTTTAACATCTTCCTAGGAGCTGTCACTTTATATAAGGTGTCAAGGGCTAGGTTGTGCCAGGGCATGGTGGCATATTGCCACTGTGTCTCAGATGTGACTAGAAAGCATAATCTCGAATTGGTTTGTAGGTTCACATAATCCAGAAGGCAAACGTAATAAAGTGAGACCGCTTTTTAAAAAAAAAAAAGTCATGAAGATCTAGGTGTCAAAATGACAGTGTAACAGAATATTTGCTAATGAGTAAGAAGACTTGTTTTTAAGAAATTTTGGGGCTTCCTGTTAGGAAATTTCAGAGCCTAATCATAGGACCATAGTGCACCGAAAGGTTGATGCATCTTCCATGACCTTATTTTCTTCTATACTTAGTCTGATTTGGGGTTTGGTTTTCTTTTTTTTTTTTTTTTTAAGGGTATTCATGAGAAGTAAGAGGGGCTTTTTTCTCAATATAAACTTAAGATTTTGAGAGAAGGACTGGTGTTTGCAATTACAGTTCATTATTTTGCCTATTTGAAAGAACAAAAGTTATGACTTTTACACAAAGAGGCAAGCCTCCACTTGCTGCCTTTCAAAATGTGTTTAAAGACAACTAACTTAAGAATTGGTTTTGACCGAAGTTCTCGTTTGCAGGGAAAGAAGAAAAGCTTTTAAAACCGTAGCCTTTTAAAATGGAGGGGTTGGGGTATTACAGTGTGAAACTGGGCTTTCTAGAAGCACGCAGCATCCTTCAGCTGGGCTTTCATGTGTTAGGATCACCTCACTTGGTAATAGGCAGGTTTGTCCGCATTGTCAGCTGACCCCTAGGTGGGTAATAATATAGGTAAATTCCTGTGCCCATAAAATTTTAATAGCAAAAACCAACTTATTAAAAATCGTTTCTATTCCACACCTGTGGACCTACATTGGACATGCTAAACCACTATATTTCTAACACTGGCCCATCTGAGAACAGAGTTGACTGATAAAATTGTTCAGTTCCTTGCTTAGAGTGAGTCTCTGCAACTTGCCACGTGTTCATCTGTGGCTAGATGGAGTACAAAACTGATGGCAAATCGGAAGTGAATGATGCTTTGATTCCTCCCTCCCCCCTTTTTTTTTTACATGGTAGTGTTGACATGCCATGATGCCTTTATGGCCAGTTTGAGTCCTTCCTGCTCCTGTGACTTAACATCCCCCTCTGTGTTGCAATCTTTTCTCTTGATAACTTCTTTCTCCCACCTTGTTAACATATTTTATGCTTTATTGCCTCAATAAAATGTTAACTGAGGGAAAGGCTTGTTTTGAATTTATTGTGTATTCCCACTTAGTGCCAAATATTTGGCAAATGGTTTTTTTCAATTGGAATTGCCATTGGCAAGTCATTCTTGAATATGAGAAAAGGTCTTGTTTTCAGCTCCTCAGAATCATGGGTTTAAGATCAACATAGTAGATGTTTACCTTTCAGAAAGCATTGTTTTCTGAGTTCATCCAGTTTTTGTGGTTGTACCCAATTTGTCTTGTGGAATTGAAATGTTTTATTCTCTTAAGTTCTGATATGATTGTAGTTACAAGAGTAATACATACTTGGAATAATTCTCTCTCCTTTAGAGTCCATTTTACTGAGGTAGCTGCTATTAACCCAGTCTGCCCAGACTTCTCTACTCATAGAGCTTGTGCCCTTCAATAAGCTACTCACACCATGAGTAGTGTTCTGCAACTTGTTTTTATTTAAAATACGCTGGTACAGAGATCTACTTTAAATTGTGGACAGGTATAGAATGGTTAAGTGCCAACTTACTTTTATTAAAGAAGTAACCTTTCGGTTGGTGTAATACCGTGAATGAAAATGTTCACTCAAAATGAAAATACGTATTTTTATATAATTTAGCACCTAGTTCACGCTAAATTTTGAGCTGAGACAGCAAACATCTTGAAAAAGAACGCACCGTATATGCTTCTATTCACTAAAAAGGTGAGTAGATACAATTATGTAATTGGTCTTCTAGAACTATTTAGGTGGTTTAAATTTGTCTTAGAGCGGCTCCACAGATTGGCTCTTGGGATAGTACTTAATAAAAGTGATTAACTTTTTACACTTTTTGAACAGAAAGGGATCATGATTCAAAAATCAGAAGGTAAATACAAAAGGGCAATACCATACAACAAATTCTACCTTTGACCCCTTGGAGGAAGCCAGGATTACTAGTTTCTTACACATCCTCGAGGTAGAAATAGAGAAAAATCTGTTTCCCAGGTAGTTTGATCACAGCTTATTTGCATTTTACAAAGTCAAGTGATAAGCCTAAGAAACTTACTAGTAATTAAATTTATTTTCTAACTTCTATATGTTTGCACCCATTTTTGAGATAACTAAGGAAGTTACGGTTTTAACATGGTTCAGTTCGTAACAGCCCTAAAGTGTTAAAACAACGCCTACTTCAGATACTCAATTCTTTAAAGTATGAATGAGCAGGCTGCTTTTATAGTTATTTCGATAAAATTTCAAACTTAGGAGAAGCTTGCAGTATAGTACAAAAAAGTTTATACCTTTTGCCATTCACCAATAATATTGTTTGATATATAATTTTTCCCCTGAGTCCTCTGAAAAGTTAGAGACATCTTGCTGTTTTATCCCTAAAAACTTGTGTATTTCCAAGAACATTCTCATAACTATATATGTCTACTTATCAAAAACATGAAATTGGCATTGATTTAATCTTGTCTCAGCCATTGTCCATATTATATTTCATTGGTTGTCCCATAATGTCCTTTATACTTTTTTCCATTGGCCCAGATTATTTGCTGCATTTTTCTTGTCATGACTTCACAGTCTCCTTTAAACTGGAACAGGTCCTCAGCCTTCCTTGACCTTGTCATTTTTGAAGAGTAAAGGATGGTTATTTTGTAGAAATTCTCTCAATTTGGGTTTAGACTGTCCTCAGTGCATCATATCTGGTGGCACACCAACAACCTAAATCGCTTACAAAGTCATTTTTTCCCCTTTATAATCAGTGATTTGTGGAGGATAACTGGAGCCTATTAAATGCCCAGTTTCTATGAAACTGTCGCCCACTATTAACATTTATTGTTGATTTTCTAAGTTCTATTCAGCATTCTACTGTAAGGAAATGCTTTTGGAGAGGGGGTAGGCTTTTAAAAGTCAGATCAAAAGGAGAGATGTTTGGTTTTTTGGAGGGGAGAGAATTGTTAGAGTTTAAGAAAGATGCTGAAGGGAGAGCTTTGATGGCATCAGTTTGTACATTATGGAAAGTGGTTCCCCTCGCCAAGGGCCAAAAAGGGAGCTGGAGGCAACTTTTACATAGAAGAGAGGAATATGCAATAGAAAGTAAGCTGTGTTCCTAACTATAAAACAGTCTTCTGCTTATTTTACTAGTTTTTTGATACTGTGGGGAGTAAATACTATTATCAAAGCATTTAGCACAGCCGCTCATGAAATAGTAGCTGTCTTTATTATAAAACATTCTATAAATAGAATAGTCAAACCCTAATGTTCTAGCCAGTGGAGAAAAAGGCAAAGCAGAGTTGCTGAACACGGTGCCCAAGTATCGTCACTACTTTACAGTCATTCATGAACAGCCTTGAGTGTACTATTAAAATATATTGCGGTTACTTTTATGCAAAAATTTCAGCCACCAGCTAGAGAACAGTATGATGAACCCTCCTGTGTGCTCATCCAGCTTTACCACTGCGTATGCCTGTCCACTTGATTGATACTTCTGAAGGAGGTCCTAAATATTCCTCTGAAGATAGTTCAATATATATACGTCTAAAAGACACCTTAAGTTCCATTTACCTGTAGGGTCCTCTTTTTTTTTTTTTTTTTTTTTCTCCTTACAATATAGTTGTTGAAGGTCACCATTGAGTAGAGTTTCCCAGTCCTGATTTTGCTGATTGCATTCTCATGCCTTCAGTTTAGCATATTATCCTGTCCCTTGCATTCCTTGTGAATTAATAAACCTGGAGCAATGGTTCTGGAAGTGTGGCTCCTGCATCAGTAGCATCAGCATCATCTGGGAACTTGTTAGAAATGCAGTTTCCCAAGCCCCACACCAGGTCACTGAATCAAGCAAGGAGGGGCCCAGCCATAGCTGTTGTAACAGGCCTTCCAGGTGAGTCTTGGGCATGCTAAAATTTGAGACCCATTCTGGAGTCTTGTACCAGATTCTGATTCGGCTTTTGTTGTTCATATTGGCAGCCACTGATGATCTTTGTCAAAATTTGTTAAACCATGAACCCATGATTTAAAAAGTTTTTCAATCCATTGCAGTTCTTATTAATGTAGCCTTGTTCTTTCTTTGGTCGGTGGGAGTCAACTCAGGTTGCCTCCTAAGTTCTTTTGAAACAACCCTAGTAATCTTACCAGGTGTCTTTTGTTTGCTTTCTTTTATAAGATTTCCAGGCTCATATTCCTATTCTCAAGCCTGGAAGCAGGCATTTCTCTGGGCCTTTGGGGTGCTCATTGCTGCTAGTTGGGTCTCCCTCAGGCCACACAGATCATGTTGCTTTTTGTGAGTGTCTCTTACAGGGTGGAGGTCACTAGCAGACCCAGCACTCCAGGTTTGCTCTAACCTACACAGAGCACAGCAGTAGTATGTGGCCTCCCTGCTGTAACAGACGCACAGCTGAATTCGGGGCCGCTTCTGGCAAAGGCAGAGGAAACTTGAATAGCCCTGCAGAATCCCTTTTTTAAAGGGTTTAGAGTAGATAATGTGTCATCTTGCTCTGGGTAACAGGAGTTGAGGAAGAAAGAAATTAAAAGCCGAAATTTCAATGTGATTCTAGAGTATACAGTAGTAGTGTAATTAGAATGAGCAAGTAAGATCTTAAATTACCACTTTCAGTCACCTCTGCTGTAGATGACATTGCCCTGCAGACCCAACAGGAACTCAAGCCTTGATAGCTGTGGCTGTGATTGTAATATAATTGATGCTCATAGGTGCTTTTCAGATGCTCTGAAAGAGTGTCAACCTGAGTCACCGTGGTCCAAACTTATGTTCAATAAACACTTACTAAAGGCCTTACCCGGATGTGGGGTAGATTTGATTACTGTCAGAAATCATACTCACACTATATCCCCGTTCTCCATGAGCAGAGTACTTCCCATCCCTTGATTTGACTGTGGCTAATGGAGTTTAGCAAGCATGACGTATTTGGTAGGCTAGATACTGCCCTCATCTCCCCCAAAGGTGCTTTACCGTCTAACCCTTATAACCTGTGAATGTTACTTTACATGGTAAAAGGAACTTTGCAGGTATGATAAATTAAGGTCTGGAAATGGGGAGATTATTCTGGATTATCCAGGCAGGACCAGTGAGATCAGAAGGGTCCTTGTAAAAATAGGGAGCTGAAAGGTCAAAAATCAGAAAAAGTCAATGTGAAGACAAGCAAAGTCAGAGATTGGAAGATGCTACAGTACTTTGAAGATGAAAGAGGCCACAAGGCAAGAAAACTAAATTCTTCCCTAGAGTCTCTGGAGAGAGCTTACCCCTGCCCACACCTTGGTCCTGACCCAGTGAAACCCATTTTGTACTTACGATCTCCAGAACTGTCAGATAATAAATTTATGTTATTTGAAACCACCAAATTTGTGGTGACTTGTTACTGCAGCTACAGGAAACATGACTAAAGGTTTTATAAGTACTTGCATAATTGGACTTGGTCTTTTCATCTCTGTCATTGCCATAAGAACAACATACCTGTCTGCCTGCTGGACCTAGGAGATGATAGACAGGTGGGGGTGAGCTGCCTGTTAGCCCCAGCTACATACAGCTTGAAGCAGCCAACCTAAATCCAGCAACCTGCAGATGTATGAAAAACAGTTGTGAGCTGCTCAATTTGGGGGTAAGCAGTAATCACTAACTGATACAGGGTGGTCAAAACTGTTATTAGGCATTTTATAGATTGTGAAACCAGTGGAATTAATCCATGTCACCCAGGTCACACATAACAGTAATTTGAAATCTGGTATGTCTTGCATTTTGCCTAAACAAGTGTGATAAATTCAAACCCAGTGTGTCTCTGTTCTGAGTCCCAGGAAGCTAACCTCTCTTGACTCCATCCACATACTCCTTTGCCCTCTTGTTTGCTGATCAGGTTCAGCCATTTGGGAGCAGCAGTAGGACAGGGAGGGAGGGAGGATATTGAGGCTGCAGTTCCCACAGCTCCCTCCCTGTAGAGTTCAGGCTGGTGGTGGCTGTCAGCTAAAGGGCACAGTGTCTGCTCTGCAGTGCACCCTTTTGTTCCAGGTCCTTAACCACTGCCTTGTCCTAGCCTCATGGTCTTATGCTAACAATTGTGATTTTCTGACATCCCACCTACCTACACATTTATAAACAGACCTGTTATTAAATTCTTTTCAAAATTACTCGGAGTGTGCCATCTTTTTCCTCCCATGACCCAGACAGATAAGTAAGTTAAGCAGTAAGTAAATATTTAGTATTTTAATAAAGTATAAAATATTATACTGACTGAATGATGTGTATTAAGCACATTTACAAATGTTCACTGTTTTTTCACTTGCTGTCAAAAGCCAGGAAGAGGTTCCTGAATTAAATACACCAGGGAAATTTTTTCTTGCCTCTCAATACATTAGTCTTTCTAAGGCAGATACTACCAACTCTGCCACCCCCATACCTGACTGACATTGTCCAAATGTCTGGCTTGTACCAGAAACCACAGGAGACAGATAGGAGGGGCGAAGACATGGTACAGTCAGGAACCACGCTCCTGAGTAGGTGACTCACAAATGGGAGGATGATGACAGTTGCAGAGGTTCTCTCCAAGGAGCAAGGGGTCCAAGCCCACTGGGCTGCCCAGCCTAGGGGTCCTACACCAGGAAGATGAGGCCCCAGAATGTCTGGTTTTGAAGGCCAGTGGGTCTTCATGCCTTTTGAAGGCACGTGGGAGAGCCAGAGGATGGTAGGAAAAAGAGACTCTGCTCAGAGGGCACATGCAAAGTCTCACACGCTCTGAGTCCTGGTACAGAGGCAGTAACTTCAAAGGAGCCTGAGTCAGACCCACTTGCTGACCTTGGGGAGCCTCCCAGTGAGGCAAGAGGCAAGTGGGACTTCCCCCTGGGGACACAGACATGAGTGGCAGCCATGTTAGGGAGCTCATTCTACCATGAGGTCACGGGTGCTGGCAAGTGTCATTTTGGAGTCCTCCCTGTGGCGTATGAGCACTGGGTGCTAACTCACTAACCATGCCCCAGCTCCACAGCCAACTGGGCCAGGGGTCAGCCTCACCTACCAGTGCACCCACGGTAATCAGCCCCACCACAACAGAAGGGCCATGTAGCCCACACAGGGGGCACTCCTACAGCATATAGGTGCCCAGAGGGGAATGTGCTACTGGGCCCCATGGGACATCTACATACAGCCACATCTTCAAGATAAGGAAATGTAAGCAACCTACCTAATCCATAGAAATAAAAGCAGAGAATAAGGCAAAATTAGGAGACAAAGGAATATGTTTCAAACAAAGGAACAAGACAAAACTCTAAAAGAAATAAGCAAGGTGGAAATAAGCAATCTACCCAATAAAGAGTTCAAGGAAATGATCATAAAGATGCTCAACCAACTCAGAAGAAGAATGGATGAACACGGTGAGAAGTTTCACAGAGTTAGGAAATACAAAGAAGAACCAAACAGCTGAAGAATGCAATAACTGAAATAGAAACGCACTAGAAGGAATCAACAGTAGATTAGATGATACAGAGGAACAGATCAGTGAATTGGAAGAGTAGTGGAAATCACCCAAGCTGAACAGAAAAGGAATTTTAAAAAATGAGGATAGTTCAAGAGACCTCTGGGTCAACACTAGGTGTGCTAACATTCACGGTTTAGGGGAAGGAGAAGAGAAAGGGGCAGAGAATCTTCTTGAAGAGATAATAGCTGAAAACTACACTAACCTGGGGAAAAACACAGAACTCCAGGTCCAGAAAGCACAGACAATCCCAAACCAGATTAACCCAAAGAGGTTCACACCAAGACACACTGTAATTAAAATAGCAAAAATTTGGATACAAAGAGAGAGTCTCAAAAGCAGCAAGGGAAATACAATGGAACACCCATAAGGCCCTCAGCTGATTTTACAGCAGAAACTCTGCAGGTCAGAAGGGAGTGGCGTGATATGTTTAAAGTGATGAAAAGAAAAAAAAAGCTTCTGCCCAGCAAGGCTATCATTCAAATTTGAAGGAGAGATAAAAAAGAGTTTTATGGACAAGCAAAAGACAAAATTAAACCTGCCTTAAAGAAATGCATACGAGGGGGGAGGGTACAGCTTAAGCGGTAGAAAGCATGCTTAGCATGCACAAGGTTCTACGTTCAATCCCCAGTACCTCCTCTAAAAATAAATAAATAAACCTAATTACCTCCCTGCGCCAAAAAAAAAAAAAAAAAAAAAAAAAGCGTAAGAGACTTCTCTAAGTGGAAAAGACCACAGCAAGAAATATAAAAATTACAAAAGGAAAGATCTCATTGGTAAAGGCAAACATACAATAAAGGCAGATTGACGAAAATAATACAGTAAGAGAAGGGGACTTTAACAACCCATTAACATCAATGGACAGATCATCCAGACAGGGATCACTGGCCTTAAATTACGCTTTATACTAGGTGGACCTTACAGGTACATATAGGGAGCATTCCATCCAAAAGTAGCAGAATACCCATTCTTTTCAAGTGCACATATCAAGTATCTTTTCTGAGCACAATGCTAGGAGAGTAGAAATCAACAAGAAAAAAACTGCAAAAAACACACGTGTGGAGACTAAACATGGTACTACTAAGCAACCGACTGGTCACTAAGAAATCAAAAAGGAAATAAAAAAATACCTGGAGACAAATTAAAATGGAAACCTAATGATCCAAAGTCTATGGGACACACACAGCAAAAGCAGTTCTAAGAGGGAAGTAATGTCAATCTAACAATCTAATATGAACAGACCAATTACCAGTAAATTACCAGGAATGACATTGAATCAGTAATTAAAACAAAACAAAACTCCCAACAAACCAAAGCCTAGGACCGAATGGCTTCACAGGTGAACTCTACCAAACATTTATAAAGAGTCAACACCTCTCCTACTCAAACTTTCCAAAAAAAATTGAAGAGTAATAAATCTAACCAATGAGGTGAAAAACCTATACTAAAAAACTGTAGGTCACTGATGAAAGAAACTGAAGATAACACAAATGGAAAGATACACCATGTACACAAATTGGAAGAATTAGCATTGTTAAAATGACCATATTACCCTCAGTGAAGGTGATTATGAATGCGGGCACTTTGTAAGAGGCTCAGTTATTTGACCAGCTTTATTGTTTATGTGGTAGGCAGAAAAATGGTCCCCTAAAGATGTCCACATCTTAATTCTCAGAACTTAGAAATATGTTATATGGCAAGGGGGAATTAAGGCTACTGATCAGCTGACCTAAAATAGGGAGACTCCTGGATTATTTGGGTGGGCCCAATATATTCAAAAAGGTCCTTAAAAGATGGAAAATGAAGGCAAGAGAGTCATGGTCACAGTGACGTGACATGAGAAAAACTTGACCGGACATTGCTGGCTTTGACGATGCAGGGAGGAGCCTCAAGTCAAGGAACGTGGATGGCCTCTAGAAACTGGAAAAAAGACAAGGAAATGAATTCTCCCCTAGAGCCTCCAGAAAGGAATGCAGCTCTGCTGACATCTTGGGACCCAGTGAGACCCATTTTGGTCTTCTGACATCCAGAACTACAAGATAATAAATTTGTGTTGTTTTGCACCACTAACTTTGTGGTAATTTGTTCATGAGAGACTAATAAGCTTAATCCACTGGTTCTTCTCATTGAGTTCCTCAGTACTATCATAAGACATGAATTCTATCGGCGTATCGAGAACAAGATTCAGATATTTAGCAAAGTTAGGAAAATGGAGCTAGCTGATGTTCTGGCCCTCACTGAGACAAATTTTCCTACTGGTTGCAAATATAAGCTTCAATTCCCAAAGTCAAACATAAATTTCATCAGTCTGACGCTTTGGAAAACATACACCCCTACCCAGGAGGAAAGCAGGACCTGAAGCTAATCATATCTGGAAACTTGTGTCTCCCCTGCTTTTTTCACCATGGGCCACCCAGGTAGATAGTATCCAGTCAGAGGGGTCCAGTCTTCATGCAGGGAATTCAGTTCCAACTCCCAGTACCAAGTGGACCCCAGATCCCATCATTGTGTCATTGTGTGTGATGACACACAAGTCTCTAGCAGCTGGTTCCTGTCTCTATCCAGTAACCACCTCCAGGACAAGAGAGACCTGAGGCCACCCCCTGGTTGCTCTATTTCTGTCTTTGTTTCTGGCTCCTGCTACTTTCCCCTTCTTGCAAGTTCAGCCGTGAATTTACTCTCCTTCCTTCTTGGCTTGCCTGCTTCCTTCCTCCCTTTCTTGTAATATTTTATCCAGGATTTGGGGGTGTTTAGGCTAGAAAGGGCTCCCTATTAGCAAAATGTGCCATATCGCTGGAACTAGAAGTGTTTTCCCACTTACAAAAAGGGCACACCCTGATGATTTTCCTAAAATACATAGACTGTCCCAATGGTGAATGAGAATCTCCTCTAGAAACAGAAAGGTGTGAGCTGCTGTGAACAACAGTTTTCTCCATGCTTCTATTCATCAACATTTCAAAAAACTTGGGGTCCACCCTTGGATAGGGGGTTAACTTGGAGAAGACACTGGGGGCTATTAACTTGTAGAGAAGGGGGCTGTCACTTGAGGGAAGAATTGGACTTAATCACTTGCTTCTGAGGGCAGCCTGGACCAGCAGAGCAAACTCTGGCTATATTAGAGGCAGAGCCTTCCCCAAATCACATCCACTTGGTAGAAGCTCCCCATCCCTGAAGGTGTTCAAGCAAGAAGGCCAACAAAGGGATCAAGGCCACCAAAATACTGTTCATGAGCAGAAAAATAACGTCTCAGGAACTCAGATCCACATTAGTTGTTCATTCCTGCATCCCACTAGCTTAGGTTACACTAGTCTGTCTTAACCCCTGTCTAAAAGATGCATTCGTTATTGAAAAGCTGCGTTTGTGTAGTTTCACCACTTTCTTTTAATCTTCTGAGTACCTAAAATAAACCTTTTGGAATCTAGAGCAAGCATAGTCTGGACAGAGATGAGAGAAAAATGAGTGGATGGTGTGTGTGTATTGGTGTGTATAAAGAGACTTCCATTGTTATGGCAACCAGCATCCTCAACTGATGCAATCCTGTTCCCAATAATACGGGTTGTGATTAAAACCTGACACTGCAGCAAGGAAGAACACATGTAATGCGTTGGTGTGGCAACCAGAATAAAGTCTGCATAAATTTAAACCTGATGATCACAACAATTCGGGGAGTTTGCCTACAATTAATTAGGAACCCCTTTTTCATCTGGACTGGAAGTCAGGAGGCTGGAGGTCAGGCCTGTGGCCATGACCTTAGGCCAGATGGACCTCAATATCCTGTTCTGTAAAAGAAGGGATTAGATTAAATCATTGGTGTGGGTGTGGGGCACAACTCTGGGCTGTTCCAAGAACTGCCCTGTTTTCATCACCATGCAGTACATGATTAATCAGTCAACAAACATTTATTGAGCGCCCAGCTGTGCTAGGTGCTAGGGATACAAAAACTAATGTGTTTACTTCCTTCTTGGAGCTTGCAGTCTCAACCTCTCCAATTACACAAATCTATATGAAGTTACAGCTGCCTTGTGTGTAAGAAAGTTGTTTTGTGCTACGAGAACAGGGAGATTTGACTAGTTTGATGAACCAAGGAAATCGAAGCACAGAGAAGCAATGACTTGCTCAAGGCCACACCACCCCAGGAACCGTTATTGAAAAAAAAGAGAAAAAAAAATTCTATGCCATGAAGTAGGCGATAGTCTTTACAAACGGAAAAATGGAGAATCAGGAGGATACAGATCACACCACCAGCCAATGGCAAAAGGGTCACCCAAACACAGGTGCGTCTGCCCACCAGGGACAGGATCGAAACCCACGCCCCGCGGGGCTTCCTTTCCTCTGGTCGCGCGGCCCTTCACCCGCCCTGAGGTCGTTTTCTAACGCTTCTTGGCTCCCCTTCTCAGGTAGGGAGCAGGCGCTGTGGGAAGGCACTGGACAGTGCAGCTACCCGGCAGGGGTGCGTGCGGGAGGGCAGCCTCATCTTTTGTCACTGACCACTCAGCTCGGGGGCCCACGAGGCTCTCTCTTCCGGCTCCGTGGTCCCCGCGCCCCGCTGCGCGCTGCTGGCTGTGATGCTGGGGGTGGAGGACAGGGAGAATCTCGAACCGCCTCGCCTGCGCAGCAATCCGTCCGGGGGCTAGAGGACATTAGGCTCACGAGGGCCGGGCCTGGCAAGAGGGCCTTCGGCCTGCGCCCCAAAATCTGCTCCGCGCGCCGTCCGAGCCCCGCGTCCTGCGAGGAGGCGAGCCCCCTACCCCACCCCCCACCCCCCACCCACCCTGTGCGCGCAGGCGCGCGCGGCGCGGCGCTCGGACCGCAGCTTGGCGCTGGGCGGCCGCACGCGGGCCTCGCAGGTAGGGACCTCGGGGTGCGGGCGCCGCGCCGCCCGGCTCGGCCCGGCACGGCGAGTGCTCGAGTCTGCGGCCCCGAGACTTCATTCCTCCCCAGCGCCTCCGGCGAAGGGCACTGGCCGGGGAGGAGGTTCGGGAGAACCAGATTGCAAGGGGTCTGGGTGGGTGCGGGGCTCGAGGGCGAGACGAGGCGTCCGCCGTGCTGCTGCTGCTGGCGGCTATCAGCAGGGTGGGAGAGAGGCGGCTTGGCTTTTAGAGAAATGCAATCAATTAAGAGTTTTTCATGAATAGAAGAGAAGGTACAGAGGGCGGGGTTTGGGTTCTCTTAGGAAATGGGTCATTTGGCAAACTTTCTCCATACCGTTAATTTCCGATTTTTTATAACGGAAAATTGAATTATTGTTATTATTTTGGCATAAAGGGAAAGAATAAAAAGAATTCCGCCATTTTGGCGCTTTAAAAAGTAACCGTTCTGCGGGGCGAACCGATCAGTGACCGCCCCGCCTGCCGCTGTCTACACTAGACCCGGGAGGACTCGAAAGGCAGGCGGCGGTCCTGACCCTGGAACCATTCCTCCCGCGTTCCCGCCGCAGCTGCGGCGGGGGGCGGGGCCGACGCCCCAAGTTTGCGACGCTCACTTGGGGGCGTGGAGCGTGTATTGGGGGTGTTGGGAGTTATCTGTCTGGGGTGGTAGCTCCCCACCCCGACACCTAGAGCGAGGGCATTTATTGAGCCTCTGTTGTATGCGAGGCCTTGACGGGCAAGGGGTGGGGGGAAGCCTTGGCAGACAGACCAAGAGAAAATAAACACGGACCCATTGGCTCAGTAAATATTTATTGAGCATCTGCTATGTGCCAGACACGAATCTGGGCTGGGGATTCAACGGTTGTTTTAGGTCGGGTTCCCTGGAAACAGACTCTGAGGAGGTTTGAGTATAGGTTTATCAGGGTGCCTTTGGGAATATCACCTGTAGGGGAGTGAAGACAGCAGCGTTGTTGGGCAGAGAAAGAAGTTAAACTGCTGATGTAGTCTCAGCAGAGGCCTCCGCCTATCCCAAGAGAAGTAGGGACGTTCTGGAAATGAGATGGCCCTGCAGAGAAGTCCCAAATTGAGGCAAGAGGGCGGGGCCTTTATACCCCATATAAACTAGTCAGCGGATAGCTGCTTCCAGGAGAGGGCACTTGGGCGAGGCAGCTCTCCTGGCTGAGGGCAATTCAGAGAGGAGCTGATAGCTGAGGGCTGCCAGTGACAACCTGCACAGTAGTCGGGACCTCCCACTTTATCTCCTCTTCTTCCAGCCTGTGAGTGACACAGAAGGAGGAAACAGTATTCTAGCCCCTAAGGCAAGAATGGCTAATCCATTTATGGATTTCTTCTGTTATTGACCACTCTTTACTCCCAGCTCTCTTTCCTTCATTCATTTACTGACTATTTGTGGATGCCATCTCTGGATCAGGTTCTTTGGTGCTTTGTTCTGTCTCCAGGGAAGACAGACAAGTTAATGCATAGTTAGATTGTGGTGGAGTGGAGAACAGTAGAGGGAGTGATTAACTTTGTTTTGGGGGTGGATTCTGGGAAGGCTACAGAGAAAAGGTATCACTCAAGCTGGGTTTTGAAGGATGATCAGGAATTTTCCAGATGTGTGGGATGTGGAAAAGTACAAAGCAGAAGGAACAGCATGCGCAGAGGCCGCAGAAGTGGCATTCTGAAGATGTGACCAGGCTGCAGTGGGGGAGTGGATGGATTCCTGGTATCAGACTCAGGCCTGGGAGCTATGTCAGACTGGTTGTGCTGCTATGTGGACCCAGTGGGACAAAGCTTATGAAAATTCTGTGTGAGCTACAAATTTGGGGGGTGGTAGTGGTAGAGGTGAATTTAAATCACAGAGAAGGTAGTTCCTAGTCTCAGAAAAGTTAATGGTCAAGCTGAGGGGAAACAGAAACAGTAGGTGCTGCTAACCAGGAGCTTACAGCCACATGTGATGGGTCCAAACAACACGGGTGCCCTGGGTTCTCT
Organism: Camelus dromedarius; assembly: GCF_036321535.1. Classification (NCBI taxonomy): domain Eukaryota; kingdom Metazoa; phylum Chordata; class Mammalia; order Artiodactyla; family Camelidae; genus Camelus; species Camelus dromedarius. The sequence continues at coordinate 13,293,476 of NC_087453.1, read as the reverse complement.
CCTCTCCTGCACTGTCAAGGACTTGTCTTCTAGAATTTTCTTTTTCCCTTGCTCTGTCAATTTCTTCTTTTACAGGCTCATTTTCATCAGCTACAAACATGCTGTGGCATCTTCTATTTAAAAAACAAAACAACAAACACCCCTTCCTTCCTTGAAACCTCACTGCTGTGCAAATACCAACCCCCACATCCATGTTCTCCTTCACATCAAGACTTCTTCAAAGAGTTGTTAGTCCCACTGTTTCCACTTCCTTTTCTCCCATCCCCCTACAAGGACCAATTCTTAGTGTCAGTTTCCTCACTAGAATGCAGACTCTATAAAGAGATTTTTGTCTGTTTAGTTTACTACAAATCTGCATTGCCTAGCATAATACCTGGCACATAGTAGGTGCTCAGTAAATTGAACTAATCTATGATTTCTCTCTAGAACCCACTCTGATCAGATTCTTGTGTCCACAGCCCCTTTTGAAATGGCTTCTGTCAACATTTCTGATGACTTCCGTATTGTTAAAATAGTCAGCTCTTAGCTCTCATCTAACTTGATCTCTCAGTGGCATTTAACACCATTGAGCAGTCCCACTTTCTAGAAACTTTCTTCCCAAGAGTCTTCCAGAAGCCCAGATGCTTCAGGATGCCCTTTCATCTCACTATAGGCTCCTTCTCAGTTTCTTTTGTTAGATCTTTTTCCTCTTCCCAACCAATAAATCTTGTTGAGCTCCAAGGTTCCCACTTTTTCCTTTATACTCAGTTCTATGGTTTTCACTGCTATCTGTACCCAGTGGTTTTAAAATTTATATCTCCAGCCTCAACCTTATCCCTTATTTCTAGAATATAGGCTTCATGAGAGCACTTTCTCTTGTTTGAGACCATTCCCAGGGCACAAAAGGATGCTGACACCTAGTTGGCTCTCCAATGTCTGCTGAACAAAGGGCAGAAACCTGAACAGAAGGGCATTTCTCTCAGCCACCCTCCCTTGACAAACCCGAAGTATAGGATAGGTTTTGAGACAGAATGGAATTCTTTCAGGAGTAACCACATTCACTCCTAATGACTGACAATGTTTTGAATAAAAAGATTAACTCCATTTAAAAGAACTTAAAGGGGTACAACTATGTCAGCTGTGCAAAGCAAAATAATTGGAATTGAATTTCAAGGAATGCTATTTTGTAATTTTTTCAAAGGGGGACAATAAATCTTGGTTTGAATGTTGCCTTCATTAATTAGGTTATATATCTAAGACTTTGCCTACCTGATTACACATTCTGTATTTAGAGGGTGTGCTCTGTATTTTAGGGAAGAAAAGCTAGAAGATAAATGAATGCACAGGAACAGCAGGAAGGAGGAATGGAGGGTGGGAAAGACAGCAACCATTGTAAGCTCATTTTGCCAGCAAGCAGCTTGTATGTTACTGGGGCTACCAAGCTCCTCAAAATTTCTGTTAAAAGGGAGCGAATTGGTATTTGTTGAAGGTCTGTTGGTATCAAGACTTTACTATTTTTTCTGCTTAATTTTCATCTGAGCCCTTTGAGATAGATACCATTACCACCTTCATTTTACACGTGAGGAAACTGAGGCTCAGGAAGGGTAAGCTGTTCACTCAGAATGACAGGTATTAAGAATGGGAGCTGAGATTCAAACAGACTTAAGTCTGTCTTAAGCCTCCATCTATGTTCTTTCCTTTAACCTGTATGCCAGAAGCCATTGTCAAGCACTGCTAACAACTGAAAGCAACCAAGTATCATTCATGCACTGCTTTTTATTAACCAGTTCCAATGACTGAAATCCAACACAGCACCTACTGTATGCCAGAGACTATGCTAAGTGCTAGGGATGTAGCAGTGGACAGGACGGATAAAGCCTTTGCCCTTGAGGAACTTACATTTACATGGGGAAGACTGATCAAACAGAAATAAGTAAATGAAGATCATTACTGATTATAGTGATGGACGTAAAGGAAATCTACACAGTAATGAGATAAGTGGTAGTGAGATGGGATGAGGGGTGCGCTACTTTAAACTGAGTGGTCAGGAGAGACCTCTTCTGGGAGTGGTGACTGCTGAGCTGAAGCCTGGTGAATGGGGAAGGAGGCAGCCAAATAGAGAGCTTGGGAAGAGCATTCCAGTTGGAAGGAACAGCCAGGGCAAAGGCTCTGAAGTGGGAACGTTTGTCAAGCAATAGAAGGAAACCAGAGTCTGTCGAGGGTAGAGAACAAGGTGAAGAGTGGTGGAGGATGAGGTCAGAGAGGAAGACAGAGGTCGAATTCTATGAGGTAAAGCACTTTGATTTTTTTCTAAGGGCAACTGAGAGCCACTGGGGAATTTTAGATAGGGGAATTACATGATTTGGTTTACATTTTTAAAGCTTTCTCTTACTGGAGAATAGACTGTAGCAGGGGCAGGAGAGGAAGCAGAGAGACGGATTAGGAGGCAATTTCAGAGTCCAAGGAGAGCTTTCTGTCGTTGGGACCAGCACGGTGGCAGTGAAATGTAAAATCATACACTGCCTGGGTTCTCATACAAAGATGCTCTTCATATGCATACATTTGTTCAACAGATGTCTGAGTGCCCACTCTGTGCTTGGGATGGAGGAAGTGGTGGGTAGGTAGCATAAAAGCTCACCTCCTAGGAAAATGAACCTGTATGAGTGATGGAGAATCTGGTACTTGAGGGCTCTGAATCCCCAGAGAAAGAATGGAATGATTCTAGTGGGGATGGAGTTGCAGACTGAGAAAGACGGAAGTTTGGACTTGGCCTGGGCTGTATCGTGAGACAGCTGTCCAGACAGAATCTTGGCCTGAGACACACTCCTAGAGTCAGTCATAGTTTACAAAGCACCGTCACACACGTTCGTTCGTATTACAGAGTCCGGGGGAGGTGCAGGGCCTGGCCAGAGCCTGGGTGACCAGGTGAGAGCCAGGAGCCACACTTGATGCTGGGCTCCTAATACACCCGACGTCCCTCAGGGCTGAGGATTTTCACTGTGGGTGGGTAGTTCCTCCTCAAAGAGGCCCCTCCCCTCCCTGATCGCCCTGGGGGCTATGTTCCAATTGTAGGCCTACCAGGATGGAGGGGCATGCTGAAATGGAGATGCTGAGGACACTGAAGGGGCCCTCCACAGGGGAGGTCAGCGTGCACCTCGTGGCCAGAGACAGCCCAGGTTCCGGTTCTCACCTGCCGGCTACTGCCTTCATCATTCCAGGTGGGCCATGCAAGAGGTCTTGGGAGGAGAGCATCCCCATACCTGCCCAAACTGATGTGGGTCCTGGCGAGATGATACTTTTCACCAGTGTGCACACATGCATGCCAGGATTGCAGGGCCATCCGGCTCACCTACGTCGTGTCTGCCCGTGTATTTGTTCGCAGCCAGCTCGACCACCCTTGGCCTGCCCAGCAGTGCCTTGGATGTGTCCTGCTTTCCGCGGGAACCGATCCGTATGGGCTCCCCGGAGCAAGTGGCTGCCAGCGTACCTATCACGGCCACCGTTCTGCCGCAGTTAAGCGCGGGGCCAGCGGCCAGCTCCAGCGCCAGCACCAGCACAGTGAGGCTCCTAGAGTGGACTGAGGCCGCGGCCCCGCCTTCTGGGAGTGGCGTGCGGGTCAGTGTCTGTGGGGATTGGTGAGACCCAGCAGCTGTGGGGCGGGGCCTGTGGGCCCAGGGGCGGGGCCTGAAGCGGAAGGTGGGGAAGCTAGCCGAGAGGGAGGATTCTAGGGGTGGGGCTTGAAGTGAGGGACTCTGGGGGCGTGGCTTGGAGTGCGGCGCTTCCAGGACATTTGGGGTCTTAGGGGCGTGGCTTGTGGGGGAATGGGTTCTGGGGGCGTGGCTTGGAGTGAGGTGGCGGGAGGGGTACCGTGCTGACTAGGGTGGGTCAAGGGCCAGTACAGGAGTCCCGGTACTCAGACCCTTCCGCGCTCCAGTTCCGGATAAGCGAGTACGCGCCGCCGAACATGGTGGGAGCGGAGCAGCCCCCGAGCCCCGAACTGCGGCAGGAAGGCGTGGCCAAGTGCGAAGATGGCGAGGCCCCGGCGGGAGGTGGCGATGCGGGGCCCCAACAGCCGGGTACGAGCCCCAGGCCCGGAGCTGGGCCACTGCGTGGGTGAGGGGAACCCTGAGCTCCCTGAGGAGCTAAGGCCAGGGGCGTGGCCCGAGGGGGCGTGACCTGGGTTCCTGCAGGTGCACCCACATCCACAGGTTGGTCCTCTGGCGAAGAAGAGGGTGCTGTCCAGTAGTGGATCCCGAGGGGGGCGGGACCAAGGAGGAAGCCAGGCCTGAGGGGGCGTGGGCCCCTAAGTGGGCGGAGCCGGAATGTGGAAGTGATGGGCGGGAGGCCTGAGGCTCCTTTGGCTCCCCCTCCCCCCGCAGCGGACCTCCCCCAGAACCCTCCAGAAGATCCCCCTCAGGACCCACCAGAGGATGATGGCACCTGCCAGTGCCAGGCGTGTGGGCCTCAGCAAGGCGCCGGTCCAGATCCTGGTTCTTCCAATGATGGCTGTCCCCAGCTGTTCCAGGAGCGGTGAGGGTTGGGGGTGAGGGGAATTGCAGCCCTACTTCTCTGTCTTTGGAGCCCTTAGGGCCACACTCTTGCAGGGGGCTTAGGAGAAGGGGTGGGTGGTGCAGGGTGGGTGGTTCTTCCTTCAGGCTGCCCCTCCCTCAGGTCAGTCATAGTGGAGAACTCAGGCCAGAACAACTCCTGCACCAACGCTTCTGAGCTCCTGAAACCAATGAAGAAGAGGAAGCGCAAGGAATATCAGAGCCCATGCGAGGAGGAGTCGGAACCAGAGGCCATGGTAGGAAGAGGGCAGTGGGAAGGGACGGGGAAGGCTAGAGGCTGTACCTCAATCCCCACTGTTCCCTCCATTAACCCAGGTCATGGGACTGGGCCAAAGAACACACATAATGACTCATTCATCATCTTTTGGGGTCCCAGCCTGTGTCAGGTCCTGTACTTGGTTACAGGGAAATGAATAAATCACTCTCCTGTTTTTCTAGAGCTCACATCTCGGTCTAGTGGCAGGGCTAAGTCATATGCACATGAACAAGCACCCAAGTAGATGTGCAGGCAGGTGGAAAGCTTCATCACTAGAACCAAGTCACCAGGCCAGAGGCCAGGGAGCACGGGGCTCTAGTTGCAGAGAATCTGGAAGAGACAGAGCATGAAAGTTCCACTGGGCAGGTAAAATCAGCACAGAGCAGGTATTTATGTCCTCAGTTTCCCCACCTGAGAATAAGGAGAATTGTAGTCAGGCTGTGAAACCAGGGGGTGTGTGCTCAAGTGACTGTGCCCAAGTAGCAGGGGGTTGTCTGCTGGAGCTGTGTTCCTGCTGGTAGCCTAGAAGAAATTCCACTTGTTTGGGGCAGAACACCATGTGGTCCAAGAGCTAGGCAGGGGCCATGCTGACCCATGAGAACAGGAAGCTTGGATCAGGCTTGCCTTTCACAGGAGAAGCAAGAAGAAGAAAAGGATCCAGAGGAACAACCCACCGCTAGCACCCCAGAAAGTGAGGAGTGGAACAGCAGCCAGCCTGGTATGGTGGCCTGTGTATATATATTCGTGTGATGTATGTATACACTTTTGGAGGTGTAAGGCTGGGAGTGTGGGTTACTGTTGTGATAGTGTGTTGTACATACAGACAAGCATGAGTCAGCATGTGTGGATGAGAGAGTGTTTCTGGTTTATGCATTAGTATATGTGTGTTCATAGGGATTATACCGTGTGTTTGTCTATTATCCAGTTGTGAGTAGGTCCTACTGCCAGGCTTAGTATCCGAAGACTTGAGCAGCCTTTAATGGCACCACGTGGTGTTGCTTCCCCTTGATGGTGTGAGCAGGTCCATTCTGGTCATTGGTCCGACCCTGCTATTTGGGCCTCCAGTCTGACTCTTTGGTTCTAAGAAAAATGGAAAAAGGTCATTTGTAGTCAGCTCTGGCCCTGAGGTCTTCTCCATTACCACCTCCACATTCCCATGTGACAACGGCCAACTGGAGCCAAGTAGCATTTATCACACTAATAATCACCTAGACACTTTGTAGCAATGTTTGTCTTCCTCCCTCAAAACTGAATCTATTTTATTAATCACTGTATCCCTGGTAAATATCCCAGAGGCTAGTGTGAAGTAGATTCTCAGTAAGTGTTCAGTAGAGAGAGGAATGGATGAGTTATATGTTGGTGGTTCCTCTCAGAACATGGCTCGGTGGCATGAGTCACTGTCTTTCCTGTCCCAGAGAGAGCCAGAGGGTGAGGTCAGTCCAAGGACATCATTCTGCCTTGATGGCAATGCCAGCCCAAGGAGTCCATTCTGCGTCCAGGGCTCCAAACTCTATAGTGCCTATTCCATATTCTGCCAAACCAGATTTTCACTGCTCTCTCTCACCCAAGGCTATCACATCAGAAGCCAAGTCTTAGCTCTCATTGGTTTATGGCTTCTTAAGTCTTAAACAGAAGAAGGAGTTACTATCTAACTACTATTGGCTCGACTGCTCTATCTTACTTAAGGAAATACATTCATAAACCAGCATTCTTTTAGCTGGGTCCTCTTGACCAGTCCAAAGTTATATTTTGATTTACACATCTCACCATCTCAACTGTGAACATTAATGTGGTATTGATTCTGGATATTTTCCCTCTTCTGCCTTTTTTTTCAAGAGAAGAAATTTTATCAGTAGACAAATTTGCACTTATGACTGAAATCTTTTTCCACTCATTTTTGGGGTCTTTTGGCAGAAGAGTCTGGGGGCAGGGGAGAGGGTGGCAGGGCTGCTTGAATGTCCTGTATATGTGGAGAATCTACGTTTCGTCTACACTCTTTTTGGCATTTGATGGCTACTCTATTGGATTCATGTTCTGCAGACCTGACGCATCTAGTCCTGATGGAATGTTCCGATAGTTTAAGAGTTAGAACCCTGTAACATGTACAAATGCAGGCCTTCTCTCTCATCTATCTCCTTCACCTTTTCAACCGTTCTGTGTGAAGGATCGTCTTCTAACATACCATTGCAAAAGTCTTTACAGCTCATGTAGTCATTAATAGCTGTTTTGATCATTTTAAGAGTTAGTTATATTCTCATGTCAGCTCTCATTCTGCCCACGTCCAGATCTGCAGTGGCATGCTTCAGGATCAACTTGTTATATATAGCCTTTTCAGATTCAGAGCAATGCTACAAGCATCCTGGTGTTCCTTATAGTTTTTTTGCCCACTTTTAATTGCATTATCATCTTACTGTTAATTCTTTATGTATTCTGGCTACAAGTTCTTTGTCAGATGTATATATTACAAATATTTTCTCCCAGTCTGTGACTAGCTTTTCTTTTCCCTTCTGAATGATGTCTTTTGAGAAGCTGATAGTTTTCATTTTGACAATGTCTAATTTATCCATTTTTTAAGCTAGTGCTTTATATGTATTTTTATAAGAAACAGCTTTTTAATAGCTTTATTGAAATGTAATTCACATACCATACAATTCACCCATTCAGTGGTTTTTAGTCTACTCATAGAATTGTATAACCATCACCACAATCAACTTTAAAACATTTTCATCACTCCAAAAAGAAACCCTGTACCCATTAGCCGTCATTTTCCCCAAACCACCAATTCCCATCCAGCCCTTAGCAACCACCAGTCTACTTTCTGTACATATGGATTTGCCTATTCTGGACATCTCATATAAATGGGATCATATAACATGTAGTCCTTTGTGACTGGCTCTTTTCACTTAGCACAGTGTTTTTCAAGGTTTATCTATGATGTAGCATGCATCAGTACTTCATCCCTTTTTATTGCTGGATAATATTCCACACATGTCACACTTTATTTATCAATTGATGAATATACAGGTTGTTTCTACTTTGGGGCTGTTATGAATGATGCTTCTTGCAACATCTGTGTACAAGTTTTATGTGGACATAAGTGTTCATTTCTCTTGAGTATATACCTAGGAGTGAAATTTTTGGGTCATATAGTAACTCTATGCTTAGCCTTTTAAGGAACTGCTAGACTGTTCTGCAAAGTGGCTGTACCATTTTAGATTCCTACCAGTAGTGAGGATTCCAGTTTATCTGCATTCTCACCAACACTTATTCTTATCTGTCTTTTTTTTATTGTGGCCATCCTAGTGGGTATGAAGTGGTATCTTATTGTGGTTTTGATTTGCATTTCCCTGATTGCTAATGATGTTGAGCATCTTTTCATATGCTTATTAACCATTTATATAGTTTCCTTGGAGAAATATTTATTCAGATCCTTGCCATTTTCAAATTAGTTGTAACAAACACATTTTCTATCAAAATACAAGGAGTGCCATGGGGAGTTGGGGAACATGTTGAAAATATGAGTGTGTGATTCAGTACAGGACATTGATCAGTATGCCTCTTACAGCAGTGCCTTCTTAACTGAGGTCCCTAATCTAAATTTCCATTCAAAATTCTGTGAATTGGTCACTTTTTCTAGGGATGGTCCAGGGCTTTTATTAGATTTTTAAGAGTGTCCAGACTCCCTAGAAACTGAAGGCCTGGTAAATAGTAGATCATAGCATTACGGGGCCCAGCCTCTTGTTTGGTGCTCTGAGACATAGATCCCTTGTACTCGTTGCACACAGGTACCAGGCTCTTGATTAAGCATTCAGTCTTAAAATGAATTGAGTATGAATTGGCTAGCTACACTCTGTAAGAGGCAGGTAAATACAGAGATGTATCTGTAACAATTTAAAACAAAAAGACACAACACACAGTGGCACCTTGATGACTGCTTGTCATTGGTTGTTCTTGAACCATGGTGTTCTGTCCTTCTCTTTACACTCTCTGTCTTTCCTATGGACCTTGTAGTGAAAGGTCTGGCTAGGACCATTAATGTGTAAATTATCTCTACTGAAACAACAGAAGCCATGCTGAGGAAGCTTCTAGAGATAAGATGGGAGGGAAATACTGAATTGATTTCTAGGGATCCATCCTTAAGTGAGCAGGTTGGGGTGGGAGAAAGAAGAACCAGTAATGGAAACAGAAGAGGTGGAAGATACAGCCGAGAAAGTGCAGCAAGAAGGAAATACTGAGATAGAACAGGTGGTTGATAGCACAAGGAGATCAAGAGAGTTGAGGAATAAGAAATGGTTATTGGATTGTGTCCCTGGTGACTCAGGAGAGCAATTTCACTAGCGTGTAGAGGTAGGCTTAACACTGGGTGATTAACAAGAGAATTCATCAATGTCACATTGTTCATAATATCCCCTTATCCCCATAAAATCCCCTTTTTGAAGTCTGCAGTGTATATAATGATCTCCCTTTAAAAATTTCTTATTATTATTTGTGCCTTTTCTCTTCTTTTTTTCCAACTTTATTGAGATCTAATTGTCATAAACCATTGTGTAAGTTTAAGGTGCACAACATGTTGATTTGATATGCTTATACATTGCAAAATGATTACCACCATAGTGTTACCTGTATCATGCTACATAATTAGCTTTTTTTTTTTATGGTAAGAATATTTAAGATCTACTCCCTTAGCAACTTTCAAGTACAGAATACAGTATTATTAACTGGAATCACTAGGCTGTACATAGATCCCCAGGACGTATTCACCTTATAACTGGAAGTTTGTACCCTTTGACCAACGTCTCCCCTTTTCCCTTAGCCACTCTCCCTGTTTCTTAATCAGTCTTGTTAGAGCCTTATTAATTTTATTGCCTTTTCTTTTTAATTTCCTTTCTTCAGTTTTCTTTGGACTTATTTAACCTTTCTTTTTCTAACTTCATGAGACAGATTAATTTTTCAGATTTAATTAATTCAGTCTTCTTTCTTTTCTAACATGTTCATTTAAAGCTGTCATTTCCCTCTAAGTACTCCTTTAGCTGCATGTCACAGAGGTTTTTGTTTTTGTTTTTGTTTTTTGAGATGTAATTGACATTAACATTATGTTAGTTTCAGATGTGCAACATAATGATTCAGCATTTGTATATGTTGTGAAATGATCACCACAATAAGTCTGGTTCACATCCATCACTACACATAGGTACAGTTTTTTTTCTTGTGATGAGAACTTTTGAGATCTACTCTCTTAACAACTTTCAAATATACAATACAGTGTTATTAACTATAATCACCATACTGCACATTATATTCCCACACAGTTTTTGATATGTCATATTTCCATGATTGCCCTTTTATTTAACAGATACTAAGTACCTGTTTTGTATCAGATACTGAACCAGATGCTAAGAGTTCCAAGTAGGCAAAAAGCATACTAGCCCTTAAAGAGCTCACAATCTCATTGCAGAGAGAGCTATGTAAACAGGTAGTTATGTTGTAATAGTGTAATTAGTGTTATATTTGAGGTATATAGATACAAAGGACTGTCACAGAACAAACTCCTCCTCATGTAGTTAAGGAAGGCTCCTTGGGGTAGGTGGAATGCGTTCAGTCCATCCATCCATGCATCCATCCATCCATCCCTCCATCCCTCTAGTCATTCATTTATCAAACATTTGATGAGCATCTATTCTCTGTAAAACCTTATGCTAGGTGCCAGAGATATGGCTGGGTCTTGATGAATGACAGAAAGATAAGAGGATGGGACAGGGTTGGGGCAAAATCTTTGAGGCAGGGAGATCAGCATGTGCAAAGGCACAGAAGTACACAGAGGCATGCAGATACTCAGAATTAAAGAGCCAAGGCGGAGCCCAGGTACCTGATATGAGAAATCTGACAAATGGTCAGCTCCTTGGCTTGCTATAGTTTGGGAAGAGTGAGGCAAAAAGAAAAATGATATCTATAGAGATAGAAACGGGCGTTGTAAAGGGATTGGTGATAGTAGTGGTGATTTGGAGAAAGTAAAGAGGTATTCTGCAGGATGATGTGGAATTCCAGTGGCCAGAAACAGCAAGGTAATGCTAAGCTGGTGTTCTGAAGCCTCCTCTGTTCCCCTCCCCTTACTCAGTCTGGATAAGGAGGGTTTCTTGAGGGACGATAGTGGGTGATATTGTCTAAGGGCCAACCCACGTTTCACTCAGGACAGAGAGGAGCAGGAAGAGGGCTGCTCTAGGCTGCTGTGTCGGTGCAGGTCTCTGAGAGAGTTTCCTGCCTCGGTCCATCTGTTGGTGAAGACAGTACTGGCTTTGGCCCAACTGGGTCAGATGGTTGGGATCTTGAGGTTCAGTAGAGTGACTGGGGAATTTAGGCAGCTCCTGGGAGTCACAGAGGTTCCAGCTCAGGAAACAAGGTTCGTCCTGAGTGACAAACCACTCCACACCTGAATGACCTGGAGCAGAAGCCAAGTGACCCAGGGCGAGGCAGAGCTGGAATCCAGGTCAGACTCAGTGGAGACTTAGGAGGGACCAAGTATTTCATGAAGATTTTTACTCACAACAGCTCACCTAAGAGTTCCAAGTAGGCAAAACACGGTACTAGCCCTTAGTCTCCCTAACGACCCTCTGGGGTAGATGGAGTGATTTGCATTTGACAGATGACAAAATTGAAGCATGGAAGTTTCTAGAAGAAGCTGGAGCTATTTAGTCAAGCCGATTTTTGTGAATTTTTTCAGACTTACCTTGGGAGCCTTCCTTACATGGTGCCAGCTCTTCCCATCTTTAAAGGATGTTACTCCTCTGTGCTGGAGGCCAGGACTCCCTCTCAGGCTAAACTGAAGGTCCTCCAGGGGAATTCATCTCCCCCTCCCCAGGCCCTGACCATAGTGTGTGCTTGTGAGTGTGTGTTTGTGTGCACAGCGTGTGTGTGTCGGTGGTGGGATTGTGGACTCAGTCTCTGTGGGCACGCCAAACACACGTACACACACCTATGTCCCTGTGTGTGCCTGTCCGTGTTCAGGGGAAGAAGAATAGGATAAAGGGAGTTTCTCATTTCTGTGTGATCTTCTCTGTTTCTTCCTCTTTCTACATTTCCCTCTGATTTCTCTTTTCCCTCTTCTTTCCCAGTGAGCCTGGGTGACACTATGATTAAGTCCTCTGACTCAACACTTGTCACTCAGCTTTGTCATTAAACAGGGTCCCTTGTGGCTGAGACTGTAACCTCAGTTAGTTGCTGTATGTGCTTTTGCTGACAGTGGCCTGGGGGTAGGGGCGGGTGGGCAGAATTTTGTGCGGCCTCACCTGAGATAACTCTCACCTGGGCCCCCTGGGCCTGGCATCATCATGTCTGCAAGGGACCAGAGGGCAGCCTGTGATCACAGACAAGGTCTGTTTTGGAGGTTCAGGTCGAGGTGGGTCAAGGGAACTTAGGAAAGTGGTACTCGCGGAGCAGCCCGGGGGTCAGCCTGTCCATCTCCTGTCCACAGCCCCCGGGGAGAAGAAGGAAGGCTGGTCATGGGACTCCTACCTTGAGGAGCAGAAGGCCATCACTGCCCCTGTCAGCCTCTTCAAGGACGTGAGTTGGACAGTTTCCACCTGGGAAGAACTTACCTTCCCAGTCCAGGGACTCACCACCAAACTCAGGCCTTCTGGTCTTTTCCATGCCTGATGTCCCTCAGAGGATTGGCATAAGGGAAGCGGGGGAAACTGGTCAGGGGCCCAGAGTAGAAAAGGGCTCACTGTCAGGGGTTTCCAGGGTGGGAAGAAATAGGGAAGTAGGACCCAGGCTCACCCATCCCTGGGCTTGCAAACTTTTGAATTCTGGTGCTTTCTACTCAATTCCATACACTGGTCTTTCCATGACTTGGGTAAGAGGGAGCCCTGAAGTCCGTTCTTTGAGGGATCTGGGAGCTAGTCTATCCTGTTTTAGATCCCTGCATGAAAGCTCCCCAGATAAATTATCCCTTTGATAGTACCAGGCAGGTGGGGCCCAAAGGCAGTTCCTTCACCCCAAGCCCACCGGGCGAGGATAAGGCCTGAGGGAAGCTGGGTCTTCTCCTATCTGTGCGTTGACAGTATCAGGCAGTCACTCATAACAAGAATGGCTTCAGACTGGGCATGAAGTTGGAAGGCATCGACCCTCAGCATCCGTCCATGTACTTCATCCTCACTGTGGCTGAGGTGAGCTGAGGCTTGGATGGAAGGGGCCAGCCGGGGGTGGGGGGGCACAGAGGGCCTGGGCTCAAGTGAGGGAGACACTGCCCTGCCCTCCAAAGCACACAGTGTAATAGGGGATTGAGGTGGAACACACAGAAAGCTAATAAATGGACCCAAAACAGGCGACGTGTTGGGGTGGTGATGTTCCTGAGGAAGAACGTTCCCCAGGGCGGAGATGGTGGCATGAGTCCAGCAAGGTCCTTGTCCTCCTAGGAGCTCACAGCTCTTGTGGAAATCAGCCATATAAACAGTGATGCAGCATCGGGGTGATGACAGTGGGGCGCTGAGCGGGTAGGGGTGGCTTCACAGAGGGAGGGTCTCCTTTGCTGAGTCTTGAGAGATGAGCTGTGAATGAGTAGGGCATTCCAGACATGAGAGGCATTGAGCACAAGCCCCGTGGCACGGAACAGGGCACTATGTTCAAAGATCCACTGTCAGTTCCCCGAGGTCCTAGCCATGAGAAAAGCAGCAGAAGGAAAGGTCCTGAGTGCCCCCCATGTAGGCCTGAGCCTTGATTGGTACCCTCGGGGTTCTGTCCAGGGCTCAGAGGAAGCAGGAGGATGTCACAGGATCTGCCTGTCTTGTGCCCAGAGCTCAGGGCTAATGAGTACATGGACTCATTACTCATTAATGAGTATGAGTAATGAGGGGATTGTGGGGCAGAGTTCAGGATGCAGGGAAACCTGAGTGTGAGGAGGGGTGGGGTGGGGAACCTGCTTGCACCAGCGCCCCTCCGACCACCAGGCTGGGCCAGGAGAGGTGAGGGAAGGGTAGTGGCAAGTCTGCTGGCATCAGCGGCCCTGTGATTCCCCCTTACGGGGCCAGGTGTGTGGCTATCGCCTGCGTCTGCACTTTGATGGGTATTCTGAGTGCCACGACTTCTGGATCAATGCCAACTCTCCTGACATTCATCCCGCTGGCTGGTTCGAGAAGACGGGGCACAAGCTGCAGCCCCCCAAAGGTAAGGCCTAGCCGGGTTGGTCCCAGTGAGGCAGTGAGCCCACAGACCTGTTCCTTCTCCCCTGAGGTGCCCCCTTCCCTGTTCCTGCTGCACAGCCAGCCTCTCTGCATCTCATCCTTCTATGACTTGGCCCCCGGGGCTTCCACTCCACCCTGGCTCTTTGAGCATCCACCCACGTTGTGTCCTGCTTTGGCAGGGGGTCCCTTGGCAGGTTCTTGAGGGTTGTGGGGTCCTCAGGCCTGCCTGATCCTGCTGCTTCAGTGTGGGGTGCCCTCGCCACAGTCCAGCCTCTATCTGCACAGTGCTCTGTTCATCCCCCCGAGGGGCCTAGGTTACAAGGAGGAGGAGTTCAGCTGGAGCCAGTACCTGCGCAGCACAAGAGCTCAGGCTGCCCCCAAGCACCTGTTTGTGAGCCAGAGCCACGTGAGTGCCCCCAGCAAGTGGACATGCCCCTAGGACAGAGTCCCTGCAGCCGCCAGGGAACCTGACTCAGCAGAGAGCGCTCACCCCTCTGGTGCTCTCAGCTGGGCTCCAGTCTTAGACCAGAGGGGAGGGGCCCACTGGGCAGGCCATGGGCCTGAAGGGGAAGCTGGTTTCCCCAGTGCCCTCCCTCCTCCCTACTGCTGAAATCCTCTCCTCCGCGTATCCTCTTGGAGCCTAGGTGCTGGGATATCATTGTTCTTTCTTGCGTGGATCTCTCTGCAGCTCTTGGTGTCAGGTACAAGCCTCTGTTCTGGGAGCAGCTTTTTCCTTCCTTTTGACCAACATTGAAGCTCTCCCATCCGGTCCCAACACTCACTCTCTGTTTAAGGCAGCCAGCCGAAGATACTTTACTCACAGTTAAAGTATCTCCGAATCTCAAGCCAAAGGTCTGAGAGATATAGGGAGCTCCCAGTAAAACTGTCACCATATGAAAAGTCCAGGGTCCTCGTGGGCAGGGGCTGCACCATGATGTTCAGGCAGGGGCAATTACTCCCCGGCCCCAGTCTGGCTCCAGGGACCATGCTTAAAGGTTCCCAGGTGATTGGTAGGGTTCTACCAGCTTATGTGACAGGGGATGCAGATTTTAAACTGTTTAAGTCCTGGCCCCACCATTGACCAGCTCTGTGGTTGTGGGCAAGTCACTTACAAAATGGGGTGATGCACTCCTCTCCCTAGGGTAGTTATAAAGATCAAGGGAAGTGATGGCTTTTGAAGCTTCTACCTGACCCGTGGCAGGTGCCTCCCTGCACTCCCTCCCTGCTCCCTGCCTCACTTCAGCTCCCTTTCTCACTACCCCACTGCTGACCCAACTGCCTCAGCCCAAGTTGGGCCAAGCTTGTCTGGGAAGGGGAGGCTTGTGCCCAGCCTGGCAGACTCTTGGGGTGAGTGCGTAGCCTCCTGCCCTGTCACTCATCTTCTACCACAGGGAGGCTTCCTCCAAGAGTACCTTGGAGGCCAGAAGTTTCTGAGCGGCTCAGGGCTGGGGGTTATGATTCTGCCCTGGAGGGACCCTCTTTCTCAATCTGTTTCTCCTGCCCTCCCTCCGCCCACCCACCAGGCATGACCCCCGGGGAACCTGCTCCTCTTCCTTTGCCAGTGGGTCCTGGGCCAGCCCTAGCTGGCCTGGGCCTGGCCGTGGCAGCCGTGCTTCTTGCCCCCAGAGTCCCCCACCCCTGGGCTTCCAGGTGGGCATGAAGCTGGAGGCTGTGGACCGCATGAACCCATCCCTCATCTGTGTGGCCAGTGTGACCGACGTGGTGGACGGCCGCTTCCTGGTGCACTTTGACAACTGGGACGACACTTATGACTACTGGTAGTGGGAGGGCCCAGACTTGGCCTGAGGGGCGGGGGACAGGGCGTGGAGGGGATGGAAGGCACCATGTGGCTCTGGCCCAGCCCCGACATATTGCTCAAAGGGGTAATTGACTGTCCTGTGGATTTGATCCAGAGCATGAGAAACACAATGGCAATGAATGTTTCACCTAAAAAATACCAAGGTTAAGATAAGCAAACCCCTGTGATCCATGATTTTCCCTGAGATATTAAGGTGATGTTACAGTTTTTAGTTACTGTTGGAATTTTCTGACTCTCTCTCTAGTCATCTGTCTGACCCTCACTCAGAAGTAAAACAAGGGTGGGCCCTACAGACATGATGTCCTAGGACAGCAGGCCCAGGGCCTCAAAGTTTCACCTGGGACAGTGAAGCATTCTTGGGTTTCAGGTGTGATCCCAGCAGCCCCTACATCCACCCGGTGGGCTGGTGCCAGAAGCAAGGAAAGCCCCTCACCCCTCCACAAGGTGACGCTGCAGCCCGAGCCCACACCCTTTCCCGGGCCTGGCCCACACCCCTCTCCCCTGGTCCCTTACCAGCACCTCATTAGCTGGGGCAGGGTGAGGGGACAGATGTGTCCTGGAGCCTTAGCTTATTTGCCTGGGAGTTGAAAACCCTTTGATCTTAGGAGAGTGCAGTCAAACTCTGGCTCTGTTGAGGTTGAAGGGAAGAAGGTTAGCTGACTCCCCTCAGGAAGGGAGCAGGACTCCAGAGCAAAGAAAGTGTGTCCTTCCCACATACCACAGGCGTTCAGATGGGGCCAGGGCTGGAGCGGGAGCGACACAGCCAAGGAGAGGGGTGGGAGCCAGGGTTCCCAGACAGCTCTGTGACTGTGTGGTCATGAGCACCCTTGTGCCTCAGGAGCCCCCTTTGAGGAGCAGGCTGTGGTGATGCAGAGGGATTTCTCTCCACCAGCCTCTGTCCTTCCTGGGCTCCTGGTCCTGCTGGGAGGGGAGAGCTCCCTCAGTTTAGGTGCCTAGACTTTGCTGCCATCCTCTCCTCCAGACTACCCAGACCCTGATAGCTTCTGTTGGGAGAAATATCTGGAAGAAACCGGGGCCTCTGCTGTGCCCACCTGGGCCTTCAAGGTGGTGAGTCAGCTCTTCCTGCCCCCAGAGCCCAGCTCAGGAAGGTGTGGAGCGCTCAGCCAGCCAGGATGGGGCCCTGGGTGCCCACTATGGTTGCGGTTTCCCTGGGCACAGCACCTGGGCTTCCTCCTTGGGGCCTCGGCTCTGCTGAGCTGGGTCTGGGCCTGAAGACTGCTGTCCCCCTGCAGAGACCCCCGCACGGCTTCCTGGTCAACATGAAGCTGGAGGCCGTGGACCGCAGAAACCCAGCTTTAATTCGAGTGGCCAGTGTGGAGGATGTGGAGGACCATCGGATAAAGGTGGCTCTGGGACTGTTGGGCTAGGGGAGTGAACAGGGCAGAACTTCTGTAGACTGGTCAGAGGTCAAGGGCATGGCGTGAACCAGACATGAGGGAGGCTGTGTGTTGTGGGGAAGAGAGTTCTAAACCCAAGGCCGTAGATCTTGGATCTCATTCTGGCCTCTTCTGTGACTTAACCTTTATGAATTTAGAAAAGTCACTTCACTTCTCTGAGCCCATAAAATGGGCCTAATAATGCTTATTCTTCCAAAGATTGATAGGAGATGCCAGTAACTTAATGAATGAAACCCTTGGAAAATGTGGTGGCCGAGACGGATTATTGTGGGGTTGGCCCCTTGGTTCTTCCAATCCAGAATCTTGCTTCTGACAGGCCCCAGGGATGGGGAGAGCCTCCTGGAGCCTGGAGGACCTCCTGGCTGAGCTGGGCTCCACGAGGAACACCTGACTTCCAAGGGCCTTTCCTCCCTAGCTCCATTTGGATGGCTGGAATCATGCCTATGACTTCTGGATCGACGCTGACCACCCCGACATCCACCCCGCGGGCTGGTGCTCCAAGACAGGGCATCCCCTGCAGCCTCCTCTCCGTGTGTACCCCCAGGGCACTCTGACCCATTCCTCCTGCTGTCCGACCCTACCCCCTGAGCTCTGGCACCCCCCCATAACATGCCCACAGTGAGCTCTGGGGTCCCCCATCCTCTCCACCCCAGGGGTCTCTGCTACACTTAGCAGTGCTTCTGGTCTTCACAGTTGCTGGGCTTGGGGTCTGGAGGTGTAAAGGGCCAAGCTCACTTGGGAGCATAAGCTCCGGAGGTGCTGTACGCCTGGGGAGCTCTCTCGGCATCTAGCAGAGCGACTCAGAGGCTGCGCTGTGTTCGCTGAATCAGTGCGGCTCCCTAAATCAAATCCTGGTCCCCTCTGCAGGCTGGGGTTAGAGGTCACCCCCATCTGTTTCACAGGGGGTGTTGATCCTTCTTGTTGTTTTCCAAGTATGAGTAGAGCTTTGAAAAAGCCACCAAAGCCTTGGGGAAGAAACAGGGTAACAGTCAGAATAACATGAATCTGCCTGACGTGATTTCTGATATTGCAGGTTTCCACAAAGTACATGGGAACCAAGCCCTCATTCCCCTCATTCCCCAAAGAGGGGCTGCTATCCACTGACAGGAAATGGTGTCCCCGCCTAGCTCAGGGCCCCTGTGCCTGGGGAACTAGTTCCTAGTGCTGACCTTCCCTGTGGAAACTTCCTTCCCTGCCCTCCACCGCCCCTGCCCCATCCCCACCCCCAGGGTCCAGAGCTGACCTCCTCTTCCTCCCCTTCCAGGACCGAGAGAACCCAGCTCTGCCTCCCCTGGGGGCTGTCCCCTTCTCAGCTATCGGAGCCTGCCGCACACTAGGACCTCCAAGTACAGCTTTCACCACCGGTGAGTGAGGGGTTCCTGCTAAGAGACCCCCAGGCACTGCTCAGAGAGGGCCTATTTTACACCCATGTGTGGCCGACCAGGGCTCACAAGACTGATCTCCGACGCGGCCAGGAGTGGGAAGAGCTATGCAGGAACAAGTAGATTTAGCCCATCTTAAGCCTTCTTCTTCTCCAGGAAGTGCCCCACTCCTGGTTGTGACGGCTCTGGCCACGTCACAGGCAAGTTCACAGCTCACCATTGCCTCTCAGGCTGCCCCCTGGCCGAGAGGAACCAGAGCCGGCTGAAGGCAGAGCTGTTGGACACGGAGGCCTCGGCCCGTAAGAGGAACCTCTCCAGCTTCTCCCTAAGGAAGAAGCCGCGCCATCACGGCCAGTGCGGAGGGCAGGGGTGCAGGGCCTCGTGTCCTCTTGGGCCGGGCCAGGCACAGACTCCCTGCGACGGATCTGGTCCCTCTCTCTCCAGGATCGGACGCCCTTCAAAGTATCAGAAGGTCCCGAAGGAAGATTTCCCAAGTGAGTCCTGGGTCCTCTACTCCCCTGTCCCCACCCCCACCCCCGTTCACAATGAGTGCTTAGTAATTGGTGGGCGGAGTCACCAGGGGTGTTTCAAGAGGGGAAGCTAGAAGGGAGCCTCCTCTTCATTCAAGATGCTTGGGGATACAGAGCAGTGGCGAGAGCACAGGGTGGGGCCTTGAGGGGCCTCAGATTCTGGCCCCTTTTCACCTGTGGCCTTGCTGTGAGTCTGCAGGAAAGGCACAGAGCCTCTCTGGGCTTCTGATTCTGCACTGTGAGGCAGGAGGATGCCCCCACCACCACCCGGCTCTGCTTTTCTCAATTCTGGGCTTCTTGGGAGGGGGGCCATGGCTGTCACTTTCTAGCTGTATTACCTTGAACAAGCCACTTAACATCGCTGAGCCTCAGTTTCCTTATTTGAAAACATGAATAATACCTGCTTTTCAGACGTCAACTACCTGGGAGAATAGTGGCTATGACTACTGTTTATAGAGCACCTACTGTGGGCCTGTTTCAGGTGCTTGACCTCTACCACCCCTGACTCCCACAAGCCATCTAGATGTTTTTGCCCCAAGAGGAGAGGAGTGGGAGGTTGGGAGAGTGAAGTCATTTTGCCCAAGGTCATTTGCCTTGTAAGGGGCCGAGCTGGGCTTCAAACTCCCGTCTGACTTCACCTGTCACTTGCTGCTGGTATAGCAGACAGAAAGCACCTGACCCGAATGTCGGTTCACTTTTCCACCCACTTTGTCTTAGTCAGCTTGGCTGCCATGACCAGGTACCAAAGACTGAGTGGCTTCAACAACAGAAATGTAGTTTCTCACACTGCTGGAGGCTAGAAGTTCAAGATCAAAGTATCGACAGGTTTGCTTTTTCTGAGGCCTCTCTCCTCAGCTTAGACAGCCACTTTCTGGCTTGTGTCTACATGATCTTTGCTCTATGCCTGTGTGCCCCCGGGGTGTTTCCAAAATTCCTTTTCTTGTAAGGATACCAGTCAGATTGGATTAAGGTCCACCCTAATTGCCTCATTTTAACATAATCACCTCTTTAAAGGCCCTATCTCCAACTACAGTCACATTTTTGAGATACTGGAGGATAGGGCTTTGACATATTAGTTTGGGGCGGGGCTGGGGGTGGGACACAACTCAGCCCATAACATGCTCCAAGGGAAGGGACAAAGTGTCCTCACTGCATTACGAATTCATCTCACATCTTCAGCCTGATACACTGCAGGGACACTGGGCATCTTGCCTCAGTCGAGTTGAATGCACATCATTTTAAGGCAAGAAGAGACCTTGAGAAATCACCTGTTCATTGCCTAATTTCTGAGCAGGACCCAGGCTATTCCAATTCCTCAGAAACAGGCTCTGTAACCTGGGCTCTGTATACAGCACAGTGATTAAAAATACAGCCCTCAAGTCAGACTGCCTTTTATGTCCGGTGAGACCTCAGACAGGTGACGCCACCTGTCTGAGCCTCAGCTTCCTCATCTGTAAAATGCTCATAATAACAGTGCCAATCCTAAAAGGCGGTGGGAGGCTTCAATGAGATGGTTCACATGAAGTGTTTAATAACCTGCTGGAATTATTATTTAGTCCTAATAATTGGCCCTGACTCCCTCTTGCTGCTGTCCCATACTGTTTCCTCTTGAGGGAAACAGAAGGCAGTTCCTACAGCCTTGGGCCTGAGTGAGGAGGGTCTTAGCCTGTTTCTGGCCCTCGGAGTGAGGACTTTGGGGATGGGACCTAAGTGGGCACCTCTTCTCTCCACGCCTGGTGTACCTGGTGCGCTTCCATTGCAGGGCCATGTTCTGCCCACCAGAGGGCTCTTGCCTGCTGTGTGCGTTTCCAGAATGATCCTGAGGACACGGGAGGTCTTTCCAGAGACAGGCTGTGGCCCAGAGAGGACCAGGAAGGACTCACTTAAATCCTGAGGCACTTCAGGGACAGAGCACGGGACAAAGCCCAGGTCTCTGAGCTCTGTTCAGGGCTCCCGTTTTACCAACTGGCTCTCGTATAGAGGGGACACTGGTTACTCTGGGTTTTGTTCCAGAGGAGGCTTCTCACACATCCGTGGATGACCCCTCAGTGTGGGTTTACTGGTGAACAGCTCCCAGGGGAGGGCTTCCAGGAGAGGACAGTACTCAGCTGTGTTCACCCTGCTCACAGGGCCATTTGAACCCCATGAGTATCAGCTGTTTGAAAGAACAAGAGGAAACTGCAGAGATTTCCTTACCCAACTAGTTCATTTAAAGATGGGGAAACTGAGGCCCATGTTAAGTGATGTGCCCAAGGTCAAAAAGCAAGTTGGTAAGGAGCTAACCCCATTTCCTGATTCTGAGCCCAGTTTGTGTTTTCTGTTACACTGCATCCTCCCCTCCCACCCTCCATGCTTCCCCTTGCCTTTCCGCAGCACCTAGTCAGCACATGGTTATTAAGTTCCAATAACAGTGTTATAGACAAAGAATGTTTGTGTCCCTGCCCAAATTCATATGTTGAAATCTAATCCCCAATGTCATGGTATTAGGAGGAGGGGACTTTGGGAGGTGACTAGATCATGAGGGTGGAGCCCTCACCAATGAGATTAGTACCCTTATCAGAGACCCCCCACCCCCCGAGAGCTCCCTTGCCACTTCTGCCAAGGAGGACACAGTGGAAGATGGCAGCCTGAGTCAGGAAGTGGGTCTTCACCAGATACCAAATCTGCTGGTACCTTGGTTTTGGCTTCCAACCTCCAGAACTGTGAGGAATAAATTTCTGTTGTTTGATAGCGCCCCACCCCCTGGAAAAAAAAAAAGAGAGAGAGAACAAGAGGAGCTGTTTCTGACCCACAGCTGGATGTTCTGCAGTTAGATAAGACACCAGGGCAGCCTGTGCAAGCTCCCGTCCTGTGCTCCAGGGAAGACAAGGGGCTCAGCTCCCAGACTCCTCACTATGGTACACGGAGCACCAGACACAGGGCTGCAAGAGGGGCACCTGGGTGGGCAGGAGGCCAAACCCATGGCCAGGTAGAGGAAGTGCTAGTGGTGGAACTGTCACAGGAGTTCCAGGCTGTCCTGGGACGGCTGGCTGGGCTGTGCCATGGTTGCAGGCTCCCTGGTTGTCCTGAGGGTGGGGCTCTTCTGGGTGTGGACAGGAGCTTGGCTTTGAGCTGATGAGCAGAGAGGCAGCAGGCAGGCAGTTACAGAACAGTCAGTGGGGCTGGAAACGAGATCCTAGAGGCTCTGAGGCTGATTGTGAGGTGCAGGGGAGTCAAGGCAAAAGACTGAAGCAAGGGGGAGAGACGGAAGGACAGTGTAATGTGCAGGGTGGGCCTGCGGGAAGAGGGTGGTGAAAGGTCACGTTCATGAGAGTCTAGAATTAGCACCAAGTGAACAGGAAAGAGCCAGCTCTCTTGGCCTCTGGGCAGAAGCAGGGCAAGCCCGATGGGAAAGTGGCCACATGGCCCAAGGCCAGTCAAGGCAGGTAAGGTGGGCAGGGGCTACATTTGTCAGAGTCACCAAAAGTAGATGAACTCCAAGCAGACAGGCCCCAGGCCTGGCCAAGGAGGAAGCCAGGTCTCAGGGTCCCTCATCAAATCATGGAGCCGCTTTGAGGCTGGAGGTCAGGGGCCAGGGATTGAAGGACCAGATCAGGAAGCAGAGTGACAAATAATGTGGAGCTGGCGAGTGGGTCAGGGATCATCCTACAGGTGCCAGAGTAGCCCAGGGGCTGGCACGCAGGCAAGGAACCAGACTGGGCTGGGATGCGGAGGTGGGGAAGGAAGGGAACTTGAGGCAAGTGTCAGTGTCTTGGGGGTGCACCTCAGACTGGACAGGCTGATTCTGATTCTCAAACAGAATCCCCCTGACGCTGCAGGAATTGGCTGGGGCCCAAAAGGACTTAGGAAAAGGAGGGCAAACAGAATGGACTTTTGATGTCAGAGCTGAGGTTGCCTGGAGGTTGGAGGCCGTTTTGATGCAGGGTATCTAGACAGCAGTGTTTCCAGGATGCTGCAGCCGCACCAGGAGAGAAGAGCATCCTTGTAGCTCCTAGGGTGATGCAGCCTCAAAGGGATGCGGGTAGGGTCATTATACTCAGTCTATAACGTGAGGAACCTACTTTGCCACAAGGGAGTCAGGAGATCTGCACTGGCCTGTTGGCTCTGCAGGGCTGTCAGAGGAAGCTGTGATCCTGTCCACTCTGCCAGCCAGGCTCCCAGGTGGCCTGGGTATGAGTGGGCTTTGGGGACCAAGTTAGTCCTCTGCCTCGGCCTGCCAGCCTCTGCCTCTGCCTTCCAGCACTGACCACCGACATCATGCACCAGTCCCTCTTCATGTCGGCCCTGTCGGCCCACCCTGACCGATCACTGTCAGTATGCTGGGAGCAGCACTGCAAGCTGCTGCCGGGCGTGGCGGGCATCTCAGCCTCAACAGTCGCCAAGTGGACCATCGATGAGGTGAGGGGCGAGGGCCCCTCCCTCTCCCTCTGCCTCTGCTTTGCCCCACCACACCCTGGCGGGAGGGCTGAGGAAAGGTCCCTGTCAGACAGAGCACACCCTGCTCCTGACACAACCTCTAACCTCCTGCTCATCTCTCCGGTCCACAGTCCCCTCCCCGCTGCCCTGCGGGGTTTGATAGGCCCATCCTGGTGGATGGGGCAGGGGGCATGCTGCTGGTCCAGCTGGAAGTCCAGCAGGAGAGACAGGTTCAGCCCTGGGCCTTGGGAGCAAAGGGCCTCACCTCACATACCCAGCAGCACAGAGTCGCAGGATCCTGTCAGGCTGATAAGAAAAAGCAACAGTGTCACAGCCCAGAAGGCACCAAGGCCTCCTGGGCTCTCCTCTTCCCTACACTCTTGAGCCCTGTCCCCTTGGCAACATGTCTTCTTTGGTTTCCAAGGTCTTCGGCTTCGTTCAGACCCTGACAGGTTGTGAGGACCAAGCACGGCTCTTCAAAGATGAGGTAAGGTACAGAGTGGGGACAGAGGAGGGTCACCGTGACTGAGGCGGCAGGAGGCAGGTGCCCTCCCCAGCACCACCCCCAGCTGGGGAGGGCTCTCATTGGTCCCACCTGATGGGGACCAGTCATAGTGACCCATGTCTTTGAGAAAAATCCGGTACTGACCATGGCCCAGCTTGCAAACGGAACCCTCTGTGTTCAGACCATCCTCAGGAAGTGAAAACAGTCCTGAAACAGGATTCCATTCACTCCTTTGCTCAGACTTTTGTTTTCCAAATTTAGCTTCCCCAGTAACAGCCAGTTAAGGTGTATTTTGAATGGCACAGGTGTTGCCATTTACCGCAAGATCCTAACACACTTAAAATCAAGACCCAAATGCTTACCGAAGATGAGAAGCAGTGAGTTTTAGGGAAAAGAACACTAGCTTTGTAGACATTTGGGTTTGAATCTTAGTTCTGCTGATTAGAATTTAAATTTTGAGTCTGTCTTCTCATCTGTAAAATGGAGATAAAGTGGGTGTAATGATGACTATCTTGCAGGGCCATGTGAGCAATGGAAATGATGAGTGGATCGTGTACCAGAATGTCTAGTGCAACCGTATTACCAGCATATCTATTACTATATAGCAATACGGTACAGTAATACGTAAATCACATCACTGTACCCACATACAGCTAGGGCTCCGCCAGTGGTAGTTCTGACTTCCAGTGTGTAGTTGTCCTTAAAGAAAGAACTTTACCTTGACTCTCCTAATCTGTAGTGTTTGAAACTGGAAGGGACCTTTTGAGTTTGTTTAGATCTTCCTTCCAAAGAGTACGTGCACCTGCTTCACGCAGGGGAGTGTGGCCTCAGCCTCCCACAGACGCCACCTACAGGCCAGGTGCCCAAGAGAAAGACGTCTGCTCCCCCTTCCCTGGAATAGTCTCTTTATCCAGGCCCAGTGCATCCAATGTCTTCGTCAGATCCTTGTGTGCTGGAGCTCCCAAAGGCCTCCCCAAACTGGGTGCTTGCTGTCTGGGTTGGTGATCTTCTTATTGGAAAGGGTGTGTCCAGAGCTGCGCCCCATGTTTCAGATGCCCTCTAACCCACACAGAGCACCCTGGGCTGCTGCTCCCCTAGGTGTTTCTTGCTTTCGTTTTTAAAAAGACTTATTTTTTGAAGAGCAGTTTTAGGTTCACAACAAAACTAAGAAAGCAAGGTACAGAGAGTTCCCATATATACCCCCAGCCCCACTACACAT
Source organism: Camelus dromedarius (assembly GCF_036321535.1). NCBI lineage: Eukaryota > Metazoa > Chordata > Mammalia > Artiodactyla > Camelidae > Camelus > Camelus dromedarius. Next base: position 13,268,208 of record NC_087453.1, on the reverse strand, counting down.
GCACAGCCTCCCCTGCTATCAGCATTTCCCACCAGAGGGGCACCTTTGTTACAACCGACGAACCGACACCTAGATGTTTTTCAATGGAGGTAAAATATTCATGGAGTGAAATGCACGCATCTTAAAAGTACAATTCTGCAAGTTTTGTGAAATGTATACACCCTGAACCCAATATGTCAATCAAGATATAAAACATTTCCGTCATACCAGAGAGTTCTTTCTTGGCCCTTTTTGTCAGTCTCCGCTCTCACAGGCAACCATATAAATTAGTTTTACCTATTCTTGAAACTTCATATACATGGAGTCATACAGCACATACTCTTGTGTCTGTCTTTCTTCAGTGTAATGTTTTTGAGGTTCATCCATGTTACTTTGTACACCAGCAGTTAGTTTCTTTTTACTTCTGAGCAGTGCTGCATTTTATGACTATCCCACAGTTCTCCTGTTAATGGGCATTTGGGTGGTTTTCTTCTCTATATTTGAACTCTGTATGTTTATTAGCAAACCTTTAGTTTGCACTAGCTTTATCATAGCCACATCACGCCAGTTTGGAGTTCCTCAAAGTCCGCAAATACCTTTTATATCAATTATCTATTATATTCCAACCAAATTTTCCAGTGTGTTACCTGTACCACTGGTTTTTTTAATCACTCTAATGTAAAATTTTACACTTATCCCTATTAAATATTATCTTGTTGGTTTCATAGTCTCATTGTTTTAAATCTTGATTCTGTCATCTCTGATATTAATAAGGCTTTCCAGCCTCATACAGCTTGTACTTTTGATAAATAAGCCTTCAGTGTCTTCAAGCAAATCTTCACTGTACATGTTTAATGAGACAGAGCAGAGCCACGTGGCACCCATTAGAGATCTTCCTTTAGGTGACAACAGGTTGTAAATCAATGCTCTTCAAGTGCAATGATTTAGCCAGCTGCACAGCCACCCCAGAATTCGATCCTTTTTTAGGAGAAGGTCTATCTCTCCCGGGAACATCTGCTATGTATCTCGGTACATCTGATCTGTGATACAAAAAAGCAATGGCAAAAGCTGGGAAGGTGTGCTGGTGGACCACCAGCATCAAATAGAATCTCAGGGTGGAGGAGGACCTTTGCAGGGTCTGAGGATTGCCTTCTCCAGGATCTGGTCCACATCATCAATTTCCCCAGGGAGGACCACGCTTGAGGGAGGAGGCTTTCTCTGGCTGAGCTGATGCTTTCAGGGACATGAGTCAGGATACTTTCCAGCTGGGGCATAGATCAGTCATTAGAGGGATGCTTTGTGAATGAGAAACTAGAGCATATCAGAGAGATGGTCTTATGGGCAGTCTGTACAGTCTGGTAGTCATCACTGATGGTGCTAAGGAAAGTGCCTAGTTCCCTCTTCATCACCTTTATTGTAGCTCTTGTGTATTCATTTAATTTATTCAGCAAATAATTATTGGCATCTATTGTGTTCATGGCCCAGCATAACATGATGAGAGCAAACTCCTTAGCCTTTCTGCCTCAGTTTCCTCATCTGTAAAATGGGGGTAATACTGGTACTGCTTCAGAGGGCTGTTGTGAGGATTAAATCAGTTAATATATGAAACGTGTTTAGGAACAGTGCTGAGCACATAAGAAACAGCATAGAAGTGTTTCATTTGCCATGATTCTTAAGGAAGGAGCATAGAAAGGATGCCTCTTCGAAAAAGGGGTCCCAGTACCCAGAGGAGGGGGTTCTTCAAGCTCAATGGTGGGACCAGGAGCTGCATGGACCTCCTGCCCAGAGGCTCTCCAGCCCAGCCAACCCATCCCCAGAGAGGCAGTGCCCTGCGTGCTCACCACCCCACCCCCACCCCATCCCTAGCCCCACCTCCTCCCTCCCTGGCTCTCTTCATCTCATTGCCTCCTCCGTGGCTGCTTTCTCCCCTCCTTTCCCCTACTCCTATACCTCTCCTGTAGAATTAACAATTATCAGCAGTTTCCATATTTGCTTCACCTGTTTTTAGATGAAGTCGTTTTAGGTAAATAATGGCCATCCTGACATTTCATCGGGTACTTCAGCATGCATCTGAAAACAAGTCTTTCTCTCCATAACCACAAACTTGTTATCCCACCAAACAAATTGACAGTAACTCGTTTATATCACCTGAGACCCAGTGTGTATTCAAATTTCCCTGCTTGTGCCCAGAATATCTTTTTCAGTTGGTGTTTTTGAGCCAGGACCCAAACAAGGTCCACATAATTGATTTGGGTTGTGATGTCTCTTAAATATCTTCTATTCTAGAGTGGTTTTTTCCTCCTTTTTTTTTTTCTTTCTCTTTTTTCATGACATTGGAAAAAGTCTTGGAGAATGTGTCCTGGATCCGTCTCATTGCTTCCTCATGGTGTCATTTAACTAGCTTCACTCTCCCCTGTGTTTCCTATAAACTGACGTCAGATGCAGAGGCTTAGTTGGATTCAGATTAAATCTCTGTCTTTCCCTCTTCCTCTCTTCCCCACCTCTTCTCAAGAATAGCTCATAGGTAACATGGTAGAGCTCAGCCTGCATGGTGTTGGAATGCCCACAGTATCTGCCTGTTTACCATAGCAGCACTGAGAGTGAGCAGTGGGTTGGGTGGGGACAGTCACAGCAGGTTTTTTGAAGCCACTGTCAGTGAGGACTCAGAAGACGTTATGCAAATACACACTGAAATCCAGACCAGTCAGCAGAAAGAGGAGTGTGTGTGTGTGTGTGTGTGTGAACGTGGGGAACCAGTGGATATCTTTCTCTCCTTCTCTGTCCCCATTGCTGTCTTCCTTTTTTCCTTTCTCCCTCCCTTGTCCTTTCTCCTTTTCCTTCTTCTCCCCCTCCCTCCTCCTTCCTTTCCCCCATTGGTCCTTGACTCCAATTTTCTTTCTCCCCTCCCCACTCCCCACACATATCCCTGCCCTCCTCCTTCCCTGTGACCCTCTCCACCTTCTCCGCTTTCCACCGCCCTCCCGCAACCCCTCAGATGATTGACGGCGAGGCCTTCCTTTTGCTGACACAGGCTGACATTGTGAAGATCATGAGCGTCAAGCTGGGCCCCGCCTTGAAGATCTATAACGCCATTCTCATGTTCAAAAACGCGGATGACTCCTTAAAGTGACTGGCTCAGGGCTGGCCCTCTCTCTGCAGCTGATGCCTCCTTCCCGCCTTGAGTCCCTCATACCCCATCTATGCCCCACTGCCCTTGGTACCTTACCAGGGGTGGTCCCTCTCTCCGGGTCTGCCTCTGCAGGAGAGCAGAGGAACCCTGGGGAGAATGGAGTCCTAGCCCCCCCCTCAAGTCCTGGAGATCATCTGCCACCAGGCACACCGGTGAGGCTGTGACCGGGCAAGGGGAGCATTACTGACGGAGCAGGTCGGAGGTGCCCCACCTATGGCCGCCCCACATCTCCAGCCAACTTGTTTCATCCCCAAGGGTTGTTCTGTCAGCAGTTAAGAAGTCTAGTAGAACGGGAGTCCTCCAATCTGAGGCCCTTTTCTTCTCGGCATCTCTCTGTGCTTTTCTTGCCTTGTCTCCTTTCCTCCTACCAGGAAGCGACCCTGCCCCATATGTATTTACTCAAAAACACCTCCCTACTTTCTGTCTGCTGGTTTTGCTCCCCTTATTCTGTTGCCTGGTTCTCCAGGCAGTGCCCCCAGCCACAGCCCAGCCAGATCCTACCGGCTCTTCCCCCCTCGTTGGGTGGGTGAGCCCCAGAGACATATCTTCATAGGGTCGATCGGGAAGGTATGTCCGCCTTTCTCCCTTTTGTCCAGAAGTGGAGGATTCGGAGCCAGGATGCCTTCTTTAACATGCCCAGTTCTGGGCCACGTGGCATTTCAGTGTTTCATGCCCAGTCCTGTTTCCAGCAGAGCAGGTGGTTAGAGCCTGTTTAATGTCTGTAGCAGAGGTTAAGTTTCCACGGATGTTCCCCATGCACCCCTCCTGTGTCAAGTGTGGAGAGGAGGCAGCCTGGCCGGCTAGGTAGCCAGCCCCAGGGTACATCAGATAATCTCAGGCCTTTGCCCAGTGGGGCAGCTCTGGCAGGCATGGCGGCCCTCAAAACTGCACGTAGCATCCTTCTCTGCAGCCATGGGGCTCAGCTGAGGTGTTTCCCTGGGGGTCAGGACCCCATGCCTGCCAGGCCTCCTGCCCTGGGAATGTAGCAGTCTGCCTAGCACACCCCTCAACAAAACATCATATTCAATCTGTCCCTTGAATGTCTTGGGGAGTGTTACAAAGACCCCTCGAAGTTGGGAGCTGGGAAGGTGAATTCTTCTGTCCTTGAATTCTCTGTGTCCCTTATGCCTTTCCATCTGCTTTGCACTGCCAGCTGGGTGCCTGTTGGGGCTCTGGGACTTTGACCTTTCTGTCCAAGCAGGGGCCTCGCCTCCAGTGAGCCACTGCCAAACCTGGTGGGGGCAGAGGCCCCAGCAAGAGCTGGCCTCACACACTGAGGCGAGGAGTCACCACCAAGCTCCTGCGGCCCCGGGTGCTGAGATGGGCCTGCAGGATATGCAGCTGGGCCTTCCCCAGGCACCTTCTCTCCAGCGCCTGATGTGTGTGTATGTGTGTGTGTGTGTGCACGCGCGCACTCAGGGCAGGCGCTCTCAGGAGTGTTTGTCGGTGCAGACGTGAGGCTCGGCGTGGGGAAAATGTCAAGGGCTATTCTTGTTCAAACAGGAAGCTTTACGTTTCCTGCAGAAGTGGGAAACCCAAAGTTCTATTAAGTTCCTGCCCCAGCCCAGGAGGGGACCCTCTCTCGAAGAGGCCGGGGCAGCCACTCAGCCCCCAGCTGAACTGCCGCAGGGCTTCAGACGGTCCTTAGAGGCAACGCTGTCCTGGGAGGGCTGGCCAGGCCCTGCCTCGCGGGGGTTGGGTTTACAGAGACTGCACGGCGGGGGTGGGGTGGGGTCCTTTGGCCAAGAGTAAGGAGGAGCAAGTCTGAGCCTCTCTATCTTGGTTGCTTGGGTGGTGGTGAAACCCAGCAGCTCCGTGGCCTTGGGTGCTTGTCTGTGAAACTGAGGAGGGATGCTCTTTGACTGCGTTGTGGAGAGAAGACGGCAAGTTCGCTCAGCCGTGCTGTGGGGCCTCACCTCTTCTAAGGAGAGCAGCTGGGGTGACTTTGCCACGTGGGTCTGCCCACCGCCGTCCCAATGCTTGTCTATGGAAAAGGCAGGATGGACCAGGGGCCTTGAAGAAAAGAGCCCCCAGGCCTCCGAACTGGGAAGCCTCATCACTTTTTGTATCACTGTCAACTCTCGAAGGAAACCAAATCATAAAAAATGGAGAAAGAACTCTGCCTGCTGACCACCCCACTGCCCCTTCACCCCCATTCCTTCCCAAAGTGAGATCATTGCACCTTGAACTGGGAGCGCAGTGAGGGGAGGGAGTGGGCACCACTGCCCTGTGCCCTCCACCCTGCTCTCCAGCAGCAGGAACTGCCTACACTTTGGCCCCTGGCAAGCTTCTCCCATCCCCTGCCCTGTTCCGCCCAAGGGCAGTAAGAAGCATTCTGTTTAATTTCTGGAGCAGAGAGAATGATCTCAGAGTTCAAAAATGAAGCCTGTTTGCACTTTCATTCATATGCACTTTGGTGGAGTTTTTTGTACTTGCCTCTTGAGTGTGTGTGTGCACACACATGTGCGTGTTCTTTAAGAGAATCTTCTGTTTTAAGATAAAGTGACTCTTGACTCTTGCAGGAGAAAACAAAATGTGGTGTATTTTGTCAGTGTAATGAAACAACATAAATAAACTTGAAGAATTAAATGATTTGCCATCAGAGTCTGTTTCTGTTTGGTGATAAAACATCCAGAAGAACACAGAATGAGTATCAGTGTCATTACTGAAGAGAATAAAGCATGCTCTTTGCTGTTGGAGGTCCTAAAGAATTTGATTTTTTTCTGTTTTAAAGACAAGAAATAGAGGATAAAGATAAATGGGTATATTTGTCAACCTAGAGAAATATAAACAACAGAACCCCCTAAGAACAGCATGAAAGCAGCCTGATCCTTGACAATTTATAAATGGTCAAGGGCAGAAAATTCAGTGAAGCCTCTGGTTTTTAAAATAATCTCAAATTTTCAGGTGGGGAAATGTCACACTGAATAGGTGGAGTTTATTAAGTTTCCCAGAGATGCTGTGAGCAGATGGGAAGGTGGCAGAAATGTTCAATCACATCAGCCCCTTGCTGTTAACATACTTAATTCCTTTGCCCTGCTCTCTTCCAGAATACCAACCATAGTGCTGTTCAGGAGCCCATCTTCTCTACACCTGACGAAGAACTTACCTGAGTGAGCAGTTTGGTGCCATGGTTGACTAATGGTCTCTGGCTTCAGGGTAAACCCTTAGGGCTGCCCCTGGAGTTTTGGGGTAGGGGGTAGGGAATTAGCTTTGACTTCCCTTTTCAGTGCTCCTCAAACCTCCTCCTACCCTATTACCTTCCCTGTTGTCTCAATAGTTGGCCTCACCATCTATGTCACAGAGCAAATGGAAGTCATAAGAATGAACACCCCTCCTTCCTGCCACCTCACCTGACAGTCTCCCCTACCTACATCCATCCTTCCTTCTTCGCCACCTATCACAGTGAAAGAATTGATCCTTCCACTTGTCGGAAGCTAATCCTCTACTGGCCATGGCTGCTATAAAAGGAAAAGAGACATTGAGAGACAAGTAAGGACTTTTGGAAATTTAAATTGTGATGGCAGAGATAAAATCATTCAACACAAGAATTGAAAGATAAAGTTGATATTGCCTGGAAAGTAGAATAAAAGAAGAGATTAAAAAGGGGAAGAATAAAAAAAAATTATGGGACTAACTGGAAGTCCAATATACAGCTAATAAGAATCCCAACAAAAGAGAACAGAGAAAACAAATTATATAAAATGAAAACAAACTTTAAAAAAAGAGGAAATTTCAGGCTTGAGGGACAAATCAAAAGTTCCCTCTGAATGCCCAGCACAATGGATGTAAAAGGAACGACACCAACCTACATTATTGTGAGATGTCAGAAAAATAAGAACAAAGAAAAGATCTGAAAGCTTCCAGAGAGGATAAAACAGGTCACATCCAAAGGAACATGAATCACAGTAGCACTGACCTTCTCAATAGCTATGCTGGAAGCAAGAGAAAGGAGGAGTGTCTCTACAATTCCAAAGGAAAGTTATCTCTACCCTAGAATTCGTACCCAGCCACACTGTCAATCAAATATGAAGGCAGAACATTTTTGAACATACAAGGTTTCAAACTTTTACCTTCTGTGCTCCTTTCCTCAGGAAGCCACTGGAGGATGTGTTCCATCAACATGAGAGAGTAAATCAAAAAAGCAAGATCCCAGGAATGCGAGGCTATGTCTTTTCAACATAAGAAAATCAATCTGTATCATATGCCACATTACTAGAATGAAGGGGGAAAACATGATCATTTCGATTGACGTAGAAAAGGCAGTTGACAAAACCCCAACATCTTTTCACCATAAAGACATTCAGAAAACTAGGAATAGAAAGGAACTTCCTCCACATGACAAAGGGCATCTACCAAAAAAATCCTCAGCTAATGTACTCAACAGTAAATGACTGAAAGCTTTCCCCCTAAGATCAGAAACAAGACAAGGAAGCCCACTCTCACAACTGCTATTCAGTATTGTACCAGTAGCTCTAGCCAGGGCAATTTCATAAGAAAAATAGAGTCCAAACTGGAAAGGAAGAAGTAAAACTACCTCTATTCATAGATGACAGATAACAACACATACAAAGAATCTGCAAGAAAGCAGCTAGGGCTAATAAACAAAGTAGCAGGGCATAAAATCAACAGGCAAAAATTATTTGTATTTCTACATACCTATGACAAACAATCCAAAAAGGAGATTAAGAAAGCAGTTCCATTTACACTGGCATCTAAAAGAATAAAATGCCCAGGAATGAATTTAAATAAGGAGGTGAAAGATTTACATACTGAAAAGTACAAAACATTGCTGAAAGAAATGAAAGAAGACCTAAATAAATGGAAAGGCAATATTCATGGGTAGGAAGACAATATTGTTAAGATGTCAACACTGCCCAAAGTGATCTATAGATTCAGTGCAAATCCTATCAAAATTCCAATGGCCTTTTTTGCAGGAATGTAAAAGCTGGTTCTCATATTCGTATGGAATTGTAAAGAAGGCCCCAAAGCCAAACAGTCTTGAAAAAGAACAAAGTTGGAGGACTCAGACTTCCGGATTTCAAAACTTAGTGCAAAAATAATGTAATCAAAATGTATGGTACTGGCGTAAGAACAGACAGAAAGACCACTTGGCTATAACTGAGAGTCCACAAACAAAACCAAACATCTATGGCCAGTTGATTTTTCATAAGTGCCAAGTCCATTCAGTGGGGAAAGAATAGTCTCTTCAACAAATGGCACTGAGACAACTGGATTTCCACGTGTTAAAAAAAGTCAAGTTGGATGCCTACCTTACCCTATATAAAAAATGAACTCAAAATGGATCAATGACCCAAATATAAGAGCCAAAACCATAAATTCCTTAGAAGAAAGCATAGAGGTAAATCTTTATGACTTGCAATTGACAACAGATTCTAGATGTGACACCAAAAGCACAAGCAACAGAAGGAAAAAGTAGGCAAGTAGAACTTCATCAAAACTAAACGCTTTTGTACATTGAAGGACATTCTCAAGAAAGTGAAAAGACAACTGACAGAATGGGAGAAAATATGTGCAGAGTGTATATATCTGACAAGGCTTTAACACCCAGAATATATATAGTGAACTCCTAAAACTAAACAACAGAAAGACAAGCAACCCAAATAAAAAATGAGCAGAGGTGGGGGAGGGTATAGCTCAGTGGTAGAGTACGTGCCTAGCATGCACGAGGTGCTAGGTTCAATCCCCAGTACCTTCATTAAAAATAAATAAACTTAGTTACTCTCCCCCCAAAAATGGGCACAGGATTTGACTAGACATTTCTCCAAAGAAGATATACAAATGGCTAAAAACACACAAAAAGATATTCAACATCATTAGTCATTAGAAAAATGCAAATCAAAACCACAATGAGATTAAAAAACCCAACACCACAATGAGATACCGTATTACACCCACTAGGATGGCTATGATAAAAAAAAAAGGAAAATAATCATTGTTGGCAACGATGTGGGGGAACTGCTGGTTGGAACATAAAATGGTTCAGCCACCGTGAAACGTTTGGCTATTTGAGGAAAACTTTAATTCCTCAAAAAGCTAAACATAGAATTACCATATTATCCAACAATTTCACTCCTAAGTATATACCTAAAAGTTTTGAAAACAGATGTTTATATACCAGTGTTCACTGAAGCATTATTCACAGTAGCCGAAAGGTAGAAACAACCAAAGTGTCTGTCCATCAATAGATGAATGGGTAGACAAAATTTGGACTGTCCTTACGACGGAATATTATTCAACCAGAAAACAGAATAAACAAAATGGATGAACCTTGAACGCATTATGCTAAGTGGGATAAGCCAGGCACAAAAGGAAAATATTACATGATTCCACTTATAGGAAATATCCAGAACAGGCAAATTCATAGAGACAGAAAATAGAGTAGAGGTTACCAGGGGCTGGGGTGAAGGAGGAATTGGGAGTTATTGCTTAATGGCTAAAGAATTCCTCTTTGGGGTGATGAAAAAGTTTTGGAAATAGATGATGATGATGGTTGCACAACATTATGAATGTACTTAATGACACTGAATAATGGTTAAATAACCTTAATAAATGGTTAAAATGGCAAATTTTGAGTTATATAGATTTAACCGCAATTTAAAAAATTTTTTAAAAGAGGAAAACATAGGATCCAGGAAACAGGACATCTTACAAGGAGAGGGACAAAAGGAATGTCCAGAGTAATGGGAAAGGAAGGGCCAGGTTGACAACTGAGCGACTATCTAGGTGAGAAGAGGATGAGAAACAAACAAACAAACTGAAACTGATATATTATTGTATTAGGAGAATGGTTTCAGCTCTATCAGAGAGTAAGAGAGAATTACATGTGTGTGTGTACACATAGATATATGTTCAGTATTTCAAACCATTAAATGAGGCAGTTTTTCATTAACTTTAGGAAAAGCGGAAGCGTGTGTTTGGATGGGCAAGATCTAAATACTGTAGGAAGGAAGTCATCTGAAAATTTCTAAAAATGAAAGACAAACGAATAGCAGTATGATCATACTATTTAGACACGTGGAGGTAAATACCAAAGGAAGCAGCTAAAGCACATAGTCCAGCTCGATTTTTAAAATAGTGTACATTTATCACTTTCTAAAAATCTTCCCTTTCTAAAAGAAAACTGGGGGGCTCATCTCTGGCCTATGTATGAACTCTGTTGGCCAAGGGTCCTGCACCCAGCCCATGGGGGTAACAGGTTTTTCAGTGCTGCCCCGATACCTGTTATTCCCTCTGCCCATGGGTGAATCTGCAGGTGGGAGAAGGTGTGTGCAGGTATGGGGAGTGGTGGGATGTGGGTGCGGAGGCAGGGGTGGTGCAGATAAAGTACAGAAAAGTGAGCTGAGAAATGGCAAGGTGGAGGGAACATTCACGGAGGTGGGTTCTCATTGGTTTAGGCTCTTGTTTCCCGTTCTCATCCCTGAGAATATATATATATATAATATATATATATATATATATTTTTTTTTAATGGAGGTACTGGGGATTGAACCACCACTGAGCTATACCCACCACAAACCCACACCCCCTGCACCCCCCATCCCCACGCCCCTATCGGCTCACCCCACCCTCCCTCCAACCCCTGCCAAGAACATATCTTTGACCTTCCTACCCAAACAACAGAAACCAGTAGGCTGAGAGAGAAGACACAGGAAGGGTGGGAGGGGAGAGAAGAAGTAAGAGGAAGACGGGGAGGAGATGCTTGACTGCAGTGGCCTCAGGGCAGGAGTGGCCTTGACTATTTTCTGCAGTATCTTTGAGGGGAAAGGGCAAGTTTAAGCACTGCTGATAGCCATGTCAGTTGGGACAGCTTATTTCAGTAATTTTGTAGAGAGGTCAAAATTAACCCAGCACTCCCATTTACAGGAGTTTATCAGAAGGAAACATGAGCACAAGGCCACAGGGAATGAACACAAAGATGTTCTCTGCAGCCGTGTTAGAATTATCGTGGAACTGGTAATAGGTTAAATGTCCATCCACAAAGGAACAGTGAACAGGGAATAAGAATGGGGCAATTTATCCCACGGGGTACATACAATGTGATGCAAGTGTTTTTAACAAGTTGAATCTCTAGGTGTTGACACGGAAAACCGTGTGTGAGAAAAAAAAAGTGAGTTGCTAAACAATATGTAGAGTGGAGGAAGAAATGTCTGAGATACGGAGATTAGGGTGTAGACAAAAGTCTGGAAGGAGAGTCACTGTTTAGGTAACAGCAGTTACCTCTGGAAATGAGATTGAAGATGGGCTGGAGGAGACGCTTTCACTTTTATTTCCCTTTCTTCCCTGTGTTGGAATTCTTCCATACAGTTTGTGCAATACCAATATGTGGGCTTTTTTTTTTTTTTTTTTTTCCTTTGGCTTTGGGAGCGTAGGGGAGAAGGAATGTAGAGGAGGAGGAGCTTGGTGGAACCAGAGCAGCTCAGCTGGGGAAAGGGTCAGGACGGGGGCTCTGCCCTGATTTGCTTGGTGCGCTGGGGCCAGCCAACGCCCCTCTCTGGGTGGGAGCCAGACACCTGCTGCTGAGTGTGCTGCTGGAGGCGGAGAGTGGGGCAGGCTGGGCTCCTCCAAAGCACATTAGAGCAGCAGGTTTCTAAGGCACTAGAATGACTGGGAAGTTGTTGACATCTTACTGGAAAGGCCACAAAGAAAGAAGCGCAGTAGTCAGACTTTGAGTTGCCTGCTAAGAAGGGAGGCACTGGGCAGAGCTTTTCTCACCTGTCCAGCAGGCCAGGCCCTGAGTTAGGACCCTCGGTCTGGGCACTTCAGATCAAGTAGGAGAAAGCTTGGAGTGAGCTGAGCCCTGGTTCCTGAGCCTCAGTTCTCTGAAGGGCAGAGTGGGGCATGGGTCTCCTCTCAGGTCAGTGCCCAGGCAGTGCCAGAGCAGGGGAGCTCTGGGCCCAACCTGTGGCTCAACACAAGAGAATGCTAGATGTGTCAGGCTGGCTCCAGAGGGAGTGCACTGCCCCTCCCCAGATGTGTCCACGAATGGACTAATCACAGAGGCTGGTGGTCCCCATCTGGGAGAGTTTTGCAAGACAAGCCCTTTTCATGGTTGGTTCTCCCTGCTCTAGGAGATAGGGAAAGTGAGTCTGCTGATGGAGTCAGGAAAGGGTCTGTGGGAGAGTCAGCATTTGAGCTGGACTTGGAGAAGGGGGCTGGGTCAGGGGAGAAGATTTCAGAGAATGAAATGTGACAGTGTTGCAAGGGACTTCAGGGACCCTCCCTGTAAGGCAGAACACACACCATCATCACCGATTCACATGAGGCTCAGGGAGCTGGAGTCACTTGCCCAAGGTCACACAACTTAAGTTGTGCTGTCGCTTTTAAAAAAGGGTCCCCAGGGCAGGGCCCTGTGGAGGAGCCAGTGGGTGCAGACAGCATTGTGATTCAGGTCCAGCGGTTAATTAGTAACTGGAAGGTCCTGCAGCCAGTTCCCAGCCAGCAGCACTGGAAGGTTGAACTGTAGCTGGTTCGGGCGCCTGAGCGAGTGGGTGACAGGTCGCTCCTGACTTGGAAGGTTGTCCAGCAAGTCAGGATTGGGCTTCAGGGCAGAGGGACCATGCAGAGAAACAAGAAGGCAGAGCTGTGCACGGGGCTGCTCCCCAGGACCTGAGCTGTGACCCAGAGCTTTCAGGTGAGAGGCTGAGCCGTGAGCAGGACACCTGCCTTCCAGCCTGGTGATCTGCCAAATTTAGGAATTAGTTACCCAGCTAATTTCCTTCCTAACTACCCTATTGACTTCCTTCCCTCCCCAACACCCTCCTTCCTAATTCCTCCCTTTCTTTTTGATTCTTAACTCTCCCCTCCCTCCCTTCTTCCTGTTTTCCCTCCTTCCCTCTCAACTAACTTTCCACCTTCTCAGCTGCCTAGTTTTCTTCCTTCCTAACTAACCCATTTAATCCTCACTTCCTTCCCACTAACTTCCTTCCTTCTTTTTCTAAATTCCTAACTTCCTGCTGAAATTCTAGGCCATGGGCTCTGGAGTCAGACTGCCTGGTTCAAATCCCAGTCATATCATTTACTACCTGGATGCCGCGATCAAGTCACTTCACCTCTCTGTGCCTCAGTCTCATCCTCCTTAAAACAGGAATGAAGCGTTCCTCACCCATGGCACTGTGGGAACAAAATAAGATCAGTTGGCACTTGGTACGCACTGTCATTGGTGGGCACTGGGCAGGCAGGCGTGTGTGAATGAATTACAGTAGGGTGAAGACAGGTGTGATAACAGAAGTGGGCACAAGGAAGGGAGCTAGGGTTCATGGGGTTGGGGGTGGTCTGGGGAGGCTTCTGGGGAAGACAAGTGAGGACAGGTGCCAAGGGTTAGCTGAGCAGATCAGATTGGGCAGGGGGTTGTTCCAGGAAGAGGGCACTGTGTGATCCCCATTCCCACCGCATTCAGCAGATCCATGTAGTGATGGGGGAAGAGGGATCCAAATCTAGGCTGGGGCAAGTTTGGGGGAGGATTGGGGGAGGGCTGACGGAGGAGCTAGGACCACCCCCTGGGAGTGGTCTGAATTCTTGTTGGGAGAAAGTACTGATGTTCAGTCTCTGGCCAAAAAATCAGAGAGCAGTGGTGCAAGAAAGAAAGATGCCTTAGGAGCTGAGAGTTGCTCAGGTGTGGGAGTCACAGTCAAGGCGATGGGAGAATGTGGTAGTTGGCAATGAACACGTCCAAGTTCCCACCAGGACTTAGTACCGAAGTATTAAGTGAACAGCAACACTTTGAGAATTTTTATGCAATGGTACAAAGATAAAAAATAACCTAACCCACTATCACCTTGGATTGTAGCCCTCCAGGCTTTTTTTGGTGGCTATGTGTATTCACATCTTTATTTTCTTTACAAAGATGGTATTCTTGGTCACCTATCATTTTGAAACCTGCTTTTTTTGCTTGACATTGTATCACATATATGTTCCCATTTCAATTTATGTAGGCTTGTAAATGGTTTTTTAGTTAATTTTCCATTTTATATATGTAATATAATTTATCTTATATGAATCAATTCATTCTTTGATTCAGAAATCAAATAGGTACTGAACACCAACCATATTCCAAGCTTTAATCTAGGTGCTGGAGATTGAACACTGAACCAGAAAAGTCTTTGCCCTTGCAGAGTTGATGTTCCAGTTGGAGGCAGAAAATGAACAATGAAAAGAGTTCCATGATAAAGTACCAGAGAGTGATAAGTGTTACAAAAGTAAAACATAAAGCAGAAAATGTGGATGGGGAACAGGTGGGAGTGGCCAACCATCCTGGTTTGCCCAGGACTGTACTGGTTTAAGCACTGAAAATCTCATATCCCAGGAAACCCTTACGTCCAGGACAAACTGGGACCATCAGTCATACGTAATCAGAAAAGACCTCTCTGAGAGGTGACATCTGAGCAGAGACCTCTGTGATGATAGCAGAAGCCAGCCCTGCAGCAGACGTCCAGGGGAAGAGTCTTCTAAGCAGAGGGAAAGGAAGTAAAAGAGGCGGGAAGCCAGAGTGCACTCTGTGTGTTCAAGGCGCAGCAAGAAAGCCACAGGGGCTGCAGTGTAGTAAGACCCAGAGCCCAGAGACCAAGGTAGAGATGGAGTCAGGAGCCAGGGCATGTGGAATCTTTTAGACCGTGGTAAAGACTGGATTTTAATCCTAAGTGTGATGGGAAGCGACTGGAGTTTTTTGGCAACAAAGTCACATGATCTGACTTACATTTTAAAAGAATCATTCTGGTTTTTGGTGAAGGAAGAGTATAGAGGGTAAAGGGAATAGGGCCACAGTAGGGAAGCTATTGCAATAATCCATGCACATGATGATGGTGGCTCGGGCGGGGTGGTTGGAGCAGTGGTTTCTGGATATATTTTGAAGGTTGAGTCTAATGGAGATTTCACGGTCAAGTGGGAGTGGGGTGAGGGTGCAAAGTTTCTGGCATAAATTCCAAGTTGCTGGCTTGGACTTTTCAGTAGGTGGTAGTGCCACTGGCATGTTGGAATGCTAGCCTCTTTGGAATGGCTTCAAGAGAGAAAAGGAGAAGGAGTGGGGACTGAGTCCGGACAACTCTCTCAGAGAGTTTACCTGAAAAGGGGAACAGAGAAATGGGACAGTATCTCAAGAGGGATGTAAGGTCCAGAGAGGAGCTGTTAGAGTCGGCGGGTATTCTGAAGTGCCCTACAGTGGGACCTGGAGATTATTTTTATTATCACCATTGTTTTCCGGTTCTAAGTAGTGCTGCCAAATGAAGGTCACATCAGGGTCTTGTCATTGAAAAGAGATGCCCTTGTTCTGGGCATTTGTTTTGTCAACATGATATCATACTCATCTGTGTATTGGTTCAACAATTCTATTTCCTTGAAAGGTTGGAAGGCTCTGATACTGTTCACTTGGGTTTTCCTTGTATGACACCCTCACTTTCAAGTCGACAGAGAACATCTGAGGCCACTGGTCTCAGGTCCCTCTCTGACCAACCCACTCCGACCCTAACTGCACAGGTCCCCCCGCTGTGGTGAATTACAGAAGTCTGGGTGTGGTATGTGGTAGCCACACAGAAAGTTCCAGAAGGGCAGAGGCTGTGTCAGGCCCTGTCAACTCCTTCATTCCCTAGAATACTCCTCATTACCTCCAGGAGAGAGGAAGGGAACCTGTGAGTACTTCATTATCCCACCAGGCAGCAAGGTTATGAGCCAGGGTGCTGGCTGGGACGCTGCTTCCTGGCTCTTCCATAGCCAACCAGCCCTGCCCCGGAGACAGTGGTACAGCCCTGGAGGGCCAGCAGGGAAAGGCCCAAAGGGCCAAGTGTTCAGCAAAGACCAAAGCCAGGGGGACTGAGCCAGACACCTGGCCTCTGAAACACCTGCAGTTTCTTGGGAGGCAAACTCCTCTCAGCTGCCATGATTGAGGTCTCTGGAACCTCATCTTCAGCCCTAGATGGTCTGTACCAGGCCTCGGTAGGCCCTGGGGAATGTATCTTCTCACAGGCCGGAGCCCTACACACACACACACACACACACACACACACACACACACACACACACACACACACACATACACACACAGATATACTGACATACACCAATATGAACACACACACACAATGACTACTGTCATACACATATTCATAGACCTCACACTCATACACACAACACATTAACATACAGAGGTAACACACTGACGTGTCCACACACTACACAGAGGCTCACTGAAGCACATCTCTACACACACACATGCAGAGTGAGAACACACAGTCATAGATGCACAGAAACACCTACAAAATTATACAAACGTAGTCACACTGAGGCACAAATACCTTGACATCCAGAGAGACACTGATACAGCAGACAGACAGACACACTGAAGCGCATCTCTGCGTGAACCACCTGCACACACACCCCTGCCCCCTCACGCGCACGCATTCTAACGAGCCCCCCGTGTCTCCAGGGCTCTCCTGCAGCTGTGCTCACCCCCTTCCACCCACACGCCCAGGGGGAGGCGATGTCCCCGAGGGAACAGAGGTCTTCGGTCCCATCTTAAGCCCTGCTGGCTCCCGCGTGACACAGCAGTCCCCTCGCTGCTGCCGGGAGTCGCAGGCTGGGTGCTGGGGCCGGGCCGGCGCCAGGCACAGACACTTCGGCCCTTGTTGGGAGAACAGAGAGAGACTCTCTTGTCCGCTGCCCATCCTCCGGCTCCAACTGCTGCTTCTCCCGGCGGCCTCTCCTCAGGCTGTGCAGGTACGAGGGGCCAGGGAGGTCAGAGCCAGGCCAGGAGAGGGTGTGGGTTCTCTGCGGGAGCGCGGACCATGGGGTGCTGGCTGAAGCCAGGCTGCAGTGCCTGTTTGGGAAATTCTGCGGCTCACTCTCTCAGGGCTCAGCAGGGCTGGGCCCACGGAGCAGCCTGGGCAGGGCGATCCCCTCACTTGCCCCGCGGTCACTTTCTCAGCTCCCAGGAAGGCTGTGGGGTGGTCGCTCCAGGACCTCCCTTGTAAGGGTGAGTGGTCTGTGCTGCTGTGAGCAGGTGAAGGCTGTGGTCTTAGGATGCACAGTACCCAGCAGCCCCGAGAACAGTTCAGTTCTCAGATGAGATCTTGATTTTTGGCCTTGACCTTCCAAGCAGGAGTGGGGTTGTGGGTCCCTGGGCATCCTGAGCCAGGGCTCAGATACACCAGCCTCCTCCACCCTGCAGGCTGAGGGCAGGGAAGGTATATGCTCCTGGTCACACTCTCCACTGTTTCATCTCAAATAGACATAGACCAGTGGGTCTGTCCATGGCTCTGGCCCAAGGTCCCCAGGGCAGCTGCCCTTCCAGGGCATTTTAGACGGAAGTCCTTGTGGCAGAGAGGTAAGAGCCAACACAGAGCCCAGCCTTGGGCTGTCAGCAGGAATCCAGGGTTGCAACATGCCCATTTGGGGGCCTGCCCCTCACAAGCTGTGGGACCCTAGGCAAGCCCCGTTCTAGGCCTCAGGTTTCCCACTTGAGAAATGGGGGGACAGGTTCAGACTTCATGCTCTGCAAGGGTCCTTCCAGCCCTAGCCATCCCAGACATTCCAAGCTGCCTTGGCCATTCCCAACCCTTGAAAAGACTCAGCCTGGAAGGGGCCACCCCTGATCATCCTTCTTCTGTCCCTCTTGAGATGTTTGGAGAGGCTGGGTCCAGGGAATATACTTTGCTGGCCTCGGGTGGGAGATGCTTGGACTATGGAAGGTGCCTGGGGTTGGGGAGGGGTGGAGAGGACAGCGGTGTTTAAAACCCTAGACAAGTGACAGTAATTCTCAACAATAGCTCTCCCATCCCACTCTTCCTTGTGCCCCCAGAACCCACCTGATCACTGTTACAGGATGGACTCTAGCCCAGCTGGGACCCCCAGTCCGCAGGTGAGTGGGTCTTGGTTCCCCCGCCCACCACTAGGAGGCTCACCTCCCAAGGCTGAGGAAATCCATGGAAGCCCCAGTCAGTTGGGCGGGAAGCCCAGGACTGGGGAGCCAACAGGGGTCACTGGGAGCTCATAGAACTGGGCCATTTGTAGGGCAAAGAGAGAAGAGATTTGGGCAGAGGAATCATGAAGTAAATGGGGTGGGAAAACCATGGGGTTGGCCCTGAGGACACCTGGGTTCCGATGCTGCTGGGGCTGCCTGTCAGTCCTTGGTCAGCTCTTCTCTGGGCCTCAGTTTCCTCACCCTCACAATTGGTACCACAGCCAGCAGCCTCCCAGGGCTGCTGTGAGAAGCAGGTGAAATGGTGGATCAGTGGGTGGGTTGGTGGATGGGTGGAAGAAAGGCAGGCAGGCAGGCTAGTAGAGATGTTGGAGAAGGAGCAGGGCTTGGACCAGGGGAAAGGGTAGGGGCCGAGGAGTAAGGAACTGTTGATCTTAATCACTTCTTTCTTTAAATGTCTTTAGCCCCCAAGGGCCAATGGGAATATCAACCTGGGGCCTTCTGCCAACCCAAAGTGAGTTCTGGTCTCTCAAATAACTTTCCTCCTTGGCTCCCCTCACACCTGACACCCCTTGCCTGGGGAATATAATCCAAGTTCTCTGATCTAACGTCAAGAACCTCTGCCACCTGGACCCAGGACCGGCTCCCATTCTTTATCTCCCACAAATTCCCCAGCCTCTGCCCATGCTGAGCCCCATGGCTGGGATATCCCCCCAGAATCTGCATTATTAGCAGCCCCTCACCCTCCAGGCCCTTCTCAGTCTTTGGAGGCCAGATTCCTTGCCTTCTATACAGTTGTGCCTGGTTTTCTCCCTTCCTTGCCTGTTGCTTACTTGATTATGAGAGCTCCAGACACAGGATCCAGTTTTATAAGCCCCGTCTTGGCTGGGAGAACATGGCATTCTCCAGGGGCAAGGGGGCTTAGCTCTTAGAAAGCTTCCTGCCTTTTCCAGCTTCAAAATTAAAAAGGAGCTGTGATTTCCAGCTTCAAAATTAAGAAGAAACTCAGATATCAGTTTCCCCAGGCTTGCAAATGCTGACCCTTGTTCCTCCCTCTTCCCCCAGTGCCCGGCCCACCGACTTCGATTTCCTCAAAATCATTGGCAAAGGAAACTACGGGAAGGTAAGTGATCAGTGAGTGTGGGAGGCCTGGGTCTCTCCTTCTTTGGTCTCCTCCACCCTCTGCTGTCTCTTGACTTGCAGAGAGGGAGCTTACAACCTGCAGAATCATGGTTGCAGGGCCAGGGCTGGAGGCCTGAACTGCTGTGGAGAAATCAAAGCTCAGGGGAGTGGTCACCTGTGGGCTCTGTGTTTGTCCTTCTGCTCAGGTCCTACTGGCCAAGCGCAAGTCTGACGGGACGTTCTATGCAGTGAAGGTGCTGCAGAAAAAATCCATCTTAAAGAAGAAAGAGGTACCAGAGCTCAGGGACAGGCATCTCCTCTCCTGCTTCTCAACCCCCAGTCAGATGGCCTCCCTTCCGAAAATGGGTCCCAACTCTGGGTGCAGAGGTGGTCCAGCCAGAGGCGGAGGGCTGGATGGATCCCAGAATGCTGACCCTTCTCCAGGAAGGCAGGCTAACTGCCTTCCAGTTCTCACCCTCTGTGCTCCCCTAAAGAGTCAGGGCTCCGTGGTGGACAAGTCCTCCACCCTGTCGAGGTTCCTGCTTCTTCATCTGTGCAATGTTGGGGTCACACTTTAGACTCTCCAAAGCCCCTACAAGCCACAGCCCTCCTGGAGTTCTAGATGCTTCTGCTGACTTGGGTCTCTTTAATGCCAGCTCCATAAGGAGGTCATAGCAGGCCCTAAGACTCAGGAGAAGGAATTAATGTTAACAAGGCATCATGGGGCAGGTCTTTCTGAAAGAGGTAGCCTTGAAGATAGGAATTTGAAGGTCTGAAAGGCAGGTATCCAGGCAGGGAAACAGCAGCAAAGGCCTGAATGTGAATAATGCATAGCTTTTTTTCTCTCAGAGATTTATCCTTGGGACTCGTTTGTGAAGTAATCATTTATAATTTTCTTATCACCCTGGGGTGGGGGCCAGGGATTTGGATCCAGGGCCAGAGCTGCACCCATGTGGACTGGCAGGGGAGGAGGTGGACCATGCAGAGTCCTGAATACTAGGCAAGGCGCCTCAGCTTGGCTCTGAGGGCAATGAGGAGCCACAGTGAGTGTTTGAGCAGGGGCATGAGAAGGTCCCAGGCCAGGCAAGTCCCACTGGTGAGGCCCTGTGGGCTGTGCCAGGGTGAGAGGGGCTGCGGTGGGCTGTGACACGGCCCCCCGTCTGTGTGACTCCACAGCAAAGCCACATCATGGCGGAGCGCAGCGTGCTCCTGAAGAACGTGCGGCACCCCTTCCTCGTGGGCCTGCGCTACTCCTTCCAGACGCCCGAGAAGCTCTACTTTGTGCTCGACTATGTCAACGGGGGAGAGGTGGGTGGGCCCACAGAGTCTCTGACTGGCCCTCACTGGGAGCCACCTGTCCCACATGCCCACTGTGTACCAGGTTCTAGAACCATCTCCTCTCATCCCTGTAACAGACCCATTTGCAGCTGAAGAAACCGAGGCTTAGAGCAAGAAAGTCACTTGCTCAAGGCCCCCCAGCCTGTACCTTTGAAGGCAGGTCTGTCTAACTCCCAGCCATTATCATTTCCTGACTTCCTCACACAAAGCAGCCCAGAATCCCTTCAGTGGACCTGGGAAAGGTCAATGTTAAAGGAGCTCCGTGGTCAGTATTTCCAGGGCCACTGCATGGGAGTGATCAGTCCCTGCAGAAAAGATCTGAGGCCACCTGTTGACCCAGAAGCTCAGCCAGGATAAGCTGGACTCCCTCCTTTGTCTCTTTGGGCAAGATGACAAAATGTAGTGGGGCACTTCTCAGTGACCCAGATTTAATCAGTGGGACCTCATGCTGTTTGCCCTGATGCTAAGAGGGGAGTTTTTGTCCTATATGCTTAAATTCCTTGGTAGAAGTGAAAGGCTTTCTTTGCCAGCAAAATAGACCAAAGCAATTGGCCCAAGGGCAGAACTAACCTGGGCTCAATTCAACCATCATAATCATTTTATTACTTGGGTTGGAGGAAGAGCACATCTTTGACCCATCTGGATTCAAATCACAGCTCTGCCAGTTACAGCTCCATGACCTTGGGCAAGTCACCTGACTGCTCTGACTCTCACAGTTTCCTTTTCTATGAAACTGGCCTCATATTTAATACCTGGAGGGTAGTCAGGAGGATTAAAGGAGGTAAGAGACATGAAAGGGTCTGTCTGGAGCCTGGGACACAGTAGGTGCTCCATCCCTGCGTATTCAGCTGTCCTGCTGACACTGCCAGCTCTGTGGGGGTGGGGGCTGGCTGCCCTTCCTTGTATGTGTACATTGCATCTTAGAGAGGGGGTGATTTGGCCAGCCGCCCCCACCCCGCACTCGAGGAGCTCCCCTAGAACCCTCTCACACGCCTCCTCCCCCTCCAGCTCTTCTTCCACCTGCAGCGGGAGCACCGGTTCCTGGAGCCCCGGGCTCGGTTCTACGCCGCTGAGGTGGCCAGCGCCATTGGCTACCTGCATTCTCTCAACATCATTTACAGGTGAGGCCTGCCAGTGGCTCAGAGCCAGGCCTGGCCCTTCTGCCTCAATAGCCAGGGGGTGTATGGACCCCTAAATCCTGATAATATTCCAGGGAACTTGGTCCTTTGTCTGAGGAGGAGGCGCCCACCAGTGGGTGGGCGCCTCCTCCTTTGCAGGATTGAATGCCCGTCTTCCTTGGGCTCTCCCTGTACATCTCCGTGAGCCTCCATGAACAGTCCTTCTGCAGGACCCCAGGTCCCCAGCTCTCCTCACTTGGTGGCTGAGACATCACAACACCCTTTTCTCTCATTTTCTGCAGGGACCTGAAACCAGAGAACATTCTCTTGGACTGCCAGGTTGGTGTGTGTGTGTGTGCACATAGCTGCGCATGTGTGCTGTGTGCCTACGAGTGTGTGTTCATGCATTGTACATGCACCATATGCGTAGGGACGCATCCAAGTATGTGTGCACATGCATGCCCATGCCTGTGTGCATGCATGTAAATGTGCACCATGTGTACATGTGACCGTGTGTACCTGCCCACCCATGTTCATGTGTGTGTGTGCAAGGTCTGTGGAGGGGGGCAGGGGTGGAGCCAGGTGGACGCTTGAGGATTTTGTAGTCCTTCCATGTCTTAGACTGGATTCCCTGGAAACGGATGCTGAGATGGAGCACTGGGTGCAGAATGTTATTGGGGTGAAGAGACCCAACTTTAAGGGGGTGAGGAGGCAGGATTGGACAGAAGCAGAAGCTCACCTGCATTGTGGTTGCAAGTGAGGCCGTGGCTGATCTCACAGGGGTGGAGTGGACCTGAGCTAGGATGGCTGTTTAGAACTGTTCCAAACTGAGGCATGGAGGCTGGGCATTTGTGCCCCTGCATTGACCAGTCATTGGATGGGGACTGCCCCTTGAGAGGAGCATGACCTTGGATGAGGGCAGTGGCCCAGCATGGAAGGATGGGCACGATGGCTGGTAAGAAGGGACCTGGGCAGAGCCCGTGGTGTCCACCCACTCCACGACCACCACCAGCCACCCTCTCGCCCCACTGTCACAAGGAATGGCTGCTTTCTGGTTCTCAGCCCTCCGTTAAGGGGGCTGCTTCCACCAGGCCCCTCCAGTGAGGACATTCTGGAACTGCTGCTGTTTAGGGTGTGGATCTGAGCCTGTGACGAGCTGGGGGCAGACAGTGGAACATCCTCCTCTCCCCGCCTGGCCCCCTGTGCTGCTCTAGGCATCCAGGCTAGAAGCACTGAGTCTCTGAGTGGAGCCTCCAGCCTGTGCCTGTGCCTGGGGCATCAGACCCCACAGCCACTGCCCCGGATGTGGCATCTGGGCTTTGGGGATAGACCCAGCCATACTTTTGGCTCAGGCAACCTTCCCACCCCTGCCCTCCCTCCTCTACAGGGACACGTGGTGCTGACAGATTTTGGCCTCTGCAAGGAAGGTGTAGAGCCCGAGGAGACCACGTCCACGTTTTGTGGCACCCCTGAGGTAAGCGAAAGCTCCTAGGACGGGTGAGACCACAGCTGCTGATTAGAGCCACCAGGTTGCACTGGAGGGGCTCACTCCTCCCACCCAAGCACATCCCCTGAGCTGGCTGGGTGCTTAGCCTTGGTTTCCTCATCTATGTCATGGGGGCACCAGCTCGAGGGGCTGCTGGGACCCAGCTGGTGAAGCTCTGCAGCAATGCTGTCTAGCAGAAACAGAAAGAGAAATGCAAACCATTTATGCAATTTAAAAATCTCCAGCAACCACATTTAAAAAGTAAAAAGAAAGATGAAATCAGTTTTTATAATCTGTTTTATTTAGCCCAGTATAGACAAAATATTATCATGTCAACATATAATAAATGTAAAATTGTTGAAATATTTTACCCTTTTTATCACTAACTAAATCTTTGAAGTCCAGTGTGCATTTTACACTTACAGTCCATGTCAGCTCAGATCAGTCACGTTTCAAATGTTCAGTAGCCACACATGACTAGTGCCTACTGTATTGGACAGCACTGTCCTACAGGGTGAAGTCCATGTGCCACAGGAGGGCCTGGCCTGACAGTTAAGTTCAAGGTTTGCAAGCATAAAAACACTGATCTATCTACCTCTTTCTTCCCGACACCAAGAGCCTGGAGGGTTAAAATTTGTGGGTCTCAGCAGTAATTCACATGTGTCTCTGTCCTGCAGGCCTCCCTGTAGCTTTGGGGTTTAAAACTTTTCCTTAAACTCCTCCCAATGTTGAAACCTGGCCCTTAGCCCTTGGACCCAAAGGGGTTCCTAGCCCCTTGGACAGGTGTCTGGGTAGGGGGTGGGGGCGCTGAGGCTATAGGGCAGGCAGGTCCTTCCAACCTGGCATGAGACAGGATGTTAGCTGCTATTTTTCTCCATATGCTTGAGAATCTGGGTTTCAGATTCAGCTGAGCCTCCTCAGTTTGGTTTTAGAGGAGCCAATGGACAGATGACCTCTGTAGGCAGCAGCCACTGTCTGTGTTTGTGTATTGGAGGGTGCCCGCTGGACACAGCTGGCCTCGCAAAGCCTGCCAGCCTAGCCATCCCTTCCTTGGATACTGCCAGGGGCGAGGAACAGGAGACATGTGGCCCTAACTCATCATCTCTTCCATGACTCAGCCACTGCTGGGGAGCACAGATGAGAATAACCACAGTTGCTCCCATTGTTCACAGGCCAACACATATATTAGCCCCTGTCCTGAACACACCCTGTAGGGGGGCGATTCTGCGACCTCATTATGTGGATGAGGAAACCAAGGTTCTGGGAGGTTCAATGACCTGCTTGTGACCACACCCCCAGTAGGGCTCAGGTCTGTGTAACTCCCTGCCTCTCTCCACACCCACACAGTCTCTCACAGTGGCTTTGTCTGTTGCTGAGACCCCTTTTCTCACTGGCAGAAACACCAGGTTAAGGGGTCACCAAGCCCTTGAGTTTGGCAGGAAGCACAGCTCTGGCCCACGTTCTCTCCTTGTGCGAGGCACAGACACATGGCATGTATTCGGCTGTCAGTAGGAACTCCAGTGTTGCTCCCTATTTCCTGACTCCTCTCCATCCCTCCGTTACTAAGATTTCTAGTGCAAGTACCTGCCACATTGATTTACGCTTTATCGTTAGTCTTCCCACTGCACTGTGAGTATTCCCGGGGCTTTCCTAGCCTCAAGACACTGATTGGATGCTTTTGAGCAAATTAGATGAGGGCACCGGCTCTGGACAGACTAATTAGAAAAAGTTTCCCCTTGAAACACATGTGAGATGCTAGATACAGCCCTATACTAGGGTTCTGGCTTGCTGAATTGATCACAGCCAGGCTTGCATCCCTCTTTACCCCTTTGACTGGTACTTCTGTGTGGTGTACAACATACACAACTGTACAGGGAAGTTGTGTGATCTCCTCTATGTCCCTAGCACATTGGCAAAGGGCCCTGCACAAAGCAAGCCTATGGCAAATGGATGCTGATTGGATATATGCACAGCCAAGTAAATATCACAGCAGGATCAACCCCTGGTGATTTTTTTCCTCCAAGCGCCTTGTTCACCAATGGGGAGAGGCCGAATGTCTTTCGTATAAGTGTGTTTCCCCTTAACAGTACTTGGCTCCAGAAGTGCTTCGGAAAGAGCCTTATGATCGGGCAGTGGACTGGTGGTGCTTGGGGGCGGTTCTCTACGAGATGCTGCATGGCCTGGTGAGTGGGGACACAGCTGTCTGCAAGGGACTTCTGACTCAAGGAGAGATGGGGATGGATCTCTCTCTTGTGTGGCTCGCTCATGCTCCTCAAGGAACTGAATGAGCCATCTCTTCTCTAAGCTAAAAAAGATGCTGCCGGTGGGGAGAGAAATAGCTCAGTGGTTAGCATGCACTAGGTCCTCGGTTCAATTCCCAGTACCTCCATTAAAAAGAATAAATAAAAATTTAAAAGATGATGCCAAAGTGAACACAAGGATTAGACGTATTTTTTCAATAATGTTCAGCACTTCGTAATATACTGTCTCACACGTTACTCCTTTGGTGCCTCAAAACAGCCTTTGGAGGCTGGCACTGCAGAAAATGGAGTTGTTCTTATTTTACCGAGAGGGAAACTGAGGCCCAGAAAGGTCACAGTGCTGGGAGGTTGTGAAACCAGCTCCTGGACGCAGTCCTTGGCTGCCTGCTTAGGTGGAGACTTGTGTAGACTTGCTCAAGCCTAGACTTTACTCTGGGGGCTCTTTGCTGCACAGCTGGGTGGATATGAAGGAAGAGGCTCTGTGGAGTCGGGAGAAGGAAGAGCCAGCAAAGGAGGTGGGGGAGATCATCAGGAGAGAGCAGTGGGCTCAGGATACGGTTTGGGGCCTGGCTTTCTTTTCTTCTCTCTTCATCTCTCTGAGCCTCTTCTCATCTGAAAAGTGACAACCTGTCTCAAAAGATGTGTGTGAGACTGGGATGAAAGATGACACAAACAGTGTTAACTTTGCAAAGTGCAAAACTGGTGCATAAGCTGGATTAAGAGAGGTGGGAGAGAGGAGGCACCTGGGGGGTCCATACGCCTCACACTGGTGGGGAGAGACTTGGCCTTCTCAGCAGGCTCGCCACCATGCTGGAAGCACAGGGATCTCTGTCTCCCTCCAGTCTGCCACGTGACACAAGACAAGGCAACCTGCCATTGCACCAGACACAGGTCTGGCTGAATCTTTCCAGCTACTCAGTGTTGCTCCAAGTGTCCCTGAGAACTGTGCCCGCTGTAGCAGGGATGACCCTCCCATCTCTCTCCCTCTCTCACCAGCCGCCCTTCTACAGCCAAGACCTGTCCCAGATGTACGAGAACATTCTGCACCAGCCGCTGCAGATCCCTGGGGGCCGGACGGTGGCCGCCTGTGACCTCCTGCAAGCCCTTCTCCACAAGGACCAGAGGCAGCGGCTGGGCTCTAAGACAGACTTTGTAGGTGACCTGCCAACAGAGCACTGGCCCCTCGTGGGGCTCTCTGAAACTAGGAACTGCTAATTCACTCATTTGGAGATTCACAGCTGCTGCTGCTTATTTACTTCCTTCAGTCGAATGCTTTTATTCAGTCAGTATTTATTTATTGAACACCTACTATGTGCCAGACATTGAGCTAAGTGCTGGGGATTCAGTAGACTGGGTCTCTGGCCCTATTAAGTCTATGGGGGAGGTACAGGGAGGCAGACAAATAAACACATACAACTATTACAGAGTGTGACAGGATAAGAGGCCAGATGAGAAATTCAGGCAAGGCTTTACTGGGACTTACATTGCAGCACCAGGGGGTAAAAACAAGTAACAGGTGCCCTTGCTCGCTCCTGAGGTGGGGAGTGTGAACTGGTTCCTTAAATGGGGTGAGTGGAGGGGCGGACCAGTGGGTCGGGCAGGAGGGGTGGCTGGGGTGGTCTGCCCACCTCCTTGGTGGTGCTGTGTGCAGGGATCATGTGCAGTCCTCTGCTTTTGTTCCCTGTGCCTCAGAAATGGCAGTTGGTTTTTGGCCTTTTTGTATCTTATTGTTCATAATTTGTCCCAACTGTGCATAGGTAAAGTTATTTTTAGTCCCTTATAATGTCTTTGTATTCTGTTACTTGAGGAAATATTTATCTAGTGCAAGCATTCCAGTAAATGGTCTCAGGTCTCAGAAAGTCATGAACAATGAGTGGAGATAGACAATAATGGGAGGAAGTCACACTGGCATGGTCAGGGAGGTCCTCTGTGAGGAGGTGACAATTAAGATGACATTTGAAGGATGTGAAGGAGCCACCCACAGAGAAAGCAGGGAGGAGGCATCCCAGAAACAGGGGCACAGCATATGCAAAAGTTCTGCAGTAGGAACAAGGTGGACAGGGGTCGTTCATCAGGTAATTAATTAGGGTACGTTGAGCAGGGGAGTCACAAGACCCAATCTAAGTTTTAAGAAATTCCTCTGGCTTCTGTGCAGAGAGTGAACTAGACTTGCTTTTCACAAGCATCTGAGCCCTTCCTCCTTGCCAGTTGCCCAGGGTTGGGCATCTGAATAGAGGGATGGATAATTCACAGTCTGTTCTCTTAGCAAGTCCATGGCATTTTTAAAATTAAAGCAAAACCTTAACAATAAAAACACATTCTTTACTAAAGAATTCTTTACTATAAATCCAAAAGAGCATTTGGATTTATAAAAAGACCACAGAAATTTGTTTTACTCCTGGAATTTTGTTCTTTCTTCTAGTGTAGTGGTTGATATGCATGGACCATGAGACAGACTTACTGGGTTCAGATTCCTCCTCCATTAGTTACTAGCTGCAGGACCCTGGGCAAATTGCTTAACTTCTCTCAGTTTCCCCATCTGTAATAAGAGCACTCAGTTCATAGCTCTTATGATCTAGTATATTCAACCACTTAGGCCAGTGTCTGACACATACTAAAGGCTTTTTATGTGTTTGTACAAACTGCCCCACATGCCAGAGACTGTGAAGTGTAACAACATTTAGGGCACTTGCCTACGCATCCCTGCACAGTTTAAAGATCAGGGCTTTCATGAAGATTGGCCCCCTCCTTCCCATTTGCATTTTAAAAATATGTATTGTTTTAAAAATAAGGTATACATTCCCATAGATCAAAATTCAAAGGATATTCAGAAGAAGTCCCTCCAGCCACTCAGTTTTGTTTTGTTTTAATTTGGAGGCAACCAGTGTTAGTTTCTTGGATAGTCTTCTGGAAATAGTTTGGATCTGACTTTTTAACAACCCCCCAGGGGGTTCTGATATAAGGGCCAGAGAAATCAGTCTTCAAGAAACACAGATAGAGGGAAGGGTCTGCTGGATCAGGAGGAAATTGGTGCCAACATTGGCTTGAATTAGGAAAGATGTGGTGAATCATGCCTAGGGCTGAATCCTAAATTCTGGATCTCTGGGAACCTGCAGCTTTTCTTGGGGCTTTATTTCCCAAATCTTCCTTTGTGAATTGATTTGGTCTATTTCTCTGATTAGATTTCTGGAAGAGTCAGGATGCGCTGATGCAAAGTGTGGGGGAAGAGGGTCCCCAAGGTCCCCGGGGACCCCCAAGAGCAAGTTCTGCAGTCTTATTCACTGACATACCTCCACAGCCTAGTATGCTGCTGGCACAGAGCAGGTGCTCAGTAAATAGCAGTGGAATAAACAAATGCTATAGGGGAGAAAGTTTGGGTTCTAGATAATGGCGAAGGGGAGAGGTCTGACTGCAGATGAGACTTTGTTCCAGGAAACCAGCCAGAATGGCAAGTTACTTTCCCAGTAAAGATGTTAGGGCTTGATGGTCAGTTGCCAGGAGAGTTGGGAGCTCCAAGGCACGTCAGGATGGGATGGGAGCGCCTATGGAGAGGGTGACTTCTCATCTGCACCTTCTTCCTGCAGCTTGAGATAAAGAGCCATGTATTCTTCAGCCCCATAAACTGGGATGACTTGTACCACAAGAGGCTGACTCCACCCTTCAACCCAAATGTGGTAAGAGGTCATCACATTCTAGATTCTCGGTTCCCAGGGCTGGTGGAAACTTGGAGGGTATCTGGGCCAGCTCTCTTTTCACAGATGGGAGAACCGAGGGTCCAAGAGGCTCAGTGATTTGTCCAAGGCCACCCCTAAATTAGAGGCAGCATGGATCTAGAACCCGGAAGTCCTGACTGCCAGTTCAGCTCTGTGTGGGCAGCCAGGTTGCCGCTCCTTGACACTAGCACCGATAACCCTCGTTACTGAGCCCTTTAGTTTTCAAAGTGCACTATGTCATGTGACACACCCAGACAGAGCCAAGCCCTGCTAAGATTTGTTTTCTATGTTTAGCTTTCTTCCTGATAATAAAAATGACACGTATTTATTGTAAAAGGTGTGTAAAACAGAGGTTTAAATTATCAAGGAGAAAAAGCTTATTATCTCACCCCAGAGAAAGCACCGCTGGCAAGTTTCCTTCAAGTCTTTTTCTACATGTTTTTATATAGCTCGTCATTTATATATCTCACCCTCCCCCCAAGAACCCTAAACTTTTTGCTAAAAACTATGCCATTATTCCCCTAAGTCGTACAAGACTTTGTAAGTATGATTTAAAGTGGCTGCATAGTATTTCAATCCTATTTAGATAGCATAATTTATTCAGCCATGCTCCTAATGGTGAACTTTTTAGGTTATTACCATTTTTTTATTATAATGGACTGATGAACATCTTTAAGTGTACATCTTCGTCCAAAGTAGTTCTGATTATTTTCCTTAAGATGGATTCCAGATGTGGAATTACCAAGTCAAAGAATGTGAACGTGTATTTTTTTATTAAGGTATAGTTGACTTATTAGTTTCAGGTGTACAACATAGTAATTTGATATTTTTTATAGATTATATGCCAGTTACTATAAAATATTGACTATATTCCCATATATAATGTGCTGTACATTACATCCTTGCAACTTATTTATTTTATACCTAGTAGGTTGTAACTCTTAATCCCCACCTATTTTGCCCTTCCCTCCCACCCTCTCCCCTCTGGTACCTCTCATGTTTTCTGTATCTGTTGTGCATGTATTTTTAGGTTCTTGACTCACACTGCCTTCACTGCGTGCTAGGGAGTACAGTTTACTTCCAGCAGTGTCTGGAGTGTTGAAGTGGAGCAGGCAGGGTGCCAGGTAGTGGAAGAATTGATAGGTAGTTATTGGACCTACTGGAATACAATGACTAATGTAAATGCATGAATAAGTGACAGTTAAGTAAGGGTGTCTGGGGGGGGGGCTCGGGGGGGGGGCCCTAACATCCCTCTCAGGGCTTGTGGGCTCCTTTGGCAGCTCTGAGTGTTCCCTTCTCATTATTGGCTTATATTCATAGGCAGGACCTGCTGACTTGAAACACTTTGACCCAGAGTTCACCCAAGAAGCTGTGTCAAAGTCCATTGGCTGCACTCCCGACACTGTGGCCAGCAGCTCTGGGGCCTCAAGTGCCTTCCTGGGATTTTCCTATGCGCCGGAGGATGATGCCATCCTGGATTGCTAGAAGTGAAGCATCGTGAAACCACTGAAGCCAGCTGGTTTCTGTAAGGAATTATCCTCAGCTGCTAGTCACAGAGACCCAAAGTAACAATGGCTTAAATAAGAGCTTTTTTTCCAGCACATAAAAGGAGGATGGTGTTAGGTGGTCCAGGACTGGTACAACAGGTCATCAGATACTCAGAGGCTTTCTGCTCTGCCATCCTTGGCAAGTGGCTTCTACTGTTAGGATTATGATCCTATCACAAGATGGTACTGGTGCTCTAGTCACTGCTGCTGTGTCCTGGGCAGGGAAAATGGAGGAAAGAGCAAAACGGCACCTTCAGAACTTCCCCAGAAGCCACACCCAGTGACTTCTGCTTGCCTCACTAGCCATCCACTCTACCTGTAATGGAGGTTGGGCTATGTGTCTAATTAGCTGGGCACATTACTCCCCCTAATAACACAGGGGTTCTGACACTAAGGGAGAAGGGGAGGCAACAGGCTCCTCTTTACCAGAGGGTCACTTGGTGTTTGGATTTTCATCTCAATGTGTAAAATGAGAGATGCAACAAGCCAATAGGGTACCACCCAACATTCTCTTATTTTCCTATGTCAATGGTGTCTTTCTAGGGTGGTTGGTATTGGACATTTAAGTTTGTCCTCCTGGCATGTGAACCCCTTCAGGTAATCTACTTTATGAGCCATGATGAGAGGGAAAAAGTACCTCCACTTACAGTAGCTGAAAATGCTAGATACTGACTTTCCCAGCCTCCCCTGCAGTTTGGGCCAGGCATGTGGCCCCAGGATGCACCTGTGCCAGATTTTTGACTCAAAGAAGGAATGGTGAGCTCTCTTTCATGTGGTAAGTGTGGTGACAAAACCCACAAAAATGAGTTCCTGGTGTGGAAGTGGCAACAGTGCAAACTGTAGCAATTGGTATATATTGGCAGTATCAGTTTCCCCATCAGATCAGTACTGCAGCAGCATTCCTGGGAAGCCTTCAGTTTCTTTCTCTAGCTTTCCTAATGATTTTGAGCTTCTGATTCTGTTAACATACTCTTTTTTTGCATAACTGGTTAAAGCCAACTTCAGAACACCTGCCTATGCTGAATCAGTTTCTGTACTAAACTCTTTCAAGTCTATTATCAGTTTTCATCCAAACAACTCTAAGGTAGGAACTTTTACTATTCCCTTTACCAATGAAGAAATAGAGGTAGAGAAGTTATTTCTTGCCTGGAGGTCACAGAGCTAATATGGGCCAGAGCTGGGACTTGGAGCCATATAAACTGACTGCAGGGCTCTCATATGTAACCTTTGTGCTAGTCTACCCTTCACTCTGGCTGTCAGGTCTAAGAATGACTCAAAGTCAAAATCTCAAAGGAGAGCCAAGCCAGGAGTTGGCTGGAACAAGCCAGGTGATGGGAAATAGGGTCTTGAAGAGGAGGCATTCGACTAGATGCTTGTGGTCTGGGCCTGGCTTCCCAGCTCATGCTATGCTTCACCTCACATGCCCCTGTATGCTTGGTAGGTACAAGGCCATAGGGAGCCCAGGCCTTGGACAGAGCTGGAGGCTTGTGCGGGCCTGGTGACCAAAGCTTCCCAGCCACATACAGAGACCTCCATATATTCAAGATTAGCCATTTCTGAAAGTAATTCTGACTAGACAGAACGTGAGGATATAACACCTTGGGTCCAGGACATGCTGCACTTGTCGGATGAATCATGCTAACTTACTTCAGTGAAAGTCTCTTTTTCACAAACCTGTGGTTCATGGTCTACTTCAGGGTGGTCTTACTAACTTTTTGGTTTGTGGACAAGAGGGGAACTTTCTGAACATCAGTGTGTGCTGGTGACTTTATTGCCTTTTCCTCTTAACTCAGTCCCATTCTTTGCCTTACATTTTTGTTTACCCAGCCCCCTGCCCCAGAAATTATGGGGGATGAAGCTGGAAGACCATGGAAAACACACCAATGACACTGACACTGACCTACGGGGGATCACAGCTGGGTCAAGAAGAGCTACAGCTACCCTTTGACATGTGCTGAGAATTCTGAAAGAAACACTCTGATTTCATTTCCGTGTTAATGGCATCTGCTAATAGACAATGGTGGAACACGATGAGGGGGAGGCCAAAATCCCAACTTCCCAAAGCAAAAAGCAAGAGTGTGTAATTGTCAGAAATGTGATAGTGCTCTCAAAAGCACACAACCCACTATGGGTTGTGAAACACATAATAGTTCTATCTGTTCCAAGACTGTAAAATCACAAAATTTTCACCAGGCTAGAAAATAAAAATGAAAAAATACAATATTGAATTGATCATGCAAGACCTCCATTTATTGAGCACATTCTGAGCTTCATATGCATTATCTACAATCCTCACAATAAGCAAGCATTTTGAAGTTACTAACCTCACTTCACAGATAAACAGAGATAGTAAGCAACTTGCCCAAGGTCACCTAAACTGGTACAAGGCACAAGTGGGAACTGAACTTGGTGGTAACTGATTCTAAGGCCCTTGCTATTTCTACAACTTCTAACAGTGGAAGAAGTGCTATGGGAAGTAGTTTTTTTGGTCTTCTAGCAAACACTGACTGCAAACTGTACTCATCCAATTTTGCATCAAAAGACAGCATCCCGAAGAAGAGAAATCACAATCATCCTCTTTTCGGCTTTTTAGCTTTGCAGTGACAGTAGCTTTGAAAAGGCAACAAAAGTGGTGTGTGTGTTTTAAGACCCTAGAACGCCAACTATGCTGTACATGCTGCAGACTGTCATAGACATAAGTCAAAAAGTCTCTGCTCTCATTGGTTTGAGGCAGCAGCATTGCACACATGGCCACACTCCCTTGGGGGAGGCACTGAGCGCCCCCTCGAGAAGGTGGCGTGTTTGTGATTACCGGCGTCTGGTTTCTCATTTTCACAGCGACTGCAGGGCAACCGGAACGTGGCGATGGTTCTTTCGCATAAACAGTTCCTTCTGCACGTCACCAGACCCTGCCTTAATGAACCATTCTTCTTTCACTTCTCTACTCAACAGGGACCCCTGTCTGCCCAGCCCCAGCCCTTCACAGCTCCCTTAAAGCAGTTCACATTTTTTACTTTTTGGTTGTATCTGACCAGGTCTAATTCCCCGCCTAGGGATGCTCACAGGGCGGGTCCACCGCCTCATCCCGGGCCTGGCACCGTGGCGCTCAGGGATGCGGGGCTAATCAAACAGAAAGATCTATCTCATGTTCCCATTCTCACCACTAAACCTGCCCGCCCTCTTCCGCGAGGTTCTCCTCGGCCTTCCAGGGCACCGAAACCCTCCCAAGACACGCCTCGAACCGCTCAGTCCTGCATTCCCATTGCTGCGACCCACCAGACAACATCGCAGCCGCAAGGCTCCGCCCTCCTCCGGGCCGCCGCTC
Source organism: Camelus dromedarius (assembly GCF_036321535.1). NCBI lineage: Eukaryota > Metazoa > Chordata > Mammalia > Artiodactyla > Camelidae > Camelus > Camelus dromedarius. The sequence goes on along the minus strand of NC_087453.1, from coordinate 13,234,200 downwards.
TGCGCCTGTGCTCTTGGGATCGCGGCTGGGCCTTCTGCACTCCCCCTCGAAAGCCTTCACTGTTCTCCTCGCTCGAGGTGAAGCGAAGTTTGAGACCTTGGAGCCTCTAACTTTTATAATTATTAAATAAGACTTGATATTAAAGGATAAAATTAAGTGGGTTTATCTCTGGCCTAAAGTTAATCCACGCTCTATTTGGATTTACCCCTCATCCAAAATAATGGTACAGTCCTACATTAGCCCTGCCCCCCCGCCCCCACCCATACTTCCTCCGTGACGCGGTAGGTGAACTTGCGTCATCACGTTGCCCCGGAAGTAGATCCACGCCCCGGTCCACGCCTTCTTAGCGCTCCTCTTGCGGTTGCTAAGCGGCCTTGGATACCTGGCCGCGGGATGCTGGGCGGCGTCAGGTGAAGATGGTGGTCAGTGGGCCTCAGGTAAGACAGACTTCGACTGGGGTGGGCCGACCGGGGCGTTGAGGCGGCCTGGGAGCTGGCGAGGGCCTCGCCTGACTGTCCTCGAGGCCTCTGGCCCTGTCGGGAAAAATCGAGGTCTGCTAGGATAAAGTAAAAGGAGGGCGCAGATATAGGCCCGGATCCCGGACCTCAGACTGCACTCGAATCTGAGTCGCCTCCAGCTGGAAGATTTTTAGTCATCCTGTTGACTGTGTAAAAATCATTAGACAAGAAACCGTAACTTAACATCCTAGTCTCATTCTCTTTTTCTAGGAATCTTGCTATTAGGAATCTGTCCTATGGTAAAAAACTATTAACGGCAGAAGTAGAAATGTGTAAATTTCAGGAGTATCTATGATGGCAAAAAATTGAAAAGTATTTATAAAGGCGGCGATTGAACTTATTATGGCATAACCATGCAACCACTAACCTAATCAGAAGGCAGAGTACATTGTTGTATATACACACTGTGAAGATAAGCATGGGCCTGCATGGAATGGAACATGAACGGACAGAATCATGGGGGTATTTTTTTTAACCTGACAAAATGATTTTAAAGATCAACCTGAAGAAAATACCTGGGACCAACCTGGAAAATTCTAAAAATTAAGAGTAGTAAGAGGGATTAACTCTATCAGCACCACCAAATATTATAACATACATATTATAAAGCTATAGTACTTAAAGTAGTGTAAAACTGAGCTGTGACTTACAGACAGATAGAATATATAGAGTTCATAATAAAATTTAATTTTTAGGGATTTATTGTATAGGCAAGGTGGTATTTTAAATCAGTATTGAAAAGATGGAATGGTTTCAGGTGGCTTCCTAGTAATTAAAAAAATAACAAATTAATTTTAAACAACAAAATAAATTCCAAATGGACTAAAATTTAAATCTTAAAAATTATGACATCATAAAACTACTAGAAGGAAGCATTGTCAGATGTATCTATAATCTTAGCATGGCAAAAACTCTTCTAAATATGTCACGCAATCTAGAAGCCAGAAAGGAAAAGATTTAATACTTTTGACTCTATAAAACTTAAAACATTCTGTATGGCCTGCAAAATTCAAACAAATTAAACCCAAAAAGCTACCAGTAGCTAAGTCTAAAAACAAAAAAACTTATGAAAATACTTGTGTCATGATCAGTTAAGAAAAATATTAAACTCAGTAGAAAATTGAGCAGACTATATGAACAAGAAAATTAGAAGATATACAAGTGGCTAATATACACAGTAAAAGATGGCCATCTCACTAATTTCAAAGTGCAAATTAAAATAATAAAGGGTTTTTCTTATCTATCATATTAACAAAGATGAAAAAATTAAAAATAGATAGGATTGTATGGAAACAGAAATGTATTAGAGTTAGTGGAAGTAAAAATTAGTACAATTTTTTTGGAGGGCAATTCAACAGGTAGGAATCTATTCTACAGACATGCAAAGTACACAAAAATATCGTGTTCAAACATGATGTTTGTAGTACTTTACTAGCAAAAATTTGGGGGGAATAGCAGATATCAATCAGTATATGACTGGTTACATAAATTATGGTACATCTATAAAATGGAATGCTGTGCAGCCGTTTAAAAAGTGGTAGATCCATGTATAGTGACATGGAAAGATGTGAAAGATACAGGTTAGGTGAAAAAACTGTGTTGCAGAATAGTGTATGTGGTCCTATTTCATAAATAAAACTGTAAGTTTAACATATGTATAAAGAAATTTAGAAAACTATACCCCACATTTAACAGTAGTTAGCAGTGAGGAATCAGGTTGGATACATGGTTCCCCACATGGTAGGGTGGTGGCAGGGCAGGGCCATGGAAGTGGGCTGGTGGGAAGGCTAGGGTTTGCCTGGGGTTTCTGCAGCTGTCATTTCACTCTCAGCCTTTGGGAACTGTAGGGAAATTGTAGGTTAATTGCAGCTGTATACCTTTTCTTAATCAATTAGAGGAAGTAGACTATTTTAGGGTTTTCCTTTTGGAATGTTGTTTCCCTTTTTCTGATCCCTTCTTTTTTCTATAAGGTAACCATGGAGAAAGAGCTTCGGAGCACCATTCTTTTCAATGCATACAAAAAGGAATTATTTACCACCAGCAATGGCTATAAATCCATGCAGAAAAGACTTCGGAGTAATTGGAAGATTCAGAGGTGACCATGTGTATTGTTTTCCCTTCTAAGTGATGGTAACAGCCTGCTGGTAACACTGAAAAGTCTTTATTTTCTTACATAAGATAGATTGTTTTGGTGAGTGGAGTTCCGTTTAAAGATCGTTCAGAGATAAATTATTATTAAAACATCTCTTTTGAAATTGGTAATTAGCATATTATTAAGTTGTCCCCAAATCACAAATCAAAAAAGTATTCTAATTATAAATATACAGGTTTTTAAGAGGTTAGAGACTTCCTCCATATTTTAACTTGGGTCAGTACTTCAGTTTAGGGAAAGGAAAGATGAGAGTAACTGTGTGTGTGTGCAGTTTTTCTTAATGGGTAAGGATATGTAATCATATAAGCTAATTGTAGGACCGATTGAATTAGTAATTCGAGGACTTCTTTATGCTCTAGTATGGTTTAATTTGGTCACCTTGGCTTATAGGTAGTATTTGACCAGTGGCTGATGACACTGGGGCAGGCCTATTAGAGGGGATCTCACTTTGGAAGAGAGGCTTGACCAGGTACCTCTAAATCTCTTCATCTCTGGGACTCTGTAGCCTCTGGTTCCATACAGTCTAGATGCTAAAATAGCTCGTAAATTGATTTAAATAATGGATCTAACACTTGCTTTTCAAATCATGTTTCTAGCTTAAAAGATGAAATCACATCTGAGAAGCTAATTGGGGTGAAACTGTGGATTACAGCTGGGCCAAGGGAAAAATTTACTGCAGCTGAGGTAAGAATTGTTCATAAAGAAGAAATGTAGTAAGAGAGTGAGGAGCATGGGCTCTGAAACCCTGGATTTAAAATCCTCCTTCACCACTTACTGTGTCGCCTTAAGGTGGTACTTTCATCTCTCTTCATCACAGAGTTGTGATGATTAACTGAGTTAATGCCTGTGAAGTGCCAGACACATAGTGCAGGCTAGTTAAATATTAGCCATACTTCTTTGCCATTTTTTTTCTTTAAAAATAGGAAAATTCCAGTTAAAATTAAACTTTTTTATTCTATTTCATGGATAGACAGTTATTCCAAGCATAAATAACAAGTGTTAGCAAAGATGTGGAAAAATTGGAACCCATGTGTACTTCTGGTGGAAAGGTAGATGGTACAACCACTATGGAAAACAGTACAGCGGTTCCTTAGAAAATTAAAAATAGAAATTTATATGCTTTAGCAATCCAACTTCTGGATATATAATTCCAAAAGAATTGAAAGCAGGATCTCAAAAAAGAGGAATTTGTTCATCGCAGCATTATTCACAGTAGCCAAAAGGTGGAAGCAACCCAGATGTCCACTAGCAGAGGAGTGGATAAACAAAATGTGGTCTATACATGCAATGAATTATTATTCAATCTTTTTTTTTTTATGGAGGTACTGGGAATTGAACCCAGGACCTTGTGCATGTTAAGCATGCGCTCTACTGCTGAATTACCCACCCCCTCAAGCTGCCTCAGTCTTAAGTAGGCAGTTCTGATGCTTGCTACAATATGGATGAAAATTGAGGACATCATAAGTGAAATAAGCCAGTTACAAAAAGATAAATGCTGTATGATACCATTTATATCATGTACCTAGAGTAGTCATATTCATGGAGAGAAAGTTAGAAAGTTGGTTGCCAGGAGCTCGGGGGAGGAGGGAAATGGGTAGTTTTTTTTTTTAATGGATATAAAATTTAGTTTTGCAACTTGAAGAGTTCTGTAGAATCACTATGAACAGGACAGCCTATTGTGTGGAGTCCAGAATCTGTGAAATTCTGTCTCATTTGTGAGCAGACCCCCTTGGAAATGTTAATTGTTGCACTATACTTTCTATATTTAGGGGGTTGGAGGAGTGAAAAGAATCCAGGTTGTATGCAAGAGCAAGAGGGTCGTGCATAGCAGAGCTGGTCTGGGCCAGTGGTTTCCAAAGTGGGGTGCATGTGATGACCCACTGGGTGCCAGAAGGAAATTATATTTATTCTTCGTATTTCTTTATCCTTAAAAATTTCCTTTGAGGAGTATGTTTTATAACTATATAAATATACACACTTTATATACATATTGGAGTGCACATTCGAATTTTTTTCTAATGGTGTCTGATTGGAGAAGACCTATGAGCTTCCTTTAACTAATAGTTTTCCACTTTTGTCTGTTGTCTAGATAGCTTGGAAAATGGCATTTCAGTTTGAGTATTTTAGAGCTTTATGCTTAAAGACAAGCATGGAAATCCTATGTAGAGAGTAAATTTTATATTATCTTAAATACATTTATATTTAAGTGCCTTTATAGTTTTGAAGTGTTTCTTTTTCAGCTATTTAAGGTCTTATTCATTATTATTTTGCACAAAAGTCTTTTGTACATATTTATAGGTTGTTTTTTTCCTTTGCATAGTTTGAAGTCCTGAAGAAATACCTTGATGGTGGTGGAGATATCCTTGTGATGCTAGGAGAGGGTGGGGAATCCAGATTTGACACCAATATTAACTTTCTCCTAGAAGAATATGGAATCATGGTTAATAATGGTAATTATTATAATTACTTTAATAGAAGCAGTGATTTCCTATTTATTATTCATACTGTAGCCCTCTGGCCTAATAGTACAATTGGAAAAGCCCTGGGCTGTGAGGGTGCATGGTTCAGCATTCTGGCCTGACCAGCAGTCTGAATTTTCTGATTCTAGGCTTCTTCCATTTATAAAATGAGAGGGACTGGAGTATAGTTCCAGGTTTCCTTTCAGGTCAAAATTTGTATGTATCTATAATATCTAACTTACTTCTGATCTAAGATATATCTTCCTTTCTTTTCCCCTTAAAGATGCTGTGGTTAGAAATGTGTATTATAAGTATTTCCATCCTAAAGAAGCTCTTGTCTCCAATGGAGTCTTGAATAGGTAAGCATGGAAAGCAGAAATGACTTCGCGAATGACTCTCATCTTTCCTGCAAGAATCTTCCCTTCTCTCTTCTCACACATTCTTTTCTTTGGCCCCTTTTCCTTTCTCGCCTTTCTGTTTTATTTTATTACATCATAGCTTATTTTATTATAATACTTCTCATCCATCAGATTATGTTCCTCCCATCTTTTGAAACCTTACTCCACATCAACTTTAGGTCAGTTAGAATACATTCAGTTGCAAGTAACAGAAAACCCTATTCAAATGGGATTAAATAATAAAGAGACTTTGTTGATTCATGTAACTGAAAACCCGAGAAATACGGCAGACTTTGGATATAGATTGACTGAAAGATTCATAATCTCATCAGGGCTCCAGTTCCATTTCTCTGCAGTTCTCTTGGCTCTGCTCTCCTCTGTGTGTGGGCTGAATAGTTTTGACAGTTCCCAAATTTGTATCCTCATGTGATACCATTTAGGGCAAGAGCACATGCCTTGGTCCCAGCTTTCCCAGAAATAATAGAACTGACATTTGCTCTGTTTGAGCTGGCCTACACCACCTGCCCATCACGCCTGGTCACTGTGGCAGAGGGCATAGAGTGCCATGATGGCACAGCTGGGTCATATTATTCTCCACCCCTGGAGCCCGGGATAAAGTCAGTTTTTTCTCACCCACTGGATCCTAAAACATAAATTAGGGGCTTTGAGAAAGTGGGAAATGAATGCCTGAGGGAGCAACGTCAGGTGCCCTCTGGGAGCTTTTCCCTATATTCACAGCGGTTCATTCCACACTTGAATTTGCTATATGCCAGGCACTCTGCTGGGTCTGAAGATACAGAGTCTAGAACACAGGCCTAGAGGTATAAGTCTAGTAAGTCTATGGACCCTTCCCTCAGGACTCAAGAAAGAGCAACTGATTCTTACATTTTAATGTTACTTTTATAGGCTTCCCGAAAGAGGTGTAGGTGTATAGGTGTACCTTTATTTAATTTTTAAGAATTGTATTTTGAACAAGTCTGCATAGTTCTTGTGTCTAGTTCATACTTAACTGTTAATGAAAGGATTGTGAAATTTCTAAATTTTTTTGTTTACTGGATTTTTAATTTTTGTCTTCAAGGGAAATCAGCCGAGCTGCAGGGAAGGCCGTACCTGGAATCATTGATGAAGAGAGCAGTGGAAACAATGCCCAGTGAGTGTGTTTTCTGAGGCCACCTGAAGAGAATGTATTTGTCATTTTGAAGAGTTTTCTTTTTCAAAATGAAGAGTTTTCATTTCTTATTACAAAAGTAATTCTCACCAGAAAACCAATTTGAATGGTTCAAAAGGAAGAAAATAGAAATTCTCCAGTGTAACTCCATGCCTCTCTCCCCAAAGATGATCTTTCTTAACAGTATTTAGACATTTTATTTTTTTTTAATTTATAAAATAAAGATAGGTACCTTATTCTTTTAATGACTGAGTTAAGTTGGATATGTCCTAATTTAACCAATCTCCTATTATTGAACACTTAGGTCATTTATAATATTTCGCTTTAATAATGCCACCTAACGTTTATTGAGCATTTACTATGTCACAGGCAGGTTTTATTACCTCATTTAATCCTCACAACAACCTGTAAGTTTATTGATGAGATAATAGGTTAGTTTTCAAGCTCACTTGACTAGTAGTAAGTGTCAGACCTGAGTTTCAAACCTCAGTCTGCTCCAGGGCGTATCTGTTATATAAACAGTTTTGTATTTGTTATTGTAAATAACAAAGCACAAAGTGATCATCTTTGTACATACAACTCTTGTGCACTTATGCTAATATCTTAGTAAGCCAGATTCTTAGCATTCAGATGTCTAGGTCAGAGGTCTTCTAATTGATGCATTGCCATGTTGCCCTCCAGGCATTTGTAACATTTACAGTCCCTATGAACACGCCCCTTCTTCCTCTCTCGCCAGCATGGAATACTCTATTGAAAATGGTACCACTTTATTTTAACTTTCAGTTCTTTGATTATTAGTGAGTGGGGTGACCTTTAAAGTCTGTTGGCTGATGATGTTTCTTCTGTGAATTTCCTGCTTACTGCTTTTTGCTATTTTTCTATTGATGGTTTGTCTTTTTTTTATTCATTTATAAGACCTCCATGTGTTGCAAATATTTTTTCCGGTTTACCTTTTTACTTTGGGGTATTATGCCCCATAGAAGTTGAATGTTTTTATATAATTAAAGCCTATTACAAAGTTCTAGTAATTGAAATAATGTGGTATTAATGCAGAAATAGTGAAAAATAAATTTAAAAAATTAGAATCAGACCCAGAATATATATAGAAGATAGGGGTTATTAGTTTGTAGTAAAAGTGACATTTCAAATTATTGGGGAATGGATAGCATAATTTTGGCTAACCGTTTGGAAAAATGGTTTCATTTTTATGCCACAAAATACATTACAGATGAATTAAAATTTTAAATATTAAAAATGAAACCATGAAAGGACTAAAAAAACTATAGATGGGTATTTTATAATCTTAGGGTAAGAAAGACCTTCTTAGTATGAAACCAAGGTAAAGTCATAAAGGAGAAAAATATATAACAACATATATCATAAGTTAACATTTTTGACATTCAAGAAATCACAATCTAATTCTTGGTAAATAAATGAAAGAACTGTGGACTTGGAATTAGAAGGATTTAGAAGTTCCTGATTTCATGTCTCACTTTCAGGGTGACCCAGGGCAAAGTAATTGTTACCTTTGGTTGCTCTATCTGTGTAATGGGAACAATATTAATCTCACAAACTTGTTGAGAAACTCCAATGAGGCAATACTTGTGGAACTGCTCTGTAAGGTGTAAGGCATTGCTGTTGAATTATTGCTTCCTGGTAGTTGTAGTGAAGGGCAAATGGCTGGTTGTTTGTTTTCTGGGTTATCCCGGAAGCAGCAGTGTCTTGGGAGGCTTTGAGGTGTGGATAAACAGTCCTGTTTTGTGCTTTGAAGTATCTTGACCTGTTGGAGTCTCAGGCTCTCATTTAGCCTCATTTTTTATCATGTCCCCTTTTCCTTCTCTCACTCTGCTGTAGCCATACTGACTTTGTTTGAATTCCTTAAGTACGCTAAGCTCGTTCTCACCTTTGGATCTTTACATTCCTGTTCCTCTTTCAGGAATACGCTTTCCCAAACTTTCCACCCAGCTAATCTTACTCATTCACAGGTGGTTAGGAAAAGTCTTGTATTTGTTTTGGGCATGGGTGTTTTTAGGGGTGGGTGTTTAGCCTTATGCTTAATGTCAGTCTGATTGATTTCTTAATAATAATAAAATAAACAGAGGAGTGTAAATACTAGCTGACAACTTTCATTATATAACTCAAGTGTTCATTCTCCCTTCCTTCCTAAGAATTACCTCCCTTGAGTGCACTGGAGAGAGTGTGGGGAAGGATGTGCCCTGATATCCACAGAACTATTTCTCCCACTTACCGTCTCTTCCTCCTTGACAACTGCTCATTTCTTTCTGCTCTTGCCCTAGAAATCATGGGCTGAAGCCCCGCTTACTGGGGTACTCCTGGGCTAGGGGTGGAAAGGGGAGAGTGGGGAACGTGGGGCAGGCATCACTTCTCAACCACAATGTGACACCAAGTCATACGGGTGGATGAGACTTTACTGAAGGAACGGGGGAACTAACACTGGAAGGAAATAATTTAAAACTTAAGCTAAAAAGAATTGTCTCATGGTCTAAGAGCAAGGAAAATTAAAATCTTTATAGGAAATTCTTCATGGGTGCTCTCTCTGCCCATCCCCCCAGTCTTCTAATTTTATGCTTTGTTTTTAAGATTCTTGTTTCTCTGCTTTCTGAGGACACTTCCTTCAAACAGCTACTTTTCAGAGCTACATCTTTCTTTCAGTAAAACTGTTCCCTCGTGCAGGGATTGGCTTCATCCTAGGGTCTGCAACCCACCTTTACCTGCCTCCATCCCAAACCCTTTCCGGAAGTATATTGCCCCATGTCAAGCTGTGTCACTCTAGATACTCAAAAGTCTTGGCTAGGACAGTGGAAAGTAGAGGAAGGACTCCAAGGCAGGTCTGTGTGGAAGTGTCCAGTGTCGGATAAATATATGCTGCTCTTCATGTAAGCACTCAGCCACTAACTGGCCCTTCTAATGACAGATACTCATTCTTGGAGGTAACACCAGTCAAATCTGTAAGGCAGAGGAAACTAGCTCCCTCTAAGACGTTGTTACATAGAGCAGGCTCATGTGTAGCGTTTGTTCAGTTCTTAGATGAGGCCCCTCTTCCTCCTCCTCCATAGGGGCTACTTTAGTTCTTCCAGTTACAGTCATTTATAGGTATGATTGTAAATTGTTAATTTAGATTCATATTTCTTAAAATGCTTTATTAAACTTGTAGCTAGAGTTATACTAATTTTTTGAGTTAACATACCATAGCTTATAGTAGATTTTGTGTTTGATTGTGAATTGCTCAAGAAACACTGAGATTGTCCTTAAAATTTTTTCACTTTTAAAAAGACTGGAATGCTTCTTTAATTTCTTACAGGGCTCTCACCTTCGTCTATCCTTTTGGTGCCACATTGAGTGTCATGAAGCCAGCAGTGGCTGTTCTGTCCACAGGCTCTGTCTGTTTCCCGCTTAACAGACCCATCCTGGCTTTCTATCACTCGAAGGTACAGCCTTTCTTAGATATGGGTGGATATGTTATTTTTATTATTGAAATAGTAAAAACGACTTTACTATTTCTGTAGTGGTTTCATATATTTTCTCATTGGTCTTCACAACAGTCCTGTGAGGTAGTATTTCAACTATCTGCATTTTACTTATGGGGAAAGAGTGGATTGCCCAGTAATTGATGGAGTCAAGACCTGTACCCAGCTCTTATTCTAACATGAGGCTACCTATAGTATAACTGTCTCTGACTACGAGCTCTTACCCTCAGTGTAAGGAAATCCATTCAAGGAAAGGTTGAGTTAACAAAATGCATGGAATTGTGCAGCTAGTATTTTAGTTTATCGCAGGAAAACATATCAGAAGACTACTTGTCTGGTTCTCATCCTGGAGACCCCACAACATGTGGGAACAGGTGTTCCCAAAGGACACAGCCCTCCTCATCATCACCCCACATATCCACTGCCTTTTAATTCATGTTGGCTGAATTCACCTTCACCTGTCTACCAAGACTTAGAATTCACCACTGACCTCCCAGTTTTTCTCCAGAGACCTAGATGTCTCTTGCTCCTCATGATCCTATTTTTCTTTGTGGGACCTACGTATTACTTTTCCCTCTCATATTTATAAGCTCTGACATCATTTTATTAGAAGTAAATAAACGTCTATGCTGTGTTTGAAAGATGATATTTATACGAAATTCATGTATCTATTACGGTAGTTAGTCTCTCCTAAACAGTTGGAAATACTGTTTTAAAATTAAAGAGTTGTTGAATGATTCAAGATGTGGAAATAATTGGGTGAAATGTCAGTTTGTAGGCACAAAAGTAATGCGACACCATCTGAAAGGGGCCTCTAGAGTATAATACTGGAATTATAATTACTTGATTTTTCAACTGTGCACAGAGATTTTACCTGGCTTAATCAGTGGATTTTGATGGAGCATCTGTTGGGTACAGAATTCTGTGCTAAGTGTGGTGGTTCTTCTAGAACTCTTGAGAGTATTGTCTGCTCATTACCTGGCTATTTAAAGCCCATTTTCTCCTCCTAATAGGCTTTTGGTCCTGCCTTATAAACAGTTTTTCAGAGAGGTTGTTGCCTGTCACTCTTGTTTATAAGAGACCAAGCAGTGATCCCATAGAGGAGGCCGCTCTCTGTCAGGAACCCATGAAAGGGCCAGGCTGGCACTAGGGGTTCTACATCCTTGCCCAGGGCCATTGCCTTCACTGAGCTTTATCATGAGCCTTTCTAGGTCTTTGGTTTGCTGGGATAGACTCAACATTGAAGGTGCAGAGTGGTTGTTGAGTAGACATACTCTTATTTAATTGAAACAAATTATAGACAAATGCTGGAATAAGAAGCTGAAGACAATGGTGAAATCTCAGTCAGGACAGAACAGAAGGACTAAAAGAGGATCTATAATCTATTTGAAATAAATGAGATGGGGAAAAGGAAATACAGCTGACCCTTGAACGATGCAGGGATGAGGGTACCGATCTCCTGTGCAGTCGAAGATGGTGTGTAACACACAGTCGGGCCTCTGTATATGCAGTTCTGCACCTGCACATTTAACCAGCTGCAGATCATGTGGTCCTGGAGTATGTACTATTGAAAAAGTTTTCTTATAAGTGGAACTGTGCAGGTCAAACCTCTGCTGTTCAAAGATCAACTGCATTTTAAGGAAAAAAACAGAAGTCTAACTGGGAGTAGAAGTATAGGTATTTACCTACCTACAAGGTTTCAAATCGCAGCCCAGTTCATCCAGTCCCTTCCCTGGTCTTTCTGTAGAGTTCCACCAGGTTCACTTCCTGTTCTCAGTAACTGATCTGTTTGCAGTGGCTATGGTATACTAGTCCTGTTATTTTTCCTCTGAAGCGTTTGCTTTTCAGGTGGGACAAGTCAGTTTGGTTTGTAAATTTTATTTATGGACTTTGTGTATTTGTATCTCTTAACATCTCTGGCTTAGATGTCATTCTTTCCCGGTGCCAGTATGACTGTGCCTGTTCCCTGTATGTGTTGTTGCTAGAAAAATCTGATTTCATTTTGTATTTTTAATATTGCATTGTTTTCCTCATTACAAAAATAATATATTGCTCATTATAGAAAAATTTTAAAATACAAAAATGGAGGAAAAAAGAATGCCACCCATTTTCACTGCTGTGAGGCAGCCCAGGCTGGTGATTTGATCATTTTCTCCCACTTTCGCTTGTGCCTCGTTTTTGTTTATTTGCTTCATAGGCTTTAAGCTCTGATAACTGTACAATTTGATGGTATACATTTTTTTTAATCTAATGTTGTGATAGAAGCATTCTTGCACATTGCTGAAAACCCTTTCTAATATATAATTTAACAACTGGAGGAGGTTCCATTATTCTTAACCATTTTCCTATAGTTGAACATTTGGATTTATTTCTAATCTTTTGTGTTTGTGACTATAAAATTGTGCAGAGTTTTTGGTATATTTCTGCAACTGCTTTCTTGCATATGTTGACAGTTTCAGGAACAGTATGTAAAAGAACTTAACTAAAACTTGACCAACATTAATAGTCATTTTTTCCTTATTTATTAATCTGATAGGAAAATACTTTGTTTTTGTTTGTTTGTTTCAACCAAAGTCCATAGTTTACATTAGGGTTTACTCTTAATGTTTTGCATTCTATGGGTTTTGACAAATGCATAATGACTTGTAGCCACTATAGTATCATACAGAATAATTTTATTGCCCTAAAAATCCCTTGTGCTCCATCTATTCATACCTCCCTCTGTCATTCTCCCCAAACCCCTGGAAACGACCATCTTTTTATTGTTTCTGTAGCTGTGCCTGGAAAATACTTTGTTTTGATTTTTCTAAATTGCTAATACTGACTAACAATGGGAAAATACTGTTGAACCAATTCACATTGCTTTTTGTTAAAGTCAGATAGAAGTGTCTAAATTGAGAGGCAGGTTGGAATATAGTTGTTATCATAGTTTATATTTCTAGACTGTTAAAATACTCATGAATTGGCACTTCTTAGTATATGAGACATTTGCTCACATGATTCTGATGAGTTTGGAGACTAGGATACATGTGGCACATTTTGGTATCTGAATTTCTTACGCAGCTTTGTCACCAACAGAACCAAGGTGGGAAACTGGCAGTGCTTGGTTCCTGTCACATGTTCAGTGACCAATATTTGGATAAAGAAGAAAATGGCAAAATCATGGTAAGCTCTTCTTTTTTATCATACTAATGAATATTGTTTGTGATTTTCATGTCTTTTAAAAAAATACTGCTGCATTTATCTATTCATTTAAAACCAGCTATTCAGAGCCCATTATATGCCAGGCACTAAGGATACAAAGTTGAGTCAGGTGTAGTCTCTGCCCTGAAAAAGCCTGTAGTACATTGAAGAGCGAGCATGAGAGACACAGAAGTAAATCCAGAAGGATGCGGCGAGCGTTTGTAAGCGTGCCACCTTGGGGTGGGAACTACCCTGGAGAAGTGGGGAGGAGCGAGCCCAACTAGGGTCTCATATATAAAGCCGAAGATCTTAAACTTTCTTCAGAAAGCCTCAGGGAGCCCTTGTAGAGTGTCCAGCAGCCTTGGGCACAGTCAGATCTGTGTTTTAGGAAAACTCCGTCAGTTGTCTGGAAAATGGGAGGGAGAGATCAACCTGGAGCCAGTTAGGAGGCTGGTAGAGTCAGCCATGCAAGAAGTGACAGTGACCTGAATAGAGGCAGTGAAGGTGTGAGTGCGGGGAGGGGCTGGCCAGCACGAGTGGGATGTAGGAGGGTTATGATAGGACACATTCTGGGGGGAGCTAGATATATTCTACTTTTTAAGTTCCGACTGTCATCAGCACATTAAGCAGGGGTTGTTTCAGGACTGTGAATAAATTTTAATAAATTCTGGCTTGTGCTTAGAGAGGTTAGAGTGCCCTAAGATAAATTATAAATTTTCTGTGAGAAAAAGGGCACTAGGGTGAGGAAAACTTTTAAGTTTTCATGTGATTTCACCAAGAGAGACAGATGGCTATTCTTTTTCCAATCACTGGTGTAGTCTCTTTCCCTTAATCATGTTTTCTTGGTTGATTTAATTCTCTAGTCCTACCCTCAGCTTTCTCAAATAACCAAGTGTCTAATTTTGTGTTTATTTTTTAAAATCCAGGATGTTGTTTTCCAGTGGCTCACGACAGGAGACATCCACCTAAACCAGATTGATGCTGAGGACCCAGAGGTAGGAGGTTGTGAATCATTAAAAAACTTTGAAATGAAAAGTGGGTCCAAGTTCTCAGCACCACTTCTGCCAGTTCCAGGGGAATATCTATCTTTTACTTTATTTGTAAGACAGATGGAAAGAAGTGATGCTCTTTAGGGAGATGAAGGCCACGTTGTAAAAAATAACAAATCAATAAATTACATAATTTGTTACAGTATTCAATGGGACAGGAACCTCTATAGATGTAATAATTGGAATTTAATATATGCTCTCTGGCCCAAACTTTCAAAATCAGTACCTGTAGAGAAATATGTTTTTCAAAAATATGTAAGATATAAAAATAATTTTATCATGAAGAAACAAAGATCACCAGAATTTGTTTTAAACTATAATTTCGTTGCCTTTAGGAAAAACCATCCTAAAGACATTGTGATAATAGTTATCAGAGAAGGCATAATGGTGAGACCAGCACTGGAATGGGAACCAGTAACTATATTCTAGGTCCTGTTTCATCACCAGTCCTGGGACCTTAAGCAGTTTATTTCGGATCTTTTTTTGTCTTAGTTTTCTCATCTGTGAAGTGGGGGTGCTAATATACCTGTGTTCTCTGTCTCACAGAATAGCTGTGAGGCCTAAATTAGATGTAAATGTACTTATTAAACTAAAAGGTGTAAAACGTGCTGTATATCTAGCAAGATTTTTTTAAATTCTTGTATTATATACCAGGCACTGTGTCCACATAAATCATCTTCTTTAAACCTCATGACAGCCCCAGAAGGTAGATGGTCTTATTCTTGTTTTATAGAGGAGGAAACCAAATTCTGCAAGATTGCAGCTTGCTCAAAGAGCAAGAAATTGCAGGGCCAGGACCCATAACCCAGCTCTCCTGATTCAAAGTCTGCTCATTCTACAGTTACTTCTCAGTTTCTTAAACTCTGAAATGTCAGGATAATAATTTCTTGGCTGTAGACAGCAGGAGGTGGTCAAGAGGTGATCAGAAATGGCTGTCCACTGACTACTGCCCTCGACTGGAAAGCCCTATGTCTAAAATATCCCCTTATGTGGAAACATTAAGAGTGTGGCTGTTTAGCTTAAATTCCTCCTGAAAAGTGATGTAAGCCCCCAAAATGAAAGAACTGGGGTACAGCTAGGAATACACTTTTCAGCTCTCACAGGACCCAACTCTGAGTGGATGGCATCTTTGGCAGCTGCCAAGCTGAGTTAGTGTTGTGGGTCAAGGGAAGCAGCACTAAGATGCTGCATCTGCTTCTGTTCTGTGTGGCCACCTTGCTTCTGCTAAGTGTCTGTCATTCCTGTTTTCTAGTTGAAGAAGTTGAAGTAAGAAAATTCTTCAAGGTGCCTGCTTAGATTTAATACCTGGCCATGCCATTATCGACGCCTATTTCAGGCTGATTCTGGAGCCTGTGCCTTTTCTGCTGCCCTGTTGTTCACTCTCTTAATACACGTGACGCTGGGCTGGTTCTGAAGGGAAGCATCAGTAGAAAGCCAGAGGAAGGGGATGTTGTTAAGACCTTTCTCTAAGACCATGCAGTTTTGTGTATCTTCCAGATGTGAGACCTGGTGAAAACTGTCCTTTGTATTGCAAGGCTTTGGAAAGTAAAATACTGGATCCAGGAACATTTCACAGTAAGAAATTCCAAAAATCTGAACTGCCTAACTATGGTTTCAGATTAAATCTTGTTAGGTTGGAATGGGTTTCAAACCCAGAAATAGATCAGTTTCAAATGATAGTTAATAAAATAAAATGATAGCTTGATAAAGGGCTGAAGGAATTTATGTAACAAGTTTTAACCTCAGCATTTGCTAAGAAGTCATGAAAACCAGTGGTTCTGGTAGCACTCTTTTAATGTTTCTGTCTGGATGTCTAAGGCCTTGTTAGTTGTCTGAACTAGGATTTTGTAGCAGGCTTCTGTGCAGAGCCGAGAATCAGCCGCAGGACCTTTGGGATTGCTGGCCTGTTACTGATCTCCATGCCACGTCCCAGGTGTGTGTCCTGCCCCAGTCAGGGCCCTTGCTACTGCTCTCACCTCCATCCCTGTCCTATAAGAGGGTTTAAGCCTCTGCAGCAGCCAGATAGTGCCAGGAAGGGCATCTGTTTGTTGATCCTTCTGCCTTGTTTCTTGTCTGAAAAAGAGTTTGAGGACTGGGGAAGTTTTTGACCCTTGGGATATAAAAAGAAGTGAGCCTGCTTGTCTGGACTTATTTCTGTAATGCTTAGGTGTCTTCTCAAGTGCTAGTGCCGGAGAATGTGCATGTTGTAGGTGACTTCAGAGGACCAGTTTTTAAAACGAGCACCAAGTTGGCCTTGTTGGAAGTCAAGCCTAAATGAGTTCAAAGGGAGATTAGGAATAAACAAGCCTCTTGTTGCCAGCATGCGTTCATTTAAATTTAAATTTATTGCTGGACTAGGTAGTGCATTCACATAGTTTGGAATTCAGAACCCTGCACAATGAAGTCTTCCTTCTGTCTTTGCCCAGCTGCTTGTCTCCCTAGTGACAACAATCTTAGCAGTCTCTCTTTTGTTCTTCCAGAGATGTTTTATACATAGATAAGCAAATTTGTGTGTGTGTGTGCGTGTGCTCTCCTTCCCCGTTTTACTTAAAACGGCGCTGTGTATGCACACTGTCTAGCACCTTACTTTTCAAAATTACCAAATATGTCTTGGAGGTTTTTCCATATTTATACAAAAAGAGCTTTCTTTTGACTGTTTTTGTTTTGTTTGTTTTATTTTTTGAAAGCTGTATTTTCCATTTCTTCTTACTGTAGTACATTTAACCAGTCTCCTAACAATAGGCATTTAGGTTTTCCCTGTCTTTTGCTGTTACCAGAGTGTCATCATCAAGCTCTTGTCATCATTAAGCACATGACATAATTAAGGGCGCCTCAGCAGTGCTGGAGGCATGTCCTCAGTTAGATGAGAGGGGCTGGAGTCTGGTGTCTGAGGAGGGGTTGTCTGTTCTGGGGTCACAGGCGGTTTGTACACAGGACAGAAGAGAAAGCACTGTGTGCAGCCCAGGTGCTGGTGGCTGGAGAGAGGATAGAAAGGACAGAGGTTGAAATGGGAGATGGAGACTTCCTTTTATGATTGCTTCTGTTTTCTCATTGAAGTAAAAAATAAGGTCATCACCTAAAATTAAGAAAGGGAAAATCATTTTAGATGGTTGAAGTGACGGAAGGAAGGTGTTGCTGAGGAGAATAGGAGAAGGGAATGAACTTGAGAATTTAGCTGATGGCTGAGCACCCAAGATCAATGATCATGAGATAAAAAGGAGGCCAGTCAGCAGGGTTGTGCATTTCTCTGGCCATGTTCAGCTGTGTGCACACTGGTATGAGTAATTGCAGAACTGGATTTTGCCAGTGTTCAGGTTTAGCCAGGTGACCTCTGTCCTTCTTTCCTCCCAAAGTGGCTTATTTAAGATTTAGTTGTCAGTGATCGTGCATAGTGAAATCTCTTGGCAAGAGAGTAGAAATATTGCAGATTTAGACCTGAGTCGTCAGAGACCAGGCAGAGTAAATTCTTGCCCCTGATCTGCTGAAAGGAACCCTCTTGTGGCTTTCAGATTTCCGACTACATGATGCTGCCTGACATGGCCACTCTGTCCGAGCGGCTGCGAGTGTGTCTCCAGGAGGGCGATGAGAACCCGCGGGACTTCACCACCCTCTTCGACCTGTCCATTTACCAGCTGGACACCACTTCCCTCCCCAAGGTCATCAAGTCAGTACCACAGTTCTCTGCTGCTCTGCACTCCATTCTGAGTGTTCGGTCTGAAAACACGAGCCTGGGGATGGGAGTTAGGGTTACAGCAAGTGTGGTGTGCAAAACATGTTCTCAGCTCTGTGATGAGGTTGGCTGAGATCGCTGGGAGACTGGGGTGGGGGCTTGATGCAGAGAAAACCGCCAAGAGTTATCAGCCCCTGCTGTGTTCCAGGTTCTGTATCAGGCATATGGAGGAGCCAACTTGTCCTGGTTTGCCCGGGACTTTCCTGGTCTTAGCACAGAGCATCCCATATCCCAGAAACTGACTCAGTAAATCAAGACGGTTAGTCACCCTATAAGCACTCCAAATTGTTCCTTCATTTAATACTTTCAGTAGTCCTCTGAGTTACCTGCTTCATTTGGTACTTTCAGTAGCCCTCTGAGTTACCTATCCTCTGAGCTGAGGAAACTGAGGCTTAGAGAGGGTAGGGATTCTTCCAAGGTGGGAGCAGGGATTTCAAGCCAGGCCTGAGTGACTTTCAAGCTGGTGCTTGACCCTATTTCGTTGCCTGCTTTGTTATTGTTTTCCATCCCTAATGACAGGCACAGGGACTAACATTTTTGAGCATCTTTGGTCTGGCACAGGATGTACATCTGGATAAATCAAAGGCTGAAGGTGCAGCTACAGACGATTGTCTAACTTCCTGCCGCTGTACTTGTGTTCAGGGTCAGCAAGTACTTATAGAGCTCAGACTGTGCCAACAAGCACTGTAGCTAAAGTGTATGGTCTTTGGAGGAGCCATACAGAGGAGACAGACAAAAGCTGTGACGCGAAGTTATTATACTAATGCTAAATGTGGAAAAATAAAACTGGACGCCATGGGCATAATGAAAAAAGAGAATTCAGTTCTGACTGGGGTGAGTGGGGAAGGCTTTATGAAAGAGGGGTCCTTGTGGCCAGGCATTGATTATTTCAACAAACATTTCTTGGTGACTTGTGTCTGCTTGGCACTCTGCTGGGAGCTGCACTTTAAGGGGTGAGAGGAAATTTCAGGAGATAGTTGGGGCACTGGGAGAGAGCACTCTGCAGTGAGGTCCTTCATGAGCAAAGACAAGGTGAGTCCAGGCAAGGAAGTTTATTCCTAATTGCCCTTTGAACTGCATTTAGCTTTGACTTCTAACAAGTACCGTGTTAAGTTTTTTTAATGTATGTTGCTTTGTCATGTGATAATCATAATGCAGTTATTATCCCCTTTTTACATATGAGGACATTGAAGCACAGAGAAGTTAAGTGACTTGCCTAAGGTCACACAGTTAAGTTTTCAGTGGGGCCTGAATTTGAATCCAGCCAATCTTAACTCTGAACCTGGGGAGAAATTATCTGGAGATTTGTTACCATAGGAGGTCACAGTGTTTCTAAAAAGCAGAACAGCACTGATGCCCCAGAGCTGCCAGGGCATCTCTGTTATCCACTCACCACCTGCAGCCTGCAGGTGACAGCCAGGTCATAAATCCTGGCTGCATGTTTGGCTCTTTGTTTGCCTGGTTTTGATCTCTGTTCTCCTTCTCATGCAGGGCTTTTCTTAGAATAACAAAAGCTTCATCAGGCTGCTCCACTAACTCCTGCCAGTCCAAACAGCTTCTGCCATTTTGGCTGCTTCATTCCTGATGTGGTAACAGGCCATTAAGACCCCTCCTCAGTGTTGAATGAGGGACTGATTGGAACTCTGTATGATTTTAGTGTCAGCAGAGTCAAGTAGCAGATGTTTTAGAGGCTCTTTTGGTTGTATTTGTCTTTCATACCACAGCAAAGGGCAGGAGTTTCTGGCTTACAGTTTCTGTATGGTGCTTTTGAGTAGTGTTATTTGCATGTAACATCTTTTGAATGCAATTTCTCTTTTTGACTGAAAATTCCATTAGTCTTTAAATATTTATGTCAACTGTAGGGTATTGCTCTAAAGTACCTTCATTTGTCCATCTAGTACTTCTTAATGCCTCTGGGACTTGAGGTGGAGACAAATGGTGTGGCGTCCCTGCCCTCAGAGTTCATGGTGGGTTTAGGAGTGAGACACCAGTGGTGAAAATGCAATGCTGAAGTTCAGGCCGGGGTATGTTGGCATATGTAGCAGCCCCATTCACAGATTTGTGTATAGTCATGACAGTCATTCTCCCCCTCTTCCTATACTGATCGTCTTTCTGAACTAGGTTTGGCTTAGTTTTAAGATTAGCCGTTTCCCACCCCCACCAAGTACATGTTGACTACTGGTAGGAGGAAGATTTGGGCAGGTGGTGAGCTGAGTAGAGAAAGGGAAGAGTTAATGGCATTTGTTTTATTATTAACATAGGCCTTCAGCACAGTCAGCTCTGTCTAGGGACAGAAAACAGAATCTCATGGTTGGAACGACCAAGGGCAGGACTCGGCAACAGGGTTCTTCATGTATGGGTAGTAGGACCTCTAGCTTAGAACTGCCTCTAATGTCATTCTGCCTTCTGGGTGGACTGAGTCATGGGGCTTCTGGTTGGCAGGGATTGGCCAGGTCTGAGTTCTGATCTTGCCTTTGTTGCTTCCTAACCATGTGACCTTGAGAAGCTGCTTCATCTCTATACCTCTGTTTCCTGTTCCATAAAAGATTACACCCACTTCTCAGGGTTGTTTTGAGGATTAAATGGAATAAGTACCTAGCACAAGGTCAGGCACAGCGTGTGGCATGCGGCAGATACTCAAGAAAAGACTTCTCTCTCTGTGGGGATCTTCTCATTGCTGGGAAAGATGCTCTCCACACACCTGAGAAATGTAGAGGGGGTGACAGTGGTAAGGTCAGCTACCTGCTCTTCTGTAGTCACAGACCTCTCTCCTTTCTGAAAGCACCCGTACGTGGAAGGGGGCATGAATTTTGTCCACACCTCTTGGCATTTGCTTATTCAGATGCATTTTGAAAGGCCACCGTTGTGTGTACAATTTAAATTGAGTGAGTGTATTTTAATTTGCCTCATTCCCAGAGGAGGTCAGCCACCTTGCACAATTCTGTACAATAATGCAAAAAAGGTCAAATGAATATTTGAGAGAAGGGAGGCAAAGGGGAAGCCACAATAAAAAAAAATACCATGGGGGGAGGTCAGCAGTAGACTGGAAACTTGTTGCTACTGCTCTCCCTCCGCCGCAGCCACTCCGGCTGCCCTGCTGTTCTGTGCAAGTGCCTGGCACTCCTTTCCCTGTTCTCCTTGCTCTTGCCTCTGGCTGAGACACTTCTAAGGATGACTGCATGGCCTGTCCCTCCCTTCACTCAGGGCTGCTTGGACAAGCCATACTTCCTGCCCCTTCCCAGTCTCCGTCCCCCTCTCCTGATCCGCTTTTCTTTGTAATGCCTATTCATAGCTGGCGTCTTGGCTTTAGTTTATCATGTGCCTCTCTTCCGCTGGAATGTAAGTTCCACGAGGGCCTGCCTTGGACTCTTTTTCCCCTGCTACTGTACTCCCAGTAGATAAAGCTGCCTGGTACATAGTAGGTGTTCAGCGAATATTTGTGGAGTGAATGAGCACACAGCAGTGCCTAATCCTCCTGATCTGCACAGTTGCCAGAAGCTTACTTCAAATTTGACTCGTCTCTTGATGGTGAAAACAAATAAGGAAACACAGTGAGTTACAAGGTTCCCAGTGTCCAGTGGGTAAACATTAAAAGTCTGTTTAGGAGAAGCCTGATACGAAACTTGAAAGCACCTTTCCTTTCTGTTCTCAATAAAGTCACTCTGTCTGATACAGGAGAGAAGATTCTTGAAAGGATCACTGCATTCCATATAACAACTTTTTTGTGTGTGTTTCTGCCAAAGGGCTGAACCTCCTGACTTGGTGGAGAAGAGCACCATGTGATCAGTTCGATGTGCTTTGCCCCAGTGTCTCGTCTTGATTCCTTCCTTTTATCTTCTTGTTAACACAGGGCTCATGAACAGCTGAACGTGAAACATGAACCTCTCCAGCTCATCCAACCTCAATTTGAGACGCCGCTGCCAGCCCTTCAACCAGCGGTGAGTAGGTATGCAGGGGACAGCCCACTGCAGGGCCCTGCCACTTGCCCTTCCCTGGCCAGCTGGCCCCTCGTATGTAGGTCTCCATGTCTCTCTGGCTCTACACATGCACAGAGACCAAACCTGTTAGTTTTTTGTAGGAACTTGCATTTGGTGTCATTCCCAACTGAGAAATCAAGGGCATGGACCTTCCTGACTGTTAAATACTCCCCATCTTCTGGGGTTGGAGGGCAGATATGAGAACTCCTCAGGGAAAAGGATGAAGAACTTTGTGCTAGAAAACTTTGAGCTTTCTAGGCAGCAGGCACTCAGATTTATAGCACAGTTCTAACAGCCCTCGTGTGTCTAGAGGTTATTTTTCCACATCCCAGTCCAGCATGAACTCCACTGCCTTCCAAATTGTCTTATCCCACCACATTCCTGGAATGTTATGAGCCAGTTGGCTTCATCTTGGTAGCTTGAAGCTGGCCATGGTGAAAGTATTTACAAGACAAAATGACAAATGCTACAGATCAGGCCTTTTGTTTTGAGTGATAGTCAAACATTTATCAGCACACCACTGGTTCATTCCTGCGAATTCTGGCTCTAAGTTCAGCACTTTCTACATTAACCCACAGCTGTTTCCCCAATTTCTTCCCTAAAGAACTCATGATTAGATGAGAAACAACTTGTACAATCAAATGTTCAACACTAATAAACCTAATAAGCCCCAAGCTCTGTGTCCTTGCACGAGTTAATGGGCACTGGTACGTCAGCTTGGTCAGGTCAGTGGTCTGGTTAGAGCCGGTTCCGCTGAGTTGCTTATAATGGACTGTTGTCTTGTTTGCTGTGGTCTAATGGGTCAGGGCAGGAGATGCTGGCGCTGGGTGGTTCATCCTAGGGAAGGGCTGAGTTGGCCTCTCATACTCCTTTCGTCTCATCACTGTTAGTTATGGCTTTGGATATGCTCTTTCATGAAAGACCTTATTGCCTTTTAGGTTTTCCCTCCGAGTTTCAGGGAATTACCACCTCCTCCGCTAGAGCTGTTTGATTTAGATGAGACATTCTCCTCTGAGAAGGCTCGGCTTGCTCAGATTACCAATAAGTGTGAGTCTTGTTTGTTTCCTTTTGTGAGTTTTATTGTGAATTTCTGAGATTAGCTGTGAGACAAAGCTTAGAGATTGTTTAGGAAGAACAAAATGTGAATGGGCGTATAAAATTAGTTTTTATTTCATGTAAATGATGTTGATTATTTCTCTAGAGGCCAGTTAGCTCAGTGAGTTAGAACATGATGCCAAGCAGAAGCCAAGGTCTCAGCCTTAATTCCTGTGGGTGTTTAGTTCTGACCTATTGAGTGACTCTAGGATGAATTCTGACCTTGGCTTCCAGTTATCAAATCTAGGCCTTTGGTCATAGGAGCAGTTGAGTAAGAAAATTCAGTCACAGCCAATAAAATTACAGAAACTTCACATTGGAAGGGATCCTAGAGTCATATGTGCCCACCCTGAGCTGTGGATGAGGAAATGAGGCCCCAGGCCACTTGGATGCATGGTGAGTGGTGCTCCTGACTTTTAGTCCAATGCCTCTCCTGTCAAGCCCTGTCTCACACAGCAGGTGGGCCTGCACATGTGTGCTCAGACACAGAACATTAACCATACGTTTTGAGGCAGTGATCCCACTCCTGGGAAACTAATCTAAGGAGTTGGTAAATGAAGATACACAAATGATTACTACATTATTTAGAAAATAAAATACAATTGGGAATAGTCTTAATGTTCACTAGCAGGGGAACAGTAGTAAATTGTACCACGTTCAATCAGTGGGACAATACATAGTCACTGTAAAAGAGATTTACAAGCCCAGGGAGTGACACTGATACAATTTAAGCAAGATTCCTTAATGAAGAAGACAAGATATAAAACTCTACTTATAGTAGGATCCCAACTATGGGAGTATCTGTATGATCTGTCTGTGTTCAAGGACTGGAAAGGAATATGCAAAAATGAAAATGGTTCAGTATAAGACACCTTTACTGCATCTCTTTTCTGTGCTAGGCATTGTGGTAGGTGCTGTCCAATCAGAAATTAGCAAGATCCAATAATTAGTCCAGTAGGAATAATAGACCTGTGAGGGACCAGATGCTTTGACCTAGCATTTCTGTTTCTAGCAATTTATCCTTCAGAAATCCTTGTAGAAATACAAAACAAAAAAAGATTAGCTACAGAGGTATTAATCATCGCATTCAAAAAATTGGCACCAGTCTAATGGTCCATCAATAGGATTGGTTAAAAAATATATCAAAGTGGAATATTATACATCTGTTAAAAGAAAGATGTGGAGCATAAGCTTTGACATGGAATGTCCGTGTTCTGTCGATAAATGATGAAGGCAACTTACACAACTATTGTAGTTTGATCCCATTTTTTACACATGTAAATATGTAGGCATACATGGCAGTAATTACCCTAAGTGGTGGTGGTGGGGATAGAGCTGGGGTGAGAGATCATAGCTATGATAACTATAAAAACGCAAATCAGAGGGGAAACAAAAAGAAATGACAATGTTATGTTGGAAAGGCAGTAATGGCTGTCCATCCTTGATACAGGCCTGGGGTGGTGTCACAGAGATACGCTATTGGTGGAATTGTGGGTGATATTTTTTATTTTTTCTTCATTTCCTATAATAAATGCTATTTAAAACACCCACATGTCCTTCTCATAATGGTCCTTGTGGCATTAGGAGAATGGTAATTTAATTTCCTACTGGTTTTTCCTGTTCTTTGTAACGTAGGAGTGTGGGATCTGGGAGTAGGCGAGCCAGAACCAGTCCAGCCTTATTCTCACTAGGTGTCACACTTTTGTCCTAACTTACAAAAGCAGCACACAGAGATCTCTACAGTTTGTCATTGTTTAAGTCCCTTGGTCACGTTACCCTAGGGAGAGGTGGGTGATCTTGAGACAACTCAACAGGGGTACCTCAACCACAAAAGTCTGTAGTTGGGAAAGGGCAGAGTTAAGGGTGAATCTAACTGCCCTCACTGTGCTTAGGTACTGAAGAAGACCTGGAATTCTACGTCAGGAAGTGTGGTGACATTCTTGGTGTCACCAGTAAACTACCAAAGGACCAGCAAGATGCCAAACATATCCTTGAGCACATCTTCTTCCAGGTGGTAGAGTTCAAGAAATTGAACCAGGTATAGCGTCTGGAAGGCCCAGTGAAGTGGGAGCCCTTCGGATGGTGGTATCATCCAGAAACTGGACTTCTTGTGTTTAATGCCATTCATTCATTCTGCAAGTATTTTGGTATCTATTGGTGAACAAAACAGATAACAGTCCCTGCATTTATGGAGGGATTTAGCTGGAGGAGACTGTAAACAACAAACAATACATAAGTAAATCACAGGATATTCTAGGGGATGATAAATGCTATGGTAGAGAAAAGTAGAGCAGGGTGAGAGGGAAGTGTGGTGAAGGTGGCAGTGTGGATATTCAGAATAGGCTCCACTGGAGCAAAGACTTGAAGGCATTGAGGGATTTGGGGACTAGTGTCCGACAGAGGGAAGACCCATGCGGAG
This sequence comes from Camelus dromedarius, assembly GCF_036321535.1. Lineage (NCBI taxonomy): Eukaryota > Metazoa > Chordata > Mammalia > Artiodactyla > Camelidae > Camelus > Camelus dromedarius. The sequence goes on along the minus strand of NC_087453.1, from coordinate 13,208,564 downwards.
TCCCTAAGGCTGGGCTCTGCCAGGCATGTTTGAGGGACAGCAGTGATGCCTGTGTGGCTGGAGAGGACTGAGCTAAGGGCGGAGCAGTACAGGACGTAAGGTCAGCACCTTATATTAAGGATCATTTTGCCCTAGACTGAGGTCCAGGAGCTTAAAATTTTGCCTGGCCTTCATTTTGTCTATCCCTGGACAGGATTTCTAAAATTAAAAGCCCAACCGCTATTGTTAAAGGGGCATTCATTTATATACTACTGATGGGAGAATAAGTTAGTCCGACTTTTCTGGAGCTATTTTTTGTAATATCGTTCAGAAGCCTGAAAAATATATATACCTTTGACCCAGCAATTCTAATCCTCAAAATTTGTCTTGAGAATATAATACTGAATGTGTGTAGATTTACAGTCAAAATGCTCAGTGCAGCATTGTTTTAATGGAAGAAAAGTCTTCATCAGTGGGGAACTGGTTAAGTACCTAGGGTGTATCCTGTAAGATTAAGAATGTTTAGAAGAATGTTTAAGGACTTGGGAGGACATTTATGATACAGTAAATGGGGTGAGGTGGGAGGAAGGGCTATAAAACAGTATAAAGAGGGAGAGTCCGTTTTTCTTTAATATATGTACGTTATGCTGAGTAGAAAGACTAATTAGGATCTGAGCCACTACTGGCAGGGGGCTGGATCTGCTGGGTATTCATAGTATACACCTCACTTGTGCTTATGGTGCTAGATGTCGGGGCTACAGCAGTGAACGGGATGAATGCAGTCCTTGCTGTCTGCCTCTGAGCTCCGTGCAGTGGGGGAGACAGGAGTATACGGGCGAGGACGGTGCTCTGAGATAAATGCCAGGAAGGGAACTCAGGGGCAAAGTACTGATATACTTGCTCAGCACTGAAATATGGGATGGGGCTCAGGTAGATTCCCACCAGTACTTACCTGGGTGGCAAGGCAAGGAATGGCCCCCAAAGCCAAGGTAAGAAGTTTTGTGTGGTCTTTGCATCAGTATCTCCAACTGTGTTTGCTTCCCACTCATCATGAGGGGTGGTGGGCTGTGGTCAGAGCCCTGTCCTGATCATGAAAATTTGATTCTTGGTCTGGATTTAGCCTTAAAGCCAGAGATTACCTGTGTGTCCCAATTAAAGAGGATTTAGACTCTCTAATCAAAGCCAAAACAACAAAGAATTCACATTTCAGGCTTTGTACTGAAACACTAAAATTCTATGTCTTATTCCCTCATCCAGGAACATGATATTGATACAAGTGAAACGGCATTCCAGAACAACTTATGAGGACCAAGCCTCTTGAAGCATTTTCTGCCTCCTGATTCTCTCTGTAAACTTTTTGAATTACTCCTTTTCAAAATTGTCTATACAGTTTTTCCTCTGTGAGCTGTGGAAGGTCCGTGCATCTTCTGTAGTGCCCGGAGAGGGATAACGTTTCTAACTTACAAGATCCTTATGTAAGATATGTTCCATTTTTTAAATTAAATCTGTTTGAATCTGTACTTTTATAATTTATGAATCAGTCTTTCATTGAAGTCTTTTCTTTTGACTCCAGTTCTAGATGTGAGTCTCTTTTATCAAAAGCATAAATAACTCTCAAGCTTCTGAATCCTTATAGCTTTTGGACTATCAAAAGGATAGAAAACAAACAACCCACAATCTGTTTGCCCCACTGTACCTAATGAAAAAGATTAAATAGTAGATAGGTACCTTCCTTACATAGACCGCTCACTCCTTCTCCCAGCTGTCCACAGGCACAACCATTTGGAGGCTGTTGTCTCCATCCTCACTTCATCCCCCTCCTCTGAGCTCCTGAACCGCTGTATTCTATCATCATTTTCGGTTATGATGCAGGGCAGAATGTGATCATCCGTCCCAAGGACAATGGGAGAGATTGTACCTGCTTGAATGGGGCAGTTGGCATTAAAATGTACAGCTGGGTACTGGATACATTGAGAACCACCTTTGGCGAATGCTGAAAGCCAGACAGAAGATTGAACACCACTGCCAGTGTGTAAGAGATGTGGTACAGTGGGAATAACCTAGCTGGTGGTTCTCTGAAGATGGGAACTGTGGAAGGAAGGTCCTTTGTGGGAGATTGTGAAATAACTCCAAGAAAAAGTAATGAGGATGTGGACTTAAGGTGCTGTTGTAGGAGAGGTGGCATTCTGAAATAGATTTGGTCTGGGGGTTGAAGGTCAGGTTGGCAAGATTTTTGAGCCTGATTGCTTGGGACAGTGGTGGAAAAATTGGAAGATGGCGATTCCGAAGGGTGAGCTATTTTGGAGCAAAAGAATCTAATTGAGACAATGGCAATTCATGCAAGTGGTAATAACCAATAAATAGCATAGCAAGACATCCCTAACTGAGAGTTAGAAAACATCCAGTCTCAAGATACAAGTTGTTCACATGGAGTTGATAATTGAAGCCAGGAGAATAGCTTGTCAAGGAATTCACATTTTTGGAAATTTAAAACCTTGGGGAGAAAGGCTCAAATCACATCCTGAATTTCAAATGATTTATTTGTATTAAAGCTCTGTTCATAGGCTTCCATTCTCTCACTCTCAAGCCCTAGTGCAGGGCTTATACAGAGTAGCCAAACCAGAGCACAGAGTTGGGGATGGGAGAAGCCACTTTGCTCAACGCACAGAATCTCGGAACCAGCTGAGAAACAAGCAGCTATGGAACAGCAGGGGAGTGTTGTGGAAATGTATTTGGAATACATTCTAAAAATGTACTCAACAATTAGCTCCCAACCCCTGTGCTCTTCTCTTACACTGGGTTTGGTGCTCCTGCCATTAAGAGGTGAGGTCTGTGTTCCCTCTCTCTGAATCTGGCATTTATGGAAGTGACACTCTGTTGACTTCTGAGGCTGTGTCATAAAAGGCTGTACAGCCTCTGCCTTGTCTTCTTGGGACACTCACCTTTAAAACCACAAGCCTCCTTGGAAGAAGTCTGAGGCCACTTGGATAGACTACGTGGATAGGCCATGCATAAATGTTCAGGCAAACAGGCAGAGGTCCCAATCTTTGCCAGCATCACCTACTAAACATGTGAAGAAACATGCCTCCAAATGATTCTTGCCCCCAGCATCAAGTCACCCCTAGTTGTCATAGCGGAGGTTCAAGGCATCATGGAGCAAAGACAAGCAGTCCCTGCTCTGAACTCTCTGAATTCCTAACCCACAGAATCTTCACTTTCCCTCAACTTCACTTCCAAAGGGGATAGAGGCCTAGGGAGACCTAGGGGCAGAGAACTGACAGCCCGCCTGCTTATCTGAGCTTCCCCCACCACAGTCCTGAATTGAGAAGTTACCTTGGAGGGGACAAGGCTTCTGCCTGGGTCAGTGGGCTTTCCCCCTTCATCTATGAATGACTTGTGGCAAGGATATATGTTTTTGTCCAACGTCTTATGAAAATTTTGAAACAGAAAAGTGGAAATAGTAAAACAAACACCAGTACCCACCATCTACTTTCAAGTTAGCATTTCCATATGCTTTATGTATGTATAATTTTTCTTACTGGGTATCTGAAGTTAAATTTCAGACAACACTTTACCCCTTAATGTATATCACCATATATCCGTAATATACTATTATCATACCTAGTTTTTAATGCTTAATCAGATGCTCCCTAAATGTGTTTTATTTATGTTTTTAATAGATCGAGCTCCTGCAGCTCAATCTAATCGGGGAGAGAATTTAACCTCGTAAGAGTAGCAAATGGTGACAAATAGCATAAGGGAAACTTGCAGTGTTAGGATCCTGTCCAGGGCTGAGCCACACCGGGAGTCAGGGAAGGCTCGAGACAAGCGGGTCAACCGGACTCTGGGTCATGACCGCCATAGCGTCGAAGGTTGGTGATGTACCCGCTCTGATCCCTCTCCTCCGCTGGGCCTTTCTTTCACCCGTCTTCCCACAACCCGAAACGGCACGCTCCCAGTGACCACTTCTCCGACGGCGCGGGACCGGCGAGATCTGCGGGCTAGGCAAGGGCGCGGAGAAAGGATGCAGGAACACCACAACCCAGCAGCGACGCTCCAAGCTAACACCAAGCGCCCGCGCCCTCTACTGACGTCAGGCGCCGCGACTCCCGCGATGCCTCGTGCGACGCTCTAACGTGCACGCGCGCAGAAAAGTGGACGCGCTGTGAACTGAAGCGTCAGCCCCGCGGTCGGACATCCTGGGGCCTTCCGCCTCTGTTGACTAGGGGGGCGCCACGAAACAGGTCATGTCTCTTGTCCCTGGTCACCGCGGGCGGCCAGGTGGATTCCAAGGCCGGATTTTGCCTGTTCATCTTCACAGAGGAGTGTGATGTTGCCTCCAAGTGCGGCCGCGGAGTCTGGCCAGGCTGCGCTGTCCAGGTGGTTTCCACTGGCCTCTGGACAAGGCCTTGGCGTTGGCACTGGCGGTACCCTCCCTGACTTTGTGCCCTCCCTGACTTTGTGCCCTAACTCCTTAATCTGCGACTCTTTTCCTGCTTGATTGCTGAACTGCAAGTGGCGACGTGACAAAAGGAAGAACTAAGTGTTTGCGAAAGCTGATGTCCCAGAAAGCCCAGGGTAAGAAGTCAGAGGTATGGGCTGGACGTGGTGTGTGTATAAAGCAGCCCATATATAAAGGGTCCTGGCCTTATAAATGGAATCACACAATGCTTAATCTTTGGCTTCTTTCAACGTAATTATTTTGAGATTCATATTGTAGGAATAATTCCCTTTTATTGTCAGAGTAGTATTTCACAGTGTGGGTATATTTGTTTTATATCTGGAATTTGTTTATCCAGTCACCTGTTGATGGATATTTGTTGTTTTTTTTTTTTCCCAGTTTGGGGCTGTTACAAATAAAGCTATGTAAAAGTCTCTGTGTGGACAAATGCATTCATTTTTCTTGGCTCCATATGGCTGGGTCATGTGGTAGGTGTTTATGTTTTTAAGAAATTGCTGAGCTGTTTCCAAAGTGGTTGTACAGTTTCACATTCCCACCAACACTGTTTGAGAAGTCTGATTACTCCCCATCTTCACCAACATTTGATGTGATTCATCTTTTTAGTCAGTCATTCTAATAGGTGTGTAAATCTCATTGTGGTTTTAATTTGCGTTTCCCTAATGACACGGTAGTGAGCATCTTTTCATTTGCTTTGCCACTGGATATACTTTAATCTAGTGTTTGCGGGTAGAGCCAATAGGGTTTGCAGATGGATCAGGTAAGTGATATGAGAGAAGAGTCAAAAGTGACTTCAACTCTGGTCAGTCCCTGAGTACTTCCTAATATTTTTCTCCCTGACATGCACTGGCTATTCCCTCTGGCTGCCTTGCTAATTCTTAAATCAGCTCTGAAGAGCCACTTTTGTCGATACCCGGAGCCCCTGCCTTTATCTTCACCCTTATAGGTCTAATTTTCTGTTTATTCATTGTCAGTCCCCTATCAGCTGATGAGCTTCTGAGAAAGTATGGATGGTTGGATTGTCTCCTGATGATTAGCCCCTGGTGCAGCCCAGCCTCAATCATTTCAGCATATTTTCACAAACTGTACTCTCAAAATTTACATTTCAAAGCATGGGTGCTTTGCTTCAAGCTACTTGCCCGTTTGCTGTGTGATCATGGCCTCTTAACATCTGTTTGCCTCAGTTTTCTTATCTTTAAAATGGAGAGCCTATTGATACTTGCCTCCTATATTGATGAGCATTAAATGCAATGCTTAATATGGTGCCTGGCACATGGTGTCTTTCCCAGTAAAATCCAGCTATTATTTTCTGACCTGAATATTTTGCTAGTCCTTTGCTGGAACTCAAATATAGGTGCTTTGCAAATAGTTATCCATAAAATCTCAATCTTTGGCGAAGTAGGTGGGGAAATTTCTCTGTTGAGGTCTGATTACTTGAACCAGATAATTGAATTGCTCTCCTGCTTTGGGATCCACCCTGTTGTCAAAAGCGTCCCATTTCCAGACCTGGTTCTGGACATCTCATCCCTCTGGCCATTTAACTTCTGCCATGACTGTGTCCTCTATACTGATGCCCCTGAAAGTGAGGCAGAAGTACCTGAAAAACATTACTTTGTTTCAAAATCTCTTGATGGTCCTTATCTCTTAGCATTCCAAGTTCTTTCAGTTCTGTTCTGTGCCCTCCTAACTCTCCAGCCCAAATGTTAGCTTTAACATTTCATTCCTTCAGTCAAAAAACGTGTAAAATCCTTTCTTTGAGTACCTTCCAGGAACCAAATATTATAGTAAACATCTGAAGCTAAATTTGAACATGGGGCTGGCCCTGCTCTTGAGAGAGCAGTAAAATTATGGGCAGAGGAAGTACGGTGGGAGGACAGGGTGATACAGAAGGTGCTCAGTAGGTAGAGGGGAAGATGTCAGGCAGAGGGACATGTGACCCTATTTTTCATTTGCTTGTTATCAATCAGTGTTTTGTGTCCAGCCTGATGCTGCATCTTGAGCTTTTAATAAGTAGATTTGTATTCCCAAGATGGGGGCAGGCCCTGGGTCTGGAGCCTGGGGTGGGGCAGACTGTGGAATGACCAAATGACTGGATTCTCCCTGTCCAAGCAGGGCATGTGCAGGAAAAGGTCCCCGGTAGAGTGCAGTCTGTATATTATCAGTCCTGGGCTCAGGGACCACTCCCAGCTGTGGCTCCACCAGGACACTTGGAGTCCTCTCTCCAGGGATGTCTGTTGGTGTGATGATAACTGGAGAAGAAATGCTTGTGCAGATAACCAGATTCCATCTGGTACCAGGGTGATCTTTCTGCTCCCTGACTCATAGAACTGACTCCAGGCTTCTTAGGGTCTAGAGTGGACCAGGAAAGTCTCCTGTCTTTTCAGTAAACAAAGGATGTTGGGGCCATCAACCCAACAGCCATTGCAGCTGCCCCTGACAGTGCACTCTGAGGGGAATTCAGGATGGAAAAAGAGGATACTGGCCCTAGATAGTTAAGGTACATATCAAAGGAATAATTTCAATAAGTCCAGACTCTTGCATCTTCTTATACATAGAAAAAGGCTAAATTCATTAACTTGAGATGTCTGGTTTTCTTTAATTAGCAGTAATCTTTTGATGTTCCAATTACTTGTTTTTCTTTTCTTTTTTTCCCCTCCAAACTCCTATATATCCTGGCTTCTCTTCAGAACAGTTCCTCAGAGCTATCTAAGTGGCTGAATCCCAGGCTTAAGTCCTCAGTAAGTCCACCAAATAAAACATAATGCTCAACTTTTAGGTTCTGCATTTTTTTTTTAATTGATAAGTGAATTGGTCAACTGGCTCCAGCAACTGGAGACAGCTGTTCCTCATTTCTTGCCTTGGGCAAATACCTTGCCTGAGCTGTAAGGTCCTGTCTCTCTCCTAAAATGGGACTAAAAATCCACGTGAGAGTGTGTGCAAAGCAGCTTCCTAGACCTCAAAAGACAAGCATAAGAGCAGCTGCAGTTACAATAATAACGACTATGATATTAACAATAACAAAAAAACCCAATAACTTAATTTAATGATTATGCCAGGGATTGTTCTCAGTGGTTTACATATATTTATTTAGTCCTACAACCACCCCACAAAGTAGGTATCAGTGTAGTGATTAAGAGCACAGACTTTAGAACTAGACAGCCCAGGTTTGAATCCCATTTACTAGCATTGTGACCTGGGGGAGGCCTGTGTATCAGTGCCCCCATCTGCTAAAAGAAGATCATACGAATACTACGTCATAGGGTTGTTATGAGAATTAAATGAATCAAAATTTATAAAGCATACAGACCAGTGTCTGGAAAAAGGTCTAAATTTGATAAATCTCATTTTTATAGGTGAGAAAACTGAGGCACAGAGAAGTAATTTGCCTATGGTCACATGACTAGTAAATGATGGAGTTGGGAAACAAACCCTAGGCGGTCTGGCTTCAGAGCCTGCACTCTTAAATATGATGCTCCAGCAATGAAAAGGGGATGTCCACATGAATTACTTTATGAAGGAGGTGGGTGGGGGAAGACCTGAATTAATTGATGTGGAAGCTTCTATCACGTAAGATGTACGTGCTCCTTCCGCTGTGGTAAATGAAGTTTGCAGCAGTTGGTAGACTGTCCCCAGGTGACCAAGTTTCTGGAAGAAGGATCTGAGGCATAAGCAGGGGCTAAGAGGCTGAGAGGCTGAGCCAGGTCTCCCCAGGCTTCTACCTCATAATTCACTTACCTTCCTTTTAGCATTCCTTCCAGGATGTGGCATGAAACTCAGGCGGGGTACTTGGTGAATGGCAACTTAAAATGCAAAAATCCTTGCTAAGCTTCTAGGATTTTAAGTATGTGGTAAACAGAATTCAAAGCAACAGTTGAATTCTGGGCCCTGGGGATACTGCTGTGAGTTGAGGGGCCATTTGGACCTAAGCCTGTAGTTCAAATGGGGAAATGCACAAGTCAACAAGCATATTGTGGGTTGTGGACCCTAAGGATAAACAGGAACTAGTCTAAGATGGGAGGGGTGGGAAGTGTTCCAGGCCCAAGTAAAGGCCAGGAGACTAGCAAGTTACCTTTGGCTAGGGGCAGGATGGTGATCTGGCAGAATCCTATAAATCTGATTATAGAATATTTTACCCTGAGGGAGATAACAGAGGTTTTAAGTTCTGAAAAGGAAAGATCAGGTTAGCATTTTAGGAGGCTCACTTTGGGTCATCAGGAGTCGAGCTCAGGACCTGAAGCCATTCAGTTCGAGGCTGGAGGGGAAGCAGGGAGCTGGTTCGAAGGTGCAGCCATGGTCTAGGTAGTGGTAGGGGGCAGCTTTGGGGTTGGGGCTGTAGGGACACAGGAGCGGCTTGGACTAGCGCTGGGATTTTTGCACAGGCGGTTTCTCCAGCCTGACTTCCATCCTTGCGCCTCGCTCCCTTTCCTCAGTCTTTCTTCCTGGGCCGCCCGGGATCACCCTCGAAGGGGAACAGGCCTTAGTCACCTGGCGGCCGCTTCAGAACAGCACCCAAGACCTCCCTGCCCTGCGGCTTCAAGGGTCTGCGCGGGTGCGGCGCCCTCCCGCCCTCTGGCCCCGCCCCCGCGCAGCCCACGGGCCCCGCCCACCCGTTGACCCCGCCCCACGCGCACGCCAGCCCGCCGGCGCGCCAGGCCCGGGCGGCGCCGACGCGCTTGGCGGGAGATAGAAAAGTGCTTCTGTGAGCGCCGGCGGCGGCCGCAACCCCTGCGAACAGCGGCGGGACCTGCGGCCACGCTGACGCCTCCTAGCGCGGCCCCGAGGCCGGGAGCGGCCGGAGCAGCCCGCACTTTGACCCCGGCCCGGCTCCCGCTCCGGGCTCAGCCGGCTCGCGGGCGAGCGCGGCGCGGCCCGGGCCGGGGGGATGTCTCGGCGGACGCGCGGGTGAGCGGACCCGGGCGGCTGAGGGGCCCTCCCCACTTCCCCATCCTCAAACCCCATTCCCTCCACCTCGATCTCTGCCCCAACCCCATACTCGCCTTGGCCCCTCTGAGCGGGGCGGGGGTGGCGTCCGCAGAAAATTCAATGTTCTGGGTCGCCTGACGCGGGGGACGCGCGCGAACCCAGGGGCTCTCGGGGCCCCTCATTCGGCTCCCCGGGCCTGCTGGGCCTCGGAGTTGAGGCGGGCGGGTCTCTTGGGACCCGGGCCAAGCCCTGCATGATGTCATTTTGTCTCCCGCCTAATTGTGGGGTGGGGGTGGGACGGCGGTGTCAGCTGGAAGGGCCTTTACCGGGGAGGGAGGCGACCCATGCAGAAAGAGATTCTCCAGGTCACAGCGAGCGGGAGGCCGAAGCCTGGAAGACACTTGTTCAAGCCCTTTTGGATTCAGGTTTGCCGGTGGGCATTTCTTAACATCGTGGGAAGCACAGAGCACCCCAAACCCTCTCGCCCGACCTAGGAAGGGTGCTGGGGCGGGGAGGGACTCTTTTGTGACCCACCAGCTGGGTTCCGGGCCCCAGCTCGGTTTAGTTTCGGAGACCTGTCTTCCTGTTCCACATGACGAGTTTGGGGCAGCTGGGGTTGAAGGCGAGGGGAAGAGAGACCGCTGTGTATGAAGACCGCTCTGTCAGCACCCCTGGGGCGGAGGCAGGAACTGCGGTCTCCATTTTACTTATTCCCCCAGAGAATTAATGACAGAGTCGTGCCAGGAACCAGGTCTGTGGGCTCCAGGTCCCTGCCTTACACCTTTGCACCTGGTGCCTGAACTCGGGTTTTCAGCCAGCCTGGGAGTCACGGAGGGCAATGGGTTTCTGCCGTGTGCCCTCTGGATTCATGAGACCCAGATAATCTTAAACTCTCCATCAGGTGGTTTTTGCCTCCTCAGGCCCAGCATATAGACCTGAGAAGCTATCGTTGCTGGCTTTCCCTAGATAGAGTTCTCTCAGCGAGGAAGCATCTTATCCCAGGACAATGCTTAGGCACAGGGTGTGTCTTCCCAGGGCAGCTCCAATTCCCAGGAGTTGTTTTCTGGTCAGGCATTTGTCAAACCTTTTCCTGATTTCTGGTTCAGGAAGTATTACTCCAGGCAACAACCAAAGCCCCAGACAGCCCCTAGGTCCTCTGCCACTTCTCCCCTGGGGCTTAGTGGAGGAACCCTCCCCCTACCAGGTGAGGAACAGGTTCTGCCCCCTGGAATCCCATAACATTCAGTTTGATTTTTGACCACTTGCTGCACCAGTGCCCTACTTCCTGCTCAGCTTCTGACTCACCCCACCTGGAGCAGAGCCCAGCACATGGAAGGGCATAGAAAGGGTGTGTTGGACCTATATGTGGTTGCCACCACTGACTTAACCTCTGCTTTTCCATCTGAGATTATGAGATGAGGACTTGAAGGTGCAGGTTTGGAGCCTGGCTCTGTGGACTTGGCAAGTGGCATAACCCCCATGAGCCTCAATTTCCACATCTAGTAAATGGGGATAATGAGAATGTGTGGGAAGCAGACAGCACGCTGGTGATAGAAGAATATTATCTCACAGAATTCTCCCAGCTGTCTGGGTTGCTGTCCTCATTAAATAGAGTATTGGAGCACCAGAGAGTGTTCCCACAGAATCTGTTTCATTCTGAAGGAACATTTGCTGAACTTCTATTAGGAGCTGGGTACTGAAGAACCAAAGATAGTTTCTGTCAGAATGGAGTCTGGGGGCAGTTGATTTTTAAAACCAGCTTCCTTCTTTTATTAGTATCTTGTAGAATTTTTGCCTCCCACTTTGCGATGGTGGAGGAACCCATGAACTGGGTTGGAAATGGCAGGACAAGGCTGAATTCCAGTTCCTTCTGTGACTGTGTGTATTGCTGGGTTTAGACACCATCCGCCCCTTTCTGACTTCTAAAAAATTTACTTATATTAGCATTTGTTATCGACTAATAGGCAGCAGCTTTGCTTGGTTAGTCATTCATTCCTGTAGCCATTCATTCCCGGAACAAACATTTCTTAAGGTATTTTGGTGCCACCCCCAAAAGGTCCTACAGATTCGGAGGTGGAGCTGACCTCTGTCCATGTTGTCAAGGAGACGGGCAGTTGCAGCCTAAGGGCCTATGTTATGAGACAGGATTTCCAAGGTGCTGTGGGAGTGTAGGAGTGACTAGGAAGATGCTGAGAAGGGGACAGGAACATGGACACAGAAGGAGGACCTCTTTCTTCTTTTGGCACACGGCCTGTGCTTGCCTTCCTTGTTTGGAGATGTGTAGGCTTTTTTCACTTACAAATGCCTGACTTAGGTATGTACCTGACAGAGGTGACCTGATGGATTTGGCGAAAGTGCTTCTGTGAGCACCTGACATCCCTGAGAGTGAACAGCATGATCTCCATTTCTGTAACCACTAAACCTGATAAATAGGAAGGTTTTGGAGCAACTTGGAAAATTACTTGTTGGAAAATAAAAGCATCCAGAATTTTAAGCTTGCTTGTACTTTGATTTTTCCCTCTGTAAACTAGGCTTGTCTGTTGGCAAGGATTGAGAGGGGTTATGCAAAAATGGACATAGTTACTGAGATAATGTTTTAAAAATGTTTTTCTCAAGTAACCAATATTTCTTAAAATCCTGGTGCTTAATAATTACATACTTTTATCATCAGCTTAATCCTTAAAATATCCATGCAAGTTTAAAAAATTTTGTTACGGAAAAGAAAATATTAACTTGGTGTCTGGTACTGAATATTATAATGTTCTTGATAAAGTCTTAACTTTTTTTCTTGTAGCTTTTGAAATCATTAGGGTGTTACTGAAAATAAAAGAATAAAGAAAAAAATAGCCCATAACCCCATTTCATTAAATTTTTTTTTTAAAAGGAAGAGATGGAAATACCGACATTTTACCTACAGTAAAAGCCTGCCTCTCCAAAACCTTTGGCTGCTGCCTCCACTGTCCATCCATTGTGTAGCATCAGGTGGAGACACATGTGCGTGACCTTTAGCTTGTTCTTCCTGCAGTGAGGAGCTGGATGAGCTACACTACCAGGACACAGATTCAGATGTACCAGAGCAGAGGGACAGCAAGTGCAAGGTCAAATGGACCCACGAGGAGGTGAGTGACACTGAGGGGCACTTGTGGGGCGTGGGGGTGATGGCAGCGGAGGGGCTGGACTGCGACTGAGCCTGGGTTGTGTCTGCCTGATGCCCAAATGGTGCAATGAAGAGGAGGAGGCGGTGAAAGAAGCAGATGGGCCCTCTGGTTCTCCCTGATGCATCTCAGAGCATTCCTGGGCACTCCCAATATTGAGGACTCTTGAGGGGATGTGCCTCTCAGACCTCAGGGCCAGCAATTAATGTTGTGTCTGTTGGAAGCTGGCATGTTCTGCATCATGGACATTAATTGTGCTTCGTGTCCTTTAACTGCTAGGAGGTTTAGCAAAATCTGCAACCCTTCTTCATTATTATTTTTAAAAAAGTAATTGTATTGTGTCTGTGATACCGAGCTCTGTTCTTTAATCAAGTTTATGGAAATATAATTTATATACAATCAAATGCACCTTTTAAAAGTGAACAGTTCCAGCAGTTTTGACAAATGTATATCACCCATGTAAGCACCACCCTGATTATCCCCATAAGTTCCCTTTATGGTCCATCTTTCCCAACTCCAGGCAGTCACTGATCCAATGTCTCTTCGATTCGTTTTTCCTGTTCTTGAATGTGCTATAAATGAAATCACACAACTGTACTTTATTTTTGTCTAATAAAGCTACTTTTTTGGCTAAAGAAGTAGAACCAGAGAAAGGTTTAGAGATGTGTTCAAGATTGCCCAAGAAAGCCAGCAGTCAAGACCAGAAAGCCAGGTTCCCTGGATCCTAATACAGGGCACTTGCTATGATGACCTGCTGCCTTTGTTTCACCTCATAAACACTTCGAAAATTATTGTGGAAATTATTATGAAAATGGAACAGAGAAAACCTAAGAGAATACAAAGTATGTTCCTACAATTTCTGTTCTTTTCCCATTGATGTTATCAGAATATTAAAAAAAACTTGGAGGTGTGTGCATAGATAAGGAAGAAGGGAGGCTTATAGTTAATGGATATTGTAGGGAAATTGCCTTTTCCTCAGGCTGTAGTTATTCACATTATGTTTGAATGTATGACAGCTGTATTTTTATCTGACTTCTTTTGTTCAAGCATAATGTCGCATGATTCAGTAATTTGTTCATTTTTTATTGCTGAATATATGGATAGACCATAGTATGTTTCACTTGTTGATGAGCATTTGGGCTGTTTCCAGTTTTTTTGGCTATTGTGGATAGAGCTGTCTGTGTCTTTTTTGAGGATTATGTTTTCATTTCTCTAGAGAGGGTATTTAGGTATGCTCATGGGGTAGGTACATGTTTAGTTTTGTAGACACTGCCAGATCTTTTTCTAACTTTGTTGTACCATTTTAGACTCCTACTAGCCTTCTCTTTTTATTCTGCCTCTGTTTTCATGGATGTGTTTAGTCTTTTTCTTCTCCTTTTTTTTTCTCCTTACTGTATGAGTTGTAAAACCCTCTTAAATCAGAAAAGCTGTTTCTTCAGAGGACTGCCAAGCTAGACTTTTCTGTTCATCCCACTGTGGACCAGAGACTGTATTTCACTCTTGCAGGCTTAGAAGAACAATCAAGACGGAGTCTCTACTCCAGAGCATCCCTTTGCTTGGGATGGAGAGATAAGACCCGGCACAGGCTGTGGTCGTGCCAATGGCTGTCACGGTGCTGGCAGGATTGGCATCCTTTGTGCCCACTATGTTGTCTCTTCTGTCTTACACTAAGCCTCCCAACACGTAGGAGGCACATAAACTTGTCAAAATGCCTTTAGACGTTAAGGTTACTGTTGTCTGAGAGGTTAGGGAAGTTTCATGGGTGAGGATTTGGGAATTCAGTCAGGGAGGTATGCAAAACTATGGATAAGTCAGAATAGGAAACGGGTTGTAGGTGGAGAAAAGCAAGTAGAGGAGCCCCAGTTTGGCTGGAGGGAAATGTCCTTAAAGAGGAAGAATGGTTGGTGTAGATGGAAAGATTGATTAGGGTCTAGTCCCAGAAGACCTTGAATGTTGGGCTCAGAAGGTAGCATGGTTTGGCTGGTATTGTGGAGCCACTGAAGGTTTTTAAAGCAGTTGAGTGACGGTAGCCAGGCTTCAGGGAGCTAATCTGCTGTGGGTAGGGCGGATTTGGAGTAGAGATTTGGGGGCAGCCTGAGCCCGAGGGAGTGGGGAAGGGGGCCATGCTGGGCAGGCAACAAAAGATGGCTGTGAAGGGAACAGGACCAGGACAGTGCGGGAAGGAGGTGACAGGTGGAGGAAGCCCACGGGGTCCAGGAGGAGTTGGAGACATAACATCAAGTGTCCTCGTCAGTTGTCAGGGAGGACAGTGGTGCTGGAGGGGGACCTGGGGGACATGGGCAGAAGGCAGGGGTTGGCCTCGCCAGGTTGGGTGAGCAGCAGAGGAACGCAGGGTGTCCGGGGCTGGCTGTGTCGGTGTGGGCTGGCTCAGCTACAGGATTTATGGGAACTTTGTCCAGCTGGTGCTGGGCTGTGGCCAGGCTGCAGTTGAGGGTCTGGATTTCTGTGGTGGCCTTTTTTTCTAACTAGGAGAGAGAGAGAGAAAGAGAGAGAGAGAGAGAGAGAGAGAGAGAGTGTGTGTGTGTGTGTGTGTGTGTGTTAACACCTAACATTAAATTTACCATCATAACCATTTTTAAGTCTACAGTTCAGTAGCATAAAGTATATTGTCATTGTGCAACAGATCTCTAGAACTTTTTCATCTTGCAGTACTGAATCTCTATACCCATTAAATGCTGATTTCCCCTTCTTCTCTCCCCCTAACTCTTGGCAGCCACCTTTTTTACTTTCTGTTTCTATGATTTTGACTGCTTTAGGTTCTTTATGTGAGTGGAATCATACACTGTCCTTTTGTGCCTGGCTTATTTTGCTTAGCATAATGTCCTCAAGGTTCATCCATGTTATATTTTGTAACAGAATTTCCTTCTGTTTTAAGGCTCAATAATATTCCACTGTATAGATATACTACATTTTCTTTATATATATAAAATTAAAAAAATTAATTTGAGGAATACTTTATGAACAGTCAACTACAACGATTAAAGTACAATTCGATGAGTTTCCATGGGCGTATACCATGAAACTACCAGCATCATCACCTTAAAGAACATTTCCATTACCGCAGGCATTTCTTGCTCCCCTTTGCTGTCCATTTCTCCCTCCCCTAACCCCTGACCTCAGATACCACTGACTATCTTTTTGCCCTTATAGCTTAGTTTACATATTCTAGAAATTCCTATGCGTGGACTCATGCCATGTATGTTTTCTTTATGTCTGGTTTCTTGTCCACATCATAAGTATATTGAGATTTTGTGTTGCGTGAATCAATAGTTCATATTCAGGGGAACATTTTAACAGTTGTTTTCCCTTCTAAGTGCTCTTGATTCTGCCCATGATCCCCCATCTCCAGTGCTGAGTCACTGTCATCTCTGGCCTGGGTGCCTGTAATGGCCTTCTCTCATCCATTCTGCCCTCCTGTAGCCCCTCTTCCTGCAGCTGCCAAAGTGAGGTTCATAACAAGCACGTTGTCGGACCGTGACCACCTAGTGCTCTAACGCATTAGTGGATTTGCATGATGTAGAAGGCCGATCTAACCCTGTGTGTGGTCTGGCCCCTTCCGTCCCCTCCAAAATCCTCTTGCATCCTTCTCACTTCCTTCATGCATTCTAGCCTTCCTAGACTTCCTTAGAGCCTGTCTCTTAGTCCCCTGAATAGGCCTCACCATCGACCTCGCCATACCCCCAGCACAGGGCGGCTTTCCTTTTGTTTGCAGGAGTCTTTGACGAGCATCTGCTTCCCTCTGCGCCCATCATAAGTCGGGGCAGCTCTGTTGCAGCCTGCTGCCATGCTTAGCACATAGTAGGCGCTCACTTTGTGGCTGAATGGATGAGTGAGGCTGCTCCTTTTAGCAGCTGCTTTCTTATTATACATGTGTGAGCTGAGCCCTCTGTCTTTCTGGCTTTGGCAGGACGAGCAGCTGAGGGCCCTGGTGAGGCAATTTGGACAGCAAGACTGGAAGTTCCTGGCTAGCCACTTTCCCGTGAGTACAGCCCCTCTGTGGCACCCTCCCTGAGAATAGTGGGCCTGGGACAGACTTTCAAGGAGAAGAAAGGGGAGTTCCTTACCAACCCCACTCCCCACACCACCCGCCAGCTCCCTCAACAAAGCAGCCTTCCAGCCTTCCTAGACCCTTTTTTCCCAAACTGGAATCTGAGGCACCCTGGTACAAGCATCTCCACATGGCAGCTTCTGTGTGCCTGTGGGTCTTAGGCTCTGTGATCATGCGAGCAGATCAGTGGCTTATTTGCATTTCTTCCTGCAAGTCAGGAGTGAGTTGGTGCTCGGTTTCTCAACCGTGAGACTGAAACTGAGCGGGCTTCATGATGAGGCCCATGCAGAACTAGCTGGTGCCACCCCATCTGGCATTTAGAGCCTCCTGGTGATGTGAGTCCCCCGTCCGATCCCCCACCCCTAGCACTGCAGGCATCTACCCTGGCAGGAGCTGCTGTCTGGCTTATTTCCTGGGTCACTCAGGCAGCCTAGGGCCCAAGTCACCAGACCCTTCTGCCCAATTCCTCATCTTTCCCTCCTTCATGTGATTTGAAACCTTCAGGGAAATAACCACTCTCCCAGAAGCAGGCAAGGATCCCTGACATAGTCCGCAGGCTGGTATGGGGCAGCCCCCTTGTGGCAGGGGTGGCAGACAGTGGCTTCCCCCCAGGTCCTGAGTTTTCCTGGTCCCATCGTGCCCTCTTGTAGCAAACGGAAACCATGCTGTTCTGGCATGTGGGTGTGTAGTGTGTGATGGTGCAGGGGACAGAACAGAACCCCTCTGAGGTGTCCCCTGAGCTGCAGTCCCCAGAGCCCAGTCCAGGGTCACCATCCTAGGAGTTCTCACAGATGCCTGTTCTCTTCCCAGAACCGCACTGACCAGCAGTGCCAGTACCGGTGGCTGAGGGTCTTGAATCCAGACCTCGTCAAGGGGCCATGGACCAAAGAGGAGGACCAGAAGGTAGCTCCCGGGACAGTGCCTCAGGGTCTGAGGCTGCCCTTGGGGTTGGCTGGGTTGTCCAGTTGAACCTTGGATGTGTGACATCCCACTGGTCAGTTGGTCGGCCGTACCTCCCAGGGTGTGGTGAGGCACCGCCCAGTGAAGCTGCTGGGATGGGGGAGGGGCAGGTCCTGCTGGCCTCATAGCAGCTTTTCTCCCAAGGTCATCGAGCTGGTCAAGAAGTATGGCACGAAGCAGTGGACACTGATCGCCAAGCACCTGAAGGGCCGGCTGGGGAAGCAGTGCCGTGAGCGCTGGCACAACCACCTCAACCCTGAGGTGAAGAAGTCCTGCTGGACGGAGGAGGAGGACCGCATCATCTGCGAGGCCCACAAGGTGCTGGGCAACCGCTGGGCCGAGATCGCCAAGATGCTGCCAGGGAGGTGAGCCGCCTTCTGGGGCCAGGGCGGGCAGGTGAGGGCACCCACTGGCCTTTAGGGGGATGTTCCAAGGTCCAGTCTGAGTTCTCTGGAGTTGTTCACTTTTCACAGAAGCAAATGAATCCTTCAGATTCTTGTCTTTGGGGGCATGGGTCTCAGCTGCCGGGAGTCTGAGCAGGGTAGGGAGGGGGTCCTGGGAGCCCCCCCACTGTGCAGATTCTCATCTGGTCCCCGTTTCAGCTCTGTGTGCCATCCTCCCTCTGCTGTGGCCAGGATTGCCTGGTCATTTTTTTAAAGAGAATAGGTGTCTTTCTTCCTGCCTGTGAGATCAGGGCCAGGATCTGGATGTCTGAACCACTGCTGTTTTTTCACCCTGCTCCTCAGAGGGCCTGATCCTTCCAAGCTCTCGGCCTCTTGGGGTTCTTCAGGGAGCGTCTGGATGACTTGGCTCCATTCTTGCTGGAATCTTCCCCCAGGGTCACCTTCCAGTCTCCTGAGTTGCTTACTGCTCTCCTAACTGCTTTCCATTTTCTGGCAACTTACAGAAATTTCTCACATGCTGCTATCTTCTACCCTGCTATCTTTGTCCACGTGCATTTTTACCGTATTTTATTTTTAATCCTTTCTTTGCCATGGCAGTGCAGTCCTGAGAGGGAGCAGGATAAAATGCCAGATGGTCTTTCCCTTAGAGTCTGGAATCATCTACTTCCAAAACTCAAACCAGAATGTGTTATCCTTTGGGTGTTTCTTCTCACACTTGGGTTGGAGACTCAGCCCTCTTCCCATGTGGCCAGTCTGGCCCAGCTAATTCCACCTGCCTTGCCTTGATCCGCTGTCACCCTTGCTGACCCTTTTGGCTTTAGCTGCTCCACCCTCCTGTCTCAGACATGGTGAACTCACTTCTGAGAGCATCCCTGTGCTTCCGTCAGCCTGGACGCCTCTGCCTTGTGCCCGTCATGTAGTCAACATGCTCTCATCCTTCAGTCCTCGGTGGGGGTGTTACTTCCTCAGGGAAGGTTTCTCTGTTCTTCCCGACTGTGGTCGGTCCCTGGCCATCTCCCAGTAGTGCCCAGGCCCCTGCCAGGTCAGTGCTGTATCCTGACGGCCTGCAGTGGGAGTGATCAGAGTTATAGACCCTCCCTTTAGACTGGGATAAAGTCAAACTGTTATTTTCTGTTCATAGTTCAAGAGAAAAGCACTCTGCTCAGATCCCCAAAGAAGGCAGTGCCTTTGTGTGTTGGCACTTCTCCGCTGCTGTAGACCGCTGTGCTCTGGCACAGCTGTGCCCACCCGTGCTGCTCACTGCTCTGCTGCTCTGTCATTCCTTCTGCACTACTCTGCTTCACACTCCGGTGCCTTCCTACTGCTCTGCTATCCCGTCCTTCTGTCCTGCTATACCAGTCTGCCTCCACCTCCACACTTCTCTGCACTTCTCTACCCCTGTGCTCAACTCTGCTTCTATAGTGTTATACTGCTCTGTGCTTTATGTGACTACGTATGTTTTCTCTTTAATATTCAGCAAGTGATGGAGGATGAAGTAGTCTGCTTCTCCAGATAAACCAAGGTTTAGAGTGGACAGTAGTGGACCCTCTGCCTCTAGCTCTGCCCTCTTCGGCCATTTGTCTCCCTTAGGAGGTGATCAGGGCTTCTGTTCTAGGTCACTGAGCCTCAGGACTGGGGCTGGCAGCCAGCAGCTTGCTTATGGTTTCTACAGATGCAAAATGAGCAGGAAAGGGCATGAGAGTTCCCAGAACATGTCAGTGTTATGCTTTTTACCCTGTAGACTGAATAAAACCTTTGCTTATTTCTCAGACATGTATAGAAATGCTCAGAAAATTGTTCTGGGTTAGAAGCATGTCACACTTCATCTTACAGCTGAGAGACCTTAGAGTTCCTCAGGTTGAACCCTTATTTACGGAAGTGAGAACTCAGGGAGGCTAGTGATGTGCTTGGTGGTGCACGGGCCACCGGGCTGGGGTCAGAGCTCTCCTGTTGGCCCCTGCAGGACGGACAATGCTGTGAAGAATCACTGGAACTCCACTATCAAGAGGAAGGTGGACACCGGAGGCTTCCTGAGTGAGTCCAGAGACTGCAAGCCCCCCATGTACTTGCTGCTGGAGCTGGAAGACAAGGATGGCTGCCAGAGTGTCCCCCCCGCGGAAGGCCAGGTGAGCTGGGCTGGGCGTGGCTGGCTTGTTTTCACATATATCCGACACCATCTCATCAACACTGCTTCTCTCTTTTCACCTGTTCCACAGCTGTTCATTAGTCCTGTCACAGGATCTCTGTGTGGCCACGTGTCTCTCACGAGGGTCTCTCCCTGTGACACCCGTGCCCACGCCTGGCGCTCATATGCCCACAGGTGAAGGTTGCCAGAGGTGACATCAGATTGAGGGTTAGGTGAGGAGGTCTCAGCCTCCTCCTGTCTGCGTCTACAGCTTCCTTCCTACCTGTTGCTCTTTCCAGCCTTTTCATACTGAAAGCATGTTTGCAATTAAAAAAAGAAATCAGATTTATTGAGGTACAATTCACACACAGTAAAATTCATTATTTTGTGTACAGGTCTGAGTCATTACAGAAACAGTCATGTAACCACCACCACCATCAAGACACAGAGCATTTCCATCACCCCCCAGATTCTCATGCCTTCTCCCATCCTTAGCCCCTGGCACCCTCATCTGTTTTCTGTCTCTGTAGTTCCAGACAGTCACATAAATGAGTCATATGGTGTTAGGTTTATAATTGTCGACATCTTCCACCCCACACCCTGGAGCACACTTTTTAAAAAAACTGAAGTATAGTCGATTACAGTATAATATTATTGTCAGGTATTTATTGCTATTTTTAAACTATGTCTTATGATTCATTCTTAAGAAATGAAGGGGGGATTGAATAGCTCAGTGGTAGCATGCCTGTTTAGCATGCATGAGGTCCTGCATTCAATCCCCAGTGTGGATTGGAGATTAACGAATAAATAAATAAATAAACCTAATTGCCACCCCCACCCCCCAAAATGAAGATTTGGAGCCCATGGGTCAGTGTGAAGATATGATAGTGCTGGGTACATGGCTGGTGACAAGCTTCGTCTACACTGTTTTCCAAGGTTTTCTGTACTTGTGAACTACTGAATAATCCTTTTTAACACTACCCCTTCCCTTTCGAATGAGCTAGATAATAACTTGTTCACTGCTCCAGTTCTTTTACAGCACCCTGCTGGAGCATTATATAATGTTTTTGCCTCTATTTCCTGATTTTTCAATTTCAGAGACTATCGCTTGATTCCCAGATATGAAAGCATCTGTAGGGTGACGGTTGAGAAAGGTATAAAGTGTAAAGTAGGATGACTTCTTCCTCCCGTCTGGACTCCCCACGCATCCCCTCACCAGAGTTCACTTCTCACGGTTTCTCATGTGCTTAAGTAAGATATTTTCCAGGCTTTTACTTCTGATTGAAGAAAAAGCACCCATGCCAGAAGGAGGAAACAGTGGGCAGCAGCAAACACGGAGAAGTGGTCTTTCAGGATAGGGCAGAGTGGACAGTAGTCTCTGAAAACCCTTTCTGCTGAAAGTCATTTTCTTGACTCTTGTTCTCACCCCTCTGACACTTAGTGTCTGGAAATTTGGCCCTGCTGGGTCAGGAGGAGCCCCAGAGGGGGATCCTGAGCAAACTCTGGTCAGCCTAATGTGGGTTTCAGCTTCACCCATTCCTCTCCAGTGTCATTTTAATGGTTTTATTGTGCTGTTAATTTATTTAATTAAGGTTTTATCCGACTTTTTGTTGTTAGAAACAAAACTTTAATGATTGTCCTTGTAGCTCAGAAGATCCTTTGCTCAGTTATTTCTTGAGAAATTCTTCGAGATGGATAGATACATTCTTTAAAAATTTTAATAGACTTTTTTTTGCTAGATTTTGCTAGTTTTTTTTTTTTTTTTTTGATTGCCTGCCAGAAAATATTTGTCTCTTTTGTATCTATGGGACTACCTCATTGGTCAGGGCTTGCAATTATTAATTTTATCCTGTGCTTCAGAAGTAATACACAGTCATTGTGGGATTAGAAACTTTAACAGAATTGAACAGTGCTGAAGGCCAAGTCTGTAAATCTCAACTTCCAGAGAGAACTGATATATTATTTAATATATTTGCCAATATTTATTACCAAGGGTAATAAGTGTAAAATGAAATTATATCTTACCGTCTTATAAATTTCTTTTTCTACTTAAATCTTCCACGTTGTTATGTGCATGCAGATTTTTACACCATTCCTGAATCTGTCGTATCTTATCTTGTCATTATCACCTATTGATGAATGACTGTCACCATTTCCTTCTGTATGACTGTCACCATTTCCATCAGCATGCTGCAGTGATCATAGTTCAAATTCTTTGTACATATACCTATTTATGTGGTTAATTTTACAAGTGTGGAATGCTTGTGCTGTAGGAAAGGGAAATGTCATGGCAATAATGGCTACTAATTGGGCTGAGTGGTTTTCACATAGTCGTTGATCTGTGTAACCTCCCTGCTCAGTGTCCTCATTTTATAGGCAAGGAAACTGACCCTCATCAGACCGCTGGCCTGAGCTGGGAAATGGCAAAGCTCTGTCTGCATCTAGAGCCCGTGTCCTCTCACCTATTCCCTGGTGCCCTGCCATTAACATGGGACCCCGCTCCTGGATCTCGACCAGGCCTTTGTTAGTCACATGTACTGTTTTCAAGGGTCTGTCGGGTTAACATGTCAAGCTTGTTTCCAAGGTTCTGCCAGGAGAGCTATTGCCACAAATGATCTCTGTTTTTTTCTGTCACAAAATTAGTATCCACTCATTTTTCAAACTTTCATTTTGAAGTAATAGTAAGCATTAGGAAAAGTTGCAGGAAGAGTATTCCCATGTACACTTTATTGTCTTCACTAATTTTGAATATTTTCCAGATTTGCTTTTATCTTTCTCTATATACGTATTTTTTTAATCTGAGCTATTTGAAAGTTGGTTCCATGTATTGTACCTTTTATGCTTTAATATTTGAATGTGTTTTTTCCAAAAATAAGGACATTCACCTATGTAACCAAGGAATGTAGTTGGAATTTAGCATTGGTTCCGGACTTTTAACTAATCTGCCATCCAGATTCCATTTTTTCTGCCAACGATCCAATCCAGGATTAGACATTGTGTTCGTTGTCATATCTCTTCCATCCACTTTTATCTGGAATGGGTCGTCAGCCTTTCTTAGCCTTCCATAATCCTGATTTTTTTGAAGTATACACTAAGGCCAGTTATGTTATAAACTGTGTCTCAGTTTGGGTTCACTGGAGTTTCCTTATTATTAGATTTGGGTTGTGCATTTTTAGCTAGAATATGGCATAGTTTACATCTCTTAAGGAAAAAGCCAAGCCTTGTGCCCTGTGTCCCCCAGGGAAGTCTTGTGACCAACTGGCCCCCAGCATTCCCGGCCATGAAGGAAGAGGAGAGCAGTGAGGAGGAGGCCGCGGCAGCTGCCCCCTCCCAGGAGCAGGATCCTGTCCCCGCAGAGCTGGATGGAGTGCGGACACCAGAGCCCCTGGAGGACTTCCCCAAGCGTGAGGACCAGGAGGGCTCCCCACCAGAGACCAGCCTGCCCTACAAGTGGGTGGTGGAGGCCGCAAACCTCCTCATCCCTGCTGTGGGGTCCAGCCTCTCTGAAGCCCTGGACTTGATCGAGTCGGTAATGTTGGTCACAGCGCGTCCCAGTGGGCCCAGAGCACCCCCAGCAGGGAGTGCTTTTCTCCATAGGCAGACGTCCTTCTGCTCACTCCTTGTCTCTCTGACATGGCCGAGGCAATCCGAGTGCCTGGCCCAAAGCCTGGGCCTGGCGACACCAAGATAGTTGCCATGCAATCCCTGCCCTCGGGGAGCTTCTGACTCACCTGTACAGCACGGATGGGCTTGGAGGGCTCCCCGGCAGAAGTGGCGCTACAGAGTCCTCAAGGGTGTTTGGGAAGGGTATTTGAGACCAAAAACAGCAGAGGAGAGGGTGGTGTTTGCAGCAGCACAGATGATTGGGTGTCCCTGGTGAGGGCCCTGGGAAGTGCCAGGGTTTGGGCCTGGGGATGGAGAGGTGAGTGGGGATTACGCACTCTACCTGCTGCTCTATCTGCGTACCTTGGGGGCTGCTCCAGCTGTGGGTTGTGCCCTTTGGGGAAAAGTACCCTGATGGAGGTTGCACCTCTGGGTATGACCACCCAGCTCTGTCAGCCAGCCCTGTGATGTGGAGTGGGTTTCAGGAAGTGGTGAGCAAGAAGCCAGCATGGAGGGCAGTGAGGTTCAGTGGGCGGTGTCCACACTCGCCTTCCCACTTGTGCTTCTCCTGACTGGCTGAGAATAATGACACTGTTTATTGAACATCTGCTAAATGCCAGGCTGTGGCTTAACGTATCCCACATGGTATCCTGTGAGGGGTGTCCTTTCTGTGTTTTGTAGATGAGACTGGGGCTCAGAGAGATCAAGTAGTGTACCCAGGGTCACAGAGTGAGTAAGGTACAGTGGTCTTAACTAACCGTCGTGCTGTGCTCCACTGTCCTGCCCAGTGAGGGGCTGGATGGTAGAGTCGGTCTCGGGAGGGCCTCTGCTCAGATCCTCTGGCTCTGGGTCTCACCTCTTGTCCCTGGTGGCTGGGACTATGGTGTCCCCTCCATTCCATGGGATGCCAGGGTGGTGATGTGTTCCTCAACCTGTTCAGCAAGTAGCCCCAAGGCCACCATGGGCTGTCCTTCCTTTGGGCTCTGGTGGGAGGGTTGAGGTGAGAGTGGGCCCACTCTGTGTCCCGCACTTCATTGTTGCCTCCCTCCATCCTCAGACTGTTCTCTGGAGCACTCTCTGGCTGCCAGGCCCAGTGCTTCTTTAGTAATAGTAGTATCTAACTTCTGAGTGCCTGCCACATGCCAGGCTTATTACTTGGTACCTCTCTGTATGCTCTCAGTCCTTTAACAGCCTGTGAAGTGGGTGGTGGACTCATCTCAAGCTCAGAGCATCACACAGCCGGTGAGTGCCGGGGCCAGGAGTCAGGCCCTGCTGTCTGGGTCTAAGCTCTGGTTCTCTTGACAGTGACCTTCAGTAGCTGACAGGAAATTCCAGTATTTGCAGAAACGCTGCCGACTGCCTTTCCAGCAGGCAGTCCTTGTCACATGTGCTCTGGTCTGTTAGATGCCATCAATTTTGGGGCCTTTTCGATGTCAGGGTTGGCTTCTGGAAGGTGGGCCTGGATTCAGCACTGCTGAGCTGGCCTTCACCCTTAGGAATTGACTTGCCAGGTTTCTGGGAGCCCCAAGGACCAAAAATCACCACTAGGAACTGGGTCTATTCAGGGGACCAAAGTGGAAACTTCCATCTCCAGAAGCCCTTTGACTGGGTTGTAATTTACTGGGCAAAGGCAGAAAGACCTGGGCGCCTCTCAGAATTGCTCTTAGAAGCTTAGTGCCCTCGGACTGATCACACCTCCTCTGGTCTGGCTCCCTCAGTGTGAGAGGGGACAGCAGTGCTTCTCTGGCAGGGTGACTAGGGGGCTGGAAACAATTCAGGTGAAGCACCCAAAGAGGCACCATGATTGACAGGGTTGTGGAGCACAGAGGGGCCTCCTCTCTGGGAGCATGGCTGGCAAATGAAGGCCCATGACTTCTACTTCCAGCTCTCTTTTAAGGAAGTAGCTATAAATGCAGGAGATTCATGTCCAAGATGTTTATAAAGATGTTTTCTTCCTTTTTCTTTAATGGAGGTACTGGGGATTGAACCCAGCACCTCGTACATGCTAAGCATGCACTCTACCACTGAGCTATTACCTACCCCCTAAAGATACTATTTTTAATTTTTGAGAATTAGTGGGGGAAACCTAGTGTCCTACAGAAGGGGAATAATTAAGTAACATATTCAAATGAAGGAATATTTTGCAGCCATGACAATTATTATAAGTGACTTTTTTCCACTATAACAACAACTAATATTTAATGATAGTAAACATTAAACTCATGGATAATAGAAGGAGGTACTATCGTTATTCTAGCTTTAGAGAAATTTTAAATGGAAAAAGAAATGATACAGAAATGATTTGCACTAAAGTTAAAAACATTGAAAATATTAAATATTTAGAGACGTGGTAATTTTTAAAGATATGCATTAGGATGGTAAATAACCAAATTCAGGTAGTGGTTTTCTGTGTGCGGGAGACGATGTATCAAGTGGACCTGGAGCTTTAGTGATAAGGTTTTATTTCTCATGCTTACTGGTGGGTATCCAAATATTCTCTGTATTTTTCTTTGTACTTTTTGTATGTCCTAAAAATAGACAGAACAGTTTTGTAAAGAACAGTAAGAGGCCATGCGCACAATATGACTTCAGTTAGGTTTACAAATAGAGACACACAGACTTAGAAGAATCCTTGGAAAGCCAGGACAGTATTAACGATGATCATTCCTGGGCTATGGGATCACAGTTGATGTTCGTGTGTTTTCCTTTAATGAATGAGTCCTGTCATATGGACTGGTAGAAAAGCAGAGTCATGGCAGTTATTCCTAACCCCCATCTCTGGGCAGGACCCTGATGCCTGGTGTGACCTGAGTAAATTTGACCTACCTGAGGAGCCGTCTGCAGAAGGCAGCATCACCAACAGCCCAGTGCAGTCACAACCATCCCAGGTGCAGCAGGAGCTGCAGGCCCCACCGCCCGGCCAGCCTGCCGCTCCAGTGCCCAGCGTGACCGAGTACCGACTGGACGGCCACACCATCTCAGACCTGAGCCGGAGCAGCCGGGGCGAGCTGATCCCCATCTCCCCTAGCACTGAAGTAGGGGGCTCCGGCATTGGCACACCACCCTCAGTGCTCAAGAGGCAGAAGAAGCGGCGTGTTGCCTTGTCCCCCGTCACTGAGAACGGCGCCAGCCTGTCCTTCCTGGACTCCTGCAACAGCCTTACCCCGAAGAGCACGCCCGTCAAGACCCTGCCTTTCTCGCCCTCCCAGGTGTGTGGACCCCACCCCACCTGCTCTCTGGGCACAGATGACAGCCCCCAAGTGCTCGGTACTGTCCGTTCATTGAGTGTCTGCTGTGCACGAGGCCCTGTCCCAAGTGCTGTGGATGCTGGTGAGCAAAACCAGGCCTGACTCTGCCCTCATGAAGCTTATGCACTGATAGGAAGACCAGTTAATTTAAAAATGACCCAAATGTGATAAATGGAGTGAAGGAGAAGGCTCGTGGTACTTCAGGTGCGTCACCTTGATGGACTTGCTCAGTGGATCCCTGCTGATCTGCCCTGGCCTTTGCTCTCTGGCACCTGCGGGTGGGGAGCTCCTAGGTCAGGGTGGACCTCTGTCAGAGAGCAGCCATGTCAGGGGAAGGTCTCAAGGATCTTGCCCCATCCCCACCCCCACAGGTCATCACTTTGTCTTGTTTCCTTTGTCTTCCTGGCAGTTTCTGAACTTTTGGAACAAACAGGACACACTGGAGCTGGAGAGCCCCTCGCTGACATCTACCCCCGTGTGCAGCCAGAAGGTGGTGGTCACCACGCCGCTGCACCGGGACAAGACGCCCCTGCACCAGAAACACGCTGCGTGAGTGCTGTACCCCCTGCCCCGCCTGCACTGGGCCTGCCCCTCCCCCAGCAGTGGCCAGTCTGGCGGGGACAGGATCTCTGGGGAGGGGCACCTTGGAAGAACACCCAAGGCTCTGTTTCAAGAAGGTAGCCTCCTTCTGGTCACCACACCTCTTCCCTTTTTTTCCGTGGAGTCTGGTGCTTCACCTTGGTTCTAACTCTTTTATTTTTTAATTGGATGGTTTTCTAACCTCAGAAGTGGAGAGTCCACATTGCCATGAAAAATTTAATCTCTGCATCTTGTATGAGGTTCAAGTGCAGATCCACTGTGATTGAGTAGCCCGACATGAAGGACGAAAGGGCCCCCGGTTCTCTCCGTCTCTCTGGTGCTTGGTCAGGAGGGACAGCTGTGTCCCTGCCTTTGAGCTTATACAGCACAGTGTGTCACCTTCAAGCCTGTAGGGTTGCTTACCTGCATGCTTCTGTGGGGGTGCTTTCATGTTAAGTTTACTTCCTTGTGTCATCATGAGTCTTCAATTCGAGGTAGAGAGAGTTGCTTAACTGGCCTTCTGCTTATTAATTACATTTGCTGGGGGAGAAGCATTGCTATTTGTATTTCACGAGTTAAGCTGTAATTCAGGAATCAGTTCAGGAATCTTACCTCTTGTAATGATACATGGTTTTAGGAAAGATGTATGAATCCCTTGGTCAGAAATCAGTCTCTCAATGGTTGATCTAAAATTTAACATAGATAGGTTTCATACAAAATGATTCTCCTTTCAAGCTGAAATCTTGGACTTCAAATCAAAGCTCTTAAACCTATCCTGGAACCGAAAAAAAAAAAAATTGATACTTGAATACGTTTCATGAGAAATGATTCTCTATTCAAGCCAAAATCCTAGACTTTAAGCTCTTAAAGAGATGGCTGAGACCACGAAAGGAGTCAATACTTCTCTTTCTTTTACCTTCTCATCTGTGTTCCTAATGCGCTGCTGCCGGCTCAGATGTCTCTGTTTTCTTCCACACAAAGAAGCATTTCCAGTGCTCTTTCTTCGTCTGTAGATCCCCATTTCCCTCTGGCAGTATGTATGTTCCTTCTGTCTGAAGATCATCCTTTAATGTTTTAGTGTGGGCCTGAAGGTCATGAGTTCTTCCATGAGTTCTTTTGTGTGTCTGAAAAGTTACCTTAATTTTTGTGAGAGACTTTTGCTGGGTATAGAACTCTAGTTTGGCAGTTTTCTTTCAGTGCTTTAAAGATGTTGCTCTCCTGCCTTGGGGCTCTTGTACTGTTTTATCATCAGTGTTGAACAATTTGATTATGATGTGCTATGATACATTTTTCTTTGTTTCTTATCCTTGGTGTTCACAGAACTGCTTGGATCTGTGGTTTATAATTTTCATGAAATTCAGAAACATTTCAGCCATTATTTCTTTGAATAACTTGTCTGGGCCCTCCACCCTGGGTCCTCTTCAGAGGCTCCACAGTTACACACATTAGGCCACTTGAAGTTGGTCCCACAGCTTACTGATGTTATGCTTATTTTAATTGTTCATTCTTTTTTCCTCTCTATTTCATTTTGGGTAGTTTCTGTTGCTTTGCTTCAAGTATACTGAGCATTTTTCCTTGAGCATATCTAATCTTCCAGTAACCCCATTTCAGGCATTGTTTTCCATCCCTAGAAGTTCAAGTGGATCTATTAAAAGAGCATCCCTGTCTCAAACTTTTCAAACATACGAAATACAACACAGTGGATTGTCTCCTGACTCGCCCACCTGCTGAGTCAGTCCTCTGGCTTACACAGTGACGTTTTTCTCATCTCCATGCAATCTTGTATGTTCCCTTACCGAGTTGGCCTCCCTTAGTTTTTCAATGTTTGTCCTCAGTTCTTACTGACGCTGTGAATTAGAGACGTTTTGGGCGTTTTTCTCACGTTCACGGCAGAAGCTCCGTGTCCCACAGAGATGTTGGATCCCAAGGCTCAGTTCATCCCTTTGAACTGTGGTTCGAACTGTGAGCTGCTCACTTCTGACCAGCGCTAACCTGTCTTTGCTCATCCTTACAGAGGGGACCCCTGTGTCCTGTGTGGGAGATAAGGATTTGGGAAGAGGTTGTGGATCCCTGTGTAATCTCTCAGGCCCCAGGAAGGAAAGAAAGAATGGTCTGCACTTGTCCTAGCTTTTTATCTCCCATGGGGTGGACAGCAGGCTGAGCAAGTGGCTGGAGTGACGGCCCCAGGCAGCAGGTCCAGTTATTGGCCGCTGCACCCAAGCTCCTGGCTACCTGAGGCCTTTCCTGGGTTTCTCTCTGCCAAAGCTTTCCTTCCACATTTCTGCCCCCACTGTGATCATTTTGAGGAGACTTGGGAAAAGGGTAAGTTAAGCACGTGGTTTGGCCTGACTGTCTCGCTGCACGAGAGAGGTTTGGGAGGGGCGTGGTCTTCTGGATTCCCATCTCCCTCCCCTGCCCCTCTCCCCGGGCCTGAAGTATGGCCACAGGCTGGCCTTGTTTTCTGGGAAATCCTGGTAACAGCAGCATTCTTAGCCGTTCTTCCACCTGCTTGGGTCTCTTGGACCCTCTCTGACTCTTACTGAGGATGGCCCTTCCTCTCAGCCCCTTGGTAACTCCCCTTGCGGGTGGGGAGGTGGGTAGGTTGGGGGGAGTGCAATGGGAAGAGAGTGTGCCGGGGGTTGCCTCCCTGCTGCTAAGGCCAAAGGTCAGGCGGAGGGCGTGGGAGTCCCAGGCAGCCTGGAGCAGAGTGGCTGGTGTCTGCCCCCAGCCCCGTCACTCAGCTGCCTCCTCTGTCCCTGGCAGGTTTGTTACCCCAGATCAGAAGTACTCCATGGACAACACTCCCCACACACCCACCCCGTTCAAGAATGCCCTGGAGAAGTATGGACCACTAAAGCCCCTGGTAAGTGCTGTGGCCAGGCCGGTCATCCAGCTGTTCACAGCTCACAGGGCCCAGTCCCTCTGAGAGCCTGTGGGATTCTCCCAGCCACCCTGAGAAGTTGCAGATATCCTAGTTTTATAAACAGAGACCCCGAGGCTAAGTTACCAGTTCATCAGACATTTCCTGAGCACCTACAATGTGCCAGGCAGTGCCGGCTGGTGCTGGAGACACAATGGCATCCTGGTGAAGCTTGGAGTTTGGGATGGTGGAGGCCAACATTAAGAATGTGAATGCTCATAAATGACTACTCAGCACATCTTTATGGTGGGCAGAACACGGGCAGGTGTTTGGATGGAGAACTTGCTGGGGCTGATTTCAGGAAGTTGCGAATTGCTTTTCAAACCTAAGCCTTTTGACTGACTGCAAAACACAGGAA
Source organism: Camelus dromedarius (assembly GCF_036321535.1). Classification (NCBI taxonomy): domain Eukaryota; kingdom Metazoa; phylum Chordata; class Mammalia; order Artiodactyla; family Camelidae; genus Camelus; species Camelus dromedarius. The sequence continues at coordinate 13,177,782 of NC_087453.1, read as the reverse complement.
AGCATTCATGGGTGGGCTGGAGATTCCAGCCGGTTGGAGGGGGGTGCCTCCTGGGGTTCTTCCTCAGCAGTGTGCACACCACCCTTCTCCCCCGAACTCTTCCCAGTTCACGAGACAGTCTTGCTTTCCCCAGTGGAAGGAGGGCTGGCAGCCTGGGTTTTCTAAGACAGGCAGTGTCTTAGAAACCAACCAGAGGTGGGAGAAAGGCAGGTCGTAGAGAAGCATTCGGCCTGTGGACAAAGCCCGCAACAAGCTCCCCTGCTCACTGCATGGGGTCCAGACGGCGGGATGTGCGCTCCCCATCCTGTGATGGAGCTGGCTGAGTTGCAGAGGTTGCAGGCCAGGCACTAGTCAGCATTGCCCTTTCCTGTCCAGAGTGGGGTTCAGCTCCCAGATACTAAGATGTCTGTATGCTCTCCAGGCAGGTCTGAGAGGGAGAATCTGCCCTTAGTAGTGTGGTTAAAGTACGTGGGGGCTTTTAGAGTGACTCCTCAGGTGTCAGTGTGCCCTGCACCTTCTGCTCCGTAGCTCTCCCTCCCCTAGTCTCTGCCACTGAGGGAGAGAAAGGGAAATGGAATCAGTATCCCTGTTAGTGCGGGACAAAAGGGTGTAGGGTTTGAGTGTGTCCAGGTTCTAACCTCACAGCTGTGTGGCCTTGGGCTGGGCTCTCGCTCTCTCTGAACCTCCGTTACTACCCTGTGGAAGAGACAGCTATTGCCCGGGGCTGTGTGAGGGTTGCTGTGGTGAGGTGGGGATGCTCCTGGCCCACTTAGCCCTCAGTGAGTTGAGGTCAGTGCTTGTTCCAGGCAGGATGGTTAATGGATAATGTGTGTGAGGCCAGCGTCCTGGCACCAGGCCTCCTTCCTGCATTGCTTGGGGCAGGCTGAGGTGTGGCCAAGTCTGCCCGCTGCTCCTAAGGCCTGGGTGCAGAGCCTCACACTGGCTATCCCTATCCCTGCCCGTAGCCCCAGACCCCGCACCTGGAGGAGGACTTGAAGGAGGTGCTGCGCTCGGAGGCCGGCATTGAGCTCATCATTGAGGACGAAGTGAGGCCCGAGAAGCAGAAGAGGAAGCCTGGGGTGAGTGGCTGGCAGAGTGGGGAGCCCTTTGCTGCCAGCCTGGGAGGCCTGGGCAGGGGAAGGTGGAGCCATGAGGGCAGGCAAGTGACAGTGAGGCTGGGAATGGGTCCTGGGACAGCTAATAAATGGAAGGCACAGGGGGAAGTGGAGCTACAGCCCCCAGAGTAGTTATCCTTGAAACCAACCAAGCTAAGACCTTGGTGCTTGGGATGCTCCCATCTTCCCCTTTGAACTGGTGCCTTAGTTGTTGGGCATTGTGTGGACCCCTCTGAAGTGGACTCTGGACTGGGGCAGGATGGATAGAGCAGGACTGAGAGGTGGTCTCCCTCCTGGAGTTCAGTGAGTGGAGACAGCAGACAAACACCCTAGTGACTCAATACATAGAGCATCAAGGGGGTAGAATGGGCACAAAGGATTTCACGGGAAACCCTTCAGATGGAGCTGGCCAGGACAGTGGGTTCAGGTGAGGTGAGGAGCTGGCCGGGACAGTACTCAGTGACACTAGGGCGCAGAGGGCAGGGCAGGGCCATACTGGGCAAGCCTTCCCACTGCCCCGTGTGTGTTGTTTCCTGACAGCAGACAGCTATGTGTCCCCTTTGTCTTTGTGCTCCTTTCTTCCCAGACACTCTCCTCCAGGGAGAAGGGAAGGTGGGAATGTGCCAGGGTGATGGGCAAGTGGGGAAGATGGGCAGTCAGGCTGAGAGGGACCTGCTGGGCTGGGCCCGTGGGCGTGTAGGTAGAGTGTAATCAGGACCCTCCCTGGCCTGTGTCGGAAGATGGTTCTGAGCCATGATAGCACCTGTTGGGGGAACACTGCTGGGTTGGGGGATGACTGTTAGTCCCAGAGCCCCTCCCTGGTGTTGGAGCTGACCTCTGACCTACTCATATGAGGTGCCAGGGTGGGGTTGGGCATTCCTGTAACAGCCTGTGTCCCGTGGGGTTTTAGGTTTCCATATCCCTCACCTGCAGGTGGATGTTTTAGTTGTAACTTGGCTGTTGGGGAGTATATTTAGTGTGGTAGAAACTTGGGGCTGTGCTTGGTCCCTTTGGGGATGAGGTTGGGTGGAGGATGGCACTGTCCTCGCTCCTTGTTGTAGCACCTGGCAGGACAGTCTGCCTTGGGTGCAGAGGTGCAGGGTCTGCAGTGGGGCCAAAGTGTCCTGGTCCCTCACTCCTCCCGCAGAAAATCCTTGCCAGCCAGGCCTGCTCAAGGGCTGGCCTGTGCCAAGGCCTGGTTCTGTGACTAGAGCGGCTGGGGCTGGCGTCCTCAGGCGCTGTTGGTGACCCAAGGAACCCCAACGCCTGTTCTGACCACACACTTCTTCCCAGCTACGGCGGAGCCCCATCAAGAAAGTCCGCAAGTCCCTGGCTCTTGATATTGTGGACGAGGATGTGAAGCTGATGATGTCCACGTTACCTAAGGCTCTGTCCTTGGTAAGAGGTCTGGGAGAGAAGCCGTCCTGTCAGGCCACCCTCTATTCCCCCAGCTGCTGGGAGGATGGAGTCTCCCTCGGGGCCCTCTGCCTCCAGAGCCATTCAGCCATGGGGAGGACCCTGGAGGTAGAGTTGCCTGGTGGTTCTCGGGCTGAGCTTCCACGTACCAGACTCAGCAGGGAGGGCAGGTGGGGAAGATGGAGCTGGGCACTCACCCCTGGCTTCAATCCAGGCAGCCCTGCCTGTGTCTTTCACAGAAAGGTTTATTTGGCAAGAGTTGCATTGCTAGAACACTTTGACCACTGTCGTTCTGGGTCCCAGCACCTTCCTTGCAGTCTGCTTGTGGGGGTGACCCTAGAGAGGGTCAGTGATGTGCTTCAGGGCACAGCCAGGTAATTGGGGCACCTCATCCCTGGCATGGGTGCTGCCCAGTTCCCTGGCCGACCTCAGGAAGGGGGCTGCTGTCTATGCAGAGCCTGGGCCCCAGAAACCACATGCTGTTGATCCTTGTATCTGACAGCAGGGTAAACCCATCTTTCGCTGGCACCTATCAGAGGCCGTGAGGGCACCTGAGGGGATTGTGTGACCAGAGCCTGCAAATATGATGGCTGCTCTCACAGTCCTTGCAGAGAAATCTCTCTCTAGCCAGGGATCCCCGCCAGGCTGGGGACTCAGTGCCCTCCAGCCAGACCTGCAGCCAGTATCGCCTCGGGCAAATAAAATAATTAGCAGAAAGAAAAAAGTTATAGCAAGTGGTTAAGAGCACAGGATGTGGAGTAGGGGACCTGGGGTTGAGTCCTGACACTGGTACCTGGTCTCTGGGATCTCTTAGGTCTCCCTGAGCCTTGAGTTCTTTCCTGTAATAAGGCCCAGCAGCCTGTTAGGGAGGGTAAAGGCTGAGCAGAGCCTGGAGGCTGGACAGGCCTGGGGGCGCTTTGTGCAGATCCCTGAGGATGCTGGTGGATGCAGGCACCTCGGCGTGCTCGTGGATGTTTCTGGTCTCAGGAGAAGCTGGAGTATCCTTGTCTCCACCTGGGATGGGGAGGAACCAGTTTCATGTAAAGGGAACCAGCATTATTGGGTATTTACTAGGTGGTAGGCTCTGAAACAGGCACTTTATAGCTATTTAATCTTTAAACGAATTCCCACCTGGAAGGGGAAACAGACTTAGTGAAGTTAATGTCTTGCCCATGATGTCACCAGCCAAGAGGTGGTGGGAAGTACCTACAATTTTGTTTTCTCATTCCCACAAAGAGCTTGTGGCAAAATGGTGAGCTTTTGACTTGGTTTTGGTTTCAGCCGACGAACATCCCACCAGGCTCCTCTGGCCTCACCCCATCAGGCAGCAGAGAGGACAGCAGCTTGCTCAATGAGGGCTTCCTGCAGGCCAAGTCCGAGAAGCTGGTGGCCCAGAAGCCCCGAGGCCACTTTCCAACTCCTGCCCCTGTGAGTGCATCTCCCTGGGGGATCTTCTCTGCTTGCACCCTTCCTACCTCAGGGCCTTTGCACAGGCTTTGCCTCGCCTGATGCTCTTCCGTGGCTCTGCTGCCTGATTAACTTGGGCTTCAGATCTCAGTCCAGATGCCACTTCCTCGGGGAACCTGTGTACTGGAGGACCCCCACACAAGCCCCTCCTTCAAGGCGTGGTCTCACTTGTAATTAAGTCTTTGTCTCTGTGACTTCTGTCCTCGAAGGCAGGGGCTGCCCTGCCTGCTCCTCTCAGCATCTGCAGGTGTCAACCCCTCTCTGCTCCTCAGCAGCCTGGGTGTCTGTAGCTTTTCCTTATATGGAGGCTAGTGCCGCATGGTGGGGAGGGGGGAGGCTTGTGTCCTGGTCTAGCCTCCTTGCTCTACATCTGAGGACTCCCAGACACAGGAGTGGCTTCCCCAGGTCCACCAGAAAGGTACAGTAAAGCACAAAAAGACTTGTGGCTTCTAGAGGGAGGGAGAGTCATAGAAATGTCCCCACCCCTTCCTGGCCAGGGTCACTGGGCTTCCCTGGGAGCATGCTGCCTCTGCCTGGATGGTAACCCTCTTGCCTCCTCCCAGATGACCAGCGCCTGGAAGACAGTGGCCTGCGGGGGGACCAGGGACCAACTCTTCATGCAGGAGAAAGCCCGGCAGCTCTTGGGCCACTTGAAGCCCAGCCACACTTCTCGTACCCTCATCTTGTCCTAGGTGCTTGGCAGTCACGAGCCTGTTCTCATGTTTACAGGGGGCTGGGGGAGACCGAGGCTGGGCTGTGAATTTGAGAATTGCACTCAAATGACTGCCTGCAGGGAACCTTCTGCCGCCAGCCCCTCCCCAGACTGCTCAGGTGGAGACAGAGCAGGGCCACCCACTGTCTTGTCTCCAATACCACCTGCAGCTGCGGGTGGTTCCTGGTGCTAATAGAACAAAGTCCCACCCCTGAGCCGACCCAGTCCTCTCCCCAGTGCCACAGGGAGCCCAGTTAGCTTCTCTCAAGCCCATCAGGCCTGGCCTCATCTCAGACCCCTACTTAGGACAGGGGTCTTGGCCAGCTTGCTCCTTCCTTCAACCTGTTGGTACATTTTCTTGAAAGAATAAAATTGCCTTTCTCCTGTGCTCTGGACCCCACCTTCCTCCTGGGCCCTGCTCATGGTTCCCTGGTGACTGTGCATCCCCGGTGACTCTTTAGGGCACCAGTCCTCAGAGGGCAGCCTTGTCTGCACAGCCCAGGCCTGGCTCTGGACTCTGCTGCCCCTAGGGTCCCACTGTGCTGGAGGCAGGTTTTTCTGCACCCAATGGGTGTCTCTCAAAGCTCAGGACTCTTGGCTCTTAGGTGGGGTCAGGGGCAAGGTGTATCAGTGACTGGCCCTTGCTGAGGATGGCTGACCTGGCCTGCAATGAGCTTCGCCCCCAGATCAGACTGGTAAACAAGGTGTGACCAGCAGCTGGGCAGAACCTTCTGGCCACAGTGGCCCCAAATTCCCAAGGCCATGGCAGCAGTTGCAGACTGGGTTCTTACCCACCCTGGTTATGGCCCAGTGCACAAACTGTGGCACTTGGCTGGTAGCTGGGAAGAGTCCCTGGGAATTGAAGAGGAGCAGGTGCCAGATCTGAGAAGGTCTAAATCAGGGAGTGATGTTTTCAGCAGTAGGGTCCATGGGCCAGGGCACGTGGCCATCCCAGGGGCCTGAGGTCTTGTTTCACTGCAGAAGGGCATCTGCTTGGGTCAGGCCCATGTTCACACCGTGCTTCAGTGCCTTTGGTTCCCAAGGGAGACTTGGGGCAGATCCTCTTTCCTGGGGCCCCTAATCTCTAGAGAGGAGACCTGGGAGTTAGGCCACCAAGGGTCAAGTCTGACACTGACATGCCCCTCTCCTACCAAGGCTGCACACAGGGTCTTGTCCCTTGAAAGCCTCCCTAGGCAGCCCCAATCTGGTCACATACAATCCAGCCTTGTTTGGGCCTGGCTGTGTCCTGGTTCCTGTTTGAAACCCAGGATGGTCCTCCACTCACTCCTGCCTGCCTGCCTCCTGCAGCCCACATGGCCGAGCTGGACACTCCAGCCGGTTCTGTGGCTGGCCCCTTTCTGCCTCAGACCCCTGTGCCTTTGTTTATTTTTGGTCTGGACACCCCTCTCTCCACTTCCAATTTCCTTCCCCTGGTGGCTTGCGGGACCCAGGTTCTGTCCCTGCTCCCCTGCAGGACTCAGCATTAATGGGTGACCCTGCCCTGTGGTGTGGGTTGGGGGCTGGGGTACCTTCATCGCTAGGAGTTGCACAGGGCTCTGTAGAACATCCACGTCAGACCCAGATGCTGCTTACCTTAGGACCGACCACCTACTCACTGGTGCCCCCCTCAACCCTGATTTCATCATAGGCTCCTGGGGGTGATTCACAGGCAGGTGGTCAGTGGCTACACTTCAGGGAACTGGCCTGCAACCCACCAGGGTCTTCAGCCCCAGCGTCCCCCTCCCTGCAGATCCATCCACCCATCCACTCGGGGCTTATCCTGAGGTTCTTCCCTGACCCTCGAGGGAGGCTGCCTTGGTAACATGTTAACTTGCCCTAGAGCTGTTCTCTGCTTTGTGCATGAGACAAACAAGCATCCAGGGCCTCTCCAACCTCCCCTCCTGGGTGAGGCATGGTTCTGTTGCTGAGGATACAAGAATAAATAACTGCCCAACCGCACCCCCCCGCCAAACAACCTTACTCGCATGGACCTTAGTTTCTAGAGAGGGCAGATGAACAATAAATCGACAAATTTATATACAACATGCCAGAGGCAATAGGGACTTTGAAGAAGGAAACAGCAGGGAGGGAAAAGCATGAGGGCTGGGCTGTCTGCTAAGAGGTAGGGGGAGATTTGGGAGAAGGCTTGACCACCATGTGGACAGGGAGGGAAGATCTCACCTGGGACAGTGGGGACTGGGTGCCACTGCATTGGTGCTGAGGGCCTGCTGTGGTTTGACCACGGGTTTTGGGGCACATGATGCTCCAGTAGAGTCTACAGCCCAGGGATCTTGGCCATCTGGGCTGATCCAGAGCCCAGCATTTCGAAGCCAGTGTGGCAAGCAAGAGGGAATTAGCTGGCAAGAGGCCAAAGTGCCGAACTATATACCCAGAAGTGGGACTGAAGGATCATATGGTATTCCTGTTTTTAATTGCTTTAAGTTTTGTTTCAACTAGGTTTTTGGTACTTTTAGGGAAAGCTATTCTGGGCTATTGAAGTGTTTGCAATGATGGTGCAACTCTATCGCCACCTGGTGGCCATTGGTGTGTTTGCAGCAGCAGGTAAAGTTGTCCGTAGAGAGGGTTCTTGAAGGTCTTGAAGTTTTGATTTTCAGGTGCCTTCCTCAGCATCCACATCAAGCAGTTATCTGGCCTTTGCTTGAGCACCTCCATGGATGGGGAGAGGTGACTCTATTATTTGGCAGCCAACTCCATTGTTGGATTGCAAATGAGAAGAAAATGATTATTTATCCAGAGGAAAAAATTTCCCCCTTGTAATATTGAAAACAATAGGGAAGCTAGTTGGTGGGGAAATCAGGGTCTCAGGGCAGGTAATTGATAGGTCAGGATTAAGTTGGGAGTGTGATTGTGTAATAGGGAAGAACAAATCCGACTACATATTAGATCTGTTTCTTTAGCTCTAACCCTGTGTTCTGCTTCCTGTGTTTAGTCTTACTGGTTCCGCACATTTTGTAAAAAAATGTTGCCTATATCCTGAAATTTACAGGATAGTCCATTCTCAAGGCTTTGACCTTTAACAGTGTAATACTTTCCCATTCATCTGGAGATAAAAAGTTACAGAACAGAGAGTAACATTTGTCTTGTTGGAGGTTTAATTTACAGGAACATCATGACCTGACCTAGGTGGACAGCGGCAAGAACAAAGGATTTTGGCATCAAGAAGTTTGCACCAACCAGCCACACCTCCTCCTCTTTTTAGTATAAAAGGAACCTGAATTCTGACTTGGGGAAGATGGTTCTCCAGGACATTAGTCCCCATCTTCTCAGTCTGCCGGCTTTCTGAATAAAGTCATTATTCCTTGCCCCAGTACGTCATCTTCTGATTTGTTGGCCTATCGTGCAACGAGCAGAACGAGTTTGGACTCTGTAACAGTTGCCTGAATGAGCCACTTTCTTGGCAGACCCCAGGGTAAATCAGTTCTCTGTTCCAGCTATTTCCAGAGATCACTAAGGTTCTGATTCAGTAATGACAGTGATTTAACCTCATTTAAGATGTATTTTATGCTTCTATCCTTGGCCAGATGTGTTTGAAAGCAACTGAAGCTGAGTTTCGACATGAGATGAGAGCTGAACTTTTCCCTGATACAGACTAGTGGTCTCAGCTGGTCAGGATGAAGGTATTTTTCTTGTTCTACCAGGGCTGACCTATAGGTACTTAGGTTACAGTACTTAATGAACAGAACAGTCTGACAAGGACAGGTGCAGAGCCTGAGTCTCCAATGCCCTTTGGGAAGGTGGGGCTGGGGGATGTCTATCTCCTCTGAGAGCAGTAGGCTTGGTATCCAGTAGATGCTAATTAATGTCTCATCCTGTCATTATGTGATGCGGCAGAGAGAAAAACCTAGGGCAGCTAGGACTAGAGGAGTGGGGAAGGCTTCATCATTTTTTAGTGTTGATTCCTTAATTCTTCTGTGGTCAGGGAGCATGATCTGCATGGTTTCAAATCTTTGAAATTTGTTGAGACTTTATGGTCAAGCGTACGATCATTTCTGTCGTTTATGCATCAGAAAAGAATGTGAGGGGGGAGGGTATAGCTCAAGTGGTAGAGTGCATGCTTAGCATGCATGAGGTCCTGGGTTCAATCCCCCGTACTTCTCTAAGAATAACTAAACAAACCTAATTACCTCCCCATACCAAAAAAAAAAAAAAAAAAAAAAAGAGAAAAGAATGAAGTCTGCAGGCGTGGGGGCAGTGTCCCATTTTTGTCATATGCTAATCCTATGGTCCAAATATCAAATATCCCTTTTTTTTTTTTTTTTTTGGTCTGCTACTTGTTGTGGACCTAGATTCTACCCCAAATGGCACATGATTAGAATGTTGGGATGGTTTCTCACACAGCATTGATGTGGTGTAACTAGCTGTTTTTGGAAAGTAGACTTGTGTGAGCTAAAGAGCCCTGGGGAAAATGAACAACGTACTGTGGGGGCCACAGGGTGGAGGGGGCCCACCACTTAGGACTCTTGGAATTTTGTTGGAAGTGAGTGGGAGGAAGAATTCCGGAATCCAGAGCCACTGTGACTGTGCCTGCCTCCTGATTGTTGCCCAGTCAGGTTTTCCAGGGCTCTCCGGGCAGCTGTGGATAAAGCTCTGACTTTGAATCAGACAGACCTGGTTGTGAATCCAGGCTGGCTGTGTCTAGCTGTGTCTCTTTCCTGCTTTAAGCCTTGGAGTCCTTGGCTCTACAAGGGGAGAGTCTTCCACCTTTCAGAGTTGTTGAGGGGTTGGAGAGCTCATACTCAGGACTCAGAAAACATGGGCTCTTGTGATGTTATTACAAAACGCTTTCTCCTTCCTTCCTTATGCACAACAACCCTGAAAAGGAGAAGTTCGTGTCCGTGTTTCATTTGACTGTTCTGAGTGGGAAATAACTGAAAGAGGTCAAGTCAGGACTTGAGCCCAGTCTTGGACTCAAAGGCTAGCACTTCAGTGCCCTGTTATGTGTAACCATCTGTTTCGTAGTTATTGGCCAGGGGAGCAGTGTGGTACAGTAGAGGGAGCATCTACACTAGGTATAGGTTCAATTTTTCAAGACTTTCCATGGAAGTTCAACACACGGGAAAGCGCACAAATCCCAAGGGAACAGTTGGATGAATGTTCACAAAGTGAACACACTCAGGTAACCAGTATCCAGAACAAGAAATAGACCATGACCAGCACCCCAGAAACCCACTCTCTACCCTGCCAAGAGTAACCACCACCTGGACTTCAAACACCATCGATTTTTTTATTATTATTATTTCATTTTTTATTGAGTTATAGTCATTTCACAATGTTGTATCAATTTCCAGTGTACAGCACAATTTTTTAGTTATACATGATCATGCATATATTCATTGTCACATTCTTTTTCACTGCGAGCTAACATAAGATCTTGTATATATTTCCCTGTGCTATACAGTATAATCTTGTTTATCTATTCTACATATGCCTGTCAGTATCTACAAATTTCGAACTCCTAGTCTGTCCCTTCCCACCCATCTCCCCCTGGGCAACCACAAGTTTGTGTTCTATGTCTATGAGTCTGTTTCTGTTTTGTATTTATGTTCATTTTCTTTTTTTTAGATTTCACATATGAGTGATCTCATACGGTATTTTTCTTTCTCTTTCCGGCTTACTTCACTTAGAATGACATTCTCCAGGGACTTCCATGTTGCTGCAAATGGCGTATGTTATCATTTTTATGGCTGAATAGTATTCCATCATATAAATATACCACAATTTCTTTATCCAGTCATCTGTTGATGGACATTTAGGCTGTTTCCATGTCTTGGCTATTGTAAATAGTGCTGCTATGAACATTGGGATGCAGGTGTCTTTTTGAAGTAGGGTTCCTTCTGGATATGTGCCCAACCATCAATTTGTTTTGCCTTTTTAAAAAACCATTGTGTAAACTGAATTTCACTTTATGTGAGATTTACTCTTATTGAGGGTGGTTATAGCTGGTTCATTTTCATGACTATATAGTGTTTCATTGTGGGGTTTTCCCATACTGTACCCGTTCTCAAGGGCATGTGGAGTGTTTCTGGATTGGCATTACAAATAGTGCTGTTGTGAACAACTGTCCTGGTAAACTCATGTACATATTTCTGGTTTATACAAATCAAGGAGTGGAATTGCTGGGGATGGGTTCAATTTCCTTAGGCCATTTGCCACTTACTAGTGCTGTGAATCAAGGCAAGTTATTTAGCTTCTCTGAGACTTCCTTTTCATATCTGTACATTGGAAATGCAAATACTTGCCGCTAAGGGTTGTGGCCGGCACTTAATACCTGCAAGGCGCCTGGCCCCAGGATAGCCCCACTTCCTTTTCTCCTTCCTCTGCTGTGCCAGAGCCCCCTCTGCCCAAGCACACAGCTCTTCTGCCAGGTGCCCCCTTTGCCAGGAATTCTCCGCATGAAGTTGGAAAGCTTGCCTGCTACCCAGGGCTGGTGGGGCTGCCTTTCCTCTGCCCATTTGCAGGCTCTCCTCTGTGATTCAGGCACTGGCACCCAGCCCACCAGTAGCTTGCTGTGGTCACTGTTACCACTAACAAGTGTTTTTATGATGGTTCCTGCTAGAGTCTGGCTTGCTACGTATGTTTTCCTGGAGAAAGGCCCAGCAGAAGCAAGGAATGAAGAGGGGAGGGGCGAGCTGGCTGAGATCAAGCCCAGGAATCTAGAACTGGCTTTCCTCTCTTACTGGTCTTTCCCCACAGATCTCCAGACAGAACTTTTTCTTAAGCCCCTGTATTTCCCTATCTTCCTGGAACACCTTGAGTTGGGAAATGAGGGAGAGAGTGGGCCAAGTGGGGAAACTGCCAGGGGGTGGGGGGTGTTTTGTCAAGACAGAGATGACTTCTCTGTGTAATGGCAGCCTGAAGCCTTGCGTTGAGAAGGATTCTGAAGGTATTGTCCAGGCTCAAGAAAGAGTGCTATGATTGATTGGTTATGTCTGTTATGTGCATGGGACTTGGTGGTGATGGTACACATGTCATGCATGTATTTTCTGTGATCTCTGGCTTAAAGATGTTGGTAGTGTTGGTCAGAATGGACATGTATTTGATTTAGAAATATAAATAGAATTTTTTAATAGGTGAGTTAAATCCCTTTACATTTGTATAATTATTGGTATATTTGGTTTTATTTCTACAATTAAACTTTGTGTTTTGTCTTTACTGTTCTTTTCCTTTTCTTTATTGATTTTACAAAGTTTTCTGTAATCTCTTGGTTTCTTTTCTCTTCTTAGCTGGTTTTGTAACATACAAAAATATTTATCTTATTTAGGAGCTATTTAAGAATACTTTTTAAAAAAATATGGAATGCTTCACAAATATACGTGTCATCCTTGCACGGGGACCATGCTAATCTCTGTATTGTCTCAGTTTTAGTACATGTGCTGCTGAAGCAAGCACTAAAAAATTTTTATGTGTATCTGTTATTCAGTGTTTCTACCTTTCTGAACAATGCCCTCCCTCCCCTAGACTGTTTTTATCTAGAAGCTTTATCTTTATTTTTTTAAGCTTTACCATTTTAAATGCAACATTGATGATGATTTTCTCAGTTCATTAAATTCGTTTATATATTTTATAATGTACTTGCTCATCGTTTCCCTTACACATTACATTTTCTTTTTGCCGACTACCACCACCATTACTACTAGTAGTGGTTAATATTAACTGAAGGTTTCCTTTATACTAGACAGTGTCCTGATAATCCTACATGTGTTGAATCCATGATCCCCCACACCATCCTGTGAGCTTCTCACCCCTCCTCTGTGGGTGAGGAAACAGTCACAGAGAGGTCAGGCAGCTGCCCAAGGTCAGCAGGAGGTGGCTGAGAGTCCATCCTTGAGTCTATCCTGTGTTTAGGTTTTGTATTCTGAAATCATTTCAGATTTACAGAGAACTTGCAAAAATGGTACAAAGATTTCTCTTGTACCCTCCACCCCCAACTTTCCCTAATGTTAACATCTTACAAGACCATGGTGCACTTAGCAAAACTAAGAAATTCCCATCAGTACGGTACTACTGATTAAATTACAGGCTTTATTGTATTTCACTGGTTCTTCCGCTAATATCTTCTTCTGTTCCAGAATCCAACACAGTATATACTACATTGCACTTACTATATATGTATTTTTTGTTTGTTTACTAGCTCTGTATTTTTATATAAATTTCAAATCTTCTGTGATATATATATTTTAAATATATATTACATATAAATATATATTTATATATTTAGAACTATTTTTATTAAAATATAACATATATTTATCCATAATATATAATATAATATATATTTATAATATGTTATAAAATATATTAAAATAAAATTTAAAAATTTTTATTATGGAAGATTTCAAATTTATATAAAATACATTTAAAAATTATTTTAAAAAATAGTATATAATTTATATAAATATATAATATTATATGATCTAATATATATTTACATTAAAATATATAATAAAATATATTAAAGTGTATTTTAAAACTTTTTATTATGGAAGATTTCAAATTATATTAAATATATATTTGAAGCTATTTTTATTAAAAATATATATCTAAATTATCTAATTTAGATATACTATATAATATTGTATGATATAAATATACATTTATATAGAATATATTAAAATATATTATAAAATATATTAAAATATATTTTCAACTTCTTATTATGTAAAATTTCAAATTTATATAAAAGTAGAGAATCGTAAAATAAACAAACTTATATAAAAGTGGAGAGAATAGTAAAATTTATCCTTAACTTAGCTTCAACAATGACTAACTCATGACCAATTTATTTCATTCACACCCCAAACCAAATTACTTTTTTTTCTTGGTCCTGTTGGCCTGTAGTTGGCAGACATGTGCCACATACATCACTTTCTTATTTCACCTGCTTCCTATATGACAAGTCTCAAATCCATGCATTTTATTAACCACAGAGCTTCTTTTTACCAAGAAGAAATCTTTTGTTTTTGACTGTAGTGAGTTTGATATTCTTATATATTCTTTTTTTGAATTTTATTTTATTGAGTTATAGTCAGTTTACAATGTTGTGTCAATTTCCAGTGTAGAGCACAATTTTTCAGTCATACATGAACATACATATATTCATTGTCACATTCTTTTTCACTGTGAGCTACCACAAGATCTTGTATATATTTCCCTGTGCTACGCAGTATAAACTTGTTTATCTATTCTATATATACCTGCCAGTATCTACAAATTTCGAACTCCCAGTCTGTCCCTTCCCACTCCCCTCCCTCCTGGCAACCACAAGTTTGTATTCTATGTCTATGAGTCTGTTTCCAGGAAGAAATCTTTATGTAATGCTTTGTAGAAACAGTTGAAGGGATCAAGAGTGGCAAAGTTTGATTACTTAAAAAAAAACTTAGTTAAAATTTCCTCCTGAAAAATTTTCAAAAGATTCATTTTTTGCTGTTTTAAAAAGTGTGTATTTTAATTTTTTGACCAGACAATGCATTCATGTGTGTTCACAGATGAAAGTTATTATAGGTAAAAAGTCTCTCTTCCCTGGCCTGAAGTCACTCAGCCGTCTTCTCTGGTGCAGCTGATATTAGGGAAGAGAGCAACATTTTCTATAAGGGATCAGATGGCAAACATTTTAGGCTTTGTGGATGGACCCCTGTACTAGTGTATACTTGAAGAGAAATTCTGTGCAAGTTCAAGCACATCCCTCCACACGTCCTCTGCCACAAATCAACAAAAACAGTGGCATGGACTTGGCTTTGATCAGTTAAACCAGGGCTTGACAAACTACAGCCCACAGGCCAAATCCAGCCCATCACCAGTTTCTGTAAATAGTTTTGTGGGAACATATGTTCATTGTCTACATAGTGCCTTGTGGCTGCTGTCATGTTACCAAGACAGAGCTGAATAGTTGTGACAGATACCGTACGGCTTGAAAAGCCTAAAATATTTACTCTTTGGCCCTTTAGAAAAAAGTTAAACTGGTCTCTGAGTTACACCACATGGCTTAGCCTTTCCACGTCAGTACAGAAAGAGCTTCCTCATTCTTTTCACAGCAGCATACTGTTTCATCACATGGCTGCATCATAATTCCTTTAACCAAATACTCCTAATGGACATTTAGATCATGTCTGACTTTTGCTGCTACAAATAATGTTGCAGTGAATACTTTTGTACTTACCTCATTGTCCACATGTGTGAATATATTAATAGAATATATTAGAAGTGGAATTACTCCCTTATGTTGATAATTTTTATAGCCAGTGTCAAATTGCCCTCCAGGGAGGTTTACCAACTTATTCTCACCAATGTTATGAAAGTGCCCTTTTTGTCCCACTTCTGCCAGCAAAGTGGCCTTACGCCTATCTGTCAGGTGGAGGAAGAAAAGCATCTCAGTGTAGTTTAGCTTGTACGCCTTTTATTCTGGTGAGTTGCGTCTCCTTTTGTGCTTTTAAGGAGACTGCATCTCCTTTATGCTCCTGGTGGTTTACTCTCCTGGTCTGATGATCTTCTGGGAGATGGTCAGGAATGGCGTGTGGTCCTCTCTCTCTGACTCCCCTGTGTCGCTATCACAGACAAGCTTCTGGGGGACAAAAGTCTTAAGGACGAACATGGGATGGCAATTCGTGCTATCGACATTCCAGACATTGGGGTTGGGGAGCCTGGGGGACACCGGAGGGGTGTTTCCGTCCTGCTTTGAACTTGGAAGGCTGACCTTCAGAGGGCTCAAGCTGTCCTCTTCCTCCGCTGTGCCTCTGTTGACACAGGCAGCCTCGTGCTCCTCCAGCTTTTTGATGGGGACCACGTGGCAGGTGTTGTATTTGCAGCTGGCCATCTTTTTGGCTTTCTTGGGGTTCTTTCTCCTGCATGATGCCAGGTGGTACTGAAATCTGCTGAGTGGGATTCAGTGGTGAGGATTGTAAGGGCAAATTTCTAAGGCTTCTGGCTCCATGGGAAATAGTTCTTGAAGCAGAATAGCTCACTGCCATGGGTCAGAATGAAGTGCCCTTCATGGAAAAGCCCTTTGGTAAGAAGGATGGAACAATCCTCTGCACCAGCGCCGGCCCTTGGAACTTACGGGCGAAGCTCTTAACTCATGCTCCCTGTTCTCTGGGACCATGAATGGTGGATAGGAAGAAGGACAAGGTGCTGTTAGGAGCAGCACATAGAGAACAGATAGTTATCAAATGGCACATGAGACGGAAGACTACACAAAGCAGGTGCAAGGGCCAAAATCCACTGCAGCCCCTCAGGGAGGTAAAGAAGGTATATGCCAGCCCGCCCATGACTCAAAGCCACAGTTTGTGATGTTGCTGACCAGTCACAGATGGTCACAGTGGGCAGCGTGAGTCATCAGGAAAAGGCTGCTTGTTGTCCATCACTTTCAAGGGACAGGGCTTCAGGAAAGCTGCCTGCCGTTCAAAGCTGTTGGTGGCGTGTCTGTTGTCATTTACCTGTCTTTATACTTACATGTTTAATATAATTTCTGATATATTTGGGCTTAAATCTACTATCTTATTTTGTGCTTCCCAACCTGCTCTTTGGTTTCTTTATTTTTTTTCTCTCTGCCTCCTTCCCAAGGGAGAAAACCCAAAGTCCTGACTCGTTGTGGGGGATAAATGCTTGGCCAGTGCTCACTGGGGGCTTCTCTGGTTCCGGCAGACTCTCACTCTGCACTGGTGGGAGTTCTAGTGCCTCCAACCAAGCTGCCCGCTGTAAGGAATGAGAAGCCCACAGAGCCACGCTCACTGTGCCATCCACTGCATGTCCTGTGCACCAGGACAGCTCCTCATGTACTCTGCTGCAAAGGATTCCTTTGTAAATGGTAACTCCTACACCCTTCATGCGACAAGGGCCCATTTTCTCCAAGCCTGCCATCCAGTATTGAAGGAACTATGACACTGGCCCTACTGGGAGTTAACAGGTGGCCCAGCCCCTGCTCTCACGTGTCCCAAGAGTCCAGCATGGTGTTTGTGAATGATGCTGACAGTGTTTTTTTGTTCCCAGTCCTGTAGCCTCGTTCATGCTCAACCAGTGATGGCCCAGGCTCCAATGGTTCACGCAGCTGTCAGTCTGCAAACGGAGATGATAATGAAAGCACATCTTCCGTCATTAAAATCCACATAATAAGGAACAGGGCATTAGCTGTTTTAGGTTTCTTTGTGGTCAAGCACCCATTAGTGAGGCAGGCCCACATTCAGTCCATTATGGAGAGAGAGGAGGCTGGGCTCGTTAATGATTCTAATGGACATCTTGAATGGTCCTCCAGCCTGCAGTCTTCTCCCAGCATTTACTTCGAGGCTGGGATCTCGGAGGTCGCTCACCATGGCAACAGGAAGGGAGAGAGGGATGCAGACACACCTGTCTGGGCAGCACTTCTCAGGCCTGTGCACGTCTGAGACCAGTAATGCAGGCGAGTTCAGATCTGCTTTCTGCTCCTTCCCTTCCCACACTGATCATCTTGAGAGATGCTGCCGACAGCTGGAGGTGCAGGCGTGGGGAAGAGGTCGCAGAGTGTGCAGGAACAGTGTTTCCCGAAAATGAACGCTTGTGTGTCCTGGCCAGTGAGTCAGCCATTATTAAGGGGTGGGATGGAGGATCCAGAGTCACTGTGAATCTGAATTCTTCAGGCTCTGATGCCCTTCAGGCCAGCTTCTCTCCCAGTGCCGGCACCCCCTCCCAAGCATCCCTGGAGGACGGTCATACAGCGACCAGGAGCTCCCTACCTCCCCAGAATGTTCCCATGTTAGGTTTCTCATGCTGAGCTGAGCTGAGCTGCCTCCTCATGGCCTTTATCAGTTAGTGTGAACTCTGGTCCCAGAACACCCTCCGGGGTGTAAGGACATCCTCAGCATGCCAAACTCATGCCATGTGGACGTGGCACTGAGGTGGGGGAGCCCCTCCATCTCTGGCTCCTTGCATCTCCTTGCATGTCCAGCAGGCAGGTGTGGACAGCCTAAGGAGCCATCTGAGAAGCTCTGGTCCCTGCTTCTCCACGCTGTCCTCCATGGGCAGTCCTTGTCCGTCCGTTCTCCTTCGCTCCCTCCCTCCCTCCCTCCCTCCTTCCTTCTTTTCTCTTTCTCTCTCTCACTTGCTTCCTGCTCCCTCCCTTTTAATGGGCTTCTACAAGTCTAGGTACCTTACCGCTATTTACAAGTAGCTGCATCTTAAATTCATCAGTTCTACGATTTGTATGTTTTATGTCTCATTAATTTTTACCTCTACTTTGAATCATCTCCCTAGGTTTATCTTGTTGCTTATTTTCCAGCCTCTTGAGTTGGATGCTGTGTTGACTTGCAGTTTCCGCATTGCATAACACACCCTCTGAGATTTGCGACGTGGTGTTCCAGTTGTCATTATGTTCTGAATGGCCTGTAATTGCCATTTTGGTCCCTTCTCCAATTTGAGTTATTTAGGAATAAATTTCCAAGTGGTTTAATTTTTTTTCCTGTTTATCCTTTTGTTTTTAATTTCTGTTTTTATTGCTTTGTGGTCAGATAATGTGGCCGGAGAAAGACTTCTTGTTCGTACCTCGGAGGTTTTCATTGTGCCCTAGAATGGCTTCTGTTTCTGTCATTTCCTTACTGATGCTTGAGTGTAATGTCTTTTCTGTTTGTATTTACTTATGACACGGAACTTACTTTTTCCAAGCTGGCATACCTTGGAACACAAATCCTGCAAGGAGCTCAGGGGGTACTGGGGCCATCAGCAGGGACCCAGGAGGTCCTGAGGCCGACCCACTGTGTGCCCTGGTGCCACTCAGTGTCTCCTGGGTGCGGCCTCTTCTCCCAACACCTCATACCGCCTGGGGCAGCTAGTGCTCCATGGAACATGGCTCAGAAAATTCTGTTTTAAGGTTTTCTCTTATTTCTTGAGGAACAACTATTTATGAAGGGTCATGGTACAGGCATTCCTCATTTTTATGGCACTTTGCTTTCTTGCCTTTTTTTTTTTTTTAAATCAGATTAGAGGTTGGTGGCAACCCTGCATCCAGTGAGTCTGTTGGTGTCACTTTTCCAACAGCATTTGCCTGCTTCATGTCTCTCAGTCACGTTTTGGTAATTCTTGCAATATGTCAGACTTTTCATTGTTGTTGGATTGGTTATGGTGGTCTGTGTGATCAGTGGTCTTTGATGTTACTATTGCAGAAAGATTACAACTCTCTGAAGGCTGAAATGATGGTTAGTGATTTTTAGCCATAAAGTATTTTAAAATTGAAGTGTGTACATTGTTGTTTTCTTTTCTTTTTAGTGAAGTGCAGTCAGTTTACAATGTTGTGTCCGTTTCTGGTGTACAGCATATTTCAGTCATACATATACATACATATATTCATTTTCATTATAGGTTACTACAAGCTGTTGAATATAGTTCCTTGTGCTGTACAGTAAAAACTTGCTTATCTATTCTATATATAGTATTATTACCTGCAAATCTCAAACTCCCAATTTATCCCTTCCCACCCCCTTCCCCTACTAGTAATCATAAGTTTGTTTTCTACGTCTGTGAGTCTGTTTCTGTTTTGTAAATTTCATTTGTGTCTTTTTTTTTTAGATCCCACATATAAGTGATATCATATGGTATTTTTCTTCCTCTTTCTGGCTTACTTCACTTAGTATGATGATCTCCAGGTCCATCCATGTTGCCGCAAATGGCATATTATTCTTTTTTATGGCTGAGTAATATTCCATTGTATAAATATACCACAATTTCTTTATCCAGTCATCTGTCAATAGACATTTAGGTTGTTTCCATGTCCTGGCTGTTGTAAATATGTACATTGTTGTTTTAGATGTAATTGTGTGACTAGTGCACACTTAACAGACTACAATGTAGTGTAAACCTAAGTTTTATATCCATGGGAAACCAGAAGATTTGTGTGACATGGGTTATTGTGATATTTGTTTTATTGTGGTGGTCTGGAGCCAATCCTGCCATATCTCCGAGGTCTGCCTGCACACATTCCTCAGGTAGGACCTCTCCCTTTGGACCTCTGAGCCTATCCATGAGTCCTGAGCTGCTTCTCCCCTCACTTTTACAGAAGGAGGGGAGTGTCCTTGTGGGATCTGCAGGATGCTGTGTCAGTGTCAATTCAGGTGAGATTTACTGTCCTTTTGATTTGCAATCTTGGAGGCCCCATTGCCTGAGGGACCCATCCGAGGAATGAATGTACATGGCAATGAATTCACTGCTGTGCCCAAAGTTCTCTCTGTTTGCTTTAGCAGCCTGAAGTTAGCCAGACCCCTTTCCACACCTGGCCACAAGAACAACTCAGACCTCATTCCAACATCAGTGCCAGGGGTGTGAAGTAGGGCCATGGCCTGAGTTGCCATGAGCCAGCCCTCCTGTACTCCCCCAGGGGTTACTTCAACACTGAATGTTAGTCCCCTATGGCTGCCCTGTGGATTTGCTTCCTTGCCCCCTGCTGCTTGGAGCTCCCCAGTCTAATGGCGTCCTACAAGGGATGTGACTCTGTCTTCACTTGGGTTCTCCCAGAAGCAGTTGGATTCTCCCAGAAGCAGAGCCTGAGACAAGGATTCAGGTGCAAGTAGTTTAATCAGGAAGTGCAGGTAAGGATGAGGAAATGAGGTACATTTGTATATCCACTCACATACAGATACTAAAAAAGAATGAGACAAAAATCAGGATGGTGTATTTTCTACACTTTCTAAAACTTCCACTGAGCATATTTTCCATAACAAAAAAAAAAAAGCAAAAATCATACTTAGGAAAACATTTATGGAAATGAGTAAAGACTTACGAAAGTTAAGGTGTGAATGATCAAGCCAGCTACCTTGTGGGCATCTGAAGGCCTTTGGGGGTAACTATGGGAAATGGTACAGAACATACAACTCAGAATTACCCCAGCGAAGGGATGAGGGAGCTGGCGAATGTATATGCCAACTTCTAAGAGAGTCATTTGTTGAGGGCTGTTGTGGGAGGGTTTGTAAATTCCTCAGCACTTCCACCCTGACAAGCACGGGCAGGTCTGTGAACAAGACCCCCCACACAGAGATACAGAGCCTGGAGGTGGAGATTTTCGGGAATACTGAAAGTCCCCATGGATATGGGTAGTGTAACAACCACTTCAACTTACAGAGATTTAATTCTTATTTGGTGATTTATGGTGCTGTCAGTCCGACCAGCTCTCAAAAATTTTTTTCTGATTTGTAGCATCTGCCGATTTCCATGGTGTAAACACCCCTGCCATGGCCAATGTCAAGCTACCGATGGTTTAAACACCAGCTCCCAAATTTCAGCTCTTGTGAGTCAGTGGGAGCTCCATCCAGCACACCGACAGTCAATGCTTCCCTCACCTGGACCTTCCTGGTGTTACATTTCACTGCAAGGTTGCGAGCATGTGGGTAGAGTTTCTCCCTGGTTTACACGCTTGTAGAGAATTTCCTGTGTTTTTCCTTTGACCGTTTCAGCAGACATCCAGCAAGAGCCAGTTAAATGCATTTGAGGACGAGGAAGGAAAGCTTGCTGCCCTTGGTTCACTCCAGCATCTTCCCAGGAGGAGCTGCTGACCTCATCGGCCAGATTGCAGATGAGTGAGTCCACTTTTACTCGTGGGAAGGTCACCTGATCTTCTACGTACCCCCCTCGTGTGGCTGGGTGGGTGCTGTCTTGCTCTTTCTTGGATCTCATTTTCTCATACACTTGCTGTGGTTTGCTGCATTGCTACATAAAATACAGGACATCCAGGTAAATCTGAATTTCAAATAAACAATGATACTTTTTTAGTGCAAGTATGTCCCAAATATTGCATGGGACATACTTATGCTGAAAATATACTTATGCACCCCAATTGAATCATGTCTCAATACACGATGGCTGCATTTTTCCCATGTTAGAAAGATCCTAATGAAAGCACCTATTTTTTTTTTTCTTTTAAAGTTCGTGGAGGTCTAGTTAGGTCAAGTATAGAAATTTATTTCCCTATGGGAATGGGATCTTAACCTCAGCCACATTATAGGAGGAGGGATAGTTGTGGAATTTTCTTAGGAGCTCAAGCTTCCTAAAACAAGTAGTTAAAGCTGGGGAAGGAGCAGATAAAAATAATAAAATTAATTGTTTATATTCATTAATAAATGCTGTTGTGCCTAGAGACAATCAATCCTATAACATGCCAGTTTTGGGGATTTTATTATTTTTTTGTCATTTATTGTGTTATTTACATTTCTTCAAAGCTAAGTAAATATTGTTTTGATTTAAAAAAATTAAGCACTATTTGGTGTTCATCTGAAATTTAAATGTAAATGGGCATCTTGTATTTTCACTTGTTCTGTCTGGCAACCCATGAGCTGGTGACTTGTCTGAGGGGTCCCCTAGGACAGCTGACTATCAGATCTGGATCTAGCTTTCCATGGAGCCTCTGGTTAGGGCTTAAGCTTAATCATAATAATGTGGAAACTTGTTTTCTATTTTCTTTTGTTTTTGGAGAGTCTGTCCCCCGGGAACTTTACAAGGAGGGGCGGTTGGCAGTGCAGGATTTGGTATTCCTGGGTCCTCCAGCAAACCACCATCAAATATCAGGAAAACCTCACTAACAATTTGGATTTGCAGTGGGGAGGATATAGCTCAGTGGTAGAGCGTGTGCTTAACATGCATGAGGTTCTGGGTTCAATCCCCAGTACCTCCGCCAAAAATAAATTTTAAAATCTAGTTACCTTCCCCCCAAAAAAACAAAAAATAAAAAAAGAATGCCTTGTTTAAAAAAAATTTGGGTTTGGGACCCAATCTAAGTCTTTTATGAATTTAATATGTGTACATTTATTGTGTCACCTGTCATGTTTGGTTTACTTCTGTCATTTTGTTTTTAATGAGCCATGCTTTCTGGAATTGGTTTTCTTTGGTTGCTTAGAACTCATACATCTTGTTATTTAACTAAACCAGAGGTTGTTTTAAACACAAAAATCTTGATTTCCCATCACATGCTTTTCCTTCCTCTTGTATATCTCATTTTTTGGGGAAATAATTTGGTATTTTTACAGGCAGATGATTATGAACATGGTTAGTTATAATAAATTATTTAACATAGTGTGTATTTTCAGCTTTAATATTTATTTCTGATAATTGGCAGTGACTTTCATGCCTCATTATTTGCAGTCAGCCCTGCATTTTTGCATTCTGGCTGTTACGCATTCTGGTTGTTAGTTTCTATTCTCTTTGTACTGTCTCTACCCTGTGCTGTTTGGATTCTTCAATCCTACCCTCTGCCACCAGACCATCAGATGCGGGAGTCTGCTGGGCTCCATTTTCTCTTCTCACTTTTACTGTCTGTATGCAGACAATGCACCAGTAAGCATCTCAAGATCTAAACCACCTGCTGAGTGCAAATCCACGAATCCACCTTGTTAATTAGCACCTCCCTTTGGACGTTTCATGGGATCCTCACACCCAGCCTACTCCAAACCGTCTAAAAACAACCTTCCTGCTCTGCCTGGTCCTGTGTCAGCCAGCGATGCCACCACCTGTCCATTTCCATTCACTCCTGCAGAACAGGGGCCCTGACTCCCGCCCCCATGTCTGATCCATCTCCAAATCCTGCCACTCTTAACTTCAGAGCAACTTTTGAATCTATACGATTTTCTTCATCCCATCACCACTGCACTGACCCTAGTGACTGCTGTCTCTGGTCTGGTCTAAGGTCTCCTAACTAGTTCCCCACCTCCCCTCTGGCTTCTTGTCTAGACCAGAGAGCCAAAGAAAGAAGGTGGCAGGGAAGAAATATCACCATTTCTCTCTCCTTCCAGCTTCTGGGACCTGGGAGCCAGCCAGCAAGTGTGTCTGGGTGGTCCAGGCCACAGGGGCCAACTTCCGGGGCACAGAGCAGGGCAAGAAAATGGGTGGGGTGGAGTGGGGTTGGGGATGGAGAAGAGCTAGCACACCCTTCTGACTGACTAGCTGGGGAAATAGGCCCAGACGGGGAAGGACTTGCCTAGGGTCACTTAGCAACTGAGGGGCAGAGGACACCCTGCCCGACCTCCTTGGATTCTCATATCAGAGCACATCCCAAACTGCGCTGCTGTATTTCCTTAATGCATAACTGTGTTCGCTCATTTTCAAACCTTATAAAAAGGCATCAGAAAATGCAAAAATGTAGAAAGAAGAAAACCACATGTTGGTGTCTATCCCTCCAGATTTCCTCAGTCCGCATGGACACACACATCTAATAAAAGTGGGAGCAGGCTTTATTAGGCGGGACAAGGGGGGACCAGCAGGCAGTGAGTCAGCAGCTGGGTTCCTTGGCAGAAAGGCACTCAGAAAAGAGGAGGAAAATGAACAAAACAAAACAGGAAACACACAAAAATCCAGGGGAGAGAAAGAATGGTGGGTCCTGGGGCCAGCCTCAGTTTCCCCAGCTGCTCCTTGGCAGGGGTGCCATGAAGATTAGATCAGAACCGTGCAAACAGCAGAGCGCTCTCGAGATCCCCAGGGAGTTCTCTTCCCCCTTTGGGCCTCAACACGCTCATCTGTACGGGAAACCTCCCAGCTCCCATATTCCTTTGTACGGGGCTCCTCGCTGGTGATTGCCTGGCTGTGATGTTCCGATCCTTAAAGCCGCACTGGGAGGGGGCCACGTAATGCCTCCTGCCCTCTGAAACTCCGTACATGTCTGACTGGAGGTATGTAAGTGATGTTCAAGTGATGGTGTTTTGATGGGCAATTTTTATGTTAATAGTCACATACATGCTTTAATGAATTTTAGCAGGGCTGGTCGTAAACATATTTGACAACTGGTGTGGCCGCAGGACTCTACCAATCAGAATGGACGGTGGCAGTAAATAACCCGAGAGTGTCTCTTGCTGCCCATAACAGAGCAGCCCGATTTTCCCCACCTGCCTGGTGACTGGGGTGCTACCTGTCCCCCGAGACTGGGTTCATGTCGTTTTCACTACACTGGCCCCATGAACCTCCTGCAGCAGCCGGGGGCCCTACAGATGCACTCCAAGCTTTGAGCTTTAACCATGGGGGCCCCAGGAGGGTGGGCTGGAAGGATGAGGGGTTGGGGTGTGGTGGGGGTGCTTCTTCCTGGAGGAGAACCCTTGTTGGTCAGCCTGTTTCTGGGGCACTTATCCAGGTGGGGCTCCTGGCCCTGTCCAAGCTGTCTTATCAGGAAGCCAAGGGCTCTTCCCAGCATCCTAGAGCCAGGGAGCTCCCACCTCACTGCTTCTGCTCAGTGTCATCTCCCTTATTTTTAGGTGTGTATTTGCAAATTGCTTGTATTTCACTGCTTATTTTTTATTTCCATCACACTTTTTATTGTGAGATGAAAATACCAAAAAAAAAAAAAATGCATTACAGCTCATATGTCCAGGTTAACACATGATTGTAACTACTTCCCAGATTAAGGAGAATTGGGTTTGTGGGAACCCCCACCATCTTATCCCAATTACAGCCTCCTTCCTTCACCCAGAGAAGACCCCCATCCTGACTTTTATGATAATAATTTCTGTGCTGTTACTCACAGTTTCACTGCCTGGGCAAGCCATTATTTATGTTTGTTTGTAAAATGGTAATCTTTTTATTTAAAAAAATTTTTGGTAATCCTTGTTCCCCCCTCCCCAAATCCTCCATATCTCTCCCCCCCCCCCTCCTATTTATGGTAAGTGAAACTGTTTTTTTCCCATCTACTTTGGGAATTCAAGTTTCTCTTTTAAAATGAATTATTTTACAAACATTTAGAGAAAAAAAAAGAGTTCAGGTAGTGTATGAAATGGGCAAAATGGTGGTGTTACCCAAAGAGCCGGAGTTTGGGAAACACCATGTTCCATTTATGAAGAGAAGGAAGTCCTGGAAAGGTCACTGGAGAGTCAGGGAAGGAATGAAGGTTCCCAGCCGGCAGGGGCCACTGTCCTTCGGGAAGGCCCGCAGCTGCAGCGCCGCCATGACCACCAGAGGGCAGCACGGCCCCAGCTTCTGATGCCCTCACAGCTTCTCCAGTGGGTGGCGGTGGGGGTGGAGGGCTGGACGCCTCACTCCGTCCTTACGGTCTCCCCAGGATTCACCCTGGTCTAGGGGTCTTCGAATGGAGGTCTGGGACACACGCCCTTACAAATTATATGGATGCTTGTCAACAGTGTAGATTTGGGAGCCCTTCTAGATCCATGGGAATCAACACATCTGAAGCCCCAGGCTTGTGGGACAGGGGAGGGGTGTGTGTGTGTGGGGGGGAGGGGTCGAGGGGGCGGGTTGGACTGTAAGGTTACCGCCCAGAGAGATTTGAGGGCTACTGCTCTATGGAAGCGGGCCTAGGCTCCCAGGTTCAGAGTCTGGGGTGCTATGTGGAGGGTGGCAGTGGTGACGGGAGCAGATTATCACGCAGAGCAAGTTTGACAAGTCAGACGCCCTGGGATTGCGTTTTGGCCCTATCTCTTACCCGGATGGATGGAAAGTGTTGGTTTTTTGTTTGTTTGTTTTAGCATTTCTCAGTCATCCATCATCCATCCATCTGCCCATCCAGGCATCATCCATCCAATACAGTAACAAAACTCTTATTATATGTCCTTCTTAAGTGTGGGGACAGAGTGATGGACAAGACACCCCATCCCTGCCTTCCTGGAGTCATGCTTTTGTAAGAGTCAGATAACAGCAAATGATCCCGTGAATATGAAATTGCTAGTTAGCTGCTTTGAAATGAGAGGGAGGCAGGTGTGGTGAGTGAGGAGCTATGGGGACATGTGGGAGGGGGTTCTTCCTTTAGGAAACTGTGCTTGGATTGAGATCTGAAGGGCGAGAGGGAGTTACCTAGGCAAAGGGTCAGGAGGAAGAGTGTTTCAAGAGGAGGACTCTGCACATGCAAAGACCCTGAGGTGAGAATGAGCTCACTGCCTTTGAGCAACTGCAAAAAGGCAGCATGGCTGGGGTGCAGGGAGAAAGCAAGAGAGGGCCTGGACCTGGGCTTTGGGCAGTAGACAGGGACCCTCAGGCTCTCAAATTTTTCATCTCCAAAATGGGGCAGTAAGGTTTGTCTTGCAGAGATGATTAAGTGCAATGATGGTTCCAAAACACCTCGTACAGTGCCCAGTACGCAGTTGGTGTCAACAGATATGAGTGAGTATGAGGGGATGGCATCTAAGGGGCACACAGCCTGGTTAAAGAGTGAGCCTTGGGAAAGCACCGGCCAGGTGCAGGGACTGGAGCTGTCTCTGTTGATGGCTGGGCCCAGCTGAGAAGCATGTTTTCATCATGGTGAAAATTACCGTTGGCATCACTCTCTTGTTGAAAACAAAGTGGAGTTGGAGAACATACTGTTGCCTTTAACTAGGCCAGGATGACTAATTAGTAGACTCATTTTCTAAAGGTTACCATATACAGACATGCAATTAGCTGGAGAGAGGAGAGTTGGAAACCTGATTCATTCTGAAACCCCGATACATGGAACGCGTGCAAGGTTTCTGAGCAGAATGACTGTGAACATTCAGTTTCACTCAGCTGTCACCACAGGCATGACACAAAACAAAATGTTTTGCATGAGCTCCAAAGAGCATCTTGGGGTAGCTCATGGCAGCACCTGGGGGCATCTCTGTCCAATTGTAAAGGCTGTGAACGTGGGAGCTAGTTTTGGGCAGGGAAGGGAGCACCAGACTCTGAGGGATAGCTGTGACTTTGACACTTAGTGACCATGTGGCCGTGGCTAATCAGCTCTCTTCTTTCTTTGGGGCTTGATTGTCTATCTGGGAAAAGGAGAGCCAGACCAGATGCATGAGCCCAGTGTGGTCCAGTCTGGGGATGCTTGAGTTCACTGATTCCCAATACTCAGAGACTCAAGGGGCCCCTCAAAAGTCACTTCCCACCTCTGGGACTTGCAGTGGAACATTCACAAAGCCACTATCAGGACCAAACATAGCTCAGGGCTTTCTTTCTTTTTAAATGGAGGTATTGGGGATTGAACCCAGAACCTGAAGCATGCTAAGCACATTCTCTACCACTGAGCTATATTCCCACCCCCTACTCTGGGTTTCCTAAGTGCCAAGTGTAGCACTGGGTACTTGGACATACATGATCTCATATCCTTTCACTTGGCTTTTCACAATGAGGCAGGTACCATTATTCCTACCTCTGAGGCACAGAGGGGCTAAGCAATTTTTCCAAGCCACACAGTGAGTACAGGGCCGAGGTAGCATGTTTACTCAAGCCTATTTGATTCCAACCCTTCCCTAATTTTGAAAATGGACTCCATATCTCATTTAATCCTCATAACAACAAACAAAGCCGTTAACATATATCAAGGTTTAGAGGCTTCATAGCAAAACAGTGGAGCAGACCTTGCCGGTAAGCAGGAAGCCTGGTGGTTTCCCCACCCATCCTCCCCTTCCCGGCCTGGGAGTTGAAGGCAGAGAGGTTTCTGTGTCCATATGGCTGCATGGGACTCTCCATTGCCCCTTCCTGTGGTCAAACTCCATGGTGCCAGAGCCTCACTGAATAGGGCTGAAGCCATTGTCTGTCTGCTAGATTGGTTGCCTAAGCATCTTCAGTGGTAGTTTTGAAAACAAATTTTTGCCTTAAACATTGGCCTTATGACTAAGCCAGACACCTGCATACCCTGAGTGTACTTAGTGCCATTTGGATACCTGACACCAAGTAAGTGGTTGGCTGTCTGGACCTGAACCTCCCCTCCGAACAGAGGGGTTGCCCATGATCAGTGACACAGGGTGAGTGCTCCCGGGTGCAGCACCCTAAGCTGGTCCTTCTTATCAAGATGAGAAAGGTGCTAAAGTTGGACATAAGCCACTATTTATCATCAGCAATATATTTAAGAATATAAAGCATAATTTAAAGCAATATTTAAAGCAATGTAAATGGTTCAACACACATAAAACATTGTTGCTCCAAGTAGATCCTTGATACCTTCTAGAGATGGATGGGAAGTTACCCCCCAAACCCCGGACATATGGCTATGTTTTTTAAACTACTTCCCAAATCTGACCAGTCCTCACCATTTCCACTTTACCACGACGGTCTGAGCCCCGAGCTAACGCCTTGGGTTATTGCAGTAGCCTCCTCACTGGTCTCCTTCCCCCGAACTTCTCTCCCTGCAGGTTACTCTCTGCACAGCAGCGAAGGGTCCTGTTAGAAACTGGAATCAAATCACACCAGTCTCTGCCCGCAACCCTTGAGTGGTTTCCCTTTCACTCGGAGTCAGCGCTGCGGTCCTTAGAGTAGCCTACGTGGCCTTACAGCTCTGCCTGCTCCCTCTCTGAGCTCATCTCCTGCTGCTCCTCCCTTTGCTCGCCTTGTTCCAGCCTCCTGGCCTCCACGCTATTCTTCCAAGTGTATTCCCACCCCAGGGCCTTTGCACTTGCTGTTCTCTTTGCCTGAAACACCCATGCACATTCCTGCACATTCCCCCATGTCTCTGTGCGGCTCTCTCCTTCATCTCTTTCAGGTTTCTGCTGAATTGACAGTTTCTTGGAGAAGCTTTCTTGACCACTCTACCTAAAATATCAGCTCCCTTCATGCTTTAAACCTCTGCCTGCTTATGTTTCCTTCAGTTTGTCCCCACCTGATGTAGGATGTATTTATTAATGTCTTCCTCTGCTAGATAATAAGCTTCATGAAAGCAGGGACTTTATTCTGCTCACTGTGACGTCCTCAGGGCCAAGACTAGTGCTTGGGCCACGGCAGGACATCAGTTATATTGACTGAATCAGATGAAGGCTCAAGTGAATGAATAAACTTGAGCTTTCGTTTGGTAAGCATTTTTGTCCATGACAGAAGCACTTGCTGAAAGTTTCGTGAGTCACTTTCTGATTTCCATACCGAGTGCACTATATTGAAGTCATTCACATGGTGGGTTTGAGCTGCACTATAATCTGATGTTCCTTTTTGGTATGTGTGCTACCAGCACTACATCATCACTTTCTTGGATGCCTTCACTTCTTCTTCACTTCCTCTTTGCTTCCGTTACCGACATAAGCAGTTGGATTTATTTTGGAGGCCATTTCTCACAAAAAGCAATCTTTTCTCACTTCTTGGGAGTAGTTGGGGGACATGTAAGGACCAAGAGAGAACATAAGACCCTGTTGAAGTTCATTGTTGGTGGGCTTGGCTCACTCAGTGGCTAAGGGACTCAACCTCAATACCTCCTACCCCCAGCTCTGCAGTGCACATAATTTGAATTCCTTCCTCAATGAAATAGCAAGTGATCTCATGTCACCGTGTTTGAAGATGGCTTACGAATAATTCACATTGACTTCATGAATGCCAAGGAGTCTGTTGGGCTCATCTCCTCAATCTGCTTAACCTTGGTGTCTTCCAGGCTTCTGTGGCTCCATCCCATTCTAAAGGTCTCTTTGTTTACTCATGGTTCTAGAATCTCAACCCCCTGTTTTCTGTCGAAATCTCTCACTAGGAGGAGAGAGAGACATGTCACTAGATGTTAGGCAGTGAGATGGCCATGTGTGGTCTCCCAGTGTTCTTATGAGCTAAGCTTGTAGCCATGTCCCCCTTCTCCCTTGGTTGCTCTCTTACATTGTAGGAAAGCAGACAATGGGAAGCTGTTGCCTAAGGTCAGGATTGAAAACCCTGAGATGTTTTTGCTTTTCAAATTCATGAAGGATTTCACTCTTGGCCTTCTTGATGTCATCTCCTTTATTCCAGCTGCATGTATTGAGGACCTCTTGTGTAGACCATGGCCTTCCATGGGATAGAGGGATGAGCAAGACTGAGCTCTTGCTTCTCAAGGATGTGCAGTCCAGGAAAGGCATGGAACAGGTGTGGCAACACCTCTGGAGTAAGGAGAGTGACCCGCACGCCATGGAGAGACAAAGGGGAGGAGCTGTGACTGTAGCTAAGGTGAGGTCAGGGAAGGATTCACTGTTTTCATAAAAATAGCACATATGCAATAAAGTGCAAAAAATACAGAAAGGTACAATAAACAAAATAAAACAAGAAGTCCTCCTCACGCTCCCCCAAAACATCCAACTATGTTTCTAGGTAGAGTTTCTAGAAGGAGAGGTAGATAAGAATATTTTTGTGAAATGGGAGACTTTTGAAAGTAAAAGTCATTTAATGCAACTTTTCTTGACATTGACAGAAGAAGAGGAAACCAATGAAACCAAAGGAATTTCTGAACTTCATACAAATATTATGTCATCACCAATGGAATTGTTTCCTAAAAGATTCCTCCAAGCTTAACAGGGATTAGAGAAGACATTGTGGTTGGAGTCATACAGTTTTTAAAATCTATGTGTTTTATTATAAGCAGAACAATGGTATTCTCAGATAAAACACTTAAATTAATCTAACAATGGAGTTTTTGAGAGAGCAACATAAAATTGCCCATTAAATCAAAAGACATGGTCATATTCTATGAAAAATCTATGACTCTTATTTCCATTTTTCGCAGAGCAGTGTACAGTCAGTTTCAGGGGTTTGGACAAATGCATAGTCTCATAGTCACCCCACAATCAACCAAGATGTGGAACAGTTTCATCAACCCCCCAAATCCTCAGTGCCTCTTTGTGGTCAGCCCCTCCCTCTACGCCCGGACCTTGGCCACCACTGATCTGTTTTGTGTATCCATTGTTTTGCCTTTCCCAGAAAAATCATGCAACACGTACAGAAGATAGCTTTTCCAATTTGACTTTTATTACTCAGCATAATGCATTTGAGATGAACAGTACTGACTGTTTTAGTTCACTCCTTTTCATTACTAAGTCCGTTGAATAGATGAACCACAGTTTGTTTATCCACCCACCAGTTCATGGACATTTAGATTGTTTCCAGTTTGGGGCAATTGTGAATAAAACTGCTCTAAACAATTGTACACAGGGTTTTCTGTGGACATAAACTGTCATTTGTCTTGGGTAAATACGTAGGATTGGGATTGCTGGGTGTGTATGTTAAGTGTTTGACTTTATGAGAAACTGCTAACTGCTTTCCTAAGTGGCTGTGACATTTTGCATTCCCACCAGTAATGTGTGAGAGAGCTGTGATCTTGTCAACACTTGGCATTGTCGTTTTAAAAAATTTAGTCATTCTAATAGATAACAGTAGTATTTTATTGTATTTTAATTTGTATTTAATTTGTATTTCCTTGAGAAGCACGTGTCCTTAAATGCCATACTTACATGTTAGACAGTATTGAATGTTTTATCACAGGGCATTAGGACATTAGCCTTTTCCCACTTCCTCCCACTTCACTCCTCACCTCCATTATTATTTTTACGCTGCTAAGTTTTAAAACATTTATATTTAAATGCAATAATAATCTGAACATTGATGTAAGCTCTAATTTTAGATGGATTCATTGCCCATGCTCAGTCCTCTTGCATGATGTCTCCTTCTCTGAGTTTTCTATTTTCTATTTATCTCTTCATTTCCTGGATTTTATTATCAGGCGGTTTTCCCAAGAGATTCATAGGTACGGTACACTCTGAATTAGCTGATGTTTGTCAGTGTCTGTTGTGGCCTTTAGACTTGAACAGCATCTAGGCAGGATAGAATGACCTTGACTCACGTGTGTTTTAAACTAAAACACCATTTTCCCAAGGTCTTCCGGCTTTGACTATTGCTGAGTGCAAGTTAGGGTCCAGCCTGAGGCTTTTTCTCATTTGTAGATGATTTGCTTTTTCTGCCAGAATGCCTAAAGATTTAATTATTCAAAGTTTGTTTTTCTTTTTCTAAAAACACTTAGTTTCCATTTTTTAAAAAAAGTACAAGTGTACATAGTTTAAAAAGTCAAATTGGTTTCTGGGTTCATGAGGAAAATCAACTCTTCTACCTTTCTTCCTTCTTTCCAGCCTCTTTCAAGTATAAGGTGTTTCTTTTTAGTCTTACTTCTGTATTTCTAAGTAACACAGTTACATTGGGTATTTTGTGTTCTGAACACTCTTCCTTTAGTTTGGGATCATGGCAGGATGAGGGGCTGGAAAGCGGAAGAGCTCATCCAGATCCGTGCACAGCCTTTGGAAGAAATACCTGGGGTTGTTCTCTCTCACTTCTCAGATTTTGCCAGTACGTGACGCTAAGTTTATAACCCCTTGGAGAGGAGGATAACTCTCCTTTACAAAGTGGGATAGTTAGTAATCATTGCCCCCAGCTTTGTTGCATAATTCGCATCTGTTAAAAGCCAAAGTTTAACTGAATAAATTCGAAGATCTAGTTCGCTTTATTAAACAATTCATGAATCAGGCAGCATCTCACCTGGCAGCAGATAGATACTCTGAGGGGTTACACAACATGGAAGGCTTTCATAGTAAGGAGGATGAGACAAGGAAAGGAGGTCATCAGCAAGGAAAAAAAAAATCCAAGTTCACTGGAGTAAAAGTACGAGTTCAGGTGATGACGGCCCCTCATTGGCTGAGCTGTGGCATTTTCCATTGGCTGGGCTTGTTGCTGGGCAAGATGGAAGTTTTCCTTCTTCTTTCTGGGCTAGTAAAATAGTAGCACTTCCTGTTTGGGAGTGCAAGGTAGGTCTCTTCCTGTTGGGGTTGGTACCTGACATCTTCCTGTTGGAGTGATTGACGTCCTCCTGTTGGGGTCAGTAACTGAGGTGTCCTGTTGCAGGTGATTGATGTCTTCCTGTTTGGGGTAATTGACAATGAGTGTATGAGAGGTCCTTCTAAAGGCCTTCCCAACTCCAAGTTTAGTTTATTAATTTTCACACACCCAACATCTGAAACAAATAAATCAAGGTGGGTAGATGAGCCCTGTGGGGCAGCTGATGGCTGAGTCAGGCAGGTGTCATGCAGAGGGTAGGATGAGGTCCCCAAAGCCTGGAGCATTTCTGGTCTCCTTAATGGCCATCATGAGAGTGAGCAGGTGGGGCTGGAGTGGGACAGCTCAGTTTGAAAATGCTGGCAGTGGACAACTGCCCCTGTGGCTGCTTTTGGAATGTGTGCAAGGGTGAGAATCCTGTGGTTGAAAATCTGGAAGATGCTGAGCCAGTGGCTGAAGAGTCCAGCTCCATAATAAGGTCAAGTTACCAGGGACCATTTATTGATGTTTCTGGGGAGAAATGAGAAGGAATATGTCAATTGACTAAGATGATGTTCATTTATTACATCCATGATGTCTTTCAAGGCTTTGAAAAACTGTCTCTTTTGCCTAATTAGTCATTGTGACCATGTCTCCATGGAAACCATTATGTTTATACTCACAATGGACACGTGTGCATCCATTAAAGGGACACAGTTGCCTAATGTGAGCTGTGGGCCCAGGGCGGAGTAGCTTTTCACAGCCTAGCCATCGGGGCTTCTGTAAGAAGTGTCAAAAAACAAGCAAATGGCTGTCCCTGTCCAGGAAGAGACATGCTCTTTCTGGGGACAGGCCCTGGATTCTGGGAAGTGTGAGACCCAGGAAAACCGGGCGCTCATGTTCATGGTCTGAGCCCATGGGTCAGGTTTATTCTTTTCCTTTTTTTAACTGGTGTCACTTTTTAAAAACCCGTTAATTACTGAAGAAACCGGTAAGTTGTTAAAAACTGATTCAAAAGAGATTCCATAGAGTGGACATGGAAATAGATTGTTAGGAAGGTGGAAATGAGCTGGTTAATGGATGCAAAATTGGCTTCTTCGAAGGGGAGTAAGGCAGGTGGAGAGAAGGTTTAGTTTTTCATTAAAAAAACACTGAGCGCCAACAAGTGCCCAGTGCAGGTAAGTGACTGGTCTGATGGAGGGTGGACAGGCTGGCCTGGGGGAGCAGAGCAGGACCTAGTCTTGGGCTGTCTGGGAAGGCTGCACGGTGGAGGAGCAGGAGGCTGCCCGGGGGTGAGGCTGGGTGGGTCCCCTCCTGTTTATGTTACACAACCAGCACATATCCAGAATCAGGTCAGTGCACCGCCAACTCTGGGACCTGAGGGGGTACGAGGGGCCGGCCCGGGAGAGTGGAGCTGGAGCAGACCAGTGAGAGCCCAGGATTATAGGACACTAGCTCTGCTATGGAGCCAGAAACCATTCCCTCATGGTACCACTTCAGCACTCATCTCTGCCTCAGAGCCAATAGCTGCAAAGGGCTTTTGTGTTCCTCCTGACTCCTTTGTCTGATGGGATTTCAGGACCACAAAGACCTGAGCTAGCTTGTCAGGTACTGACCATCCGCACAAGCTATAAAAATACTACAAGAATGAAGTTCTCAGACCCCAAACCAAAACACTTTTCATTAAAGCACTCAAAAAGGGAAAAATTGGAGTGACATGTGGCTTATCTAGAAACTTCACTTATTGGGACCCAGGAAACAAACAGAAGTCCAGTTAGCATAGACCTCATCGTCTATGGACTCATGCACAGCAAGCCCTTATTCATAGCCTTTATCTCTTGTTTTGCACACAACTCTAGTAACCCTAGTATTTTTGGCTTCCTGGTCATGGTGAATTAGACATAACATGAGCTATGTAACGTGGTGGCTGTTGGCAAGCACACTGACACCAGCAGGAGGGAGCCCCTGACATCAGGAGCTGGAGAAATACAAAAGCAGTTACAAGAGGCTGAGGCCTAGTGTGCTGGGGCCATTTCGTGTTGGAGTAAAAAGCTCTCCGCTCACCTCTGACCTGGCCCAGCTATTGACCTTGCTTAGCGACAGCCTTCAGTCATCCAGGAAAAAAGGTTCCTGACAACAGCAGGAGTTTGGGGGCCATGCAGTTTTGAGCTAAATTCCCCACTTGTTGTTCGTGGCACCCCAGGCAACTCATTGATAATAATGGTTTCATCTTAGAGTGTTGGGAGGATTAAATGAGTTTACCTGGCATGTAGTAAATGCTCATTAAAAATTAGCTGATATTGTGGAATCTAAAAAAAAAGAGATACAAATGAACTTATTTACAAACCAGAAATAGACTTACAGACACAGAAAACAAACTATGGTTACCAAAGGGGAAAGGGTGAGGTGGAGGGATAAATTAGAAGTTTAGGATTAACGTATGCACACTAGTGTATATAAAACAGATAAACAACAAGGACCTACTGTACAGCAGGGAACTATATTCATTATCTTGTAATAACCTATAATGGAAAAGAATCTGAAAAAGATTGCATATGTGTGTGTGTGTATACATATATAATATATAACTGAATCACTTTGCTATACACCTGAAACTAATACAAAACTATAAATCAACTATATCAATAAAAATTTTTTCTTGAAAAATTAGCTTCTATTAATAGAGAGGTAGATGATAGTCAGCTACCTGCCACGACTTAAGCTAAATCTCAAAGACATGAGGATAAAGGAAAAAAGTCAGGCGTGAAAGGGGACCCACTGTGTGGTTCTGTTAACAGAAATCACAAAAAGAGGCAAAACTAATCTATGACCTGAGAGGTCAGGATAGTGGTTACAGGGCATAGCGACTCAAGTAGGCCCTGCCCTTTTTGTTGTAAAATAGAACAGAGACAGAAATCCACACAAAACAAATGTACAGATGCTTAGTGGATTCTTGTAAGGCCACCAGGGAAGCTAGTCCTGTTCACCGCCTCCTCCCAGTGTTTTACTTCTTGATCTGGATGTTGTTACCCAGGGGTGTTCTATTTATAAAAAGCCAGGGAGCTGTGTACTTAAGATCAGTGCACTTCTTTCTCTGCGTATTATACTTCAATGAAAAATTTAAATGTCAGCTGTTATTGTTACTAATATTATTATTGTATTAACTACTTTAAACCTCAAACTCTTCATCTATATAATGGGATGATGATTCTTTTGCAGAATTGTAACAAGATGCAGTGTTCACAGCACATGCGTTCATCCGTCCTTTCCACACATATTTTCTGAGCCCCTATAGGCCCGGGCACTGTTCTGGGTTCTGGTGGTAAAGGCAAACCAGACAGACGAACATCATGAAATTTGTGTGCTAGTGAGGGGAGAGATATATGCTCGGCCTTCACTTAAAGGAACTTATTAAATTCTGACAGCACCCTCTGGTTTAGAACACAAAATCCTGGAACACATCTCCATCCCAACTGGTTAAGGTTCTTGTTTGTTTTTATTTGGCTCCTTAAATAATTAGCTTTACTTGTTACAAAATCTTGGTTAGAACAAAGTCAGACCGATAAAGTCTTGTGTATGCCACACTGAGAATCTCTGCCTGTTCTAGAATTTCTGCTTGCAGTTAAATTGTGAATTAGAGCAAACCACCCTTCACGGGCTGAGGGATGGACAACCCAGCAAAAGAAATGCCTTCTCCCTCCTGCTTTGAGAAACTTAGGTTTCTAGGCCCTGAGCCCTGCAGGCAGGAAAGTGTTAAGAAAGAAATGTGCATTTCCACTGAACGAGAAAATCAACTTAGAAAAGAAATGTGTATTGGAAAATATCTATTTGCCTGCAAAATAATGTAAAAATAATGAGCTCCTATTCCCCTTTGATGTGCAGCGCACGCTTTTAAGGAAAGATTCTGCATTTCTGAGATACTGGGCCTGGCGTGTAATGAAGTGGTTGTTATGGCAACAACTTTCAAAAGCAAGTATTTTCTGAGAGATGTGCTCCACACAGCCAGCGTGAGAGAGCAAAACATGAAAACAGAGACAGGGAGATGAGCCCAACCGAAGGTATCAGATGCCGGAAGCCTCCACCCTGTGTCCGAGGGGCAGGGAATGATGCCCTTCTGCAAACCTCCGGGGGGAGCCAGGCCCCTGCCCTGGAAGGGGTCCCTGTGAGGAATCGGGATGCGGGGCTGCCCAGATGAGGTAAGGGCTGAGATGGTGTCTCCCATCTGGATGCAGCCTGAGTCTGGGGGCTCCATCACTGGTCCCTTCTCCTCCTCCAGGTTGGCCTTAGCCTTAGCCTCCGCCCCTCCCATTTTTCCATCTGCTCCCTCTTACCCTGCTCTGCTCAGGAGCACCAAAGGCCCCCCAATCATTCCAGAGCCCCATCTTCCCACTAGCACTCAGGCCCACGAAGCTGGTGCCCAGTGTGTGCAGACATGATGCCAAGAGCCGGCATTCGTCACCTCCCCTAATCTTCGCAACGACCCCAAGTGCCCAGAACTGTGCCTGGCACAGAGAAGCTGCTCCTGTCTATTTGTTCAGTCAATGGATGGTCCTTCTCTGGTAGCTACTGCCATCATCCCATTTTACACATGAGAATATTGAGGCTCAGGGATGCTAAGTGATTATCCACATCCTGAAGCCAGTGAGCAGGGAAGCTGGGCTGCCCACACCTGCTTCCTAGGCTCCCTGTCTTGCTGTGCTATGTCTCTGCCTAACATACCTTCTCCTGTGTCCTGTAAGGCCTGGCTCGGTAGCACCTTGACCATAATGTCTTGAAAAAGCCATTTCTAAATCAGAGCCCTGACTGTGTCAGAATCCAGGGATGGGCCCTTCATCCTGCTGGGCAGGGGCTGCAGGGACAGAGCTGCTCCCAGGGAACTGTGTCTGTCGTGTCCACCTTTCCTCCCTGAGCAGTGCCTGGCACAGGGGAGGTACTCAGATGCCTTTGGTTGGAAGAAAGAAACTTTGGAACCCAGGCAATCTTGGACAATCGAGTCAGTTGCCAGGTTTCTGAGAGCCTCAGGGCTGCCCCAGCCAGCGCTTCCTTGTGATTGGGAAACCAGCTCACCCCCAGTCCAAGGTCATGTCGGACAGTGGCCACAAGGACAGAAGCATGTGGTTGTGTGGGGCACGGGAGTGTAAGTGTGTGTATGTGTGTGTGTGGACTCTTTGGAGGGGGCCACATACTTCCTAGTGTGTGTTCATGCATCCAGGCTGAGGGGATGGGTGTGCACGTGGCTTTGAAGGGATCTGCTCTCCAGTGGAACATGGGTCTAAATGTGTGCGTGTGGGTTTCA
Organism: Camelus dromedarius; assembly: GCF_036321535.1. Taxonomy (NCBI): domain Eukaryota; kingdom Metazoa; phylum Chordata; class Mammalia; order Artiodactyla; family Camelidae; genus Camelus; species Camelus dromedarius. Next base: position 13,139,354 of record NC_087453.1, on the reverse strand, counting down.
GGAGGAAGAGAAAGAGAGTAGGATAGAGCCGGAGTCAGCTTTGGCAGTCACTTAGGTCTATCCTTTATGTTACAGCTGACGAAGAACAGAGAGGGAAAGTGACCTTCCAAGATCACACAGCAAACTCAGAACAGAGCTGGAACTTGGACTTGTACCTGGGTCTGAGGTTCCCTCATGATCCCCAGTCAACTGCAAGGTCCCTGAGGAGGAGGGAGAGGGTTAACCACAGAGTAATTAGTATCGGGCACCAGAGTATTATAAAATTTCATTCCCACTTTAATTAGGAGAACTTTTTTAAAAATAGAAGTCTTTGTTGTGTCAATTAGTTGATTGACTATCATTGGTTTCTGGGTTAGGGAAACTCGATCCGCGGTGAATGAATTTGTTTATCGGGGGAAACAAGCCAGGGGATGGAAAAAGAAATTCAATTAAGTGTCAGGCTACTGAGTGACAGGCTGCATTTGATAGGACTTTTAGCTTAATTGCTTGTATTTCATTAAGACATTTATTTATCAAGAGAATTCTTCATTTTAAAATCTCGGGCAGTGTCTGAGAGGCTTCTGGCTATTTTTCTGCATCGATTGAGGATGCTGAAACAGGGACCTGAAGAATTACCTGGCACCTCAGAGACATTCTGGTCTCTACAAAGATCCTCCCCTCATCCTTCCCATCCCAAAGTTATATGCAAAGTTTGGCAACTGTCTGTATTTCTCCGGGGGAGAAAAGTCCACATTTGTCTTCAGATTTTCAAAGAGATATGAGTCCCAGAGAAAGTAACATTCAATAGGCTGGCCACCTTTTGTTCTTTGTTATTGTTTTCTCTACCAAAGCAGGTTTAATTTCATGCAGATTTGTACAATTGTACATGAAGACAGTGCTGAAGATTGCTAACTAACTAATAACAAAATATCACTCTTCATTAACAAAAGTGACTTTCAAAATAAGTATCCTTGAAAATAAAGTCATCTCTGCAAGATTTAATCTAATTGGAGAAATGATCACTACTGCTTTTTTTTTCAAAGAATGTTATATAATCTCAAAAATGGATGCATTCTGAATCGAATGGATCTTCGTGTCCAAGAGGTAGATAAACTGCATGTAATGTGACTTATTTGAACTATTTTTCTCTGAAGGCTCTCTTCTCTGAAGGATCCTTTTCCTGAGACTTGCCCAATGTATAATTTATAATAGTTGTAGAGGGTGAGCACCTTGTTTTATAAATGGGAAAACTGAGGCTCAGAGAAGGCAAGAGGTTTTTCCAAGGACACACAGCTAACCAGGGGCAGAACTAGGATGAGAACCTGTTCCCCCTGCTTCTTTTCCAAGAATCTGGCTCTCTGTGGGACCTCCGGAGCTTCTGGGCTTAGCGCCTATGGGGGCAGCTCAGCTGACAGCCCTTCTTCTCTTTTGATTGATTAGGGCAGGAGAGCAGGGTGGTTAGGACTGCCGTCACCAACTGTGTGTAAATCCTGGATCTGATGCTTATTATGTGGCCTTGGGCAAGTGCCTCAACCTCTCTGATAAACGGGATGGTAAGATTATCTATGTCCCCAGGTAGTTGGGAGAATTCCATGGAGTATTTCAGGCAATGTACTTAGACTATACCTGGTACATAGTAAATAGTAAATGCTTAATCACTTGTAATTATTATTGTGCTTTTCAAGTAAGATTTCATTAAAAAAAAGATTTCTAATTCTTAAAAATAATTGAGGATCATTGTTTCGGACTATATAAACTCCACTCCCACCCCTCATCCTGAAAGAAGAAATCATTTACTCCAGAAGATTGGTGGATTCAGTTCTAGTCCATGATGGATGGTGGTGAATGCAGATTCCTGCCCCTAGGGCTTTGCTCTTTCTGGCATTCCCTGGTACCAGAATATTTTTATTTTCTTTCTATGATAAGTATTTATTCTTTGTTCTCCCTCCCTCCTCCTTCCTGCCTTCTTCATTATTCCCTTTCTTATTTCTCTCCTTCCTTCCTCCCTTCCTTCCTTCGATTCAGGTGTAGGAGCTGGCTTCTACTGACTCATAAATGCCAATTTTGCACATCTCTTTCCAACTGCGTTCAGTGATACCATGTTGGTGGCCATGGTGTCAGTATTTACACTATGGAAATTGGGGAACTTGTAGTAAGTGCTTTTTTTGTTTGTTTATTTGTTTGCTTTTTGGATAGCTATTTTCCAACACACTATTGCATCCATCCACCCCTCTTTCATTCATCCATCTCTTTGTATGTCAAGGCATCCATCCACCAAACCATCACCCATTGAACCATACATCCACCCAACATTTATTAAACACTTCTTGTGGGCCAGGCCCTGTACAAGATCCACTGGGAGGGCAGAATTGGCCGGAGCCTGCTCCCTGCCCTCTAGGAATTGACAGTTTAGCGGAACAGACACCTTACTTCTGTCTCACATTCAAGGACTGTCTGGACATCATTTTGTTTGATGTATTATTACCTCATCAAAACAACTGATGAGATTAAGGCTCAGAGAGGTTAAGTGAATTGCCTGAGGTCACACAGCTGGCTGTACCTTCGTTTGTTTACCCATCTGACAAGGCATGATCTTTGGCTTACCAAGCTGCTCAAGTCCAACCAGAATGTCAAGGTGAAAACAGATTTTCAAAACTGTCCTTCAGAAATGAGCCTTTAAAAAAATAAATAAAAAGAAAAAAGGGGAAAGAATAGGGAAAGTTATTTTTCCATCTTGCTTAGATGGGGACAGTTTTAAATTTATTTTTTCAGATTGAACAATCGTTCCTCAAATGGATAGTGATAGGTGATCTAAAAAATAATCTTTAAAAACGTCGCCGAGTTGGGCATTTCCTCCGGGTGACATAACTCACTGTGACAGAATACATTTAAATTCACGGAAAAGAAATTGAAAGGAGTGCAGTGTGGAGGGCGTTGGTGTGAACTGCCAGTTTCTTAACCCTCTCCATTCACCATCCTCACCCCTCTCCTCCATTGCCCATGGGCCTGTGGGCCCCTCCATTCTGCCCTCGCTGCCTTTGGCCACATGCCTCCATATGCATCAAGTACTGAAAGCACTTCTTTTGTGGACGGTAGGTCCCAAGGTGTGGCCAGGGATGTGCGTCCCAGGCCAGGGGAAGAGGGTGTGGATTTCCTGATGGGCCAAAGAAAGAGGTGCTTGGACTCTTTCTCTCTGGATTCTTATCTCCTCCCTTTGCATTTTAATTAATTAATTAATTAATTAATTAATTTTTAATGGAGATACTGGGGATTGGACTTGGACCTCATGCAAGCTAAGCATGTGCTCTACCACTGAACTATATGCCCTCCACCCTTTGCATTTTTACTCCCCCACCGGGCCAACGTAGTAACACGGAGTGGGTTTTGCCTTGGGAAGGCCAGAGTGAGGCCAGATGGGGTTCAGGGACAGGGATCTGCTACTCAACTTAATGCATGGTGCCCATGGAATCTATGTCACAAGTCCTCCTGGCTTGGTGAGTGGCCTCTCTCCAACAGGCAGAGCTCCAGGGCCATGCTAGGGTTATCAGCAAGAGTTGGAATGGACAACATGGTGTTCAAGACCCTAGAGATTCTCTTGTGCAATGTTTTCATTGCACTTCCCAAGGCATGTTTTGTTATCTGCAAGCTGATTTCTCTTTTTCGGCATCGTGTCTGCCACTACGCTCTGGACAAAGAGGAGGGCAGGTGCTACCTTGAGAAAGATGAGGCAGATCTGATGTAGGGGAGGGTCTTAGTTCAGGCTTCCTAGACTCAGAGCCTGAGATGGGGGTTCTTGTGAGAGTGATTTATCGCAGAGTGCTCTTAGAAGATGAGGAACCAGGGACACATGAGAGGATAAGCCAGCTTCAGCCCAGTTCCACAAGGAGCTCTGAACATGAACTGTGTCACCGAGTTGGTCTCCACTGGAGACAAGGGGGTTGGCATTTGTATCTGCAGGTCATCAGTCAGTGGCCACTGGATGTCGCTGGTTGAGGAGGGAGAGTAACCTCCCACTAAAGGCAAGTCCGCAGGGAAGGGTACAGTATTATCTTTAGCAGTCAGTTCTCACAGGCTCTGGGGGTTGGGGCCACTAGCTGCTAAAGGGGACACAGCTTGGAAACCAACAGCACCTACCGGCAGGGAGAGTCCCTGACAAGACAGGAAGAGGAAGTGGAGGGGCGGTTCCATTTCCTGCCCCGGTGGATTGTGGGACGGCAGACGGGACACACCCCATGGGGAAGCAAGCATGGAGGCACCATGTGTCCAGACCTGCCCTCCTTGACTTGGAGATAGGTTGGAGAGGCCCTGAGCCCTCCTTCAGGAGGCCTCTGCTTCTTTCAGTTAGCAACACATCTGGAAGGTTTCTCCATGTCTTTTTGTAGCTTAGAGAAAAGTGTTACACTATGAAATGTGCCTCTTAGCTCTGGGCAGACAGCTGAAAACAGCACAACATATTCATTCATTTATTCTGCTCATTATTTCATTTGTTGTTTCAACCCATTACCATGTATTGAACAGCTACTATTTTCTAGACAATGTCCTGGAGAAGCAAGGCAGATAGAGTCCCTGTCCTCACAGAGCTTGCTGTCTATTGGTGGGGAAACAGATATTAAACATAAGATTATACAAGTAATTACAACTGTGATAAGCACTGCAAAGAAAAAGTGCAGGTGACAAGGAAAGCATAAAATAAGGAACCTGCTTTGTTCTGGAAGTTGGAAATGTAAGGTGTCAGAATGAAAAGTTGTGTAATTCCAGCTCTATGATTTCCAGAAAAGTCCAAACTATGGAGATGGTGAGAAGGATCAGTGATTGCCCGAGGTCTGGGAGAAGGGGAGGAGTGATGAATAGATAGAACACAGGGCATTTTTAGGGCAATGAAGCCATTTCGTATGATACTGTAATAATGGATACAGAACATCATGCATTTGTCAAAACCCACGGTATCTACAGCACAGTGAACCCTAATTAAACGATAGACTTAAGCTATTAATAATGTATCAGTATTCATTCATTAGTTGTAACAAATGTGCTACCCTAAGCAAGATGTTAATAATAGGAGAGCTGTGTGGAGGAGTGAGGGCGTATGGAAACTTGCTGTACTTTCTGCCCAGTTTTTCTGTGAACCTGATACTGCTCTAAAAAATAAACTCTATTTGGTCTCTGTAGGGAAGCTCCTGGGACTTCAGGGGTGGGACCTGTAGGAATTTCCCTGGTGAAGCAGCTGGTGCCAGGACCCGATGCGGCTCTTTGTATCTGGGTGGTTAGGCTATGAAATGCCACCAGCTCTGAGTGGTGCTCCAGGCAAGAGGAGTTTCCACAGCTGGTCCAGAGAACCGTGCAAGTGACTCTGTCTTTTGGCAGGTCCAGGGGTACATCGGGATGCTGTTTGCAGCTGGTGGAAGCTCTTGAGACTCCTAGCAGACCCTGCTGGGTTGGGGCAGGACTAGGATGAAGCAAAGTGAGGTCCTCACCTCAGGCGCCAAATGTAAAGAGATACCCCCAAACCCTCCATGGTCAAGACTGATAATATGTTAACTCAGTATTTTTAAAAAATTAATGCCAAAAAAATCCTTCATCAAAATATCAAAATTTTAAGTGAAAAAGACGGGATCAGACCTTCTGCTGGCACAACTCAGCCCCACTCACCTCACCCTAATCGTAGCCTCTTCAGAGCCTGTCTTTAATATTTTGATATTTTATTTATCATAGATTTTTTTGGCATTCGTTTTTATTTTAAAAATCATTTCAACAAAATCTTTTTTTATCCTAATTGCTGAATTTGGGGCACCTGTCTTAAATTTTGTGCCCAAGGCAAGTGCCTCATCTGCCTGACTGTAGTCCAGGCCAAGCCCCTACATCTTTCAATGATCAGGTTAAGATATTCATTCCATAAATGTTTGTCAAGTATCTACCACGTGCCCTTCACTAGTGGACAAGATAACTCACTCCATGGTTGTTGATCATCCTTCTTCCTGGGCCAGTCCCATTGCTCAAGGGACTCATGGCTGAGTGGCCATGGCAGCAGGCACCCAACACCCAGACTTCCTGGGCTGCCCCTGTGGCTCTGGGCCCACTGTTCCAGCAGCAAACATCTGCCTGAAGCCCTCAATGAGGTGCCAAACCATGCTGAGGGGACCTGACAGCGGGTTGATTCATTGGCCCGCACTGGCTATGGAGGGGAAGGAATTTGTTCCTACTGGAATAGACCCTGGATTTCCATTTCCATCAGGTCCTGGAAGCATCACCACCCACAGACTTGTCTGATACATTTTCACAGCCCCAGTGTTCCCTCTGTCCACTGCAAGAACTGTGAGGTGATGAACTGTGAGGTGCTCATGGGATTTGCTGTTTTTACCATGTCGACTCAGAAGCAGCCAGCCTGGGTGAAGGGGAAGTGGCCCGTTGAAGACAGCTCTGCCTCCTTTAAGGCTGGTTCTGCAGGACACAGTCAGTATTCTGAAGTCACAACTGGTGGCTGGTGTTTTGTCTTCCCTGGCCAGAATATGCAGGTCCTCCCCCTTGACCCTGGCTTACTTTCACTCAGAGACCCAGTGGAGCTGAGACCACTGCTTGCTCAAGTCTTGTTTCCCCACCCAACAGTCCAGCCCCCAACCTGTGTTTCTGGGTTGGCATCTACTATTTCTGATCGTCTTCCCCCTCTGGCAGCCAGGCATAGCCTGGAATGTGGGGATCAGTCTGGATTCTAGCTCTAAACTGGAAGACCCCAGAACCAGGACATTGTGTTAGCCTCGTGATGCTCATGCTCTCCAACTAGAAACCTGACATCCAGATTCTCTGTGGTCCTGCAGTTTGCTCTAAGCACAGGACTGCTATGCACAGGAGTATAGGTTGTGCACTGCCCAAGCCCAGAGGGCACCATTCAAGTGGAATAAGATGTGAATGATGCTCTTGGAATTGTGCAGTGTGGCAGCTTCGCCTGAGCAGTTAGGCATGAGATGACCACATCTGCAAGGAACTTGTACCAACACATTTAAGAGAAGGGACATGACAAATTGACTCTGGTGCCTGAGTTCGGGGTAGTGATCATAATAAAAATGACATACATATATAAATATATATAATGTGTTGAAGCATTAAGCTAAGCCTTCTGCATTTATTATTTCAGTGAATCTTCATGACAACCCTGTTAGGTGATATTATTAACCCTATTATACAGATGGAGAAACTGAGACCCTGTGAGGCTGGGTAATTTGCCAAAGGCACACAACTGAAAAGTGGCAGAGCTAGGTTTTGAATGCAGGCAGTCTAACTCCCCAGCCTTTGCTCTGAAACAATCCAACACTGGGGGTGGCCCTGACTTCTTCATTCCATCCACCAAGTGGATATCCCTCAGAAGAACCCAAGACCTTGCCAGGATCCTAAACATAGGAGGGGGGAAGAGGTTTAGAACTAGGCAAGCTGCACTCTGCCATTTACCAATGTGACTTTGGTCTCATATCACAACCTCCCTGAGCCCACATTATCTGTCCAAATGAGCCATTGGTAGCTAGCAGGTATTGCGCACTTACTGAACACCAAGCACTGCTAGGACTTCAACCACACGACCCCATTTAGTCCTCACAGCAGGTCTTCCTGGGGCCCTTTCTGCAGGGGACCCTGGCCTGGAGTGACATCCAGATCACGTATGTGGGGAAGGGCTTTCAAAGCGTCAACATTCCATGCATACACATTCATTGGCAAGAGAAATAATTGCTAAATCTGTCGAGCCCCTACTTGCATAAAAGACTCTGCTAAGTAGCATCTCATTTAATCCCACAAGGCAGGCACTGCTGTTGTGTCCACTTTTAGATGAGGACACTGAGGTTCAAAGATGTGGAATAACTTTCGGTGGGTCATAAAGCAAACAGTGGAGGGAGCTTGTTTTTCAACCAAGGCAGGCTCTTGACTTCCAGCGCCCAGTGGCCTGTCCTGATGGCCCTTCTTCACGGGGCCCTGCGCGCCTCCTACCTCCAGCTGGAACAGGGGAGAAGGATGTGGGGAAAGAGAGACTCAAGGGAAAGAAGTATCTAATTATCATGGCTGCTGCAACCCAGAGCCTCTGTGTGATTGGTCCACAGTTTGTCCCAAGGGTGCTTTTGGTTATTCCTCATGATCCAGATAATCAGCAGCACACTGGGTGCCAGAGAGGCCAAATCTGCCTCCTGTTGAAACAAGAACTTGGGCACAAGGCGAAGGCCCTTGAAGGCTGAGTTTTCTCCCTTGCTGTTGCCAGGGCTCCCTTCTGAGTTCATCTTCATTTGGGGCCATTGAGAAGGAAGAATGAAGTTATAAAAAGACTTGCTTCCAAGGCATGTCATCAAGGCACCTCTTTGTTTGCTGGCTCCTCCTGCTGGGTTTTTAATAGCAGCCTTTGCAGCATTTGGGGACTTGCACCTGAGCTCTGAGAGGCATGCTCATGGCCCCGCAATGCTCTGGGAGACCCCACTCCCACCCCAACCCCTGCACACCTTAACAGGTGGGCTGGCTGAGATCTATAGATGTGTGGCAGGATTTTGGATAAAGAGGACAGCAGCCAGTTTGGCCACCTGAGGAGTGGGGACAGTGCATCGGGCAGGGTTTCTTGTCATGCCCTGGGGGATTTCAAACCGCAGGAAAGATGTTTGGATGGTGGGGAGGCAAAAATCAACAAAGATGCACTGCCCTCGGATGAGGCCTGATCTTCAGTCCTGACTTGGCTTCTAGGGGGCATGAGAGCTACAGGGGTGAGGAGCATGGTGGGCTGAGCTCTGCTTTCAGCATCAGCTGCCTGGGCCGTGGCTGTGCTCTGCACCTGCTCACCATGTGAGCTCAGGGAGTCTCAATCTTTCTCTGCCTTGGTTTCCTCATCTGCTTATGGGGACATTGAAACCAACTGCCAAAGGCTGTAGCTTTACTACTGTGGTTAGTGTTTGTCTGCCCAGCGCTCCGCCCACCTCCCTTCTGGCTCACTGCCCTATTCTACATGGTGCTCATGGCTTCCACTCTCAGCTTTACTAGTGTCCAGCACAGGGTCTGGCTCAGAGCAGGTGCTGATAATGCAAACTGAATTGACAAATTAGTGAAGAAGTGAGTGCCTGAGTGGAAGTAAGACGCTGGAAAGACTTGTGTGGGCTCCACACAAATGTACAAGAGCCCCTTGGGAGACCAGTCATTCCATCCATCAATGATTTATTTCATGTAGTGAATGATGCTTTGCCCTGAAAAACTGTAGGCCTCAATAGAAATGGCCATATAAATGTTACTCATTATATGACAAAGTGAAGAATTTCTGTTGTCTGGGCCATTAGAATTTATTCTGATCGTTTATTCTAAATACGTGTTCTTACTGGATAGTGTAGAGCTGTCAGGGAGAAATATTGTCTTATATCAGGTCACAGTGTTCTTAAGAGTCTAAGAGATAGATGGGATGCAGGAAAGGCTGGATCAAGGGGACATCCTGAGAGAGCTGTGTTGTTGACTCTGTATCTTCAGGAATTTACTTTGTAAGCCTCAGTTTGTTCTTTTGTAGAATAGAGGTGTTAGATGAGAATCTCAGTGGTTCCAAACTGTCAGGCATTTCTGGGGAAGCATTTTCTGTATGTCTGCACAGACTTGCTGAAGTAGGATCTAATCCATCTGGTACTGGCATTCTGCACTGTTGGGTTTTATGATTAAGTAACTTCACTTAGGTTTAGGTAAGAAAAGAAACCAGATTGTATACGAGCTTTCTTTTGGGTTCCTGGACCCAGTTCTAACATATGCCGGAGAATTCCCCCTCACTTCCAAAAAGCAATTCTTGGACACCAGCGAAGTGTTCAAGAATTCCACACAATCCTGACACTATCTATCCAGAGACAGCATCAGATTCCACAGATTAAGGGTTTAGTCCTACAAGACTGCCCTGCCTCTCCAACTTGTGAGTTGCAAGCCCAGGTTGTTCCCTGTGCTTCTGACCAACTGGATGTACATCAGAGGTTCCCACGACCCTTGGGTGTGATTAGTTTGCTAGAGCAGCTCATGGAGCTCAGAGAAATCGTTTTACTTGCTAGATTACTGGTTTATTACAAAAATACTCAGGAATAGCCAGATGGAAGAGATGCATAAGGCAAGGTATAGGGAAGGGGTGCAGAGCGTCCATGCTCTCTTCAGATGCACCACTCCCCAAATCTCCATGTGTTCACTAACCCAGGAGCTCTCAGAACCCTGTCTTTTTGGGTTTTTATGGTGGCTTCATTACTAAGCATGACTGATTAAATCGTTGGGCGTTGGCTATTGGTCTCTATGTCCAATCTCTCTCCAATCTCCAGAGGTTGGGAGGTGGGACTGAAAGTTTCAATCCTTTAATCACATGATTGGCTCCATTGGCAACCAGCAGGCTTCCCTAAAGTCACTTCATTGACATAACAAAAGAGATACCTTTATCATTCTCAACACTTAGGAAATTCCAACACTTAGGTTTTGGGAGCTGTGAGTCAGGAACCATGGACAAAGATCAAATATATATCAGAAATATGTTTTGGTCATCTGAATGACCAAATATATATGTATTTTACAAATCACAGTATCACACTCCTATAGGCCTTTACATGGGCTTTGCTTTTCTTTGAGATGGGAGCCAGTGGAGGGTTTTGAGTGAGGAGTGATTTGATTTGACTGAGGCTACAAAAGGATCTGTCTAGCTGCCATGTTGAGAATGACCTGGAAGACAGCAAAGGTAGAGGCAGGGCAAACAAAGAGGCTGTTACAGTGGTCCAGGTAAAGAATGATGGTGGCTTGGACCTGGGTGTCGGTGATGGAGGTGAAACAGCAGGTAAAACACTGACCAGCTTAAACTGGTTTTGCCTCCTTAAATAGGCTGTTGATTAATCAAACCTTGAATTATTTTACAGAGATAATACTGCGCATGTGCAAGACAGGAACCAGCAGGCTCCAGGATGACCCCGGAACCAAGAATCTTCAGCCTCTGGAACTCAAAGAATAGAAATATTGCCACTGGAGCCCTTACTGAAGTAAGAAATCCTCTAATAAGGAAAATCTGGCTTTCAGCAGCAAGACTAGCTTGTTTTAGAGGATATGGAAATTCCCAAGTGTTGGGTGTTACCTTAAAAAATACATCTCAATCTGTTAGGTGAAAGATGGTGTCTCATTATTCTAATTTGCATAATGCAGATTTCCAGTGAGATTAACTTCTTGATTTTTGGCCATTTCTCTTTCATCTCCTGTGAATTGCACAGGCTGGTCCTTTTGTCCATTTAAAAAATGGGAAGGCTTTGTCCTTTTTATATTAATTTAGAAGAAATCTTAGATATTATTATCTTTGTTCTGTGACAAATAGTTTTTCTGAGTTTTAATTTTGTTTGTAGTGCTTCCTGATATATAGAAGACTGGCATTTTAATATAGTCAAGTGTATCAATCTTTTCATTTTGCTTCCTTTTGATTTTTTCTCCTTTTGCTTGGAAAGCCATTCTTCTCCAAGTACAGAAAAATATTAATCTATATTTTATTCTAGTTTTTTATAGTTTAATTAAAATAATAACTCCCTGATTCATGAAATGTATTTTGATGTGTGGTGTGAGGCCTTGAATTTTTTCCTGGCCCCAAATTGTTTTGTGTTTTGTTTTTTGTTTTGGTGGGGGGAGGTATTTAGGTTTATTCATTGATTTATTCTTAGAGGAGGTACTGGGGATTGAGCCCAGGACCTCATGCATGCTAAGCATGCTCTCTACCACTTGAGCTATACCCTTCCCCACCCTGGCCCCAAATTGTTAATGACTTTTTTCCTGCATCATTTATCTAGCATTCCACAAAATTTCTCATTAATTTAACTGTCACCTTAATCGATGCTAAATTCTTGCATAGAGGAGGGCCTGTTTCCAGGCTTTTAATTTTTCATAGCTTTGTCTATTCTTCTATACTGTTTTAATTATTATAATTTTATAACCCACTTAATATCTGGTAGATAAAATCCGTTATTTATTTATATTTTTGAAAATTATCTTTATTATTCAACCTCTTTTTTTTTCTTTCAAACTTTAGACTAACATTTTTAAGTTCCAGAAAGTTTCCAGCCAAGTTTTTTTTTTTTTCCAGCCAAGTTTTAATTGCAGTTGCATTAAGCTTACATATTGCTTTGAGCAGAATGGATAAGTTTGTAATACTGTTTTCCCACCCTGGAATCTGGTGTGCTCCCTAACCAAGCAGATCTTCTTTCGTATCCTCAATACAGTTTCGTTGCTTCTTCAAATACTAATACATATGTCTTAATGATTTTATTTTAGGTAAAAACCCACAAAACTCACCACCTGCTCCCCACTCCCCCACTGCCATCTTATCTATCTTCTATCACAGAAGTCCTCAGCCAAGAGCAATTTTGTTCCCCAGGGGACATTTGGCAATGTCTCGAAACATTTTTAGTTGTCACAACAGGGGACCAACTTCTAGTAGGAAGAGGTCTGGGATGCTGCTAAACATCCTACAGTGCCCAGGACAGTCCCCACAGCAAAGAATCATCTGGCCCCAAATGTCAGTAGTGCTCAGATGCAGAAACCCTGATCTACCTACATTGTGAATGGAGTCTTTTCCCCATGAGGTTGTCCTACTGGTGTAACAGCATTTTGATCAGTATCAGAGGTGAGTGTGTAAAGTGTTAGGAGGGTACCCTCTCCTCTGGGTGTCTTCTCTGTGCCCTGAGCTGAGCAGCCCCCTACAAGAGGCTGCACCCCGACCACCATGGCGGCCAAGCACATTGAGGTGTGCGGTCCTCAGCTGCGGCTCAGGCTGTAGACCTGGGGTCCTAACGGAGGCCAGTCTTCAGAGGGCAACCAAGGAAGGCCCGAAGGAGAGCCTGTGATTCCTTTTAAATAAACTTCAAGAACAGATACGACTCACTTCTGGTAACGAATCAGAGAAGTGGTTGCTGGGGGTGGAGGTAGAAGGTTAACAAGCAGGGCCACCAGTGAACTTTCCGGGGAGTATTTCTGGCACGCTGAGTCTGCTTGTCAGATGAGGAGTGTTTTCCCCACTCTTTGCCTTTCTACTCCTTAAAAAAGATACAACCGTGGCTGAAGCCCCCTTATCATGCCTCCACCAATTCATTCCCCTTCCTCTCTCCCCAGAGGCAATGTCCTGAAGTTGCTAAGAATCTTTCATATCCGTATTTTTGTTATTTCCAAACAGTGTAGTTTAGTGTGTCTTAAAACATTACATTGAAAGTACCACGTGTATATCATCTCGCATTTTCTTTTTCACTGAATATTTTTGTATCTATTTAATTCATCTTAACTGCTACATAGTATTTTATTGTGTGGGCACACTTCTATTTATCCGGTCTCCTATTATTAGACATTTAGGTGGTTTCCAATTGTTCTTCATGACAATGCTTCAGTGAACATCCTTGCTTGTATCTGTGTATTTATTTTGTAGTCAGTCTGAATATTGTTTTTCAGTTGGCCCTCTTGAGTTCTCTAGAAAGACAACATTATCATAAACTAAAAATGATACTTTTGTCTTTCTCCCCTATAGTTATGGTTCATATCTATTTCTGGTCCTTTTATATTGCTTAGAAATTTCAGGACAAGAGTTAATAGCACTGGAAACAGTAGCCATCCTCATTTTTGTTCTTGGCATTAATAAGGTGGCCTCTTGTGTTTCATTGTTAAGGATGACTTGGCTTTCGGTTTGAAATAGTTTTCATTGTGTTGAGGTATTATCTTTTTTTAAATCCGAGTTTATTAGGAATTAATATCATGAATAAATGAATTTATAAACTAATTTCAATATTATTATGATTTGGTTTTTCTTATTTGAATTATTGTAGTAGCAGACTTTTTTTTATTGAGTAGTAGGCTTCTAATACTGAAACAACCTTGCAATTTTTGATGTATTATTCTCCTAATCTATCGCACTTTAGTTTACCTATATGTTGTGTAGTATTATTGCATATACAACATATTGAGTGTGATTAAGCCTGCTGTTTTTCTTGGCTGTTTTAAGTCATGGTTACAAGGTTTTTCCTTTCCTAAGAGTACATTGCTGAGGTATAATTTACATACAGTAAAATTCACAAATCTAAAGTGTACAGCTTGATGAATTTTGACAAATATACATACCCCAGCCATCACCCAGATCAAGATATGGAACATTCTCGTGGCCCCAGAAAGTTCCCTTGTGGCTCCTTTTAGGCAGTCCTCCATTCCCACCCTCAGCAAACACTTCTCTAGTTTTTATCACCAGATATTAGTTTTGTTCATCCTTAAGCTTCATATAAATGGGATCATATAGTTTATACTCTGTGTTTGCCTTCTCTTTTTCATTTGACATAATGTTTTTGAGATTCATCCAAAATATCATGTCAATAGTTTTGCTCGCTTTGTAAAATGAACTAATGAGATTTACATCTTTTTTCACACCCTGAAGGGATTTATGTTACATGAAAGTTATTTGTTCTGTAGAAGATTGAAGTAATGAACCCGTGAAATCATCTGAGGTTGGAAGCCATTTTTGGAGGCAATACCTTGACAACTTTCTTTATATTTTTTCTTTTGTTATTGGTCTATTCTAATTTTTCTGAAGGCAATTTTGGTATGTTATATTTTCTCAGAAAATAATCCATATTACTGAAGTTTTGAGAGTATTAGCATATAATTATGCATAGAGTCCTCTTACAGTTTTAAAATCTATAGTTTCCTGTTTTGCATTTATGACATTTATTTATGCTTCCTCTTATGGTAGGAACAAGGCTATTTCATGAACCAATTCTCAAATTTTATCTACTAATTCTAGTTTTTCTGACTACTAAGATTACTAATGAGTAAGATTTGCTTTAGCTGTATTTTCCAGATTTCTTCTGTTATTTTAATCTTTTATAAAAAAAAAAAACCAACCCAAATTTCCTAAATGAATGCTTATTTTATCTACTTTCATGCTTTTCTGATTAACCATAAAGGCATTTAAGGTTATGAGTTTGCCTATGAATCAGCTTTGCCTCATGGAGTGGAATCAGTTTTCATGAATCAGCTTTGCCTCATGACTTTTTATACGATTTTTCTCTTTTTCATTGTTTCCAAGTAGTCTGTCTGCAGTTTCGATTTTTCCTCTTTAATAACTCAAATGTTATTCAGGAAAGCAATTAAATATACCCAAGTGATTGGGGTTTTTGCTTTGTGCGCTAGGGAAGAAGTATTTATTATTTGAAATTCCTCACTGCCTTCTAGGCAGGATGGTTCCTGTCTCTTCAGGGTTCTTTGCCTGATACACAGATAAGAAAGATAAGAGATCTTATCAATAGATAAGAAAATTAGAGAAACAGACTAAGAGGTCCAATATCCAAGTAACAGGAATTCAAGAATGAGAAAACACAGAAAATGAAAGGGAAGGCATTATCAAAGAAATAATCAAGACGAATTACTAGAATTGAAGGATATGGAATTGTAGATTGACAGGATCCCTCAAATGCTCAGTAAAATACACTTTTACCTTTGAAAAGATAATTTTTTTTAAAGGATGGTGTGGCTGATGTTTCTGGTTAATGTAGAAGATAATTGATTTCATGTCAATGATTTCATGTTGAGAAACAGATATTCTTATTATGAAAGAATTTCGTAGACAAGAATGAGGCTCAGAGAGGTTAAATGAACTGTCCAATTTGCAGGTGGCAGAGCTGTTATTTAAATGCAGATCTCTGATTCTCTTGGCCTGTCCCTTGTGGTCACCTCAAGGTCACAAGGTGGTTAAAGAATGTCACACGATGACTGAAGAAGGGGAAAGCACAAAAAACAAAGGACTAATAAATGCCCTGCACCAGCTGAGTCTGCCCTGCCTTTGTTGACATTTCACTGAAGTCCAGCCAGCAGTTTCTTCTTACATATCATTTGCCAGATGATGCTATGTGGCCATCCTTCTTGGCAAAGGAAACTAGGAAATGTAGCATTTTAATTGGTATGTTGCTCCTCTGAATGAAACCAAAGTTCTAATATGAAGAGAGAAGGAGATTGAAGTAGGCAACCAGGAGCCCCTGGAAGCCAGCAGCGGAAGCAGCCACATGTTCCTTCCTTTGGCTACCTAGAAGCTCTTTATGTGGATGAATGAGTTTTTTTTTTTTTTTTTCCCCTTCTTGGCTTTGGATGATGTGAAGTCTTTTCATGGAGTGGAATCAAATTTTCAATATAGTACATGTATTTAATATTTAAATACCACAGGTTGGATGGCTTTTTCTCTCCTTGTGACAAGATTATTATGATGGTCCCAAATCCTATTATGTTTTAATCTAAGTTGTTCTGCTAATAAAAATAAAGTGATAGCATTTAGTGTTTTAAATACCCTGAAAGTGGTTACCGGTAGTTTTCCAGCTTTTCCAGCTGTCTTCCCCAGGACTGTTTCCTCTCACCCCATCCCCTGCTTCCCACTCTCCTCCTCCACCAGTTCAACTGCTACCATCTCTTCCTGAAACTTCAGCTCACAGATTGCTGGGGAGAACCTTAAGTTCAACCAACTCATGTTGTAGACGGGAAAGATGAGGCCCAGAGAGTCAGGAAGACCTCTGACAAGGGCTAAGTTCCCCCGGCTCCACCCAACCAGCCTTCTTAGAGGAAGATCAGTGATCCTTGTTCCCAGGAAGGAATACAGAGTGAAGGCTCTGAAGTGGGAAAGAGACGAGGGATATTTGAGAATCACAGAGAAGGTTGGTGTGGCTTAGAGCACAGAGGGTGAGGAGGCAAGTGGTTAGACGGGTCGGCAATGACCATGGGAAGCCAAGCTGGGTAGGGCATGGTAAGGATATTGGGTTTATAAACTAGTTGGAGCTCTATCTTCTTCCATCTTATAACAACTACAATTTATGTAACACAAGCATGCATGTAACATATCATTTGGTTCCCCAGTACTTCTGTGATGTGGGGAGTAATGCACATTTATCTAGGACCTCACATTTTCTAACATGCTTAAATCATATCATTTGATGCTTATATTCCCAGGGCTCACTCCCTTGCAATTCAAGCTCCAGTAAAAATCAATCTACTTTCAGTTCTTTGAGGGGTAATTAGGTTTATTTATTTATTTATTTTAATGTAGGTACTGGGGATTGAACCCAGGACCTTGTGCATGCTCTCTACCCCTGAGTCATACCCTCCTTCTTTGCTTCAGGGAAGAAGAGAGAAAGTCTTCCATTTGTCAGTGCTTTTCCTTTTCACATTTTCAGGGCATACATACACATTCAATTGTTCACAGGCTGATCTTTGCCAGGCACCCCTCCATTTGAGGCAGATGTCAAATTATTTGTATTGTGGTGCAAAAGACTCATGGCAGTGATGATGGGGCTGAGTGCTATCCCACTGGGGAATGCCCCAAGGCTCCAGAGTCTGGACAGTCTGAGGCTCTCTTGCTGGATTGATTAGGGTTTGGGGAAAGATGGAATATACTTGGCTGCAGTTATTTCTGGTTGAGTGGGAGGGGGGCTTGGGTGGCCTTTAAGCCTTGGAGACCCCAAGCCCAAGATCTGTAAATAGAATCTGTTTCTGGAACCTCTTTTATATGTGCTCTGAGTTGTCCCCTTTGTCAGACTGGGAGATTGTTGGGTTATGGACCAAGTCTACACCCTCTCTCTTACAGAGCCTAGTCTGGTGCCTGGAACACCGGGGACCATGGTGGGTCTTGGTGGAATTGAAAACCCAGTTGGCCCCCTCTCTCTTCCCTTCACCTCCTGCCCCAGATTCCAAGCCCTTGCTCCATAGCCTGTCACGTGACTGCCTACAAAAGAAGATAAAGAATCCCAGGTGGCTTTCTGGGTTGAAGAGGTTTCAAAGCTCTTACTTTAGAAGCTCAAGCGAAACTTTTACCCTGTGTTGACAGAATAAAGCATTCTGTCTGCAAGCCTGGGCTTCCTTTGGACTGGGGGCAGGGGAGAAGGGAGGGCAATGTTGTCACTTTAATTGCATTGGCATAAATATTTGATATTCAATAAATTAGATCTGGAGCAAGGAAAACATTCTTGCAAATGGATTTTTTACCTGGAGCCCAGCCCCATTAGCAGAGGAGTGGAGGGGAGCCTGCCCCAGGGCCGGTAATTAACTCAAGTGGAGCAGAACTAAGCATTTTTGACAGCCTTCCTAGTCTGGAATTAACTGTCATCTCAGAAGGAGAAGGAAACTGCACTGTCACATTATAGTTTACAAGAGGCTCCCAGTGCTGCCGGCCAAGTGAGTTCAGTATGTCTCCCCTCAGGCCCTGAAATGCTTTTTCATCATTAAAGACAAGCTTAAAAGCAACTAATGATGTATTTTGTATCCACGTACCTGAATCACAGATTTCACCAAAAGAGAAGACATTAGTATGGTAATTCAATTTTTTTTTTTTTCCTTTTGGCAGTTGTAATGAAACAAGATACAGTGGATGCTGTTATAAGTCACAACACTGTGATGTTTGAAGATAGGACAAGCTGGATTTTTTTCTCCTCTCCGTATCAGGACTTGCCTATAATGAGCAATAGCTTAGCCACTGCGTCTCTGTGCCCTCTCTCCTGGCCCCCACCCAGTGTTTATGAAAGTAGCAACTGCTTCTCAGAACAGGCAGAACCGTTGGAGCTTGAAGCCCCTTCTCGAAGCCCCTGTCTGTCTTCTTGTTCCATGGAAACCAATATAGTGGAATTGGTGTTGTGCCCGGCCTCACCTTGCCAGTGTTGTGTGCAAGCAATTTTTTTTATAAGGTTGGAGATCTCCTAGCTAGATTTAGTGTGAAGGGTGTGTGTGCGCAGTGCACTTGTGTTGGACAGTTGGCTTCAGAGAGGAAAGGCTGAGTGTGTGAGGATGTGTGTGTGTGTGTACTCTTGCGTATGTTGGAACGGGTGAGTTGTGTGACGAGTGTGCACAGATCATGCACACCTGCTGCTCAGATTTTCTGCCTACTTCAAAGCAGTGTAACACAACTCACTTTCCTCAGCACTGAACCCAGACACTGTTGGCCTCCTGTCCTACATTTGATGGGACCCTGGATCTCTTGATTTTCCCCTTTCTGCTGTCTCATTCATTCCTTGCTTCCATCTGTCATCATTCCCTGCAGAGTTAGATCTGAAGATGAGATCATGCCCCTCCCCTGCTTGAAAATCTCTCCAACTTTCTTCTTGATGCCCCAGCAGAGGTCCTCGACCTTGGCTTCTCATTCGAATCTGAGGGACCCAGACTGGCTGGACCAAAGTCACAAAATTGGAGCCCAGTTTGAATTCTCTGTTGGGTTGGCAGCTCCTGGCTTACAGGATCAAACCCTATAATCTTAACCTAGTATCTTAGCCTGTGTGCTGCCTCCCCTTTGGGCCCTGAGGGCATCAGGCTCCAGCACACCCCTAGGTGTTCCCTCAACAGTAACCACCCTCCCCTACTCTTCTCCTGGTTGACTTCCTCTCATCCTTTCAAGATGCAATAAAATGTCACCTCCTCCATGAAGCCTTTCCTAACTCCCCTGGTCATTCACTCATTCATTCGTTTAGCAAACACTCATTGAGTTCTTGCAGGGGCCAGGTTTTGAGCTGGGTCTTGTAGATGACTTAGCAGCGAACAAAACAGATTTGAGGAGATCCTGGCTAGTGAGGAAGGCAGGCAAGACAGGGGCAGAGCAAGAGAAATCAGCGAAGGCTTCCTAGAGGAAGTCACATTTCAGGGTGATCTGAAGGGTGTGTAGGAGTTTGTCATGAGAAGGAGTGAGGGATGGGGGGGAAGGGAAAGGCCTTTGGTTTGGAGAGAGTGTGTTGGAGGCCAGGGTGGGTGAGACCCAAGGTAAGCAGAGAGGCCTGATCCTGTCCATCTCACTGCAGTATGTGCTGTGCCTCCCCAGTGGGGTATTTGCTTAGTAGATATTTGTGGGTAAAATGAAGGTCTTATCCTGGGGGGTCAGGCCTCCCAGTTTAGAAGGTACTGGTAGGGAGGTAGAAGATATTGGGGTGAAGAACCAATGTCAGAGGGAAGGCAGGCTATAATCCTTAGGAGTCTAAACACATAGGTGATGAGGTGAGGCCTTGCACTTTAAAGGGATATATGTAAAAATGTAGGACCCTGTGTCATAGGAATTCCCATTACACAGATGTAGAACTAGAGACACTAAATAGTTAACAGCTGTGCTCCTGGCCACTCAGCTGGGAGGTAGCAGAGATCGGGTCTGGACCCACAGTGTGCCTCTGGGGGTCCACACTTTCTTTTTCGTTTTAATTGACACATAGTTTTCAACGTTGTGTTAATTTCTGGTGTACAGCATAGTGTTTCAGTCATACATGTGTATATATATATATATATTCCTTTCCATATTCTTTTTCATTATAGATTATTACATGATATTGAATCTCGTTCCTTGTGCTGCACAGTAGAACGTTGTTTATCCGGTTTTGTGACGACTTTCCTTGTAGTTCCAGTTGTACTGGATCTTCTGCCGAAGTTAAGTAGGTATTCTGTGAGGGCTGTTCCACACAGAGATGTATGTTGGTTGTGTTCATGGGAGAGGGTGAGCTCTGCAGCCTTTTACTCCAGCATCTCAAAGCAACCCCCGGGGCCCACGCTGTTAGTCACGACACCAGGCAGTGTGGCCTGACCTGCCTTCTCATCAGAGCTGCTGATTCCTCTCTCACCTCCTCCAAGCAGCCCTACACCTGGCTCAGGGCTGGCTCTCCAGAGCGATGGGAGGCCGTGGGGCCTCAGCGACCACCTCCCTCACTGACTGCTATACCCCGGGGATTTGAGTTTTCCATGGTAACATTCAAGAGGGAAAAAGGATTTTTGAAAAGGGAGAGCAGATCCCTTAGAGAGGATACTACGTGGCCCGCTGTGGCTGATGCATTGCGACCCTGTCTTGGGGAAAGGCAGGAGGTGGAGGAGGAGACGTCAACAGCCTTCTCCGGAGTGTCAGTTCTGTGTCTCCGTGGTTGCTGGCTATGCAGAGCACAGGCTGGCTCGGGGAGCATTTCCTGTGCTTCTGTCCCCTCCCAGTATTTCAGTGAGAACTCATTTACATACAGTAAAATGGCACATCGAAGTATTCAGCTTTATGGCTTTTTAAAAACAAACTTTTAACTTTGAAATAATTCTATATTTATAAAAATAGTGCAAAGGCAGTACAGGTTTGAGGAGGAGGACTGCTCGGGTATTTTGTAGAAGGTTCCTCAATGTGGGTTTGTCTGATGTTTTGCGTGTGATGAGACTTGAGTTATGGGTTTGGGGGAAGGTCACACTGGTGAAGTGGCCTTCTCTTCGTATGGGGAGCACATGATCTCAACCTGAATGATCACTGGTGACTGATGACATTTTGACTGATGACATGCATCCACCTAGGTTTGGATGTAGAACATTTCCAGTTTCCCAGAAAGTTCCCTCATGTCCCTTTCTAGTCAATCTCTGCCTTCCACCCCTAGGTAACCACTTGGGGATTGCTGTTCTATAAATTAAATTAACTGTACCTGCACTTGAACTTTACAGCAGAGGAACCACTAGTATGTACTCTTATTTTGTCTGGCTTTTTTCAGCTCGGCATAATGTTTTTGAGATGCCTCCAAGTTGCTGTGGATAGCAGTAGATTGCTTTTTCATCGCTGTCTAGCATTTCATTGTGGGAATACACACAAGCTGTTTATCCATTCTACTACTGATGGACAGTTGGGTTGTTTTCCAGTCTGGGGCTATTGTGGATAAATTTCTGTGAACATTCTTGTGCCCTTCTCTTTCTGGATGTGCTGTGCTTCAATTTTGAGGGTCCAGGTGGTGGTGGTGGGATTTTAACTTCATTTCTTCAGCTCCCACTGCTGAAGACTTTCTGAAAATACCCTCACTTACTCTCTCTACAAGTGGATTAGGGAAGAATAAAAGCCTCTAAAAGGAACAGAAGGAAAAGCTCACCATCTAGGAGATGAACCTTCTGTGGGTTACCAAATCTCATCAGCTCCAGCTCCAAAATATTTCTTAAATATGTCTGCTTTACTGTTTTCCTAGCTCCCACCAGGGATAAACTCACCTCCGTCTCTTCCCTCCTCATTGATCTGGTCTCCTCAATTCTACACCCTCACCCCCCAGCCCATCCTCCACACAGTAGCCAGAATGGTCTTTTTAAAAGACCAGTTTATGGGGGTGGGTATAGCTCAGGTGGTAGAGCACATGCTTAGCACACATGAAGTCCTGGGTTCAATCCCCAGTACCTCCATTGAATAAATAAACAAATAAACCTAATTATCTCCCCCAACACAAGACTAATTAATCCCCAATGTCACATACCTGAAAGGCCCCCAAAGCTTCCCTCGATCTCCTGAACTCCAGGCCCTACAGCTCTTCCCACTTGCCCTGAATTTTCTCCTCCCCAACAACCTCCTTCCAGCTACATCTTTGCATTGGCTGTTCCTTCTGCTTGTAACACCCTTCCCAGGGAAATCTGCACCGCATATTCTGCCTCTTCAGTCAGGACTCTGTTCCAATGTCAGCGCTGTACAGAGGTCTTTTCTGACCACCCAGTCTGAAATAGCAGCCCCTTCCCCTCCCTACAAATCTGCTTTCTGTCTCTATGGTCGTGCCTATTCTAGACATTTCATAGATATGGAGTCATACAATATGTTATTTTTTTGTGTCTGGCTTCTTTCACTTATCATAAAGTTTTCAAGCTTCATCTATGATGTAGCAGAAATCAGTAATTAATTTTTTGACTAAATAATATTCCATTGTATGGACACACCATATTTTATCCATTCATCAATTGATGGAGGTTTGGATTGTTTCCATGTTTAAAAAATATTATGAATATGATGCTATGAATATATGTTTTAATTTTAACACGTTTTCAATTTTCTTAGTTATATACCTAGGAGTGGAGTTGCTTGGCTATATAGTTACTCTATAGATAACTTTTTGAGAAACTGCCAGTTTTCCAAAGCAGCTGTGTGATTTTCCAACCAGCAATGTATGAGTGTTCTTATTTCTCCCCATCCTTGTCTACACTTGTTAGTCTCTGTCTTCTTGATTACAGCCATCCTAGGGGATGTGAATTGATATCTCATTGGGGTTTTGATTTGCAAAGGGGGGAAATCTTAGGATTTTTTTTTGCCTTCTCTCAATCCTGAAAAGTCAGACTGGGTGCTGAGAGCGTCCCATTTATTTTCCCAAGGGCGATGCCCTGATGTGTTCAAAGTTGTGCTCCTTCTCTCAGCCCTGGAGTTGAACTGGTGGCCAGTATCTGAGTGCTGTCCACGGGACTAGCATGTGCCATCTGAAGGGGAGTTTGTACACTGTCTGCAGAGGCTTGCATGCGCTGTTGCAGGGACATGTCTGGAGTGCTGCAGGTGTGCACTGGCCAGCTGGGGGAGGCTGCAGGCGAGGCATCCCATGGGGTTCATGAGTAGGCCTCTTGGTGGAGTCCGCAAGCTAGTTCGTAGCATCTGCGGCTGGTTTTTGAAATCCATGCAACGGTGGCCATTTCCTCCGTGCCTGGCTCCCTCCAGCCTGTGCAGCTACGCTGATCCTCTCAGTGATCTGGGTGGGAGGAGGCGAAAGTGGGCCTCTTGGACAATGTCCCATGAGGCTGAGGATGCTGTACACTCACCCTGCTCTTACTTTTCCTTGCAGGAGAAATTGTTGGCTGAGGGGGGTTCTTTCTTGGCACTGAGATATGCCACCTTGGGGGAGAAGTGACATGGGTAAAGTGAAACTGTACTTCTTGCCCTTTTCAAGGCATCTTTTCTTAGATTTGTTTGTTTGTTTGTTTGTTTGTTTGTTTGGATAGGGTACTGGAATCTCTCCTCTGGACTCCCAGGTTCCCAAGGAGGCACCCCCGTCTGTGGATGGTTGTCAAAATCAGTGTTTCTGTGGGAGTATGAGGGCTGAAGTCTCCTGTTTCACCATCTTGCTGGCATTACCTCAGGGCTTAATTCTTAGATGTGGTTTCCTTTGGTTCTTTTGCTCCCTCAGGCAGCTACAGTTGTTAAATATTTGCTGCTTATTGTTTTTGACAAAAGCCATCGGAGTGGGGTGGGGAGGGGGGAAGACTTTGCACTAGGTGAGCTCTGAGCCAGGTCAAATAAAGAGGAGCCTTCGGAGTGGGGTTTTCTAGAGGACTGCCAGACAGGTCAAATAATGATGATTTTCTGAGAGTGGAGATTTGAAAAGCTCCAGCCCTGTTCTGACATCGCCAGTGGCTGCTGGGCTGCCACTCCTCCCTGTGATTATGGGCTGTTAGTTTTCAAGGCTGCTGTGGGCTGGGGAGCAGGAAAGAAGATTGGGACAAGATAAAATGCCACGAAGCTCACCATTCTTATCCAGATTCATCGTTTTTCTTGAAAAAAAAAAAATGCCCCCTGGGTTGTAGCAAGCGTTTGGTTAATTTGTATAGTTCTGAAGTGGTTGATTCTGACAACTTATTTTTTTTTGCCAGTGTTCCCATTGTTTTTATGAAGGAAAGGGTATTTGGAGATTCTTACTGTGCCGGTTTTTTTTTTTTTTTTTTGATGATGTCACTCCTGTGTAGGCAAACTTAGCGTTTTCTTCTCTGTGATCTCTCTTACAGTTCTTATGCTACTGTTCATATCCTCCTGCTGAATACCACCATGGGTATGTCTCTAGTTGAATTAAGATGGGTTTATTGAATCATTGCAACAGGAGAGGCTCTCCATCACGGGCAACTGTGAGGCACCTCCTAAGAGCTGCTACAAATGAATTCTGACAGGATTTGGAGTTGTGTCAAGTGATACCGAGAAGATTTCAGAGCAACAGGGCTTTTCTCTGGGATTATTCTATGACTGGACATTTTGATACATATTATTTAGAAAGTGGGAGGAATGAAGGGAGATTAAAGCTATAATTGGTAAGGAAGCAGCAGTCACCGTCATCAGCTCCACGGGGGTGTTGCAGACTGAATAACGACTGCCAAAGACATCAGATCCTAATCTCTGGAATCTGGAATTCCCTATTTGGAAAAAGTCTTTATATGGAAGAAAAAATTGTCTTTGCAGATGTGATTAAGTTAAGGATCTTGAGATGGGGCCCCTAAATGCAATTACAAGTGTCCATATGAGAGAGCGGTAAAGGTTCATACACACTCTCTCTCTGTCTGTCTGTCTCTCTGTATCTGTCCCCCTCCACCCTCCAGGAGAAGGTGATGTGAGGCTAGAGCTGAGGGAGATTTGAAGACACTGGCATTGAAGATTGAAGTGATGTAGCCACAAGCCAAGGGATGCTGGCAGCCACCAGAAGCTGGAAGAGGCAGAGGGTAGATTCTCTCCTAGAGCCTCTGGAGGGAACACAACAGTGCCTGCACCTTGATTTTGGCCCAGTGAGACGGATTTCAGACGTCTGGCCTCCAGAACTGTGAGTATAAATTTCTGTTGTTTTAAGCCACCCAGCTTGCAGTAATGTATTATAGCAGCCCTAGGAACAGAAAAACACAGAGGATGTTTGGTCATTTCTATGGTTTGGACAATGTTGATTTTTGCCTAAGTTCATGAGTTACAGTTTGAATTGTGTCCCCTCACTCCCAAATTCATATGCGAAATTGCTAACCTCCAGGACCTCAGAATATAACCCTATTTAGAAATGACATAATTGCAGATGTAAATAGTTAAGATGGGGTCAGTAGAGTGGGCCCCCAGTCCAATATGACTGTGTCCTCACAAAAAGGGACAATTTGGACACAGAGACGCCCACACAAGGAAAATACCTTGTAAAGACTGAAGCAATGTTGCTACAAGCCCAGAAACTAGGAGAGGGGCTTGGAGCAGCTCCTCCCCTTGTGCCTTGAGAGGGAGCGTGGCCCTGCAGACACCTTGATCACAGCCTCTGGAGCAGCGAGACGAGAACTTTGTGATTTAGTCTCCTCAGTGAGTGGTACTTGTGGCGGTATTCCCAGGAAATGAATACAGTCGGATGTGGTTACAGAGGGGTCTTGTTCTCGTCTTGCTCGGTCATGGTCACAGAATGGCCTTGTCTGACGTCGGTGTTTTGCGAGATTGTTTATGTTCAACAGAAAACGACCAGGGCCTCACTGTGAGTGCCAGGCAGCTCTCCCAGATGGTTTCTTCTCTCTTTCTCTTTTTTTAACCATAAATTCTTTACTTATCTGATAAATGTTCACTTTACGTTGTCTTTAAGGGTTTTAACTGTTTCTTAAAAAAAAAAAAACATTTAAACCTTCAATGCAGCCGGCATTTATTTTGGAGTAGAGGATGAGGCCAGAGGTATGTGGCCTCAAGTAGTGGTCATGAGGGCAGAAGTGATTTGAGACATGGTGTAAGGGCTGAACTTGCTGGGGTGTGCCTGGACCTGAGTTGTTCGCAAGGCTGGCTTCGACCAATCTCCTCAAGCTGGTTTGTGCATAGAAATAACCTCAGAACAATCCTTCTGAGTGTTTAGGGAGTCGTTTCTTTCTCTCCTTCCTTGTTATTCTTGATCGACAGAAAGGTTAGAACATGTCTTTCGTTTGAACCCATCATGGCTGTGTGCACCTGCTCAAGACAGCCATTAATTCGGAGGGTAGGCTCATCAGCAGAAAACCCTCCCACGTGCCCCGGGCATCTTCTCCATCTATTTGGATAAGTGCAGCTCAGGATCAATTATGGATGAGGCTCTATGGGAAATGAGTAAGTGGGCTGTTGTCTACTCTGAAAAATTAATGGCAGCTGATTAATACAAAGAGTCCACTCCCTCCTCCTCAACTCAGGGAGGCTCAGATCTCTGTGGAAGCTCCGGGTGGGAGCAGCAGCCCCTGTGTCTGTGTGGGGTCAGATTTAATTCACAGAATCGTGTTTTGGAATTATCCAGCCACTTGACAGATGAGGATACTGAGGGCCATCAAACTTAAGCAATTTGCCCAAAACAGAAAAGAAGGAAAGACAATAATCAATTCTTATTAAAATAAAAAATTTTAATACAGAAAAATTTAACCCTATGCAAAATAGAAAGAATAATGCCGGGTAGCTGTTCTCAATTTTTAGTCTCTGGAATGTTTTATACTCTTAAAAAGCTTTTGAGAACCTCCAAGAGTTTTTGTTTATGTGGGCTGCTTAATATCACTTAAATCTCAGACATTAAAAAATATTTATTTATGAACTCATCTAAAAATAACAATAATCCAATTACATGTCCACACAAATCACTTCCGTCCTTGATAATTTGTTTCCACTCTGTGAGCTTTTAGATGACAGTTACACATTATCAACTGGATCTTATTTTATTTTTAATTGTGGTAAAATATACATAACAGAAAATTAACCATTTTAACCCTTTTAAAGTATATGGTTCAGTGGCATTAAGTGTATTCACATTTCTGTGCAACCATTGCCACTGTCCATTTCCAGAACTTTTTCATCATCTAATACTGAAACTCTATCCCCATTAAGCAACAAATCCCTTTCCGTCCTACGCCCAGCTCCTGGGAATCGCCATTCTTCTTTCTGCAGTTTGATTACTTGAGATATCCTCCTGTATGAATGGAATCATATTTTATGTGTCTTTTTCGGTCTGACTTACTCCATTTAGCATAATGCGTTCAATGTTCATCCATGTTGTAGCGTATATCAGAATTTCCTTCCTTTTTAAGGTTGTATAATAGTCCATTGTATGTATATATCATAGGTTGTTTATTCATTCATCCACTGACAGACATTTGGATTGTTTTCACCTTTTGGCTGTTGTGAATAACGCTGCTGTGAACATGGGTGCACGAATATCTCTTTGAGACCCTGATCTCAGTTCTTTTGTGCAAATGCACAGAAGTGGAATTGCTGGATCAATGATAATTCCATGTTTAATTTTTTTAAGGAACCACCACACTGTCTTCCAGAGAGGCTGCACCGTTTCCTATTCCCACGTGCCGTTGCACAGGTCTCCAAATTCTCCACATCCACACCAAAACTTTCTGCTTTTTGTAGGTGATTTTTTTTTAATAATAGGTGTCCTAATGGCTGTTAAACAACTTTTTAATAAAAATTAACTATATTTTTCCAATAGAAATTAGTGAGAAGAGAATCATTGTTTTAGATTTTGCAAATCTTTTTAATGTCAGGCTTAATAGGCAGCTGGATTCTCAGATCTGCTTCTGTATTTAATCTGTTGTCCTATCTCATGCCATGCAGCCTCTGGAAAACTCCACAGTCTGCTCGTGAGAGGAGAGGGAGAAAGGCAAATAGCATTGTAGAATTATTAGCAAAATCGTTTTGACTCTGCAGATCTCAGCTTTGATTATCAGCTCAGGCTCAGTCTTGTTTGTTTATCTCCTCTCCCTCCCGGGCCTCCCCACTGCACCATTTTGAAGCAAATGAGTAAACCGTGTGTTGGTTACTTTCTGCATTGTCTTCTTAGTTCTCATTACAAATCTGTTCTCTTAGCATGGATGAGTATCTGGTTGCTCATTTGAGGGAACAAGAACTCTGAGATATTAGGACATTTTCCCCATTTCATGTCTCTGGAAGCTGATGGCACCCAGGATGGTGTCCAGGTCAGACTCTTATTACACAATCTCCTAAATTTGACTTCAGACCACAAGAGCTATTGGGGCTGCTGCCTGCCTGCTTCTTTCTTTCCACTGGAACTTTGGGGAAGGCACTGGTTTTCCTCCCTGCCACCATCTCTCACATGTGGAAACTCTTTCAGTAGACCTTTAAGAAGGCCTCGGGGCCAGACCTTGTACGAGCTGTTGGGCAGAGAGCTGAGTTGCATGCTGCCGTGCAAAGCAATTCTGGGTAATTTCTTTGCGTGTGTGCTGAAAAAGCGTTTGCACTCCCCATTCTGAGGCCCAGCCCTGGGAGTGGAGGAAAAACAGCTGAAGAACCCAGGCTGGTGTGGTTTGGTATGCTCTGCTCCAGTTTGTCCACAGATGACAGGGCTCCAAGGTTATATGGCCCTGATGCCGTCCCAGGGCAGAAATCATCTCTGCTACCCAAAGGCTTTCTGACTTCTCCTTGTACACCTCCCATGACAGGAAACTCACTGCCTACCTCAGCATACAGCTACTCTACAGATGGCACTCACATCATTAGAAGCTCCACTCACATTGAGTAACCTTCTGGGAACAGCCCAATTTATGCTGCAATGGGAAGAACCAGATGGGGAGTTGAAATTCCTGGGCATGAGATTAGGGTAACCGTGGGTAAACCCCATCCCCTCCGAGGGTTTTGATTCCTTTGTTGTGAAGATTGCTGGTCTCTGGTTCCTTTTCTCACTAACATTCTGACTTATTTCTGATTTGGCCTCTTTTCCTCCAGGAGTGACCTTAGAGGACTTGGAGAAGCTGAGGTCATCTCTGAGTGTGGGCCTCGTCATTTCTCCTGGTGCATGGTCTCAGCTGCCTATCCAGCTGCCACCTCTGGAAACACCTCCATCTGTCCCTGGCCCTCTCTGTGGAGGTGCACCCCAACACAGCCTTCCAGGGGTTCCCAAAGCAGTTCTGGATTCCACAGGTCCTGCTGCAGCCCAAACATCCATAGCTACTTCACCCACCTTCTGTGACAACCCCCATCCCCCACGCCAACATAAGCTGTCCTCTGACTTGACAAAGATTTGGTAATTGCACAATCCAGGAGACTTTCCATGCCTTTGCCAATATCCCAATTGATTTTCAAATAGTTGGACCTTCCGGCAGGAAGGAGAGGGAAAAATAAAGTGGAAGAAATCCTCAACCCAGGTAACTGGGAAATAGCTGGGGCTTAAGTTGCCTCTTTTGCTCTTGGTTTGGAAAGGGTGTGGATGAGGCTAATCCTGCCCTGGCCTGAGAGTCATTCCAGGCTGGCAGGCTGGACAGCCCATCTCCATGGCAACTGTTGTTACTGGTAACCGAATAAGCATCTCCAACAACAGCGGCTGGAGCTGCTGATGGTTTTCCCTTCTAATTGAAAGTGAGAGGAGCCAGACTCTTTGCTGGTTGATCCTAAGTGCTGGGCTCTGTGCCCCCATTTTGGAATCAGCAGTTGATATCGGGCAAAGTGAAGCTGCCCTTCAATAATCCCTCTAACCTCTGTGGCCTAAGGGGTACGACAAACTGATTTGACATGTTTTCCAGCTTCCTTCTGAGTGGCTGAGAAACCCCCTCAAATCCAGCTAGCAAGATCCAGAAGTTGAAGCCTGACCTGTCTGATTCTGAAAGCCATACTTGTGACCACAGAGCTGTTGCACCTCTGTGCTTTTCCTTGGAAATCACATGGCAACCTTATCAGCCCTCCCGTGTGACACCACTGGTTTGTTTGACTGTGAGGAACAGATAGCATCTCAGGGTGATTCATGGGCCATTGTGAGGGCTCTTCGGGATGCTGCCTCGCTTGATTATCCTGCAGTGGAGTGAGTAGGACTTCAAGATGCTATAGTCCTAGAATTTTAGGGAAGCAGAGGGTCACAGAGATGAAGGGACTTACTCACCCCGGCCATTGTCTCCAGCTGCCTGCTCTCTCCATCACATTCTCTTCATCCTGGCAGGTGATGTATGGTAAGGCAGACCTGCCCACAGAAGTGAGACTCGGAACACCATCACGGAGGACCTTTGGGCACTGCATTGAGTTTTATCATCTCTCTTTCTCTCTCTGAGTTCTCTTGTTTCATAAAACATTTCAGGATTACTTCTGCGGTTGATTTTCCTAGATGAACTTCAGAATCACTGTTGTCAGGACTCAGAACTAATCCTGCTGAGATTTTGAGTGGAGATGTACAAAGCTCATAATTCATGAAGGCCCTGGCAAATGGATGTGAGAAGGAACTCAGAGTTTGGCCTCTGGCCATCTATGTTCAAGTTCTAGTACCCCTTCTTTTAAAAAATATTTTCAAATTTTTATACAATTTTTAAAGATTACTTTCCATTTACGGTTATTACAAAGTATTGGCTAGCCTCCCCTTGTTGTACAGCACATCCTTCAGTCCATTTTTTACCCAATAGTTTGTATTTCCCACTCCTCCACACCTATCTTGCCCCTCTACCCCGCACTGTAACCACTAGTTTATTCTCTATATCTGTAAATCTGCTTCTTTTTTGTTATATTCACTAGTTCACTGTATTTTTTAGATTCCACATGTAAGTGGTGTCATACAGTATTTGTCTTTCTCTGTCTGACTCATTTCACTTAGCATAATGCCCTCCAAGTCCATTCATGTTGCTGCAAATGGCAAAATTTCATTCTTTTTTATGGCTGAGTAGTATTCCACTGTATCTAGATACACTGCATCTTCTTTATCCACTCATCTGTTGATGGATACTTAGGTTGTTTCCATATCTTAGCAACTGTAAACAATGTTGCTGTGAACATTGGGGTGCATGTATCTTTTCGAATTAGTTTTTTTTTTTGATATGTACCCTGGAGTAGAATTGCTGGGTCATATGGTAATTCTGTTTTTAGTTTTGTGAGAAGCCTCCTTACTGTTTTCCACAGTGGCTGAACCAATGGACATTCCCACAAACAGTGTCTAGTCCCTCATCTTA
Organism: Camelus dromedarius; assembly: GCF_036321535.1. NCBI lineage: Eukaryota > Metazoa > Chordata > Mammalia > Artiodactyla > Camelidae > Camelus > Camelus dromedarius. The sequence continues at coordinate 13,107,995 of NC_087453.1, read as the reverse complement.
GGAAGGACCCTCATCTTTCTTGATCTCTCGGTGGCCTCTCACAGAGCTGAGCACTCCCTCCATCTTGAACATTTCTCTAATCTGGCTTCTGCGACCCCACTTCTCTCTGGTTTTCCTCTTGTCTCTCTGGCTGTTACTTCACTGTTCACTTTACTCTTCCTTACTTACTTGATCTTTCCAAGTCAGAGCAGTTCAAGGCTTGGTCCTGGGTAACATTATCCACTGTGGCCATGGCTTCACTTCCCATCTATCTCCAGCTCACACCTCTCTTCTGAGCTCTAGGCCTGACCTGAATTTCTCATGGAAGACTTTTCAGCTCTTCCTGGATGCCCCTAAGACATCTCAAACTCAACTCATCCAAAACTGAACGTCACTCTTCCCTACCAAAACTTGTCTCTCCCACCTCATCCAGTGTTTCCCAACTGAGGAAATGGTACTGCTCTTTCCTCAATAGTCAAGGCAAGAATTGGGGAGGGGGGCGGTCATCCTTGGCACTTCCTATCCCTTGTCCCCTACAGCTAATCCAGCTCCAAGTCCTGTTGATCCAATATCCTAGAAAGTCTCTAGAATCTGCCAACTTTTTTCCAGCTCCACTGCCATTGCCTTCATCTACCCACCATTATGGCTTACCTCCTTACCAGTCTCTGTCTCCATTCTGCCCCTGACTATCTTTTCTCTACTCTAGTTAGAATGACCTTAAAATACAAATAAGATCGTATTACTCCCCTGATTAAATCCTCTCACTGGCTTCCCCTGATCTCATGATAAAGATCTGTGGTGGTTTTAAAATGCGACTGACCTTGAATCTAGGCAGTGACTGTTTCAACTAATAAAACATAGCAGACATGATGCTCTGTGACTTCTGAGGCCAAATCCTGAAAAGTCATGAGACTTCTATCTTGTTAGCTTTTAAAAACTCTGGGTCACTCTGTAAGATGCTCTGGTCACCATGAGGCCATCATGCTGCGAGGAAGCCCAAGCCATGCAGAGTCCACATATTGATGCTTTGGTTGATGGTCACAGCTAAGCCCAGCCCTTGAGTCATTCCAGCCTAGGAGCCAGATATGTGAGTGAAGAACTTTCTAGATGGTTCTAGGTTCCCTCACCCCACCCACCCCAGCCATTCATGCCTTTCCAACTGAGGCACCAGACATGGAAGAACAGAGAAAAACCCTCCCTGTTGTTCCCTCTGTGAACTTCTAACCCACAGAAATCATGAGCAGAATTAAATGGCAGTTGCCCAGAGTGGTTTCTTATGCAGCAGTTGGTAATCGGACCAAAAGTCAGATCTTATGGATGGCCTCTAAGGCCTCTGGGTCTTCACCTGCAACTGACACTCCATACATCTTCTCATCTCAGGGTCTGGCATGTTCTTTTATCCTCCCCACCCCCTCAGCTGGCCACTGCTGATTCATCTTTCAGTCTTAGCTCCAGCATCACTTCAGCTGGATACCTTTCCTGACCACCCAGAGCAGGTCAGCCTCACCATGGGCTTCCATCACATGCCAGGTGTGATCCCAGTGACCTTGGAATCTTATTTATTAATTCTTCCACCCTGGACTGTGAGCTCCATGAGGGCAGGGTAGACTGCCTGGCACACAGCTGGCACACAGTAAATGTTGGATGAATGAAAGAATGGGTAAAGCTAGTATCATCAATATTGTTTGGTGGGCATATTAGGAGGCAGAAGAGCTTCTAACTGGTTCCAAGCTACCCAGGGCTCTCCTGATTAAATTTCTTACTGTGACCAGGGAGCAGACAGGAAAGAAAGGTCCTGGGCTATGTGGGTTTCAGGTGTGGTGGCATGCAGGTGGGAAGAGAGTGTTAGGGCAGGGCAAGGTTTGGGTGGTCAGGCTGGGGGCACACTCCATGCATGGTTCTGTACATGGGACTTTGGACCTGACCATCTAAAATCAGCCATGCTGAGTGGAGGCAAAGCCCATACCTGACTTGATGGAGAACTTGGAGAGGGTTCACTCACTGTCTCTGGGTCCCATTTTTATACAGATGTTGCACAAGAGCCCAACAAAAGCCAGTTCTGGTTTTATGGACCTGTATATAATGACAGTCTGGAGACAAGGCAAAGTGGGGCTTGTAAATGGCTGTATGATCCAAGCGAAGTCAGCAGGGAGGGTTGTAATTTGTAATGAAAAAAAATTAACCAATTACATCCTCAATGCGTTCAGTTCCTAATCCCTCTTGAAAAGGATCTTTAGGCATCTAATTGACATATTTTAAGAGACATATTGGCTAGTTAGGCATCAATTGACATCCTTATTAAATATCAATTAACACATTCCCTGATTTGATATTTAATTAGCTAGCTGTAGCTATTCTTTTAAAAGTCAATTAAATGCTTGGAATATTCTTACACGTTGACTCCACTGATAGTGATTATGTATGAATTCTTGTCATAAGTAGTTTTTAGTTAATTGCAGGGCAAGCTGATCCTGAATATACATTATCAGGCCTTTCAGTGAGAATTTTAAAATCAATCAATAGATATCTAATGAACCTACTTCTCACTGCTGATTGTGTGTAAAAAGCACATCTAGCTCTGGGGCTGCGGGCTAGTGTATTTTCATTTGATCGTGGAAACTCTGGGTCAAACAGTCCACGCTCCTGCCTCTAGGTAAAGTTACGCTTCATTTCTATTAACAAAAATTGTGGTAAAATACACGTAGCATAAAACTGACCACCTTAGCCATTTTTAAGTATACAGTTCAAAAGTGTTAAGTACATTTACATTGTTGTGCAACTAATCTTCAGAACGCTTTTCATTTTGCAAAACTGAAACTCTGTACCTGTTAAACAACCGCACTCCATTCCCCGCTCCTCCCAGCTGCTGGCAACCACCATTCTACTTCTGTCTCTGTGAATTTGACTACTCTAGGCACCTCATGTAAGCAAAATCATACAGTATTTGTCTGTTTATGACCAGCTGATTTCACTCAGCATCATGTTCTCAAGGTTCAGCCATTTTGTAGCAAGTATCGAATTCTGTTCCTTTTTAAGGCTGAATAATATTCATATATATATATATATACATATATATATATATATTTCACATTTTACTTATCCATTCATATGTCAGAGGACACCTGGGTTACCTCCACCTTTTGGCAATTGTAAATAACGCTGCTATGAACATGGGTGTACAAATGTCTCTTCGGTTCTTTTGGGTAGATACCCAGAAGTGGACTTGCTGGATCAAATGGTAATTCTATGTTTAATTTTGGGGGGATAGGCTTCATCTTTAAGTTTATTCATTCAGTGCATTCATGGAGCACCTAGAGTTCCTAAAATAGGGAACTCAGTCCAGTGGGGTTACCAACCTGGGAAGAAGAGAGGCTGCTACTGCTGTAGTCCTGAGGCTGCCAGCACAGGGGGTGTGCCTGGGACATTTCTAACAGTGCAGGATGGACACGAGGTCTAGAAGAGACACGAGGAAGGAGAAGGGGGTGGTCAGCTGTAAGGGCGGTGCCCTGAGAAGATTTAACCCAGCAGGCCCAGGTTCCCCTGACCCCTGTTGTCACACCTGCAGTGGTGGATGATTCCCGTCCCGTTGTCCTCCCTGCCCCACCCAACACCTGCTCTCCACCTTCCATGATCTCCCTAACATTACCAAGTTCCTATTACCTGCCTGGGACTTTGCTACATTTTCTTGCATAACTTGTCCCATAATGAGGAATTGTGTTTTCTCTGCTTTGCACATGAAGGTCTTGAGGCTCAGGAAGGATAACTAGCCTGCCTGGAGGTTCACATGGCCGAGGGCCGAGGACTCCACACCTGTCTAATGTAATACCTCCCCGCTATCCCCTCCTCCTCTTCTCCACATTGTCTGACCTTCGTCCCAGTCTCTCTCCCTCCTCCCCACAAACCCTCCTTCTGTCCAGGCCTCTGACAGAGGATGGGCAAGGTGCCCTGGGCCAAACCGAGGCTAGATGTTCCTGGTGCAGGGGATGGGAAGATACAGCAAGTAGGGAAACCTCTGGCTCTTGGACCCTCACCTTTCTCACCTGTAAAATGGGGGCAAGAGATGCTTCTTTCCTATGCCTGCTGTGAGAATAGGTGAGAAAATGCTTGTAGTGTAGCAAGTCATTTAACAATCAGGCTCACTGTCAGCATTTGATAAATGCACACAACTACTCAAGGCACAGGATATCATCAGATCCCCAAAACACCTTTGCCAAACCCCCCCACAAGGCCATTTTCATCCTATCTGTGCTCAAGGCTGGTGGAGATGGTGGCACGGTCAGCTCCAACAAGCCCTGCAGGCTGGGTGTCTTCAGCACTTGCTCCCTTACTCAGCTCTCAGGGAGGAAGACACACCCTCTGGCCTCAGGGCATGGTGATCAGAGGCTGCAGGGGCTTGGAACCTGAAGCTAACGAGTTGAAACCCAGCTCTGCCGCTTCCTGGCTGTTAAACTTTAACTCATTGTGCCTCAGTTTCATCACCTATAAAATGGGGATACAAGCTGCGCTCATCTCATTGGGCTGTTGTCAGGATGCAGTGAGTAAATCTGTGTGCTGAGCACACACTGAGCGCTCAATAAATGTTAGCTACTGTTCTTCTCGACACTAAACCCACTGACCCACAGGACTCAGAGATCCTTGCTCAGCACCCACAAGGCGCCTTAACACCTGGCTGTGAGAGCCTACAGAGGGCTCCAGGAGATGGTCTCTTTCCAGCACTCTCTGTGCACCAGGCTTTGTCACCAGTTCTGCTGCCCTACTATTTATGAATAGAACTGGGAGACCCATCTGCAAGTCAAGAAACTGAGGCTCAGAGGGACTAAGAAACTTCCCCCGGTTGGTAAGAGGCAGTCAGGACCAGAGGCCTGGTTGGCTGGTTGTTCATTCACTCATCCACCAGCCATTCACCTGATACCTATTGAGGACCTACTCTGTTCCAGGCACTGTTCCAGGTGACAGGGATACCGTGCAGAAAAACACAGACGTGACTTCTGCCATACTTGGGGTTTTGTTTTGTTTTGTTTTTTCAAGAGCACAGGAATAAGGGAGCAGTCAGGCATAAAGATTTCTGGCCAAGCATTGATCATAGGGTCAGCTGAGCTATGCAAGCTCAAAAGGATCAAAAGGAAACAAACCAGATATTCCTCTGGGTAACGATCACTGCTCTATCAGTGTGATGGAAGAAGAAAAGATTTGGGTGCCCTGAGCCGCATTAGTAGAAGTATAACACTCAGAATAAAGGAGGGGAGAGTCCCACTTGTAATCCTGGTCAGACCTCATCCTTTCTCTGCTTACAGGATAAGGTGAACATTGATCATTGTAACAGATGCTGTGGAAATCAGCTAGGATGGCCTGTGGGGCATGGCTGGAGGAACTAGAGAGGTATACAAGGCAAAGACGGGGTTTACCTGGAGCATCCTTGTTGTTTTCAGCTGTCCAAAGCTGTCTGCTGGACCAGCTTAGAGTAACTGGGATGTCTTAAGGTTATAACTTGGACCTTACATTATTAGACATTATGGGATTCATATGAAAATAAACTTTGACCTATTAAATTTCTTAACAGTGGGTGAGGAGGGCATTTCCTAGAGGCAGTGAGTTCCCCCTCACCTAAAGCATTTAAGTATTAGCTAGAAGATCATTTGACCACTTGGGAAGGGAATTGGACTAAGGAGTGTGTTGGGTTCCCAAGAAGTTCATGCCCACAGTCTTTGCATTTGCTGTTTTTTCTAACTGGAAGACCCTTCATATGTGACTTCCCATCCTTCAGATGTCAGTTTTAACGTCACCTCTTCAGAGAAGCCTCCTTTGATTGCTCATTCAGGGTAGGCTGCTTATTCCCTCACCCCATCATTCTCTATTTCAGAGGCCTATTTGATTCTTTCATAGATTTTTTCACAATTCGTGATTATTTGGTTTGTTTACTTGGTTAGTGTCTCTATCCCTGGTAGAGACAAAGTTGTATTGTTTACCATCTGTATCCCCAGTGCCTGGGACTTAGTAGGTCCTCAGTAAGCATTTTTTGGATGAATGGATGAATGGGTGGGTGTTTCTTGGATGGAGGGATGATTGGGTAGATGAATGAGTGAATGAATAGATGGGGGGACGTATGGATGACTTCCCAGGGTTTCAGATTCAAGCTCCTCCTCTATGTGTTCAGGATATATACACATATAGAGCTTATCTGTGTGCGTTTCATCTTCAGTTCCTGTGGACAAGAATTACGGCTTCTTTTTGGGGAGTGACCATCATGAACCGATTAGGAGCTAATTACATGAGGGAAATTTTATGTTTTTGACTCCAGAATTAACCACATGAACTTTGATGAAGTGGAAAATCAAGGGCTGGGAAAATCCACTTGAATATAGTTTAACCTGCCCTTTCAGCATGTAGGCAGCTACTAAAAATGGATATGTTTCATGTCCAAATCCTCTCTGAAGGGTCCTCACCGGATGCCTCAAAATTATAGCTAGCTCTCTTCAGAATATGGCCCAAAGACCTCTGGAGACAGGTTCATTCCAAGCTTTGTGAAAGTAGACTCTGGTACCCACCCCAGACTCGCTCAGTGAGAACCTTGGAAGTGGGCCCAGGATGGTGTATTTCTGAAATATCCTGAGATGATCCTGGCTCCAGTGATGTATTCTCTTCCAAAGTGTCAATGCTTAGACCCTCTAGTACAGACTCTAACAGATGATGAAACTGAGGCTCAGAGAAGGGCAGTGACCTACCTGAAGTCACACAGCAAATCCATGGCAGAGCTCAGATCTATACCCTCTTCTTGATAATGGATGAGAGAGAATAGAGTTTAGCGTTAAAATAATCATAGTGCTCCCAACCTTAAATTTATATTTAACTGTTAGTCCCAATTTTCTACGAATAATGTCTATTAAATAATTAATGTCCCTTAAAATAGCCTGGGCTCCTTCATGCCTTTTTATTCCTGGAACATCAAACCCTTTTAGATCATAATTAATTAAGATGCTTGATGGCCCCAAGAGGTAGCCAGACACTCACAGAAACTTCGTAATTGGTTCTGAATACTGAGAGACATAGCCTGCATTCCAGAGTTTTCCCAGTTCAAGGGAATGAGGAGGGGGTGGGACTGCAGAGACTAAAGTGGGTCCCGAGGGCTGCTAGGTTCCAGGCAACATGCAGGGATCTTTTCATATTTGGGGTGTCTTAGCCTCACAGACTTGTGTGTGTGGGATGGGTGGAATTATCTCCATTTTATAAATTGAGGCCACGGAGGCTCAGAGTGCAGGGTGATCTCTTCAACACAGTGGCATTTGAGGGAGATGGTGAATCTGTTACAGAACTAAACACATTCCCGCCAGGTGAAGTCAGGGTGGTGATTTGTCCTTTGTTGTTGTTTTAAAGATGTGCTTTGCTCATGGTTTGACTGGTCCTTGACCTGGTTGGCTTAATGGAGTGGAGGGTGTTCATCCTGGGCCGAACCCTGGGAGAGGATGAGGAAGGGTCTGCAGAGTTGGGATCTGGAGTTGGACAGAAGCCAAGCTGTAGAGAACCTTCCTCAAGGTGTGAATAGTTATTGGTAAGTCTGCTTTGGGTTAGTCATAAATAGCTTCCCCTAATCCTGTTGGTGGGAATGTCAGCTGGTGCAGCCATTATGGAGAACAGGTTCCTTAAAAAACTAAAAATAGAGCTGCCATATGAACCAAGAATCCCACTCCTGGGAATGCAGTTTGGTGCAGCCACTGTGGAAAACAGTATGGAGATTCCTCAAAAGACTAGGAATAGACTTACCATATGACCCAGGAATCCTGCTCCTGGGCATATATCCAGAAGGAACCCTGCTTCAAAAAGACACCTGCACCCCAGTGTTCATAGCAGCACTCTTTAGAGTAGCCAAGACATGGAAACAGCCTAAATGCCCATCAACAGATGACTGGATAAAGAAGAGGTGGTATATTTATACAATGGAATACTATTCAGCCATAAAAATGACAATATAACACCATTTGCAGCAACATGGATGTCCCTGGAGAATGTCATTCTAAGTGAAGTAAGCCAGAAAGAGAAAGAAAAATACTGTATGAGATCGCTCATATGTGGAATCTAAAAAAAAAAAAAAAGAACATAAATATAAAACAGAAACAGACTCAGACATAGAATACAACTTGTGATTGCCAAGGGGAAGGAGGGTGGGAAGGGATAGACTAGGAGTTCAAAATTTGTAGATGCTGACAGGCATATGCAGAATAGATAAACAAGATTATACTGTATAGCACAGGGAAATATATACAAGATCTTGTGGTAGCTCACAGCGAAAAATAATGTGGCAATGAATATATGTATGTTCATGTATAACTGAAAAATTGTGCTCTACACTGGAATTTGACACAACATTGTTAAATGACTATAATTCAATAAAAAATGTTTAAACACAATCACCCCATTTGTCTATTTGTCCATTAGCTCATTCAAAAATATTTATTGAGCACCTGCTATGTGTCAAGCACTGCCTCAGACACTGGGGAAGCCGCAGTGAGCAGGACAGAACCTTGTGGGTGATACAGACAATAAATCAGCAAGAAAATTAATTAATTACCACGGTGACCCGGGCAGTGAAGGCCAACCCTCTTAGAAGATGTAGAATCTATTTCATTTGTTTCATATGGTATATGTTAAAAAAGTAGTTAATTATTTAAATCAGCATACTATTAAGGATTGTACTACAAAGTTCACGTTTAATATAATCGTTACATAGAGAGACATATTTTATCTTGCTCCTTTAAAAAGAGATACACACAATTAATTTCTTTTGAATTAATTATGTAACAAACCGTACAGTTTGCTCACAAATACATCTTTAAATGACGTATCATGTTTGATTTGGGGAACAAATGCATATTAAAATGTAGACTGACATTTAATCATGTGTTCATCATCGACAGAGAGAAAAACTGCTTTCATGGCCTGATGTCAGGGGTTTTTGCGTTTTGTGGCTAAAATGAAAGCCACTGGCTTATTAGTTAATTTTGAGGTTTTGTTTCAAATTGACTAAATAGGAGAGAAGGCTTCGGGCTGGTGCTGGTAAGACCTACTCAAAAGGACACATTGTGGGTTCCTTTTTTCCCTCCAGTAGGTGAAAAGTCAAGCTGGTTGTACCCATCCCTGACTTTTCTCTCTTTATAATTGGTTTCCGAGGTGCTGGAAGCATATGGATGTGCTTTATAAGGACTGTGATCAGATGGCACCAACGAGAGTTACCATGAGGCATATACAGTGAATTATCATCACGGCAGCACTGCTCATTAACTTGTATTTCAGATTCACTGTCCTCAGGCTTCCTGTCCTTTACCAATATTCTGTTGTGGGTATAAATGAAACAGGGTATGGGTAAGAATGTGAACAACTTGAACTGTCATACAGCCAAAATTGTACAAACAAATGTAAAATTACAAGTGGTAACACTCATAAGATGCTTATAACAGTGCTTGGAATATATTAAATACCCAGTAGAAGTAAGCTTAAGGCTATGAAGGAGGGGAAAGTGCTGAGTGTGTATAGTATAGGATTTGGTCCAGAGAGTGAGAGCTCTTGAACTAAACTCCTGTGTGACCATGAGAAAACTGATGAACCTTTCCGTGCTTCAGTTTCCACCCGTCATATGGAGATGATTAAAGTGCCTGCCTCATAAGTTTGTTACGAGGTTTACATGAATTAAGACATGCAAAGTGCTTAGAATGTTCTGAGGACATGGTAAGAGCTAAAAAGTTTACTTTTAAAAAAACTTCATCATCGTTTTCTCATCATCATCATCATCATCATATCCTTATATTAGTCAAGAGAGGCTTCCCAGAGGAAATGACTTTGAGCTGAGCTATGAAAGATGAGTCAGTGGTAGCTAGGCAACAATGGGAGAGACAAGCATCCCAGGCTGAAGGAACAAAAAGCCCTGTGTACAAAAAAGCCCTATGGCGGGAAGAGATGGTGGTGTGTTGGGAAGCCGAACAAAGCTTGTGGGGCTGCAGCAGAGCGATCAAGGGGGAGTGTGGTGAGAGAAAAGTCTTGAGAGGTTGGCTGGGGCCAGAGCAGGTAGAGCTTGGGAGCCTTTACTAAGGCTTTTGGTCTTTATTCTGAGGGCGTACCAACAAAAGATTTTAAGCTGGGGAGTGTCCAAATCTGATTTGCGATTTGAAAAGCGCCCTCTAGTGGCTTTGGGGAGAATGAGTGGGAAGAGGGCTTTGGTGGGGTCCGGCTGATAGGGATGGAGCGATGGTAGCAGAGAAAAATCTGATGGGTGGACCCCATAGGAGCTGGTGATGAGTGCGGTGGGTGTGAAGGGTGAGGGAGAGAACTGAGGCAAGGACGACCCCAACTTCAGTTTGTGTGGCCATCGGGTGGATGGTGGTGTCTGAGAATGGTGGTTGTAGGGGTGAGATTACGTCCCCTCTCTGAACCCCAATTTTCTCAATGGTCCCCTGGAGCCTATTGTGAGGATTATTATGTGAGAGAACACAGGAAAGAAACTCAAAAATGTGTCTTATCCTCCAGAGTCATCACTGGGGTCCTGCCTCTTTGCTATCGTGAATGTGGGTGGGATGGAATGTACCTGTCATCCACACTTAACGATGTCTCATTTTCGTCATCTATAAAGTGGGGACCAGAACCCTCAACCCACAGATTTCCATGAGTTCCATGAAGGCTGAGTGGAGGAGCTTTCTGCCCGTGGAGGGCCATATTCATGTGGATCATGGTTGGGGCAGGCAGGCCTGGGTCTCTGAGACACTTCCTCCCACTGCATCCTCTCTCTGCAGTGTGCTCGAACCTACCCATTTGTGTGCACACAATCTACATGTTCACTTCTAAGCTCACTCTTGCCTTTTGACAATTTCATACATCAACACACAACACGCATACATACACACACTCATAGTATCCATGTCCACTGCCCCCCCCCACCGCAAAAGATTTGAACTAAGAAGGACTCCAGGGCAGTACTACCCAATGGAAATATAGTGCAAACCACATACATAATTTTAAAATTCTTGTAGCCACATTAAAAAGTACAAAGAACCTGGTGAAATTAATTTTAATATCATATTTAATTTAACCCAGTATATCCAAAATATTATCATCTCTATGTAATCAAAATGAAAATGTATTAATGAGATATTTTATGTTCCTTTTTTGTTTTTGTACTAAGTCTTAGAAATCCAATGTGCATTTTACAGTTTCAAGACACATGTGGCTAGTGGCTACCATACTGGGCAGCATCTTTCTGGATTGTCTGCCCAGAACCCTCATTCAACAGATGGGGAAACTGAGGCCCAGAGAGGGGCAGTGACTGGCTCTGGGGATGCAAGATGTTGGCTTTCTCCCATATTGCCCTGCTGTGGAAGGTATCTAAAGTCCCCCAGCGACTGCAGAACGGCCCCTGCACAGCTCCCATCCCTGGCCTCCCAGGAGAGGTGGTGCCTGCACACCGACCAGACTTGAGGTGTCAGTACAGCCTCTTAATTAACCTACTGACCTACGATCATCCCCCGAGGGCACGTCAGCTACAAGCACTGGGCTCCCAGTGGGGGAGGAAAGGCTTGGGTCTGTGCCTTCTCTTGCACCGCCCACACTGGGTGGCTGGAAAGGAAGGCAGGCAAGGATGAGATGAGCGTAATCATGGAATTCTGTCTCCCTGGTGGACGTGGCCCTGGGGTCAGTCCTTTTCATTCTGCCCATCTCGGTTCTACCTTTACCTCACTGGCAGTGGGTAGCTGACCCGGATCCCAGCCCTCCTGTCTGTGAAGGCATCTCTGCCAACCAGCCTCCGTGTCTTCAAGGCTAAATCAGAGGTAGTGAATCAACCAGGAAAGTGGGTCAGTGGTCCGTTAGCTCGGACTCAACTGCTGCTGAAAGCCTCTGTCACAGTGTCTGCTTTAACTGTACCAGGACCCCAAGAGGCGGCCCTGCTGAAGTCGTCTGAATCCCTACTCCTCTGCCCACCCCACAGCCAGTGATTCACTCTCTCATTCATTCAACAGGTACTGAGCACCTCTATGTGCCAGGCACTGTGCTAGACTCAAAGGAGAAGCCAGTAAACAAGAGACAAAACTTTATACATTCCATCTCAGGGAGACACACTAAACCATAAACATAAAAAATAAGCAAATGATACATGTCAGAAGAGGGTAAATATGTGCTATGGAAAAACAGAGGTGGGTGGGGGCAACTGGGAATCTTGGGAATATGAGTTGCTTTAATAGGGCAGTCAGAGTGTGCCTTCTTAAGAGGCTGACCCTTGAGCAAGGACTTTAAAGGATCAGGGGAATTAGTCATGGGGATATTGGAGGCTGAGAAATCTTGAGATCAAGGCACCTGCAAGCAGATTCGATGTCTGCTGAGGACTCTGGGCTCTTCATCCCCTTTATAAGGGCACTAATCCCATCCCATGGCCTCATCCACACCTAATCACCTTCCAAAGGTCCCACTTCCACACACCATCACACTGAGGATTAGGCTTCAACATATACATCCGGAGGGGGGGTGGTGCAAACATTCAGTCCATAGCAGGAGGGTTTGGCAATGATTTGTAAGTCCTTCTGGGTCCCTCAACCCCTTGCAACCCTCAAGGTCAAAGGTTTCTAACCTTTCTGAGCCATGGACTTCTTCACTGAGCTAATCTTTTAAATGCATAAAATAAAATACATTAGATTACAAAAGATTCCAATTATTTTGAAATGCAGTTATCAAATTATTTAAAAAACATTTTTGATATGGTAATATATGTGCTTCTTTATTAATGCACTAAATACCAAGAGCTAGGGACAGGTCTAATTAGTGTCATAATTTTGAGGCAGTGATGAGTGTAACCAATTTTTTGAGATAGAAGCAGCAATGTGATATGAAAATATCTGTAATTACTCTTGGTGGCAATGTTATGGGCACGGCAGACCCTGCGGTTTGTTGTCAGCCTTCACAAGGGAAGGAATGTGGAATTTCAGTTAGAGGTTAGTAGAGAGAAAGATGATTTCTTTTTTTTTTTGCACATCCAAATTTACCAAACCCCCTCCATTAAGGTCCCCTGTCATTGATGGAGTTAGGGGTGAGCTGGGAAGTGCCCAGACCCCAGGATTTTTCAGTGTAGAGAGGTGCTTCTGACAACTGTACCCTCCATGGCTAAGATGGGGGGCCGGCGGGGGCAGCCCTCCTCTGCTGGCAAACCTGAGAACTGTAGGACCCACCCCTTCCTCCCTTCAGCCCTGGGGAGTCACAAAGCGTCCTTTCTCAGGAAGACCAAATATAAACAGTTGAGGATTATCTTGAGAACAAGATGTTTGTTTACTTTTAAAATTGCAGACATGGCAAAGCGCTCAGGCCCACAACTGCAATTAATAATAATTCAGGTCAATCTCTCGTGGGGCGAAGCTGCATCTCGATTTTAGAGACAAGACAGATCTTTTTCTTGTTCTGTGTTCAGGTACCATCATGTTGTTTATTTCTTCTTCATCATAGATATTTGTATTGCTCCCTCCCCCCCCCCACCAGTTATATACACTGTAAAAATTTCTAAACGCTAGAGCAGTGAAATTTCCCCGATTTTAACCTATTCCACCGAGAGAAGCACTGATTACTGAGCAGAATACATCATGGGCAGGCTTTTTGTCACCCTGCGTGTATTTACGCGCATTACTACTCATAAAATTCTTTTTTTTTTTCCAAATAGCATTTTATGAAAATTGTTCTACAACTTGCACTTTTAACCTAAGATTCCACAAACATTATTTGTCTGTATGTCTGTCTCCTCAACTGGAATTTGAGGTTCAGAGGGGAAAATACTGTGGCTTTATAAATCTTTATAAATCTAATAGCTTGCTCAATAATTTGTACATAAGAGGATTCAATGAATATTTACTGAGCTAATAGCCAAGTTAATGAATAAATGAAGTTTTTTTCAAAACTATATCATAAACATCTTTCTGTGTTTGCCCACTGAACAATACGTCATTGTTTGAGGGTAGCTGAGAATTGAGTTGTGTGAATGTGATTAACTTTTTCAATAACCACTAATGGGTACTCGGACTTGGGCTGTTCCCAGTTTTTCAAGCTTATATCTGTTCTGCACTGAATATACTTATAATGTAAATTTCTTTGCATACTTCTTTATGCATTTTTTTTAAAACTCAGAAACAGCCTTATTTTGATAGGTATTGCCAAATTGCCCTTTCTCTAGGTTGTACCAAATCACAGTCCTATCACCAGAGAATCTATTTTTCTGTTCCCTCCCTAACACTGAGAATTTAAAAATATATACTTTGAAATTTCAAGCTTACAGAAAAGTTGCTAGAGCAATACAAGGAACTCCCATATACCCCTCACCCAGATTCTCAAATTGTTAACATTTTATCACATTTATGTTCTCTTTCTCCCTTATTCTTTTTTTGGATCCTTGAAAAGCAAACTGCAGACAAAATATCCCTCATCTGTAAACACTGCAGTGTGTATTTCCCCAAACCAAGTTCTTTCTGCTACACATCCCCCACGAAACCCTCCAAATCAAGAAATCAACGTTGCTACAAGCACTACCACCCAATCCACAGACCCCATTCGAATCAACTGTCCCACCAATGTGCTTTTTCTCTTCTGTTCCAGGACCTTCTCCAAGAATAGGTATAGCATTTAGTTCTCAGGTGCCTTCGGTCTCCTCCAATCTAGAACAGCTCCTTCATTTTCCCTGTCTCTTGAGTTCTCAACAGTCCTAAAGGGCAGGAGTCTTAAATTCTGTTGGATGACCCTCGACCCAGATCTGCCTGGTGTTTCCTCAATTCCAAACTCAGGTCATGCTTCTTGGGCAGGAAGACCACAGAAATGATGCTGTGCTCAATTAGTGCACATGGCAGTGACCCATCCCACCCAGGAGATGTTAACCTCGGTCCCCTGGTCATGTTGGCACTTGCCAGGTTTCTTGACCTAACCTCACCATTGCCCTCTTGTAATGGATCAGTAGGTCATCGGGAGGCTCTCTGAGGTTATGTCAATATTCCGATCCTTGTCGAAACCCTATGGATGACTCCTACTGGATCAACCACCTCTGAGACTGTTGCCAAATGGGGATTTTCTATTTCCATCTTTCCTTCTACACTTATTAGTTGGCTTTCTATTGTAAGGAAAAGTGTTTCCCTTTCTCCCATTTATTTGTATCAGCAGAGGTTCATCAATTCTTATTTTATAATCCATTTCTATCATTATTATTTCGGTGCTTATATTTGGTCAGTGGGAGCCCCTTCAAGGACACAATATCTCCTGTGTCCCTTTGACATGACTCATCGATCATTTTCTTACCCCCGGCACAATGAAATATTCTAGGTTCATCTTTGCATCTTGCATTTTCCCTGCCTCAGCTTGGAATCTGCTATTTCTTTGATTAGCCCTTGTTCATTTCAGTCATACAAGTTCATTTCAGTCATTTAAAACCAAGATAGGGGCAGTCAGTATGCTCATTGCTACTGGGATGTCGTTGCTTCTGTTGATCTATATACCTGTGTATCTACCCATAGATGTATGTCTACCCATTTATCTACATTTGTGTGTGTATGTATACACACAGGGTGCATGGTCCACCCCCCCACCAGGCCCCCACCTCCAGCCCTGCATCCTTGGCCAGTGACTAGCGGCCTCCAAGCTATGCTTACCCTCAGTATTTTCAGTTACTAAATTTTGTCAATTTTAGAGTTTGAAAGAACTGTCAATGTTGTAATTTGAATTCTTTAATCATTAGTGAAGTTGAGTATCTTTTCATGTTATTTCTTATTTGAACGGCTAATTCATTTATTTTGCCCATTTCTACTAAGTTCAGCTCTTTTCTTATTGATATGAAGGAGTTCTTCGTACAGTGGGGACCTGGGCTCTCGGTCATCTGCTACAGTTTGTCTTTTGATTTTGTTTATGGTGTTCATTACCACTTAAAAATTTTACATGATAAAATTAACCTTTTTTTTAGAGTTTTATTTTCTTTAATTTTTATATAAATCTATTTTTTCCCTAGCATTTAAAATATTTTAAAAATATGTAAACCACTGATCTCTGGAATATATTTTGGTATTAGGAGGAAGGCTTGAAATTTTACTCCCCAAAGGGCTAACCAATTATCCCAACATCTTTTATTGTGTGAACCATAATCTTCTAAGTTGAAATGTTGCCACTATATAAAAATTAAACTTCAATATATATTTGGGTCTAAACTGGATTCTCTATTCTGTTTCACTGGTTTGTCCATCTCTTTAGACAACATATCTCATTATTGATTATTGTAGTTTTAAAATACATTTTAGTGGCTGGTAAGAAAGATTCCCCCCTCATTGTTTTAAAAGAATTGTCATAGTTCTCTACATTCATTTTTCTTGGCAAAGTTTAGAAATATCTTAAGATCACAAAAATATTTTTGAGGTTTTAATTTGGATTGCATTACATTTTATATTATTTGGGGAAGAATTTATATTTTTATGATGTTAGATTCTACTTAGAGGAAAGTATCTATCTTTATTCATGCAAATATTTTCTTATATTTTGTGTCCCTACAGACTGTCTTATATTTCTCTGCATTTAGAGGCTCTGCAATTCTGCACATTTCCTGTTATGTTCATTCCTAAGTATTTTCTTATTTTCGTTGCTGTTGGGAAATGAGACTTCTGTTCCATTGTATTTTCTGACTAGCTATTGCTTGCATATGTGAAAGCATTCTGGGAGGAAGTAGTAGTCCCTGGTGGTTAAACATACGGGATTTGGAATGGGATTACTGAATTTCCATCCTGGCTCTGTTATTCACAAGCTGTGTGACTGTGAGCAGATGACTTTGCCTCTCTGATCCTCAGTTTCCTCACTTTTAACACAAGGATAGAAACAGTACCTATTTGATGGCAATACCCCTGGTAACTAGTTAAGTCCTTAACAAATAGTAGCTATTATTATTAAAGTTTTGTAATGAGCTATTTTCCTGACCTATTATAATATACGTATTTTCCTAAATTAGTGTATTATTATTCTTATTATTATTGCATTAATATATTATTTCTAATGGTTTATTAGTGGTTCTCTTAGGTTTCCTAGGAAGGATTCGTGAATATTTTACTGCCTCCTTTCCAAAAGCTATACCTTATTTTATTTTGCTATTTACTTGCAGATGTTCTGATCTTCTGATATATCAGAAATGCTCCTACTGCTGAACTGTTGAGTAAGAAGTCAGTTATTGGAAACATGTAAATCTTCATCCAGTTGATATCTGTAGATATCTAAATATATAGGTATATATTGACAATGTTATAAAACTATTTTAAAATTATTTTTCATTAGATATGAAGATTTCGTTTCATCAAATGCCTTTTTTTTGAGGCATCTAAGGAGATGTCATTTTTCTGTTTTGACCTATTAGGATGGTGATTCATACTTACAGATTTCCTAATATTACACCATCTTTGTAGATGTGGAGTAAGCTCCCTGCTTGGACATATTATGGCAGTTATTTAATGTATTGCTGTAATTGATTTGTTAATGTTTCAATTAATGTTTGAGGACCAGTTTTCTCTTTTCTTATTGTTTTCAGCTTTTAGTGTAATTTATATGCCTGCTTTCTTAAAAAATTCATAAAGTTTCTTTTTCCTAAATTCTCTGGATCACTACCCTTTCCCCTTAACTGTATTTTTAAAATTATTATAGAGTAAAATTGACTCTTTTGAGAGGATGTACAGTTGTATGAATTTTAACACATATAGATGTGTGCAATCACCACTATAATCATGTTCCATCACTACATACAGCTGCCTTGTGGTTGCTAACCACAAAAAAGGGGTAGGGACAGGGAGGGAGGGAGGGAGGGAGAGAGAGGTGAGATCAGGAGGAACTTGTGGAACAGGGAAGCAGGGGGGCTTCCCAGGAATGCTTTCATGGGGAACCTGGTAGAATGATGGCCGGTGATTAGTGGGAAGGAAGGCTGAGAGTCATAATAAATTTGGGTCTTAAAATTACTTTGTGGCCATAGACTGTTGAAACCTGAGGACATATCAGTTAACGTTCGTTTGGAATGTAACTGTTCGAGCCTCTGGATTTTCTTCTGGATATGGCTTTAGCTGTTTATTTCTTCTTTGAGCCAAAAGTTGTTGAGGACAGAAAATGTCTCAATTTCTGTTTTCTTTAGCCATTACTGTTAATTTACATTTTTACTGCATCAAGGTCAGTGTTTGTGAACTGTGATATACCTGCTTGCAAAATGTTTAGGTTTCCTTTGTGGCCTAGCATATGGCAAACTTTTGCAAGTATCACATTGACACATGAAGAAGAATATTCTCTGGTCCCTGTGTACAGAATGCAGTGTATCATATGTACTCATATTTTGATCAATTTTATTGATTAATTTATCGATCAATTTTATTGATTTTATTAATTTATTGAGATTATTTATCTCCTTACTTATTTAACTTAACTGTCAAAAATCAAGAGAGGGGAGTTAAAGTTTTCTACTCCTGTATTTCTGTTGATTCCACATTGCATTTCTGCTAGAGTTTTTGCTTCGTGTATTTTGATGCTACGTTATCTGGAACATAAAGTGTCATGACAATTATTCTAATGTTTTATATCCTTGATCATCATGAGTGATGCTTTTCTTCATTCAACAATTTTTGGTTTCGGTTCAACCTTGTCTGATACTCATATCATGGATCATGGTTTCTTTTTTTTTTTTTTTCAGTTTAAGATGTGTAAGGTAATGATTTGATATATGTATTTATTACAAAATTATTATCACAATAAGTTAATTAACACATCCATCAGCTCACATGGTTACTTTTTTTTTTTTTTAATCTACTAGATCGTGGTTTCTTTTAGTTTGCATTTGCCTGGCACATCCTTGAAAATCATTTTGCTTTCAACTCTTGTTCAGTCCTTCTCCTGGCCTCCTCCGTTCTCTACCCTCAACACACCCGACCATTTACTGATAGAGTTTGTCAGATGTTTTTACTTTGTAAAAAACAGTATACTCAAACCTCTTTTTCTTGATTTGTCAAGAAATAAAAGTGTATCATAGTATGAACAGACTCTTCACTGTGGAAGATCACAAATCTAAGAGTTAGTATTTCCACCCTGATCCAATTTTGTTCTGATCTGAGATTTTTCTCACAGTTCATTACAGATATTTTATTTTTGTTGTTCATTGTTATATGACATAGATTTTCTTTGGGGAGTTACATAATTTTCATTTTGACTTGAAATTAATTTTTGCAGTTATTCAGGCTTTGTTTTATATTTAAAAGGCTCCAAGACTCAGTTCTTGCCCTTTCTTTCAATAGCCTTCCCATTCCTGACTTCTTTTTTTATTATTAAAATTTTTTTCAACTGATTTTTTATTTTGTATATTTTTTAATTGAAGTATAGTTGATTTACAGTTTTGTGTTGATATCTGGTGTACAGCATAGTGATTCATTTTTACATACATGTATTCCTTTTCATATTCTTTTTCATTATAGGCCATTATAAAGTGACTTCTTACTTTGAATTATCTTTGGTTGTCTGGGTTTTATTATCAAAAGCTTTTTAAGAGAAATGTTGATGGATCCTACAGTCCCTGATTAAATATGAATAAAATATTTGTTGAGTATAAAAATTCTTTAAAAAAATTCTATTTTATTTTAATCATTTCTTTGTTGTTGGTTGGGAGAGGTAATTAGGTTTTTATTTAATCTATTTTAACAGAGGTGCTGGGAATTGAACCCAGGACCTCATGCATGCTAGGCAGGCAGTCTACCACTGAGCTATACCCTCCAGCTGTTGGGTATAAAATTCTTAAGTCACACTTCTGTTCCCTTCAAAACTTTGCAGATGTTACTTTGTTCTTCTGACATCAAATGTTAATGTGGAGAAATTTAGGGGATTCTGATAGTCTTCCTCTTTTTGATAAATTAGTATTCCTGGTTTATAGAATTCCTTCTTGAATCCTTTAAGTTGAACATCTTGACCAGAGTATATCTAGATCTTCATCTGACTCGAATAATGTTTTTGCAATGCCATATATTCTTTCAATTTCTCCATTTATTATATGATGGATTATTTTTATGATGTATTTGTTCTGTTCTCTTCTTTAAGGCTGCTCATCTGTGTGTTTACCTTCCTTGTCTGTCATCCATAACCATCATCTTTAAATTATTCCTCTTTGACTGTTTCCTTGGCATTTGGTACGATTTTTTTCTGTCGGCTATCTAAAAATGCTTCCAACTTATTTTTCTGCTATGTCATTTCTGTCCTCACAGTTTCTTATCTATTTAATAGTAGCATAGTGGTATTATTCTGGTCCACAATTTTTTTTTCCTTGGCTCTGAAATCCTTCTAATGTTATTCTGCTGAATTATAATCTTATCTTCAGTTTCTTTGGAATTGTGATACATTTGTGATCTAATTTTTTTTCTGTTTTCTGGGCCATGTCTTTTTTCCAAAGCTAGGTTTTTTCTTTTTCTTTTTTTTAACATGATCTATCTCTTCCTTTCCTTTACTGATGCTTTTTGAAAATTTCCATAGTTTTAATATTATTTTGTTGTTGTTGCTGTTATTTTAACATATGTACCTTTGAACCAGAGGAGTTTTTATCAGGTTTCTTCTTTGCCCAGATATAGAACAGCTGGAGTCTCCCATACCTCCTTCCTTGTTTACCTGGGTCCTCTCTATACCCATCAGATCTTGAATTTCAAGGCTGTTCTTCTGGAGCTTGGAGATGGGAGAGGAGGGGCTGGGGACCTGGGCAACAGTTACAAGCGAAGCCTTGCTGACTTTCTCCATATAGCACATGGCTTAAAGCCCTGCCTGATTGGGGGACACATCCAATCGGGGACAAGGGGGAGGAGGGACACTCTCGGTTTCAGATGGTCCTGTCAGCTTCAGAGACAATCCACCTTCTGAGGCCACATCTTTGTCACATAAACAATCCACTTCAGGCCATCAGTCCAGCCAACCTCTTCCACTGTCTTGTGAGACTGAGTTCTAAATATCCCAGCTCCTGTACCTACTGACAGAGGGAGAGAAGCCAAGTGGGTCATTCTTTGCATTCCACATCTTTTCTGGGCTGCCTCGCCCACAGGAAATGTTGTTTCCTCTCTCCATTCTGTAAAGCCTTTATGTGTCATCAGGGTGTTTTGTCCTGGTGTTCATCCCCTTGAAAGAGTTCTGCTTCCCTCTCAGCAAGCGGCAAGTATCATAGGTTTGTCTGCATTTGGCCAACTCGCTATTTTTTTGGAGTAAGGGGGTGGGGGTCTTCTAGACCCGTGGTTCTCATCTAGGAGTGATATTGGCCCATTCCCCCAACCCCAGGAAACCTTTGGCAAAGTCTAGAGATTCTTTTGGTTGGCACAATTTGGGAGGAGCTTCTAGCGTCTTGTGGTTGGAGACCAGGGATGTTATTGAATATCCCACACTATACAGGATGGCCCCAACAACAAAGAATTCTCCTGTCCCAAGTATCAATCGTGTGAAGTTGAAAAGCCTATTCTAGACCGACATTGCCTGGCTTCTCTCTTGGATGGTGCATTCTCTCTGTCCCCACCCCACAAAACAGGGTGATGCCATGAGGTTCTTCTGATTGTCATTCACCCAACGTTTTCCCCATTGCAGAGAGAATCAACATATTAATTCTTAAATTCTCCTTCCAAATTGGTCCTTTTTTTTTTTTTTTCCTTTTCAGGAAGATACTTTTCAAAATTTAGCCCAGGTGGTTGGGGTCCATCCCTAGCTTCAGAATTGCTGGCTTATTCTTGGTTATTTCAAATTTATTTTTGCACATTCTATTCAATTTGCAGAGAGAGACATTTAGGAAGCCTACATTTACTCTATCATCTTCAGATGATTTTAAAGAAAACCTCACAAAATAATTCAGTTATTGGACTTCATATTTCAGAAGCAGCTCTAGTGACTATTTGAGGTGCATTTTCAAATCACTCTTTCCTGTGCATTATCTCATTTAATCCTCTAGCAGCCTGTTGAGGTAGATATTATTATGCTCCTTTTATGGTGGGCTTCACTGATCTGTGGCTAGTCAGTTGTTGTTTGATCTGTTTGATTCAAGCTTTTGTGTCTTTTCCACTGCACTGCAGTCCTTTTCAACAAATGAAATAATAACCTTGTCTGCTGGCGAGTGTGTTTATCAAGGAAATTGGAAACAAGGAATTGGACAAGACATTGCTCACCATATCTATTCTACCTAAGGGCACGTTTAATTGAACTTACTTGGAACAGCTACCCAGGGTTTTAAAATTTTATATTATTTTTTTTCTGTCTCACTGTTAAACAACTGCAAAAATTCACCATTATTAAGCAGGTGTTATTATAAGTGCAATTATTTGTGAATGTGGGTTTCTCCTCTGTCACTGGAAATGGAAGAAATCTCACAAAAGTACTGGCTTACCCTGACTTGGAATTTTCCACCTGGACCCCTTTTCTGTCCCACCGTGGGAGAGATCACCTTATTTGGGCTACAAAGAGGAGAGAACGCTGTGACTCTTGTCTGGGCTGTGGGACCAAGAGAAAGTTATGTAACATTTCTGGGCTTTCCCACTCTCTGGTAGGAGTGAAAGCACAGGGTCATATGTTTTTTCTGCCTTTAAGTTTTCAGATTTCATGAAATCCAAACCTGGGAATTGGCCCCAGACCACAACTTTAGCCTGGGCTTCACTATATTTCTGGATGGCCTTGGGCAACTACCTTCCTTTCTTTGGGCCTCAGTTTTCCCATCTGTAAAATGACCTTGTCAGATAAGCCCAGTGGTTTTCAAACTGTGTTCCAAGGAGCCCTAGGAACTGTGGATAGTAAGTTGTAAAGACCAAGCCAGTGCTTTATAGGGTTGACCTCTGGGTAAGGTGACATTTGTAACCAGTATTCTGTTGTTCGCACACAAAAAATTGATCTGAGACATTCCTTAAAGCCTCCTCCCAGGTGAACATTCTGAGAAACTAAAACTTGCTCTTTTAAGCATCATTTTGATTTGACATTGAACAGAAATCAAGACAAAGTGGATTTAGACATCTTGCTTTGTTTACTGTCAGGGATTGAATATCAGGTAACATTTTCTTGGTGTTGAGGATCATCATTATGATGATCACTGTGACCCAGTGATGCCTTGAGCACATGGTCAGGTGAGAATGGCTGTCTCCCTTCACCGGCTGGCCCCACGTGCATATGCTTCTTTAGTAGTTTGTTTATCTGTTTTCTACAATTTTCTCTCTCTCCAGTGGCCATCAGATCAAGCTGTCTGATGTCCTTACATTGCGGGGGCATCCAGGACTCTGGGAAGAAAGTCTAACCACAACAAGGCTCATTTTGGGAAGGATCCCTGTCTTCCCAGTGTACCCATCTCTCCACAAGTCTAGAACTGGATGTTCCGTGGTCTCAGGACTCCTTTATTGGCGTCCAGAGATATTTCAATCCAGTACCCTCCCTCCATTTCCTGCCAAAAGCTCCTTCTCCTGTGAAGACTCTTTATCTCTGTGCCCAATCCCAGGACAGAAACGTGCTGTGACGTGTCCTGGATTCTTTCATCACCCTCAGCTTCACCATCCTGTTAGTTACCTGGTCCTGCTTCTGCCCTCAAAACATCCCAATTACTTTTCACTCGTCCCCCAATCTCATTGGACCTCGGCTTCCTCCGGGAGGAAGAAAAAGGAGGAAAGGGAAGATAAAAGGAAGGAAACTGTCACTGAGCTTTTTCTCTCTGTTGTAGGCATCTTCGAAGGAATTGGACATCAAACAGATGGGGTCAGATCCAGCTTTGCTGTTTCTTAGCTTTGTGTCCTTGAAAAAATAACACATCCCCTTTCTGAGCTTATTTTCTCATCTCTAAAATGGGGGTGACAAGATGTGTTTTAAGCACGACATGGCACAGTGGACCTGGCACGTGGGAAGTGTTTGATATATTTGCTATTGAGTCAGCCTGCCCGTCCTCCCTTCCTTCCTCTTCCCTTTCTTGCCTTGTCCAGATTCTGGCTGCTAAGCTGTGCTTTTCCATCCAGGCAAATGCTCCCTGCTCACTGTTTGCGGGGAGGGGTGGCCGTGAGATGAGGCTGTGTGAGCACATCCGCTCCTCCAGTTTCCATCACTGGCCTACAAATGTCACACTCATCCAAACAGCAATTTCAGGGCAGACTTCTTTTCTGATGTGTTAGTGCTTCTGAAAAATTAAATGGAGAGAACATTGAGATGCCAAAGAACATGATGAACTCATTGTAGGAGCAGAGTCAGCTCTTCCCCCAGCCCCTAAAGCCCTCAGATTAGACCCTGTGAGGAGGGCGTGGTCCGCTCTTGCCCCCAAAGCAAAGGGTATCCCATTTTCCCTGAGGTCCTGAAGTTTGAGGGACAGACCCTCAAGGCTGACCCAGAGTCTGTGGCATCTCTCCCTTTTGTCCACTTCCATGTGGAACCAGGTCCTATAGGAGAGGCTGTGCACCTGCTAAGCAGGAAAGGGAAGGAAGCCAGTAAGGGGTGCATGGTCAAGTCCGTTGCCACAGTGGACAACTGAAGGTCAATGCCAGTGGGGAATTCTGGGATCCACCCATGAGGGGAGGGAGCTGGCGTATCTACACACTTGGGTGGTTTTTATTTGAAGGTTGATCCTGGCTGGGGATTCCTTAGGTCCTCAGCACTTAGACAGACTGCAGGGGTGGGGAGAGAGCTCTGGCCACCAGAGAAAGTCCTTAGGCAAAGATGTGCTTCTGGCAATTAGAAGTTGGGTCTGCACTGAAATGATCAGGGCCCAGGGATCATAGGTCTTCTGAGCAGTGCTATAAAGGGCACCTCGGGGCTAATATTGGTGACTTAAAGAAAGCCAAAGAGCAAGACAAATGCTCAAAGGACCTTAGAAATCACCAACCCTCTGACTTACAGGTGAGGAATTGAAGGCCCTCAAAGGGAAAGGGATTTCTCTAAAATCACAAAGTACTCTTAGCTTAGTCAAGGTGGCAGGTCAAGTGCCCTTGGGACCTTGTACAGAAGAAAAAATGGGTTTAAAACAGTATTTATTTTACAAAAGTAAAACACGATTACTGCAGAAAACTCAGAAAATATAGCCAGAAGGAAAATTAAAAATTACATCCATAACCCAACAACTCAGTTTGTATCTTTCTGGTCTTTTTTTCTAGGCCATTCATATCATACCCACATAGTTTTTTCTTCAACAAAATTTCAATCACATTATATATGCAGAACATACTGTCTTATAACTTGATTTTGTCCTGTTACAATGTATCATGTGTATCCTTCCGTATCATTTAATATTTTTCTACATCAGTGTTAAGTGCTCCACAATATTCTATTGTTAAACGTTTAAGTTGTTTACATTTTTTCGTTATTATGAGCATCATTGCAGTACATTTCCCAGAAACTTAACTCTGAGCATGACCATGCTTATTTCCCAAAGAATAAATTCCTAGGAATGGAATTGCCAGCTCAAAGGGCAAGCACCTTTTAAGGCTGTTTCTGCATATTGTCAATTTGATACACTTTGCTAACTTTGGAAACTGTACCCAGTAGCTCAGGTCAAGATTCTTGAGTCATTCTGCAGACACAGTAATTTTGTACTTTGTGGTAGAATTTCTGTAGAGTCCCTGAAAATGGGTTTCCTGAATAAAAGGGTATACTCATTTGCCATTTTGAGAGACATTGCCAAATTATCTTCTAAAAGTATTTACTCCAATCGGTGCTATTTTTCTTTTTTCTCCCTTCCTCCCTTCCTTCTTTCCTTCTTTCCTTCCTTCCTTTCCTCCTCCCTTTCTTTCTTCCTTTCTTTCTCTTTCTTTTCTTTCTTTCTTTCCTTCCTTCCTTCTTTCTTTCTTTCTTTCTTTCTTTCTTTCTTTCTTTCTTTCTTTCTTTCTTTCTTTCTTTCTTTCTTTCTTTCTTTCTTTCTTTCTTTCTTTCTTTCTTTCTTTCTTTCTTTCTTTCTTCCTTCCTTCCTTCCTTCCTTCCTTCCTTCCTTCCTTCCTTCCTTCCTTTCTTTCTTTCTATTAAGTATTTCAGTGGAGTTAAGTAGTTGTTTTCTTCATATAGATCATGCACGTTTTAAAAAGTTTATTTTTAGGTATCTTTCCCTTTTTATTGCTGGCCTGAATGCTCTTTTTAAAATCTGCTGTGTTTTCTAATTGGTCATTGTTGCAAATCTAAGAAAACTATTGATTTTAGTACATTTATTTTTAAACCATTTGCCTTCACTGAAACTATTATTATTTCTAACAGGTTTTTAATTGATTTTCTTGCATTTTTTTCCTAGGTAGAAAATTATACAATGTGCGAATATTGATCATTTTGCTTGTTTCCCCAATATCTGTATCTCTTATTTCATTCTCTTGCCTGGTGATATTGGTAGCATTTCAGAAAAGAGTGCAAAAATGGTGGTAATAGCAGTCTTTTGTCTTTTCTCATTATTTAAGAGGAAAGTCTTCCCATTGAATGTGATGCTAACAGTCACTCGATGTAAGTATTTTTTGGAAGGGGGGTCATACTATGGAAATAGCCTTCTCTTCTTATTTTATGAAATATTGCTATCAGGGATGGATTTTTTTTTTGAAATTGATTTTTAGGCCGTTTATTGAGATTATCCTTATCTTTTTATATGAATAGTCTATCAAAGCTTGCGCAATCATTGCTTAATCTCACATTTCTTCTTTTAACATACTCTTTAGTTTATTTGCTAACATTTATTCAGTATTCTGCAGGTATATTCATAATTGGGTTTGCAGTGTTCCATTTTGTGCTTAGTCTACTTCTTAATATTGAGTCCTGCATAATTTGTGAAAATAATTGAAAATTTTATTTCATTATGCATTGGAACTATTTAAGTGGCAGAAGACTGCTGTGGTATTTGAATGTTTGAGAGAATTCTACTTTGTCTGATGTTAGCATCGTGCTATGCTTTCTTCTTCTTTGTTTGCATTTCCTAGAACATCTTTGCTTTTCCTCTTACTCATAATCTTTCTGAATTTATTTTACTTAAGTGTTTTGTAGGCATTCTGGAGCTGTATTGTGTCTTTTAATTCAAGTAAGTTTAAAAAAAAGTGTTTATACCATTTTCATTTATTGCCATAATAATTCCTGTTGTTTTAAAGTGTTGTTAGAATATTGTGTTTTTGTTGTTGTGATTCATGGCAGTATTATTTGCTTTGTGTCTTTTGCTGTATTGCTTATAATTTAATGACTATATAGATCTATACTTTAGATCTATTAATAATTGAATAATGATTAATTATATATTCTCCAATTTATCAATTTTAGAAGTAGGATCTGGTCTTTTATCTCTCTATGAAAGAGTAGGAAAATGCATATTTTTACTTCCTTTTTTTCTTTCCTCTGTTAATTTCAACTCCAAATGTAAATCACTAGATTTGTATATCCATGTATCCTGAATTGTTGTCCAAGTGTATTATGATGAAATTATTATTAATACTTGTATTATGTGTCTTTCTCTGTCAAGGAATTGAATATCTTCATTTTGTTTTATAACTAGATTTCTCATAGTCATCAAGTCTTAATTCTGTGTTTACAATTTGAATGGATTTGGGGCTCACTGCAACCCTTCCGTGACATAACTTTCATGTTCAAAAGTATTTATTTATTCAACTAGTTCTTGAGACAGAGTTTTAAAGTAATAGCCTCCTCAAATTCTCCAATGTTTAGTAACATCTTGTCTGTTTTGTTAACAGATGACTGGCATCCTGGCTGGGCTTAGAATTCTGGCACCATATTCTTTTCATTTCTTCAAAATTTTTTGTCATCTAGCAGCGGATCGTAGGCAGAAAAGTCAAGGTCCTGTTTCTTCTCCAAGGATATTTACATAAATTTTTATTTATATGTAAAATGAAATAATTTTATCAGAATTTGCCTTGTTATTGCCTTTTACTTTTTCCTGTCTTTGATGGACTACTTCAGGTTTCAATTTGAGGTCCTCTTTCATATTAGGAAAGATTTCTTCTTTTAGGTTTCAGATTTTTTTTTTTTTCTGTACAGTTTATTCTGGTCTGTTTTTTAGGAATGCCAGTTACCCTGTATGGGATCTCTGTTGTCTTTCCTGTGTGGGCTTTCTCATCCTCTTGTCCTTTGCCTCCATATTCTGCATTATTTTCCTCACATCTACCTTCAGTCTCTCTGATTTGGCTTTCTTCAATAATGAGTCTGTTTTTTTTTTTTTTTATCACTTCTTACACCATTTTTTAAAATGTTGCAATAGCATCATTCATTTCCTTAATATTTTTCCTTAGTATTGCCCATCCTTTTGTTAAGGATCTGTTGATCTGTTCTAGGACCTCATTTTTCTTTTTTTTGGCCTTTTTTAAAGGAGTTGTTGATTTTTTTTTTCATTCTGTTGAAAGTAGATTTGCTCCAAATTTTCATCTGTTTTATGGGTTCAGTTTTCAGAAATATCCTCTTCACATCTCTATAATGCTATGTTTATTTCATTCTCTTTGATGGCAAAGTGTTTGCTTATGTCTCTTTTTTTCATCTCTGACTCAGATTCTATTTAGGATTTTTATTTGTCTCAGACTGACATGGCCAGGTTGTCCTTGCTGATTCCCCACACCTCACACTCCATTCTGTGTATCTGAGTAGCTTTGGAATCACCTTATAAGAACCGTCTAAGTATCTATATTTTGGGATGCATTTAGAGAAAAACTAAGAAGGCTACAAAACCAACAGAACGTGTTGGTTACTTCAAGGTAGGACTGGAGGTGGTGAGACACAATTTTTTCTTTAAAATCTCGTTTTAAAAAGTGGGCAAACATTATGAATAGCAAATAAAATGTATAAGTCATTAAATTATCTTGTAAAAAGATGTTTAACTTTGCTAATATCCACTGAAATGCAAATTAAAATAACACTGAAATATCATCTTTTGCACATCAGATTGGAAAAACTATTAAGATTTTATAATATCTAATATGGTAAAGATATGGGGAAAGATGCACTATTAAATTTTTTTTTTTTGAAAAGGGAACTTGATGACTGTATCATGTAACTTAAAATACTATTTCAGACATTTTAAATCCAGACTGAAATGGGGCTATGGACAGAGTGTGTTAATTTAGTCTCAGTGTTTTTTATTTTCACTGAAGAAATAGTTCATATACTTTTAAGAATATTGTGAACAAATTCAAGATCAGACTTTATTTTGCATGAAGATTGCCTTCAGTTTTCCTGGACTGTGATATTTTACTTAAAATGCTGATATCTCCACTGCTTTATCAAATACCAAATATATCAACATTATAAAATAGAGATTTACAGAGTCCGAGGGCTGCACGTGTCTGTCAAGGTGACCTTGTAGCCCAGGTTGATGGCTCTTACCCTCAGATTCTACCCTGGAGAAACGATAGATACAGGAAGAAACTTGGATGTGAGGAATTAACAAAGAGCTGTTAGAAATCTCTGGGCAGTCTGAAGGCTGCCTTGAGCTTTGAGTGTGTGTATTTGTGTGTGTGGGGTATGTGTGTGTGGCATGTAGTATGTATGGTGTATATGTGTGTGTGTGTGTGTGTACACTTTCCTTCTTCTTTAGAATTCTATACCCTCAGAATAGGACTCCGGATCAGAGTGGTGTGATAGGGGCTTTTGTCTTATTCAGCCCCATTACCATGACCTCAGAATGCTGTCTGTGTAGGGAACTGGGTCTCTGATTTTCTCATGGCTCATCCAAGTCTTTCTCTTCATGCTTCCAACTTGGAGATAGTGCCATAATTTTGCACTTAGTTTTACAGCCATAGGAATATTCAATGCCGTATATGCTGAAAAACAGGGCAACCCAGAATATAATGCATCTCTATCCATTTTCCAATTTAGAATAGCCTCCAGATTTTTGGCCAACTTAAATGTAAAAAAACCATTAGGGCATAACTGAAATAGATGTTTACTTACCAATTTTATTGGAATAATTTCATTACATACAATTTAAAACTATATGTTATAAAAATAATTTTATTTATGGCTTTTTTCCACTCATATTTTAAGGAGCAATTTTATTCAAGCTCTTCACCAGCACCGTGGCCATCAGTGTCTTTGTTGTCAATAGGACCACTTTCTGAATCATCTAATGGTTTTCCATAGAACATTGTCTTTATTTCTGTTTGAGGCATTTGCCTCAAGACATTAATGGCTGAATCTATATTTTTGCTATCGCAGAAAATTTTACCCCAAGCCACAATAACCCATTGTATCAGAACAGGTTTTTGGTTGTTTAATTTGTCCTGGTGGTGTTTCTGCATGATTTCCACAGACAACCATTTCCTGTATTGATTTTAAAGTGAGCTTTAAGTGGCTTGTTTACGAAGACATCTGACGCTTGCAATTGTGAGGTGATACCTCCAGCAATAATTACTAAATCTGTGTCAGATTTCTTTGCCTCCCTTACTTACTGATTCTGTCAGCTGCCATCTCTAGCATCCCAAACCAGCATTGATTGAGGTCATTGCAGGTTGATGTTTCTTGCCCAGACAAGATTTTTGTTCAAAATAAAGAAGTTGAGAGTATATTCCTATGATATGAGAGTTTTTTTTAAGGAGTAGAATTTAGGGCAATTGAGTTAATTTTTAGAAATATATAATGAGTAAATGTCATACTCAATTGGCTTTAATGCTAATTACCAGTCCTTTTTCGTCACGATCTTCTTATTTCTGGTCCTACACTTTGATCCAACAACCAGCAGGCTTTAAGCATAGTTGTTTTAAATATCATTGACACACTGATGACTCTCAGATTTATATCTCCAGTCCTGGTATCTCCCTTGATAATCAGCTTATATATTCACTGGGCAGCTCAGCCTCTCCAATTGAGTCTAATAGGCATCTCAAATGTGAACTGTCAAAATTAGAATACAGAAGGATTGCTCGACCTCCTTGCCACTCCCCAGAATCTGTTCCTCCTTCAGTCTTCTTTAATTCAGTTAATGACACCATCATGCGTTTTTCTGCTGAAGTTCAAACACCAAGAAGTTATTCCTGATTCTTTTCTTTCCCTCATCTACCCCTACACTGAATTCATCCTCAAGTTTTGTTAACTCTTCCTTCGGAATTTACCACCAGTCTGACTGCTTCTAACCTCCTCCACTCATCCTCATCCTGGTCCCAAATGCTACTTTCTCTCTTTCTCTCTTGGACTATTATAAAAAACATCAAATTGGTCTCTCTGTTTTCACTCTTGACCCCATACAGACTACTGTTCACACAGAAGCCAGAGGGATCTTTTTAAAAACATAAATCTTTTGTTCAAATCCCTCCCGTGGATTCTCTTCACATGTAGAATAAAGCCCTCAAGTGACCTACGACGGTGCCCCTCAATCCTTAACAGGCACACCGATCATCAGGGGACTTGTTAAAATACAAGTTCTAATTCCGTAAGTCTGGAGCGGGCCTGAGACTTTGCATTAAGCTTCTAGGCGCTGCTGCTGCTGCTGGCCTACTGATGACACTTAGAATAACAGTTGCCTTTAAAACCATCTGCAGTCTGGCCCCTGCCTTTCTGATTTCACTATTAATCATTCTCATTCTTCCTCACTATGTACCAGCTATTCTGGCATTCTTCCTCCTGTGTGAAAATGCCAAGCTTATTCCGCTCTTAAAGCCCTTTCATGTGAATTTCCTCTTTCTGGAACACTCTCCCTTCACACATGCATAGGACTCTTATTTCATTCAGGTCTCAGCTTAGATGTTGTCTTCCCAGCTACAACCCACTGTGTTCAACTTTTCTGTATCCTTCTACTTCAGATAATCTCTTGTTACCGCGCATATGACAAGAGTTTTATAATTCTTATGTAGTCTATCTTGGTCTTTTATTTTGATCATTTAGCCCATTTATATTTAATATAATTATGGATATACTTGAGGTCAAATCTATCATTTTACTATGCAATTTCTCTTTTCTCTGTCCTGTATATTTTTTTGTTGGACTTCGTATGTGTCTGTTATTATGACTAGCTGTGTGACCTTGAGAAAGTCATCTCAACTTCCAAAGTCTTAGTTTTTTCATCTATCATAAGAGGGAATAAGTCCATCTACTTGCTTGTTGGTTGTGAGGTTTAAATGGAACAGGGTATGCGACCTGTTGTGGGGAACACATTTTGCTTGGTCCTGCATTTCTCTTGAGGACTGGGGGAGTGGCTTCCCATCCTTCTCTCACCCTTTGGTTCTGTGGGCTGTCAGTCAGCCATTGCGGGACCAGAGCTGGGGACCTGGACCCCATTACGCCAATCAGAAGCCTTCCTTGGAGTTTTAAAATTGAAGTTAAAGGAAGAAGCATAACATCTTTCAGATGGGAGAGTGTGGAAGTTGAGAGGCAGGGAGTTGGCGGTGCCCAGGTGACCCAGAAAGCCAGTGATAAGAATGAAGCCTAGAGAGAATCCTGGAGGCATTTGACTTTGGGTTCTGGTTATTCCTGCAGCGGCTGCAGCTCTTTCTATATTAAGCAAATTCGCCCATCAATTATTCTTTTCTGCCCCAGCTGGATTACCATAGATTTCTGACTTGTGTACGAAGTCACCT
Organism: Camelus dromedarius; assembly: GCF_036321535.1. Taxonomy (NCBI): domain Eukaryota; kingdom Metazoa; phylum Chordata; class Mammalia; order Artiodactyla; family Camelidae; genus Camelus; species Camelus dromedarius. The sequence goes on along the minus strand of NC_087453.1, from coordinate 13,075,527 downwards.
GACTGACTAACTCAGTGATCAGAGACTGAGGGGCCCTCAGATGAGATCATTTTCCTCCTTCATCCTTTCCCCTCACTCCAGTTTTGTACATTGTTCTCTCTGTGATTCTTATTTTCCCATCATATCCAAGGCTCTATGTGAGCAGAGAAATTGTCATCTGGCTTGGTTTTCCTGGTGAGCTATCTTGGGGTTCAGTCAGTGTTTTTTGTGTTTATTAACTCACAAAGCTCAGGCAAAATTAGCAGGACACCAGAGACCTTGGTGGGGGAGTGAGGGCACTTACAAAGCTCTGATACGGTTGCCAGGACTTCTGCCAGCTCCCAAGGAGGGCTAAACTTGGACTTCTGTGACTCTCAATGACTCACCCACCTTCATTTCCAGTCAGACCCACCAAACCCAAGTTTCTGGAAGTGGGTGCTGAGAGTCTGCGTATTTGTCAAGCATCTGGGAGATTTTAATGTGACCAAAACTAGAGAATCTCTAGGCTGAGTTTTTTATGATCTTTTGAGTTAATTAATAGTCTGACTTCTTCAGATTTCTGAGCAGAGCAGTTTGGGGAAAGTAATGACCAAAACAAGCCAATGAGCTTAGTGTCTTATGCTAATGGTCACAGGGGCCTCATAATTATGTGACAACACAAGTGTCCCACAATTAGCGTCTGCTGTTCCGTTCCTGGGGGTCAATTGTTCAGCAACAATGGCTTTGCTCAGCACCGGGCAGCCCTCATCCCTCGGGCTCCCCTCCACATTCCATTCTCATGAGAGAAGAGCCCCCGAGTTCTCAGGACTTTAACCCTCTCCTGCCAGGACCCCAAGGACTAGAGCCAAGGCGGGGGAGGTTCATGAACTGGCACTGGGCACCAGAGGGAAGTGGGAACAAGAGTCTGTGGGGTGACTGACATTTGGGGCAGCAAGCACTTTGCATCCAAGGCTGTGTTTCTCACTCAGATCTTACAAAGCATAACTTTTGGGACTAAGGCACAGGAGTCCTCCTGGAGATTCTGATCATACCAGGATTGGGGACACATTGACTAAATCCTTACCCAGGCTGAAGAGTTGGCTAAGAGAGCAGGGGTTGGGGTACTTACCCCTGAGATGTACCTGTCACTCAACCCATCAGAATAGCTTTCCCCCTCCTCAGTGGAATGACCAGTAACCAAGCAGCAGAGGGGTGCGGTGACAAGAACACACATTTGGCCCTAAAACCTGTGTCAAACCTGGGCTGTCAGTCACAGCTAGGTGATTTTCGGAAAGTTATTTCATCTCTGAGTTGCAGATTCCTCACCTATACAATGAGGATAAGTATACCCACCTCTATTATTTGGATATTTCCAATTTTTTTCTTCTTTTACAATATTCTTGGAATTATGAATTTAGCATTCAAGGTTCTGACCAATGGATAATACTTGGGTGTCCCTAAAAACCACCCAGGGAGCTTTTATAAAATGAAGACCTAGAAACTCGTTGAGCTGGAATCCCCAAGGGCACAGCTAACTCAGGAATGAGTATTTGGAGAAAGTTCTGCAGGTTCTCCCAATGGACACTGTTCAAACTCATCTGTGAGAGGCCTGGAAGGACTGTGACGTGTAAAAAATGTGTGATTTCTCAGAGGCATCAATTTAAATTGTGCAGGTTGATTTGTTGGCACAAATTAGCAGGGAGTCAGCCTAGAGAAGCACCTGGCATAGAACTGACTATCTCCTTTCCAAGATTCACAGGGGTCCCAACACTTTGCTTGATTCTCTTATTTAGTCCTAAATTTGTCCTGCTAGCCTAGGCCACGCCCATGAGCTCCAGACCCCACACACCCAGCCTCCTCCCTGCTCTCTCCACTTGGAAGTGAACAGACGCCTCCAGCGTGATTTGTCCCAGCTGAACGCCTGATCTCCGCCACACCTGCTCCAACCTCAGTCTCAATGGCAACTAGTTGACAGCAACTCAATTCCTGTACTTTCTCAGGCTGAATCCTTTGGTCCTTATCACACTTAGGGTAAGATATCTTTACCATCCTCTAGGCTCCCACTCCATCCTAGGCCACCATCACCTCTCTCCTGAATAATCTCCGTGGCACCTAAACCATCTTGCTTCTTCCACCTTTGACCTTCTCCAGTCAGATGTCACCTTCACAAGAGTCCTTCCTGTCTCAAACACAACCCCTGCACTCCATTCCTTTTCCTTTCTTTACATTTCTTTTCAGCATTTACACCAGCTTTTATAATTTTGTTCATTTTGTTATTGTCTATCCTCTCCTAGAATGTAAGTTCCATGAAGGTATGAGTTTTTGTTTGTATTATCAGTGCTGGGTTCCCAGTGTTTAAAACAATGCCAAGTATATGACAGGCACTCAATATATATTTATCGAATGAATGAATGAATGAATTGCCCACAACATCTACGTATTGTCTTCATTTTACTGACCAGGAAATGCAGGTTCAGAAGATACTGTTACCTTCCCCAAGGCCACACCGTGAGCAGAGAGAATAGGTGAGTTTTGAATCCAGGACTGACTACTCCAGAGATCATTCTTCCACATGTGTAGGAGGGGCCATGTTTACAATCTACCACAATTTCCTTCTAAATGTAGCTCCTGCACTGGCATTTCAAGTCAAGACTGCTATCCTCATAGATCAACATGGAAGCTTGACTTTAAGACAAGGGGGCTTTTCTCACCCCAGTCTCCCAAAGCTCTCTGCACTGAGCCCAGATAACCCCAGAGAATCCAGGCACCCGTAGTCAGCCCTGACATGGTAAAGATTTATACCCTCTGTGGCTCTTTGCTCAGTGTTTCCCACTGGTGAGGAACCATAGGGAGAAAAATACTCCAACCAGGGGAGACCCATTTGCACAAAGATAGTTATCACTGAATTACTCACTGATTCAGGAGAATCCTTGACAATTATAAGTCTGAGCTCCGAGGCCCAATGTTAAGAGGTCTGGAAGCAGAGAAGGAACCAGCACAAGATACCACGAAGGAGCCATTTGGGAGGTGGGAGGAAAAGCAGGGAAGTGTGGTGTCCTGGGAGTCAAGTAAAAAAGTGCATCATGGAGGTTGCCTGGAAACCAGGTCAGGAAATAGTTTAATGTGGAGAAAATATTGAATTTCCACTCAAGGGTATAAAATAAGACCTTAATAAATATAATAAGAAGTACGTAATTGGACTTCCCATCCTGGATAGGAAGAGTTCGTGTAGTAAGGATGTCCATTCTTCTTAGATTGGCCTTTAATTCAATGTCATCCCAATAAAAACACTCCCCTCAAATTGATGGGAACTTAACAAGATTATTATTAATCTGGAGCACTAGGTATGAAAGAACAGAATGGCATTTCCTGAAAAGGAAGCATGAGTAGGGCTGGCCTTACCGGTTTACCAAAACGCGTTGTAAGTGAAGGGGGTGTGGGGTGATGAATTGAAGGGCTGCAGAGTGTAGGCACAAACGCCAGGGTTCGTGGGCATTGTCATGTGACGAAGTTAGTGTTACACATTCAGGGAGGAAAGGGTGAATTATTTGTTAAATCACATCTAAACTGGCTAGCCATTTGGATACAAAGTCAAGCTAAAAACTATCATCAGGTCTTACTGCAAAATAAACTCCAGAGAGAGATCAGAGATGAAAAGGGGTGGGGTGGGAAGCAATTCTTAAATCCATACAGTATTAAAAAAAAAAAAAAACCAAGAAAACATTTGAGTGAGCTTTAAAAAATTAAAGGAGAAGACTGATAGATTTCATTGCAAGCAGACAGATTTCTATACTGCAAAAGAAGGCATGAAGTTAAAAGGTAAACAATGTGGAAGAGAAACTTTCAAAACATACCTATGAGAAAGTGTTAATAGCATTAATATTAATTTTGAGGTCGGGGTAAAGTTGAAGGTTAAATAAGTACTTAGATTGATGGAGGGGGGAACGAGCCTCAGACTCCGTCCTCCCCTCCTCCTGCAAGTGTCCTCCTCCCTGAATTCCCACTGGGCTGCATAGCTCCCAGGTGGGCAGGCAGGGCCATGGGGAGGTTCCTAAGTACCAGGAGCTGAAAGAACTCCACTCCCTCCGTCCATCCCTCCCCAGACCCACTTGTTTCTTCCCCACCCAGAGGTAGTGATGGGGACCAGGAGGAGATATGCAGATCTTCTTTCCTTCAGAAACTGACCTCAGGGAACTCGCGGCCACATTGGGCATCTGAGCTAAAGGTTGAGAGGCTAAAACTGGTGGGTGAAGGATAAGGAGGGTGCAGATGGGGAGTTCTGAGCAGCAGCGGGGTGGGAGTGGAGGAGAGGAAGATTTGGGGATGGGAGCCACAGGGAGGTAGGATTCGGTTGGGGGCGGAGGGGGGTGTCACAGGCTCCAGAGCTGTCATTTTGCATGTCCCAGTCCTCTAATCTGCAGTGAGTTTCCTTTGCTCAAGGGAAGGTACCCCATTGTCCTTGTTTTCAGGAAGTAACGTGATGCGTGAAAGCCCATTTGGGGACAGTAATTACTTAATTGGTTTGTTCAATAATTCCATAGGTGATATATTGATCCTTTGTTCTGATCCACACCATGCTGGGCACTAGAAATACCCTTTATGGACTTTGTGTTTATAAATTTTAAGGTGATGTGAGAACACTTGGGTTTAAAATGGAAAACCACGAATAACAGGTTTCTTGGCCAAATCTAACCGGCTGTCTTCCAGGGAGGTCAGAGAAAACCAGGGTTTGGGTTTCCATCCTAAGTTTACTGAACTGGTGTGTGCCAGGCATGGGAAGAGGCTCTTGGAGTACAGCACGGATGATCCTCGTGTTCTTATTAATTTAATATGAGGCCCAAACACAGGGTCACACAGCGTCCAGAGTGGAACGATCTGTGGGCTGACACAGCCTGTTTCAGAGCGGCTGAAATGGGTTGCCTTTCTGGTATTTGATTTTTGGTGCTGGGCCAAAGAACAAAAACAGAAACAACAACAACAACAACAACAAAAGAGGATGAGAGGATTGTATCACAAACGCTGCGATGTAATCCACTGCCACTTTATAAGGGTCCCTTTGAATTTTTAATAGAAAAGATGATTTTGTCTGGGTCCAGCTTCAGGACAAAGGGGAATTAATGAACACAGAGCTGAGTTGATAGTGTTTAAAAACAAGTTCAAAGATCTTATACTTTGTAACCGAGTTGCTGAGCAATAAGGGAAGAATTCCTGACACAGCAGGGCCGGTCTGGCCAAGCCCCACCCACAGGGGCTCAGAATAAAGGCCCCTCCTTCCAGCTGTCAGTGAGAGCGAACGCCCCGTCCTGATGGCCACGGGCTGCTCTCCCCAAAACGATTGTGATGTGATGTGCTGTTTTTCTGGAATGACACAAAAATCTCGGTGGTGTTCTGGAGGCTCAATTTGGATGTAGTGGACTGGATGAGTCAGCACAGAACTGGGGAACCGATGCCCGGGGTTCTGTCTCAATCTGCCTCCTGATTTTGCCCAGGGTCCTCTCTCAGGACCCGTTTCCTCATCTGTCAAAAAGAGGTCATGAGCTGACGAGCCCCATTTCCCAAGACTAAGTGAGGATCCCATGTGAGAGAGTCACTCTGCCCACTCCCCACACACTCACTGCCCCCACACAACTCACCTGTATGTTCCACTTAGACTCTCAAGCAAGGCCAAGAGCTCAATCCAAGGCTCACTTGGTAGCTGCTCTTGTCTTCGGCCATGACCACACATGGTACCCACCTTCTTCACAGCCCTGTCACCTCCTATGTCAGTGAACCAAAAATCTGTGCTGCCCCTTCATGGTGTAACATTGTTCTGAGGAGGCACCTCTCCAGCCTTCTCATGGTTCCTCCAGCCCCATCCCATGGAGACCTCAAAAACCAGAACCTCCTCCCTTTTTCCACAATCTGTCCCCTCCGGCCTTCCCTTCTCTTTTAATCTAGGATCGACTTGGAGGCTGAGAGTTTCCACTGCTCCTTTGCAAATGCCCTTACCCTCTGTTGTGGAAGGCTGGAAAATCTGGATGGACTGGAGAGTGCATATTCAGCCATCCCTGGCAACCCAAGTGGCCCCTAATGGTTCTCCAGGGCCTGCTCATTTATCCTGATTCCTGCCTGGCCTCCCTTTGGACTTGTGACCCCCTCCCCCTGGATACACTGCCTGAAGTTTGGACTGAGGACATTGCCCACCCCTGGGAACAGACGTCTGAGTAACTGATGTCTTTGTAAGCTGACCTCACTGCCTTTTTAAGTGGAAGGATTCATCCATGGCCGCATGGCTTGGCTAGCAGATTGCAGGCTGGATTTCAACTGCACTCACCCCTTTTACATAGTACACAACGTATACAACTGTTCATGGTTGCCTTGGCTTTGAACTCCTAAGCCTGGCTCATGGGGTCCTCCCTCTGGCTTTACCTCTTTGGCAAAGGCCCTTTCTGCCATGTTCTGTATTCTCTACCAATAGCCAGCTTCGTAGGGCTACTGCCCATAACAAGCTACTTCATACCACTCTGCTTTGCTTTTGCTGTTTCCTCTGACTGAAGCATTCTTCTTTGGAGTGTCCTCAGCCTGGAAGTCTTTCTGTACTCCTTGCAGCCTCCCTTCTTGCCTCCTGCAGCCCCGGGTCACCTCCACCGGGCACTCACTGTCCTCCGCTACAGTGTCTGCCCACACATCTGTCTGAATGCAACCCTTCTTGGGCAGGGACCACATCTGTCATCCTGGTAGTCTGCTCCGGCCCTGCCTGGACCTGGTAACAGAGGACAGTAGGAATGGAATTAAATGAGGAAAATGGCCTCAACCTCAAGGAGTGGTGGATAGGAAGAAATGAGTCCATACGAGAGATTCACTCATTCATGATTCACTGGTTCAGCAGATGGTTTCAGAGTGTGCCTCATGTGCCAGGCACTGTGCTGGCCACTGGTGCAGTGAGTAAGACCAACCCTGGTACTGGCTCTATTGGAGCCCCCAGTCTTAGCTTCCCCGTGCATCACTGGATCAGAAAGAGGAATGTGAAAGATGGTTCTTGTGGGGACAGTGATAGAGGAAACAAGGCTACAAGAGCCTCCAATGGTCCTAATCTGCAGGTAGGAGGGTGGAACCCCATGGCTCTGGGAGCAGAAGGAGGGTAGGGGGCTGCAGCCCAGGTCTGGTGCTCTTTTTCACCCACCTGTGACCTAAAAGAGCCTAAGCCGGGAAGCCAGGATGCTGGGTTCCCAGCCTTGCTCTCTCAGGACCAGTGCAGCCAGCTTGGGCCAGGCACTGCCCACCCTGACCCCCTCCCTGGGGTTCAGTTTTGAGGGACAAGGAGAGTCTAAGGCTGATGACACTTGAGCCCCAGATCTGATCAGAGTAATGGTGGGGCCTGCCCTTAGCACAAGCCCCTTGCTCTTGGGGACCGAGGTCTCTTCAAAGACAGGGGTGGCCAGGACTTCTTTCTAGGCCAGGGCCAGGCTGCTTGCTAAAGTTTGAAGAACCCATCTGCTTACCCACTGTTGTTGGTGTTGCCATTTTAATAACCAAGTTTAGGAGATTCACTTAAGATTGGAGCCCCATCCCTCTTCCAGGGAGGCCTCACAATCAGTATTTTTCTTTGCAAGAGCATGAGTGGGGCCCTTTGCAGGGGTTTTTGTACAGCAAGCTGCATAGAGAGAGAAAAAGGAGAAAAAAAAAAAAAACAACTTTGGCTCAAAGATGCCAATAATAGGGGATTTCTTTTCCCGGTCTCCCCATGGAAGATTGTCAACAGCGCAGGCATAATCGGGCCGGCGTCTGCCCTGCTCAGAGAGGGGGACGTGTGCTCCTTTGTTAGGACGGGCTGAATAGGATGTCCCTGCACCCAGACCTGGCCTCCCAGCTAACAAAGGGCCCCTTTGTCACCCTGGGCAAAGAGTGCTGCCGGGGTTGCCACAGCAACTCAGGGACAGAGACTTAACGTGCAAGTGACATTTCAGATGGGAAGCGGGCATTCAGAAATTCAAATTTCTTTATGTATAGTGGTTTCCTTCTCTGGATATTTTAAAGGAACCATATGACAAACAAAAGAAACAATAAATAAACCAACAACAAACACATAGCCAAGCAAACAAACATCACTGCAAATCGGCATGCTGGTTCCCCCTCCCTCGATGGGTGAAAAGCCTTGTTGACAGCATCGCTGGGGCCCCAGGGTGAGCTGTGTTCTTCTTATCCAAAAGGCAATCAGACACCATTAAAGAAAGTTTGAAAAAAAGTCGTCTAGAATTCTACCTACTGGACAGAGGACACTTTTTCTCTGTCTCTGTCTCTGCAGTCCCTAGACGATGCTGGGTGATCCACTGCACGCCAGACTTAAGAGCTGGTGTGGGGGATAAATCAGGTTCTTTCTCTCCAAGTTTGATGGTATAGTGGGGTTCCCACGAACCTGTGATCTTATAACTCTGAATGGTCTTTAGTTGGGGTCTAAGATAGTTGCCCATCAGAGGAAGTATCTGATGCTGCTTGAGGGAAATGGTGAGCAGGGCTTGACAGAGGAGGGGAATCTGAGAAGGGATTTGCTGCTAACCCAGCATTGTCGCTTAGTTGCTATTTCCTGGATGAAATGAGGGAGGAAGGGAGGGAAGGAAGGAAGAGAGGAAGGAAGGGCATTCTTTTAAAGGGGAAAGCATCATAAATAGCAGGATGCAGGCAAAGTGTCAGGGAAAAAATGTCTTTACACAATTTCCACTACAACATACAAGATATTTTCTTTCAACACCTTACTATGACAGTTTAATAAATAATATTGAAGGAATATTAATACAGCAAACACCTGCACATCCACCACCTGGATTCGGCCATTAACATTTTACTCTTTCTGGCTTTATCATGTATTTATCCATCCAGCCATTTCTCTACCCATCCTTCAATCCTTCTTATTTTTGAGGACACATTTCAAATGCAGACATCCTTTAACTCCCCCTAAAGTACATCAGCATGCATGTAATTAATTAGAGTCTAATATTAGTTCACATTTTTTCTTTTGATTTGAAATTTACATGCAATGAAAGGCACAAATCTTAAATATACATTCTCTGCATTTTGACAACTGCATCTGCCTGTGTAACCCAAACCTTTTTTTTTTCAATTAATAAACTATTTTTTTAGAGCAGTTTCAGGTTCACAGCAGAATATACAGAGAGTTTGCACACAGCCCTCCCCACCCACATGTATATACTTCCCTACCCTCAACATCCCTCATCAGTGTGGCATATTTGGTACAACTGATGAACTGACATGGACACATTATTATCGACCAAAGCCCATAGTTTATATTAGGGTGTGTAACCCAAACCTTTGTCAAGATCTAGAACATCAGGAAAGTTCCTTCCACTCCAGATAGTTCCCTCATGCTTTTTCCCCATCAATCCCTGACACTCACAAGCACACACACACACACACACACCCCATTTTGTTATTTGTTTTTCACTTATCATTATAATAAAATAATTTCCCATGTTGCTTCCTAGCCTTCATGGTAATTCGTTCTTTTCACTCACTCCATTCTTTAGTCACCTAGGGTCTGTCCCAGGCACTGGAGACGTGACCCCATGTGAGATGGTGGCTAAAGGCTCGAGGGCTAAATCGTCTGGGTTTGAATCTCAGTCTAGAATCTTATAGGGCAAGTCACCTAACCTCTCTGAGCTTCACTTTCTTGACCTGTAAGCTGGGGATGGTGACAGCAACAACTTCACAGGTGGCTGAGAGGAATAAATGAATAACACGTGTCGAACGCTTAGTACATAGAAAGTGCTCAATAGTGTTCTTCAGGAAGTCCACAGCTGAGTGGTTGCTGTCAGCATTCCAGGACTGAGAAACCCTTTGTATTTCTTATGGCCATTAACCAAACTGTTCTCCCTGTCCAGTTATAGCCATTATAAGCCCTAATTCTCTGAGCATTTTTGGACCAGGAAATTTAGGCTTCAGCCAGATAGTTTCCTGAGATCTTAAGGAAGAGAACTGGAAGGGAGTGATCAGAGAGTTTACATCTTTTATGTTAATGTACTTGTTCTGATGTTTCTTCTAAGGCTGGGCCTGTTCACAAAGCCATCAGCAGTTGGAGAGTGGCTGTCATTATAAGGGGCTTTGTCAAATATCTTCTTCAAGGTGAGAAGTAACAATGAACTCTATTTTTTTTTTGAAGTATAGTTGATTTACAATGTTGTGTTAGTTTCTGGTGTACAGCATAGTGATTCAGTTATACAAATATGCATTTGTTTCCATATTCCTTTTCATTATAGGTTATTACAAGATATTGAATATAGTTTCCTGTGCTATACAGTAGGTCCTTGTTGTTTATCTATTTTATATATAGTAGTGTGTATCTGTTAACCCCAGACTCCTAATTTATTCCTACCCCTTCTTTGGTAACCATAAGTTTGTTTTCTATGTCTGTGAGTCTGTTTCCATTTTGTAAATAAGTTCATCTGTGTCATTGTTTCAGATTTCACATATAAGTGATATCACATGATATCCGTCTTTCTCTGTCTGACTTAACTTCACTTAGTAGGACAATCTCTAGGTCCATCCATGTCGCTGTACATAGCATTATTTCATTCTTTTTTATGGCTGAGTAGTATTCTCTTGTATATATACACCACATCTTCTTTATCCAGTCATCTGTCAAGGGACATTTAGGTTGTTTCCATGTCTTGCTTCTTGTAAATAGTGCTGCTGTGAACATTGGGGTGCATGTATCTTTTTGAATTAAGGTTCCCTCTGGATATATGCCCGGGAGTGGGATTACTGGATTGTATGGTAACTCTATTTTTAGTTTTTTAAGGAATCTCCATACTGTTATCCATAGTGAATGCACCAAATTACATTCCTACCAACAGTGTAGGAGAGACAACTTATTCTATCTTTATTCTCCTTTGTCCAAGCCTGTACATCACTGAGGCTACTACAGGTGATGGAGAATATACACCAGAGAAATGTCTGGATCCAAAGTGGAGCATCATTATCCTTAGAAGGGGGAAACATTAGCATACATTCCTTTATGGAAATGAAGGAGGCTTAAGATCATAGATTCTTGAGTCCAGGCAGCCAACCCCTGCTCAGAAGTGAGCCAACTGAAGATGGGCGCAAGGGCAGGGCCAAGAGATACACATCATCTTTACTTGCCTAACTCCTAAATATCCAACAGTGCCCAGTGCAGCATCACCTCCTTCAGGAAGCCCTCCTTTGTGTTCCCCTTCCACTTTTTACTCACCTTGGTTATGTTTATTACACTGTATTTGGTTGGCTTTTTGCTTGTCTGTTTCCGAGTTCAGCTGTGAGCTTCTTAAGAGCACAAATCATGTCTTGATCATAGTTGAATCTCTGGTCTCTGGTATGTGATCAAAAATAAATTTCATACATGAATTTTACCAGTATTTGCCAAATACTTTCTAAGTGCCAGGTAATTTAATATTTACCTTTAGTGCCAGATAATTGACTATTATCTTTGTTTTAAAACACATGAATTTTTTACAGTTACTGCAGAAAATTTGTAGACTAGAGGAAAATGTAGAAAATAGAAAATACATAATACAGAAAAACTATAGTCTAATGACAAAGATAAACCTTGAATATGATAGATTAAGAAAAAAGAGAAAAAGCATAGATACTAGATACAGAAGACTTCATAAAACCGTAAGATAAGACTAAAAACACCTTTACACTAACACAATTTACAAGTTAAAGAAAATGAACAACTTTCTAGGAAAGTATAATTTACCAACATTTACTGAAGAAAAATGTAAGCCATAATGATCCAATTATAATTTAAGCAGTTGAAACAGTTACCAAATTCTTCCTCAACTCATTAGGCAAAATGAGTATAACCTTGATGCACAAAGCTTGGCAATAACAGCACAAAAAATTTAAGCCCAATTTCAATTATTAATATAGGCACAAAAATTCAAAATTAAATCATACAAAAGGACTTTAGCAGTGTATTAAAAAATAAATTATGACTGAATCAACATTCCAGCAATTATCTCAGGAATTCAAGGATGGTTCACCATGAAAATATCTACTAATATAATTTATAATATTGGTAGAAAATAAAATGTAGATGATTATTTTAACATATGCTAAAAAAGCATTATAAATTACAACTAATTCATGCTCCCAGAAACATCTCTTAGCAGAATAGGAATAAAAAGAAAAAATTTTTAATTGATGAAGAGTATTACCAAAATTTTACAGTAAGTATTTTACTTAATGGCTTGATGGTGAAATATAAACAGTGTGTTTATTGAACTAAGGAACAAGACAGGAATTCCTTATATCAACACTTCTATTTAACATTGATTTTAGAGGTACTAGACAATGCAATAAAAAAGACAAAGAAAGAAGTAGTAAGATGATTGAAACAGAAGAGCAAAAATCACTCTCTCTTTCTGCAGATAATATGATCATTCATGCAGAAAATCCAAGGGAATGTGCGGAAAAACTGTTAGAACAAATAAGAGAGTTTAGTAAATTTTGTTGACACAAGATATTCATTCAGAACTTTAATAGTATTCCTTTATACTCATATACATATTTATAAAATCTCAAAGGATTGAAAGACTTTTTATTAAAAAACTCGGTTCTCCCCAAGTTAATTTAATAACTACTTGTAATTCCAATCTAAACACTAACAGAGTTTTCTTTTTTGCATAAGTTGAAATATATGTAAGACTAGAGATGTGTGAGGCTAGTGGTTATGAGTGTGGGCTTTGGAGCCAAACTGGCTAGTTGAAAATCCTGGCTACACCATGCACTGACTACAGGTAAGTTACTTGGCCTCTCTGTGCCTCAGGTTCCTCATTTGTAAAATAGGGATAAGAACAGGGTTGTTGTCGAGATTAATAGAGATAACAGATGTACATTTAGCACAGTGCCTGGCACACATCTAGCGCTCAGCACTTTTTAGCTATCATTAGAACTGCTTTTTGTTTCCCCTTAGACAGCTGCACATGGTAATTTCCTATTTCTTTTTTGAGTGGGGTTCATTCACATTTAACTTTTTTGCTTTCTCTCCTTCTGTAACCAGCATATAATGATATACAGGTGTGCACATGACAGACAAATGTAAGGAAATCTTGAGAGTTCTCAGGGAATGTGTTCCAGATAGCTCACTCAAGCCCTTTGTATTGTAAGACAATCTGCGTGATTTAATTTAAACTCAAGTAGCGTGTGTTGCTGTACAGGAAGCGTGGATTTCAATATGAATCCCAGCTTGACGAAGTCTTGGCTGCGTGCTGAGGTTCAGGGACTTCTCTCCAAGCCTCAGTTTCCTCGTTTGTAAAAAGTGCTTTAATAACTCTGCCCACCATGAAGGCCAGCGAGAAGATCCCCAAAGATACTGTGCTGGTTCACACAGCAGATTCTCTGTGAACTTCCAAGGAGTCTCCACACTCCCTCCTTCCTTCCAGCCCCAGCTTCTTCCCCCAGTGAGAGTCCAAGGAGTGTAAAGTCTCCCAGGTGGACCTTGGCACTGCCCCTCTGGAAAGCTGGACAGGGATTCATGGGTGGGATGTCAGGGAGAAGTCCCTACCTTTTGTGAGGGGATTTTAGAGCTGTTGACAAGGAAAACACGTTTTAATAACAATGACTCACAATTAAATAGAGCTTCAGAGTTCTAGAAGCGCTTTTGCTGTTTCCTCATTGCTTCTTGCAACAAACCAGTGGAGTAGGCATTACCATCCCATTTTGCCAAAGTGAAACTGAGGCACAGGGAAGTGCAGCGAGGGGGTAACATAAGACAGGGAGTTGAGCGGAGCTCAGGAATTGAACTCAGAGCTTTTGGTGTCTCAGTGCTCCTGTATGCAAGGCCTGAGTGAATCATCTTGTGCTAAAGTCTCTGCCGCATGTGTGTTGGTTCATTTGATCTTTCGTCCAACAGACACTTTGAGTGAAAGTTGTGGGCTGACTTGGCAGTTGTCAGAGATAAAACATGTTGGAATGCTGTTGAGGAAGGTACAATGGCCAGGGCCCCAGGAAGGCCCAACTGCTGCTCTAGGCAACAGACACCCATCTCAACCAAGTTCCCGAAGGAAATGCATACACACACGCCCACAGAGTGAGTGCCTCAGGAAAGCAGAGTTCTGCTCTGTTATTAGATGGACTTGACCCCCGGGGCTCTGTCCCCCTCCCCAAAAACCTCACCATCCCAGTGCAGGAAGCCCCAGCTTCCGGCTGCTGGTACCTGCATCTCTTGGTCTAACAGTTTTCTCTGGTTGCCGGAGCCCCATTCTGCCGGCCAGGCTGCACTGCCTGGGAATTAATGCCCTCTGAGAGCAGCCTTCAACCAAGACGGTGAAGAGTTGGTGGGTAAAGACTCCACCTCCTTGCCCCTCACATGGGATAATTCTGAGGCAGTGTCTAGGTTGTATTCCTGAATCCCCCAGTGGAGTGAAGCTCCAGTTGCCAGCAGTGGTAATTTGCCTGATAATGTGCCTTTTGCTGACTTCAATCCTGGGATCACTTCGCTGCCCCGTACCTGTGTGTCCTGGGATCACTCTCCAGTAAACTACTTGCACTAGGTCCCTTGTCTCAGGATTGACTTTTGGAGGACCCCAGGCAAAAGAGGTAAGCTAAGCTCTTTCCTGGGGACCTCCTTTCTCCACACCCCAGTCCAGCTTAACATATCCCACTACGTCTAAGCCTGAGCTAGATTGTAAGCACAGTGGCCACTGGAAAGGAAGAGAGGAGAGGTGCAGATACTGCTGGGAGTCACCCACATGTGCTAAATTGTGACTCCTCTTACTGGCAAATGTGGCCCATCTGTGCCTTAGGACCTGAACAATTCAGAGGCTACTTCTTCCTGAGTGAGTGTGTGCGTGTGTGTGTGTGTGCGCAGATAGGAAGTCCCTTGAAAGCTCTACATCCCCTGGAAGTGGGCATGAAACATCCATCCTGTATTAGTCATTGGAGGCACCAAGATGAGTGAGCCATCATCTCTGCCCTGGAGATACTCACAGGACAAGTGTGTTATTATGGTTCAGTGAAATCTACACTTATGGTCCCGTGTGCAGACAGTTATTAGAGCTGCAAATTGGAGCGCTGAGTTGGAGTCTTGGAGAGCCTTCACCAAAGAGTTACTTGAATTGGGTCTTAATGAATGAGTTGGAATTTGTTAGGGATTTCGTGGTAGAAGGAAAAGGGAACAAAGTTAAGTATACCCAGACCCTTAAACGTCCCACCTGAATGTGACTTGCACCACTTATGCTTATGTTCCTTTCGCTAAAGTAAGTCACAAGGTTGTACCTAAGTTCAAGTCGATGGGGAAGTATAATTCTACCATGTGTTCGTAAGGAAATTACTCAAACTAGCCAATCCTAAATCTGTTTATGCTGCTTTGCCTGTTCCTTTTCACGGAAACCACAATAAATGCTCTTGCCTACAGTTATTCCCACCCACCCACCCCCCGCCTCCTGACTGACCGTGGTGCTTCTGCATGTGGCCTCCGTGGCGTTGTGGCATGCCTCTTCTCTTGGGAACTGTGTGTAACAAACTATCTTTTCAATGGTAATTGTCTCCTGATCCTTTTGCCTTACCGTACCTGAATAACAACAAAACATATTAAGGCACATTCATATTCTGATATCTCAGCTATTTGTGATATCAGAAACTAAGAACCAGAAGATGCATAGCAGATGCTCTGGGTCCCCAAACTGGATTGCTGCAGGCAGGGCATGGAGCAGCTCTGAGACTCCCCTCTTCACAGATTCCACATGGGGTCAAGAGGAAGAGAAGTCCCACTCCCATCCTGAGAACAACAAATGAGGCTAGGGTGTTTCTTTGGGGGAACTGAGTCATCAACTTCCTACCTGATCAACCCCCAACAAAAAAATGGCAAGCCCAAGTGCTGGGGTCTGCATGGCTTCCCTGATGGGCTCCACGGCCAGACTTCCCTGAGAACTCTTTGGTGCTGGCCTCTTCTAAGGGAAGGGAGTGGACAGAGGTGACCGGCAGGGTCAGTGTTTGCTGCTGCTGGCAGACCCCAGGAGAGCCAGATGGCTTCCTGAAGTTGATCCACTGCACATGGGTCTCCATCCTCTGGTGGATGTTGTTCTATAGCTCTGGCCAGAGTTAGTGAGACCAAGACTGTGGAAATATGCTCCAGGTGAGATTTCCAGACTTAGGTAATGCTGATTAGTCCTATTATTTACACTGTGATGTTGAGGATTCCTCCCTGGGCCTCATACTTCTCATCTGTAAAATGGCCACAGCAGTCTTATTTCCTGATCCAGAGGACTGCTGTGAAGATTGACCTCAACCCACAGCAGAGGGATCTACAAAAGACAAAATGAAATTAAACAAAGAAGAAAGCAAAAAACCTTCAGCTGGCACTATAGTGGATAGTGAAATATTGATAGCTTTCCTTTTGATATTGAGAATGAGACAAGGCTGCCTTCTATTATTACTTCTTTCCAACATATACTGGCAACACTAGCCAGTGCAACAGGGCAAGAAAAACAAACAAAATGTTTAAGGATTGGAAAGGAAAAACTAAAACTTTCATTTTTACAGATGAAATAGAATATAGTATCTTTATTTTAAACAATCTACAGATAAATTATTAGAATAAATGAGTTTGGCAGTATCACTGGATCAAAGGGCATTATACAAAATCCACTTTTTTACACATTCTAGATATATATTGCCAAGTAACAAATCATTCCAAAACTTCATGGTTTAAAATAACAATAACCATTTATTATCTCTCCTGGTTTCTGTGCATTTTGGATTCAGGAAGGGCTCAGCTGGATATTTCAAGGTTTTTCATGTGGTTACAGTCAGGCAGTAGATGGAGCTGGAACAGCAGGAGACTGGCTAGTCATTTTCCACTCTTTTTTAAGTCTCTGCATATGGATTCTCTGTGAGGGTTATTTCAGACTTCTTCAAAGCACAGCAGCCCAGGACTTCTTACATAGTGGCTTAGGGTTCCAAAGACAAATGTCCCAAGAGAGGGAGCCAGGCAAAAGATATTTCAACTTTCATCACCTAGACTCAGAAGCCACACAGCACACATTCTGCCACATTCTGTTTGTTAAAAACCATTCACTGAGACCAACCCTTTTTAAGGTGAATGCTATTAGACTCCACCCCTTGGGAGAATGTCAAATAATTTATTGACTTGTTTTAAAACCACCATAGTGTACTGGTAACAAACAGAAAAAAAAATACACATATAAAGAAACCATTGATAATAGCATCAAAAACATAAAATATCCAAGAGTAAATCTAATAAAAGATGTGCAAGTTCTCTACATAGGAAATTACAACATGTTGCTGAAAGAACTTAAAAAAAAAAAAAACAACTACCTAAATAAATGAAGGGACATACTATGTTTATGGATAGGAAGCCTTAACATTGAAAATGTTAATTTTACCCAAATTGATTTAAAGATTCAATGTGATAGCAACTAAAATCTCAGCAGAAGTGTGTGTGTGTGTGTGTGTGTGTGTGTGTTTAAACGGACAATCTGATTTTAAAATTTCTATGGAAGTACAAATGTCAAGAATAGTCAAGACAATCTTAAAGATACAGTCAGTAGCCTCATTTGAGAGGACATTAAGACTTATCATAATGCAATAGAAATTTAGTCAGTGAGATAAGGCACCAGGAGAGAAAAATAGGCTAATGGAACACACTAGAAAATTCAGAAACTGTCCCATGTACATACGGACTACTTGATTTATGACAAAGTTAACACTGCAG
This sequence comes from Camelus dromedarius, assembly GCF_036321535.1. NCBI lineage: Eukaryota > Metazoa > Chordata > Mammalia > Artiodactyla > Camelidae > Camelus > Camelus dromedarius. The sequence goes on along the minus strand of NC_087453.1, from coordinate 13,057,862 downwards.
CAAAGTGGGGGGAAAGGTGATCTTCTCAATAAATACTGCTGGATCAGTTGGATGTGCAGATGGAAAAAGGGAGACGGGCCAGAAGGAAATTCCTTCTAATGAGATACGGCACTGAATTCTAGAAACAATGACTGCTGAAATTCAGTTAGAAGTTCTTTCCTTTCTGAGCTGTAATTTCCTTCTGTTGTTCCCAAACTTTTAGCAAAAGCCTGTTTCCCACACCTATCTTACATTAGGGGATCTTTATGGTCACAAATTGTGGTCTTAGCTTGAAGCCAGGACCAGCAAAGCCCAAGGAGCAGTTAGGAGCTAAGTTCCAAGCTGGCAACTGGCTCACTCCCTTTTGTCCAAATAGCATCCCGTGTCCTGCTGCCACCCACGAACCCCATCCTGACCCACTTCTGCCTCCTGGCCTCCTGGCCCTTCCGAGCCAGGCATCCCCAGTGTGCCAGAACCATGAAACAGAGGGCAGTGTGGTGGCCCAGTCAGTGGGAGGTAAGGGAGTAGAGACTTAGTTCTTAGAAAAGAAGGGGAAGAGCTGCAGGCCAGCTGCTAGCAGGTGTTGTGAGGAGCTCGGGGGCTTCTTTTGTGGGAGAGGGAGCCGGTGTCAGTCACCTCTCTGTCCCACCGTGGGAGGCACCCATTTCCGTTCTTCTCTTGCTCCAGGAGACCGTGGTGGTGGTGGTGGTGGTGGTGGTTGTGGTGTGTGTGTGTGTGTCAGATTCTGGACCCTTCCCCAGAACTTCACTTTCTAGGCCATTTCAATGGTCCTTCCTCTCCTTATCACTAAAGAGGGCAGGATCCTTTTGCCTTCTCTGGTGACTTCCGTCCTGGATCCTCTGGGGGCAGCGAAGCCCACTCCATTACCGATGCCACAAGTCCTTGCCTCGGTTTCTTCATATATAAAGTGAGAGTTTAAGCAGCAATCCCCCAGGGCCATTCTCACAGTGACTCAGATCAGTGGAACACGGATGGAGGAAATCCGAGGATCAGCCTCAGGGTCAGGGCCGCGGCCCCCGGGTAAGGCAGCACTCATATCCGAGTGTTCCTTCCCCTCTGCCAGACGCCGCGTGGGGTTCAGCAACGCCCTAAATATCTAGGAGGTCGAGGGTGTCCCACTTCTGGGGAGGGGTGTCTTACCGGCTTCTCCCTCCCCTCACCCTTGGTGGTGGAAGGCGGGACGGGAAAGGGACAGGAACGCAACCCTCTTGGACCCCCAGGGGGGCAGAGAGACAGGCGGACCGCGGGAGGGACCTCGCCCCCTGGGCCCGGGCCCTGGGCCCTCCGCGGCGCCCGAGGCCGGAACAATAGCGCGCGCGGGCGGGCTGGCGGGCGGGGGCGGGGCGCTCCGCCGGGCGCCGCCCCCGGCCCGCCCCCCGCGCTCGCACACCCGCTCGCACACTGGCTCCCACCCGCCGCCCGCCCAGGCACTGCCCGCGGGAGCCGCCGCCGCCGCCGCCGCGCCCGCCATGGACGTCCGCCTGTACCCCTCGGCGCCCGCGGTAGGCGCGCGGCCCGGGGCCGAGCCGGCCGGCTTGGCGCCCCTGGACTATTACCACTGCGGCAAGGTAGGCGGGGGCGGGGTGGGGGCCCGGGCGAGCGGGGCCTGCCCGCGCCTTCGGACCCCGCGCCGCGCCAGAGCGTCCCGGGCTGGAGCGCGGGCAGCAGTCACCCGGCGGCTCGGGACGCGGGCGCTCTCGGGGACACACGCGGGGAGATGATGGCAGTGCCGACGCGCGGGGACACGCACCCATCAGTCCCGCCGACGGGCACGACACTCACGCCGATGCCCTGGCAGTGACACTCACGCCCAGGAGTTGTTGGGATCACGGGCAGAAGTCACCCCGACAGTCATTCACACGATGTCTCGGTGACACACACTCACCCATGTCCCCCTGACAGCAGCGCATTCATTCCTAAGCCGACACACAGTGACCCACTGTCACACATAGACAGCCATGCACCTACTTACACTACCGTCCCACACAAGTCTCCAGTCATTTATACACAACCACACTCAGTCACACCCATCTGCACTGTCACACCGCCACATACGAGTCACCCATTCCCACACTACGATGCCACACACCCCGTTCTATGCTCCTCTCTGCTGTCACACGCAGTCACAACTGGGGACAGGCACACAAAGAATTCACTCCGACAGTCACTCGCATTCCCAGTGACACACAGTTGCACACTGTCACACACAGCCACCCCATGGACGGCGAACCTCAAACATACTAATCTCCCTGACCGTCACAGAGTCACTAGTGGTCACACCCCGGGGCAGCCACAGCCCCCACACCAACCCTCCCCCACCTCGGTCGTCCACACTTGCGTCGGGGTTTTAACTTCTTGGCGCCGCTGCGCACTAATTGGTCCATTTACTAATCGGCCTTCACTGCCTGGTGGGGCCTTGGATTCTGAGTTGGCAGTGGCCCATCGAGGTCTGTCCCCCCCCCCCCACGAACGGCGAGCGGGCGCCCCTCCAGGCTGGGGCTGCGGTGGAGGACACTCCCCTCTTTCTCGAGATCGCCGCCCCCACCCTCAGCCAGGTCCCCGCCGCGCTGCGCCCGGCGCGATGCGAGCTCAGCGCCTGGAAGCCCGGACGGGCGGCGTCCGACCCCGCTCCCCGCGCGGAGCCCAGCCCGGGACCCTGAGGTGCAGCGGCGCAGTCCGCGTCCCTTCCCTAGCCCTGGAGGAAACTTTCAAACTTAGTTAGGAAGCAGGACGGTCCTTGAGTCCGCGGGTCGGTGCGTCGGTCCCTGGCCGGCCGGAGCCGAGCGCGGCTTTTCGTCACTCGGAGCCCGGATTGAACGGTGCGCGCGGGTTTCCCCGTGGCCGTGGCGCAGACGTGCGGGCTTGGTGGCGCTGCGTGGTGAGTGCGCGTCGGGTGGCTGGATCCGCGGCCCTCCCGGGATCTCAACCGCACCCTCCAGGTTTTAAACTAAGCCTCTTGCTGCGGGGATGCTGTGGGGAGGGGCGTCCCTGCGCGGAACCAGGGGCCGCCCATGTTGGGCCTCGCTGAGTACGTCCTCAGGCCTTGGGGAGTGGCTTCTGGAGTCTGGGGGCAAAGCCTTCCTCAGTTCGTCCGGGGCATGGGGTGGGGTCCGGGGTCACAGGGCCTGGGGCGGCGTGGAGCTGGGATGGGCGGCAAGTGAGGTCTCCAGGAGGATGGAGAGATTATCTTTTGTCCTGTGACCAGCAAAGTTAGAAGCCGAAGAGGGGGATGGTGTCTTCAAGAGAAGGCCAGGTCTTGGGCTGCTTCCATCAGATGGAGAGAAAATTGATTAGAAGTAGCAAGTGGAGTCTTCAGGAAGAAGATGGTTGGGTGTAGGGGCAGCTGGTCTGTCTGCTGCCCTTGGCTTTGTTATTTTTTAAAACAAGAAGTTGGCAAGGCTCTAGCCTCTGGTTTGGGGGCATGGGTGACACTGGGGATTTGTGCCTCAAAGCCTGGTTGGGTAGGTGCTGCTAGCTTGGAGTGTTCCTTTTGTGGGTGGTGTTTCTGTAAACTGGAGTGGTGGTCTCATAAGGGGGCCTTTGGGTGGGGGCACCCAGCTGAAGCCCCTACTTTATTCTGATACGCTATAAAGCTCTGACTCAGCACCAAGAACCAGTGTGAAGTGCTGGTGGGAGGACACCTATCAGGGAACGAGAAGCTGATGATTCTAGTTTCTGTCTGTGATCTGGAATCCCTGGCCCAGAGCAGAGGGTGTGTCCAGGAAGAGGAGGAGGGTGGCAGCTGAGCCACTAGAAGAGGTGAAAGCCCCAAGATCTCACCTTGCACTTGGATGTGAGACCTGCTTCTCAATCCTTCAGCCTCATGGCAGGGTGAGTCAGGGAAGTCACTTGGCTCAGTCAGGGGTAGGTCAGAAGCTTGTTGGTAGCAGATCAGAAGTGGGCATTTACCTTCAGCTCTGGCGATTGGGAGGTGGGGCATATTGTGCCAGGAAGGTGATGTTGAGGGATGAGGAGGGAAATGGCCTGGCTCGATACTTACAGCTGGTCACTATCAGAACTGGAGGGGAAACAGGCCCAAGGTACAGCCATGACCACACTTGGGGTCTGTAGACTGAGCTGCAGAGCCAGGACACAGCCTGCACTCTGGGGGCTTGGTGCCTGGAGTCCAGACAAGAGACTTGCTCCCACAGGGACCCAGACCTGAGAAATACAAGGGCAAGCATTTGCCAAGTGATGTTGGACAACCGTGGGGCAGTTGACCTGGAAGGGCCCTTGGCGACCGTTCCCTTGGTGACTGTCCCCTTAGCAATCCTCTAACACAGAGATTCCAGCCTTTTTAAACCAAAGTCATGAGCAGTGGCTGCTCTTTTGGTATCTTTTGTTTGAAAAAAATACACAATGGCAAAAAGCTGCTGTGGTTTCCTTTTTGCTTTGAAATAGATGCTTATTTTAGTAATCACAATAATATTAGCATGCATTTGAAAAATAGCTTACAAGTTATGAAGCAGGCACATGACTTAGTTCGTGTAGTAACGATGCCTGGTGAGCATAGCGGTTTGTGGCCCTGTAGCCCCCAGGGCCCGTGGCCCCCTGCTGGGAACCATTGATCCCCCCTTCCTTCACACCAGGGGAAACTGAGTCATGGAGTGATATACTCGTAGATTCCAGAGCAGGTGAAGAGCACAGCTGAGGCCTAAACACAAGCTCACTGACTCCCAGCTTGACACTCGTCTGGCCTCCCCACAAGTCTTGTGGTTTAGGGGTTGGAAGTCATGACATCCTTCCTGGGGTAACTATACAGTCCTTTCCTTCGAGTTTTGGCAAGGTGCTTTGTCAGGCTGAGGTCATTGCCTAGGCTCCCCACTCAACTGTGGCAGACTGGTGGAAGCTGGCCATTGGAATTGGGCAAATCTGGGTCCAGTTGTGGCTTTGTGACCTAGGGCAAATGATTTTTAGCACTTTTTTTTTTTTTTACTGAGATCTGATTTACATACAATGAAATGCGAATTTTAAGTGTACAGTTCCATGAGTTTTGACAAATAAGAACACCCATGTAACCACTATCCCAATCCAGATAAAGAACTCTCTATCCCCAGAAAGTTCTCTCATGCTCCTTTCCAGTCAACACTCCCTACCCCTAGAGGAAACTACTTATCTGATTTCTATTGTCAATGCTTTATTTAAGTTCAATTTAAGTGTATTAAGTCAATTTAAGTTCTAGAACATCGTGTGAAGCATATACAGTTTTGCATCTGGACTCATTTTGCTCAATGAAGTGTCCTTAAGATTTAACCATGTTGTACATATCCATAGTTTGTTCTAGTATATTGCTTAGTCACATTATATTGTATGAATATAGCACAATTGGTTTATCTATTCACCTACCAGTGGACATTTCGGTTTGTTTCCAGGTTGGGACTATTATAAATAAAGCTGCTGTGAACGTTTGTATACAAGTCTTTCTGTGGGTGGGGCAATTATTTAATATGTCTGAGTTTCAGTGTTCTCTTGAGGATGACACTGACCACCTCTGAGGTTCCAGAGAGTTAAGTGAGGTGACATAGGCTAGGACAGATCTTGGCACATACCAGCTACTAATTAGACAGCAATGGTATTAGCCATCTGGGACCTATTCCAGTAATAGGCTTAGCAACTCTGTGTTCCAAGTATCCTTCATCCCTTCCAAATATCCTTCAAGGCCAACCTGGGTACCACTTTTTCTATGCAGGGCTCCATGGCCAGCAACCTTCTCTCTTCCTCCAGGTTCCCCCCAGGCATGAGTGCTTCATGGGTTTTGGCATGTTCTGCCATCCATCGTTCAATCAACAAATAAAAGAGGACAGTCACCTTCTTGTGCTAGGCACTGTGCTAGGCAACTGATGCTATAGCAGTGAAGCAAAGTGACTCTGGAGCTTACATATCAGCAAGGGAAGTCATAAATAGATGGGTGATACATATATCATACATATATGGTATATATATGAGATATATATTATATATATGTGGTATATATATCATACATATTATGATACCATATATATATCATATACATATGATACCATATATATATGGTATTTTGATTGATGCCAGTACTACAGAGAAAATTGAAGCTGGGAAGAAGGTTGTGGTGTCAAGTCCAGGGGCTGGTTTGCAGTTTAAGTAGGGAGGTTGGGGAAGGCCTTGTGGCCTAGACCAGTAGTTCTCAATTTCATATATACATTAGGAATCATCTGGCAAGATTTGAAAAACAGATTCCTGGGTACCCCTTCCCGTGCCTGAGATTCTGATTCAGCTGGTTTGCACTGGGGTCTGAGGCTTTGCATGTCTGATGAGCTCCCAGTCGTGCCGCTGCTGCTCCAGAGACCACACATTGTGTAGCAGTGGTTTGGTTGTTTGTATACAGGTTTTTGTGGGCTCCCACCAGGCAGGAACCATGCCCAGAACCTGGCATCGTGCCTGACCTATAATTACTCAGGAAATTGTTCTGATGGGTGACTGATTCAACCCTCCACCCACACAGCTCTGGGCACAGCCTCTTGCCCCTGGATGGGATCTAGACAAGCTTGGTTCGTGAATGATTGGAGGCTCCTTGTGACAAAAATCCATGAAGTGGGAGTTGCTGTTCCCACCTCCCCCAGATTTGGGATATGAGAGGCCCACTCAGCATCTCTGGTAGGTGAGGTCCCCACAGCATCTTTCTGCTGGGGCCCAGGTGGCTGTTGGTGAGTTCTGGGGAGGGAGCCCTGGGCCAGGTGAACCTGGAGCTGGTCCTGGGGGGAGCTCAGGAAGAATGCTGTGTCTCTGTTAGGAAGCTCTTTTTCACTTTCTATCTAAAGGTGTTCCCTATAGCTCTCTTCAAGGACCACACTTCTCTACCTTATCAGGAGTGGCAGCTGAGGCCTGGCACAACCACCCCCAGCCTGCTGGATGACATTGAGCATGACAGTGCCCTTCTCTGGGCCTCTGTTTCCCTCTGTGCAAACAGAAAGGAAATTAGTGACCATTAGGCTTGTGAGATGGGGAGCTGTGGTGTGGAAATTCAATGAAATAAAGGCTGGGTGTGTCCTTTCTAACTGTAGAGGATGGTGCACCGGCAAGGATGAGGATGATGCTTTTTGAGGATATGGGCCCTTGTATGCTGCAGAGGGTAGGAGCCTCCATGTCTACCTTTGTATTTCCAGAGCTGGACTGGCACGTAATTGCTCAGTAAATATTTGCTGAATGAATGAATTCAGGGCTGGCCTGTTGTTCCCTGTGGCTTGAGGAATTTAACATCTATTTGGCTTTTATAATCTGAAGATTTTGTGGTGAGCACATTGTGTCCAGGGCAGGGCAGGGGCCAAGAGTCTTTTGGCGGACCTGACGTTCCTAGAAGAGCTTCTCTGAGTAGGCCCAAGGGACAGAGCCCAGCATGGAAAGCAGCCAGTAAGCTGGAAAGAGCCTCACCCTCTTGCCAAGGATGACCCTGCAGCGTGGCTGCCAGTCCTGGAATGACTCTGTAGGGCATTTATTTTGCTTCCCTGATTTCCCAGAGCTGGTCTCAGTTATGAACGCAGTGTAAATTTTGGAGCCCAGCAGACTTGAGTTTGACCATTACCTTACCAGCCTCAGTGGCCACAAGTTATTTCACCTCCCCGTGCCTCAGCCTCCTCTTCTGGAAAATGGGCACATCAACACCTCTCCCCGTGGAGTTGTCATGAGGGTTGGAAATCCTGCATGTAAGGCACTCAGCCCAGCAGGAAATGCTTTCGTTTCTATTCACAAAGGGTAGCACAAGTGAAAGTTAAAAATGCAAGAGGAGTCTAGTTTCAGCTCGAGCTGCTGGGGAAACGGTCTTCATCAGACATTTCTATGCCTTGGTCTCTGGATCTGGTTTTTCTGGGCCTCTGATTTAAGAGGTCTCTGCTCAGCATTTTGGAATGACAGGGAGCTGTTCACTTCCTCTGCGACTTTCTGTTTCCTTCTTGAATCTGTGGGATGGAAGAGGAGTTTGGGAGGCAGGGAAGACTGATTCCCACAATGCAGCTGTACCAGTCACCCGCACGGGCTGGTGACCTTGTGCACGTCATTTAACCGCTCCAAGTCTCAGTTTTCTCACTGGTACAAGAAGACAGTAATGCCGTAGTTCCCTTTAATCTAGAGCAGTGTTTCCCAGCCTCAGCAATGCTGGCATTTTGGGCCTGATAATTCTGTGTTGTGGGGGTTGTTCCACACATTATAGGATGTGTATGGCTTCCCTGGCCTCTACCAGCCAGATGCCCCCTCTCTAGTCAGGACAATCAAAAATGTTTCCAGACTTGGCCAGGTGTTTCTGGTGGGGCGGGAGCAAAATCATCCCTGTTTGAGAACTACTGATCTAGAAAGTGGGATGCAGGTAAACTAGAAGATGGTGGTGATGAGAGTGGCAGAGTACTGGGGCTCATGTTTTCTGTCCCTTATTTTAGTCCTATGTCTCCCTGTCAGTAAATCCTGTATCCACGTGGTTGAGAGTCATCATGTTGACATGAGCCAAAAACCTATGTAGTGATTTTTCAGCATGGTTTGGGAGCAGCAATAAAAACATATGGTAAGTAATTATTAACTTAATGAGTCGTGGTAAATTGTAATTTTATATCTTAGTGAAAACATGTTGTATAACATGGGCTAATACATTTTGATCAATTATCCTGATGCTTAAGCTTTCTACTGTGCAGTTGCGATTTCTGGTGCCTGCTAGAATGAGAAACAAGGCTGTGGTTTCTCAGTATGTAATGACCTGTTTACCGCTGGGTTTCTCAAATGTTCAGCAGGTTTAACTGAGTGCCTACTGTGTGCTAGGGGTTTCAACCCTGTCCTGAAGGCTCAGTGATGCAATAGGAAACTTGTCTTTCCTAGATGAAAGGCTGTGTGGATCCTTAATATATTGGCTCGAAATGCAGAGTCATCATTAAATATATAATCGTCTGGGGAAGTGACAGTGCCAGAGGTGTGGGAAGGCTTCACATGGTAGAGTCTTACAGGAAACCCACGCGGGCTGCTTAGGGGGGCATGCAGAGTGGTGGGAAGGCGTCCTAGGCAGAGGGAGCAGCCATCGCAAGGTGGCTTGGAGATGGTTTGAGGGTACTCTCAGCCTAATTCGGGGAGACCTGACTGCATGGGAGCAGGACACCGGCAAAGATCATTATATAGTGTCACATTTCAGCAGGTTGGGTTTTAAGTAGAAAGGTGCCTTGGAGCCACAATTATGGTCCAGAGTATGGAATGTTTCAGGTTGCTGGATTCAGACCATTGTCGGCAACTGTCTCTTGGTCTTCTGCTGTGGGAAAGTTTTTTTGTTTTGTTTTTTTTTGTTTTATGTAAAGTTTAATGTTATAAATGCCTACAAAATATTCTTCACTTGTATAGAACTGGGGTTTATCATAAGTAGGTATCTAATTTCCTTCTTTACTGAAGCATAGTTGATTTACAATATTGTGTTAGTTTCAGGTGTATAGCAAAGTGACTTAGTTATATATATATTTTTCATATTCTTTTCCATTATAGGTTATTATAAGATACTGAATACAGCTCGCTGTGCTATACAGTAAATCCTTGTTGTTTATTTATTTTTTTATGTAGTCGTGTGTATCTGTGAATCCCAAGTTCCTAATTTATTCTCCTGCTTTCTCCTTTGGTAACCATAAGTTTGTTTTCTACTCTGTGAGTCTGTTTCTGTTTTGTAAATAAATTAATTTGTATTATTTTTTAGATTGCATGTAAAAGTGATATATTATATAACTTATTTTTTTTTTGTCTGACTTAGTATATATTCTCTAGGTCCATCTGTGTTGCTGCAAATGGCAACATTTCATTCTTTTTTGTGGCTGAGTAATATTCCATTATATATATATATATATATCTCCCACATCTTCTTTATTCATTCATCTGTTGATTGATATTTAGGTTACTTCTGTGTCTTGGCTATTGTAAATAATGCTGCTATGAACATTGGGGTGCATTTATCTTTTCAAATTAGAGTTTTTGTCTTTTCCAGATATATGCCCAGGAGTAGGATTGCTGGATCATATGGTAGTTCTATTTTTAGTTTTTGAAATTTTTAAAAAAAATTTTTGGGGAGGAGAGGTAGTTAGGTTTATTTTTAGTTTTTTGAGAAACCTCTGTGCTGTTTTCCATAGTGGCTGTACCAGTTTACATTCTGCTGTGGGAAAGTTTAATGACATGTGTTTGATTTCCCCCGGACTGGCCAGGAATGCTCTGCTTCTCAAACTTCAGTGCCACAGAATCACCTGGAGGGTGGTTAAAACATAGATTGCTAGCAGCATCCCTCAGAAGTTCTGATTCAGTAGGTCTGGGGAGGGGCTGAAAATGTGCACAGCCAGCAAGCTGATAATGCTGTGCTGCTGGTCTAGGAGGCACACTCAGAGAACAAGGCTCTAGACTAGGATACAGGAGGATTTTCCCACCTTGATCTAGGACACTAGGGATGTACTGCTGGCCTAGGGCATGTAGCCCTACCTTGGCCATGGTCACCTGTCCCAGAGACTCCTGCCTTCTTTAGGACCCCCTATGGATCATGGGGAGTGTCTCCTTTACCTTGGAGAGAATCTTACCCTGGACTCCTTGGAAACAGACTCTGAGAAGGAGAATTGCCTGTAGATGGTGTATTTGGGGGAACATTCTCAGGAAGTGCACCGCTAAGGGAGTAGGGGAGGCATGATTTGGCAGAGGGAGGTGCTGGCCTGGGATATAGTTAATGATGGAAGCATCCCTCAGAGAGCCGGGCTCCAGTTTGTCCCAAACTGAGGCGAGGGGGCTGCCTTTTCCTTTGATTCTTGCATCATCTGGTCATTGGCTTCAGGCAGTTCCCACAGGGAGTTCTGTGGGGCAGGGAGCGGTTCCGAGTGGCTGACACAGCTGTCAGCCCAGCAGGTAGGGAATGAAAGGGTAGAAAGGTGAGTACTGCAGTGTCATTTCAGGAAGCTGCATCTTGGGGAGAGAACTCACCGTCCTCCTGGTTCCCAAGAAATCAAGGGGCAGCATGTTGATGATTTTTAGAGACTTTGAGTCACTTGCTGGATTCTTCTTTAGTTCACAATGTGAGCGAGAGCTGGGGGATAACTGCTTCTTAGGTCCGAGTGAGAAAAATGACAATTAATGGAATTTCTGAGGCCCAAGGCGATTCTCTTACACATTCCTGGGTAGGATTCCAGAGTTCTTGTGCTCAGATGTCACACATTTCCTTGTGTGGCAGGGAGGACTCTAGATTGACTTCTGAGGCCATGCCCAAGGGAGTCCCCTCTGGGCAGGGGACCATGGCTTTCTCTTTGGACTGGAGTCCTGTCACATTCTTCAGGAGCCTCTGCCTTGCCCCGGTCTCAGTGCAGGTCAGCATCCGTGGCTGTCCCTTCACCATTCTTTGATCTTCTCTGAGCAACCAGGAAGCTCAGAGGCCAATGAGTGGGTCACTTGTAGACATAGGATATCGTGGGACAGCTTTTGCTCACTTAACTCACTCCCAATTTCACTTCACTCTTCTGTCATTTCCTTCTGTATTTTCAGTCTTTCTGTTCTTTCTCTTTTTTTAAAAAAAATTGTTTTTGTTCTCTGTAAAAAAAAAAAAAAACCCACAGAAATAGAGTAGAATATAAAGGAGAAAAGTAAGCCCCCTCACTCTCTTTCCTTTTCGCCACTGCCCTCTCAGCCCTACTCCCCAGGACTAACCACTGAGGGGAGTGTGCTGGGTGTATCTCCAGGCATAACCGTTCTTCAGGTCAACACTTCTAATACGTTTGTTGTTTCTGTTTCTTTAATCCCTTTTTCATTTCCCAGAATTCTGTATTATTTCTTGATTGCTCTTATGTCATAGTAGCCTGTTCTTTTTTTTTTTTTAATGGATATGTGAATATGTTGAATCTTTTTGAAGATGATAATTCAGTTTTTTTAAAAAGTTCTCTTTTGTTTGCTGCATTAACTCTGTTTTCTTGTTGGTTAGCTCTTCTGTTCACTTTTTGGCTTCCCTTTTATGTTGATATTTTCTACAAATGCCTGGTGACTCTTGGCTGACATTTATTTCTGAACAGGGCTCTAGATCGATCTCTTCTGTAGTTGTGAGTTTCCTCAGCACCCGTGAAAGCCATGAGCATGTGGGCAGGCAGTGTGAATGTTGATTTTAGGTGCAGTCTGCGGGTGGACACCTGAAGCTGGAGACTTCTGCTAGAGCGTGGCACAAGCTCCCTGGAGGTTGGGGACAACTGTTTCTCTCACAGGCCAGCAGTTACCCATGGGCCCTGGTGCACTGTGTATTCTTGTATCATGCCCATCCGTAAGTGGGGAATCCCTGAGGCAGAGTTCTCATTTAATTAGAGAGTTTGTCTCCCTGGCTTTAGCTTCGAGGCAAAACCCACAGGCAGCTTCTCTGAGGGCCATAGGCTAACACAAAGGTCACGTCATCTCCTCTGCCCAGGGCTCCCGGCTCCTGCTGCCTGGGTTTTGGGATTTTCTGGGGCTGTCAGGAAAATAGCTCTTCCAAAGGTCTTGTGTTGATGTGCTGGTGCCTCAGCTTAGATGGGTTTCATTGTCAGTCTGTCTCTCTGATTTCTTACTTTCCAGCACCCTCTCAATGGGTTTTCTTGTTTCCTTATGAGCTTCTTTGGACTTACTCCATTTTCATCTGTCTGTCTCTCTGAATTATGAGTCTGTATGTGTGTATATGAATTATGAATTATGTGTGTATCTGTCTTTTTCTGTCATTCTAGGGGGGTTAGAATCAGGGAGAGGTTAAAGTATGTGTTCTCGCCACCATCGTGAACAAAAAGTCCCCTCTCACTGATTTTTATTTCTAAATTTTGTGCCATTTTATGGAGAAAAGTAGGGTAGAAATAAGCACAAATTATTCCCTGAGCATTTACTGCATGTCAGGCTCACTCATATCATCTCGTTAAGTCTTCTTAAGGACGATGCTGGGCACATGTGTGCCCATTGTGTAGGTGAGGAGACTGAGACCCAAATGGGTCGAGTTACAAAAGGCAGCAGAGAAGCTGATTGGCAGAGCTGGGGTTTGGACTATGCCCTCCCACTCCTCTCTCCTGCAGCCTCCGTGGTGCCAGCGGGAGCTCCCGCCCTCTGCAGGGATGCAAGAGTGGGCCAGCTCACCCCTTGGTTTTACTGTTGATGCACTGTCTGTTCTGGGGGCCAGGAGGTTCCCAGCTGGGCCTCCTGCCTCGGTTTGCAACTTCAAACATCATGTGGTAATAGAATGCCTGCACATTACAGCTAATTAAAACGTGCTTATCTCGAAGTTGGGCCTAATTTGCCGGAATGATTTAAAAACCTGTTGGAAACTAATCCAACTCAGCATATAACCCAGGGTCAATCTCATGCATAAATTTTATTGTTCCACTGTGCTGTGTTTTGGCTTAAACTGAACTTGATAATGTGGAAGAAGGGCCCTGGGCCTTTTGTTGCTCATTTATTCTGCAGATATTTAATGAGTGCCTATTGGGTGTTACCTACATTATTTAAGAAGGCCCCTTTACTCCATCCCACCCTACGTGCTTTCTCTGTCCTATACAGCCGCCTGAGCTGTAAGTTAATTTTTATGCAAAACCAGACAGTGGATTCAAATGTGACTTTTGAGTTCTACGGAAGTACCTAGGTTCATATCCTGGCACTTATAAGCTGTGTGACTTTGGACCTGTTACTTAACCTCTCTGAGCTTCACTTATCACACAAAACCGCATTTGTGCTCAGGTTTGTGGTGCGGCCTCTGGGCGATTAAGTAAGTCATCCCCTCCCTCATTACTGTGCCAGGAGTGTTCAGGTCATCTGGACCCTCCAAAGGACAAGAGCATAGGCACCATCCCGGCTTTTTCTGTCTTTTTTTTTTTTTTTATAAATGAGAGGTGTAAGGTGCTTTCGTGTTCAGAATAAGTGTAATGGTGTTTCTGGTTGGGATGGCCTCTTCTCTCCCCTGAATCAGTTTTCTTCTTTCTCACTGACGCTCCCACTGGGACTCTTTAAGGTTTACTTAAACATTCAGACTCGCCAGACTCACATAGGTGACCCTTGGTACCCGTCTTCTTGAGGGACTTGGGACAGGAGCCATTGCTGCCAGCAGGGCACATGATCCAGTCCTCGTCCCCGGGGGTGGTTCCAGCCGCAGTCGCTGCGGTAGCCCACGGAGGCGGCCAGCAGCGCTGCTCCTTGTCAGTCCTCTTGCCCAGCTTTCCGTTCAGGTACAAGGGAGTGAGACCCACAAATGGTGAGTTTGGAAGCCACCCCCACTTGGAAGCCTTTGTCCCAAAGGACCCATGTCTCTTGTAGCAGTTCTGTAGTCTTCACTTCAAGGGTCCCTGAAAGGGGCATGTCAGTTACAAGAGTCACTGTACTCAGGAAGACCTCAAGTATGGCTTCTTTATCAGCTATTTATAATTTATTTATAGTTCCTTCTAGTGTGGATGCACCTTACCCATCAGGGGTCATTTTTACCATAAGCAGAGTTACCTAGTAACATAGTCCTACCTTCATCAGGTTTCCAGGGGAGTTATGCTAGACAGTTAACAAAGGTGAAATGCTCTTGCAAGAAGGAAAAGGGTTTGGTTAACCCTTTATCCATATTTGCCATCCGATTTTTTCCTGAGGGGTGGTGCTTTTTGGCAGCCCTTTTGCAGGGATGGATGAAGCCTTGTTTTGTAATATATCCTGTGCTTGTGCACGTTTTCTGATTGATCTGTGTAAGACACACACACAAACTCTGGCCAAGAGATAGGCTTTGGAGTCATACTGGCCTGGGATCAAGTCCTGGCTTTGAGTTAATTCATTTACTCATCCATTCGTTCAGCCATGCAAAGAACATTCACTGCCTGTTGTACACAAGGCTTGGAGGGAGATGCCAGACATGAACAGGGGATTAAGATCTGGTCCTTGCCCTTGAGAAGCCACAGTCTAATATATTAGGGAGACAGGCAAAAATAAACAATTCCAAATGGATGTGAGACTACCAGACCAGGCTGAGGGTAGTCAGGGAAGGCTTCTCAGAGGAGAGGACACCTGGTCTGTGCTTGAAGGTGAATTGGCCAGGTGAAGAAGATAGGGAAGATCATTCCAGGTAGATGGAACAGCATGTGCAAAAGCATAGAAGGGGCCCAGAGTGTCAAGAGATAAGGCTGGAGAAGGGAGTAGGGGCATTTGGAAAGCTGCTTGTTATCTTTGGGCGTCAGTTTCATCATCTACAAAATGGAATTAATGGTGATTACCTGTTGCTAGAATTAAATGAGATAGTAATGTGTGTTTAAGCATCTGGGATACTTAATTTTAATTCCTTTTCCAAATCTAAGAATGCCTAAGAGCCAAACTTTGACTTTAATTTTTAATTAAAAAATGAGATAAAGAGAAAAAAAAACGCTAAAACCTGAAGGGCCTGGCCACCCACCTGTGCAACGCAGGCCTCTCCTCTGGTGGCTCTTCTGTTGTCGTCCCTGTCTTTCGGATGCAGCACTGAATGTTTGCACTCTGTCTTGGATTATGTCTTATAGTGCCAGTGAAGGCATAATTGTGTTTTCCTAACGGTTCCACATTAACAATAAGCCACAGCCCCATTATAGCATCTCTAGGACATTTTTCCCTCTGCCGACAGCCTTGGGCCTGTCTGATGCTCTGTCAGTGTGTCCTGTCTCTTGCTGCTGTGTCTTGCTTTTCTGAATGGTGGCTGCCTCCCACATACTAGCTGGGGACGCTTAGCTTTGGGGGATGTTCACCATCCAGGGACCACAAGTCACACATCAGGATGCTCTGAGGAACCATCCCAGCCACGATCGAGCTCTTTCTGATGTGTAAATTGTATCCTGTCACTTCTCTGGGCAGAATCGCTCATGGGTCTCTGTTGTGGCCTGGTGAACCCTTCCCAACCAAAATCAGACCTCTGCTTAAAACCTTTCCCCAGTGTGTAGGTAACAACAGATGCTTTTTCTGGCCCACATATCCTAGTGCGATCTTGCCCCTGCCTGCTTTTCTAGCCTCACTCCCAGCTGCTCTGTCTGAGGCCTCAGGCTCCGTGCTGGGTATGCAGTGGGGAGCAAAGCCAGCCTCCATTGACTCCACTTTAGCCACCCCAGCCTGCTTGCTTTCTCCCAGACACCATCCTCCCCCATGTTGCTTGAGGGCCTTTGCATATGCTGTTCCCTTTGGAATGTTCTTGGCTTCATTCTGCACTGGCTCCTGCTCATCCTGCAGGTCTCAGCTTTATACTCAACCTTGTCCCAGACTCCGTTCCCCCGAATCTGTGCGGTTACCTTGTTATTCTCTTTCGCAGCCTCTGGTGTATTTTTCCCCCTTGCATAATACATCTATGAGATTATTTGATTGTCTGTTCCATCTTGAGGACAGTAAGCTTTCCTACTTTTGGAGCCATGTTTGTTTTCTTCATCAGTGAGTTCCCAGCACCTTAGCGTGGTGTCCACTGTGTAGTAGGTGCTCAATAAAAAGTTGCTGAAAAAACAGACTCACAGACATAGAATACAAACTTGTGGTTGCCAGAGGGGAGGGGACAGACTGGGAGTTCGAGATTTGTAGATACTGACAGATATGTATAGAACAGATAAACAAGTTTATACTTTATAGCACAGGGAAGTATATTCAAGATCTTGTAGTAGCTCACGGTGAAAAAGAATATGAAAACGAATATATGTATATTAATATATGACTGAAAAATTGTGCTGTACACCAGAAGTTGACACAACATTGTAAAATGACTATAAATCAATACAAATAAATAAATAAAAATTTGCTGAAAGAATGAATGAATCAGTGTGGCATTTATAATTTCCAGAGATGGCCACCGGAACGTACCCCACACTGTTTTTTGAAGAACAATTTGCTCACTGTCTCTGGGCCTCCTTTGTCTTCTTTGTACATTGTTGCCGGGAGAATTAAACAAAAATGTGAGAGACACAGTGTCTGGGCCTTGTAAATGTTAATAAATGTGGATTCCCATTGTAATGACATGCCACCCTCACCTCCAGCCAGGCCCAAGGAAGAAAGTTGAAATGGGAGGCAAGAGGGCTCATGTTCGAAACCCTTAGGGTTTTTAATCACTGCTTGACTCTCTGAGGATGGCGTTGGCAGACCTCACTCCCCTGTTTTGTCCACTTCCCGACTCCCTGCGGGTGGTGGTGACCTTGCCCTTTTCAGGAGGGAGGCGTCACTCCCAGTTGCTTGGGTTGGGGTAACTGGGGCACAGTCGGCCTGACCTTCGGAGATAAGGGAATCTCTCTAGTCTGTGGGAACACTTCTGTTGGGCAAGCAGGACTTTTTGGTGACTTCTTTCACAAAGTTATCACCCCTTTCTTCTTATTAAACTGTAAATTATGAAGACTTTGTTCCCTGCCAAAAAGCTTAAGAAATGGGGGAAATTACCTGCTACTATTCTTCCACACAGACTCAAGAGTGTGTTTATTTGGGCACCATCTGTCATTACTATTCAGTACTGCAGACCTCTCCCCTCTGCCCCAGTCCCCCAGAAACCCCTTACCTTTTTCTTTTCCCTTCTCACAATGTGTAATTTACCTACTCATTATATGCTTATGTCCCACCCTCACCGCGGGGTTAGCAGCTTCATCGGGACTGACTTTCTGCTGTTGGCTCGTGGATGTAGTTCTCAGAGCAGCTCTAACTGCTGTGCCTCTGGTTTAGGCATTCTCCACCTACCTAGTGGGCTCCTACCTACATGTCTTTAAAGTTTCTATTCAAGTGCCACCCCCTCTGGGAGGCCTTCATGGGTTGCCTCTCCAGAACCCGCAACACTGTAATCTCCCTGAGAACAGCAGGTACTCTCTGTCCCCAGGAGATGGGGCCTCGCACGCCATGTCCAGGAACTTGGACTTTGTCTCAAGGGTGGTGGGAGTTGAGATGTGCTACATTTTAGAGGAATCTTTGTGGCTGTCTTATGGGGAAAACAATGGATGGGGCCAAGGATGGGGGCAAGATGACAGCTGGGAGCTGATTACTCTGGTTTGGGAGAGGATTGATGCTGCCTTGGGGCTGCACTCTCCAGTATAGTAGCCACTAGCAACACATGGCAATTTAAATTTAAATTAAAATAAAAACGTGGTTCCTCAGTCACGCCATATTTCAAGTGCCTGATATCCCCCATTGGGCAGTGCAGATGTGGAGCATTCCCATCATTGCGGAAAGTTCTGGCTTGGACTATACTGGTGAGGGCTAGAAATGGAGAGAAGTGGAGGGATATGGGAGACATTAGGAGGTAGACGTATGAGATTTGGGGATGGGTTGGATGTGGGGTGTGATGGAGAAGGATGTTGAGGATAAGACCTAGGCTGTTGACTTTGGCCAGAGTAGAACTCCTAGCTCAAAAGGATCAAGTGTTTTTATGGCTTATGATTCAGGGTGTCATGCCGAAGGATCATCCGTGTTCACCAACATCACAAGAAAGCGTCCGTCTCATTGTGCCCGCTTGGCACGGCTGATTGTCTTTTGAAAAAACCTTCAGTTGGACCCATGCCTCTTGCCAAATCTGCCTTCACTTCGGGTCTCACACGTGGACCGTGAGGTCTTTGTGATCCGGGAATTATATGTATATTAATGCCGATTTCAATGAAAAGAGTTATGTTTGCTATTGTGGTATGGTCTGATGCTGTTTAAATGCCTTCGGTAATATCTTCAATCAGATGGCAAATAGAAAACAGGAAAGTTAGTAATAAAAAATGAATTAGGGCGATTAGCGAAAGGTGAACCGCTTCCCTCCTCAGGCAACTGGCAGAGTTGACGGAGCTTTGCAGGGTTCCTCCTGTCCAAACACACGTCTGGATTAGTGCCGCCCCTGGGGCTGGCCCTCGGGTCCGCTCGGCACATAGGACTTGGTTATTGCATTTAGTTTAGCAAAGGTCATGGGCATCCCCTCGGAGGGGCTCACACCCCAGGGTAGGCTAGAGCGGGGCCTCTGAAGAGTGCTTTCTGACTCAGACCAGGAGCTGCTGCTTCTAAGGCAGAGACATCAGTGGGCTTGATCCCTGCCCTTCATCCTCCAGGGCCCTGGGGAATCTTACCTTCCCTCTTTCCAGCATCTTCCCCAAAGGTGCCCTTGGGGAGCCTTCCCGAGCTGTCTGATGTTGGGATTAGTGTCCCTTCAAGAAGGGGGTTGAAACGGCAAATCTTTGACTGACTAATGCAAACACTGAGATGGTTCCTGGGGCATCGAAGAGAAACAGAATTCTGGTGACCAAGTAAGGTGTATGGGACTGGAGCTCAAACCAGAAGGGCATGGAGTGTCCACCTTTGTAATGCTGGGCTCACACCTACCCAGAGCATGGAACACAGAGATGGCTCAGCTGGTGGTTGGGGTGGTTATGTCTACACTGATTGGCTTACCTCCACAGTCCATGGCCAGGGTTGGATAACACACACATGTGCTGTACGACCTTCACAACAAATGGGCAAGTTTGGTTAATACCTGTCCAGGTGCTGGTTGGATGATCCCCACTGCGGGATAACTACCTATCTTAAGCCAGTGATTCTCAAATTTTAACATGCATGGGAATCACACTGGATCTTGTTAAAATGCAGATTCTGTTTAAGTAGATCTGGGAAGAGCCAGAGATTGAGCATTTCTCCCGAGGTCCAGGGGATGCTGAGCTGCTGCTCAGTGGACCACAGTTTGAGAAGCGACGCCTCTGTGTCAGGCTGAGCTCCCTAGCAGCAGAGCCTGGAAAAGGATTCTTGTGAAAGAGATTCAGTGCGGAGGGGTCTTGTGAGAAGGGGAGTGGGAGCTGCGGGACAGAGGTGAGCAAGGAGATGGTCTCACGGGAGACCTGCTTCCGCCTGATCCTACGGGGAGCCCTGAAGCATGAGTGATACTGTGGAGCTGGCCCCACCCTGAGGCCAGGTAGGGGGTGGCCTTTTGTACCCCCATGTCAGCTGGTCACTGGCCATGGGCTTCCTCAGGGCTGAGGGAGGGGATCGTGCCTCCTGTGCTTCTCTCCCATCAGCCGAGGGCAGCTCTGCCGAGGAGGACGGCCTGCACTGCCCCTAGTGGGGGGCACCACCCAAAAAGGAAGGTCTGAGGGGTGACCCCATCAGCACCCACACTGTATCCTTGCTTGCCAATGACCGTGAGGGGTATGGATGGGGGACAGGATCTTGGCTCTTGTTTGAACTCTGCTGTGTGACCTTGGGTAAGGCACTTCTGCTCTCTGTGCACTGTTTGTGCTGCAGCCTCACAGGGTTTTGATCATGATTGGTCCTTGGTCCCTATCCTTAGGTTGTGATGGAGTCTGAGGTGGGGATGGGTGGATGAGTGGGGGTTCTGCAAAGGATGGGGCGACTCTTACTTCAGAACCCAAGGTTGGGGAAGAGGGGGAAAGGGGGGAAAAGAGAGAGAAATGGGAGGGGGGAGGGGGAGAGAGAGGTAGAGAGGAGAGGGAGGGAGGAGAGGAGGACAGAGAGGGAGGATCCCTGAGACCTGCAGTGTTCAGGGAGGGCTTCCTGGGGAGGGAGGCATTTAGGAAGGACCTCCAAGAAGGGTAGGATGGGGCCATACAGAGGAGGGGAGAACAGAACAGGCATTTATTTAGCATCCATCATGGGCTGGATATTTCATTTATGTTATTTATTTAATCTGCACAACAACCCTTGAAGTAGAAGCCATCCCTGCTCTGCACATGAGCTGAAGCTGCAGAGGAGAGGTCACTGGGCTGTGATCACAGTGGGATCCGAACCCAAACCTGTTCGCAGGAATCCCCAGCTGCTTTCCACCTCCCAAGAAGCTTTTTGTTGTTCTCAACTTGATGTTGTGTAGATCAGACACACGCTGTTTGTCTGTGAGTCTGTCATGGCCAGTGCCCTTCTGTTAGTCCTTGTATCAGTTATCTCTTGCTGCATAACAAGCCACCTCAAATTAGTGCTTTAAAACAACCACCATGTTATTCACTCACAATCTGTGAGTTGGCTGGAGGGCTTTCTGGGCTGGGCTTGCTGGTCTCTGCAGGGCTCTATCTTATATCTGTGGTCAGTTGGCTGGTCAGCTAGCGGCTGGGAGATCTAGGAGAGCCTCACTTATGTGTCTGGCAGCTGGCAGGCTGCTGGCCGGGGTCTGATGGTTGGGTCAGGTCTTGCCAGAGCTCCTTGTCCTCCAGCAGGCTAGCTGGGGCTTGCTCACCTGGTGCTTCTGGGTTCTCGGTGCAGCGAGAGAGGCCGCCCCGATGCACAAGTGCTTTTCAAGCCTTTGCTTGCAGCAGATTTCCTGCTGTCTCATTGGCCAAATAAAGTCACATGGCTAAGCCCACCTTCAAGGTGTGAAGGAATAGATTCCATTTCTCAGTGAGAGGTGCTGTAGCATCACAGTGCAGAGGGCACATGTACAGAAACAGGAAGACTTGAGGTCATTTTTAATCCGCCACAGCTGCCCTTGCTGTTTCAGACCACAAACATTTATTGAGCCCCTGCTGTGTGCCAGGCACTGTGGCAGGGAATCCAGGGTGAACAAGACAGACTCAATGCTGTACTTATGCGGCCTTTAGTCTAGCTAATAAATAAGCACATGAAACATAATGTGAGTGTGACAAGTGTGATTAGAACTGCACAAGTGCTGTGCGGCCAGATAACAGGGAGGGTCAGAGAAGTCCCTTAAAACTGAGACCTGTAGGAACACTAGGAGTTGCTAGGTAGTCAGGACAGGCGAACAGCATGTGCAAAGGCCCTGTGGGAGGAGGAACCTGGAGCACTGGAGCACCCAGTAAAGTGCCAGTCCCTTTAAGTGTCTGCAGGCTTGGGCTTAGAAAGGAACTTTTGGTTTGTAGCTGTCCCCCGAGCTGCCCCTGTGTGACACAGTCTCAGGAGGGAGGTGAGGATAGACCTTTCCATGGATGGCTCGCTCACAGGGGCAGCTGGGCTTGCTTGGTGGTCTCTGGGAGGAGGGAGAGATGGATGCTCCCAGGGAATCCTTGTGGAAGAGAAAGGATTTGAGCTTTGGAAAGGGCAAGGAGACAACAAGGGAGGGGTCCGATGCATAGGATTGGAGAGGGTGTGGGGTGCTAGGTTAAGGAATGGGTTTGGACTTAGTTTTGTTTGCCAGTCTTTGGACCATGAACTGAGAGTGATATGGTCAGATCCCAGGTGGTAACCTGAGTGTCGAGTCCCCCTGGGGAACTCCCTGCTTCCATGAGCTGCCTTTGATGTCCCTGAGCCTTGGAGAGGTTCTCTCAAGGCATATCAAGATGTACGGTTTGGGAGAAGGCCTGGGGTCACTGGGAGCTGGAATAATGATCATGAATGAGCCAGCACAGAGTTGGAAAAAATGGGACAGGTCAGAAGAATCCAAGTTTAAATCCCTGCTTCTTGCTGATGTCACCATAAAACTCTGGGCAATTCACTGCCCAGCCCCAAGCCTTGGTTTTCTCATCTGAGAATGGGGCCGGGTCCCATCCACCCTGAGTTGGCTGTGGAAGGACCTGTGGGGCTGAGTTAACATTAGCACCTTTACCTCTGTGCATGCGGGCTCTTGCCTGTGTGCAGCCAAGGACACCACAGGGACCTCGGTGACTACACAGTTGGAGTGTACGTAGCAAACACTCCTCTTCACCAGGCCTGCATGTCAGGGAATCTGTCTTCACAAGAATAAACAGAAACCATGGCAACCAGGATGCATCACGTGGACCAGCATCCCATCCCGCTGCTGATGGCCAGGAGAATGGCCTGTCACAGATGCCCATCAAGGATGGGGTGACCCCAAGGGACCTCCTTAACCCCCTCTCTCTGCCTGAGGTAGGACTGAGAAGATCTGGAAAAATCAGTCCTGATTTGGGATTTCTATTCAACCTCAGATTTTATTACTGAATTTCATTTTTCAGTCCTGTTCCAGAAAGCATGTCTTGAGTGAGATGAGTTGGAGCAGACCTCCCTGCCCTGCCTTCCCTTGTCATCTGCTGACCGATGCCTTGGAAGGATTTTCCAGGACAGCGCTGGAGGTGGGCACCAACATGGTGACAAATCTCGGGAGAGAGGGTACAGGCCCATTGGGCTCTGCCAGTCTCCCCAGACGTGCATCGAGGTGGTGGCGTTAATACCCCACTTTACGGAGAGGCTCACCTTCACCCAGGGTTCGCAGCTAGTAAGTGGCAGAAGTGGGATTCAAATCTGTGTCTGTGCTTCAGAATTCATTTCCAAAAAAAAAAAAAAAAAAAAAGGAAAGAATTCATTTCCACACCGCCTTTGGCTGAATTGGGCGCTCAGCCGCCAGTGTGGCAGGGAAGAGGGAATTTATCAGTTCCCCGTGTGGGGGCGGCTGGCCTGCAGGGCCTTCCCCCAGCACAGAGGGGTCCAGGGTGGTGGTGGAGGGGCAGCTGAGGTGGCCTTGGAGACTGGGAAGGTTTTCCAGTCTGTGTTTCTGCCTGGCAGTCTCCTTTCACTTCTCTGGAGTGGATTTGTGCTCTGATGTCTAGAACCATGGCCTTGCCTTGGCTGGAAGTTGAGAGTGGGGTTTCCTGGAGCCTCACGGCTTCTGCCTCTGTGTCTGCCACCATTCAGACTGGACAGTCAGAGCCCAAGCTTGGCAAACCCCTCGTTTCTGTGAACCTCAGGTCTTTATCTGTAAAATGAGGGACTTGGTGACTCAGTTGACGGCATCATGGCAGTGAGCATGGACCGCAGAGCCCAGGACCTTATAGTTCCAATCCTGTCTGTGACACTTACTAGCTGTGCATATCCAGTAAGTTACTCAACCTCTCTGTGTCTCAGTGTACTCCTCTGTAAAATGAGAATAACAATTGCACCTACCTAATAGGGTTGTCATGAGGACCAATATTGGTAAATGCAGAAAACAGTACCTGGGCCAGAGTATGTGCTTCTATGAGTGTCACCTGATGGGGTTGTGGGGAAGTCATCGTGGAGGCAGCCAGACCTGTCGTGCTCGGCAGGAAACTACACTGTTAGCTCTTCAGTTGAGTAGGAGAGGAAGGAGATGGCGTCAGTGTGGAGAGCACCCAGGTAGACAGACCACTGGACTGGCTCTGAGACCTCGGGACACCCACCTGACCCCTACAAGTCTCGTGGTAGCTTATTTTTGGTCATTCATCCCCAAGAACACATATGAAGATATAAAAGTATATATATTTATCAAAAAATTAGAGCCAAGGGATATATAAACTAGAACAAATTCTAGGTGGAAAATGAAAACAGATATGTTGGCCTGGGGCTCTCTAGTTATTGAAATCGGCCTGCACATCTGGCTCTGGGCTTCCTGGTGGACAAGTGAAGGGAACCAGAATTTACTCTGTGATTTCTTTGTCCAGAGGGAAGAGGCTTGGCAGCTCCTGATGGGAACTAAAAGAAATTCCTCTCACCAGCTTCATGGATGTTCTCAGTCCTCAGTTTCCCTGAATGTAAAATGGGGGTATGAGACACAGCTCTCTGGCCTGTCTGGCTGATGGCAGGGACTACGTGGGTAGGTGTACCTGGCGCACGCCTGGTGTGTAGTAGGTTCCCAGAGGGCATCCTTCTCCTCCCTCTGCCCCATCGTAGTTCCTGTCCATTTCTGGGCAGAAGTTGAAGTCAGCACAAACTTAGCTCAAACATACCTGGTCATGGCCAGAGTATAGTTCTGCTGTCAGAACCCAGTTGGGGGGAGGGTGATGTGTGTGGGGGATGTGGAAGCTGTTAATTAGCAGGACAGATGCCAAGGTCAGTAGGGCACTTTAACAAAATGAGGCTAAAACGTTGCATTGTGGGTAAGCCCCACAGGTGAGTGCATGCAGTGGGGTTGGAGGACAAGCAGGGGCCCATTTGGTGAGACTGTGCAGTGAGACGTGAGTCTGAACGCTGGGAGGACAGCAGGGATCAGGGAGGGGGGCGGAAATGGAAGATAGTTGCAGAGGATGGAGGAAGGCAGGGCTTGTGTCCCTTCAAGTGTGCAGCGTGGCCCCACGGTGATCAGCGTATTCGGCGAGGAGGCCCATGGGATTAAGCAACCACGAGGACATCCCAGTGGGCGCGAGGATCCAGGCGGGGCCCCTTAGAGGCACTAAGTGGCTTCAGTCACTTCCCTTGGGCAAGATTT
Organism: Camelus dromedarius; assembly: GCF_036321535.1. Lineage (NCBI taxonomy): Eukaryota > Metazoa > Chordata > Mammalia > Artiodactyla > Camelidae > Camelus > Camelus dromedarius. The sequence goes on along the minus strand of NC_087453.1, from coordinate 13,032,859 downwards.
GTTTAAAAGAAGCTCGTAGCTTCTCAGCACTTACAGATGCTGACGGCGGCATCACAATATTGTGAGATGAAGCAGCAAAGCCGACTTCATTACCAGCTTACCTGGCGAGGAAGCAGCTGCCTTAGTTAGCACCGATGGTTGGCTATGACAGAGCTAAAATTGAACTTGGCAATTACTGCTCTTGAGAGGTTCTTGGTGCTGTGAAAGGAAGGTTCCATGGAAATCAGCCCTGGTAATCACAGGGTTTAAAATTAGTCAGTTACTATTAAGGTTGCTCTGTCAGCTTATGCTTTAGGGTGATGCAAGGAAACGGGGGATGGGAGCTTGGGTTTTGACTGCCTTGGGTTATCTGGTGTTCACCTGCACCAGATCTGTTTTCTTTACATTAATTCTAGGACTAGGGCTTGAGAGACCCCATGTTAATGTCCTGGCGCAGAGTGACTGTTTGAATGACGGGTCATTTTCAACTCCTTTTCTTTTTATTTGCATAAGCTCACACCTCTTTCTCAGCTTTCGGGGTTTTTCCCTAGACTTGTGAAGGGGTTTTCCTAACGGCTTCATGCATCTCCTTGGGATTTTGCACGTAAAGACCTCAGCTCTTTGTCGACTCCTTGTCCCAGAGGAAGGAATGATGGGCTATTATTATTGAAGGTTTCTGAGCCTTTCATAGAATTATTTTTATTAAGCCTTGTCCAGAATATTTCAACAACTTCAGGGTGATGTCCCCATTTTGCAGATAAAGACAGTGAGAGACTGGTATGCACTTGGCTGCCAGTGCAGAGAGGGGCAGATGGAAAGAATAAGCTTGTAGAGATTCAGTTCTCTTGGCCTGGGGTGTGTGCACTGACCATCAGGAATGGGAAGTTGGAAACACAAGTCAGCTCATTGCTCTGAGCCTCTGTTTCTTCATCCGTAAAATGGGAACTTGCATTGGGTAAGTGTGAGGCTTCAATGAGATAATGTAAGCACAGTAGAACCTGAGCACAAGTGGTCTTTCCTATTAAGAGTGAGATTGTCTGCCTGCTTTTTGCCGGGCACTGGATCAGACCCTTTCCATAGGCGAAGGCTACTTTGTGCGAAAATTTACAAGGAAGTCTTCAGTAAAGTCAGGCTCAGAGAGAGTGTAACTTTGTCCAGGTCCTCTCTGCGAGTAAAGAGCAGGGCTAGGATTCAAATTCAGGCAATCTGGCCCCTCAAGCCTGTCTGTTGTCCCTGACCCCCACTCTGGGAACAGTTGACAGTCAAAAAGACGGGAGCCTGGATGGAGGGCCCAGAGAGAGAAGCATTAAGACAGAAATACCTTTTCCAAAAGGCTGCAGCTCTTTCACAGGAAGCTGAGTCATCGCTCTTTGTTTTGAACCATAACCATCAAGCTGCCTCTAGATCTGAGAAATAAAAATAAAACAAACAAAAAAAAATTGCTGAGTTCTGTCAAGGTGCAGTGGTCCCTCTCTGGCGGTACCTCAGGAGGAGCTGAGCAGAGGATCCATAGAGCTGGGGCCCCCTCCACCCAGCACTGCTTGGCCAAGTACTTAATGCAAAGCAAAGAGCCCTGCGTCTGGAATCCCACATGCTGGGGTTCACCTGGCTGAGCCGCAGGTACCCAACCTGCCAGGTGGGCACTCCTGCCCAGCCCTGTCTGCCCCATGCGGCTGGCACGCTCAGGGTGAGGGAGTCACACTGGGCCACTGCTCTGTCACTGCACACTCGAGGACAGCATGGTGTCCTTCCAACAAACATGTGGCAGGATCAAGTCCAGGATCTTCTGTCCTCAGGGGTGAGTCAGTGGATCCTCTCTGGGGAGGAAGGAGAGCTTTGAGCAGAATTCAGGGATAAGAAGTCGGTTTTGTGAAGATTTGCAAAGGCATTTCCGGCAGAGGGAACAGCGTGAGAAAGGTGCAGAGGCACAGGCAAGACTTCTTCCTTTCTGGAGCCTTTTCTAATCCCCTCAGTCCCTCCTCACACAGACACACTTGGCATTGACCCCTTTCGTCACGTGGCATTTGCTGTCCCCCATGCCCTCCTCCTTGTTGTGTAGTTTACTGTTGTTATAAGTTGGGGGATCACCCAGAACTCCAGTCCAGGATGCTCTGTGATGCTTCCTCAGCAGCTTCTGAGGTTTCTGAAATGTCCAAAACATTAAAATTGATCTAATAGCACCCAGCACAGTACATGGCACTTAACAGGTACACTCATCCCCATTTTACAGATGAAGAAACTGAGGCTTAGGAAAGTTAACTTCCAGTAGGCAGAGCGAGGATTCAAACCCAGTTCTGTCTTTTTCCAAAGCTCACGTTCTTCACAGAGTCCTAATTTAACTGCACTTGTGGGAAAGCTAATGAGGCTGCCGGGGTATCCTTAGTGCTTCAGGCCAGCACTGCCCCAGCCCTGATCCAGCCTTGTGGTAGGTGACCTTGGCCCTTGGCCTGTTGGCTTCAGAGGAGTAGGAAGGAAGCAGGGAGGCTCTTACATTTTTGTTTCAAACTACAAATGTAATACATGCTTGTGGAAAAGAAAAAAAAAAAAAGAAACAAGACAAGAAAGGAAAAAGCAGCAGCTGAAAATGCTTCTCCTGCTCCCCAGGGTACCCACTATTAACAGTTTGGCATATGCATTTTATAGTGCACATCCACACACACACATTTTTTATAGAAATGGGATCATGTCCTTGACTTTATCCCAGCCGGTTCCAAGTCAGCACCTCCAGACCTTCCTCATTCCATCCTGTTCTACAGAAGGCATGCATTTCGGTCTATTCAGCCTGACCCCGTTTTAGACATTTAGCTTGCCTCTAATGCTTCGCTGTAATGAGCAACACCAGTGGGCATACATCGTGCCCACAGGTGCAGGTATTTCTGCAGGATGGATGCTCAGAAGTCTAATTGCCAAATGAAATGGCATGCAGGTTTCGCATGTTGACAGGTGCTGCCAGATTGCCTTCCTAAAGCCTTTCCAGTCCAACACCCGCTCCCAGGGCAGTGTATGTGAGTGGGGACGGTTCTTAAGCCGCAAATAATGCAGAGCCAGGCTACCTCCCCTTTTGCTCCCTGAGACCTGGCGTGGAGACCGCCGCCAGGAGCTCTGAACACACAGGCCCAAATTGGGATAGAAGATGGATTTTGATAAAAGAGGTTAAATAACAGGTTTTTCCATTGCACCTTATACGAATGGGATGGGGGGCGGGGGTGCCGGGCCTCCAGCCAATAGAGGACCAAGAGTTGTCAGGAGGGCTTATAAAGCTTGCTATTTCTGGCATTTTTTCTCTTTCTCGGCTGATTATGCAGCAGAATCGCACAGAGGCTGTCGCGGGCGCGTTCTCTAGCTGCCTGGGCTTCTGTGGAATGAGACTCGGGCTCCTTCTACTTACAAGACGCTGGTGCATTGCAGGTGTGTTTCAGCAGAAGGTAAGCAGCGGGTGCCTGCCGCCTCCTGGGGTGGAGGTGCTCAGGCCAGCACTGCGAGGTGAAGACAGATGATGCCTGGCTCGGGGCAGGCAGGGGCCTGGACAGGTGTCTGTCACATTGTAGAATGAAGATGCTTTGGAAGGTCTAGGAGGCCTGCAGTTGGCAGCTCCTTCGTGGAAAGGAATTCTGAAAGTGGCTGGTACCGGCCCCTAGTGAGCAGGTCTTGGTGCTGAGATGCTCAGAAAGCATTTGTTTGTTCATTCATTCATACATTCATTCATTCATTCATCCATTTAGCACCCTCTGCAGTGGGCCTGGCCAGGTGCAATGGGGGCTCTAGTCAAGTCAGATGGAAACGAGGATGGAGATGGCCCGAGGTATGGGAGGAGCCCAGAAGGTACCAGGATGAGGAGTGGGGAGGGCCTTTCAAGGCAGGGGGTGAGGAGTAGCTGGGAATGTCACCAGGAGCAAAAGTTTGAACTACCTCTTCCATTGGATTTTGAAGTTTGTGGAATCAATTAGAATTCCTTCCCAAATTTGGTGAGTGCCGCCTTTTCTTTTTGCCCATTAGGGATATTGAAAAGATCACCAGTTGGGATCTCTAGTTGCCATCCTTTTGTAGAAGAAAGGACAGCAAAAGATGAGGAAGGACATCACAGATAAGGGCGTACATGTACACACAGAATAGGTGACGGGGATTTTGAACACAGAAACCCACGATTTATGGCATTTTCCTGCTGTCCCTGGGGAGATGGTCTTTGTGATGGGAGGTGGCTGGGCTGAGGGTGGGGCTTGTTACAGTTGACAGGCTGCACCCAGCTGCGGGGAGCAAGCAGGAGGCCTGACCTCTTCTGGCGCTCTGATACATCACAGTCACTGTTGCAAATCTGGCAAAGTGCATGTGCGTCCCAGAAATGGAAGCCTCTCTCTCAGGCCTGCTTTCTCTGGCTTGGAATATCTCAGGTCAGCTGAGAAAGACCAAGAAACAGGAACTTCTGTGCCTCGTGTGTGATCTCTACTTTCTGCACGCTGGGTCTAAAACCAGGCGGCCAGCCATTGAGGAAATAGCTACTGAGTGCCTGTTGTGTACCAGGGTCTGGGTCAGGAACTGGTTGCAAATGTCAGCTCTGCCACAGATACAATCTGTGACACTGGGCAAGCTTCTTGAGCCTTGCAAGTCTGTCTCTCATCCATAAAATGGGGACACTGATACCTGCTTCCCTGGGTTGTGACGGTTGTGTGTGTGTGTGTATGCATGTATGTACACACACACACACACAACCTGACACTTTATCTCATGTGTGATAGGACCTCCATAAATATTGAGTGAATTAATGAACAAATGACCTGGAATGTCCAGCTCTGCTTGAGAGGAGATTTGATGGTTCACACACTGTGTGTGTGTGTGTGTGTGTGTGTGTGTGTGTGTGTGTGTTTGTATGACCTAGAAAGCTCTCCCCTTGTGCTTGTAGCCAGAGGCTCCGTGTTCTGGTCCTCTTCTTAGGGAGTTCGAATGCAGGGCCACAGTCTGCTCTGCAGCCCTGGCTGATATGAATTTCTCTGTTTCTGGTCACATCTACGGGCTCTTGACAGGGAGAAGAGTAAACAACGGGGGCTCATTGGCTGTCTTGAAACAGAACGGACTCTTATTTTTAACATTTCCTGAACAGCTTAACAGTCATCAGCGTTGTATAACACAACTGGGGTCTCAAGACAATAGCCAGCTAGTAAACCTGTGTTTGCTGAGAGCCCCGGGTCAGGGAGGAAGGCCTTGGAAGGGAGGAGGGAGTGGTTTTGGAAAGGAGGGTGCGGCTGGAGTATCACCCCTCACCCACCCCTCTACGCATCCCTGAACCTAGAGAACGGAAGCTGAACCCAGGTTTAAGACTTAGCTTTGAGAAGGAAATAATGCCATTTGCAGCAACATGGATGGACCCAGAGATGATCATACTAAGTGAAGTATGTCAGGCACACAAATATCACGTGGTATCACTTACACGTGGAAGCTAAAAAAAATGACACAAATGAACTTATTTACAAAACAGAAACAGACTCACAGACATAGAAAACAAATTTATGGTTACCAAAGGAGAAGGGGAGGAAGGATAAAATGGGAGTTCGAGATTTATAGATACTACCTACTATATACAGAACAGATAAACAACAAGGGCCTACTGTATAGCACAGGGAACTATATTCAGTATCTTGTAATAATCTGTAATGAAAAAGAATATATATATATATATATGTATGTATGGCTGAATCAATATGTTGTACACCAGAAACTAACACAACATCCTAAATCAACAATACTTCAATTTAAAAAAAATAGACTTGGGAGGGTATAGCTCAAGTGGTAGAGCACATGCTTAGCATGCATGAGGTCCTGGGTTCAATCCCCAGTACCTCAATTAAAAACAAACAAACCTAATTACCTCTCCCTGCCCGCCCCCGCAAAAATTTAAATAAATAAACCTAAGTAACCCCCCTACCCCCGCCAAAAAAACTACTTGGCTTTGAGCCTTGGCTCTGCTCCATGCTGTGTGATCTCCAGCAGATCATCTTACCTCTCTGGGCCAGAGTTTCCTCTCCCACAAAATGATGGACTGTTAGGAGGCTTAAACAAGATCTATGAAGCACTTTATTGATGCTCAGTAAATAAAAATACTCTTGTCTCTTGGGGAAGGGACCCTGAAGAGCCTTTGATTCTTTGACAGGGGTCCAGGGTGTCTGCTGGTGCACAGGGTGTGTGTGTGTGTCACACAGCAGTAATTGCTTTGTGATCTGGGGCAAGTTCTTCACCTTTTTTGGTCTACGATTCCTCGGAGAAATAACTCAGGCTGGTCCCACCAACCCCTAGTGTTTTACTCTGTGGTGGAAATCAGGGCTGTGCAGGGCCCCCCGGAGGAGGACGAACTTAACATTTAAATTTATTTCCTGGCCGCAATGAGTGGCACCTGTGACGACTCACTTTCCCTGCAGCCTCTTGCAGCCACATACCAGTAACTAGTGAAATTGGGAGCAGGGGCAGGGATGCAGGTTTCCCGAGGAGGCAGCTGGGGCATAGCGGGGGCCACCCCATGGTACCTGCTGTGCTGGCCTCATGGTCTCGGAGGCCAGCGGGCTGTCCAGGAGTCACCGTCTCTGTCTAGCCAGGGGGCCTGGCAAATGTTCACATGTGTGAACAATCGCAGATAAAGCCCTAAAGTGTCACAGATGGGGAGTGGATTCCCCAGCTTCCCCCAGATCTGGTGGTGCCATTTTCCAGGGAGGGTGGGAAGGCCTCCTGGGTTGGTGTCTGTTGAGATGGGCATTGGAATGGGAATTAGGTGGGCCTGAATGGGCAGGCTTCACTCTCTTGATTTCTGGCTGTGAGACTTCTGGCAACATTCTCACCTGTGGGTCGTACTTGCCGTACAGAACAATTGAGGCCATGGAAACAGCTGCCTTTTAAGGATGGGAGAATAGTGTAGAAAGGCAGCTTTGATTTGCATGTCCTCATCCCAGAGGGGTCATCTGAAAGAGACAGTGGCTCTAAATGATCCTTATCTTGATTTATACACCCCCACCCTCAAACCTGCCCTCCCCCATCCAGCCTATCTTGGTAAACACATTGACTGTCCTCTTCTTGGCTTAAGGCATCCCTGACCCCCCTCTCTGCCTTACTTCCTGCTGGCTGCACCTTCAGGGTACAACCACATCTCCCTACTTCACTATTACCTGTGTAGGGATGATACCAGAGCCTCTACCCAGGCGTCCCTGTCCCCATCTTCCCTCTCAAAGTCTGCTCCCCTCAGTCCCCAGTGGGATGTCCGTGAACCATTCCCCTGCTTGAAGCCTTTTGTTGGTCACTTGTAGCCACCGGATCTGTTCCAAAACCCTTAATATGCCTGCTTGAGTCAGGGGGGCACCTGTCGGATCTTGGGTTTTGCAGTTAAAGCCAGCTTCTGCCTCCTCCTGCCTAGGGAGAATCATTGGCCTGCTGCTTCCTAACCAAGCTATCACGCTTCTTGCTGTTGTATATCCAGACCCTTTTGTCCAGAATATGTTTCCTTTACCCTTCAAACTCCCGCTTGTTCTTACAGACAGAGCTGTGGCATCACTGCTTTCCAGACGCCTTCTCAGATTGCCACCTCCCTGTACGCACGCCGTCATAGTCCTCTCCATCAGTGCTGTGATGCTGTGGGGGCAAGGAAACTGTGTGGGATGTACCTTTATCCTCATGCCTTCTGGATGGCTGGATAGCACAGACTGCCTACTTGAGAAACATTACTTTAGATAGTAAATGCAAAGAATCTCTTGTGAATGAACAGCCTTTACAGACAAAACCTAGACAGACTGGATTAGACTCCTTAGCCTGTGGTTTAATTTGGCTGTGTGGCCTTGGACAAGCCACCTAACCTCTCTGAGTTTGGAGAGTCAAAAGGATTGACAAGATGATGCCTATGACAAAATTCCTTTTCTTTCCCACTTGCTGGACAGTAAATGTCCCCAGACACTTGGCATATTTAAATGGCTCCTATCTATTGCTCTGAGCAGAGCAAACCCAAAGAGGGGCCAGACCCAGCAGCCCTCAATGTCATACACAGAGGAGCCCTGTATTGAACCCCAACAGGAGCAAAAATAGCAGCCATCAGGGCAGCCTGAGATGCAGAAGCCACAGGAAGAAGCCGCAGGCCAAGCGGATGTCAGCTGCTCTGGGGCCCCACTGAGGTTCCTCGGATGTGCCGAGCTCTGCAACCCTCATGCCTGCCCTCGCGGCTCCGGCTCCTCCGACCACAGCATCAGATAAGGCAGACGGAAAAAGTGCTGCCTTCCTCTCTCTGGGGAGGGGTAATCTCAGTGCCATCTGTGGGGTACACTCCTCTGTTACCTCTCTGGCTTCTCCTCTCCCTCCCCCATCGATGACTCTGCCCACCTTAGTGGTCTCCACCAGCACGCTCCCACCCTAGGGCCTTTGCACAGGCTATTTCTCCCCCACATCCCTGCCGGGCTCCCTCCCTCACTCCTTCCAGTCTTGGCTCCACTGTCGCTTTCTCAGTGAGGCCCACCTTAACCACCCTGTTTAAGCTCTCATGCCCTCCACCTCCCCACTCCTCATGCATCTCACCTGTCCAATCTTTTCTTCTTTCCATCTAGGACTTAGGACCACCTAATGTACTAAGTAAATGACTTTCTGCATGTATTGTTTGTTTTTTGTCTCCAATGCAAGAGGGTAGCTCCGGGGATCTTTGGTCACTTCTGTATCTCAGGGGCCTGGAATAGTGCTTGGCACTAAGCACGTACTCAGTAAATATTCCTTCGGGAAATGGATGCATGAGAGAGTGGGTAAGAACCAGCCCGGCAACCAGAAGAGGGTCAGGCTGAATATTTTGGATTCACGTACATGCACACATGCCTTCAGCCACTTTTATTTTATTTTATTCATTATTGTATTATTTTAATTTTTTTATTTTGGGGGGAGGAGGTAATTAGGTTTATTTATTTCTAGGGGAGGTACTGGGGATTGAACCCAGGACCTCGTGAATGCTAAGCATACACTCTACCACTTGAGCTATACCCTCCCCACTAGTTTATTTTATTTTAATTGAAGTATAGTCAGTTTCAAATGTAGTGTCATTTTCTGATGTACAGTATAATGTTTCAGTTATACATAAACATACATATATTCATTTTCATATTCTTTTTCATCAGAGATTACTATAAGATACTGAATATAGTTCCCTGGGCTGTACAGTACAAACTTGTTGTTTATCTATTTTATATATAGTAGTTATTATCTGCAAATCTCTTATTCCTGATTTATCCCTTCCAATTCCCTTCCCCCCACTTTTTGAGCCTCTCACTGTTTGGTGCAGGGCTGGCCCCGGGTAGGTGCTCATCAAGGAGGGGGAGACTGAGTAATGCCTGTATAAAGGAGACCTTGTGCTCTAGGCAAGGGGCCTTCTCATATTTCGGGAGTGGTTGAGTTGGCGGGACAGTAGAGGGAGATGGCAACCGTCCAGTGGGAGATGGTGAGGGATGGCATTGCAGGAATCTGGAACCAGATTGAGCAGGACCTCAGGACCAAGAGAAAGAGGTGGGTCTTCATCCTGAGGACAGAGGGGAACCTTTGAAGGATTTCAAGCAGGGCAGTGACTTATGGGTGTTTTAGGACCAGGTTCTCCTTGTTTGTGGGAAAACCCAGGTTTTGTTCTTCCACCTTCTAAGAGTCAACTGTATGCCAGACCCCATCTTGGTTGTGTTTTTCACAAGGTTTCTTGCAAGCCCATTGTATAGATGAGGAAACTGAGACTCACAGAATGGAGTCTGACGGAATCCATCCTCTGTATGGCAGCCTGAGTCTCTTTTAAAATAGAAATCAGAGTATGTTACTTCTCTGCAAAAACTCTCCAGTGGCTTCCTGTTTAAGATAAAATTCAAGTCCCACCCTGACCCTGGGGTCCCACATGCTTTGGCCCCTGACGACCACTCTGATCTCATCCTGACTCCTGCCACTCTGCTGACCGTGCTTCAGCTTCTCTATGCCTCCCCCATGCGAGAGCTTTCTGCTTGCTGACCCCAGGGTCTTTGCACTTGTTGTCCCGCCACCCCTGCCCACAGCGCTCCCACCCCTACTTATTATGTGGCAGGATCCTTCTCCTCCTTCAGGGCTCTCTAACTATCACCTCTCAACAAACCTTTTCAAGTACTCTGTGTTTCTCTCCGTCTTCTATCTCTGTACTCTGTTCGCCCTCACAGCATTGATCACAGTTGTAGCCACTTTTGTGTCACCTGCCTCCCCCAGTGGACCATAATGTCTGCGGGGGCTGGGACCATTTCTGCAAGGATGCAGGAGCTCTGGGCCTGTAAGTATGGCTGGTGCTTCCAGACCTGCCTGAGGAGGCAGACGCCTTACCCGGACCACCCGAGGAGGAGCAGTCCAATTCCTGGTGTACCTGGTCTTGACCTGCTTCTGGAGTCACCCACATTCCCTGTAATGCTCAATGCTCTGCCTGGCATTTCAGCAGCCTGGTGGATCCATGTGTGCCTGTGACGTCAGGGTTCAAATCCCAGCTCAGTCACCTCATAGCTGTGAGACCTTGGGCAGTTTCCTTTACCTTCCTGATCCTCAGTTTCCTCATCTGCAAAATGGGCACACACAGGGACAGTGTTCCAACAGGGAATAACACACATTTGCCCACTGCTTGATTCAGCTCTAAACTCCCTTATCTGAAATCCAGAAGGCTGTGCAACCAGGATTTGTTTTGTAAAGATGCTGCAAACTCATTTGGGCCCCAAACCTGATCTACACTGGTGGGACATAACTTTCCCTTAGCCCTCTTGTGTGAACATACAGGATTCACTGCAGAAATAGGAATTTCTGTTTTAACTGTAGGTATTGCCCCAGACCCAACAGAGGCTATGACCTAATTTATAGACTCTTCGCTTCCTCACTTTTCCAAAATCCAAACAAATTCTGAATTCTGAAACTCCATAGGTTCTGGCTAATGGGCTGTGGACCTGGGTGTGTGAGCTGCCACTGAAGACCCTCATGGGGTCCTGGAGGGTCCATGGTGGGCAGGAGGTGGGAGGTGGCATTCTGACAGCCAGGGCAGAGCCCGAAACCTCTTGTTTCCTCTCGGTTTCTCAGCAGCCTGGGGTTTTTAGTCACCTGGGGTTAAGTTGGGTTTTGTTGACTGAGGGGCAGAGGTTAAGGCTTGGGCAGGATGAGCCTAGGTGTTCATGCATTTTCTGGTTTGAATTTAAAAGGGGAAATTTTTTTTTTTCTTATGAATCATCAGAAAAAGAAATCAGAAGGAAGTGTGTGACCAAGGAGAGGAAATTAGGGTTTAAAAACCATGAGTCACCCCCTTCTGACTCCTGGGTGATCCCTTGCTTTTGGCAGTTCTCATTCACCTCTGAGACTCTGAGTTCTGAATTTTGGAAAATACACTGGGGACTGTCATGGTTTTATTCTGGCTTCATCCCTGCTTCCCTTTCTAGCTGTCAATGTAAATTTCTATTTTTGAATCACTGCCGCACTCGTTTACTTAATATTGTTCTAGCAGGTGTTTCTCCTCTGCCCAAGCTCTACTCAGAGCCCATATCCAGGCCCCACCTCTGGCTCATCACAGCAGCTCTGCCTGGCTCCCTAGACAAGCTCCAGTCTTACCTCCCCCAATCCATTAGCGAGAGGCTGGTTTCTAAAACGCAGATCGGTTCTCACTGCCTCCGTCTGTAAGTGTATCCTCCTCTCCAGCCCCCTGGTCTTGGTGAATGCTGTTCCCACTGCCCTCTCTCTTCTGTCTGGTGCCTTCTCCCCTCACCTGGCTAATTCTGCTCCACCTTCAGGTAGGTTGGCTTAGAAGCCACCTCCTCTGTGAAGTCTCTAGGCTCCCACGAACTCTAGCCCCTACCACCGTTATCACCATAATTATCATCTATAATTCCTGATCCTGTCCTCATCACTGCACCAGACGCTCAGGAGGACAAAGACTGTGTCCTGTCCATCACCAGTACCATCCCCAGTGCTGCGAACAGCAGGCTGTTTTGCAAGACTGGGAGGACTTGGACAAATGGGCAGCGTGGTTGGGGGGTGACTCCTGAGGCAGCAGGCAGGGGTCTTGGGTCCTTGTTTACCCTGCTTCTGGCTGGCTACCTGCCCCGGGGGTGGCTGCCACATTCCTTTCCAGTAGGCGGGTTTCTGTGTCAGCAATGGCGGGAAATACCCCAGTTTCATCATGGTAGATGTATTTCATGTACATTTCTCCCCTTTTCATGGACTCAGGCATACATTTTTCCCATTTTCCTCTGTATTTGTTTCTCGGTGGTTTGCCTCTTGAGTGACTTTCCTGTTTGTGTCCTGTGTCGTCTTGTCTGTTGGCATCTTGCTGTCTCTTTAATTTGAGCCATTTCTGCATCGTGCGTGTGAACTGTCTCATGGTTCGTGCTGGTATTTTCTTAGTCTGATGTCCTTTTCATTTTGGTTTTATTATGCTTCCTCCTACAGAAGATATTAATGCGTATATATTTGAATCTGTCAATCTCCCCTTCTCCGTGATTGCTTCAAGGGCTGAGGAAGTTATCCTGCTGCCACAGATCTGATAAACATTCTGCTCTGTTTTCTGATATTTCCCTGCAACATGACTTTTTATACTTAACTCCTGAATCTGTTTAGAGTACATTTTGGTGAGGGGGCTTACAATGGGTATCTAGTCCAGTGTTCCTAAGTTGGAACAGGATAACCTTGGTATCCTCATTCTGTTTATGAAATAATTGGTCTTTGCCTCTTTGTTTCCAAAGGGAGAGACAAAATAGAGTAGCTGTGTGAGCGTGCACTTACAGAGCTAAGGTTCTTGCTAACTGTGTGACCATGAGCACGCTGCTTAAATCAAGCTCTTCTTCTTATAAAATGAGGTAATATCTCCTAAGACTTGTTGCAAAGATTGAGGGAAAGGGCGTAAGTAAAGAATGTCACATGGTGCCTAGCACAGCGTAAGTGCCCTCCTTAACCATAATGTGTTTCCATACAGAGTTGGTTCTAATTCTGCACCTTCTCTTCTGTTTCACTGATTTAAAGTTCTTCTTTGACATCCCTGCCCCATCGCTTTAATTATTTAACTGTTGCTTCACAGAATGTTTTATCTTTGGCCAACTAGATGGCACCCCTCCATTACTCTTCTCTTACGAGTATTGCTTCAAACTCTCACCATTTTTTTCAGTGAATGTTGATTCTTCCTGTGCACTCTGCACTGTAGCCCACCTTACACTTGCGTGTGCACACACACACACACACACAGAGCAGTTTTCTCACCCTCCCAGCTGCCTGGTCTCCCAGCTCCCTGATCACTCTGGTTCCTCTCCCTGACGGGTGTGCATCAGCTGTCTCACCTGGCCTGTCTCTACCTGGTGCCTTGTCACCCTGGCTGTCATCAGTGCTGGTGCCTGTACTGCCTCTGCACCCCTTGCTTCCCTGTGGATCGTTTCTGTGTCCCCGGTACCTTCAGAGCCTGGCACGTGGCCAGGTACATCGGAGGTGCTCAGGTCAGGGATTGGGGAAGGCAGGGATGCTCCCCACCACCTTGGATTTTGATGGTACCCAGGCTAACTTCACCTTCTTCTAGATGCACAGGCTTGGGCGACCTGCTCATATGGTAGTTGTGACAATTGGGCTGCTGTTGCCAGTAACTGGGGGCTATCTACCAGCCCTGGCCTCACTTTCCCCAGTGGGATAACGAGAAGGTCTCTGAGAGCCGATTAGCCCTGAGATTCTATAATTTACCTTAAACTGGGTGTCTCAATAGTGAAGATGAATCAGAAGCATGTGCTGTGCCTTGGAATGGGGTTTGCTCTCTCTCTGTTTTCTTGGGGGGAGAGGGCCTGTTAGGACAGAGGTCCTAACTGCCCTCTTGGCTGGTCCTCAGGGAGAGCCAGAGCTGGAGTGTAGGGGTTCCATAGTCAGGAAAAGAGGGGTAGGCAGGTGGCGGGGGCCATCCAGCCTTTCTAAGGGCGTGTCGGTATGCCGGCACAGCCCGCACAGCCTGCCAGTGCTATTCCCATTTTACAGGGGAGGTGCTGAGAATCGGAGAGGTGAGGTCCCTGCCCTGGCCACACGGCCACACAGCTGCACAGCAGCCAAGAGCGGAGCCCGGGCTGCCAAACTGTGTTGCTCCAGTGTTCTCCTGGCTCCCAAGTCCCAAATCCCAAGGGCTGATTTTAATACAGCCCTCAAAAATACAGCGGCAGTATTTACAAATATCATTTCCTGCATTACCTGGTACTGACAGAAGGAAGTGAACCTGGTACTTTGTCTGTGTTAGGTTTTGGGGTTAGAGGCATAAGTGCCAAGTTCAGGTGACCCAGAAAACCTTTCTAGGTCAAATTACAATTTCAAAAGATTTTTTTTTTCCTTTTCCTTTTTTTTTTTTTCTTTTAACCACCCCATGACTGAATGCTGTCGTTGACATATTTCCCTTCCAACAATACAAGCCCTTTGTGGCATGATTGAGGGCTTGTTTTGTAGCGCTGGGGAGAAAATATCTTCCAAATCATCTGCTTCTCATTGTCTCAGTCACACTCACTACCCTCCCCGCCCCCCGTGCCACAGTCCCACCCAATGTATGCTCATGTGGCTTTTAGTTAATTGTCTTTGGCAAGGATCAGTTTTGGGACTTGTTCCCAACCACTCGGATGATAGATAATTGTCAAACACGAATACTGGCCTCGCTGGGCAGCCCAAGGCTCTAGACCGCTGACCACAGCCCAGCTTCTGGGCGGGAGGTGGGAGGTGGATGGCTCTGGGCCTTTGTGAGGTGGCAGGGCAAGGCCACAGAAGTAGCACAGTCCAGTCGTGGGAGCACAGTCTCTGGAGGTGGACATCCTGGGGTTTGAATCCTGTCTCCACCACTTACTAAGCTGCATGGTCTGGGGCAAGCTGCTTAACCTCACTTGACCTCATTTGCTTCATCTGTAGAATGGGAGCGTTAGTAGTAGTAACTCACCTCTGCAGGGTTGTCGTGAGCATCATAGGAGTTAAAACTTGTACAGGATTAAAGGGGTGCCTGACGTGTAGTAAGCAGGCTGTGAATGTTGCACAGATTAGTTAAAATGAATAGATGATCGTAGCTGCAGTGGATGCTCTTGTAAGTCGCCCAGATCCCTCCCCGATTGAGACACTTGTTCTGCCAGCTGCGGAGAGCGTTGGCTGCTGCTGCTCACAGCCGAGTCTCCCTCTGGGTATTGCCTTTGGGGGAAGGAGAGGCCTTGCCCATGGACATCCGTCACCTTCCCCCGGGACAGCCTGGACCCAGTGGCTGGCCCACTTGGAAATGCAGTGACTCCCTACCTCAATTTGGGACATCTCTGCAGAGCCATCCCAGCTCCAGAGTCTCCTTGGGACAGGCTGAGGCCTCCGATGTGACTGCATCATAGTTCACCTTGCCTTCTGCCCCCCTGCTTTCTCCGCACTCCTGTAATGCTCCCCAGTAAACTTCCAACTGGCAGATTTCACTCTGTGTCTCCAGGGAACCTGCCCTAAAACAACAGGTAACCATCAGATGCAGATGGAGCTTGATATCCGTGTTAAAACATGAATTTCTATCCCTTGCTTTTTCTTCCAGAAGCTCTTTGAAGAGTGGCCTTGAGGTTCTTCACGACCCTTGTCCCCCATCCCTGGGTGTGTGCCACTTGCACGCTCTAGATGTGGCTTGGCGAGCTCCCTCTGTTCTGAAGGTCCTGGCCCAATATTGGAAGGTGGGTTGGTGGCTTCAGGACCACTCTTTAGGTGGGAAGAGAAGGGTCTAGCTCCCAGACAAACAACAAAACTTAAAAATGACTGAACTGCGAGGGGCCCAGAGAACCTCACCCATTCAACCCCTCCATGTACAGATGGGGAAACTGAGGCCCAGAGAGACGAAGGCCTTGTTCAAGGCCACACAGGGAGCAGATGCCTCTCCTCCCAACCCCTGGAGCAGAGGGTGCTATGGGGAAGTCACAGGGCAGGCTGGTCTTAGGAGCCAGACGTGGGGCAGTGAGTTACAGCATTTTGGGCCAGTAAATGCTTCCTTAGCTGTTCCCGAGCAGAGGGGCAGCCAGCCTGGTCCAGGAGTGGGTATCAGCAATGGCTTCCTGGAGGCAGACAGTGTGGGAGTGAATGGGAGTTAACAACTAGGAACAGAAGGAAAGGCAGATTCTGGTGGAGAGTACAGAGCTGCAGAAGCCAACATGTGGGGGAGAGCATGATCCATGCAGGGAGCTCAGGACATCTCAGAAAGACAGAACAGGGGAGGATGGGAGGCCAGCCTGGATGGTCAGCTTGTCAGGATGCAGGTTCTCAAGTGCTTTGAATGCTATAGTGAAGAATTCGGACTTTCCCCCAGTGGGGAAGTTGGGGCTTGAAGGATAGTGACCTGGGCAGAATAAGACAGGAGCCTTGTCTGTCCTGATACTACTGGCCCCTCACTGCCTGGTCAAGTCTATGCTTGGTCCATAACTGTGGAGTAAATGAGTGGACAAATGAGGGGACGGGAGGTGCTGGAGAAAGATGGTATCAGCTGCGGTACAGAGGGCGAGGGACTGTGAGCAGGCATAGTTCCTGGTGAGGGTGGGCTTATCATTCAGAGCTAGCAGTGTGGGTCCCTCTTCCCCACCCCAGAGAGGCCCACCAGCTCCAGCTTAGATGAGACCCTGGTGCACTGGGGCTGCACTGGGGGTGCAGGTGGGACCAGCTGAGAACACACATGGTGGCATCTCCTGTAGCAGAAGCCGGGTGGAAGGTCAGCCGGGTGGATGTGTCATGAGGCACATCTGATGGGGTTCTGGTCCTGTCCTTGGACAGCCTCATCGGACCACACCCTGACCCACTTCTCTGGCCCCAGCTCCCTCCAGCCACAGGCAGTGTTTGCAGCCCCCTTGGAACCATTCCCCCTCACAGCGGCCAAATGAAAATGTTTGTTGAAAACAACATGTGCATAATTAAAGCTTAATGAGTGCTTGTCTGTTTGGAATGTGCAATTAGATTTATAATTGGGGATGGGAGCGAGCTCCAAATGGCTTTAAATGGAACTGAGAGAGAGGATAATTTTTGCCATAAATCTGCGGTAATGTGGACAGTGTGTAAGCTGCCACCAGTGGTGGAATCACGGGCCTGCCGGGTGGCCATGCTGTGCCCACTGAGCGACGCTGCCCATCCGGGCTTCTTGGCAGCGGCGGCTGGTTAATGCCCTGTGGGGGTGCTCACTCATGGTCTTAGAGGTGGATCCGTTCCCGGTTGGAGCTTGAGTTCCCGTTGTGTCTTCCTGTCTGCATCTCTGAGCTCTGTGATCAGGCCGACAGAGGGGAACTGAGTGATTGGTACCAAGTCCAGCGGTCCTGATCCCCAGGGGTCTTGGCTAGGCAAGGAATCCTGGCATTGTTGCCATGTCACCCCGGGCCAGAATGTGGCTTCATAGTTTGTCTTCTGCTATATATCCCAGCACCCAGAGCTCAGTCAACATTTGTTGAGTGAATGAGTGCCTCGGTACCACCTCTTGCCTTAAACAAGTCACTCTCCCTCTGCGGGCCTCAGTTTCCCCATATCTCTCATGGAGAATTGGATTCAGCTATTGCTGATGTGGACTTTTCTATCACCAAGGCTCTGGGTTTGGAGCAGTTAGTGACCGAGACGGCATCTCGACCAGCACTGTCCAGCAGAAACATAATGCAAACCACCTACGTAATTTAAAATTCTTTAGTAGTCACATTAAAAAAGTCAAAAGAAACAGGTGAAATTATTTCTAATAATATATTTTAGTTAACCCCAAACGTTCTCATTTCAGCATGCAATCAATGTAAATATATCAATGAGGCATTTTATGTTCTGTTGTTGTTGTTGTTCTAAGTCTTTGAGGCCTGGTATGTATTTTACACTTACACACCTCTTAGCTGGGACCAGCCGTGTTCCAAGTGCTCAGTGGGCACCATGCTGGACAGGCCAGGTCTGGAAGGAGTGTGCTTAGAGTCAGCTGGGAGGGCCCTGTTTCCTTGTCTATAAAATGGGGGCAATGATTTCTACCTCCTGGAGGAGCGAGGTGCCTCTGCCACTGAAGTTGTATTGATCACTGTCTTTTTACACAACCTCCTGTTATTTTTTATTGATAAAACAGGTAGCACCATCTAAGCCAACTCTGTCAGTGATGGGGGGGTGGGTCCTGCAGTGGCCACAACACTGGGCTTGCTCCCAGCCCCTCTGGCAAGCCATACCCAAGGCTTTGTCCCCCCTTACTGATAGATAAGGCCCCTGGCCCAGAGTCATGAGGTCATCTGCTCTGGTTCCCACAGCTTGGGAGGAGTGAAGGTGGGAAGCCAGTGTGGGCTTTGGTGGGTACAATAGCCTGGGCTGCAGACTCAGCTCGTGCATGTCCTGGCTGTGTGGCTTTGGGCAGATCCCCTAACCTCTCTGGGCTTCAGTCAGAGCGCTGGATTTCTTGATGGGCAAAATAAGAATGCAAGTCATGTCTGACAAAACATTGATAAGGAGAAAAACTTTTTTTTGGAGAGAAATTGATATACAATATTTAGGAACAAAGCACAAAAGTCATCTGGGAAAAATTAGTCCTCAGTTGGACTCTCTTACAAAGACTTTAATTTATAAATTTTATTTCAAATTACATATGGCAGGCAGAGGCAAGAGGGTTTTTTCCCCACAGTTAGGACCTCAAAGGGTTGCATGAAGCCCCACTCAGTTTCCTAATCTATAGAAGAGAAGCAGTTACCGCAACTTCATAGGGTTGTTGTAAGGGTCAAATAGGAATACAAGGAATAGCTAACAATTTTGGGTGCTTTCTCTGTACCAGGCAATGCTCTAAGCACAGACATTAATTTATTTCATGCAAGTGATAGTCATACCCATTTTCCAGATGAGGAAACTGAGACATCATAACTTAGTGAAAAGTCTGCATAGCTTGAAAAGCAAACATGAGATTTGAACCCAGACAGCCTGGCATTGGAGCCACATTTGTAACCACTGTGCTGTCAGCCTTCTTTAAGTGATGGTGGGCCTGGCATTAAGTATATAGGGCCTGGTCAGAGTTTGGGCCCGAAGCCCTATCCCTGTCCTGCTCCATCTGTGCAGCGCCGCTCCGCCCCCTCCCTCCCCATCTCCCTTGTCTGATGCGTATCTCTCTGCGAGACTTCCACATAAAACCGCACTCTCGGCAGGGCCCAGGGTGCAGCTGCCACATTTGCTGCCTCTGTCTTTTGAGCTGTGTTTTATCTGCGCACAACGAGTGTTCTCACGGCCCGACGTCGCGGCAGGCAGGAGCAGTGTGTGCTGCTTTGATTGCTTCCTCTTAGATCTCCATGAGGCGCACCTCTTGGTGTCTGCAACTGGCTGGGCTGAGGACGGTGCTTCTTCGGTCTTTGATCTGTGTCTCTGTGCAGAGGGGCGGGGCAGCACTTTCTACAGCACACCTGTGGCTTTGGTACTTGAAGTCAAGGCTAGGTTCGGAGCTGATTGGGTGGCTTTGGGCAAGCTCCCCAGCCACCTAGAGCCTTGCCTTGCGCACATCTACGATGGGGCTGGTTGTGCGGCCTTGGGATTTCTGGGGTGACCAGGTACAGCTCTGGGCTGAGGTCTGGCATGGAGTAGGTGCTCACTGGCCTGTGCTCACGGCTGCCTCGGATGTCATGTTCCCTTCTCTTTGCCTGGCCGGCTCCTGTGTGTCTTCCATCACAGGGCTTCCAAGTCACCCTTTTCACGATACCTCTCTTGAAAGGTCCTTCTCCCTGCTTTCATTCCTCTGGGATAACTTTATCCTGCCATTGTCACATTTGTCACAAATGAGGCCATCATTAGGTATCTGAAACAAGATACTGAAATCATTGTAAAGCTAGTCTCTTGAAATGAAGGCAGAGCTGAGCTTCGTAGGGTTTGTGGAAGCGTGGGGCCCCGGAATGGAAGACTATCAGAAGCAGGAGGTTCTGGGACTGGCTGACCCCCTGCTGTGGACGTGTAGCTATTGGAGGGAGACTGTTATTGATCACTTGACTTTCAGAGGCTGGGTGGGTGCAAAACTGTCAGTGACCAGTTGAGGTGGGCTTCAAACAAGATTTTGAGTTACTTGTTCCTGTCGTGGGACTATGGCCAAAGAATGGCTGACTTCCTTTCTCAGACTTGGAGGATAGGAATGTTTTATTCTCTCAAGCTTCTTCTAAGGGCTGGGGGCTCCTGGGAGGCAGGGCTGTGTCATGCTCATTACGGTGTGCCTGGTGTCAGTACAGTGTCAGGCACGTGGTAAGCAATCACTAGGTACTGCTCAGCGAACGATGACTGTTGCCCGTTCTGTGACCTCCGAATCCCTTTGCTTTTCCCTCTTTTCAGTGCCTTGTGACAAGCTTCATTTATTGTAAGCCCCCGGTGCTGGGAGCAGGTTACTCAGTACTGTAGGTGCTTGGTACCTGATTCAGGGGCATGAGGTGATTTCATTTTGCTTCAGCATATTTAAATTAGGTCCTAGCCCTAGGACTGCGAGTGGGAATGAATGAGGAGAAGACATGAGAGGGGTGGAGTCAAAGTGAAAAGACTTACCTTGACAGGAGAGAGACACTTCACATGTTTAGACTAAGGGAAAGGAGGTCAGGATGGGTGTGATATTAATAATGTGGGGAGGGGAGGCTCCAGCGGGTATCCGATGGCGTCAGTGACGTAGGAGATGTGGTCCTCTGCTAGACTGAGGGGGATTGGAGCTGATGAGAGGGAAAGGGTTTAGCATATAATTATAATAGATAACATTTATTAAGCAGCTGTCAAAAATCATTACCATTATTAAGTATTATGTTACAGATATTAACTCATATCTGATAACAGATATCAAAAACTTTTTGAGGCAGGAGTAATTAAGTGCCATCATTACCGGTTTACAGGTGAGGAAACTAAGGCAAAGAGAAGTTGAATCCAAGATCACACACAGCTAGAAAATGGTGGAACCAGTACCCCCATTCAGGAATCAGCGCTGTTGCCCAGTGTATCACGCTACATGTGGAAGTTGGATTAAGTTCAAAGCCGGCTTGAGATGGGGGCTTTAAGATTGACTTGGCCCAAGAATATGGGCTTATGGAAGCAAGCAGGTCTGTTACAGTTGGAGTGCATAGCCAGGGGGAAAAAAGACCTAGGAAGAGTTGGATTTCAGTGGATAGAGAAGGGGAGGAGGAGGGTGCTCCAGGCTGATGATGGGGCAGTGTGTGCAAAGACAAGGGTGCTGGAGGTTCCTGCAACCTTGAGGGATGCTGTGGGAGCTGAGGCTCAGGGCTGGTTGTCATGGAGGGTCCTGGATGCCGGGATTAATCATGTGGAGTCACTGCAGGGTTTTGATCTGAGCAGTGAAATGATTGCCAAAGGAAGGCTAGTGACAGCCAGGGTGAAAGATGGATTGGTGAGGGGAAGCTAAGCAGAAAGCATCTGCTGGTGATGGGGTCAGAAGGATGTAGGATGGAAGGGGTCCAGCACCACCCTAGGGATGGCAGGTCACGGGAAAAAGAGCACTCATACACGTATCATATACATGTTATGAGTTCAGTGTTGGGTGTGTTGAATTTGAGGTGCTCATGGATCAAATGGGGGAGATGCTTGGGGGGCAACTGTACATTGGAATCTGGAGGTAACTTAGCTGAAGGCGAGTATTTAAAAGTTGGTGACGTGTTGCAGCCCTGAGAAGCTATGGCATTGTCCAAAGAAAGTGTGCATAGAGTGAGGAGGAAGTACCAGACCCATTCAGCCCATTCCATCAACCCAGGCATCACACACTCCCGTTCCAACCACCTATCTGTTTATCTCACCCACCATCCAATCATCTTCCCATCACTTACCTCTTCATGTCACCTAGTCATCCCGTCTCATTCATTCATCTTCTCATCCCTCTCATTCCAGCCACCCATCTGCCCATCTATCCACTCATCCATCCAACCTTCTAATTCCATCTATCCAAATTTTGGGCCATCTGTTTGTCCACCTACTGGCCCATCATCCTCCAAACCACTCATCTTCCCCACCCCCACCCATCTACCCATCCATCCATCTATTTGTCCATCCATCCCATCTGTACACTTATCCACCATCCATTCACTCATCTTAACCCATCCCAACTATTTCCTTCTCTGTTCACCATGACAACCACCAGCCATTTGTGACTTTTGAGCACTCGAAATGTAGCTAAGACTAAACTGACATGTACTGTAAGGTGGAACACACACCACATTTCAAAGACAGTACCAAAAAAACAAAACAAAACTATAAACTAACTCATTCACAAGTTCCTATTGATTACATGTTGAAATCATAATACTGTGAATATATTGGGTTCAATAAAATGTCTTTAAAATTAATTTCACCTATTTATATTTGCTTTTTAAACTGTGACTACTAGAAAAATTTAAATTACGTATGTGGCTTGCTTTATATTTCTATCAGACTGCTGATTTATACCATCTGTCATTCCATCTATCCGTCATCCGTCCATCCCATCCTTCATTCCCTCCCTTCCTTCTATCCATTCATCTACCCAGTTACCGCATTGGTCCACCCTACAGATATTTAATTTACACCTACAATGAGTCAGTGACTCTGTGGGTCGTAAGAATAAAGGAACTGAGGCTTTGAGCAGCTACGGAGCTTGCCCGAGGTAGCAGAGATGAAGCTGCATCATCTGGCTCCCTAAAATCAGGGCTTCTCACTTTTCACCTTGGCTTCCTATTTGCTCAGTTTGCTTAAAGACAGAAAAAAGATCAATCCTTTTCTTTGGGGCAGGTAGGGGGTGGCTGTTGGAGTAGAGGCCCAGGTACCCCTCTCGCCAAGGGGTCCACACATTGTGAGGAGAGACAGACCCTTCAGAAGCCTCTCCTTGGTGGCCGTCATGAAAGGGTTATCTCCACACATTCGATATTTGCAAAAATGTGGGTTCTTTCAGATTCCAAAACTCATTTCCATGACAAAACTCTTGGGAAGAGAAGATGAAGGTCTGGCTTTCGCAGAACAATCTTCCAGCTGTAATGAGGACTGAGGATGGCGGTGGGAAAAGGAATTATAATTAGAATATGAAATGGGGAAAATTAATCTATTCCAGTCAGTGGTAAGAGATGTTCTCCTGGCGTTTCATGGAAATTGTTAGGCCCTTGTTCCCCTCCTCTACATTTTTTTTCCCCACATTTTAAAGCATTTGGAAGGTTGTGTGGTGTGAAAAAAGATTTTGACTGAGGCACTGATAAACTGTGAAATACACACAGGATTTAAGTTCTCGAGTGTCTCTGCCTTGTGTGTGTCTACATACAACTCGTGTCATATGTTTGTGTGCACATTTCTGTGAGTTATATTTATATTCAGTTGCAGGCGTGTGGTATATTTATACACATCTGAGCATCCCCTCCTTTTCGCGTGTGCAGGCTATGAGTGTGTGCAGCTGTCGTGTAAAGGGTCTGTGCTACGTGCACTCACGCTTGTGCTCTGGACACCTTTGTGGTGGTTTGCGTTACCCTTGCACTTGGTACATGTGTGACGAAGTGTTGTCTTGAACGCTGTGTTGGGTGTGGCATGGGTCCCTGCTGGTTTGCGGTGCACGTGTTGTCACCGTGCAGGAGCGCGCTGCGTGCATTGTATGCCTTTGTTCACATCCACACTCAGCATTCGCTGTGCGGTGGGTATACCTGTGGGCGTTTTCCATCTTTTCTGTGCATGTGGAGGAGGGGTTGGCTCTGCTGTGCCCAAGCTTTGTGACTTCTCCTCTTGGCTTGCAAGTTCTCTCCCCCAGAAAACCCCCCACTCCCAAGAGAAGGGCTGAGGGGGTAAGTCCCAGGTTGTAGAGCCCTGGGGACCAAGCCAGGGGATGCCCGGGAGGTTTCAGGGTACCCTTCCCTCCTTCCTTCCGTCTACAAGGGCTCAGAGGTGGTGGAGCGCTGGGCAGAGGTGGGCAAAGAACAGAATCCCCACCAGCACACCTTGGGGCCTCTTGGGCAACTGTTTATCCTCTCAACCTGTTTCCTTGGTTGGAGACAGGGAAAAATAATACCTGCTTCACTGGTTGTTTTGAGGGTAAATGAGATCTTTTATGGAAAGCATTTCGCTCAGTGCCAAGTATATTCATTCATTCACCAAATATTTGTTCAATGCCTGCTGTGCACGTCGGGGGAGAGAGCAGACCTTTCCCCCCCACCACCACTTGGCAGTGGCTCCATTCTAACCAGCATTTAATAAATGGGCTGTTACACAGGCTTTGGGGGACATCTTTCCCTCTGCTCCTTTAATACGTGTTCCTGTATTTTAGAGCTTTATCATACTGTTTGATTACTATTGCTTTATAATATTTATAAAATGTTTCAAATATCTGGTTAAACTTAGTCCCCCTCCACTTTCCATCATTCTTTCTTTTAGGACATACTTTTAAATGATGTGTGATTTTTCAAAAGGTCTTATTTGTATTGAAGAATATATGGCCACGATGACACATCAGATAGTAGCCAGGAGTTTTTGCTGAGAGCTCTCTGCCCTGCCCAAGTTGTAGTCCCATTCCTGATGCCGGCCTGTGCCAGGCACTGGGAATTTGGAGAGGACCAGGATGCAATTCCAGCCTCCGCTTTGTTCCCACGCTGGGGCAGAAGACAGATGTGAAGACAATCTCTGTTGTTAGAGGGGCAGCTAAAGGAGGTGAGAGCATGGCCTGCCTCCTGGAGGAGGTGTTTCTGAGCAGAGCCTTGAAGCCTGAACTCTGGGTACAGTGTAGGGGGTGGAGCCCTGCATTTGGGGTCATTCCCAGACTCTAGGCCTGGCCTTTTCTTTTGCTAATGCAGCAGTCCCTGAAGGACTCTGCCCATCCTTGTGCTGGGAAAGCACTTGGGTGCAATCCCCAGTACCACTGCCCCAGTGGAAAGATTGGCCTGGTAAAGACGACGTGAATGGTGTAGCTCATTCATGCATTCATTCATTCAACAAGAATTTATTATCTACACTGTGTTAGGTACTCTTCTAGGTGTTTGGGAGGCATCAGCATACAGGCTAAGACCCCTGACCTCCAAGAGCCTCCAATTTCGTTCGGGGGACTCCAACTGCGAGCAGTGAACATGGTAAATAAGTAAATTATGTAGAAGGCTAGAAGGTACAGGGGCTCTGGAACAAAGAACAAGGACAAGCCGGGCAAGGAAGTCGGGAGTGGTGGGCTTCAGAGCCCACGGACGTGGGACATCTGAGCCGGTCATTAGGAAAGCCTCTCTAGGCGAAGAGGGTCTGGATGAACTGATGCTTGTGGGAATGAGGACTTTTCCAGCCTCCGCAAGGGCTGTTTGGTGCTGTCCATCCAAACGACAGATGCACACACAGTTGCGTGCAGTGATTATACAAACTAATCCTACAAATAAACTCACACCCATGCGAGATGGTGGATGTACAAAAATTCTCGGAAGCAACGTTGGGACTGCAAAGGACTGGAAACAATTCAGTTGCCCAGGCGTTTAACTGGTTAAATATGTGTGACAGCCCTGCTGGTGGCATACTACGTACCAGAAGATGAAATTATGTCCTGATATAAAACACTTTCCAGGATGTGTTGCTAGGAGAAAAATAAGGTGCAAAATGGTGTGTATAGTACGCTGTCATTGGTGTGAATGAGATGACTACTGTGTACACGTGGGCTATCTCTGAAAGGACTGCAGGAGGCTGGTAGGTGCAATGGTTGTCTCTGGAGAGGGGCAGTGGATGTCTGGGAGGTGGCAGGGAGGCGACTTTTCCCTCTGTCACTTTGTGTGCTTTGGGAATTTTGAACCATATGAATATAATCTAATAAAACCTTTTTCAATTACAATGAAGTGGCCATCCACTGTTGTTGCCCCACCCAGATCCCTTTACCGCCCAGCGCAGGCTTCTTCCATCTGCTGCGAGCACTGGCTGTAAATGGCCCACAGCTGGCACAGTTCTCTGGCCAACTGCCCTTGGCCAATGCGGGCCACCCTGCTCTAGTCACGACTCCTTCTGTCCCTTAAGGGCAGCCCACAGCCAGTGACTGATGGGCACGTGCTACAGAAGCGCGGCCCCTTGCTTCATGGCGGGACTGACTCCGGGGTACCGTTCGTGCCCCAGAGCTTGCGGCGGGCTGAGGCTGCACAAGCCTCCAGCTGGGACTGCATCCTTGCTTTACTTCTTCCCCATCCTCCCCGATCCCTCCCTCCCTCCCTCACAGCTTATTCCTAAAGGGCCCGTCTCAGAGATCACATGCATCTGAATTCTGGTCTCAGGCTCTGCTTCTGTAGAACCCGACCCAAGACACTGGTCTCAAAGGAAGGGACCTGGACTTGAGCCAAGTGCTTTATGAGTTTCAGTGCAACATCCCATGGAGACAGGACTGCTGTCATCTGACAGACGAGTCACCTCAGAAATTCAGACACCAGCTCAGGATCACACATCAGGGAAAAGGGGGAGCCAGTGACCCTAGAGCCCCCGCTTTCCCCACTACACCTGCTCCCTGTTGCAGATAAATCTTCCCGACTCCAGACTTGGCAGCTTCTCCGAACACAGGGTTCCTGTACATGGTTCCTACCACAGTCCTCACTGCCTTTGGCCCAGGGTGGCCTCAGGGGCAAAGGTGAGGGGGCAGAGCCACTTGGGATGGTAAAACCTGGAGGACAGGCCTGGGGCAGACCTCAAGGCTCTGGAGGTCCTGGCTCCCCTCCAGCATGTGGAATTCCAGCTCTGGCTGAGAGCCTGATATCATTTTGGCCAGGAGAAATATTTGCGTACTTCTAGAGATGGGGAACTCAGTACCTGACAAGGCAACCTGCCACATCTGTGGACAACTTATGAAGGGCAGAAGGATTTTTCTCTCTGCATCCTTAGTGTGTTTAGTGGTGCTCACCCAAGCCCTTGGGGCCACAGAACAAGGACTGTTCCTTCTACCCTAGAGGGAGCCCTGCTGAATCGGGAACTGGGCATCCTGGGCTCTGTCTTTGCTTCTCCAGGCTCCAAAGTCTTTTCCCCTCCGTGCTTTTATTCCCCTGACTTCCTCTCGCTTCTCCCAGAGCCTTCTTGAGAACATTTTCATCAGAGCTACCTCTCTCTCTCTTTTTCTGTTCCAGTTTGATGGTGACAGTGCCTACGTGGGGATGAGTGACGGAAACCCAGAGCTCCTATCAACCAGCCAGGTGGGTGCCCTGACCTCCCTGTCTAGCCTTGGGCTGGCTGGAGCCCAGTTGCTGTCGGGGTGAGATGGGAAGAGGGCAGAGCAGGGGGCACAGCCTTCTACTGTCCTTTTTCTGGTTGATCAAGAGTATGAGTTGAGTCCCCTTCAAGCGGGCAATGAAACTGGGACAGTAGTGTTTTCTGTAAATCAACTATCTGTCCATTGTTGGCTTAAAATGGGCATCATTGAAAACTTGATAAAACTCCAAATGTGTTGTCTACACTCTCCATGCGCAGAGGGGAAATTTTCAGTGACAGTGGGTAGAGATGTCACGTGTTCATTGGTGTTGCCTGCCTCCTGCTGCCACCCAGCACCCATACTTACGATGGTGTAGAGGTGCTCACACCCATGCATAGGCGTGCAGGGCTCTCCCACTCACCTGGAGTTGTCTGATGCCACCAGGGAGGGGTGTAGACATGTCACAAATGGGAAGACAGCCAAGGCTTTCTGTGTGGTCCTTCTTGGTGGTGAGAGGGGCTGAGTCATCCCTGGGAAAGGCCCAGCCCAGCCCACTTGGAGTCTCAAATGCCAGTTGGACAGATTTTCCACTGGGAGCCTGGTCTCTGAAAACAAAGGTTTCTCTCCATTGAGAGCATCCTCACTATGGTCTTGGATGTCAGAGAAGGTCCTCACTGCAAGGAGGACCCCACAAACAAGGGTCCCAAGGAGGGTCCCACAAACATCCTGGAAGATGG
This sequence comes from Camelus dromedarius, assembly GCF_036321535.1. Taxonomy (NCBI): domain Eukaryota; kingdom Metazoa; phylum Chordata; class Mammalia; order Artiodactyla; family Camelidae; genus Camelus; species Camelus dromedarius. The sequence continues at coordinate 13,005,088 of NC_087453.1, read as the reverse complement.
TTCCCTAAAGCAATGGTGTCTGCTGGGTGGCAGAAGCTCAGGGTGCTGGATGGAGGGGTGAGGGATTTCATAGCTGCTGAAAAACCTTGGAGCTGGAGGACAAGCCTGTTCCTGGGGCTGCTTGGCTCTCTGGCTGTGTAGTCGTGGCGGTGCGGCAGTCCAAGCTGGGTGGCTGGGACCACATTTTCCAGCTGGGGAAACAGAAGCCTATTAATTCACAAACATTTCTGTGCCCTACTATGTGAGAGGTCCCATGAGGGACATAGATGACTGAGACACAGGCTTGTGGCCTTTAGGGAACAAGTGAGGGAAGAAGACACTGTCGTCCCAGTGTGGTGTGGAAGCTCCATTTCAGGGCGCTGCCACAGCAGGTGTGCGCCTGCTGGGGCCGCCATCCCACGTGCCTTCTCTGGCCTGTGACTGCATGAGCACCGAGGGGGCTGCTGAAAAGCTGCCTTAATATTGCACTGACTTGTGCCAGGCTGCAAGACACTGGTGGGCAGAACTCCAGTCCTGGAAATGCTCATTTTGGACGAGATCATGGAAGTCACTGAATTGCCCATAATCTACTTGGAAATGTGGTTGTCCCAGTGCTTACCCCTGAACATCTCATCTGAGCCCCTTCACAATATTTCAGTTGCATCTTGTTAACATCCTGAGCCCTGGCTCTCAGAACCGTACGATGGTAGGGTCAGCGCTGGCTCGGTCCCTGCTGGAGAGCGTTGGCGCTGTGCTTCCACCAAGAAGGGCACGCGGGACTCCGCAAGGCTCTGTGTCTGGTATAGGCTTGGGAAGAGGTGGGCACAGTTCTTCAGAGGGGAGGTAAGGATAAATGAATGTTCCCCCAAGCTGCTAGCCACAGCCTCCGCTGTTCACCCAATGCTTAACAGTTTGTAAAGCCCTTTTCTCAGTGGTTATTTCAACTGACTTTCACAACAGCCTTGAGAAGTATCATGAAGAAGTAAGACAGTGTCATTAACCCATTTCATAGATGCGGCAGCTGCGGCCCAAGGACGTTGGTTGACTCAGCCAGGGAGCAGTACAGATGAAATTTGAACCCACACAGTGGGACTCAAAGCTCCACCCATTACCTTGCTGTGTCTGTGGAGAGCTCCGTTTCCACCTCAAGGCAGCCACGTGCTTCAGCCTAAATGTCACTTCCTTAGAGGGCTTTGGGTCCCTTCCCCATAATTCTTTCTCACGGTGTCGTGTCCTTTTAATTCAGAGCGTTTGTCACTGTGGTTGTCTGCTTACTTGTGTGATGACTTGGTTAACATCTGATTTCCATCCTAGACCGTGACCTCCCTGAGAGCAGGATCTGATCTCTCTTATTCAGGAAATAATTATGTAACAAATACATTTCCTTAACAGTGCAACGAGGTGGTTGGACTCCCTAAGGATCCTTCCAAGTCTCTTGTGCTGTCACACAGAGAGTCTCCCTAACTTTGAACTTCATAAAGAAGATTTCAGAATTCCCTAAGATTGACTGAGTCCACCTGGTGACCCAAGCCAATCTTGTCAGGAACAGACTTAGTGATTACAATCTAGACTTCTTATAGTATAACAGTGAGCTATTGCTGCATAACATGCACTCCCAAAACTTAGTGGCTTAAAACAGCAAATATTTATCTAGTTCATGATTCCATGGCGTGGCAGTTTGGTTGAGTTTGGCCAGGTGGCTCTTCTGGTCATGGCTGGGATCATTTAAGTGGCAGCAGTCAGCTGCCAGGTCAGCTGCGGGCTGATTGGCATGGGGGGCTTACTTCTATCCACATGGTCTCTTGCCCTCCAGCAAGCTAGTCTGAGGCTGCTCGTGTGGTCGGAGAAGGGTTCCCAGAGTAGCAAGAGCAGAAGCTGCAAGACCTCTTGAGGTTTAGGCTTTTGACTGGCACGTGACTACTGCCGGCACATTCTGTGGGTCAAAGCAAGTCACAGGGCCAGTCTAGAGTCAAGGAATGAGGAAAGTGACTCTACCTGTTGATGGGAGGCACTTGCAAAGTATTGTGGCCTTTTAGCAAACTATCACATACGGGAAGGATGTGGGATGTAGTTCATGCTGATTTTGCTGAAGAATAAGACTTCTCCGGGACCTGCAGCTCCCCGGGACTTGGTGGTGCTCCAGTGGCCTCTGCAGTTCTTACTGGCAAAACTTCTGTATCTTTCCTTCCAGTCCTTTCCCTGGAGTGCTTTCTTGGACCCACAGGCACACATGAGCACCCTGTCACACTGTGTGGCCTCATCAACTTCAGGAATTGTGTTTCTCATTTACTAAAGGATTGCCATAAACATGCGGGCAAATGAAGGTCTCCTGGCCGATAAAAGGTTCAGAGGATAAACATTCTAAGTGGCATGAAATGCATTTTATAAATACAGTTAAATACAAGCTTCATTCATTCACCAACTGTTTAATGGGCACCTACTATGTGTAATGCTCTGGACATAAGCAGGAAGCCATTTCTGGAAGACATTTGCTTCTAGAAA